>NC_141194.1:143082202-145482202 GCF_055505025.1 Bos grunniens
AATTGTGGTACATATATGCAATGGAATATCACTCAGCTATAAAAAAGAACACATTTGAATATGTCCTAATGAGGTGGATGAACCTAAAGCCTATTACACAGACTGAAATAAGTCCATCCTCTTTTTAAAACTTTTTATTTTGTATTAGAGTATAGCTGGTTAATAGTATGATAGTTTCAGGTGTATAGCAAATGGATTCAGTTATATATATAATTCAGATTCTTTTCCTTTATGCTAAGTTGCTTCAGTCGTGTTCGACTCTGTGCGGCCACAGAGATGGCAGCCCACCAGGTCCCCCGTCCCTGGGATTCTCCAGGCAAGAACACTGGAGTGGGTTGCCATTTCCTTCTCCAATGCATGAAAGTGAAAAGTGAAAGGGAAGTCTTTCAGTCATGTCCGACTCCTAGCGTCCCCATGGACTGCAGCCCACCAGGCTCCTCTGTCCATGAGATTTTCCAGGCAAGAGTACTGGAGTGGGGTGCCATTGCCTTCTCCGATTTTCCTTTATAGGTTATTACAAAATACTGAATGCTGTTCCCTGTGCTATACAGTAAATCCTTGTTGCTTATCTATTTTATGTATAGTAGTTTGTATCTGTTAATCCCATACTCCTAATTTATCCCCCACCCCTCACTTTCCCCTTTAAAAATGTAAGATCATGCTTTTCCTGTGATCTGAAATTTACTTTTTCCACTGTAAATATTTCTGGAGTAACTTTTTGTGTCAGCATATACAATGCTTCCTCAATCATGTTTTTAGACATGTGGACTTCTTTTGTTACATTTTTATTTATTTATTTTTGGCTGTATTGGGTCTTTGTTGCTGTGTGCAGACTTTTTCTAGTTGCGATGAGCAGGGGCTACTCTTTGCTGTGGTGTGCAGGCTTCTCACTGTGGTGGCTTCTCTTGCTCTGGAGCACAAACTCTAGGGCACTTGGGCTTCAGTAGTAGTGGCACACAGGCTCAGCAGTTGTGCTGCGTGGGCTTTGTTGCTCCACAGCATGTGGAGTCCTCCCAGACCAGAGACTGCACTCATGTCCCCTGCACTGGCAGGCGGATTCTTACCCACTGTGCCACCAGGCAAGTCCCTGCTTCAGTCTTTTTTAATTTCTGCAGCACATTACACTCTGTGGATATACTATATATACATATATATATATGTATATATATATGTTTTTGTAATTCAGTGCTCTGTGATAGGTATTTGGGTGTGTCCATATTTTATAAATCATTTTATAATAAACATAAATAGTGTTACATGAATTATGTAAACAGTTTTGTAGGGTAAATTCCTAATAGTGGAATTGCTGGTGTCAAAAGGTTTTGTGCGTTTAGAATTTTGATTGAAGTTGCTAAACTACATTCCCAAACCTTTTAACCAATGGTAAAAGACAGTGTGTGTTTTTTCAAAACCTTGTCAACACTAGGGTTATGAATCTTTTAAACATTTGCTGATCTATAATTTTCATCTATTTCTGAAGTAGAGGTTGAGCATCTTTGCATTTGTTTGTTGGCTGTTTATAATTGGTTTTCTATGCTTTACCAATTTTTGTTCTTTACCAATTTGTCTACTTTTGTTTTGTCTTCTCTTACTGACTTATAGCAGTTCTTTGTATATTACTAATGTTAGTCCTTTGCTTTTTACATTTTTTGCACAGATTTCCCCCAATTTTGTGCCTTTTGGCTGTGTTGATGATGTTTTGGCTGTTTACATACTTTAAAATTATTTACAGCCAAATGTTTAACTATTTTTTCCTTTTTTATTTCTGGATTCCAAGGTTGTAAAAATATTCTTATATTTTATTTTACTCCTGGTATTTTATTTTTAAACTGAAATCTTAACTCCGTCTGGAATGTATTTTTGTGTAGGAGGTGAGATAAGGATCTCGCTTCATGTGTTTCTAAATGACTAATGAATTAAGGATTTTTAGCTGCTAGTAAAGGAGCTAACCGGAGAAGGCAATGGCAACCCACTCCAGTACTCTTGCCTGGAAAATCCCATGGACGGAGGGGCTTGGTGGGCTACAGTCCATGGGGTCACTAGGAGTCGGACACAACTGAGCGACTTCACTTTCACTTTTCACTTTCATGCATTGGAGAAGGAAATGGCAACCCCCTCTAGTGTTCTTGCCTGGAGAATCCCAGGGACGGGGGAGCCTGGTGGGCTGCCGTCTATGGGGTCGTACAGAGTCGGACATGACTGAGGCGACTTAGCAGCAGCAGCAGCAGCAGCAAAGGAGCTAACTTTAACTATGAGAATATGGCGTATTTTCCTGAAACCCAAGTTCTGGGATGGAGTTTAATTATCCAAAAGGACAAAAGTCTGGGAAGGGAAAGGTGTCAGGAATGCAAAGAGTACTAGTTTCTTTCCATCTCTGATGCTCTCTGAGTGTTGGCTTAGTTCATCTCTCTCTGTGAACTGTTTTTTTTTTTTTTCCTACTACTGAGTCCTGTGGTGGAGCTAGCCATATCAAAGTTCAACAACTAAGGTTTTAGGTCTCCTCCCTTCTAGACACCAGCACTTCACACTGGAAGAGACTCTGATTAGTTCACCTTGGGTCAGGGGTTCACCTTTGATCTGATCAGGGACACGGATTACTTAATACAAACATGGCTGTCGTGAACTCACTCCTGAAACCCCATGGACTGGGATGGGGAAATTAGAGGGTGGGAATTCTCTAGGAGGAATCATTGCGAACGGATTTGGGTCCCAGTGCCTTATTTGAACGATGCATTTTCTCCCTTTCTTTTGCGTTCTCCTGGATAACTATTTCCCACTACATTCACAGTGGCAGGTGAGCAGGGTTGAATTGCTAAAGGTGACTCAAGGACCCAATGGCAGTGCTTACAGTTTTACAGTTTACTACAGGAAAAGGATACAGCAAGGGGTCCTCTTGCCTTCCTCTATAAGGGTGGTGGCTGTACATTTTCTCTCTTGGACCAGGAGTCACTGACATTTGCGTGGAGCACCTCAGAACAAGGGAGTCCAAAATGCAATCTCGTTTGTGGTTAAAATTTTTCTTTTGCCAGTCATATAAGCATATTCCAGCCTCAACACAAGAGCCCTGGGAGGAAGGGACAGATAGCACATTAAGACCAAGTGCGAATCATTAGTCTCACTGTTATCAATACATAGTGTGAGGACTTCCCTGCTCTTCCAGTGGCTGACTCCACACTCCCAGTGTAGGGACCCAGGTTCAGTCCTCGGTCAGAGGACTAGATCCCGCATGCCACAGCTAAGACCTGGGATTGAACCTGCGTCTCGTATGTCCTGTATTTGCAGGTGGGTTCTTTTACCACTAGTGCCACCTGGGAAGCCCGAAGACCTGGCACAGCCAAATAAATAAATGCATTTTACAAAATACACAATGTGCACAAGCCTCGTTGCATTTCCTCAGACCCCTTGTTACACAGCAACATCAGTAGGTTTCATGCCTTGCTGAGGGGTCAGTGCCAGGCAGGAGCTTTAGTACAACAGGTCAGGCTAATTCTAGACCTACCCAGCACACACACCTTTTCTTCTTTTAAGCCTCTGCACCCCCTTTTTCATCATCTCTCCTTGCTTCCTATGTCACTGAGAAGATAGTAGCAATCAAAAGAGAACTTCCACAAGCCCTCACCATCACACTTGCTCTCTTACCTGCAGCTGTATCTCTGTTCACGGTTGTGCTTCCTGTTGCTAGAAACCAACTGTCCACGACTCTCTGTGCAGCCCATCCCATGCGTGTGCACTAGATTCCATCTCCTTTCTTCTGCTTGAGGACCTCCCTCTGGCAGCTTTCCCCTCCCTCTGTCTCATTGGCTTTTCTCTCCACAGCATTATTCCTATCCTCATACAAAGATGCTATTTCTACTCCTCATCTTCAAACTTTATCTTTTTTTTCTTTTCTTTTTTTAAATATAAATTTATTTATTTTAATTGGAGGCTAATTAGTTTACAATATTGTATTGGTTTTGCCATATTGACTTGAATCTGCCATGGGTGTACACGTGTTCCCCATCCTGAACCCCCTTCCCACCTCCCTCCCCATACCATCCCTCTGGGTCATCCCAGTGCACCAGCCCCGAGCACCCTGTATCATGCATCAAACCTGGACTGGCACTTCCTTTCACATATGATAATATACATGTTTCAATGCCATTCTCCCAAACCATCTCACCCTTGCCTTCTCCCACAGAGTCCAAAAGACTGTTCACTACATCTGTCTCTTTTGCTGTCTCGCATACAGGGTTATAGTTACCTTCTTTCTAAATTCCATATATATACGTTAGTATACTGTATTGATATTTTTCTTTCTGGCTTACTTCACTCTGTATAATAGGCTCCAGTTTCATCTACCTCATTAGAACTGATTCAAATGTATTCTTTTCAATGGCTGAGTAATACTCCATTGTGTATATGTACCACAGCTTTCTTATCCATTCATCTGCTGATGGACATCTAGGTTGCTTCCATGTCCTGGTTATTATAAACAGTGCTGTGATGAACACTGGGGTACATGTGTCTCTTTCGATTCTGGTTTCCTCGGTGTTTATGCCCAGAAGTGAGATTGCTGGGTCGTATGGCAGTTCTATTTCCAGTTTGTTAAGGAATCTCCACACTGTTCTCCATAGTGGCTGTACTAGTTTGCATTCCCACCAACAGTGTAGGAGGGTTCCCTTCTCTCCACATCCTCTCCAGCATTTATTGCTTGTAGACTTTTGGATAGCAGCAATTCTGACTGGCATGAAATGGTACCTCATTGTGGTTTTGATTTGCATTTCTCTGATAATGAGTGATGTTGAGCATCTTTTCATGTGTTTGTTAGCCATCTGTATGTCTTCTTTGGAGAAATGTCTGTTTAGTTCTTTGGCCCACTTTATCTTGAACTCATTTCCTCCTGTAGTCCCACATTCTCTGCTCTGCTCTAAAACAAAGTTCCTTAAAAAGTTGTCTGTTCTTGCCTTCTCTAATTCCTTCCCTCCCGTTCTCTCTTGAACCCACTCCAGCCATTCTTTCATGCTCACCACTTGGCTACAACTGCTGTTATAAAGTTACTTTCTGTTGCTAAATACAAAACCTGTGGGTGATACTTACATCATTGATGAATTCTTCTGCCTTGAAGCGTTTTCTCCACTTGGCTCCCAGGATACACATTGTCCTGGTCTTCTTCCACATCTCTTGATTAGTTTTTTCAGTGTCCTGTGCCAGCTTTCCTTTAGTACTCCTTCCCATGCCATCCCTCCACACCTGATCTCTTAACACTGGGCCAGTTCTTAGATTTTTCTCTGTCTGAATTTGCTCCCACAGTGAGCTCATCTAGTCTCATGACTTTCAATATCACCTACATGCTAATAACCTCAAATTTATATTTCCATCCCTGACCTCTCCCATGAAATCCAGACCTGTATAGCCAGTCGACTATGTCCCTCCATTGGATGCCCCAAAAAAGACCACTCAAAGTGAACATGTCCAAAACCCAACTCTAAATTTTCCTCAAAATTGGCAACCCCTAAAGTTTTCCCCATAACACTAAAGGGAAACTCAACCTCTCAGTTGCTTAGGCTAAAATCCTGGGAGTCATTAAAAAAACAAAACAAACTTTTATTTTATATTGAAGTATAGGCAATGGCAACCCACTCCAGTACTTTTGCCTGGAAAATCCTATGGACAGAGGAGCCTGGTGGGCTGCAGTCCATGGGGTCGCTAAGAGTCGGACACGACTGAGCGACTTCACTTTCATGCATTGGAGAGGGCAATGGCAACCCACTCCAGTGTTCTTGCCTGGAGAATCCCAGGGACAGGGGGAGCCTGGTGGGCTGCCGTCTATGGGGTCGCACAGAGTCGGACACTACTGAAGCGACTTAGCAGCAGCAGCATAGCCAGTAAAGAATGTTGTGATAGTTTCAGGTGGACAGCAAAGGGACTCAGCCATACATACACATGTATATATTCTCCCCCAAATTCCCCTTTAGGGAGTCATTTTTGATGCCCCTCTTTTATTCACATCTGTCAGCAAATCCTGTTGACTCTACCACGAAAATACATCCAAAATCCACCACTTTCCCCTATGTCCATTGCTCACTTTCATCCTAATCCAAGCCTTTTTGAAGCTACCTCTTCTCTGGCTTATCACAATAACTGGTCTCCCTGCATCTTCCCTTTCCAATTAAAAAAAAAAAATATTTATTTGACTCTGTCAGGTCTTAGGTGTGGCACATGGGAATTCTAGTTGTGACGTGAACTTTTAGATACGGCATGCGGGACCTACTTCCATGAGCAAGAATTGAGCCTGGGCCCCCTGCATTGGGAACACAGAGTCTTAGCCACTCCATCACGAGGGAAGTCCCTTGCTCCCCTACAATCTGTTCTCAACACAGCAGACTGAATGGTTCTTTGAGAATAGGAGACATCAAATCACTTCTCTGCTTAAAATCCTCCAATGGCTTTTCATCTCATTCTACATAAAAGATGTGTGTGTGTTAAGTTGCTTCAGTTGTGTCCGACTCTTTGTGACCCTATGGACTATAGCCCACCAGGCTCCTCTGTCCATAGGATTCTCCAGGCAAGAATACTGGAGTGGGTTACCATGCCTTCCTCTAGGGGATCTTCCTCACCCAGGGACTGAACCCGAGTCTCCTGCGTTGGCAGAAGTGTTCTTTATCAGTAGTGCCACCTGGCTCCCCTGGTGGCTCAGATGCTAAAGAATCTGCCTGCAGTGCAGGAGACCCAGCTTTGATTCCTGGACTGGGAAGATCCCCTGGAGAAGGAAATGGCAACCCTCTCCAGTATTCTGGCCTGGAGAACTCCATGGACAGAGGAGCCTGGCAGGCTGCAGTCCATGGCGTCACAAAGAGTCGGACACGTTTGAGTGAATAACGCTTTCAACACTTTTCACATAAAAGATAAAGTCATCACAGTGTCTTACAAGGTCCTGTATGATCTGACACAGACCGCCCCCTCCCTCAAAATATATTACATCATATCCTACGGTTCTCCTCCCAGCCCTGCCGTACAACCTGACCCTTGATCTATGCTCACTCCACTCCAGTCACAATAGCTCTCTTGCTGTCTCTTAAGCATGCCAACCATTCTCCTCAGCCACTTGGGACATTTGCCCATACTATTCTTTCCAAACCAGAGGTTTTCAGTTGGGGGCCATTTTGCTACCCAGGTGACTTTTCTCAATGTTTACAGACATTTCTTTTTTTTTTTTTTTTGACTTTATTATTTATTTTTTATTGGGGTATAGCCAATTAACAGTGTTGTGATAGTTTCAGGTGAACAGTGAAGGGACTCAGCCATACATATGCATCTATCCATTCTACCCCAAACGCCCCTCCCATCCAGGCTGCCATAACATTGAGCAGAAGATGGCAGGTACAGTTAGTTCAGTTCAGTCGCTCAGTTGTGTCTGACTCTTTGCAATCCCGAGGACTGCAGCTCGCCAGGCCTCCCTGTCCATCACCAACTCCTGGGGTTTACTCAAACTTATGTCCATTGAGTCAGTGATGCCATCCAACCATCTCATCCTCTGTCGTCCCCTTCTCCTCCTGCCTTCAATCTTTCCCACCATCAGGGTCTTCTCCAAGGAGTCAGTTCTTCACATTAGTTGGCCAAAGTATTGGAGCTTCAGCTTCAGCGTCAGTCCTTCCAATGATTCAGGACTGATTTCCTTTAGGATGGACTGGTTGGATCTCCTTGCAGTCCAAGGGACTCAAGAGTCTTCTCCAACACCACAGTTCAAAAGCACCAATTCTTTGGCACTCAGCTTTCTTTAAGTCCAACTCTCACATCCATACATGACTACTGGTAAAACCATAGCTTTGACTAGACGGACCTTTGTTGGCAAAGTAATGTCTCTGCTTTTGAATATGCTGTCTAGGTTGGTCATAACTTTTCTTCCAAGGAGCAAGAGCCTTTTAATTTCATGGCTGCAGTCACCATCTGCAGTGATTTTGGAGCCCCCCAAAATAAAATCTGTCACTGTTTCTATTGTTTCCCCATCTATTTGCCATGAATTGATAGGACCAGATGCCATGATCTTAGTTTTCTGAATGTTGAGCTTTAAGCTAACTTTTTCACTCTCCTCTTTCACTTTCATCAAGAGGCTCTCTAGTTCTTCAATTTCTGCTATAAGGATGATGTCATCTGCATATCTGAGGTTATTGATATTTCTCCTGGCAATCTTGATTCCAGCTTGTGCTTCATCCAGTCTGGCATTTCTCATGATGTACCCTGCATATAAGTTAAATAAGCAGGGTGACAATATATAGCCTTAACGTACTCCTTTCCCGATTTGGAACCAGTCTGTTGTTCCATGTCCAGTTCTAGCTCTTGCTTCTTCACCTGCATACAGATTTCTCAGGAGACAGGTTAGGCTGTTTGGTATTCCCATCTCTTTAAGAATTTTCCACAGTTTTTTGTGATCCACGTAGTCAAAGGCTTTGGCATAGTCAATAAAGCAGAAATAGATGTTTTTCTGGAACTCTCTTGCTTTTTTGATGATCCAGCGGATGTTGGCAATTTGATCTCTGGTTCCTCTGCCTTTTCTAAATCCATCTTGAACATCTGGAAGTTCATGGTTCACGTACTGTTGAAGCCTGGACTGGAGAATTTTGAGCATTACTTTGCTAGCGTATGAGATAAGTGCAATTGTGTGTAAGTTTAAACATTCTTTGGCATTGCCTTTCTTTAGGATTTGAATGAAAACTGACCTTTTCCAGTCCTGTGGCCACTGCTGAGTTTTGCAAATTTGCTGGCATATTGAGTGCAGCACTTTCACAGCATCATCTTTCAGGATTTGAAATAGCTCAACTGGAATTTCATCACCTCCACTAGCTTTGTTTGTAGTGATGCTTTCTAAGGCCCACTTGACTTTGCATTCCAGGATGTCTGGCTCTAGGTGAGTGATCACACTATCGTGATTATCTGAGTCATAAACATCTTTTTTGTATAGTTCTTTTGTGTATTGTTGCCACCTCTTCTTAATATCTTCTGCTTCTGTTAGGTCCATATCATTTCTGTCCTTTATTGTGTCCATCTTTGCATGAAGTATTCCCTTGGTATCTCTAATTTTCTTGAAGAGATCTCTAGTCTCTCCCACTCTATTTTCCTCTATTTCTTTGCATTGATCACTGAGGAAGGCTTTCTTATGTCTCCTTGCTATTCTTTGGAACTCTGCATTCAAATGGGTATATCTTTCCTTTTCTTCTTTGCTATTTGCTTCTCTTCTTTTCAGAGCTATTTGCAAGGCCTCCTCAGACAACCATTTTGCCTTTTTGCATTTCTTTTTCTTGTGGATAATCTTGATCCCTGCCTCCTGTACAATGTCATGAACTCCTGTCCATAGTTCTTCAGGTACTCTATCAGATCTAATCCCTTGAATCTATTTGTCACTTCCACTGTATAATGAGGGATTTGATTTAGGTCATACCTGAATAGTCTACTTGTTTTCCCTACTTTCTTCAATTTAAGTCTGAATTTGGCAATAAGAAGTTTATGATCTGAGCCACAGTCAGCTCCCAGTCTTGTTTTTGCTGACTGTATAGAGCTTCTCCATCTTTGACTGCAAAGAATATAATCAATCTGATTTCGGTATTGACCATCTGGTGATGTCCATGTGTAAAGTCGTCTCTTGTATTGTTGGAAGAGGGTGTTTGTGATGACCAGTGAGTTCTCTTGGCAAAACTCTATTAGCCTTTGCCCTACTTCATTCTGTACTCCAAGGCCAAATTTCTCCAGGATGGCAGGTTAGTGCCTCAAAATAATCATCTTATGGGGTGTGGATGCCAGGTTCCTTTATAGATTAGAGATGGTGAGGGGGAGGTGAGGAAGCAAAGTGAAAAGGCTATTCATCTTGCAAACATCTTCTAGAATGGCAAGCCTCAGGCACCGGATGTGTTAATTTCTTCCTGCCATCTATAGGTAGACAGAGAGTTCTGAACAAAGGCACTTTAGTTTACAGTCAGGCGACCCAGGTTTGATCCCTGGGTTGGGAAGATCCCTTGGAGAAGGATATGGCAAGCCACTTCAGTATTCTTTCCTGGAGATTTCCATGGACAGAGGAGCCTGGAGGGCTACAGTCCATGGGATCGCATGAGTAGGACATGACATAATGCCTAAACCACCAGAGGGAGAGGGTCCTTTTAAGCAAGGCATTATGTATGATTGTATTAACAAAAACAACAAAAAGCAATTCAAAGAAACAGTTTCCAACATGGAGTCAAAACTGGCTTCTCTGCAACAATTCCTCAATCTTATGGAAAAAGTGGGTGATGACTGTTCTGCTTAGTCAGGTGGATCTTTCTGGGAGTGTCTGCCATCTTTACCAGTGTTTCAAATCTTGTGATTTGTCTTCTTTTTGTTCCTCTTTTGGAAAGTGTCTATTTTGCACCTGTAGACTTAGATATGCTGAACTTCAAATTCACGAGACAGCATCTCAAGTGAACAAATTTAGCGCTTTTCTATGTGTGGAATGATGCAAGAGTCAGGATTCATTGATATTATTTCCTTGGTATGTACCTCAGCTATCTGGGGCCTGTAATCCTGCATTCTCAGTTTCCACAGGGTTCACCATAGGGAGTGGCTGGAGTGGCTGCAGTGTGATGTTAGGTGGTGTTGATTAAAAATATGGTCACGACCTGAAAGTAGAGAGTTATTTTATTTGGTGAGAATGTTTAGGACTCTAAGCCCAGGAGACAACATCTCAGTAGCTCTGAGAAACCTGCCCCAAGGAGGCAAGTAGGGGAGTCAAGGTATATATAAGTTTGCAACAAAGGGAGCAGGCACTCTGAAAATCAAAGATCAGGTATGAAGTTAAGGAATTTAGCATTCCACGTATGGGAAGATGCAAGCCTCTGGGCTCACTGAATTCACTCCTTTCATACGCACCTCAGCTATCTGGGGCCAATCTTATTTCCTGGTTCACCTTGCTTCTTACATTCCCCCAGCTCCTCAGCAATCACCATGGGGAGCGGCAGCATCCTCTGGATCGCTGTTTTGGGAGCCATCATTCATATTTGGTGGAGAAGGCAATGGCACCCCACTCCAGTACTCTTGCCTGGCAAATCCCATGGATGGAGGAGCCTGGTAGGCTGCAGTCCATGGGGTCGCTAGGAGTCAGACACGACTGAATGACTTCACTTTGACTTTTCACTTTCATGCATTGGAGGAGGAAATGGCAACCCACTCCAGTATTCTTGCCTGGAGAATCCCATGGACAGAGGACCCTGGTGGGCTGCCGTCTATGGGGTCACACAGAGTCAGACACGACTGAAGTGACTTAGCATTCATATTTGGAGGCCAGAAATCGCTGATGACTGTGACATTTCTTCTTTATTAATATGACAGGACATATTTTCACTTCATACTGGCAGGTATTTCCCTTCCTTGGGGGTCACTGGCTCACATTGAAGGGCTGCAATAAGGTCTCACCCTCTTGGTCACGAATGACCATTGTCTGGGAAATGTTTCATGATCAACTTTTGTCCCACGGTCCTGGGAAGCTCACCCCAGTTAAGCCAAAAATTCTTGCTATGTCACTCCAGGTCTTAAGGTTTGGACCAGGTCCCATCAATAATTAAAAATTCTCTGGATTTTGTCTACAATAATCCAGGAGACATTTTCCCTTGTTGCTTCTTCCCATACCTAGAATCACACTATTAAAATTATTTTATGTTAAAAATGTGATTTTTCTCAAAATGTTTAGTCATAGAACTTTTATTGGAGGCCTGAATACACATTGGTTACTGCAAGAGACAACAATCTTATAAATTAAACAAGATACAAGTAATGCAGACAATGTCATAGAGCAGCAGGGAGACACAAAGCACAATTTGAAAACAAAGAACAAATTTAAACAGTGATTAGTATAACTACTTGTAATCCAGTTGCAGTAATCAAGTGACCAAAGGAACCATAACTGACTTAATGAGCTAACTACAGTTTCATTGCACTGGGCATACACACTGATGCATGGCCTAATCTTTGACATAGCATATATTACTGTCGGGATCAACCAGGTAGAGAGAAAAGGATGTATGTTCCAAAAGGCATAATCTACCAAACTCCTGGAAGTCATAATTAATTGAAGAAGTTTTTCTTATACTTGGAAAACCCAGATTTAAACCAGTAATCCTTTGAAATAGCAACCATAAAAATTGCAACCATATTTACCAGTTTATTCAGTTCTATGTAAATAATCCTTTTTGTTAACAGCTTTATGAAGTCATCAGGTTTCTCATTAGAATTTTTCAGTTTCTTTTTACTCAGTTCAGCATTATGTTATGAAAATCAGAAACTTCTAAAGTCCTTTTTATAAATTTTGAAGAGGAGACATTTTGCAAAGGCATTAGAGTGAAACCATATTGGTTATCCATTTTAAATATATTAAGTGTGCACATGACCTTCCCAAACTCCCTAACTATCCCTCCCTACCAACCATCCCCCATGGCAACCATGAGTTCGTTCTCTAAGTCTTTACAGACATTTCTGATTGTCACAACCGGTAGGGGGGTAGCTATTGGCATCCAGTGGGTAGAGGCCAGGGATCCTGCTAAACACCCTATGACACAATGACAGCCTCTCCTACAGCAAAGAATTATCTGGCCGAAACTGTCAATGTCCATGTTGAGAAACCTCACCCTATCTGATCTACTCTTTCCCTGGGTGTCTACATGGCTCATGCTCCTGGTCTTTGCTGAAATGTCACCCTCTCAGAGATGACTGCTCTATTTAAAATTGCAGTCCCTCCACCTCCCATCTATCTTTTCTGCATGAATTTTCTCAATAGCACCGATCACTGTCTGATATAGTATATATTTTATTTATTGCTTTTTTGTTTTTTCCATGAGAATTTAAGCTACATTCAAGGTAGAAATTTTGAGTGTTGCAGGTCTACATCAGATATGACTCAGTAAATAATGGTTGAATGAATGGATGCCAGCTTCATCATATAGGACTATGCTCTCCCATATATTTAAGTCCATTTCTATACTCCATTCTTATCTGTTAAACTGCCAATTCCTGTCAATTCCTGTATCACACTCTTTTAATCACTTTTTATGATATACTTCACTATCTGGCAGGATTAATCCTCACTTATTACCCTTCTTTTCCAGATTTTAATGTATTTTATGATGATTTTTGTCAAGCTCTCCATCTCTCCCTTCAGAGAATTCACTTCTAGAATTTTGGTTGGGTGTGTGTTGGATTTCTAGAGAGAATTGAAATGTTTGGGAGAACTAAAGTTGCTATAATGTTCAATTTACCTATTTAAGAATAAAATATATCTCCATTTATTAAAGTCTTATTTTATGTTCCACAAGGGTTTTCTTTGTGTAAGTTCTTCTGCTCATTTCTTATTTATTTCTAGATATTTTATCAGCTTTACTACTATTGTGAATGGGGTAATTTCTTCTATTGTAAATTCTCACTGGTTGTAGATTTTATATGATAACCTCAAAACCAGCCATCCAGGATAATAAGTATGAGGGAAAAAATTTAAATAGAGAACATTCTTTTTCCTAGTTTTGCTTCCTTAATGAGAAGGCTTTAAGTCTCTGTTTCTGCATTCTAATATTTTAACAGCTTCACAGTTTCTTATAATCTGAAAGATTTTGTAAACTTTTTTTTTTGGGGCCAATAATTGAGTCTGGATGCTTTATTTGGTTTTCCCTACTTTGGACACTTACTGAATTCAAAATTTACCTCTGAAACACCTGCTCTACTTTGGGAAAGAAACAAGATTGAGGAGTCTTTCTTCTATAGGTGGTTAAGAGCAATTTTTTTGAGTTGACTTGTTAATTATTAAGAAAATTACTGTAAAAATTCAGTTCATACTGAACTCTTTTGTTTCAGCTTTTAGGCTTAAAGAAAGTTCAAACTGCAGTATTCAAATATTGTGGAAGCCACTTAATTTAATGGAATAGTTGTGGTTTCTAGCCCATGCAAGGCAAAAACCTCTTACCTAAAGAGCTTGAAAAAGCATGATTAAAAAAATTTTTGGAACAGAAGTACTTTATTTCAAGTGTGCTTTATACATGAAATGAACCAAAATCCATTCAAACTTTGAAAACTGCATTGCTACTATTTTATGAAAACTGCATGCTGAAAATATTATATGTATTTTACAAAAGGGATGAAAAAGCCTTATAGGCTGCCTTACTCGTGTTTGTTCTTGTGTTTGTTAAAGAAACCATGTGGTCCCATTAGCCCCTGGGTTTTGTGAGGCCAAACACACAGAAGCATTCACTGAGTACACAGAAGTCTCAATTAGGCAGTAGGAGTCTTTGCCAACAATATAAAGAGAAACATCTTGATTAAAGTTGGGTGGGAAGGGGCAATTTTGTCCCCATTGCAGATGTCTGATTAGCTATGAAAGAGAACATGTTCTCTCTAAGCGTTGGGTTAATAATCTTAAAATCTATTTCTTCAGCTCTTGTTAAAAAACAATCAGATGTGACATTGATGGGAAAAACCAATAAATGAAAACAATGAAAGCTTGGGACACATTACAAAGGAAAAACAAACAAAACCCCAGCTCTATAAAAATACCATAAATAATTTCAAAAATGTTTAATTTTATATTGGGGTATAGTTGATTTACAATGTTGTGTTAGTTTCAGGCGTTCGGATACATATAGAAATATCTTATTCTTTTTCAAATTCTTTTCCCATTTAGGTTATTACAGAATACTGAGCAGAGTGCCCTGTTATCTGTTTTAAATACAGCAGTGTGTACATGTTAATCCAACTTCCAATCTATTCCTCCACCACCTGCCTTTCCCCTCGTAACCATAAGGTCATTTGCTAAGTCTGTGAATGTTTCTGTTTTATAAATAAGTTCATTGGTATACTTTTCTTAGATTCTGTGTATAAGCAATATCATATGATATTTGTCTTTCTCTGTCTCCAGGTCCATCCATGTTGCTGCAAATGCATTATCTCATTCCCTTCAAAGGATGAATGATATTCCACTGCACATATGTACCACATCTTCTTTATCCATTCATCTGTCAATGGACGTTTAACACCATAAATAATTTTGCAAGTCAAACACATTTTGGGGAGAAAATATTTGCAAATATATGATATGTTTCTAACAAATTGATTAAAATAAAAGAAGACATGCACAAACGAAAAATTGGCAAAGGCCCCAGTTGTAATACAAAAGACGGAATGCAAATGAAAATAAATATGAAAGGCTGTTCTGCTTTACTGATGATCAAAGACATGCAAATTAAAATAACATTGCTATTAAAAAATGTATCAGGGTGGCAAAGATTAAAAGATTATTAGTATCCAGTGCTTTGAAAGGTGTGGGGAAAGAGTAGTTCTTTCATGTTACTGATGAGAGAGTCACTTGAGGGCAATTTAACAGTCTGTGTTAAAACTGAAAGTGTGCATGCAATTAGCCCTTCATATCTGAGGGGGTTCTGCATCTGAGGATTCAACCAACTGCAGACAGAAAATATTTGGAAAAAAAATTCCACAAAGTTCTGAAAAGCAAAACTTGAACTTCCAATGCTCTGGCCAATATTTACACAGCATTTACATTTTTTGGGACACTATAGATTGGACTGCAAGGAGATCCAACCAGTCCATTATAAAGGAGATCAGCCCTGGGTGTTCTTTGGAAGGAATGATGCTAAAGCTGAAACTCCAGTACTTTGGCCACCTCATGCGAAGAGTTGACTCATTGGAAAAGACTCTGATTCTGGGAGGGATTGGGGGCAGGAGGAGAAGGGGACGACAGAGGGTGAGATGGCTGGATGGCATCACTGACTCGATGGACATGAGTCTGAGTGAACTCCGGGAGTTGGTGATGGATAGGGAGGCCTGGCGTGCTGCGATTCATGGGGTCACAAAGAGTCGGACAGGACTGAGCGACTGAACTGAACTGAACTGATAGGTAATCTACAAATGATTGAACATATACAGGAAGATGTGCCTAGGTTATGTGCAAATACTACACCATTAAGGAACTTGAGCATGCCTGGATTTTGGTACACAAGGGAGTCCTGGAACCATCCTCTGTGGATAGCAAGGGACAAATGTAGTCTTTATTTAGCAGTTTCAGAATTCAGAATCTTAGAGACATATTTTGCACGTGCACAAGAATGTATATTCAAAGATATTTGTGGTGGGATTGTTTATAATCACCAAGATTAACAGCCTGGATGTCCATCCAAAGGGAACTGGAGGAATAAGTTATAGTGATCCTTACACAAAATAAGTTTTTAAAATAATGAAATAGATCTGTATGTGTTAATAGGAAACAATCCCAAGAACTTTTACTGAGAAAAGGTATTTCTAAAACACGCAAGTATGACCACTGTCTCTAGTTCTACTCCTTCCATACTCTGACTCAGTCTAGCCAACTCTCTGTTACTTTGACCTCAACAAAGCTGATGTTTAATCTTATGTCTCATTTTCAATGCTCAGCCAACACATTACTGGAAATAGTTGATCATTCCTTCCACTTGGAAACACTTTTTTCACTTGACTTCTGGGACCTCACACTCTCCTGGTTTCTTTCGGTCCCACTGACTCCTTTCTCAGTCTCCTTTATTCATCCTTTTCCTCTCCCCAACTTCCCAGCAATAGTTCCCAGGACTCTGCCCCGCTCCACCTCTTCTGTCTCACTCACTCCTCACTTTGTATCCGATCTCACGGCTTTAAATATATCCCAAGTGCTGTTGTCACTGTGATTTATTTCTTAAGCTGACCCTCCACCGTGGATTCCAGACTCATATATCCAACTGCCTACTCCATCTTTCCTCAAGCTAATAGACCTCTTACACTTCTCCTGTCCAAAACCGAACTTCTGATTTTCACCTGAAAAATTCCCTTCTCTTAAACTTCCATATCTCAGTAAATGACAACTCCACTCACCTAGCTTCTCAGGACCAAAAGCTGGGCACCATTGTCGACTCCTCTCTCTTACTCCACATCTAGTACTACAGTTACTCTGAGGCTGATTAAGCTTAAGTGTCAAAGTCCCTCACTTATGGGAGCTTCTTATAAGGCCCCAACAATGGGATGACATGGCTGCCAGCTTTTGTAAACTTTGCAGAAGTGAAAAATTTTAATTGCCATCAGTTAAGATAGCTGTCTTGTTACACTCCAGCTTCCCCTCTGCTGTTCTTCTTCTCGTGTGGGGTTGGTATTGGGTGGCCGTGGACATTTTGGGATCATAGAAAGGGGAAGTTGAATTGAGTTTATGCTTCTTTGGGGTTTGATCAAATATTTTTACTCGACTTGCAGTCACTTCTGTATCACTGCTAACCATCGTGTCATAGGAATGGCATCCAGGAGTACTCTGCTCACACTATGCTGACTAATGGTGTAGAGCCAAAGATCATATCTCGGTACTAATGTGTCCTGCAGCACCAGCACTGGAAATATGTGTAGTTGAGAAGAAATAAGGTTGGGAATGTACAGAGCAGAAACCAGTCTGTGGAAAATTCTTCTGCTCACTGGACATATGAAACTATATATGGAGGATTCAGAATGGGAGTTTCCTGCTGTCAGTAATGTGACAGAATACTCAGTAATGTGGCATATGCAACTCTGAATGCACCATCCATGCTTTTAATTGCGGCCAGAGTAGTTAACATGAGCCCTGCCCTCTTAACACATTTTAAATTGTATGACACATTTTTGTTGACTATAGGTACAGTGTTGTACAGCAGATCTCTAGAAATGATTCATCTTGTATAGCTGAAACTTTACGCTCATTGAAAAGTAAACTCCCTCTTATTCCCTCTCCCCAGCCCCTGGCAACCACCATTCTACTCTTTGCTTCTGAGTTGACTATTTTAGATACCTCATTTCAGTTGAATCATGCAATACTTATCTTTTTGTGATTGGCTTATTTCATTTAGCATAATGTCCTCAGGGCTTTTTCATGTTGTAGCCTGTGAAAGGTTTTCCTTCTTTTTAAGGCTGAATAACACTCCATTGTGTGTACATGGATCTCTCTATCACATTTAGGTTGTTTCTATATCTTCGCTACGGTGAATAATGCTGCAGTGAACAGAAGACAGCACATATCTCTTTGAGAGCTTGAGTTCAGTTCTTTTGGATATATATCTAGAAGTGGGATTGCTGGATCATGAGGTAGTTCTATTTTTAATTTTTTGAGGAAACTCCATAGTGTCTTGATAGTGGCTATAGCAAGTTTTTGTGGGAATCTTGTGAAATAGAATATATCAGAAATCCTATTTTTGCAGAGCACCAGCCTGTAGCAGTACTACAAATTGTGATTTTGTTTATGAATTTGCATATTTTATGCATCTTACCATATTGGATCGTATTTTAGTGTATCTGACTCATCTTGCTCTGACGAAATCTGGCAATTTCTGATGAAAATGGTACATGAAAGTATCACAGACACGGTTGCTAGCCTGAAGAAACAAGTTTTCTTGCCACAAAAAGCCAAAACATATTAATCAATAATTGGAACCCACTTGCCAAGACAGGAGACATAAGAGACACAGGTTTGATCCCTGGATCAGGAAGATCCCCTGGAGAAGGGCATGGCAACTCACTCTGGTATTCTTGCCTGAAGAATCCCCATGGACAGAGGAGCCTGGCAGGCTACAGTCCATAGGGTCACACTGAGTCAGACACGACTGAAGTGACATAGCATGCATGCATTCAATGTGTGGGATATTGAGTGATTTGGTTAAACAATTGCGTAACTCAATGTGGTGCAGTGTCAATGTTTAAGTGCATTCAAACTACTCATATAAATGCCTTATTTTCAGGTCAATTTTGTATTTTTTGGAAATTTATGATGAACAAGAATTTAAATATGATGGAAAGTTAATATGTAAGAAAGAACGGAGACTAGCCTCACAAAAGTTGTCTTATTAACACAATGGCAATTAAAAGATCTATCAATGATAAAAGGAAATAAAAGTATTGAAAATAAAATATAAATTAAAAAAAATTTTATATTGGAGTATAGTTGACTTATGTTGTGTTAGCTTCAGGTGTACAGCAAAGTGGTTTGGTTACACATACACATATATCTATTCTTTTTCAGGTTCTTTTCCCTTATAAGTCATTACAGAATATTGAGTATAGTTCCCCATGCTCTACAGTAGGTCCTTGTTGTTTATCTAGTTTATATATCATAGCATGTGTATGTTAATCCCAACCTCCTAATTTATCCTTCTTGCCACCTCTGTGTGGTAGGAAGGATAAATAACTGTAAGTTTACTGTAATTTGTTTTGTAAGTCTGTGAGAATGTTTCTGTTGTGTAAATAAGTTCATTTGTATCATTGTTTAGATTCCATGTATAAGTGATATCATGCGATTTTTGTCTTTCTCTGTCTTAGTTTACTTGGTATGTTAATTTCGAGGTCCATCCATGTTGCTGCAAATGGCACTATTTCATTTTTTATGGCTGGGTAATGGCTTAAAGCTCAACATTCAGAAAACTAAGATCATGGCATCTGGTCCCATCACTTCATGGCAAATAGATGGGGAAACAGTGGAAACAGTGTCAGACTTTATTTTGGGGGGCTCCAAAATCACTGCAGATGGTGATTGCAGCCATGAAATTAAAAGATGCTTACTCCTTGGAAGGAAAGTTATGACCAACCTAGATAGCATATTCAAAAGCAGAGACATTACTTTGCCAACAAAGGTCCATCTAGTCAAGGCTATGGTTTTTCCAGTGGTCATGTATGGATGTGAGAGTTGGACTGTGAAGAAAGCTCAGCGCCGAAGAATTGATGCTCTTGAACTGTGGTGTTGGAGAAGACTCTTGAGAGTCCCTTGGACAGCAAGGAGATCCAATCAGTCCATCCTAAAGGAGATCAGTCCTGGGTGTTCATTGGAAGGACTGATGCTGAAGCTGAAACTCCAGTACTTTGGCTACCTCATGCAAAGAGTTGACTCATTGGAAAAGACCCTGATCCTGAGAGGGATTGGGGGCAGGAGGAGAAGGGGACGACCGAGGATGAGATGGCTGGATGGCATCACTGACTTGATGGACATGAATTTGAGTGAATTCCGGGAGTTGGTGATGGACAGGGAGGCCTGGCGTGCTGTGATACATGGGGTCGCAAAGAGTCGGATACCACTGAGCGACTGAACTGAACTGAATATTCCATTGTATATATGTACCACATCTTCTTTATCCATTCCTCTGTCAATGGACGGAGAAGGTAATGGCACCCCACTCCAGTACTCTTGCCTGGAAAATCCCATGGGTGGAGGAGACTGGTGGGCTGCAGTCCATGGGGTCTCTAAGAGTTGGACACGACTGAGCAACTTCACTTTCACTTTTCACTTTCCACTTCCCTGCATTGGAGAAGGAAATGGCAACCCACTCCAGTGTTCTTGCCTGGAGAATCCCAGGGATGGGGAAGCCTGGTGGGCTGCCGTCTATGGGGTCGCACAGAGTCGGACATGACTGAAGCAACTTAGCAGCAGCAGCTGTCAATGGACATTTAGTTAGCCTCCATGTCTTCACTATTATCAATTCACTGCTATAAACGCTGGGGTGCATGTATCTTTTTGAATTATGACTTTCTCTGAGTATATGCCTAGGAGTGGGATTGCAGGGTCATATTGTAATTCTAATTTTAGTTTTTTGAGGAACCTCCATACTGTTCTCCATAGTGGCTGAACCAACTTTCGTTCCCACCAACAGTGTAGGAGGATTCCTTTTTCTCCATTCCTTCACCAGTAATTTAGACACTCTTTTCCTGGAAAAGGAAATGGCAACCCACCCTAGTATTCTTGCCTGGAAAATTCCATGGACAGAGGAGTCTGGTGGGGTCCATGGGGTCGCAAAGAGTCAGCCATAACTGAGTGACTGAGCACATCTCTAGCATTTATTGTTTGTAGATTTTTTAAAATAGAAATTTTGATCAACTGTTCTGGAAGAGAAAATTATCTATTGTTTATATTAAATATTATTAAATTATCATATGAACAGGTGAATAAATAGTATACAACTATACTATTGTATACTAATAGTATCAGTTCAGTTCAGTCACTCAGTCATGTCTGACACTTTGTGACCCCATGGACTGCAGCACGCCAGGCCTCCCTGTTCATCACCAACTCCCAGAATTTACTCAAACTCATGTCCATTAAGTTGGTGATGCCATCCAACCATCTCATCCTCTGTCATCTCCTCCTCCCACCTTCAATCTTTCCCAGCATCAGGGTCTTTTCCAATGAGTCAGCTCTTCGCATCAGGTGGCCACAGTATTGGAGTTTCAGCTTCAGCATCAGTCCTTCCAATGAATATTCAGGACTGATTTCCTTTAGGATGGACTGGTTGGATCTCCTTGCAGTCCAAGGGACTCTCAAGAGTCTTCTCCAACACCACAGTTCAAAATAGTATACAATAGATATACTAATATAGTAGTATACTAGAATACTAGTATACTAATAGTATACAACTACACTAACAATTTATATATATAGTAAAAGCCTTTGTAGGGGTGTATTAGGAAGTTAATATTAGGTTATTTTCTACATTGTCTGATGTTTGTAGTATTTGTCAGCTTTTATAAATTTGTAAGATATTGTGATTTCTTTTCTCATTATAAATAAATATTCATTTTTGTACCTAATTTTGTATCCTTATGAACAGAGAACCATCCCCCCACAAAGTGTATAAGCTTCAGGCCTCTCAAAGCCTAGATTGACCTCTGCCTATATCCAGCCCTTCAGCAAATACTGTTGGCTCCACCATCCATATATGTACACAATCTGAGCACCTCTCCCCGTCTTCATCGCCATCACTCTGGTCTCAGCCACCATCATTTCCCACTTGGATGACTACACTAGCCTCCTAATTTTCCTCCCTGCATTCTTGCCTTGCCTACTTTCAGTTCAGTCCCAAAGCAGCAACCAGAGTAATGTTTTTTAAGCTGAAGTCATATCAAGTCCTTCCTCTGCTCAAAATGCTCCAACGATTTCTGTTCTCACTCAGAGTAAAATTCAAAGTCCTCTTTATGGTCTTCAGAGACCTGTGCAATTGGGATCCTCCACACCTCTCTGACCTCCTCTCCTGCTCCTCTCCCTTCATTTCCTCTCTTCCAGTCACCCTGGCTTTTCTGTTGTTCCTTGAACTTGCCAAACCTACTTCTGTCTTGAGATCTTGGCCTTGGTTATTCCCTCTACATGGCTCACTCCTGTTTTGCTGAAAGTTTTCACTTTTGTCTCAATTTCAAAGGATTTGTTAACAAAATAAGCCACTTGCTATATACAAATAAATGATATAGATATTAACATACTAATGTTAAAAGCAAAGAGAACTAGAAAAAGCAGAGAATACATCAACAAATTGGATTTTGACCAACATCCACACTTAAACAGTGCTGCGAAGTCCCGTGTCACAGCACATCTGGGATCCCAATTGGGAAAGGGTCTCAGGCAGCACGTCTGCTCTGTGGGTGAGACTTCAAAGACTGCAGTTCTGGGTTCCCACTTATAATCCCAGGATTGAAGCAAACTGATATCATCATCAATCTGTCACCAAATTGCAAGCCTGGTTTTATGTTAATGCTATTTGTTTTGTCTTATAAAACTTGGAATGCTGCTAAGCCTGGAGCTTGGTTGGCCAGGCCCCCTCCAGTGTCTCAACAATCTCAAAATTTCTTCCCCATCTTATCTATGGTGCTGCAAGTCTTACACTCACAACGGGCAGTCACTCCCAGTCAGGGCCTGCTCTGTTTTGCCTCTGAAGCCTCAGTTCAGTTCAGTGGCTCAGTCGTGTCTGACTCTCTGTGACCCCACGGACTGCAGCACACCATGCTTCCTTGTCCATCACCAACTTCCGGATGCCTGCTGCTGCTGCTGCTAAGTCGCTCAGTCGTGTCTGACTCTCTGTGACCCCATGGACTGCAGCACACCATGCTTCCTTGTCCATCACCAACTTCCAGATGCCTGCTGCTGCTGCTGCTGCTAAGTCGCTTCAGTCGTGTCCGACTCTGTGCGACCATGTAGACGGCAGCCCACCAGGCTCCCCCGTCCCTGGGATTCTCCAGGCAAGAGCACTGGAGTGGGTTGCCGTTTCCTTCTCCAATGCATAAAAGTGAAAAGTGAAAGTGAAGTCGCTCAGTCTCGTCCAACTCTTAGCGACCCCATGGACTGCAGCCTACCAGGCTCCTCCGTCCATGGGATTTTCCAGGCAAGAGTGCTGGAGTGGGTTCCCAGATGCCTAAACAAGACTAGTTATGCCTAAAACAAGACTATTTATTAAATAAAATTTAATCTGTTTAATTTCTGAAGCCTAAACAAGACTATTTATTTAATTTCCACAACAATTCCCTCATTTCTTTCGGGTCTCTGCTTAAGTGTCACTTGATCAGTGAGGCCTTCCTTATATATAATTACAACCTCCCCATGATTTATAATCACCTTTCTCTGCCTTATTTTTCTCTCTGTCTTTTATCACCATCTGATATGGAACATATTCTCCTGCTTTTTCAAATTTATTTTCTTTCTTTCCCATTAGAAGGAAGTTCCACAAGGGGAAAGATCTTGTTTTGCTCAATACTGTGTCCTCAGTGCCTACACATGTGCTTGGCATACAGCAGGCATTCAGGAATTATCTGTTGAATGAATGAATGATGAATCCTATATGCCAGCTTAATCAGTGGGATTAGAGGGTGGTCTTCCCTTTCTTCTTTTATTTAAAAATGATTTACTTTTTAAATTGTAAAAATATTCACAACTTAAAATTTACGCTATCAACCATTTTCAATGTACACTTGATTGGCATTAAGTACCTTCATGTATGTGCATGTGCACTTGGCCACTTCAGTCGTGTCCAACTCTTCTTGACCACATGGACTGTAGCCCACCAGGCTCCTCTGTCCATGGGATTCTCCAGGCAAGAACTGGAGTGGGTTGCCATGCTCTCCTCCAAGGAATCTTCCCAACCCAGGGATCGAACCCATGTCTCCTGCGTCTCCTGCACTGCAGGTGGATTCTTTACCACTGAGCCACCAGGGAAGCCCAAGTACATTCACATTGCTATGCAACTATCACCACCCCCATCTACAGAACATTTTTCATCTTGCAAAACTAAAACTCTGAACCTCCTTTCCTCTTTATATATTAGGTTAATGCCTGAATTTCTTGCACAAATATTTATCATAATGATGTTAAAAGGCCATTTCCATTTTGGGAACAGACTAATAAGAAATTTACATTCATTTTATAAAAAGATGATTGAAAAATGACTGTGTTCCTATTCCCTGAGCAGATTAAGGGTGAAGCTGTCTAGCTTTAAAAATGATTCATTATTATGTTCCTCCGGGATCCTGAATATTCAGGACCAGTTGTTTTCCTTATTAATATTTGAATTTAATATTTTACCATAAGAAATATAATACCAAAGGAACAGTAAATATTTAACTACTTACGATATTATTTTAATCTAACATTTCTTCTTTTACCTAGAGTTTAATTGAAGGAGAAGGGGAAAACAGAGGATAAGATGACTGGATGGCATCACCAACTTGATGGACATGAGTTTGAGCAAGCTCTGGGAGTTGGTGATGGACGGGGAAGCCTGGTGTGCTGCAGTCCATGGGGTCGCAAAGAGTCGGACACAACTGAGTGACTGAACTGAACTGAGAGTTTAATCATCAGTATTATCAAAATTAAGTCTGAATTTGGCAATAAGGAGTTCATGATCTGAGCCACAGTCAGCTCCCAGTCTTGTTTTTGCTGATTGTATAGAGTTTCTCCATCTTTGGCTGCAGATAATATACTCAGTCTGATTTTGGTATCGACCATCTGGTGACGTCCATTTGTGGAGTCTTCTCTTGTGTTGTTGGAAGAGGGTGTTTGCTAAGACCAGTGCATTCTCTTGGCAAAACTCTGTTAGCCTTTGACCTGCTTTGTTTTGTACTCCAAGGCCAAATTTGCCTGTTACTCCAGGTATCTCCTGACTTCCTACTTTTGAATTCCAGTCCCCTATAATGTAAAGGACATAGTTTTTGGGTATTCGTTCTAAAAGGTCTTGTAGGTTTTCATAGAACCATTCAACTTCAGCTTCTTCAGCATTACTGGTTGGGGCATCGACTTGGATTACTGTGATATTGAATGGTTTGCCTTGGAAACAAATAGAGATCATTCTGTTGTTTTTGAGATTGCATCCAAGTACTGTATTTCAGACTCTTCTGTTCACTGTGATGGTTACTCCATTTCTTCTAAGGGATTCTTGCACACAGTAGTAGATATAATGGTCATCTGAGTTAAATTCACCCATTCCAGTCCATTTTAGTTCACTGATTCCTAAAATGTCAATGTTCACTCTTTCCGTCTCCTGTTTGACCACTTCCAATTTGCCATGATTCATGGACCTAACATGCCAGGTTCCTATGCAGTATTATTCTTTACAGCATCAGACTTTACTTCTATCACCAGTCACATCCACAACCGGGTGTTGTTTTTGCTTTGGCTCCATCCCTTCATTCTTTCCAGAGTTATTTCTCCACAGATCTCCCATAGCATATTGGGCATCTACCGACCCGGGGAGTTCATCTTTCAGTGTCCTATCTTTTTGCCTTTTCATGCTGTTCGTGGTATTTTCAAGGCAAGAATACTGAAGTGGTTTGCCATTCCCTTTTCCAGTGGACCACATTTTGTCAAAACTCTCCACCATGACCCATCTGTCTTGGGTGGTCCTACACGCTGTGGGTCATAATTTCATTGAGTTAGACAAGGCTGTGGTACATGTGATCAGTTTGATTAGTTTTCAGTGATTGTGGTTTTCATTCTGTCTGCCCTCTGAGGGATAAGGATGAGAGGATTAAGGAAGCTTCCTGATGGGAGAGACTGACTGAGGTGGAAACTGGGTCTTGTTCTGGTGAGCGGGGTCATGCTCAGTTCAGTTCAGTTCAGTCACTCAGTCATGTCCAACACTTTATGTTCACATGGACTGCAGCACGCCAGGCCTCCCTGTCCATCACCAGCTCCTGGAGTTTACCCAAACTCATGTCCATTGAGTTGGTGATGCCATCCAACCATCTCATCCTCTGTTGTCCCCTTCTCCTCCCACCTTCAATCTTTCCCAGCATCAGGGTCTTTTCAAATGAGTCAGTTCTTTGCATCAGGTGGCCAAAGTATAGGAGTTTCAGCTTCAGCATCAGTCCTTCCAATGAATATTCAGGACTGATTTCCTTTAGGATGGACTGGTTGCATCTCCTGGCAGTCCAAGGGACTCTCAAGAGTCTTCTCAAACACCACAGTTCAAAAGTGCAAAATTCTTCAGCATTCAGCTTTTTTTATAGTCCAACTCCCACATCTATACATGACTCCTTGGAAAAACCATATCTTTGATTGGATGGACCTTTGTTGGCAAAGTAATGTCTCTGCTTTTTAATAAGCTGTCTAGGTTGGTCATAGCTTTTCTTCCAAGGAACAAGTGTCTTTTAATTTCATGCCGTCACCATTTGCAGTGATTTTGGAGCCCCCCAAAATAAAATCTGTCACTGCTTCCACTGTTTCCCATCTATTTGCCATGAAGTGATGGGACCAGATGCCATAATCTTAGTTTTCTGAATGCTGAAAAACAAAAGTCCAAAATGCAGTACTTGGATGCAATCTCAAAAATGACAGAATGATCTCTGTTCATTTCCAAGGCAAACCATTCAATATCACAGTAATCCAGGGAGAGGCTGTGTTTCCTCCCTGTTGTTTGACCTGAGGCCAAGCTATGGTGGAAGTAATGAAGATAATGGCAACCTCCTTCAAAAGGTCCTGTTCACACACTACCACACTCAATGTCCCTGACCCTGCAGCAGGCCACCATTGACCCATGCCTGTGCTGAAGACTCCTAGACACTCACAGGTAAATCTGGGTCAGTCTCTTGTGGGGTACTGCTCTTTTCTCCTGGGCCCTGGTCTGCACAGCATTCTGTTTTTGCCCTCCAAGAGTCTGTTTCCCCAGTTCAGTGTATGTTCTTAAATTGAAGAAAGTAAAAAACAAACCACTAGACCATTCAGGTATGACCTAAATCAAATCCCTTACAATTATACAGTGGAAGTGACAAATAGATTAAAAGGATTAGATCTGATAGACAGAGGGCCCGAAGAACTATGAATGGACATTCGTGACATTGTACAAGAGGCAGTGATCAAGACCATCCCCAAGAAAAAGAAATGCAAGAAGGCAAAATGGTTGTCTGAGGAGGCCTTACGAATAGCTGAGAAAAGAAGGGATGCTAAAGGTAAAGGAGAAAAGTAAAGATATACCCATTTGAATGCAGAGTTCCAAAGAATAGCAAGGAGAGATAATAAAGCCTTCCTCAGTGATCGGTGCAAAGAAATAGAGGAAAATAATAGAATGGGGAAAACTAGAGATCTCTTCAAGAAAGTTAGAGATACCAAGGGAATATTTCATGCAAAGATGGGCTCAATAAAGGACAGAAATGGTATGGACCTAAGAGAAACAGAAGATATTAAGAAGAGATGGCAACAATATACAGAAGAACTATACAAAAAAGATGTTTATGACCCAGATAGTCACAATGGTGTGATTACTCACTTAGAGCCAGACATCCTGGAATACGAAGTCAGGTGGGACTTAGGAAGCATCACTATGAACAAAGCTAGTGGAGGTGATGGAATTCCAGTTGAGCTATTTCAAATCCTAAAAGATGATGCTGTGAAAGTGCTGCACTCAATATGCCAGCAAATTTGGAAAACTCAGCAGTGGCCACAGGACTAGAAAAGTTTAGTTTTCATTCCAATCCCAAAGAAAGGCAATGCCAAAGAATGTTCAGACTATCACACGATTGCACTCATCTCACATGCCAGGAAATTAGTACTCAAAATTCTCCAAGCCAGGCTTCAATAGTACATGAACCATGAACTTCCAAATGTTCAAACTGGATTTAGAAAAGGCAGAGAAATCAGAGATCAAATTGCCAACATCTGTTGGATCATACAAAAAGCAAGAGAGTTCCAGAAAAACATCTACTTCTGCTTTCTTGACTATGCCAAAGCCCTGACTGTGTGGGTCACAACAAACTGTGGAAAATTCTCCAAGAGATGGGAATACCAGACAACCTGACCTGCCTCCTGAGAAATCTGTATGCAGGTAAAGAAGCAACAGTTAAAACTGTACATGGAAAAACAGACTGGTTCCAAATAGGAAAAGTATTACATCAAAGCTGTATATTGTCATCCTGCTTATTTAACTTATATGCAGAGTACATCATGAGAAATGCTGAGCTGGAGGAAGCACAAGCTGGAATCAAGATTGCCGGGAGAAATATCAATAACCTCAGATATGCAAATGACACTACCCTTATGGCAGAAAGTGAAGAAGAACTAAAGAGCCTATTGATGAAAGTGAAAGAGCAGAGTGAAAAAGTTGGCTTAAAGCTCAACATTCAGAAAACTAAGATCATGGCATCTGGTCCCATCACTTCATGGCAAATAGATGGGGAAACAGTGAAACAGTGTCAGACTTTATTTTTTTGGGCTCCAAAATCACTGCAGATGGTGATTGCAGCCATGAAATTAAAAGACGCTTACTCCTTGGAAGGAAAGTTTTGACCAACCTAGACAGCATATTCAAAATCAAAACCACAAGGAGGTACCATTTCACTCCAGTCAGAATGGCTGTGATCCAAAAGTCTACAAGCAGTTTCAATTTCTGTGCTTGTGATGGGTCTGTTAAGATTTTCTATTTCTTCCTGGTCCAGTTTTGGAAAGTTGTACTTTTCTAAGAATTTGTCCATTTCTTCCACGTTGTCCATTTTATTGGCATATAATTGCTGATAGTAGTCTCTTATGATCCTTTGTATTTCTGTGTTGTCTGTTGTGATCTATCCATTTTCATTTCTAATTTTATTGATTTGATTTTTCTCCCTTTGTTTCTTGATGAGTCTGGCTGATGGTTTGTCAATTTTGTTTATCCTTTCAAAGAACCAGCTTTTGGCTTTGTTGATTTTTGCTATGGTCTCTTTTATTATTAGAGAAATGCAAATCAAAACCACTATGAGGTACCATTTCACGCCAGTCAGAATGACTGTGATCCAAAAGTCTACAAGCAATAAATGCTGGAGAGGGTGTGGAGAAAAGGGAACCCTCTTACACTGTTGGGTGGGAATGCAAACTAGTACAGCCACTATGGAGAACAGTGTGGAGATTCCTTAAAAAACTGGAAATAGAACTGCCTTATGACCCAGCAATCCCACTGCTGGGCATACACACCGAGGAAACCAGAATTGAAAAAGACACGTGTACCCCAATGTTCATCACAGCACTGTTTATAATAGCCAGGACATGGAAGCAACCTAGATGTCCATCGGCAGATGAATGGATAAGAAAGCTGTGGTACATATACACAATGGAGTATTACTCAGCCATTGAAAAGAATACATTTGAATCAGTTCTAATGAGGTGGATGAAACTGGAGCCTATTATACAGAGTGAAGTAAGCCAGAAAGAAAAATACCAATACAGTATACTAATGCAAATATATGGAATTTAGAAAGATGGTAATGATGACCTTATATGTGAGACAGCAAAAGAGACACAGATGTATAGAACAGTCTTTTGGACTCTGTGGGAGAGGGAGAGGGTGGGATGATTTGGGAGAATGGCATTGAAACATGTATAATATCATATAAGAAACGAATCGCCAGTCCAGGTTCGATGCACGATACAGGAAGCTTGGGGCTGGTGCACTGGGATGACCCAGAGGGATGGTATGGGGAGGGAGGTGGGAAGGGGGTTCAAGATGCAGAACATGTGTACACCTGTGGTGGATGCATGTTGATGTATGGCAAAACCAATACAATATTGTAAAGTAAAAATAATAATAATAATAAAATTAAAAAAAAAAAAAAGCAGAGACATCACTTTGCCAACAAAGGTCCGTCTAGTCAAGGCTATGGTTTTTCCCGTGGTTGTGTATGGATGTGAGAGTTGGACTATAAAGAAAGCTGAGCGCTGAAGAATTGATGCTTTTGAACTGTGGTGTTCGAGAAGACTCTTGAGAGTCCCTTGGACTGTGAGGAGATCCAACCAGTCCATCCTAAAGGAGATCAGTCCTGGGTGTTCATTGGAAGGACTGATGGTGAAGCTGAAACTCCAATACTTTGGCCACCTGATGCAAACAGCTGACTCATTTGAAAAGACCCTGATGCTGGGAAAGATTGAAGGCAGGAGGAGAAGGGGACAACAGAGGATGAGATGGTTGGATGGCATCACCGACTCAGTGGACATGAGTTTGAGTAAGCTCCGGGAGTTAGTGATGGACAGTGAAGCCTGGCATGCTGCAGTCCATGGCATTGCAAAGAGTTGGATACGACTGAGCGACTGAACTGAACTGACTGATTATCCCAGTTATGCAACATCACTAATGCAAGAGAGAGGAGGAAGAAAAGTGGCATGGATTGAGAGCCCATTGGGTGTCAAGGTCTTGTCAGTACATCCAGTGACCGGTGCTTCCTTAGATCCCACTCACTTGTCCTTGCTCTCAGGCTGGGCTGAATTGAATCATCTGCATTTTGTGAAATTGGGCTCGACAGGATCACCTGTTACTTCCCTGTCACTAAATTCCAATATATACTTAATTTTCAGTCCTTGATAGCTTGAAATCCTAGCAGCAGTCAGCACAGATGACCACACCCTTCTTATCAGAATTCCTTCTTTTAGTTCATTACCAGAGCTTTCTGATTCTACTTCCTTTTTAAAAGAATTTTGGCTGCATCCCACATGTGGGACCTTAGTTCCCTCCCCAGGGATTGAACCTATGCCTCCTGCAGTGGAAGACACTGTCTTAACCACTGGACCACCAGGGAAGTCCTTGATTCTACTTCCTAAATAAAAAATCTTTCCACGTCTCTCCATATCCATTGTTACCACCCGAAGTAGTCAGACACCATTGTCTCTCACCTGAACTACTTCAGTAGCCTCTTAACTGCTCTCTTTGCCTCTGGTCTTCACCCCCTTACCCTGCTCCCCCACCCCTGTCACCACCATCACAGGGATCCATTTTCTATATACAACTGCCAATGGTATCTGTGAACTATGATCACATCAGTCCCTTGGTTATAACTCCTCAACGAATTTTCCTTGCTTGGGACTTCTTACTCTGGTCTACAGATCTCTTCCCCCTTTGGCTCCTGCCTACCTTTTCTGACTCCAGATTGAGCCACTTTCCTTTTTGACCATACTCTTAGGGACTTCTTTGAATTCTTTGAATAAGCCACACATCTTTCACCTCTCACCTTTGCATTTGCATTCCCACTGCCTGGGCTACTCTTAATTCATTTATTTATTCATTCAACAGATATTTATTGAGTGCCTACTAAGTGCTAGACACTATTCTAAATATTGAGGATATTAGTTGTTCTTTAGTTGCTTAGTCCTGTCCGATTCTCTTGTGGCCCCTTGGCTGGTGTCCATGGGATTTTCCAGGCAAGAATACTGGAATGGGTTGACATCTCCTTCTCCAGGGGATATTCCTGAGCCAGGGATTGAACCTGCATCTCTTGCATTGGCAGGTGGATTCTTTACCAGGGAGCCACCATAGCAATGAGTAAATAAAGATTCCTGTGCCTGTTAGCAGGTTGTATTCTAGAAGGAAGCGAGAGATTAAAAAGAATAAGTAAAATCAATAAGTAAGCCACCTAGTGTTTTAGAAAGGGATAAGCACTATTGGAAAAAAGAAGTAGAGAGCAAAGTAAGAGAGATAAAGAGTGCAGAGAAGGGTGAGTGAGTGAAAATTTTCATGGCAAGATCAAAGTAAGCCTCACTGAGACAGTCATACTTAAAGACTTGAAGGAAGTGACAGAAAAAGCCACGTGGATGTCTGAATGAAGAACTTTTGTTGGGGGTGGCAGGGGTACCTGGTGGGACATCTTTGGGGAACAGCAAGGAGCATGGTATGGGTGGACCGGAGCAAGTGCAGGGAAGTGTGGTTGGAGATGACTGCAAACTAGCTGCTGGAGGCTAGATCATGAAGGGGCAGGTAGGCTGCTTTACGGAGTTTGGTTTTTCTCTGATTAAAATATGAAGCTGTTGGAAGGTTTTGAGCAGAATAGTTACATATGGCATGAAAAGCTCCTTCTGTCTGCTATGTGGAGAATAGACTGTAGGGGGTGGAATATGATAGGGATGAAGCAGGGAGACTGTCAGCAGGCAGCTGCAGTAAGGCAAGTGAGCGAAGGTGGCGGCTTAGTTTAGGGGAGTAGCAGCAGTCAAGGTGGTGAGAAGGGGTTGGATTATGAATATATTTTGACAGTACAGCCATCTGGACTTGCTGGTTGGGTATAACATGTAAGCAGGGCTGCAGTCTATATATAAGACTTGAAGCTGTTAAGATTTGTGGGACTTTTTTTTTTAAGAGTACAACATTAGGTAGAAAAGTGAGTATGTATTTAAGGTGAGAAAAAAATCACAATGATCAGTCAGGCTTTGTCAAGACAAAGTGGGTGGGTCAGATACTCTGAGACTTATGTGATTTGGTATGCAGGGATTCATCAAGAAAACATCACACACACACACACTGCTTACAGTCCTGCTACAGGTGTTTGTGTTACAAACATGGGTATTCTGATTGATTTTACTTGAAAGTGTTAATCACTCAGTTGTGTCTGACTCTTTGTGACCCTATGGACTGTAGCCTGCCAGGCTCCTCTGTCCATGGAATTTTCTAGGCAAGAATACTGGAGTGGGTTGCCATTTCCTTCTCCAGGGGATATTCCTGAGTCAGGGATCAAACCCAGGTCTCCTGCATTGCAGGCAGAATTTTTACCATCTGAGCTACCAGGGAAGCCGATTTTGCTTAATGGACCAGAAGAAAATAAAAGAGTAGCCTGCACTTGAATTTGTGTATGCTACATTGCCCAATATATTTTTAACGAGAAATTTCATTTTTATTTAGACATCAATAAGAAGCAAACTTTCTGCAAACAGCTCCATAATTTGGGAGAATTCTACATAGACTAGATTCTGGCTGTGTACATTTCAAACCTTCTGTCACTTCTACGATCTGTATACTTCCTATGCCAAGTGCCATAGGACAGATTCCCATCACAATATGACTTCTGGTCCTCCACTGTCCTGTCATGACCCCAGGAAGTGAATGCAAACCACATGAATGTATCTCCCCAAGGCCCAGCTAAATGTGTCTACATCTTAACTTCCAGTAAACAGGATCCCCAAAATGTCCATGGTCACTCAACTATCATGCAACACAAGGGGAAAATGTGATGGAAGGAATGTTGGAGTGGAAAGAGACAGTGGTCTCAACTGACTGCAGTTAAAATATCTTTCCCAATCACATAAAAATCTATGACAATGTGAACACATGCCTATGGACCTGTTCAGGACCTTGGAATGTGAGGGTCCCTGAAACTAAAACTTTACCAGCTTCAAGAAAAGATGGCACTGGATATGAGGGGTATGATGGCATTGGATATGGGATGTGACACGAAGAGAAACATTTAGGATGATTCTAAGGTTTTGGGCCTGAGAAGTCAGCAGGATGAAGTTGCCCTTGCTGATGTGGCAAAGATGGGAGGAGCTGGCTGGTCAAATAGTGGGGGGTGGAGAGGGGGTGGAGACAGAGAGACAGGGCTGTATTAGGATTGAGATGCCAAAGAATGATACACATGAATTTATATACAGAACAAATATAAAACCACAGACACAGAAGACACATTTATGATTACTAAAGTGAAAGGTGGGGAGGGATAAATTAGGAGTTTGGGATTAGCAGATACACACTGCTATATATAAAATAGATAATCAACAAGGTCCTACTGTGTAGCACAGGGGCTTCCCAGGTGGCTGACTGGTAAAGAATCTGCCTGCTAGTGCAGGAGACATGGGTTCAATTCCTGAGTTCCTGAGTCAGGAAGACCCCCTGGAGGAGGAAATGGTGACCTGCTCCAGTACTCTTGCCTGGAAAATCCCATGGACAGAGGAGCCTGGTAGGCTGTAGTCCATGGGGTCGCTAAGAGTTGGACACGACTGAGCGACTTCACTTTCACTTTTCACTTTCATGCATTGGAGAAGGAAATGGTAACCCACTCCAGTATTCTTGCCTGGAGAATCCCAGGGATGGGGGAGCCTGGTGGGCTGACGTCTATGGGGTCGCACAGAGTTGGACACGACTGAAGCGACTTAGCAGCAGCAGCAGCAGCAGTGCAGGAGACATGGGTTCAATTCTTGAGTCAGGAAGACCCCCTGGAGGAGGAAATGGTGACCTGCTCCAGTATTCTTGCCTGGAGAATCCCATGAACAGAGGAGCCTGGTGGGCTACAGTCCATGGGGTCACAAAGAGCTGGACACGACTGAGTAGGCACACATGCCTGTATAGCTCAGGGAACACTACTCAATATCTTGTATTAACCTATAATGGAAAGGTATCTGAAACAGAGTATATATATGTTTCTGAATCACTTTGCTGTATACTTGAAATTAATAGAACATTGTAAATCAACTATACTTCAATATTAAAAAGTAAGAAAAGAAAATATGCAAAAAAAGAGAATGAGATGCCTATTAAACAGCCAAGCAGAGAAGTCAAGTGACAGTTTTCACCATTCCTTTTGTGACTTACTCCTGCTCATCTCTCACAGTTCAGCTAAGCATTCTGTTAGGTAGTTAGAATAGGAAAAAGGAGTCCAGAATGGCAGTGGCTACAAGACAAAGAAGAGGAAAAGTCCATGAAAACAGAACAAAGGAAGGTCCGAAGAGCCAAATGAGAACCTCAGGTGAAACAACAGCCCTCCTGGCTATCCCAATTTACATAGGGCAGGCTCAGGGGAGGAGAAAATACATAAAAAGAGGAGCCAAAATTGAGCCACTGGCTTCTCTTCTCTTCGCCTCTTTTGGGTTGGCCTGCCCTCATGCGTCTAGGATGTATTTTCCTTTACTTGCCAAATAAAACTGAGCTGTAACACTGATCCATCCGTCATTTCAAATTTTTGCTGTGGCAAGACAGAACCGAGGAAATTACAACACCCCCCACCCCCCGACAGTTCCCTCCCCATCTCAGACTGGCTGTGAAGGTTAAGTCTCCTGTTATACATTCTGTAGTCCCCGTAGCTCTCTTTTTGCCATCCCTGTGATTACATTTTTAACGGTTGTGTCTCCTGCGCTGCACTAGACAAGGCTGAGACCATGTATTCCGTCCTGCTACTGTGCCTACTGTGTACCACAGTGCCTGTCTGAGCAGTTCTTGAGAATTGTTGGTTGAATAAGTGAAGAGAGGTCAAGTAACTTTTCCAACTCACAACAAGATAGCAGAGCTAAGGTGGATGGGGCATACTTTTTCAACTTAAAAAAAAAGCCAAGCCAAACACATGTATAGGAAAATGTGTGATATACCAATGAATTGTCACCAGTTGAATACACTTGGGTAACTAGCACTTAGGCCAGTAAACAGCACAGGGACAGCATCCTAGAACCCCTCACACTCCTCTTCTGAACCACACGGCCCCCCCTTCTTCCCCCAGGTGACCACCATAGTGATTTCTTTTTTTTTAAATTGTATTCATTTACTTTTAGCTGCCCTATGTCTTTGTTGCTGTGTATGTATGGGCTTTCTCTAGTTGTGGCAAGCAGGGGCTACTCTCTAATTGTGGTGCATGGGCTTCTCATTGCAGTGACTTCTCTTGCTGCAGAGCACAGGCTCTAGAGCGCTAGCCTCAACAGTTGTAGCTCCTGGGCTTAGTTGCCCCAAGGCAAGTGGAATCTTCCAGGACTAGGGATAGAACCTCTGTCTCCTGCATTGGCAGGTGGATTCTTAACCACTGAACCACCAGAGAAACCCCCATCCTGATTTCCAACACCATTAATTAGCTTTTCTTGTTTCAGAGCTTTATATAAATGGTCTATCCAGTATCTATGCTTTTGTGTCTGTGTGTGTGAAATTTATAAATGGTGTTGTGAGTAGCAGTAGTTGCTCATTTTCATAGCTGTATAGCAATTCTCAAACTTTTTGGTCTTGGAAACTGTTTCCATTTATAAAAACTATTGAGGAACCTAAAGAACTTGTGTTTCTGTGAATTGTATCTAAGATATTTACTGTATAGGAAATTAAACTGAGAAATTAAAAAAATATTCAATTCATTAAAAATATCAAATTCATTACATGTTAATATATATATAACGCATTTTAATGAAAATAATTGTATTTTCTAGAACAAAAAAGAGGGAGAAATGTGGCAGTGAGTATGAATGAGAGTCTGGGCAAATATATCAGAAGACTGACACTGTGTGCTGCTGGGAGGGCCTGGGTTCCAGAGGTCTTGGCCAAACCCCAGAGGCCACAGGAATGGTGATGGGGCAGAAGGATTTGTCATCTTTTGAGTTCTGCATGTCAATTAGCAATAGATACAAATAAGCCGGCCTAGGAGACACGACATTAGTATGTTGCAAAGCACCCAGTACATTTGGTAAATGTGTAAATGCATGATGTAAGGAATAAAGTTGATCCAGTTTGGGTAGGAAGTGAAGAGGATGGGAAAGTTCTGTCCAGGCAAGTGGAGATGGGAATGTTGGCAGAAGATAATATCTGTTTGCTTGGGAGGCAGAAGACATACTTGTCAGGGTGAAGGGAAAACCCCTTGGTGTGGTTTTCATGGCCCTAGTTGGCTTTTCAGGCCCCATCTGTCACTCTGATGCTCCAGCCATTTCTTTCCCTAGATAGGTGCAAACACATGCATCCATGTTGTCCATTCTTCATGCTATCTCCTTTACCTGCAGTGGCATCCTTCTTCCATTCTTTACTACCAGGTAAACTGGTGACCCTCAGGACCCACCTGACATTCCTCCTCTTAAGCATCTTCCTAGGCACCAAACTACTTCCCTTACCTCCCCACTCCAGCTCATATCCACTCTCTTATGCTCCCATAACACTTTGTGCTCATCTCTGTCTTAGAATTTGACAATCTTTTGTTATCATCATCCAAGTGTCTGTCTTCCCCTCTAGACCATGAACTAGGATAAGCCATGGGTCTTAGGTACTGATGAGTCCCTACCTTCTAGTACAGCTCCAGGCAGTCAGTGGTACTTGCTTCTCTATCCACAACAATGTCTCCCTATGAGGCACTGCACACAGGAATGCAGTACCTATTTACTGATTTATCTGTGATGAGTGGAGCAGGCTGGTCCAAACCTTTCAGAGAATTTCAGGTCATTTTCATTTACTTTGTCAGTGGCTGGTTAATTAACCTTCTGTTGTCAAGTTGACCCTGAGCTGGATAGATGAGAAACAGTCCTTGCTTAAAGGTTGATTAAAGGTCAGGAGCTCCCTTTGGAAAACGTTTGTCAGTTTCTAGAAATGTTAAACATACACCTACCATATTCACTCTTAGGTTATTTACCCAAGAGAAATCAAAGTCTATGTACATACAAAGACTTGTACAAGAATGTCCACAGCAGATTCATTTATAGTAGACCAAACCTAGGAACAGCCCAAATGTCCATCAATAGGTGAATGGATAAATTGTGATGTACCCACACAGTGGAATACTACATGCAACAATATGCTAAGTACAAGAAGCTAGACCAAAAGAGTATGTACTATATGATTCTATTCACATAAAATTCTAGAAAATGTAAACTAATCTCTATTAACAAAGCAGCTCAGGCAATAAAGAATCTGCCTGAAATGCAGGAGACCTGGGTTTGATCCCTGGCTCGGGAAGATATCCTGGAGAAGGGAATGGCAACCCATTCCAGTATTCTTGCCTGTAAATCCCATGAACAGTGGAGCCTGGCGGGCTGTAGTCTGTGGGGTCGCAAAGAGTTGGACACGACTGAGCGACTAATACACACAACAAAACAGATCAGTGGTTGCCTCTGGATGGTGTGGGAAGGAGAGAGAGGTGCAAGAGACAGATTACACAGAGGCATGAGCTAACTTTTGGGGTTTTAGAAATGCTCATTATCTTGATTATAGTGCTGGGTTCATAGGTGTTGACATATGTCAAGACTTAACAAATTATACTTTAAATATGTGCAGTTTATTGTGTGTCAGTTATTCTTGGATACAATTGCTTTAGAAAAATCCCATTGATCTATCTTGCACTTTGAATCAATCTTTCACCCATGCTTGATTTTACAACATTCTCTATTGGTCATTTGGAAAATATTGTTTCACTGAGGTGTGCAGACTTTCCAAATATTAACACATTTTACTATACAGTAGCAAAAAAATCACATTTGTTACTATTAGCACAGGTCCCATCAGCAAAGTCTTTAACCATTTGGGAAGCTGTCAAACTCACGGTGGTGGATGAAGAAAGTGAAAGTGTTAGTTGCTGTGTCATGTCTGGCTCTTTTGCCACCCCGTGGACTGTAGCCCACCAGGCTCCTTTCTCCGTGGCATTTCCCAAGCAAGATTACTGGAGTGGGTTACCATTCCCTTCTCCAGGGGATCTTCCCGACCCAGGGATGGAGTCTGGGTTTCCCGCATTGCAGCCAGATTCTTTACTGTCTGAGCCACCAGGAAAGCCCCCATAGTGGTGGATAGGTTTCCCCAAATTTGAATTTTTTAAAATGTAATTTCCATTTTATTATCTTTTCAGGGAACAGTATTTCTTCAGTCTTTAAGGACTTAGCTCATTACATGGGCTTTGGTGGAAGCTATGGGGCAGCAACCACAGGTCTAAATCGTGATGGAGGTGTTGGGTCCTTCTGGACTTCCTGGATTCCCAACTGCCTTACTCTGAATGGCACAACTCATGCAGTAATGTAGTTTCACATACAGCTTGGGAAGCACATGGTGTCAAAAACACTCGCTTTAGAAATGTCCCTGATGGCTGTGGCATCTACGATGTTCCAAATGACAAACTTCTTAATGGCCTTATCCCTGGGCACACATTGGGCACAGTTGGTACAGCGAATAGGTTGTATGTGGCCATGGCCCTTTGGGGCATTACCACAGTTCTTTCTTTCCTTGGTCATCTTGGAGATGAGGAGGTTAGAGCAAAAATTGGAATTTTTATTTGAAAGCTCCATTGTCTCCATTGTTATCACTGGTAGCAAACACTGTCAGTTAAGTGACAGACTCACTTCACTCATTTTCAAGGAGCTATCTGCCAAAAGCCTCAGTCTGAATAATTATAGTCTGTCTGTGGGTCTTCTTTTCAAGCAAAAATGGTGTTCCATGAAAAAAGTGTCTAATTCAGCTCACAAAAACAAGTACTTTTCCTTCAGGCAACGATTGCACATTGATACGTAACAGATGTGCTTTATGCGTGCTCCCTATTTCATCACATGGAAAATTTTGTAACTGTACTCAATGGTTGAAATTTAATACAATTAACTTTTATACTGTTTCATCAAGGGCTTTGTTTACTGGGAGTGTGTGGGGGTGAAGAACGCAGTGAATAGTGATACAGTTGGTATTGCTGCCTTAACATGTGCTAGATCAGATCAGATCAGATCAGTCGCTCAGCCATGTCCGACTCTTTGCGACCCCATGAATCGCAGCACGCCAGGCCTCCCTGTCCATCACCAACTCCCGGAGTTCACTGAGACTCACGTCCATCGAGACAGTGATGCCATCCAGCCATCTCATCCTCTGTCGTCCCTTCTCCTCTTGCCCCCAATCCCTCCCAGCATCAGAGTTTTCTTCCAATGAGTCAACTCTTCGCATGAGGTGCTAAGGCACCAGCAATTTTTTTTTGATCTACCTTTGCTTTTGCACCATCAGTGCAAATGTCCATGTAGTGAAAAAGGAAAATATCCTTTTAGTCTTATTGTGAAAAGGGTTTTGACCTTCAGGATCCACATAAGGGTTTTAGGGATTCCCCAGGGGCCCACAGACCACAGTTTTTAGAAGAGCTACTGTACAGTGTTTTAGTGTAGGGATATACCACAACTTACTTATCTTTACTGTTGTTAGACATTTGTAGTGTTCTGTTTTGAGCTATTACAAATAGAAGTGATAAGAACAACGTTGCCCATATCTCTCGGGGCACGTGTGTATGCATTTGCATTGGATATGCTAAAGGGTAGAGCTGCTGGGTCATAGGGCTGTGCATGCTCAAGTCTGGTTAATTATGCTGAATAATTTTTCAAAGTGGGGTGCATTACCTCACACTTCCACCAGCAGATTCTGAGCCTTAGTGGGTCTGAATTCAGATGCATGTAATTTCAAAACCCTAAATAAAATGAATAGTTGCTTTGTCCTAAATAAAATTAATAGTTGTTGATGGCAAAAATTCAAACAGTATATAAAGTTTAAAGTGAAAAGTACTATAGGACTTCCCTGATGGTCCAGTGGTTAAGACTCCACCTCTCAATGTGAGGGGCATAGGTTCGATCCCTGGTTGGAAAACTAAGATCCCACATGCTACGGGGCCAAAAAAAAAAAAAAAAAAAGAAAAAGAAATGTACCAACAGAAATAGTAACACTACTATATAAACAAAGATATATGTATAAGGATGTTAGCAGTAGCTCAGTTTGCAGTGGCAAAAAAAGGAAATAGAATCAATTCCAATCAGTCGTTAATAGCATAGAAATCTGGTGCATCTACATCACTGAGTATTGTCCATTAACAATGAAGAATTAGGTCTATAGCAACAGATTTAGAGAGATTCTTCAAAGTATTGTTAAGTGGAAAAGACAGGATGCTGGGAAGTATATGTAATATGATCTTATTTTAAAAAAACACTTGAAGGGGAGAATAGCACAAATTTCCAGTTCAAATCATTTCTCTTTGCTTACAGTCCACCAGTTGCTTTGTCACGCCACATTTTACATTGTTTTATATGTGGGTCATGACTTTTGGAGGAAGTGTGTTTTTCTTAGAGTTTCTAATTGTCTTTTTTGTTGTTGTTGTTGGCAAAAGGTTTTTGTGTTTTTATCATGATATTACTCGTTTCTTCCAACTGTTTGGATGGACAACTTGTTAAATGCTCTGACATCTACTGACTCTTTCCAGGCCTCCCCTCTTCACAGTTGCCATCTTAGAATTTTTTCCATTGTGTTCCTGGCTTAGAATTTCTTCTCCTTAGATCCCAGGTCTTCTTTCTTAGATTTGTTTTTTTGATCGCTGGAGTACATCCTCAAGTAATTAATTTTTTCAGAGGAGGTAACTGGGAGTTAAAACTTCTGACTTACTTCATGTCTGCTGCTGCTGCTAAGTCACTTCAGTCGTGTCCGACTCTGTGTGACCCTATGGACAGCAGCCCACCAGGCTCCTCTGTCCACAGGATTCTCTAGGCAAGAATACTAGAGTGGGTTGCCATTTCTTTCATACTTCATGTCTAAAAATGTCTATTTTGTTCTTATATTTAACTAATATAGAATTCTACATTCAAAGTCATTTTCTCTAACTTTACAAATATTTTTGTGTTTGTTGTTGTTGTTTTAGCATTTAAGTGCTGCTAATGAGGATTGTCATTTCTTTGTAGACTTCTTTTCTCACCAGAAGTTTTAAGGCTCACCCCTTTATTCTTGAAATCTTAAAATTTCACAAGCTGTGCTTATACACAAGTGTTTTGTCTTTCATTCTACTTACAACTCAGTGGTCTTTTCAAACTGAAGTTTTCAGTTAGAATTTTTCTTCTTTTTTAAAACATTACTTCCTCCCCTCAACTGTTTTTCTTTCTTTCTGAAATTCTATTTAAATGGAGGTTGACCCTCCTGAATTTATATTTTATATTTTATTTTAAAAATATTTTTGATGTGGACCATTTTTAAACTCTTTATTAAATTGTTACAATATTGCTTCTGTTTTATGTTTTTTTTTTTTTTTTTTTTTCTGGCCATGAGGTATGTGGGATCTTAGCTCTTTGACCAGGGATCAAACTTGCATCCCCTGTACTGGAAGGTGACGTCCATTAGATTGACAGGCAAGTCCCTGGATTTATACTTCATAGATTTAAAAATCTTTCTCCCAATTTCTTGTGGTCAAGGCTGGACCCAGACACACTAGTATGCAAGATATACTTAGGAAAGAAAGGCTGGAGGTGTGATTGTAAACACAGGGAGCCCAAGCCTGAGGTGCACATGGAGACCTACACCAGCAACATTGTCACTGCAGTCTCTTCTATACATATAGCATTTAGTGTAACTAAAAACTTGGTGACAAGAGGTTTTTGTTTATAGAAGTACATGAGCCAATGAGTGAAAAAGGGATTACAGAGTATCGCCATTTGACAATCCCTAATGAAATAAGGAATGGCACCCCACTCCAGGACTCTTGCCTGGGAAATCCCGTGGATGGAGGAGCCTGGTAGGCTATAGTCCATGGGGTTGCTAAGAGTCAGACACGACTGAGCGACTTCACTTTCACTTTTCACTTTCATGCATTGGAGAAGGAAATGGCACCCCACTCCAGTGTTCTTGCCTGGAGAATCCCAGGGACGTGGGAGCCTGGTGGGCTGCCATCTATGGGGTCGCACAGAGTCAGACACGACTGATGCGACTTAGAAGCAGCAGCAGCAGAAATGAAATAAGGAAGGAAATAAACCCTGAATATTCATTCAATGGACTGAAACTGAAACTCTAATACTTTGGCCACTTGATGCAAACAGCCAACTCATTGGAAAAGACCCTGATCTGGGAAAGATTGAGGGCAGGAGAAGAGGGCATCAGAGGATGAGACGACTGGATGACATTACCAACACAATGGACATGAACATGGACAAACTCTGGGAGCTGGTGAGGACAGGAAAGCCTGGCATGCTGCAGTCCATGGGGTCTCGAAGTGTTGGACATGATTTGGTGACTGAACAACGGGAACAACAATGAAATAATGGATCTAGACAATGCTCATTAATGGCTGTTACCATCACAAGAAGAGAGATAACCAGATATTACATACTTTTGATGAAAACACACAGCACCACCTATGAAGCTCTCTTGCCAAAAAATTAATCATCAATGAATCTCTACATCTAACTACCAGTTTTCTTGAAGGATACTACTGGGATATAATCACCAAAATCCATAGATAGTGGAAAACTCTCCAGTCGAAACCAGCCGACATCTGCAAGAAAAAGTTCCAGTAGAAAAAAATAATTGGTGGAGGAACCTATAGATTAAAAGAGACTTAAAAGATACACCAACTATTTGCACTATGTGGTCTTCTCTAAATGTTGATAGGAACAAAAAATATCTGTAAAAATTCATGAACCTATCAAGGATATTTGAATACTGATTGAATCTTTGATGAATATTTGTTAATATTTAGGTGTGATAAAATGTTGTGACTATGCTTTTAAAAAGAGTCATTTTAGAGAACTATACTGGAATAATGATGTCTATTGTTTGCTTTAATATCCAGAGGAGGAGAAGTAAATGTGGGTATAGATGCAATGAGATTAGCCTTGAATTGATAGTCACTCAAGCTAGGGGCACAGCAGGGTCTTGAGATTTTCACTCCACTTTTGTATATGCCTGAAGTTTTTCATAATAAAAAGTTGAAGGTAAAAAAATCTAAAGTTCCTGCATAGTCAGGAAAACCTGAATTTGAATTCTTCTGTAATTCTGTGACCTGGACTACATTTTTAACCTCTCTGTGGCTTTGTTTCCTCATTTATAGTAATGGTCCCCATGTTACAGAGTGGTGGTGAGGATTTCATGGGGTTATGTCTATAAATCCCTTCCAACACTCTCTGACCTAGAGTCCACTCAATAAAAGGTAGTTCTTGTTACTGTGATTTACTTATTTATTTTGATGGTCTTATCTAGAGGGGATGATCTGTGGCTGGTCCTAGGTGGATACTGCCAGGCATGCGTGCGTGCTCAGTTTCTCAGTCATGTTGGATTCTTTGGGACCTCGACTGTAGCCCACCAGGCTCCTCTGTCCATGGGCTTCTCCACCTAAGAATACTGGAGTGAGTTGTCAATGCCCTCTGGAAGGGGTTCTTCCAGACCCAAGAATCAAACCCCCTTCTCTTGTGGCTCCTACTTTGCATGTAGACTCTTTACCCCTGAGCCACCAGGGAAGCCCCAGCCTGTAGCTTGCCCTGATTGGCTGAAAGCTAACCTGTACTTTCTCATGATTGGCTGACTCCTAGGCTGTAGTATGCCTTGATTGGCGAGCTCCTAGACTATGGTTTGTCTTGATTGACTGACTGCTAGCCTGTAGTTTGCCCTGTTTGGCTCACTCCTTGCCTCTACGTTGCCTTGATTGGCTGACTCCTAGCCTGTAGATTAATTGAGGAATGTAGGGAAAATGACTAGGCCAGTCAGATAGGACCCAAATCAAAGCCCCTTATATTGGCAGTTAAGATAGATTCAGGGGATTAGATCTGGTAGACTGAGTGCCTGAAAAATCTATGGACAGAGATACCTAACACTGTGTAGGAGGCAGTAACCAGAACCATCCTAAAGAAAAAGAAACACAAGAAAGCAAAATCGTTGACTGAGGAGGCTTTACAAATAGCTGAGGAAAGAAGATAAGCAAAAAGCAAGAGAGAAAGGGAAAGCTATACCTAACTGAATGCAGAGTTCCAGAGATTAGCAAGGAGAGATAAGAAGCCATTAAATGAACAATGGAAAGAAGTAGAGGAAAACAGTAGATTGGGAAAGACTAGAGATCTCTTTAAGAAAATTGGAAATATCAAGGAAATGTTTCATGCCGGATGGGCATAATAAAAAACAGAAAAGGTAAGGGCCAAACAGAAGCAGAAGAGATTAAGAAGAGGTGGCAAGGATACACAGAAGAATTATACAAAAATGTCTTAATGACCGGGATAACCACAATGGCCTTGTCACTCACCTAGTCAAGTGGGCCTTAGGAAGCATTACTACAAAGAATGGAGTGGAGGTGATGAAATTCCAGCAGAGCTATTTCAATTCCTAAAAGATGATGCTGTGAAAGTGATGCACTCACTACGTCAGCACATTTTGAAAAAATCAGTAGCCTCAGACTGGAAAAGATCAGTTTTCATTCCAATCACAAAGGAGGCCAATGCCAAGGAATGTTCAAAGTGAGTAAGTGTTAGTCACTCAGTCATGCCCGACTCTTTGCGACCCCATGGACTGCAGCCCACCAGGCGCCTCTGTCCATGAGATTTTCCAGGCAAGGATACTGGAGTGGGTTGCCATTTCCTTCTCCAAGCCATCTTCCCAAGATAGCAGACAATTGTGCTCATTTCACATGCTAGCAAGGTTATGCTCAAAATCCTTCAACCTAGGCTTTAGCAGTACATGAACGGAGAACTTCCAGGTGTACAAGCTGGGTTCAAAGAGACAGAAGAACTAGAGATCAAATTGCCAACATTCATTGGACCATGGAGAAAGCAAGGGAGTTCCAGAAAAACATCTGCTTCTGCTTTATTGACTACACTAAAGCTTTGAATGTGTGGATCACAGTAAACTGTGGAAAATTCTTAAAGTGATGGGAATACCAGACGACCTTACCTGTCTCCCGAGAAATCTGTATGTGGGTCAAGAATCAAAAGTTAGAACATTACATGAAACAACTGACTGGTTCAAAATTGGGAAAGGACTATGACAAGGCTGTATACTGTCATCCTGCTATTTAACTTCTATGCAGAGTACATCATGTGAAATGCCAGGCTGGATGAATCACAAGCTGAAATCAAAATTGCCAGGAGAAATATCAACAACCTCAGGTATGCAGATGTTACCACTCTAATGGAAGAAAGTGAAAAGGAACTAAAGAGCCTCTTGATGAGGGTAGAAGAGGAGAGTGAAAAAGCTGGCTTGAAACTCAACATTAGAAAAACTAAAATTATGTCATCTGGTCCCACCACTTCATGGCAAATATAAGGGGAAAAGTGGAGAAGTAGTGACAGATTTTATTTTCTTGGGATCCAAAATCACTGTGGATGGTGACTGCAGCCATGAAATTAAAAGACATTTGCTCCTTGGAAGAAACACTATGAGTAACCTAGACAGCATATTAAAAATGAGAGACATCACTTTACTGTCAAAGGTCCCTATAGTCAAAGCTATGTTTTTTCCAGTAATCATGTATGGATGTGAGAGTTGCACCATAAAGAAGGCTGAGCACTGAAGAATTGATGCTTTTGAACTGTGGTGCTGGTGAAGACATTTAGAGTCCCTTGGACTCCTTGCAAGGAGATCGAACCTGTGAGTCCTAAAGGAAATCAACCCTGAATAGGCATTGGAAGGACTGATGCTGAAGCTGAAGCCTCAGTACTTTGGCCACCAGATGGGAAGAGCTGACTAATTGGAAAAGACTCTGATTCTGGGAAAGATTGTAAGCAAAAGTAGAAGGGGGTGACAGTGGATGAGATAGCTTCACCAACTCTGTGGACATAAGTTTGAGCAAACTCCGGGAGATGGTGAAGGACAGGGAAGCCTGGTGTGCTGCAGTCCGTGGGGTTGCAAAGAGTTGGATAGAACTTAGTGACTGAACAACAACAAACAAGTAAAGAACCACTACTTGTCTTGCCCAACACTTGGAAAAGGGAGGTGTTACCACTTACTTAAAACTGGCAGCCTTCTGTCAAATCTAATCTTTCTTGTTCTCTCATAGTCCTGGTCTCTACTGGCTGATCTGTTAAATTCCCATCGCATATTAATAATTGATAATTGTTTAATGTCATGATTTCCAGAAATATTTGCATTTTAACAAGAATTTCCAATAGAATGCCACCAACCCAGCATCATTATTTCTGATGGAATTATGAGCCATGTGACACTGCAGGTTAAAAAAAAAAGTATTTGAGGACTAGAGATCATTCCTCTGTACTCCACATATTACACCTTTTTTTGAATTCAGTTCAGTTCAGTCGCTCAGTCGTGTCCAACTCTTTGCGACCCCATGAATCACAGCACACCAGGTCTCCCTGTCCATCACCATCTCCTGGAGTTCACTCAAACTCACATCCATAGAGTCGATGATGTCATCCAGCCATCTCATCCTCTGTCGTCCCCTTCTCCTCCTGCCCCCAATCCCTCCCAGCATCAGAGTCTTTTCCGATGAGTCAACTCTTCACATGAGGTGACCAAAATACTGGAGTTTCAGCTTCAGCATCATTCCTTCCAAAGAACATCCAGGGCTGATCTCCTTCAGAATGGACTGGCTGGATCTCCTTGCAGTCCAAGGGACTCTCAAGAGTCTTCTTCAACACCACAGTTCAAAAGCATCAATTCTTCGGTGCTCAGCCTTCTTCACAGTCCAACTCTCGCATCCATACATGACTACTGGAAAAACCATGTCCAAGCAATGGAAATCTGTGGGGAACATGGGCTACAGTGGCTGATTAGTCTAGTTTCCTGGGACTGATGGGGTTCCTGGGACATAGAATTTCCTGAGAAAGTTCTGGTTAAAGCAGAATCAGTTGGTCACCCCAAATGTCAAATGTATTAATAGGACCCACGTGTAATAGGGCAACTTGAGAGTGTTGTATCCAGTGGAGATTTTGCTTGATCCCTCAGCCTGAAGACATCTCTGTAACAGTTTTGTGGGCAGGGCTTGCAGGGGAACAGAGTTAAGGCCAGCAATCAGGACTGTAGTGAGAGAAATGCTGACATTTCATGTATGACATCTTGTCTTCTGAAATGAAAACTCCTTAGGAAGAAGAGCAGAGTTTTTACTCTTCTTCATTTTTCACAACACCTAACAGGATGCTAAAAAGTAGTCATTTATACAATAAACAAATTTTGCAAAGGTACCCCTGGACACCTCTTCATTCACATCCACACAATACTTGTTGGGAGACTGAATACAGAGTTTACATCTTCCTTTCCAAATTCAGGGATGGCTTGGGCATGATAGAGTGATGGGCATCAGATTTACCTTCTGGCTGTGAACATATGTAAGTAAACAAAATATATGGAACAATTATTTTCAGGCATCAGATGAGTGAGAACTGCTAGAACTAAGCTCAACACTCTTTAAAGGATGATAACAAATTCTAGAAAGATCAGATACTGTCAATTCTCATTATTCATGGATTCCATATTTACAAATTCACCTACTGGCTGAAATTTATCTGTAACCCCCCAAATCAACGCTCTTGTGGCACTTTTGAAGTCATTCAGAGACATGCACAGAGTGGCAAAATTTTGAATTCCCAAAGTGCACATTCCCAGCTGAGGTCAAGCAAAGCAATGCCTTCTTGTTTCAGCTCTCATGTTGTTAAAAAAAAAAAAAAAGTGTCGTTTCTGTGGTCTGTTTACTGCCACGTTTTTATTGGTGATTTTGCTATTTAAAATGACCCTCAAGGCTGTGCTGAAGTGCTGACTAGTGTTCCCAAGTGCAAGAAGGCTTGACGTGCCTTACAGAGAAAGTACATGTGTCGGTATATTAAGTAAGTTATCTTTAAATGGAAACACATAAAACAGGGTTACTTATTGATCCATTGATGACCATGTTTTGACCAGACGGTAGCAGAACCCTAACCTTGTATTTGCCCTAGAGGCACTGGTTCAGGCTTCATTAACTCAGTGTGCATGGTGACTCTATAGAACATAACTACAGAACTTTCAGTAATGAGAACCAATTGTAATTCATCCCCAGCAGACTTGTTCCATAAGAATTATTAAAGGAAATTCTTCAGACTTAAGGGAAATTATACCAGCTGGAAATTCAGAGCTATGTGAAGGAATGAAAAGCACTGGACATGTTAATGTCTGGGTAAACATAAAAGACTCATTTTTCATTTCTTAATGTACTGAAAAAACAATTGAGTATTTTAAACAAAAAGAATTACAGTGTCTTGTGGAATTTGTAATCTATTTAGAAGTAGAAAACAAGATTACAATGGGAAGGAAAGGAGTAAAGGGAAGTGTGCTGTTAAAAGGCTGTTACATTTTATGTGAACTGGTACAGTATTAATTCAAAGTACACTGTGATAAGTTATGGATTCCTACTGTGGTGTTCAGATCAACTACTAAAACATAAAATAAGACATATGGCTAAAAAGCCAAAATAGGATACTAAAAATACTCAGGAAATGTTAAGGAAGGGAGAAAAGGAGGGGGAAAAAAGAAAGAATAGGACAAATATGAAGAAATCCCAAGATGGGAGATTTAGAAACAACCATATCAATAATTACAGGGACTGTGGTAAACACTCCAAATGAAAGCTAGATGCTGTCAGCCTGGCAATACAGAAATAGGTAGTCTTCCCTATAGGAAAGGGAAACCCAGTCTAATAGTTTAAATACTAGGGTAAAAGTAGAAACACAGGGAATTCCCTTGAGGTCCAGTGGTTAGGACACAGCACTTCCACTGCAGGGAGCCCCAAAGATCCTGAAAACTGCATGGTGCTGCCAAAAAAAAAAAAAGTAAAAGGACAAGGAAAAATATATACTACACAAACATGAAGCTGAAGAAATCTAGTGATTATATTAACATCAGAGAAAACAGACTTTAAGATAAGGAGTATTACTGGAGATAGGGAAGGATATTTCATAATGATGAAAGGCTCAATCCATAAGAAGTCATCATTCTGAATATGTGTGTACCCCTAATAACAGAGCTGTGAAATATGTGAGGCAAAACCTGGTAGAATTTAAAGGAGAAATAAACAAATCCACAATTATAGTTGAAGCCTTTAGCACTCCTCTCTCAGTCATCAATAGAAAAAGTAGATGGTCATTAAGATACCATCAAACAACTTGTCCTAATTAACATTCACAGCTCTCTCCCTCCAACAACAGCAGAAGACACAGTCTTTTCAAGTGGATGAGGGATATTCAGCATGAGAAACCATGCTGGACCATAATGAAAGTATCAATAAATTTATAAAGATGAATATAGTACAGAGCATGTTTACTGACCACAGTAGAAAAAGAATTACAGTAGAAATCAATAATTGGAAAGATAACTGGGAAATTCCCTGAATGTTTGGAAATTAAACAAATGCAAGGACTTCCTTGACAGTCCAGTGGTTAAGACTTCACCTTCCAATGCATTGGGCGTAGGTTTGATCCCTGGTCAGGGAGCTAAGATCCCACATGCTGCGGGGCCAAAAAACCAAAACATAAAACAGAAACAATATTGAATAAATTCAATAAAGACTTTATAAAAGGTCCATATTAAAAAAATCTTAAAAAAATTCAGTGATATTTGGGCACTTCTGGCTGAATTGACTGGAGGCCAGTCACTGGTAAAGTATACAATACCCCTTCTTTCTCCCCCAAACACCTAACAGTGTCTTTATATCCATCTATATATGAATATATATATGAATTTGTGGAGTCTTTTGCTCTGTGAAGTGAAGTGAAAGTTTCTCAGTCGTGTCCAACTCTTTGTGACCCCATGGACTATACAGTCTATGGAATTCTCCAGGCCAGAATACTGGAGTGCATAGCCCTTCCCTTCTCCAGGGGATCTTCCCAATCCAGGGATCAAACCCAGGTCTGCCACATTGCAGGCAGATTCTTTGCCACCTGAGCCACAAGGGAAGACCTTTTGCTCTGTAAACACGAGAAAAGATAAGTTGTTGGTGGTGAAGAGGGCTAGACAAAGGCAAGAGGAGTTCTGAGGGGATAAAATGGCATGGATTCCTTTTCTAGACCTTTCACTTCAGTGCTTAAGCAAATGAGAACCGTGAGTTTCTGGACTTGCCTGAGGGAGACTTTGAGAGACTGAAAGAAAGCAGGGCTTTCTTTCCTCTTTGAGGCCCAGGAGCAGAGAATGGCACAGAATTGGGGAGGATACCCATCTAATCCAGAACCACTTGGGCACCCCAAGGCTTGCAAGCTCTGGGAGGAGCTACAGTAAGCCCTGGTAGCATGGATATTCGTATCTCATCATGGATGCCAAGCTGTCAGATTGCTCTAAATAGCCTTGCAAGCAGGGGGCATGAGAATTGGAAGCTGGAACAGTATAGGAACAAGCAAAGAAACCAAGGTGTGACTCCCAGAAACAAATGGGCTGGGGTGGGACACTTGAAAGCGGTGTGTGGTCTCCCAGGTCTGTACTTACCTAAGAAAGCATGTATCACTCACTGGTAGCCAAACATGGAATAGTCTGCTTTTCTGGAATAGTAACAAGATCCTTCAGGAGCCAATATTAGGGCCAATCTTGGAAATCTAGGTTTGTTTCAGGGTCTGTGCAGAGAGAGAGGTATGTAGCCACTCCTGAGTGCTCTGTACCCTGGACTGCAACAGATTTCTCTGTGCAGAGAATCACTGCACTTTGTAGATTCTTGATGAAGAAAAGTCCCTTATCTTCAGTTCTTAGAAGGTTAAATTTGGGAAGGAGCCCCACAAGGTCACTGATAAGTGCAGGAGGCTGGTATAGACCTGTATAAATTGTTCAGAAGACTCAACACTGGATGTAGACCTGGGGCTTTTAAAGACTGGCAAGATCATCATAAAGAGCATTTCACAGTAAGGTTAAGGGCAGGAAGACAGTCAAGAAAATGATACGGGGACTTCCCTAGTGGTCCAGTGGCTAAGACTCCGCACTCCCAATACAGGAAGCCGGGGTTCAATCCCTGGTCAGGGAACGAGATCCCACAGGCCACAGCCAAGTGTTCACATGCCACGACTAAGACTTGTCTCAGCCAAATCAATCAATCAGTATTTTTTAGTGAATGTGCACTTCAGATATTCACAATATATTTTCTCTATTTTTATTGAAAATTTATCAGTGTCATAAGTCTCTAACACACACATATGTAAAACTCTGAGTCAGTGATCTAGAAAATGCCTTTTATAAAAAAAGAATCATAATTTTGAAAATTGTGAGTATATTTTCTGCATGAATAAAAGCTCTTAGCTCTCAAAAAAAATAAAACAAATTTAAAAAAAGAAAAGGATACAATTGAAAGTGACACAGTGATGGATGATAAAGACAGAGCAGAGCTCCTCTATGTTCACTTTGTACCTATCTTTTCTATCAAGGAAAATTTTTCATACTGAAAAGTCTAACCTGGGGCTTTTCAAACTTTAACATGCATGTGCATCACTTCAAGATTTTGTTAAAATGGAGATTCTGATTCAGTGGGTCTGGGTGGGGCCCAAGATCCTGTGCTTCTGACAAGCTCCCAGGTGATGCTGATGAAACTGGACTTCCAACCCCACTTTGGGTTTTTTTTTTTTTTATTAATATTTACCAATTTCTTTTTAAATTTTTTAAATTAACCTTTTTTTGTTGTGTTGGGGTATAGTTGATGAACAATGTTGTGATAGTTTCAGGTGATCAGTGAAGGGACTCAGCCATACATAGACATGTAGCCATTCTCCCCCTAATCCCCCTCCCATCCAGGTTGCCACGTAACATTAAGCAAAATTCCATGTGCTAGAGAGTAGGCCCTTGTTGGTTACCTATTTTAAATACAGCAGTGTGTACATGTCCATCCCAAACTCCATAGCTATCCCTTCCCCCAACCCCACTTTGAATAGAAAGAATCTAGACCAAACATTGGTAAAGGAAGAGAAGTCCAGGATGGGTAAAATGGTTATCAAAAAAGAATCTCATTGCATTAAGCAAGGTCAACTTTCCAGTCAGGGCAAATTACATCTCTCCGAGTATTTGGAGTGCTTGCAAATCAGACCCCTAAACCACTCTTGAAGATGGAAAGATTGAAGGCAGGAGGAGAAGAGGATGACAGAGGATGAACTAGTTGGATGGCATCATCAACTTGGTGAACATGAGTTTGAACAAGCTCTGGGAATTGGTGATGGACAGGGAAGCTTGGTGTGCTGTGGTCCATGGGGTCGCAAGGAGTTGGACACAACTGAGCTACTGAACCAAACTGAAACCACTCTCATGGATACTTTTATTTACTAGGAGAGGTGCTAGAGGCCTGAAGGCAGGCAAATGTGATCATAGGTTTCAAAAAAGGAAACAAGAGAGGAAGCGTAATGGACAGATCAGTAAGCTTGATGTTGATTCCAGGAGGTAATCTAAAATGATGTATTTTAAAAGGATGATTTGTTTTCACTGAATGGACCCAGTTTCATGGTCTTTGGTGGTTTTAGCAGAATGGTACCTCTGGGCAGCAAGTGAAATATAGAAAAGCACTGGCTGAGGACTTTCCAGACATTTGTGCAAAGCAGCATAATAATGACCGGCTGTGAAGGCAATGAGGGGGATTAGTAACTGGTTGATCACTGCTGCCTGGAGGGCCCTGATTAATGATTAATAGTCCCTTGAAGGATAGCCTCCAGGCCTGTGATAAAAGCTTCATCCTACACCTGGTCTGTAATTTTATCACACACTAACTTAGATCATGGGGAAATAGATGGGGAAACAGTGGAAACAGTGTCAGACTTTATTTTTTGGGGCTCCAAAATCACTGCAGATGGTGACTGCAGCCATGAAATTAAAAGACGCTTGCTTCTTGGAAGGAAAGTTATGACCAACCTAGATAGCATACTGAAAAGCAGAGACATTACTTTACCAACAAAGGTCCGTCTAGTCAAGGCTATGGTTTTTCCTGTGGTCATGTATGAGTGGGAGAGTTGGACTGTGAAGAAGGCTGAGCACCAAAGAATTGATGCTTTTGAACTGTGGTGTTGGAGAAGACTCTTGAGAGTCCCTTGGACTGCAAGGAATCCAACCAGTCCATTCTGAAGGAGATCAGCCCTGGTATTTCTTTGGAAGGAATGATGCTAAAGCTGAAACTCCAGTACTTTGGCCACCTCATGTGAAGAGTTGACTCATTGGAAAAGACTCTGATGCTGGGAGGGATTGGGGGCAGGAGGAGAAGGGGACGACAGAGGATGAGATGGCTGGATGGCATCACTGACTCGATGGACGTGAGTCTGGGTGAACTCCGGGAGTTGGTGATGCACAGGGAGGCCTGGCGTGCTGTGATTCCTGGGGTTGCAAAGAGTCGGACATGACTGAGCGACTGAACTGAACTGAAATGACTTAGATCACTGGTTCTCAAATGCTGCTGCTGCTAAGTCGCTTCAGTCATGTCCGACTCTGTGTGACCCCGTAGACGGAAGCCCACCAGGCTCCCCTGTCCCTGGCATTCTCCAGGCAAAGAACGATGGAGTGGGTTGCCATTTCCTGCTCCAATGCTTGAAAGTGAAAACTGAAAGGGAAGTCGCTCAGTCGTGTCAGACTCTTAGCGACCCCATGGACTGCAGCCTACCAGGCTCCTCCGTCCATGGGATTTTCCAGGCAAGAGTACTGGAGCGGTGTGCCATTGCCTTCTCCATGTCAAATGTTAAGGTACACCAGAATCTCTTGAGGGCAGGGGTTGCTTGTTAAAATGTTGATTCTAAGTCTCCAGCCCTGGGCTCTGATTTGGAAGGTCTGAATGCATTTTTTGTTGTTGTTGTTTTTCTTTCTTTTTAATTTATCTATTTTTTAATTGAAGGATAATTGCTTTACAGAATTTTGTTGTTTTTTGTCAAACCTCAGCATGAATCAGCCATAGGTATACATATACCCCCTCCCCTTTGAACCTCCCTCCCATCTCCCTCCCCATCCCACCCCTCTAGGTTGATACAGAGCCCGTGTTTGACTTTCCTGAGCCATACAGCAAATTTCTGTTGGCTATCTATTTTACATACGGTAATGTAAGTTTCCATGTTACTCTCTCCATACATCTCAGCCTCTCCTTCCTTCTCCCCATGTCTGTAAGTCCATTCCCTCTGTTTCTCCATTGCTGCCCTGTAAATAAATTCTTCAGTACCATTTTTCTAGATTCCATATATATGCATTAGAATACAATATTTATCTTTCTCTTTCTAACTTACTTCTCTCTGTATAATAGGTTCCAGGTTCATCCACCTCATTAGAATTGACTGAAAAGCGTTCCTTTATATGGCTGAGTAATATTCCACTATGTATATGTACCACAACTTCTTTATCCATTCATCTGTCAGTGGACATCTAGGTTGCTTCCATGTTCTAGCTATTGTAAATAGTGCTGCAATGAACAATGGGATACATGTGTCTATTTCAGTTTTGTTTTCCTCTGGGTATATGCCTAGGAGTGGGATTGATGGGTCATATAGTGGTTTTATTCCTAGTTTTTTTTTAAGGAATCTCCATACCGTCTTCCATAGTGGCTATATCAATTTACATTTCCACCAACAGTTTAAGAGTGTTCCTTTTTCTCCACACCCTCTCCAGCATTTGTTTGTAGACTTTCTGACAGGTGTGAAGTGATATCTCATTGTAGTTTTGATTTGCATTGAGCAATGAGTGAGCAATGTTGAGCATCTTTTCATGTGTTTGTTGTCCATCTTTATGTCTTCTTGGGAGAGATGTCTGTTTAGGTCTTTTTCCCACTTTTTGATTGGGTTGTTGGTTTTTCTGGTATTGAGTTGTATGATCTGCTTGTATATTTTGGAAATTAATCCTTTCTCAGTTGTTTCGTTTGCTATTATTTTCTCCTATTCTGAGGGTTGTCATTTCACCTTGCTTATAGTTTCCTTTGCTGTGCAAAAGCTTTTAAGTTTAATCAGGTCCCACTTGTTTACTTTTGTTTTTATTTCCGTTCCTCTAGGAGGTGGGTCATAGAGGATCTTGCTTTGATTTATGTCATCAAGTGTTCTGCCTATGTTTTTGTCTAAGAGTTTTATAGTTTCTGGTCTTACATGTAGGTCTTTAATCCATTTTGAGTTTATCTTTGTGTATAGTGTTAGGAAATGTTCTAATTTCATTCTTTCACATGTAGCTGTCCAGTTTTCCCAGCACTATTTATTGAAGAGGCTATCTTTGCCCCATTGTATATTCTTGCCTCCTTTGTCAAAAGTAAGGTACCCATAGGTGCATGGTTTTATTTCTGGGCTTTCTATCTTGTTACATGGGTCTATTTTTCTGTTTTTGTGCCAGTACCATACTTTTCTGATGACTGTAGCTTTGTAGTGTAATCTGAAGTCAGAAAGGTTGATTCCTCTAGCTCCAATCTTCTTTCTCAAGACTGCTTTGGCTATTTGGGGTCTTTTGTTTTCCATATGAATTGTGAAATTTTCTGTTCTAGTTCTGTGAAAAATGCCATTGGTAATTTGATAGGGATCACACTGAATCTGTAGATTGCATTTGGTAGTATAGGCATTTTCACAATATTGATTCTTCCCACCCAGTAACATGGAATATCTCTTCATCTGTTTATGTTATTTTTGATTTCTTTCATTAGTGTCTTATAATTTTTTTGTGTACAGTTCTTTTGTCTCCTTAGGTAAGTTTATTCCTAGATACTTTATTCTTTTTGTTGCAATGGTGAATGGGATTGATTCCTTAATTTCTCTCTCTGATTTTTCATTGTTAGTATATAGAAATGCAAGTGATTTCTGTGTATTGATTTTGTATCCTGCAACTTTGCTAAATTCACTGATTAGCTCTAGTAATTTTTTTGATACTATCTTTAGGGTTTTCTATGTACAATATTATGTCATCTGCAGAGAGTGAGAGCCTTACTTCTTTTCCTATCTGGATTCCTTTTATTTCTTTTTCTTCTCTGATTGCTGTAGCCAGGACTTTCAAAACTATGTTGAATAATAGTGGTGAAAGTGGACACTCTTGCCTTGTTCCTGATCTTAGGGGGAATGCTTTCAGTTTTTCACCATTGAGAATAATGTTTGCTGTAGGCTTATCATATATGGCCTTTACTATGTTGAGGAAGGTTCGTTCTATGCCCATTTTTTGAAGAGTTTTAATCATAAATGGGTGCTGAATTTTGTCAAAGACTTTTTATGCATCTATTGAGATGATCATGTGGTTTTTATCTTCAATTTGTTAATATGGTGTATCACATTGATTGATTTGCATATATTGAAGAATCCTTGCATCCCTGGAATAAACCCAACTTGATCATAGTATGTAAGCTTTTTGATGTATTGCTGAATCCTGTTTGCTAAAATTTTGTTGAGGATTTTTGCATCTATGTTCATCAGTGATATTGGCCTGTAGTTTTCTTTTTTGTGTGTTGTCTTTGTCTGGTTTTGGTATCAGGGTGATGGTGGACTCATAGAATGAATTTGGAAGTATTCCTTCCTCTGCAATTTTTTGAAAGAGTTTAGGATAGGCATTAGCTCTTCTCTAAATGTTTGATAGAATTCTCCTGTGAAGCTGTCTGATCCTGGGCTTTTGTTTTATGGGAGATTTTTGATCACAGCATCAATTTCAGTGCTTGTAATCGGGTTGTTCATAATTTCTATTTCTTCCTGGTTCAGTCTTGGAAGATTGAACTTTTCCAAGAATCTCTCCATTTCTTCTAGGTTATCCATTTTATTGTCACACAGTTGTTCATAATAGTCTCTTAAAATCCTTTGTATTTCTGCATTGTCTGTTGTAACCTCTCCTTTTTCATTTCTAATTTTGTTGATTTGATTCTTCTCTCTTTTTTTCTTGATGAGTCTGGCTAAAGGTTTGTCAATTTTGTTCATTTCTCAAAGAACCAGCTTTTAGTTTTATTAATCTTTACTATTGTTTCTTTCATTTCTTTTTCATTTATTTCTGCTCATATCTTTATGATTTCTTCCCTTCTACTAATTTTGATTATTTTTGTTCTTCTTTTTCTAGTTGTTTTAGGTGTAAAGTTAGGTTGTCTATTCGATGTTTTTCTTATTTCTTGAGGTAGGATTGTATTGCTATGAACTTACCTCTTAAAACTGCTTTTGCTACATCCCATAGGTTTTCAGTTGTCATGTTTTCATTTTCATTTGTTTCCAGAGGCTTTTTTATTTCCCTTTTGATTTCTTCAGGAACCTGTTGTTTGTTTAGAAACATATTGTTTAATCTCCATGAGTTTGTGTTTTTTGACAGTTTTTTTTTCCTTGTAATTGATATCTAGTCTCATTGCACTGTGGTTAGAGAGGATATTTGTTATAATTTCAATTTTCTTAAATTTACTGAGATTTGATTTGTGACCCAAGGTGTGGTCTATCCTGGAGAATATTCCACGTGTACTTGAGAAGAAGATATATTCTGCATTTGGATGGAATGTCCTGAAGATATCAATGAGATCAATCTCATCTAATGTATCATTTACTTGTGTTTCCTTATTAATTTTTTGTTTTGATCATCTGTCTATTGGTGTGAGTGGGGTGTTAAAGTCTCCTACTATTATTGTGTTACTGTCAATTTCTCCATTTATGTCTGTTAGTGTTGTCTTATGTATTGAGGTGCTCCTATGTTGGGTGCATAGATATTTACAATTGCTATGTCTTCCTCTTGGATTGATCCCTTGATAATTGTGCAGTGTCCTTCCTTGTCCTTTATAGTACTCTTATTTTAAGGTCTATTTTGTCTGATATGAAGATTGTTACTCTAGCTTTCTTTTGCTTCCCATTTTCATGGAATATATTTTTCCGTCCTCTCACTTTCAGCCTATATGTGTCTTTAGGTCTGAAGTGGGTTTCTTGTAGACAGCATATATACGGGTCTTGTTTTTGTATCCATTCAGTCAGTCTGTGTCTTTTGGTTGGAGCATTTAATCTGTTTTCATTTAAAGTAATCATTGATATATATATATATATATATATATATATATATATATATATATGTTCCTATTGCCATTTTCTTAACTGTTTGGGGTTGATTTTGTAGATCTTTTTCTTCTTTTGTATTTCTTAACTATATAAGTCCCTTTAATATTTATTGTAAAGCTGGTTTGATGGTACTGAATTCTCTTAACTTTTGCTTGTATGAAAAGCTTTTTATTTCTCCATCAATTTTGAATGAGATCCTTGCTGGGTACGATAATCTTGGTTGTAGATTTTTCCCTTTCAGTACTTTAAATATATCCTGCCATTCCCTTTTGGCCTGCAGAGTTTCTGCTGAAAGATCAGCTGTTAAGTGTATGGGGTTTCCCTTGTATGTTACTTGTTGCTTTTCCCTTTCTGCTTTTAATATTCTTTCTTTGTGTTTAGTCTTTGTTAGTTTGATTAGTATGTGTCTTAGTGCGTTTCTCCTTGGGTTTACCCTGTATGGGACTCTTTGCACCTCTTGAACTTGATTGACTATTTCCTTTTCCATGTTGGGAAAATTTTCAACTATAATCTCTTCAATAAGTTTCTCATACCCTTTCTTTTTCTCTTCTTCTTCTGGGACCCCTATAATTCGAATGTTGGTGCATTTGACATTGTCCCAGAGGTCTCTGAGACTATCCTCAGCTCTTTTCATTCTTTTTACTTTATTCTTCTCTTCAGAAGTTATTTCCACCATTTAATCTTCCAGCTCACGGATTCGTTCTTATGCTTCAGATATTCTGCTATTGATTCCTTCTGGAGTATTTTTAATTTCAGTAATTGTGTTGTTTGTCTCTGTATGTTTATTCTTTAATTCTTCTAGGTCTTTGTTAATTGATTCTTGCATTTTATCCATTCTGTTTTCAAGGTTTTTGATCATCTAGTGATAGTGATAGTGATGGTGATAGTATATCACTATTCTGAATTCTGTTTCAGGTAGTTTGCCTATTTCCTCTTCATTTATTTGTGTTTCTAGCTTGTTCCTTCATTTGTGTAGTATTTCTCTGCATTTTCATTATTTATTTATTTTTTTTAACTTACTGTGTTTGGGGTCTCCTTTCCCCAGGCTTAAAGGTTGAATTCTTTCTTCCTTTTGGTTTCTGCCCTCCTAAGGTTGGTCCAGTGGTTTGTATAAGCTTTGTATAGGGTGAGATTTGTGCTGAGTTTTTTTTGTTGTTGTTGTTTGTTTGTTTTTCCTCTGATGGGCAAGGCTGGTAATCCTGGGCAAGGTGGTAATCCTGTCTGCTAATGATTTGTATTTTTGTTTTGTTTTTTGTTTAGATGAGGGGTCCTGCACAGGGTGCTATCAGTGGTTGGGTGATGTCGGGTCTTGTATTCAAGCGGTTTCCTTTATGTGAGTTCTCACTATTTGATATTCCCTAGTGTTAGTTCTCTGGTAGTCTAGAGTCTTGGAGTCAATGCTCCCACTCCAAAGGCTCAGGGCTTGATCTTTGATGAAGCCACTTTCTTCATAGAATTCCCAATTCCTTCAAATTCCATCAGTCTGGTTACCAAATACTTTCTTCTGGCTTCTGCTGGTGGCCAGCCATCTCTTGGCTTAAGGCAGAATAACTCCAGTCTCTGCCTCAGGATTCACATGGTGTTCCTCCTGGTTTGTGTCCACATTTTCCTCTTCCTCTCACAGTTGGCCTGAATGCATTTTTAATAAGCATCACAAGGTGATTTTGAGGAACGTGTTCTGTGGAGCTCAATTTGAACAAACAAAAACCCCGATGAATAGGAACGAACACAAGCAGTTCAAAATACTCTTTTTAAAGTGTGTATTTGGAGTTTCCCAGTTGACCACAGGATAGTAAAGCCAAGAGTCGTATTTCCTTAGAGAGAGATCCCTGGGTCCTGAGACTGTCTTTTTTCTTGATTATGAGTGAGACTGAGAAAGTGTTTTTACCTTTGTTCTATATTCTTTGATTTTTTTTTTTTAAAGCCCAGGACTTCTGCTTTCTAGAAGGTGGGATACACATTCTTTTTGCTATTTCTCTGGTTCAATACAACAAAAAACTCTTGACATTCTATATGAAACAGTCATATGAAGACTTGGAAAGATGGAGAGAAGAAGACAGCCCATCTAGGGATTTTAGGACCCAAGGAATGAGTTGGTGGTGAGTTCTGTGGGTTTCCTTTTTGCCTCAGATAGCCTAGACTTGGACCTGAGGAAGGTGGCAACCCAGAACTGGTAATGAATGCAGGCATAAAAGCCCCAAGAAAAGCCTGCTTTCTTTAGCCAAAGACCAGAAAATGGACAGCCTAGAATGATAGAAAATGTTTAGACAAAAACTGCCTTAGACAAAAACTGCTTTACTCCAGTTTACTCGCATTACAGAAAAAGAAAAAAAAAAAAAAGTGGCCTCACCCCTATCCCCATCAGCAAAGACCAAGTGGAAAGCTGAGATTTCCACCTCACCATGTTGCAGTGAAGCACTCAAGCCGCCTGTCAGAGTGGCATCAGAGGAGGTGTGGGGGAGAGTGAAGACCTCAGTGCTGCCCAGCAGTAATGAGGCCACCTCCCCTCACGGTGTCACTAGAAACCACGTGGATGCCAGTGACAAAGCATTGATACCTCTTGGCCAGCAAGGTACCAGCAGAGCCTGAGTGGGGTGATGGGGCTTCGCGCCCCACTCAGCAGCCCTCCAAGGTGTGAAAGGAAGCTCAGGGGTAACCTGGGCTTTTACCACTACCTGGCGGGAGTATGACAGCATCTCCTCTTCCCCTAACAAATGTGTCAGAGGAAGCCAGCTAAGACAGAGCATTTACATAGGACCCAGAGTCTCATAATACTCCAAATGTCAAGGTTTTAATAAAAAATCACTCATCAGACCAAGAACCAGGAAGATTTCAAACAGACTGAAAAAAGATGATCAATAGACATTGTACCACTTTCTCAGGGTGGCCAAAACATAATACTAAAAACTGCATTGCTTAAAAACAAAAGAAACTTACAGTCTCAGTTTTGGAGCCTAGAAATAAAAAATCAAGGTGTTGGCAGGGCCATTTTCCTCTTCAACCCATAGGTTTATTTCGATCACCCTATATTTAATAAACAGTTGAATTTATCATGTAAAAACTCTCAGGAAATCTTCAGGCCCAAGTAGCTGCTATAGTGTTGCAAAGGGTCCGAGAGGACTTAGCAACTGAACAACAATAGCAGGCACTACACTGCCTTGATTAGCTGACAAAGGCAATGGCACCCCACTCCAGTACTCTTGCCTGGAAAATCCCATGGACAGAGGAGCCTGGTAGGCTGCAGTTCATGGAGTCGCTAGGAGTCGGACACGACTGAGCGACTTCACATTCACTTTTCACTTTCATGCATTGGAGAAGGAAATGGCAACCCACTCCAGTGTTCTTGCCTGGAGAATGCCAGGGACAGGGGAGCCTGGTGGGCTGCCGTCTCTGGGGTCACACAGAGTTGGACATGACTGAAGCAACTTAGCAGCAGCAGCAGCCTGTACTTTGCCCAGATTGGCTAACTCCTAGACTGAACGTTGATGTGATTGGCTGCCTCCTAGCCTGTACTTGGTCCAAATTGGCAGATTCGTAGCCTGTACATTGCCCTGATTGGCTGACAACTAGCCCATACTTTGCCATCATTGGCTAACTCCTAGACTGTATGTTGATGTGATTGGCTGACTGTTAGCCTGTACTTGGCCCTGATTGGCTGACTCCTAGAAGGTAGTTTACCCTGATTGGCTAACTACGACCCTATACTTTGCCCTGATTGGCTGCATACTAAGCAGTAGTTTGCCTGGATTGGCTGTGTCCTAAATTATAGCTTGCTCGGATTGGCTGACTCCTAACCAGTTGTTTGCCCTGATAGGCTGACTCCTAGCCTGTACTTTGCTCTAAGTGGCTGATAGTTAGCCTATACTTTTCCATGATTGGCTGACTTCTTACTTGGCCCTGATACGTTGACTCCTAGTCTGTACTTTGCCCTGATTGGATGACTCCTAGCCTGTACTTTGATGTGATTGGCTAGATGTTGGGCTGTATTTTGTCCTGACAAAGACCTGAGAGCTGTGACGCGCTGAGGGCTTTAACGTCCGTTGCTCCAAATCTTTGTTGTGAGGAGACAAAGAACCAGGAACATACACTCGCGTGACATCTATGGTGCCATGACTCGGGTTTAACCTGGCTGAAACAACCTCCGCGCGGAAGAGGCCAAGCACAGCAGGAGCCCAACTCAGCGAAGCTCCGGCACTAGAAACAGAAGGTGAAGAAACCCAGCACAGGGAAAGGCCCATCGTGCTGGAAACCGGGACAGCGAAAAACGAACTCAGCAGAAAGCCCCCGCGGCCTAGTCTCAGATTCCAGAAGACCTCCGGTTAAGGTAAGAGGTCCTCGCTCCTATGGCTGGAGGGACCTTTTACAATCTCTCGTTTCTTGTTTCCTCGAACCTCCCGTGAACAGGCCGGTGGCAGGGGCACGATTGAGGGACTCTGGAGAGGCTACTCCTCAGCATGTCCCAAAGGCGCTATCTGCTGAGCCTCAGTTTCACCTCAGGATGAAAAGGATGGCCTCAGTCCTCACTGTCAGGGTATCCCTGAATGTAAGCTAGTCCTAAGCTGTCTGGGTTTCATTCACAACAGGGTTTTTTTTTTTTTTTTTTCACAACAGGGTTTAAGGAGTGAAGCTAGTGAGTCTTCTTAAGTGGCCTGTCCTTGTAAGTTCATACCAGTCAATCAAATCCTTGGCCTGTATGCCCATTGCTCTCTGCCATCTACAGACACCTTTCCTTGTGGCATCTTCCATAATGCCTGGTGGGGGTTCTTCTGTCCTTTCTCTTCTTCTTTTTTTTTTTTTTAAATCCATCCTCTGACAAAGGCTTTACTGACAATTTTCCATACAGTTAGTCAAAAAATAAAAAAATACAGAACACAGCAGACAGTATTTCATACACTAGAAGCCGACATGACAGGAGTCCCTTCTCATCACGGTAAAAAAACAAACAAACAAAAAAAAAAAAAACCAAAAAACCCAAACCTAAGAACTTAGTTTTTGGTGGGGAGATAGGACTTTGGTCCCCTACCAAATGAAATGGAGTAACCCAGCAGAGAATTCAAATCAAGGGTGTAGTATGGGCTGGAGGGGCAGGGCAGCGGTGGTCATATTTTAAAATAACTGCTTTAGTGACAAACAGGCTGGAAAAGCCAGGCTCGGGCTAGGCTGTGTCTCTCACTATAACTATCACCATGTGCTCCTCCTCTAGCTTGCCCAATGTCCTCAGCGCTGACTGGAGGTACTGCTGTGAGAAGTCACAGGGCGGGAAGGCGTAGAGCATGCCTGTGCTGTCTCTGCCCTTGGATCCACCCACTGGCAGGCTGATCACCCCTGCAGCCTGCTTCTGTTTCAAGTAGGAGACCAGGTTCCTGAGAAGCTGCCTCTGTAGGCCAGGCTCCACCTAGGCATCCCCCTCAGAGCCAGGCCCACTGGGGGTCGCCTGGGTGGCCAGGAGCACTGCGTAGCCATTGGGGCTCCCCTGCTTGATGCGTCGTGTGACCTCATCGAGCTTGTGCTGGTCCAGGCGAAGGCGCTGGGCAATCTTCAGCTGGGTCAGCTTACTCCCGGAAGTATGGTCTTTGAGGAGACTGCTGATCACCCCCTGGTCCCCCTCTAGGATGTGCATAGATGTCAGGAAGCAGCTGTTTTTCAACACCAGAAGCCCGTTCCAACCCAGCTGCAGCGTCTGGGCATACTCTGAAAGATTCTTGAGCTTTTTGGTCTCGTGTTTTTGCTCTTCCAGAGGCTTGGGCTCGGCCTCAGTGGTCCGATGATTGCGCTCGCTCTCTCGGGTCTTCTTCCTGTGGGAAGAATCGGGAGCCTCGTGGTGGTGGTGGTGGCTCCGCTCCTCCGCCCCGTGTCGGCTGTTGCTGAGGGAGTTGCTGCCGGACTCCTTGGTCCCTTCACTGGAACGGTTTTCCTTGTGGCTATGCTCAGGGGTGCGGTCGGAGCCTCGGTCCGCAGGCTGCCCACCACCCTTGGTCCTGCTCCGCTCCTCATAAGGGGAGTGGGTGGCCCTTCCGCGATCACTGGAGAGGCCCCTGCGCTTCCACGTGTCCTCCCAGGCCTTGAGTCCTTTCTCTTCTGTGTGCCAAGGATCACACCAATGAAACTGTGAGCACCGGTCAGATATTTAGCAAATTTTCTGGAGGGTTATGTAGGGGATTCCTTGGCACGTTTTCCCCACTGCTTTTTTCCTCCTGTCCTTCAGCTCTCTCTGCTTAACAGGCAGGCAGTACTAATGCTTTGAAATCATATAATATGTTGTGCGTGTGTGCTCAGTCACTGTCTTGTCCCACTCTAGCACATCCCACTGCAGCACGAGAGGCTCCTCTGTCCGTGGGATCCTCCAGGCAAGAATACTGCAGCGGGTTGCCATTCCCTTCTTCAGGGGTCTTCCTGAGTCAGGGATCAAACCTGGGTCTCCTGTCTCTTGTATTGGCAGGTGGGTTCTTAACCACTAGCGCCACCTGGGAAGCCCTATAATACATTGGGATTTCTAAAAGGGTTTTGCATGTGATGCAAGCATCAACATAAATGGAAAATCTGAGAGCGGGAATTGTAGGAAGTCTCCAGAGGAGGCTGTAAAAGTGACATTGAGTGAAGAAGGAGAATTCTTCCCAATTTGAGAAGGGCCAACTGCCAGGGAAAGGAAATGAGCTCTCTTTCCCCTGGAAAAATTGGTGAAGGCTCACAACCTTTATATCTTGTCTGGAAAGCAAGCCACTGTGTTAAGATGTGGTAGTATTCTGTCTACCATGATTTCCCATCTCTACTTGGGAGAGGCCATTGCTCTCTGCCATCTACAGACACCTTTCCTTGTGGCATCTTCCATAATGCCTGGTGCTGGGCTTTCCATTTATATTCGCTGTACAGATATATAAGAAATTTTTAGTTTTTTACTTAGTTGTTTTTCCTCTTTTGCTTTTAGTCAGATGCACCTCAGGATGCTTCCCTGGTGGCTCAGACGGTAAAGAATCCACCTGCAATGCAGGAGACCTGGATTCAATCCCTGGGTTGAGAAGATGCCCTGGAGGAAGGCCTGACAACCCACTCTAGTATTCTCCCCTGGAGAATCCCAAGGAGCCTCGTGGGCTACAGTCCACGGGGTCACAAAGAGTTGGACACAAATGAGCAACTAACACTTTCAGTTTCACCTCAGGATGAAAAGGATGGCCTCAGTCCTCACTGTCAGGGTATCCCTGAATGTAAGCTAGTCCTAAGCTTTCTGGGTTTCATTCACAACAGGGTTTAAGGAGTGAAGCTGGTGAGTCTTCTTAAGTGGCCTGTCCTTGTGAGTTCATACCAGTCAATCAAATCCTTGGCCTGTATGCCCCCTCCCCACCCCTACTCCCTGCACCAGACTGGTCCTCCCACAGTCCCTTCCCATCTCAGTAAATAGTTGTTGTTTATTTGCTAAGTTGTATCTGACTCTTTTGTGACCCCATGGACTGTAATCCACCAGGCTCCTCTGTCCATGGGATTCTCCAGGCAAGAATACTGGAGTGGGTTGCCTCTCCAATGGGTTGCCATTTCCTTCTCGGTGGATCTTCCTGACCCAAGGATCAAACCTACATCTTCTGCATTGGCAGGCAGGTTCTTTACTGCTCGGCCACCAGGGAAGTCCATCTTAGTAAATAGCAAGTCCAATTTGCCAGCTTCTCATGCAAAGACTTTTCCTCTCGTATCAGACATCTAAATAGTCAGCAAACCCTGTTGACTCTACCCACAACATATATTCAGAATCTAACCACTTCTTGTATCTCCCCTCTACCACCTGGATCAAAACCACCATCACCTTTCTCCTTAATCGTTGCATTAGTCTTCCATTTGGTCTTCCTTTTTCCATGCTTGCCTCCGTTTTTAAAAAATTTTCTAACACCGCTGCCACAGTGGCCCTCTTAAAAGTAAAAAAAAAAAAAAAAAAAAAAGGTCATCACATCTTGTCAGTCGTCTTCTTATAGCTCCGATGGTTCCTCATCTCCTTCTGAGGACAAGGTAATGTCATGACCCCCAAGCCTCTGCACATACAGTCTGGCTGCCAGATCCCTCTCTGACCTCGTTATCCACTTCTCTCCCCCTCCCTCCCTCAGTCCCAGCCCCTGGGCCTCCTCTCTCCTCATTGGACATATTAGGTAGACTTTTACCACCTGGTCCCTTGCTCTCCCTACTACAATGCTCTTCTGCCTCCCCCCTGCCTCCCCACCATGTATCTGCATGGCTCTTGTCTCATATCCTCCAGCTCTTTGCTTAAATATTTCCTTCTCAATGAGTCCTTTTCTGGCCACCATTTCTATAATCACAGTATCCCTTCCAACACCCCCATCTCCCCACCCCTTTTCCCTGCTTTATTTTCTTCCATAGCTCTATTCACCATTTCCATAGTATCCCTATCTTTATATATATTTATATTTTATAATATAATTATATATTGAGTATATTTTGTTACAGAAGGTATAATTTGTTAATTGTCTGCCTCATCCCCACCAAAGGTAAGTTTTCAAGGGCCGAGATTTTTCTCTGTTTGATCATTGATGAATCCCCTCCGCATGCTTTAAACAGTCCCTGTCATATAGTAAAGGCTAATAAGTATTTGTTGGATGGATAAATTAGTGAATTTTATATGTTCCCCACAATCCAATCCCCCACTTACTATTCTCTCACCCAATTCTCGCATCACAAACTTCCACCCTTTTCACTGAGACAGGAGTTCACATTGCATCTTAAAAACTGATGTCCCGAAGATTAACCACCACCACCCCCCAATAAAGGAGGGTAATGATAACCAGGAACTTATCATTCTTGGCAGATATCTTGGTTGGGGGTCAGGTGGACCTAGGTATGAGTCCTGGCTCTGCCATTTGGTATAAGACCCAAAGCAAGTTGCTTCACTTCTCCAAGCCCCAGCTTCCCCATGGAGTGTGAGACTATTGTTTGCCATCATAGGGTTGCTAGGAGGCCTGAAAGTAGGCATGTATTGCGTATGCCAAGAGCAGTGCCCAGCACAAAGGTAGGATCGTACTATACACACTGCTCTGCAATTTGCAGTCCTTGTAGAAACCAGTCTTGTACATACACCCTTACATACTGGTTCTTTATACTCCTTTAATCACTATAGGATAGATTTCCAAAGTGGAGTTGCTGACCCCAGTGATATGTGCTTTAAAAATAGTGAATAAAAGGATTCAGATTATTTTCCAAAAACAGTTGTTAACAACTCAGACTCCGGCCAGCAGTGTCTGAGGATACCTCTTTCCCCACACTCTTACTAGTACCAGATGTTATCAGTCTTTTTCATTTCCGCCCATCTGATTAGGGGGAAAGTGTTTCTTGTGTTGATTTCCTTTATTTCCTTTATTACCTACCAAGTTGAACATCTTTTCATATGTATATTATTCATTTGTATCCCCTATTCTGTGGTTGCTTTCCTTTGTCCAGTGGTCTTTGGAGTTATTTATATTTTTCTTTTTGAAAAAACAGCTGTTTGTTTATTTTGGCTTGCCCTAGGTCTTCACTGTTGTGTGCAGGCTTTTTCTTGATGCAGTGAGCAGGGGCTGCTCTTTGTTGGGGTGCGTGGGCTTCTCATCGCAGTGGCTTCTCTTGTTGTGGAGCGTGGGCTCTAAGTGCGCCCGCTTCGGTATTTGGGGCACAGGGGCTCATTAGTTGTGGCTTGGGGTCTCTAGAGTGCAGGCTCAGTAATTGTGGCACAGGGGCTTTAGTTGCCCACAGCATGTGGATTTTTCCTGGACCAGGGATCAAACTCATGTCCCTTGCATTGGCAGGCAAATTCCTATCCACTATGCCACCAGGGCAGTCATGTATTTTCTTATAAATTTATAGGTTGGAGATATGGAGAGTGACTGCTAATAGGTACAAATTTCTCTTTGGGGGGATGAAAAATATTTTAAAATTAGGTTACAGTGATCATTCCACAGTTTTGTAAATACACTAAAAAGCTTTGAATATAAACACTTTAAACCGGTGAATTTTATGGTATATAAATTATATCTCAGTAAAGAAACTAAAAATGAACAAAATATTTGAAAATGTAACTTTAATGGCTGCATAACATTCTCTTTTATGAACTTCATTGGTGGTCCAGTGGCTGGGACTCTGCAGTCCCAATGCAGAGGGCCCAGGTTTGATCCCTGGTCAGCAAACTAGATTCTACATGCCACAACTAAAACCTGGTGCAGCCAAATAAGTAAATATTTAAAAAATCTTATAGTCATCTCTAAGACACACCTGGGAAAACATTTAAAAAAATGAACAAAATATTTGAAAATGTGACTTTAATGGATGCATAAAATTCTCTTTTATGAAATTATCATATCTTATTTAATGACTTCTAATTATTTCTAAGATTTCACTCATAAAAATTCTGATGAATATCTTTATACATAAAAGTCTGCTTTTTCTTAGATGGGAATTATGGGGGGAAAGCATGACTTCTAATAAAAATTAGAAAAAACAGTTGACAGTGATTCCATGTCAATCTGAACACTTTGGAGTTTTCTTCTGAAGTTCAGAATGCCATATTCAGTACCTCAGAACTGTTGTTGGCAAGGTCCCTCCTACTATGGTGACAACAATTGCCACTGTCATTGAAATTAGAAAACAATGTGTTTTGGTCATAAAAATATATAAAGTATACTTCTTGCTTTATTACCAATAGCTTAATTGTTACAAACTGATTGCTAGAAAAACAAAATGAGAAGCGAAATTGCTTTCTCTGGCTCAAATCCATGGGGAATAGAGGCTAATTTTAGCGTAATTTTTGACAAAAGCAGGAAGCAGTGACTTTGTTGGTTTCATTTACTACTGTTTCATACCACCTTCACATCTTGTTAACATATACTGGAGAAAATGCAATAATAATAATAGATACTCTTGACTAGTGATTATAAGGTCCTTCTCTGGACAGAAAAGAAACTATCTTGGTTAATCATGCTAAATTAGAAGAAAGAAATTCACCCAGAAGAATTGTGATCAGATCAGATCAGATCAGTCGCTCAGTCGTGTCTGACTCTTTGTGACCCCGTGAATCGCAGCACGCCAGGCCTCCCTGTCCATCACCAACTCCTGGAGTTCACTCAGACTCACGTCCATCGAGTCAGTGATGCCATCCAGCCATCTCATCCTCTGTCGTCCCCTTCTCCTCCTGCCCCCAATCCCTCCCAGCATCAGAGTCTTTTCCAGTGAGTCAACTCTTCGCATGAGGTGGCCAAAGTACTGGAGTTTCAGCTTCAGCATCATTCCTTCCAAAGAAATCCCAGGGTTGATCTCCTTCAGAATGGACTGGTTGGATCTCCTTGCAGTCCAAGGGACTCTCAAGAGTCTTCTCCAACACCACAGTTCAAAAGCACCAATTCTTTGGCGCTCAGCCTTCTTCACAGTCCAACTCTCACATCCATACATGACCACAGGAAAAACCATAGCCTTGACTAGACGGACCTTTGTTGGCAAAGTAATGTCCCTGCTTTTGAATATGCTATGTAGGTTGGTCATAACTTTCCTTCCAAGGAGCAAGCGTCTTTTAATTTCATGGCTGCAGTCACCATCTGTAGTGGTTTTGGAGCCCCCCAAAATAAAGTCTGACACTGTTTCCACTGTTTCCCCATCTATTTCCCATGAAGTGGTAAATTCACCCAGAAGAATTGTGAAGGAAAGAGCTTATATTTCCTACCTGTTTTCTAGGCCCATCCTCAACCCAAGCCCTTCCTCCATCATCAGATCTTTAGATTTAGCTGGACAAATTGATTGATGGTAGTTGGTGTATTGATTTCCAGGACACTACCAGCACTTAAGAGAAGAGGCTCTGTCCCATAGTTTGAAGTTATGGGGGCTAAGGGCAAGAATCCTGGATTTTAGCTCTGATTCTGCTGTTTACCTGTTATATGACTTTAGGCAAACTTTCCCATCTCTAGTTGATTTCTAAGGGTCCTACCAACTCTGACATGCTCTGGTTTTAAGGAACAATAGGATTAGATCTCTTTCATTAAGGAGTAGAGCAGGAAACAAATTTGGGAGTTGAAGTCAGAAGAAAGAAATTGAGGGACTTCTCTGGCAGTCCGGTAGTTAAGACTCCATGCTTACAATGCAGGGGACATGGATTCGATCCTTGAGCAGGGAACCAGGATCCCACAGGCCACGTGAAGTGGCCAAAAAATAAAAAATTTTTAAAAAAAGAAGAAAGAAATTGAGTCATATCAGAAACCTAATATGATGTAGGATATCTTATGTTAGGTTCTTCAAGTCATCATCAAAAGAATACATGAAAAACATTATTAAAAAATATAACTCTTTACATTTACTAAAAATCATGTAACTATAGGCATACAATGCTGGGTTTGTAAAATGTAAACTATACCTTGCAATATGTAAACAATACATATTTGTATTTACTAAAAATCACATAAATCACATTAACTAAATGTGATTGAGTAAATCACATTTACTAAAAATCACTTAATCATAGGCATACAATGCTGGATTTTGTATTATGTAAACAATACCTTGTAATATGTAAACAATACTTTGGCTGCCTGATACAAAGAACTGACTCATTGGAAAAAACCCTGAGGCTGGGAAAGATTGAAGGCAGGAGGAGAAGGGGACGATAGAGAATGAGATGGTTGGATGGCATCACCGACTTGATGGACATGAGTTTGAGCAAGCTCTGGGAGTTGATGATGGACAGGGAACCCTGGCATGCTGCGGTAATGGGGTCGCAAAGAGTTGGACATGATTTAGTGACTGAATGGAACTGAACTGAAACTATACCTTGATAAAGTCTTAAAAATACATATTTGATTGTAATTTTATCTCCAAATAATCATGGATAGGGTCTTCCCAGGTGGCTTAGCAGTAAAGAATCTGCCTGCCAAGCAGGAGACATGGGTTTGATCCCTGGGTTGGGAAGATCCCCTAGAGAAGGAAATGGCAACCCACTCCACTGTTCTTGCCTGGGAAATCCCACGGGCAGAGGAGCTTGGAGTGCTACAGTCCATGGGGTTGCAAAAGAATTGGGCACAACTTAGTGACTAAATAACAACAATAATCATGGATAGGGTGTATGAGATCATGTGATTTGAGAATCTGCTCATTTACTTGCATGCATGAACATGAGTGAGAGCCAAGGAACATGTTAATAGTCTTGGGAGTTTTGTTGGCACAGAGAAGCTGCTGGGCTCTGGGGAGACTGAGGGAGCTAAAATGTCATTGTCGCAAGGGAGGCAACTATTGATTTCACTGACAAACCCTGTAATTATGGAACACAGAACCTAGTTACATTAATTAGAAGAGAGTGAGAGTGGAGTTGGAGGCCCTGATGGCAGGAGAGAGGGGAAGTGTAGATCAGTCTTCTCTAAGGTGTGTCTAGAGTGTGCAGGGACTGGAGAGAGGGGAAGCTGGAAAGTAGGTTGAGCAGAAACCAGTTTTAAGTTCTCCATGAGAAAGGCACAAGATTTACTACCTGAATTGTATGTATATTAAATAAAGTCATATATTTAAAATATTTAAAAAATGTAAAGCACTGTATAACTAAAATATTTTTAACAGGTAATACAGGTATATGGTAAAAATTCAGATGGTATAAACAAATGGTATAAAGAGATAGTGAAAAGGAAGTCTCCATCCCATCCTTGTCACTCATTTGTCTTTCCCAGGAACATTCATCATTTCCAATTTTTGTGTATCACTCTGGAGACATTCTGTTATCCTATACATATATAAATATATCACAAATGATAGGGTACTATTGACACTGTTTTTTCCCTCTTTATCTGTTTTAATTTAACAATATAGCTTGGAAATCACTCCTTATATTTATTTGTCTTATTCTTTTCTTAACATCTGTATAGTACTTCTTTGTACTGCAGTTTATTTAACCAGTCCCCTATGAAGGACATTTAATTTATTTCAATGACATCTGGTTTATTTTCTTAAAGTTCACCACTGAACAGCAAAACCAATCCCCAACATGGTATTACTGATGAACATTTTGGATTTTTCTCTCTTTGCTTTCTGTTTAATTTGTATTTTTCAGTAATAATCTTAGTGTACCCAAGACATTAAAAAAACTGTATTGTAGTGATGCCATAAAAAGCTGCAGGTAAATCCCAGGACAGATCACTTCCAAACAACTGAAAAGCAGGCCAGATTGAGTCTGCCAGGCTGGGCAGAGGCTCTTACCAATTCAGGATCCACTTTGGAAGCGGAGCTCAGTCTTCAGGAACACTTGTTTGAAGGAGAAGAACTCAGAGAGCTAGTACAATGGTGTAGAAAGATCTCAGAGTCTGGAGTCAGAAGAGTTGAGTTCCACTCCCAGTTTTGCCACTAACTAGCTGTATGTCCTTGGGTAAGTCACATGGTGGGAGGTTCAGTTCTTCCCCATGAGTTATGTAGGGGCAGAAATTTCAAGCCCATAATGCTGTTGTAAGGATGGGATGAATTAACAGCATTTCATAAGTGCTTTATTATATTTATTATATAATATATACTATATAATAATATTTATAATTATGTGTTATACTTTAAATATAATATATATTATAACTAAGCACAATATATTATTTAATGTATATAATGTAATATATAATGTACAATTATTATAATTATATATGAATATATCATGTATTATTATATAGTATATAGTAATGAATTATATATGATATATTATAATATATGAAATCAATATGATAATATACAATATAATATATAAGATGTAATGTAATATATAATATTTTGTTTATAATTAATTATATATGAATACTTACTTATATTATATTATAAGCAACAGTTAGAACCAGACATGGAACAATGGTTAAAAGTTGGGAAAGGAGTACATCAAGGCTGTATAGTCTCACCTTGCTTATTTAACTTATATGCAGAGTACATTATGCGAAATGCCAGGCTGGAATAAATATTGCTGGGAGAAATATCAATAACCTCAGATATGCAGATGACAGCACCCTTATGGCAGAAAGGAAAGAGGAACTAAAGAGCCTCTTGATGAAGGTGAAAGAAGAGAGTGAAAAATCTGGCCTAAAACTCAACGTTCAAAAAACGAAGATCATGACATCTGGTCCCATCAATTCATGGCAAATAGATGGGAAAAAAATGGAAACAGTGACAAACTTTATTTTCTTGGGCTCCAAAATCACTGCAGATGGTGACTGCAGCCATGAAATTAAAAGATGCTTGATCCTTGGAAGAAAAACTGTGACAAACCTAGACAGTGTATTAAAAAGCAGAGACATCACTTTGTTGACAAAGGTCCATATAGTAAAAGCTGTGGTTTTTCCAAGAGTCATGTACAGATGTGAGTTTGGACCATAAAGAATACTGTGCATGAATGCGTACTAAGTCACTTCAGTCGTGTCTGACTCTGCAATGCTATGGACTGTAGCCTACCAGCCTCCTCTGTCCATAGGATTCTCCAGGCAAGAATACTGGAGTGGATTGCCATACCCTCCTCCAGGGAATTCTCCTGACTCAGGGATCCAACCCTTGTCTCAGGCATCTCCTGCCTTAGCAGGCAGGTTCTTTACCACTAGTGTCACCTGGCTAAGTGTGGAAGAACTCATGCTTTCGGACTGTGGTGCTGGAGAAGACTCTTTAAGAGTCTTTTGGACAGGGACCACAGCTTTGTCTAACTCAGTGAAACTACTGAGCCATGCCGTGTAGGGCCACCCAAGACGGATGGGTCATAGTGGAGAGTTCTGACAAAACATGCTCCACTGGAGAAGGGAATGGAAAACCACTTCAGAATACTTTCCTTGAGAATCCCATGAACACTCAATCAGTTCATCACTCAGTCGTGTCTGACTCTTTGCCACCCCATGAACTGTAGCACGCCAGGCTTCCCTGTCCATCACCAACACCTGGAGCATGCTCAAACTCATGTCCATCGAGTCAGTGATGCCATCCAACCATCTCATCCTGTCTTCCCCTTCTCCTCATGCCTTCAATTTTTCCCAGCATCAGGGTCTTTCCCAAGGAGTCAGTTCTTCACATTAGGTGACCAAAGTAATGGCGCTTCAGTTACAGCATCAGTCCTTCCAAACAATATTTAGTACTGATTTTCTTTAGGATGGACTGGTTGGATCTTCTTGCAATCCAAGGGACTCAAGAGTCTTATCCACTTACACTATAATGTAATTAATTAAAATATATTATATAATATATATTACTATATATTATAACTTTTATATTTTATGTTATTTATATTAACAATTATGTATATTATATGTTATACAATATAATTTTAACATATGTTATATATTATATTTTGTGATATATTAATAATTATGTATTTAATGTCATTATATAATATATATCATGTTTTAAGTTACATATGTAGTATAGCATAGTAGGTTATATACTATATATCACATATATATTATAATATTTTACATATATATCACATACCATATGTATTATAATATAATTATGTATTATATTATATATAATTATGTATTATATTATATATAATTAGGTATTATATTATATATAAAGTATGTGTATAATATATATAACACTATATATTATACAATGTATCATATTATTTATTATAATAATTATATTAATAATACATATTAATTAAATGAATTTGTTTAAGAGACAGAGTCATAAAACCAGAATAGCCAGAGCTCCTGGTAGAGGAAATATATATATGTGCACAAATTTCAACCTAAATGCTAAAAGAAGGGCTGAGGAAGACACGGCTCCTTCTTGACTTGGTATGTCCTAATTCAGGACTTAACAAAGGGTACCCTTTTTGAAAAAGTTCCTGTAGATCTACAATTTAAATGTATGTCCTTGTCACCAACTGTTGGATAGCATACTGCTGTTCTTCATAAACACATACTTTCTCTTTCCTCCTTTACAGTTTTCTGCATCATAGCTCACTGACCAAAGATTGAAGCCCATCACTGTCAGTAAGCATGAAAGAGGGTTTGCATTTTAAGGGGAAAATACTCTCTATTTGGGTGCTTCCCTGGTGTTAAGGAATCCACCTGCCAATGCAGGAGATGCAGGTTCAGTCCCTGGGTCAGGAAGATCCCCTGGAGAAGAAAATGGCAATCCATTCCAGTATTCTTGCCTGGGAAATCCCATGGACAGAGGAGCCTGGTGGGCTATAGTCCATGGCATCCTAAAAGAGTCATAATGACTTAGGGACTTAACAAAGCAACAATAACAAGCTCTCTATTTAGACATGCCAGTTCAGAGAAACCCAGCAAGGGTTTTAAGAATTGAACCATTTGACATTTCATTGGGATGAGACCTAGAAACAGTACTAGAAAGAAAAAACCAATGAGCATTCTATGAGATGAGGAAAGGACAGGGTGAAGGAGAGAGACTAGAGTATAAATTGATGTAAGATTTTTGGAAGATAACTTGACAATATATATATATATATATGTTAAAAATCAAAACGCACACACTGGAAAAGCTCAGTTTTCATTCCAACCCCAAAGAAGGGCAAACCTGTCATGCTGCAGTCTATGGGGTCACAAAGAGTCAGATAGGACTAAGCGACTAAACAACAACTGTCCTTTTGCCTAACCTTCCTGAAAAATCCAGTCCTAAAGCCATTAGGTGAGATGGAGCAAGGTGGACATCCATGGTGGGGAGTGTTGTGGGGTGCAGACTGGGGTCTTGCAGATCCAACAGAGTGAGGACGTGTCCCTGCAGAGGGTGGATCTGAGTCTAAACAAGTGGATGCAGGTATTGTCAGGGAGGGGCAGCCTGATGTGAGGAGTCAGAACCTGAGAGGGATGAAGAGGAAATCTATGTAGGGGAGCAGCTGGTAATGGAGAATGAGAGGCTCCAAGCAAGGGAAGCAGACATAGTGTCAGGAGAGTGACAATGGAAATTGGTTACTGTGCTGGTTACCTATTTCTGCATAACAATTTACTCCCAAACTCAGTGATTTAGAACAACAAACATTTATTTTTTAATTTTAATTTTTTTAAGTTATTTAGTTTTGGCTGTGAGGGATATGGGAATCTTTGTTTCCCTACCAGGGTTCAAACCTGTGCCCCCTGCAGTGGAAGCATGAAGTCTTAACTACTGGATTGTCAGGGAACTGCCAACAAACATTTATCATATCAGTTTTGTGTGTCAGGAATCTGGGCACAGCCTAGCTGAGTGCTTCTGACTCAGAGGCTCACAAAGCTCCCATTTGAAGTTTCAACTGAGGAAGAATCTGATTCCAGGTACATTCATGTTATTGTTACCAGGATTTAGTTCCTCATGGGCTGTTGACTGAGGCCCTCAGTTCCTCCATGCTTGTTGGTTAGAAGCCTCCCTCAGCTCCTTGCCATATGGGCCTCTTTATAGGCATTTAGGTTCCCTGAGAGGAAGAGAGAGAGAGAAAGAAGGAGAGAGAAAATTAGACAGAAGTCAGAGTTTTCTTGTAACCTAATCTTAGAAGTGACATCTCATAATTTTTGCCATATTCTATCATTAGAAGTGATTAACTAGATTGAGCTCACATTTAAGGGGAAGTGATACACAAGTGAATGAATACCACTGGGAAGGGATTCTTGAGGGCCATCTTAGAGAAAAATATCCATTCTATCCAAAGTGATCTATAGATTCAATGCAATCCCTATTAACACCCCAATGGCACTTTTTTACAGAAATAGTAAAACAATCCTAAAATTCATATGGAACCACAAGGGATCTTGAATAGCCAAAGCAATCTTGAGAAAGAAGGAAAAAGCTGGAGGCATCATATGTCTTGATTTCAAAACACATTACAAAGTGACAGTAATTAAAACAGTATGGTACTGGCATAAAAATAGACATATACACCAGGGGAACATAATTGAGAGTCCAACAATATATCAGCATACTTATAGTCAACAAGAGTACACAATGAGGAAAGGATGGTCTCTTTGGCAAACAGTGTTAGGACACAGGGAATATAGCTAATATTTTGTAATAACTTAAGGGAAAAAAATTAAAAAAAATCTTATAAACATCAAAAAATAAGACAAAGCAGTAAAAAATAAAAATTAAAACACTGAAAACAACAAAATAAAAACCCAAATGGTGTTGGGAAAACTAGACATGCAAAAGAATGAAATTGGACCCTTGTGTTACAGCATACACAAAATCAACTAAAAATGGATTAAAGATTTAAGTGTAAGACCAGAAACAGCAGTTAAAAAAAAAGACATAGGGGAAAAGTTTCATAACATGGGTCTTGGCAGTCATTTCACGGATATGACGTCGAAAGCATAAGGAACAAAAGCAAAAACAGACAAATGAGACTGCATCAAACTAAAAAGCTTCACTGCATTAAAGAGTCAAAAGACAACCTATGGAATGGGAGAAAATATTTGCAAACCATATATCTGGTAAGGGGTTAATATACCAAATATATGAGAAACTTCTACAACTCAACAGCAAAAAAAAAAAAAAAAATCAAATAATCAAAGTATAAAGCAGACAAAGGACTTAAATAGACATTTCTTCAAGGAATATATACAGGCTGTTAAGGCGTGAAACAGAGTGGCGCTGGCAGCACTGACAGCGGGGGCTCAGCTGGGCTGCCGGCTGAAAGGGCTGGGGCCGGCTCGCGGACAATGGACAGCTGCTGGGCGCTCGTGGAGCTGATGCGAGGCGGCAGAAGCCAAGGCGGATGCGCCCGTGTTCTACTACGTGGGCGAGCGTGTGACTCACGCTGACCGAATCTTCGTGCGGGGTTTCAGCTTCTCCTGGGTGCTAGGCGTGCCCACCTTCGTGCTGCCCAGCTATGGACCCCAGCCCCATGCTGCAGGATCCAGGCCGTGCCCCACTGCCTGGAGCTGGGCCAAAAGATTTCATCTGCTGCCTGTGGTTATGGATTCACTGTCCTCTAAAACCAAGGATATTAATGAAAGTTTGGGGTATGAGGCTCAACAAAGATTCTCAGCTCAGATTTCACAGGAGCCGGGAAGATAAAATGAGGGGATAAGAGTGTTTTGGAGCCCTCACCTGTGCCACTGCTGCTGGACAGACCTCAGGAGATGCAGGTGCTGCAGGTCTCCTGTGGTAGAGCCCACTTGCTTGTCCTGACAGATGGTGAAGGAGTCTTCAGCATGGGGAATAATTCTTACAGGCAGTGTGGAAGAAAGGTGGTGGAAAACGAAATTATAGTGAAAGTCACAAAGTCCATAGGATGCAGGACTTCGATGGACAGATAGTCCAGGTCGCCTGTGGTCAGGACCATAGTCTGTTCCTGACGGATAAAGGATAAGTGTATTCTTGTGGCCTGGTCACAGGTGTGCAAACAGGTCTGGGTCACTATGACATCACCAGCATGCCCACCAAGCTGGGCGGAGATCTTGCTGAAGTGAACGTCATCCAGGTGGATACCTATGGGGACTGCTGCCTGGTCGTGTTGGCCAGTGGGGGCTTCTTCGGGTGGGGGAACTCTGAGTACCTGTAGCTTGCCTCTGTCACCTACTCCAGACAGGTGAACGTCCCCCTGGTGCTTGCCCTTCTCAGGAGTGGCGTGGGTGAAGCAGGCTGTGGGGGTGGGGGGACAGGCTGTGCTGTATTAAACAGAGAAGGACACGTGTTTGTCTGGGGCTACGGAATTCTTGGGAAGGGACCAAACCTCCTGGAAACTGGTCTTTCAGAAATGATTCCACCCACTCTCTTTGGCCTGATGGAGTTCAACCCAGGAGTCCAGGTTTCCTGCATTCGCTGTGGACTTAGCCATTTTGCTGCCCTGACCAACAGAGGAGAGCTGTTTGTGTGAGGCAAGAACATCCAAGGGTGCCCGGGTGGAAGACCAGTACTTCCCGTGGAGGGTGACTATTCCTGGGGAGCCCGTGGGCATGGCATGTGGTGTGGATCACATGGTGACTCTCGTCAAGTCCCTCATCTGAACCTCCTCCTTGATCCTTTGGAGCCTGGCCCTGGCCTCAGGACCATTTGCCTGCTCAGCAAGGGCAGCCGCGGGGCTCTGAATGGGGCCTGAGAGTGTCAGGGTCCTCCATGCCCTGGGCCATGCTCTGTGCAGCCTGGAGCTGGGCGACCAGAAGTGCCGGAGTTGGTCCCTGCCCCCACCCCAACCCGGCCCAGGGTGAGGCACGCTGTACAGATGCTGCCATTATCCGCCAAACCCAGGGCTGAGTGGCCCTGGCAGGTCGAGGATGATCGGCTTATCTTGGCTCCTTCCAGGGGACACACGATGGCTTCTGGTGTCACGTCTGGTCTTCAGAGATCTTATTCACTCAGTCATCTCTGCGTGCTGCTGGCACACAGCGGACAGCCCTGCATGGGGGGGTCCTTCCTGGAAATGCCAGTGGGCGCCAGCCTAGGACCCTGTGGACCCACAGCAGTCACCTGCCTTGTAGCCCTTCTTACTGCCTGGCTCAGAAGACTTGAGAGGCCCCCTCGGGAAGAAGAGTGAGGCCAGATTTTTATGGGCCAAGGACTTTGAACACAACCCGTGAAAGCTTGGCTGGAGTGCTCGCCTTGGAGAAGGAAAACTTAGAAATCGTGAAAAACATATGCGTTAGTAACATAACGTGTCCTTTTCTTTAACAGCATCTTTTAAAAGTCTGTTTTGGAATAAAGTCTGTTTTCTGCCTTTTCATTTTTTTAAAGAATATATACAAATATATGAAAAACTATTCAACATAACTAATCATATGCTGTGCTGTGCTTGATCGCTCAGTCATGTCCAACTCTTTGTGACTCCAGGCTCCTCTGTCCATGGGGATTCTCCAGGCAAGAATACTGGAGTGGGTTGCCATGCCCTCCCCCAGGGGATCTTCTCCACCCAGGAATGGAACTGGGGTCTCCTGCATTGCTGTAACTCCCCTGCTGAGCTACCTGAGAAGCCCAACTAATCATGATGGAACTGCAAATCAAAATTACCTCACCTCTGTTAGGATGGCTATTATCAAAAAGACAACAGATAAGAAGTGTTGGCCAGAACGTAGAGAAATTGGAATCCTTGTGCTCTTTTGATGGGAATGTGCAGTCATTATGGAAAACAATATGGAGTTCCCTCAAAAAAAAAAAAAAATCAATAGAAGGGCCATATGATTCTGCAGTGCCCCTTCTGGCTTTGTATCCAAAAGAATTGAAATTGACATCTCAAAGAGGTGTCTATTTTCCCATGTTCACTGCAGCATTATTTATAATAGCCAAGATATAGAACAAATGGTAAAGACACTGCCTGCAATGCAGGAGACCTGGGTTCAATCCCTGGATTGGGAAGATACCTTGGAGAAGGAACTGGCAACTCACTCCAGTATTCTCACCTGGGAAATCCCATGGACAGAGGAACCTGGCCTGCTAGAGTCCATGGGGTCACAAGGAGTTGGACATGACTGAATGACTAACTCACTTTCAAGGTATAGAAACGGCATAAGTATTGATTGATAGAGGAAGGGATAAAGAAAATGTTGCACACATATGCATATACACACATATACAATGGAATATTATTCAGCCTTAAAATATAATGAAACCTGCCATATGCAACAGCATGAATAAATCCTGAGAACATTATGGTAAGTGAAATAAGCCAGTCACAGAAGGACAAATACCACATGTTTCTACTTAGATGAGTATCTAAAGTAGTCAGCTTCGTGGAAAAAGACAGTAAAATGGTGGTAGTCAGGGGTTTGGGGGAGTATGGAATGTGGAGGGGCTTTTAAAGAATATATAGTTTTTGTTATGTAAGATAAGTGAGCTTCCCAGGTGGCTCAGTGGGTAAAGAATCCTTCTGCAATACAGGAGATGTGGGAGACACAGGTTCGATGACTGGGTTGGGAAGATCCCCTGGAGGAGGGCATGGCAACCTACTCCGATATTCTTGCCTGGAAAATCTATGGACAGAGAAGCCTGGGGCTACATTCCATGGGATTACAAAGAGTCAGATGCAACTGAAGCAACTGCGCACACATGGCACATACACTAATGTAAGATGAGTAAGTTCTAGGGATCTGCTGTACAACTTTGTGCTTATAGTCTACTGTCAGTTCAGTTCAGTAATTCAGTTGTGTCTGACTTTTTGAGACATCATGGACTGCAGCACGTCAGGCTTCTCTGTCCGTCACCAACTCCCATAACTTGCTCAAACTCATGACCATCAGGTTGGTGATGCCATCCAACCACCTCATCCTCTGTCATCCCCTTTTCCTCCTGCCTTCAATCTTTCCCAGCATCAGGGTCTTTTCCAGTGAGTCAGCTCTTCCCATGGCCAAAGTATTGGAGCTTCAGCTTCAGTATCAGTCCTCCCAATCAATATTCAGGACTGATTTCCTTTAGGATTGACTAGTTGGATCTCCTTGCAGTCCAGGGGAATCTCAAGAGTCTTCTCCAACACCACAGTTCAAAAGCAGCAATTATTCAGCATTCAGCTTTCTTTATAGCCTAACTCTCACATTCATACATGACTACTGGAAAAACCATGGCTTTGACAAGATGGGCGTTTGTTGGCAAAGTAATGTCTCTGCTTTTTAATATGCTGTCTAGGTTTGTCATAGCCTTTCTTCCAAGGAGCAAGCATCTTTGAATTTCATGGCTGCAGTCACCATCTGCAGTGTTTTCGGAGCCCCCAAGATAAAGTTTCTCACTGTTTCCATTCTTTTACCATCTATTTGCTATGAAGTGATGAGGTTGGATGCCATGATCTTAGTTTTTTGAATGTTGAATTTAGGCCAGGTTTTTCACTCTCCTCTTTCACTTTCCTCAAGAGGCTCTTTAGTTCCTCTTCGCTTTCTGCCATAAGGGTGGTGTCATCTGCATATCTGAGGTTATTGATATTTCCCCCAGCAATCTTGATTCCAGCTTGTACTTCATCCAGTCTGGCATGTCACATGATGTACTCTGCATATGTTAAATAAGCAGGGTGACAACATACAGTCTTGACGTACTCCTTTCCCAATTTGGAACCAGTCCGTTGTTTCATGTCCAGTCTAACTGTTGCTTCTTGACCTGTATACAGATTTCTCAGGAGGCCAGTAAGGTAGTCTGGTATTCCCATTTCTTTAAGAATTTTCCACAGTTTGTTGTGATCCACACAGTCAAAGGCTTTGCCATAGTCAATAAAGGAAAAGTAGATGTTTTTCTGGAACTCTCTTGCTTTATGATCCAGTGGATGTTGGCAATATGATCTTTGGTTCCTCTGCCTTTTCTAAATCCAGCTTGAACATCTGGAAGGTCTCGGTTCACATACTTTTAAAGCCTCACTTGGAGAATTTTGAGCATTACTTTGTGAACATGTGAGATGAATGCAATTGTGTGGTGGTGTGAACATTCTTTGGCATTGCCTTTCTTTGGGATTGGAATGGAAACTGACCTTTTCCAGTCCTGTGGCCACTGATGAGTTTTCCAAATTTTCTGGTTTATTGAGTGCAGCACTTTCACAGCATCATCTTTTAGGATTTGAAATAGCTCAACTGGAATTTCATCACCTCCAGTAGCTGTTTGTAGTGATGCTTCCTAAGGCCCTCTTGACTTCACACTCCAGGATGTCTGGCTCTAGATGAATGATCATACAATCATGGCTATCTGAGATTAAGATCTTTTTTGTATATCTTCTGTGTATTCTTGCCACTTCTTCTTAATGTCTTCTGCTTCTGTTAGGTCCATATAGTTTCTGTCCTTTATTGTGCCCATCTTTGTATGAAATGTTCCTTTGTATCTCTAGTTTTCTTGAAGAGATCCCTAGTCATTCCCGTTCTGTTGTTTTCCTCTATTTGTTTGCATTGATCACTGAGAAAGGTTTTCTTATCTTTCCTTGCTATTCTTTGGAACTCTGCATTCAGATGGGTATATCTTTCCTTTTCTCCTTTGCCTTTCACTTTTCTCAGCTATTTGTAAGGCCTCCTTAGACAACTATTTTGCCTTTTTGCATTTCTTTTTCTTGTGGATGGTCTTGATCACTGCCTCCTGTACAATGTCATGAACCTCTGTCCATAGTTCTTCAGCCACTCTATCAGATCTACTCCCATGAATCCATTTGTTACTTCCACTGTATAATTGTAAGGGATTTGATGTAGGTCATACCTGAATAGTATGACCGTTAGACCAACAGTCTACTGTAACCTTAAAAATATGTTGAGAGGACAGATCTCATGTTAAGTGTTGTTACCACAGTGAAAAAAAAAGGCAAAAAAAAAAAAAAAAAAGAATAGTACAGTGTTTAGGGGGCTGCCCAGGTGGCACTAGTGGTAAAGAACCTGTCTGCCAATGCAGGAAACATGAGAGACTCAGGTTCCGTCCCTGGGTCGGGAAGATCCCCTGGAGGATTCCAGGCAACCCACTCCAATATTATTTCCTGGAGAATCCCCATGGGCAGAGGTCTGGTGGGCTACAATCTGTAGGGTCGCAAAAAGTCAGACACCACTGAAGCGACTTAGCATAGCATGGTGCTTAGGAGGTCATCTAGATCTTTGTTTGAATCAGGCAGGCTTAATTTTAATTAGCTATTGTACCTTGAGCAAATTACCCTTTCTATGCCTCAGTTTCCTCTCTAAAATGGGGATATCATGCTTGTCTCACAAGGTATACTTGTGAGAAGTAAATAAAATTTTGGCTGTCAAGCAATATGACAGTGCTTGGCACATGATAAGCAGTCAATAAATGGTAGTTATTATTAAAAATGAAAAAGAAACCTCCCAGTTCAATTGCATACCGCTAAGTCACTTCAGTCGTGTCCAACTCTGTGCGACCCCATAGACGGCAGCCCACCAGGCTCCCCCGTCCCTGGGATTCTCCAGGCAAGAACACTGGAGTGGGTTGCCATTTCCTTCTCCATCAATTGCATAAGGGTGATTGATAAAATGAGAAAATGTGTTCAGAATAATAGAAAGTTTCCTCATTATCATAAATTGTTACAAATATGGGAAGGGAGAAAGCTAGAATGAATTTTATGGTGTTGGTTTGAATATAGCAGAGTGAACTCATGGCCAGATAGATAGAGATAGAGATATAAAATCTGTGAGTATTGTGTGTGTGTAAGCATGTGAATAAAAGTGTGTAAAAGAAGCTTCTAGAGAGTCAGGGAGCAGCAACACAACAATGGCATTATCTATACCTAGTGCCCAGATTTGGCTTCCAAATACTATTTTCCACGAAAGAGAACCACGTCTCAGAACAATGGCTGGTTTCAGGACTGGATAAATGAAAGTATAAGATGAACCTGGACTATCTTGTACCAGAAAATAAGGAAGTGCACAAAGAATGATGAGGACACATCGAAGGGACACAAAAGCCTTCTTGAAGGGGTTCCCAGTGGTCAGATCAAGGATAACTTGGGCGTCAAAGTAAGCAATGATCGTAATGGATTATAACCCACTGAATAAAATAGGAAGACATAAGTCTACACTGATATAAATTAACAGATGAATAAATTGAAAGTTTGATGAGAAATGGAAGATTTGCACAGTCTCAAAGGACTTCTCCACAAAAAATTAATTACAAAGAATAATTTCACAGTGAAGAAGCCTGGCACATATCACTTTAGTCAAGCGATCAGAACGAACATCACCAGTAACAGGATGCACTGAAATCACGCTCCACCTGACAGAATGAAGTGTACAGTGTCACTTCTGTCATAGGCCTCACAAAGATGTGTAACCTGAATCTAATCATGAGCAAACATCAGGCAAACCCAAATTGAGGGACATTTTTCAAAACAACCCGCTCAGAGTTTTAAAAAATTCCTAAGTCTTATACGTAAAACAGATAGCTAGTGGGAAGTTGCTGTATAACAGCTCAACCTGGTGCTCTGTGACGACCTAGAAGGGCAGGATCGGGGGAGTGGAAGCGAGGTTCAAGAGGGAGGGAGTAAATGTATACTTATGGCTAATTGATGTTGTTGTATGGCAGAAGCCAACACAATATTGTAAAGCAGTTATCCTCCAATTAAAAATAAAATTTTAAGAAGTGCCGAGGTCTTAAAAGTCAATGAAAGACCAAGGAACTCTTCCACAATGAAGGAGATGGAGGAGACGTGACAACTAAAAGCACCATACAGGTCTGAACTGGATCCTTTTGCCATAATAGACCCATTGGGGACAACTGATGAAACTTGAATGGGACCTGAGGATTCGATGTTAGTAATCTATTAATGTGAATTTCCTGATGATGGTGGTGGTATCATAGCTAGATAGGAAAATATCTTTGTTGGTTAAAAAAATATACACAATATTATTCAGGGATGATCGGGCATAGGCTGGTGAGAGTACTCAAATGGTTCAGGAGGAAAAATTCAGGACATTCTATATTGTATTTCCAACTTTTCTGTAAGTTTGTGATTGCTTCCAAATAATAATAATAAATAATGAAAAGACTGTCATGGTCATGAAAGGCAAAAACAGTCTTAGGAACTTTTGGAGGCCAGGTGGAAATGACAAATGCAATGTCTGATCCTGAATTATATCCTGGAACTGCCCCACTCCTGCCAGTTCTTTTTTGATACAGAAATACTATTTGTACAATAGGAGAACTAGGAATATTTTCTGTAGGCTAGATAATACTATTTTATCAATATTAATTTTCTGATTTTAATAGTTGCACTGTACTTATGTAAGAGAAATAATTGTTTTGTTCTGAGAGATACATGCTCAAATATTTAGGGTTAAAGGAACATCATGGCTAAAATTTACTCCCAAGTGGTTTAGAAAAAAGAGAAATGTGCATATATATTGAAAGGAAATGATAAATTAATTGACTATTAACAATAGAGGAAGCTGGATGAAAGGAACATGGATGTTCCTGCAACTTTTTTGGTAAGTCTGAAATTATTTTATAATAAAAAGTTACCCAAAAAGCACATACATTTTTTTTTTTTACTATTTTAAATCAAAAGCATTAATATATTCACTGAAAGATACCAGTTGAAACTTCTGAAATCTGCAGCACCCCTCCCCCCAAAAAATAGCACATACACTTTATCCTGGCAATTCCTTTGCTACAAGTACTCCACATGTATATAAAGATATATGGGTGTTCACTGCAGCATTATTTGAAATACCTGAAGACCAGGGTCAAACTGTCCATTGATAGAGATTTTTCCACATTACAAAGCACTATGTAACCGTTAGAAATAAGGAGGAAATCACCTTACGTACATTAGAAGAACTATTATTTTAAAAAAACAGGAAATAACAACTATTGGTGAACATGTAGAGAAACTGGAACCCTTGTACAGTGTTGTTGAGAATGTACAGAGTGGCTCAGCTGCTGGGGAAAATAAGATAGAGGTTCCTCAAGAAAATTAAAAATAGAATTATCATGTGATCCAGTAACCCCACTGCCAGATATGTATCCAAAAGAAGTGAAAATGAGTTCTCAAAGAGATGTTTGTACATCCACGTTAATAACAGCACTATTCACAATAACCAGGAGCTGGAAGCAACCCACATGCCCACTGACACATAAATGGATAAGCAAAATGTGGCATATACATACAGTGGAATATTATTCAGCCTTAAAAAAGAAGGAAATCTTGTCACATACTACACAATGGATGCAGCTTGAGGGCATTTTGCTGAGGGAAATTAGCCAGTCACAAAAAGTACTGTATGATCCCACGTCTATGAGCTATCTAAATTCATACAAACAGAAAGTAGAATGGCTGTTACCAGGGGCTGGAGGAAGGAGAAAGAAGAGTTGTTGAATGGATATAAAAGTTCAGATTTGCAAGATGAAAAAGCTCTTGAGATCTGTTTCACAAACAGTGTTGACCTACTTAACACTATTGAACTATACACTTAAAAATGGTTGAGATGATACATTTTATGTTGTGTCTTTTGTGTGTGCTGTGTGCTCAGTTGCTTCAGTCGTGTCTGACTCTTTGTGACCCTATGGATTGTAGCCCACCAGGCTGCCCTGTCCATTGGGATTTTTCAGGCAAGAATACTGGAGTGGGTTGCAATACCCTCCTTCAGGGGATATTGCTGACCCAGGGATCAAACCTGGGTCTCCTGCATCTCTGCATTGCAGGTAGATTCTTTACCTCTGAGCCACTGGGGAAGCCCTATGTGTCTTTTAACCACAATAAAAAAGGAGTAAATCTAGATGTTCTGCTATGGAAAGATCTCCAAAAAAGATCATTAAGTTAAAAAACAAGGTGAAAATAACATGAATGCTATGATTCTGTGTGTGCCTGCCCATATGTGTGTGTGTGTGACTGAAAAAGTTAAAAAACAAGGTGAAAATAACATGAATGCTATGATTCTGTGTGTGCCTGCCCTTAAAAATTCTGGAAGTCTACATAAGAAGCTGTTGACAGTGAGTGAGGCTGAGGGTTAAAGAGGGAAAACTATTTCTACTTTTTCACTTTACTTTTTAAAGTCTTCTGTACGTTTTTTTTTTTTTTTTTTCACCACTTGCACACATTATATTTACAGTAAATGTTTAGCATTTTTTACTGGAGCATAGTCACATTTAACATTTTGAAAGTGAAAGTGAAGTCGCTCAGACGTGTCCGACTCTTTGTGACCCCATAGACTGTAGCCTACCATGCTCCTCTGTCCATGGGATTTTCCAGGCAATAGTACTGGAGTGGGTTGCCATTTCCTTCTCCAGGTTTAACATTTTAAATAATGGCAAATAATGGTGCCAGGCATTGCTCTAAGCACTTACATGGAGTAGCTTATTTAATCTGGAAAATAACTCTATGAAGTAGGTCCTTTATTAGTATTATTGCCATTTTATAGAGGGGGAAATGGAGTCTCAGAGAGGTTGAATCCCACCATTTTAACCACTACTCTATGCCTCTATGATGTCTATAAAAAGGAGTCACTCTTCCTCCTTTTGCTAAAGACACGCTATATATACACATACATATATTATATATTATCTTTAACAAACACAATACACGCTAATTGAGGGTTAAAAAAAAAAAAAGCTAATGTGAAGGGGAAAATCTAACCCTGGATTATGCCAGCTAAAGACCAGCCTATTAACCTTTTGGTGTATGGCTATCCAGTCTTCAGCATATGGACCATTTTCTAGCCCAGTTGAGATTATATTGTACATAAAATTTTGTATTCTGCTTTTCTTCCGCTCCATATAATGTTATTTTCCCTTTAAACATCTCAAGTCCTCTTATAAATAGTCATAGTGAGTGTTTTTAAAGCTGGTAATGAGGGCCCCAGATTTACATTAGGGAAAAGAAAGAGTAATAAAATCTGTGGAAAAGAAAAGCATGGAAAATAGTTGGGAAGAAAAAAGTGTGGGTCTGCAGTTACTAAGAAATGGCTTCCATTTACTTGTTCATGAGTGTGAAAGTCTAGATTCTATTTTTTTCTTCTTTCTGGATCTTTATTATATTTTTCTCTATTCATACTTGGAAAGTTTGGTTGGGGTCAGTATGCCTAAGTGACTGTGTCTGGGAAACAGGCAGACATTTTGGAAATTTTTCCAGGAATCCAATTTTAGGAAAACTGGAAAACCAAAAGTAGATTATTGTGGTCTTAAGCTACTAAGAGAAAAGGCTATAATGATGGTGAGTCCTAGAGTATTATTATAATGTTAGACCCAAAGTACGGAGACTGTCTAGCCCAATTCCCCTTTATTTTACAGGTGGAGAAGCTAAGCCCCAGAGAAGTAAAGTCAACCACCTAGGCCACACAGCTATTAAGGGCAGAGCCTGCACTAAATTTAGGTCTCCTAATTCCTAGGCCACTGTTTTATGAAACTTCCGAAACCCTTTAAAATCAATTAATTAATTGTAAGAACTCAGGGAAGTAGGTTAGTGTTATTTATTCTGACTTCAGAGCTATTTACTGGAAAAGTGATTAGGTGTCTGGAAGCCCAAACTAATTCTACTGTAATTAAACAGGTTTTTAATCACTCCAAAAAGAACAAACTATTAAGTAGGCATATCATCTTAAGAATTAGCTTTCAGTTTCTTGCACAGCCAGTTTAAAGATCACCACTTTCACCTGGTATCTTAAATTCCTTTTATATTAGGCTTAAAGCCTGTATTTTGGTGGTAAGATTAAGCAAATGCATAGCCCTTAGATTGGCTGCTTCTCGGTGCCCCTCTAGTCGTCAGTGAATGATGGAGTGGGGGAGGGGGTGGGTGTCATCAGTGGACTTGCATAAATTATTAGAATGCATCTATTTGCCTGTTGGTTTTCCTTCCAAATGACTTCCTTCGGCTGCAATTTCTTATCGGCCCTTTTGCTGTGTGGAATAAGCAGTGGACACAATAGATTTCTTTATGTAATTTATTGCAGTAATTATTGTCTGAATATGATAAAATTGTTTGCCAAAGCCGACTTTAATTAAAGTTTGCAGAGAAGATTCTTTAATCATGAAAGGAAACAAGTTGGAATGTTGAATTCACAATTGGAATCCCAGTGGTTGTATTATAGCTTAGCAAGTAGGTGAGTTTGGAGTTCAGGCCCCTTGTCTTTCCTTTCTCAGATTGTCTTGCTTCTAGTATTCACTGCTCTCATGCTGCCTGCTTTGGCATTCCACCAGAGCTTGTCCTTTCCAAAACGTACCTCTAGTGCCAAAATTATTTCCTGCCACTGTGAAAATGCCCAGGCCCCCAGTTCCTTGATCTCAGCCAGCAAGAGATAAGGGATTAGAGACAGAGCTGAAAGAAACCTTGAAAAGCAAATCATTTGAATTTATTGATTGGGAAACTGAGGCTAGAGTGGCATGGTTACTTGCTGAAAGTTCATAGTGGAGCTGGAGTTCAAATACATTGAGGAGTGATTTAACCAAAATGAATCTTAGCTTCCTCCCCTGTGAAATAGAAATCAGGATATTTACTGAGGTTACTATGAGGATCAAATATGACTAAATGAAAATGCTTTGAAACTCCTGTTCATTTTGGTTGTTCTTGTTCAGTCGCTAAGTCCTGTCTGACTCTTTGCGACCCCATGGACTGCAGCATGCCAGGCTCCCTGTCCTTCACTATCTCCTGGAGTTTGCTTAATTTTTTAAATTAAGCTATGCTGCTTTACCTTATGCTAAGGGTTAATAACTAATAAATGTTAGCATTGGATCTTCCAAAAGGGATCTGCATTTTGAAAGAGAGGATCCCAAGGACACATCTAAGCCTAGAGGGAAAACATGGACAGAGAAGCATTCTGGGTGCCCCTCAAAGCACTTAGCCAGGCAAAGCCATATATTTTAGGAGTAAGAACAAAACCTGTTTTCAGAGGCCAGGGAGCTAAGAACTTTGTAAAGAACCTGAAAAACTGCTCACACAGTCATTCTAGCATCTAGGGTGGGGTTTGATTTCATTAGCTTAAAAGGCCCCTTTAATACTGAAGTTGTTGTGTGATTCCAACTGATTCATTTTTATAACATATAGCTTTTCTTCAGACACCATAATTTAAAAAAATAACATGAATCCCAATGTTCATTGCAGTGCTATTTACAATAGCCAAAACATGAAAGCAACCTAAATGTCCATCAACAGATGAATGGATTAAAAAGATGTGGTGTATACACACATATACACACATATATACACATACACACACATAATGGAATATTATTACTTGGCCATAAAAAAGAATGAAATAATGCCAATTGCAATAACATGGATGGACCTAGAGATTATTATATTAAGTGAAGTAAGTCAGACAAATATTATATGATATAACTTATATGTGAAATCTAAAGAAATAATACAAATGAAATTATTTATAAGACAGAAAAAGATAGACATAGAAACCAAACTTATGGTTACCAAAGGGTAAAGGAGGGAGGGATGAATTAGGAGTTCGAGATGAATAGATATATACTCCTATATATAAAATAAACAAGGACTTACTGTATAGCACAGGGAACTATATTCAATATATTATAATAACGTATAATGGAAAAGAAAGTAACACAATATTGTAAGTCAACTTCAATTAAAAAAAAGACATCAGAGTGTTGCAGGTCAGGATTAGGAGGGTGGGAAGCAGGTTATTCTAGACTTTGTACCAAAGGCATAGAAGTGTTGGAGACCATGGATCATTTGAAAAACAACAGGGAGTTTTTGACCTGAAGTGTACAGTGCTCTGTGGTAGAGGTGGAACCACTGGAAATGAGGCTGAGGCCAGATCCCCAAGGATTTTATATATGCTTTGCCATGGGTTTTGGATCTTATCCTGAAAGCAAAGGAGAGCAGAAAGGAAGTAAAAAAGGATTTGAAGCTGGGATGGGCTTTGAAGTTAGAGTGTGGTGGTGTGATTATATTTGTGTTTAAGGACAACTCTGACTTCTGGTGTAAAATGGATGAGGAGAGGAGCTTTGAGGGGCCAGCTAGGAGGGCGCAAGGCTAGAGGCAAGAGGCCAGGTTAGGAAGCTCTTTGGCAGTTGTGAAAACAGCATGGGAACCAGAGCAAGGCAGTTAGGTAGCAAGCAGGAATGTAGAAATATTTAGGACAGAATTAGCAGGCAAAGAGGTCTCCATAGAAGAGAGTGAAATTAGCACCCCCCTCCTGAATCAAAACTCGATGACATTTACCAGCTAATGAAGTAGAAAACAGTCTTGTGATAACAGTAGAAGTGAGATATAGCCCCCGAGGTGAGTTGACAACAAATGTAATATGCACTGGCCATGTGATATGGCAGCCAAGAAAGCAAATGCCATCCTTAAGAAGCTAGAGGAGAAGAATCTAGTGTCTGGACAAGGGACAAGATGGTGCAGAAGGGTCTGTGCCCTGGGGTTGTGGAGGGGTGGGAGGGAGGTTAGACCCAGTTCCAGCCTTCTACTTTTGAAAGATATAAAGGAATTGGCTTAAACTGAAAGCAGAGCCTTGAACCTGGGTCTCTGGAGTAGACTCTAGTCTGGTAGAATTGTGGGACCAGATTTTTCTTCAAATTGTTGGACCACCATTGGGAAGAGGGGCAAATTTAGTTTTGTGTGAAGTTACCAGGGGGCTCTGAGAAGGCGATGGCACCCCACTCCAGTACTCTTACCTGGAAAATCACATGGACGGAGGAGCCTGGTGGGCTGCAGTCATGGGGTCGCGAAGAGTCGGACACGACTGAGAGACTTCCCTTTCACTTTTCACTTTCATGCGTTGGAGAAGGAAATGGCAACCCACTCCAGTGTTCTTGCCTGGAGAATCCCAGGGACGGGGGACCCTGGTGGGCTGCCATCTACAGGGTCACACACAGTCGGACACGACTGAAGTGACTTAGCAGCAGCAACTAGGGGGCTGGTTTCACTTGGCCTCAAGCTATGAGGCAGAGACACAAGCAGCAGTCTGTGGGGCTAGTGCGTTCTTGTCACTGGAAGTTGTTCAGACTAGAGGGCAGGGACCCTGTACGTGGGAAAAGAAAACCAAAAACCCAAAGCGAAACCAACCAGTGCGAGGGTAGAGTCAGTGCGACCTTCGAGGCTCCTGCTGACCCTGTGATGTGTAAGTTCTGGCCAAGCGGGTGCACATTTCTCAGCAGTCTTGCCTCAGGGATGAATGAGGTGCATGGTACCTCTCCCGATCGCTTTCTTATACTACTTTATTCAAAGCAACTGGCTCGCGTCGCGGTCTGCAGACCAGGTGAGTTGCAGGCTCTAAATCGCTGTAACTTCGTTCAGGGGTGGGGGGTTGGGGGAGCCCGGCAAAGCCTTGCAATCCTCAGGAGCAACCGCACCGTGGGATAAACTTTGGCTCGGGCTCTGCCGCACGAGAGGGGCGGGGTTACTTGAATTGATTCTCAGGAGAAGGCGATTGGCCCCCGGGGAATCCAAGGGGCGGGACTAGTCTATTGTTGCCATTGGTCCTGAGGGCAAGTTGAGGGATGGCAGCGAGGGGGGCGGAGTCCATGAGGGAAGGCAATTGGCTAGGCTAAAGCCCACCAAGGGGAGCTGGCCGGCAGGCGGGCGAGCCTGAAGCCGGGAGTCCGCAGCCAGTAGCCGGGAGGCGGCTGCGCGAGCTCGCTGGGGCTTCGGCGGGGCGAGGGGCGCACGGGGCGTTGGCACCGGGACGCGCGCTTGCGTCGCCGACTTGGATGCAGCGGGGACGCTTCTGCTCCCCGTGCGCTCGACGCGAGCCACTCAACAGCTGGCCTCGCGGGCTACAATCGTAGGAAGCGACTGGGAGCTTTGCCGGTCGAGACTGCGGCGATTGGAAAGACGCGGTGGCAGTAGCGGCAACCGGGGTACGCCAGCAGAGACCCGGGTGGAGACGCAGCAGCACCCCAGGATCCCGGTAAATGCCCTCCGCTCTGCTTGCAGAGCGGCAGCCACGTCCCGCTGCGTATCGGTGGGCCGGCCGGCCTGGCCTACGGGAGCTGGGAGCTGGGTGCCTGTAGACAGGGCCACGCGGGACCCACGGCGAGGATTGGGGAGGGGATGCTCAGGAGGCCTGGGTCGCTCCGCCTGCCCCTGCAGAGTCAGGGTTCCCAGAGATGCGCCGGGGCTCTTCCCCTGGTCCTCTCCTTTCACCCTAGACCTTGCCGCACCTCCCCCGGCCGTGGCGCCGCACTAGGGTCGGCTGTGGCACCCACGCCAGAGCTCGCTTCGGCCGCCGAGGTCACTCGAGGCATTCCCCTGGGGTACGCTGACAGTGGCGTCTCACTAGTGGGAACTAAAGGTGCCCTCTCCGGTACCATCCACAGGCCAAAGGCCGGATGCTCAGCTTCACCCCCGGCTCCGGTGCACTCCTCCAATTAACCAGCAGCCGGGCGCCGCCGCCCCCGCCCCCCTGTGACCCGGTCCTGGGCTTCAGGGATTTGTCAAGAGTCTCGCTAGAGGTTTCCAGCGCGTGTGGAATAAAACTGTCCCCAACCTGACTGGTACGACAGGGCCCACCCATGGCACGGGGTTCTGAATTTGGGTTGGGGGGAGCGGGGCCAGGGAAGAGCAGTTTGGAGAGGCCCAGGCGGTAGGAGAAACCGCTGTCGCCGAACGCGAAGTCAGGTAGTCTTGGTGCGTGGGACTCACCCCTTCTTTACACGTGGTCTCCTGCACTTGGCGATTTTATTTAAAGCCAGCCGTTACTGGAGAACTTTTGAATGCTGCTAACTCCGAGGAGTGAGTTTTATTGGAACACTGGATTCCAGCATGAGGACTGGTCACCCTTTTGACTTTTCCATTTTCTCTGCATCTTGTCTAGATTAGGACTAAGGTCTCAAAGATCAGGCCCATTTTGCTGTGTTCTCTCCTGCCTGCCTCCATCTAACTTTGGAACGTCATTCTGTTGAGAGCAAATTTACGCACGGACAGGGCTCAGTCTTCATGCTGAGAAAACTACTCTTTGGGATAGTATAGTTGGGGTCTCTCCAGTTCTGTTTTGTTTGTTTGTTTGTTTGCTTTTTAAAGAATGTGACATTCCAGTAGTCACATTTTTCTATGCTTCGTTTCTCTGTTTGGGTGGGAGGAGTCACTCAAAGCATTGAGTAGCTTGAAGTGTGGAATAACGTGCGTGAAGTTATTTTTACCTTGGCTTTTGCTAAGCACAGAGAAAAGTAGCAAGTGGAATAGGCCTGCTGGCACGGGTGTCAGGGGATCCCAGCTATGGTGTAGATCAGAGCACAACTGCAGGTGGAGTAACAGAGCCAAGGTGCGGAACCAGTGAAGACCATCTTGGCTCCTGTGAGGGCACCTGGGCTTTCCATGTGTGGGTGCCTGCGCTAAGTCGCTTCAGTCCGGTCCGACTCTTTGCGACCCCATGGACTGTAGCCTGCCAGGCTCCTCTGTCCATGGGATTCTCCAGGCAAGAATACTGGATTGCATTGCCATACCCTCCTTCAGGGCTTTCCATGTAGTCCTAGCCAGAGAGCACACCTGCAGTGTGGCCCTTTTGTCTGGGTTCCCTGCCATACACTCATGCAAAGAGCGTGGCCTTTGACTGGCTTCATGTGTCATCTTCAGCATCAGAAGGAAAAATGAGGTGCAGAGATTTGGGAATGTGAAGCTAGCTCGTAGTGGTGGCACTGGTGGTGGTGGTGGTGGTGGTGGTGGTGTGTGTCTGTGTGTGCACACATGTGTGAGGGAGAGAAACTTGTTTCAAATGCTAAAGCAGCTCTCTGCCACCAAGCCTGGCTATGGGTTTGTCTTCCCAGCCTGCATTCCTACTTTTGCTAGAGAGAGGGGTTTTGGCTGAGGTGTTTCAGAGCCAGGGTAGTGTTACTTGTGTAATTCTCTCAGTGGCCATGTTGGGCCTGTATCAGTTCTATGTTAGAGCCAGCATGCTCCTAAAGCTGTAAGATGCTATGTATTAATAGCAAGCTGGAGGTTGAGGTAGACCAATGCCTGAGGCACAGTCTGAGCAGATGTGGACCGCATAGAATCCAGTGGTGGTTTGCTCAGAAGAGACACCATAAGGCTGGACCACTTAACAGCAGAAGAAGGCCAACCATAATAATAATATGCATTCACTTTAATTGAGCGTTTATGAGTATTAAATACTTGCATCATTTTTTGTAAACTTGACAATTCTGTAAGGTAGGCATTATTATCTTCTGAAGCTCAGAGAGGTTAGGTAAATCATCCAGCTGGTCAGTGGCAAAGGTGGGGTTTGAACCCGGGTCTGGTTGACACTAGCCCTTGAGCTTGAAAACATTTTACCATTTCATGTCACACAGGAGGTTTCAGAAACCAGGTGGGATGTGAGCAAGGCTTTGAAGGGTGGGGTTTATGTAGGGAGAGAGGACATTTAGTGAGAGGGGTTTGAAGGAACTCGAGGGAGACTGGCCTGGCTAGAATGTGGGATGGACACAGGGCATGATTAAATAGAGCTGGTGGGGGTGGGGTTGTGCTCTGAAGAGTCTTGAAAGGAACTTGGGACTTGATGCAGTAAGAATGAGGGCAAGGTTGAGAATTTTTGAGCAAAGACAAGCAGGTCAAAGCCAGTCCTCATTCCTTGGTGTACCCTACCTGCGTCCCCGGGCCTGTCCTTGCCTCACTCTTTCTTGAGACCCTTGCCTAGCTGTCAGTATATTTAACTCTTGTTTTAAAACTTCCTGAAACTTTGGAGAGCACCGGGTACATGCAACCAAGCAGAAGGAGCAAGCTGGGAGTCTGGGGTCAAGTTCAGCCCTAGATGGGTGTGCTTCAGCCTGTACAATATTTTTTTTTAAGCAATTGAATTAGGGGCCAATGTTGAAAAACCAAAGAGCCTAATAAAAATCAGGATTTCCAGCTTCTCTCTTCTTTTAAAATTTAAAAATTTTTTTAATTTATTTTTTTTTAACACCAAAACATTTTGTATTGCTGTGCTATACTATGCTAAGTCACTTCAGTCGTGTCCGACTCTGTGCGACCCCATAGACGGCAGCCCACCAGGCTCCCCCATCCCTGGGATTCTCCAGGCAAGAACACTGGAGTGGGTTGCCATTTCCTTCTCCAGTGCATGAAAGTGAAAAGTGAAAGTGAAGTCGCTCAGTCGTGTCCGACTCTCAGTGACCCCATGGACTGCAGCCCACCAGGCTCCTCCATCCATGGGGTTTTCCAGGCAAGAGTACTGGAGTGGGGTGCCATTGCCTTCAATAGTTTCAGGTGAACAGAGAGCTTCTCTTGAAATGCCAGAGACTTGGCTGGGGTTTTGCCCGTGGAAGACAGAACCGTGCAGTGCTGATTGGCTGGGGTCACATCGCCCACATCCTGGGACACACCTGACCTGGTGGGCCCCAGACCCCTACTCCAGGGCAGCAATCCCTCATACAGGAAGATGCTAATTTAGGATTAGCTTCGTGTCTTACTGTGTAATTAGGGAATTGTCAGACCTGCAGAAGGCCCGACTCTGAAATGTGAATATTCTTAACATGCAGGAGTGCTGTGGCCCTGTCTGGGGAAGGGTTACTAACCAGGAACTGAGCGGCATCCTGACGTGGCACCTTTCCTCTGGGCTGGGATTTCGAAGCCTGCTCTGATGGGGTCCCAAAGAGATAGTCTGGCAGGCCTTGCTTGGACTCAGGTTTTGTTCCTGAGAATCTGGGTCAAAATGATGAAAAGAGTTCAGAGGGAAGAAGAACCTACTCGGAGATGGTGACCTAAAAAGCATCGTGTTAAAAAGGTGAATCTGGAAGTCACTGAAGACACTATGTATGTTCTAGGGGGACAGGTACGAGCCATTTCTGTGCTGGTGTTTGGGGTGAGAGGGCTTCTTGGTGCAGGTCTCTACAGGCCCTGCAAGACACTTAGCAGTTCTGGCCCTCTGCTCACGCAGTGACAGCAGTACCTGTCCCTGTGCCAGTTGTTGTGTCAACTACAATCAACGGTAACTATGCCTGTCCCACCACTTTGGAAGGGCACAGTGCTAACACATTTGAAAACCACTGAGGTCTATTCCCAGGAATTCTAACATCCATTTCACGAGGAAGAGTGTTAAACCCATTACCACTTCTCTATGGCCCAGAGTATATCCTGTGCTTCCCATGGTGCTCACCATTTGCTTCTTCAGATTGCAGTGGTCTTAATTTCTTTCTCTTTCTAGACACAGTTCTTTGAGGGTAACTCATCACTGTGGTACTTCCCTGGTGGCTCAGATGGTAAAGTGTTTGCCTGTAATGCGGGAGACCTGGGTTCAATCCCTGGGTTGGGAAGATCCCCTGGAGAAGGAAATGGCAACCCACTCCAGTACTCTTGCCTGGAAAATTCCATGGATGGAGGAGCCCGGTGGGCTATAGTCCATGGGGTCGCAAAGAGTCGGACACGCCTGAGCGACTTCAATTCACTTCACTTCATCACTGTAGCTTCCAAAGTGTCTTAAACACTTAAATGGAGTAGCTGCTTATAGGTGCACTTTACTGATCTCCACATTCACTGATTAATATTAGTAGCTCTGGGGGCCTTGAAAGAACAACAAGTCTGTTTTAGCATTTCACTATTCATTTCCAGGTGCTATTATTTGTATTTTCAATATGGGAGTAACACTTTTTCTTTAAAAAAAATTGAAGTATAGTTGATTTATAATGTTGTGTTAGTTTCTGGTATACAACAAATTGATTTACTTATATAAATATATTTGTGCATTGTAATATTTTTCAGATTCTTTTCCATTATAGGTCATTAGAAGGTGTTGAATGTAGTTCCCTGTGTTGTACAGTAAGTCTTTGTTGTTTATTTAGATAGTGGTGTGTATCTGTTAATCCCAAGCTCCTAATTTGTCCCTCCCCCTGGCTTTCCCCTTCATTAGCTGTAAGTTTGTTTACAACATCTGTGAGTCTGTTTTGAATGTAGTTGATAAGCAAATTCTTTGCTTCAGGAAAGACTTAGTACTGTTAAATCTCTACCACGTGCCAGGCTCTGTTCTAGGTTCTGAAGAGAAAATGATGAACAAGACACATGCAGTCCCTCCCTACTCTCACAGAACTTCCAAACTGGGGATGGGGGTGGGGTGAGGCAGATAAAAAGCAGATTAACTAGTCCACGTGATCACTTCAGTGTTACAGTGAAAATAAGATGGGTTGCTACACTACAACCTGATGGGAGTGGGGGCAGCCCTGTTTAAAACAGTGTTCTCTGTTGAATCTGAAAAATGGGAAGGAGCCAGCCATGAGAAGAGCTTGGAGGAGAGTGCTGCGGCCAGAACCCAGCATGGGGGCAAAGGCTCTGTGAGGGGTGAACTGTGCTCAAGGAACAGTCAGCAAGGCCAGTGTAGCTGAAACAGAGAGGACGGGGCAGTAGGGGAGAAGGGTAATGGGGTGAAAGAGGTGGGTGGGGGTTGGGTTTAAAGGGAAGCAGTTTAGATTTGGTACAAAGCATGTTGGGGAGCCACTGGAGGGTTTTGAACAGAGGAGCAACACCATCTGAGTTAGGATTTTTTAAAAAAATCATCTTGACTGTTGTGTAGCTTGAACTCTATGGGGGGCAAGGATGGAAGGAGAGAGACCAGCAGGGGGCTGTTGCAGTCATTCAGGTTAGAGACGATGGTGGCGTGAACCTGGGGAGTAGCTGTGAAGATGGAGATGGATTTGGAATGTTTGAACAAGGAATGGAGTGGAGGGTATGGGGAGGGAGGAGGGAGGAGGGTTCAGGATGGGGAACACATGTATACATGTGGCGGATTCATTTTGATATTTGGCAAAACTAATACAATTATGTAAAGTTTAAAAATAAAATTAAAAAAAAAAAAGGAATGGAGTGGAAACGATCTTGCTGCAGTATTGAATCTGAAAGGAGAGGAGGAAGAATGCCTGGTAGCCTGAGCGCCTGAGTGAAGGGCGGTTCTATTTAGGGAGATAAGAGTTACTGGATTGTGGGGGTGGGGGGTAGTCTGAGGTAGGGAACAGGTTTGGGGGAGGAAAATTAAGGTTGAGGTGCAAATGGGACATTTAGCTTGGAGACATTGAATGGGTGGTTGAATATCAGTGTTAGGGTTGGCTGGAGCTCCAGCCTATAGAAAAATTAAATGCAAGTTAGAGCCAGTGTAAGTTGCTATTATATAGTGGCAACTAACAAAGGTAGTGGAAATCAGGACTGTGAGGATTCAACCATCCCTCCCCTCCACCTTTCGCCCCTGGCAACCTCAAGTTTGTTCTCAGTCTGTGAGTCTGTTTCCGCTTTGTAAATAAGTTCATTTGTACCATCCCTTCTAGCTTCAACATATAAGCGATATTATATGATATTTCTCTGTCTGACTTACTTCACTCAGTATGACAATCTCTAGTCCATCCACGTTGCTGCTAATGAATAGTTGGGGAGTTTGAGATTGACATGTACATAGTGCTGTTATTTAGAGTGGGTAACCAACAAGGACCTACTGTATGGCATGGGGAAGTCTACTCAATGTTACATAACAGTCTAAGTGGGAAAAGAATTTGAGAAAGAATAAATACTGGGTTGGCCAAAAAAGTTTATTTGGATTTTTCTAAAACCTGAACAAACTTTTTGGCCAACCCAATACATGTATATTTGTGATTGGGTCCCTTTGCTGTGCTCCTGAAGGTAGCACAACATTGTTAATCACTAAACTCCAATATAAAATAAAAAGTGAAAAAGAAACCCAATAAGTGTCCAGCATGAGCAGGGCTGCAAGCAGATGAGGCGTGTTAACACTGGCGTTGGCACGATAAATTGACTTTATCTTTCAGGCGTGTTAACACTGGCGTTGGCACGATAAATTGACTTTATCTTTCAGGAGGACAACTTGACAATATGTAATGAGCCATGCAAATGTTTTTCTGGCCTTTGACATGGGAACATATTTCGAGGAAACAGTTTTTTAAAAGATTTGTACAAAGATTTTCATTAGTGGTGCTTGTTCTCATACTAGTAGTACAGAGTGGTAGTGGCGCTCTCCTGGAAAAGAAAAAAGAAAGCACAGATTCCAAGGGAAGGGGACTATCTAACCAAATATATAGTAACTCTAAAGAGTTTCTGTAGACTTTCTCTTTATATAGAATTTCTCTCTATATAGAATTTGCTATAGGCACAAAAAGTGAGGAATGTGTTGACTATGTCATTTCTGGAATTGTGATTCAACACGTGCAAACCCAGATTGTGAAGGCCCGTAAGTACAACTGTGTAAACCTCACATGCTATTCATGCTGAAAATCATAAATATACAGTTGCCCTGTTTTTTCAAACCACTGCATCTGCTTTTGACTTTGTCCCCCTTTCTCCTTGGCAGTGTTTGGTGATCAGGGTACTATGACACAGAGGTCCACCATGAAGGATTCACATAAATTGTGGCTTCTCCAGTCTTTCCTCCCTTTATCACACTTTTGCCAGAAGGTATTGGAAAGTATCTTCTCCTGCAGGATGTGTATTCAGATAAGTTTCCCTTGGGATTTTAAAAAGGTGAAATACTGTGGCTCTCACAGACTGCTTAGGAGTGCAAAACATGGTCCCATGTAAAGGTCGCTTTTTCCCTGTAGGTGGCGACTCGTGGGCAGGAATCTTGCTGGTAATTTTCAGGTTGTGAAGATGAAACCTGAGAAGCAAAACACTGGTGACTTGACGATATGCAAATAGTATTTCTCACAAAAGTACTCTGACTCTTCAATGAGTGAGGCAGACGTACAGAAGATACTCCAACCACATTCCATTAAATCCCTGATAGCTTTTTTCCCCCTAATATGAAGAAGAGAAAGCAATGTGTCTACTTCAGTAGCGTCATAGTAAATTAATACAAGGTTTAAGGCGGTATTTGGAGAAGGCAATGGCTCCCCACTCCAGTACTCTTGCCTGGAAAATCCATGGACGGAGGAGCCTGGTAGGCTGCAGTCCATGGGGTCGCCAAGAGTCGGACACGACTGAGCGACTTCACTTTCACTTTTCACTTTCACGCATTGAAGAAGGACATGGCAACCCACTCCAGTGTTCTTGCCTGGAGAATCCCAGGGACGGGGGAGCCTGGTGGGCTGCTGTCCATGGGGTCTCACAGAGTCAGACACGACTGAAGTGACTTAGCAGCAGCAGCAGCAAGGCGGTATTCCTAGCTGGAAGTGTCTAGAGAGAGAGATTTTGTAACAAAAATGTTCTAGGTGTTGGAAAAGGGGATCAAAGACCAAAAGATTGGTCAGACAGGTGTTCCAACTGCCATGTGCCTATTTTTTTTTTTTTTTGCCATGTGCTTATTTTAAATAACAGCTCCCTCCCTTGCAACCATGGACTGACTCTCATACTAACAGAGTTGCATAAATGTATTTGCACTGAAAGTCCTAACACAAACCTTTCTTTAGGTTAATTTAGTGACTGAGCACACACACACACATTTTTTTAATGGAAGTATTGTTGATTTACTATATTGTGTTAGTTTCAGGTATATAACATAGTGATTCAGTGTTTTTTCAGATTCTCTTCCATTATAGGTTATTGCAAGGTATCAGGTATAATTCCCTGTGCTATACAGTAAATCCTTGTTGCATATCTATTTTATGTAGTTGTTGATCCCAGTCCTCAAATTTGTCCCTCCCCATCTCCCTCCCCACTTTGGTAACCATAAATTTATTTTCTATGTCTGAGTCTGTTTCTGTTTTGTATATATATTTATTTGTATTATTTTTTAGATTCCACATATAAGTGATATTATACAGTATTAGTATTTGTCTGACTTCTTTCACTAAACATAGTATTCCCTAGGTCTGTCTCCATTGCTGCAAATGTCAATATTTCATTCTTTTTATGGCTGAGTAATTGGGTTAATTTATTTTTATTACTCTCAAAAACACTTTGCTTTCCGCAACATTATCACATAAAGGGAACATTCATATGATCTTTTAAAAGAGGGAAACAAAAACAGGAAATTAAGTTGCCGAAAGAGGTGAGTTAACATGAATCCAGTTTTCTTCATTTCAAGATCAAAATTTCCTGTACTAAACCGTACTTTAGAACAGATTTTCTTTGTGCTGGTAGAAGAGATTCTCTCTCAGTAAGACTGCAGTATATCATGGTCACAAATTGGTCATTGCTGTGGATCTCCAAAAAGTCACTTCTTTTATGCCCTGAAAGCCCCCAGAGCCACAATAAGCCCTTTAGGACCATCTTAATTTGAGAATTTAGTCATTTGGTGGATCCTAGATTGGTTGTCTTCCTCTTATTGCAACACTGTGTGCTGCTCATTTTAATGACGTGATTTAAAGACTTTTAAGATCAGAGCATACGGTCAGCCTCAGTTTTTAAATTGTTGTTCAGGGGACTTCCCTGGTGGTCCGGTGACAGACTGCATTCCGAATGTAGGGGGCCTGGGCTGGATCCCTGGTCAGGGAACTAGATCCCACCTGCCACAAGGGAGGTTGCATGTTGCCACTAAGACCTGGCACAGCCGAATAGACAAATATTTTAAAAAATTATAGTTCGGGTTAATGATGTATCAGAACACCTGAACGTTCATCCATGACCTCTTGACTGAAAAACCAGGGAACTCCTCTATTTGGTCAAGACTTACTGGAATTCTGTACTAGTTGAGAAATTGGAAATTGACTAGGTTGATTTGACCCAAAGACATTTTGGCTGCCTTGTTGACAATGAATATGTCAATATAACTTTATACATCTTAAATGCTTTCAAAATGACTTAACTTTAAGTTTCAGAAGCCTAAAGAAAAAAGGCAGCAAAGGACCACTTTGAAAGAGGATATTGAGTTGTGCAGATGGCCTTATTTTTTTTCACTGTTTTAAAAAAAAGTGCCTCATTCAAATAGCATTCCTAGCACCCTGACAGTGAGTATTTATGAGCGTGAGAAAAAGGGAGAGAAAATGAATGAAACATACTTTGCTCATGACTCAGGTTCTTTTAATGTCATGGTTCTGATCTAAAACACCTGAGGTGTAGCAGAGTCCTCCCTCTGGTATCTTCTGAAATGAGAGAAGGTATTGGAGGAACTTTGCTTGCAGACCCCATAGAATATATTGATTTTTCACTGCAGGTTCAAACAACCGTTTTAGGGAATATCTCAAAACTGATTACTTTTCTCTAGTCTCTTATTCTGCTGCTATTTAGTCAGCTTTGCTACTAGCTATAGAGACAGAAAGATGGGGCGGACCCATGACTAGAGAAAGCAGCCACGGTTCTCTGAGAAGCTGCTAGAAATGTTCTCGTGTTGAGAACTGGTTGAGTGAAATGCTTTGGTAGAGCTGTGTACACAAGATACTGCTGGAATGTGCACTGTGTAAACATTATTGAATAACTCTAATTTTTGAAGGTTAGAGGAGTTCTCATTTGCCTCTGCAAAGGCATTGAAGAATGAGTGATCTCAGTGGTGTTGTTTTTCATAACAAGGCTAGAAGAGAGATATGTGTATGTGTGAGGGGGCTAGGAGGCCATGGTAGAACATACTAGAGCATGGGAATAGTTAAAAATCTTGATTAAAATTCAATTTTTGAATCACTGATGACGGCCATACTTATGACATTCCTTGCCCTCAGGGCTCAGCTTATATCAGGCATATGACAGGGATTAGTAAAAATGATGGGGAAATTGCTAATGAATCCTACCATGACTATCAATTGAAGCACAGACATATTAAAAGGGAGTTTAGCATAGTACTCTCAACGTCTTTCCATGCTGTCACAGATGGCAAGGTTTCGGCTCTTGTATCGAGTATTATGCTATGTAAAACAAGTCAGAGAAAGACAGATACCAAAAGATCTCATTCACATGTGGAGTATAAAACACAAGCAAACCAACACCTAAAATTAATTAGCAGACCAAGAAAAGCAAACACACAGATACAGAGAACAGAGTAGTGGTTACCAGAGGGAAAGGTGCAGGGGAGAGGGTGGAATTATAAAGGGGTCAACTGTATGGTGTTGAATGGAAACTAAATTTCTGGTGCTAAGCACACTGTAGAGTACTCAGTAGTGGACATATAATTTATATGCATACAGTTTATATAATGTTATAAATCCCTTTACCTCAATTTTTTTTAAAGTATTTAGAGGGTATATTCAGTTCAGTTCAGTTCAGTCACTCAGTCGTGTCCGACTCTTTGTGACCCTATGGACTGCAGCACACCAGGCCTCCCTGTCCATCACCAACTCCTGGAGTTTACCCAGATTCGTGTCCATTGAGTTGGTGATGCCATCCAACCATCTCATCCTCTGTCGTCCCCTTCTCCTTCTGCCCTCAATCTTTCCCAGTATCAGGGTCTTTTCCAATGAGTCAGCTCTTCGTATCAGGTGGCCAAAGTACTGGAGTTTCAGCTTCAACATCAGTCCTTCCAATGAACACTCGGGACTGATTTCCTTTAGGATGGATTGGTTGCATCTCCTTGCTGTCCAAGGGACTCTCAAGAGTCTTCTCTAACACCACAGTTCAAAAGCATCAATTCTTTGGCGCTCAGCTTTCTTTATAGTCCAACTCTCACATCCATATGTGACTACTGGAAAAACCATAGCTTTGATTAGACAAACCTTTGTTCGCAAAATAATGTCTCTGCTTTTGAATATGCTGTCTAGGTGGATCATGACTTTCCTTCCAAGGAGTAAGAATCTTTTAATTTCATGGCTGCAGTCACCATCTGCAGTGATTTTGGAGGGCAAATTAGGTTGTTCTAAAGAATCAATTTTAAATCATATCCTGGTAACTTGATCTCAGTGATTTTGCCTATTTGAGTAGATATATTTTTATTAATGGACTTCCCAGGTTGCTCAGTGGTAAAGAATCCACCTGCCAGTGCAAGAGACACAAGTTCAATCTCTGAGTCAGAAAGATCCCCTGGAGGAGGAAATGGCAACCTACTCCAGTATTCTTGCCTGGAAAATCCCATGGACAGAGGAGCCTGGTGGGCTATAGTCCATGGGGTCACAAAAAAGTCAGACACAACTGAGCAACTAAGCATGCATGCATTTTTATTAATAAATATAAATATGCATAAAATGTGTAACTATATCTACTAAATAATATATGTAATTTAAAGTAATTTTCCTTTTTAAATTGAAGGATGTTTGATTTACAATATTGTATTAGTTTCAGGTATGCAGCAAAGTGATTCAGTTATATATGTATATAACTGATTCTTCTCCATTATAGATTGTTATTAAGATATTGAATATAGTTCCCTGTACTGTACAGTAGGTCCTAGTTGTTTATCTCTTTTATATAAAGCGCTATGTATCTGTTAATCCCCATATCCTAATTTATCCATCCCCCACCCTTCCCCTTTGGTAACCATAAGTTTGTTTTTTATGTCTGAGTCTGTTTCTGTTTTGTAAATCAGTTCACTTGTATTATCTTTTTTAGATTCCACATATAAATGATATCATATGATATTTGTCTTTGATTTACTTCACTTTGTATGATAAACTCTAGTTCCATCCATGTTGCTGCAAAAAGCATTATTTCATATATATGTGTTCCTAAGCCATAAAAACATATATGAAATAATGCCATTTGCAGCAACATGGATGGAACTAGAGATTATCATTTATATATATATATGTGTGTGTGTGTGTGTGTGTGTGTGTAATCTTCTTTATCTATTCAGCTGTCAGAGGACACTTTGGTTGCTGCCATGTCCTTGCTATTGTAAATAATTCTGCTATGAACATCGGGGTGCATGTATCTTTTTGAATTAAAGTTTTTGTTTTTTCAAGAAATATGCCCACGAGTGGGATTGCAGGATCATATAGTAACTCTATTTTTAGTTTTTTAAGAAACCTCAATGCTGCTCTCCATAGTGGCTGCAGCAGTTTACATTCCCATGTACAGTGTAGGAGGGTTCCCTTTTCTCCACACCCTCTCCAGCATTTATTTGTAGACTTTTTGATGATGGCCATTCTGACTGGTGTGAGATGATACCTCATTGTAGTTTTGAATTGCATTTCTCTAATAATTAGCGATGTTGAGCAGCAGATTGCTTTATTATCTTTAAAAACTAGTTTATTTTAATTGGAGGACAGTTGCTTTACATTATTGTGACAGTTTTGGCCACGTATCAACATACATCGGCCATAGGTATACATGGACTCAGTGGCAGATTACTTTTGAACATGTTAAAACAGGGATTGTATGGGGGAAAAGGGCACAAACCTTTTAAAACCTATTTTCAGGCACAAGGTAGGGCCTTGTACAGTTTTAACTAGATTCAAGGATTGGCATGTTTAAGCTTAGAGTTGAGAAAGTGTCCTGTTTAGAAGTTTCTGGCCTCTCTGGATGACTAAGAAGATGTGGCCACCCCAGGCCCTCCTTTCCTCACCGCGGCCTTCAGATGGGACACCAGCCTGGGTCTCTGCTCGGCATTCTTTACTTGCTGAGGCCATCTGGCTCTCCACTGTGGTCATCTGACTTGTGACCTCTGCTGTAGAATTTACTGCTTATTTTAGAGTCGGTGTGAGAATGAAGCAGTAGCCAGTTTTTTTTTTTTTAATGTCAAAAAATACTGGTATCAAGCACTATAAAATACCATCTGATCCATTTCCCTTCAAATTTTAGGAGAACATTTACTATACTTCAGGAAAGCAGAAAGATCTGGCTAAAATATAGAAACTGAGTGGAAATTGCCCTTGTGAAGGATATGAGGCATACGTTTAATGTCAAGAAGTTGATTTTTAGTAATTTTTGTGAGTTTAATCTTAAGTAGAAGGAAAAATAGAAAATTTACATACAATCCATTTATATCAATCATGATTTTAAATGAGTGACTAAAAAATGCCTCTGTTAACACAGTAAATCACCAAAACATTTTATTAAAACCACTTTGCAAAAAACTCATCACTCAGTTTCTGAACTTCATTCCTGTGTATACATAGTTTTGACAAAATTGTATCTAAAATGACACCGCAATAAGCATCTTTGAACATCTTCTCTTCTTATTTTTGATTCTTTCCTTAGGTTGAGTTCCTAGAGCAGCTTCCTGGTTCAAAGGGGATGAGCATTTTTATGGTTCTTGGTTTGTTTTGCCAAGTTATTCTAAAAAAAGATGTAATTAATTTTTCATTCTGGTAGCTCAGCTGATAAAGAATCTGCCTTCAATGCAGGAGACCCCGGTTTGATTCCTGGGTCCAGAAGATCCCCTGGAAAAGTAATAGGCTACCCATTCCAGTATTCTTGGGCTTCCCTGGTGACTCAGATGGTAAAGAATCAGCCTGCAATGTGGAAGACCTGGGTTCGATCCCTGGGTCAGGAAGATCCCCTGGAGGAGGGCATGGCAACCCACTCCAATATTCTTGCCTGGAGAATCCCCATGGACACAGGAGCCTGGCGGGCTACAGTCCATGGGGTCGCAGAGAGCTGGACACGACTAAATGACTGAGCACAGCACAGTAGCAAGATATGAAAGTGCCTAGTTTTTCCTTCTTCCCCAAACTCTCCCATGAGTGGGCTTTTGTAATTTTTTAGTTATTTGCGTAAAAAGTACTCAGTGTGATTGTATATCTTGAAATTAAAATTTAGATATTTGTATCGTTAGCTATTTTTGTATAATAAGCCATCTGAAAACTTAGTGGTTTAAACAAAAACCATTTCTTATTTCTCATGAGTCTATAGTTTCTCAGGACTGTTCTGCTCATCTCTGATGGCTGCAGTTGATCTTGATGGGGATTGCTCTTATGTGAGCCGTCAGTTGGTGGGTTGGCTGGGAGCTGGCTGGACTAGGATGGCTGATGAGCCATCACAAGTGGGCTCTTCCCCATGTGGCCTTTTTCAAGCAGGCTAGCCCAGGAGTCTCCACATGCTATGGAAGGGTTCCAGGAGAGTGAGGGCCACTTGATGCCTCATCTGAGAGCTGGCACTAGAACACTTCTGCCACATTCTATTAGGGGGAAAAAAGGCAAACTCATGTTCAAGAGCTGGGGAAAATAAACTCTATCTCTTGATAGCAACAACTCTCAGTTCAGTTCAGTCGCTCAGTCGTGTCCGACTCTTTGAGACCCCATGGACTGTAGTACACCAGGCCTCCCTGTCCATCACCAACTCCTGGAGTTCACTCAAACTCGTGTCCATCGAGTCAGTCATGCCATCCAACCATCTCATCCTCTGTTGTCCCCTTCTCCTCCCACCTTCAGTCTTTCCCAGCATCAGGGTCTTTTCAAATAAGTCAGTTCTTCACACCAGGTGGCCAAAGTATTGGAGCTTCAGCTTCAGCATCAGTCCTGCCAATGAACACTCAGGACTGATCTCCTTTAGGATGGACTGGTTGGATCTCCTTGCAGTCCAAGGGACTCTCAAGAGTCTTCTCTAACACCACAGTTCAAAAGCATCAATTCTTTGGCACTCAGCTTTCTTTATAGTCACAATCTCACATCCATACATGACTACTGGAAAAACCATAGCTTTGACTAGACAGACCTTTGTTGGCAAAGTAATGTCTCTGCTTTTTAATATACTGTCTAGGTTGATCATAACTTTTCTTCCAAGGAACAAGCATCTTTTAATTTCATGGCTGCAGTCACCATCTGCAGTGATTTTGGAGCCCCCAAAAGTAGTTTCTCACTGTTACCATTCTTTCTCCATCTATTTGCCAAGTGATGGGACCAGATGCCATGACGTTAGTTTTGTGAATGTTGAGTTTTAAGCCAACTTTATCACTCTCCTCTTTCACCCTCATCAAGAGGCTTTTTAGTTATTCTTTGCTTTCTGCCATTAGAATGTTATCATTTGCATATCTGAGATTGTTGATATTTCTGCTAGCAATCTTGATTCCAGCTTGTGAGTCATCCATCATGGCATTTCCCATGATGTACTCTGCATGTAAGTTAAATAAACAGGGTGACAATATATAGCCTTGATGCACTCCTTTTCCAATTTTGAACCACTCCATTGATCTATGTCCAGTTGTAAATGTTGCTTCTGTCCTGCATACAGTTTTCTGAGGAGACAGGTATGGTGGTCTGGTATTCCCATCTCTTTAAAGGCTTTAGTGTAGTCAATGAAGCAGAAGTAGATTTTTTTTTTTGAATTATCTTGCTTTTTCTGTGATCCAACAGATGTTGGCAATTTGATCTCTGGTTCCTCTTTCTTTTCTAAATCCAGCTTGTATATCTGGAAGTTCTTGGTTCACATATTGTTAAAGCCTAGCTTGAAGGATATTGAGCATAATCTTGCTAGCATGTGAAATGAGCACAATTGTAAAGTAGTTTGAACATTCTTTGGCATTGCCTTTCTTTGTGATTGGAATGAAAACTGACCTTTTCCAGTCCTGTGGTCACTGCTGAGTTTTCCAAATTTGCTGGCATATTGAGTGCAGCACTTTAATAGTATTGTCTTTTAAGATATTAAATAGCTCAGTTGGAATTCCATCACCTCCCCTAGCTTTGTTCATAGTAATGCTTCCTAAGACCTTCTTGACTTCACACTCCAGGGTGTCTGGCTCTAGGTGAGTGACCACACGATTGTGGTTAATTGGGTCATTAGGAACTTTTTTGTATAGTTCTTCTGCGTATTCTTGCCACCTCTTCTTAATCTCTTCTGCTTCTGTTACATCCTTGCACTTTCTGTCCTTTATCTTGCCCCTCTTGTATGAAATGTTCCCTTGGTACCTCTAATTTTCTTGAAGAGATCTCTAGTCTTTCCCATTCTATTGTTTTCCTGTATTTTTTGCATTCACTTAAAAAGCCTTTCTTGGAGAAGGCAATGGCACCCCACTCCAGTACTCTTGCCTGGAAAATCCTGTGGACGGAGGAGCCCGGTAGGCTGCAGTCCATGGGGTCGTGAACAGTTGGACGCGACTGATCGACTTCAATTTCACTTTTCACTTTCATGCATTGGAGAAGGAAATGGCAACCCACTCCAGTGTTCTTGCCTGGAGAATCCCAGGGACAGGGGAGCCTGGTGGGCTGCCGTCTCTGGGGTCACACAGAGTCCGACACAACTGAAGTGACTTAGCAGCAGCAGCAGCAGCAGCAGCAGCAGCAGCAAGAAGCCTTCTTATCTCTGCTTACTATTTTCTGGAACTCTGGATTTAGTTGGAACTTTGCATATCTTTCCCATTCTCCTTTGTCTTTTCCTTCTCTTCTTTTGTCAACCATTTGTAAGACCTCCTGTATAGGCAAGCCATTTAATTTTCCTGAATCCACTGAACGTCTCCATCTACAAAACAGGCATGAAAATACCTATTCACAGGTTGCTTCAGGAACCAAATGAGATAAAGTAGCATAAATAATAGTCACAGCTTATAGTGATTGAGAACTTGCTGTGTGCGGGGCACTCTTCTAAGGACTATGCCCATTTATTCCTTCCTAAAATCCTATTGTTTCTATTTTACAGTTAAGGAAACTGAGACACAGTCTATAGAAACTCTCTGAAACCTCTAAAACACATTAAACAAATGTTAGCTCTAACCTTAATTCTCCTGGTAGTGTATATTTCCTTATCAGTTTGACCTAAATCCAACAAATGCTGCTGCTGCTGCTAAGTCGCTTCAGTCGTGTCCGACACTGTGCGACCCCAGAGACAGCAGCCCACCAGGCTCCCCTGTCCCTGGGATTCTCCAGGCAAGAACACGAGTGGGTTGCCATTTCCTTCTCCAATGCATGAAAGTGACAAGTGAAAGCGAAGTTGCTCAGTCGTGGCTGACTCTTAGCGACCCCATGGACTGCAGCCCACCAGGCTCCTCCATCCATAAGATTCTCCAGGCAAGAGTACTGGAATGGGGTGCCATTGCCTTCTCCGCCAACAACTGCTAGCACCATTCAAAAGCTGAATCTGTGTTTCCCTCCTTTGGTATCCTAACAGTTCCTTTTCACCCTCTCAGGTTTCCTGTGGATACCATGACGGTCACGGTGGTGTATGATAACTCAGAGGCCACAGAACTGTGCGCAGCTCAGCACCTCTACCTCAAGCCCATAGCAAAGCTGATGATCAATGTGTTGCTCCCTGAGAGCCCGGAACCCTCGAGACCCGTCTCCAACTGGGAAGTTCTGGACCAGCTGAAGAGCCTGATTTGTCCTGACCAGTTTACCACTGTGCGGCTCGCCAAGAGCACCAGGGACTTCATCCGGTTTGAGGGGGAGGCGGAAACGCGAAGCTTGGTTCAAATCCTGAAGGCCAAGTTGCACGGGAAGATCATCAAGCTAAATGGCTTGGAAACAGACTTAAAAGTCGTGGTGACAGACGCCCAGGGAGAGTGGGAGCACTTCCCCAAGGAAAATGTGGCCACCCCGATGGGTGATGGGTCTGAAGAGCAGGACCATGATAAGAGTCCAAATTCCATATACTTCGAAGGGCTGCCCTGCAAGTGGTTTGCTCCCAAAGGTTCCAGTGGGGAGAAGCCGTGTGAAGAGATCCTTCGGGTGGTCTTTGAAAGCTTTGGAAAGATCAAGAATGTAGATATCCCAATGCTCGACCCCTACCGAGAGGTTATAACCAGTGGGAGCTTTGGGGGGTTCAACTTCGGCTTGCAGACGTTCGAGGCATTTATACAGTACCAAGAGTCAACTGACTTCTTAAAGGCCATGGAGTCCCTCCGCGGGATGAAGCTGATGCTTAAAGGAGATGATGGGAAAGCTCTGGCATGTAACATCAAGGTAAGGAGCAGCCAGGGTTTTATAAACTTTTTTTCCCATGGTTCAGGTGGTCTTGAGTAAAAGCGAGAAAGAAGCCTTTGGAACAGATTTCCTTAGACTACCCTGGAGGCTCTGATCAAGAGCTAATGTAAAGATTTATGTTGTCATTAATAAATGGGTATTTTTGGGGGACAAAATATCATTATGATTAGGGCATTCTCCTACTGTCAGCCGTGCTGCCAGCTGTGGTTTGAAGTGATGGTTGTTATAGTCTGGGGCTCTGCCCAGCTCCTTGGGGACATTAAAGGATTCTTCATGGTCCTTATAGAAGTATCTCATATGCTTCTTCTGTTTGACAAATTGCTGGAAAAGGGCAACATGCAGCTTGAAACAAGAAAGGCAGTTTATTCCCTCTTTGCTATGGGAGTCACAGTTAACTATACATTAATGACGACTGTCAGGTAAATTCTAAAACAGAATCCCAACAAACCTGGTTCCTTTCCTCTCAAAGTCAATCTGTCTATCCAGCATGAAGACAGCTTCATGACTGTCTGAATGCCTGGTCATCTTGTTCTTGAAACCTTCATGCAGCTAAACCCTTTTTCTCTAAATCAGTCTTTAGTGTGAATTTGAACTTTCAGCTTCAGTAGCTTCAGGGGTGTGTGTGTGTGTGTGTGTGTGTGTGTGTGTGTGTGTGTGTGTTATGTGTGAGGCTTCTTGGGTTAAAATATATGTTTGAAGCTTATGAGCTATTCAGTCTGACAAAAGATCTAGCAATCGCTATAATGACCACCCACACACTACAGCAGCTTAAAAAATAAAGCATTACCAGTGGAATGAGAACATCTTCCCCTTTGTGTACCATCCTCAGTCAAGGCTGCTCACTCCCTTCAAAGGTAACTGTGATGGTGAATTTGGTGTTTGTCACTCATGCATATTTAAATAGCTACTTCTGCATCCTTGGGAGAAGGCAATGGCACCCCACTCCAGTACTCTTGCCTGGAAAATCCCACGGACGGAGGAGCCTGGTAGGCTATAGTCCATGGGGTCGCTAAGAGTCGGACACGACTGAGCGACTTCACTTTCACTTTTCACTTTCATGCATTGGAGGAGGAAATGGCAACCCACTCCAGTGTTCTTGCCTGGAGAATCCCAGGGACGGCGGGGCCTGGTGGGCTGCCGTCTATGGGGTCGCAGAGTCGGACATGACTGAAGTGACTTAGCAGCAGCAGCAGCTGCATCCTTATATTTTTTAGGCGAATTTATTTGTAGTGCATCAATCTGACTTTTACTTTATTTTCAGATTTGCAAAGTTGTTTAATAATCACTATAGTCAGATCTTGTATCTCTTTTGGTCAATTTTCCTACATCTTTGCTCCCCCCACCCCATTTCTGGACTGTTTTTGTCTCTGCTGATTTAAAAAACAACATTATTAATAACTCAGTTAATCAATATAACAAACCAGAAGCAATATACTCACATCCCTTAGAACTCGTGTCCATACGGGCACTATGATGCCGCATATGGCTGTCAGGTGAGTTCCTCAAAGGTTCTGCCAAAGAAAGTTCTAGAAATCCCACAAGGACAGTTTGAGAGATGACTGAGAGGCAGTGTAACTGTATGGGTACTGGGACACAGAGAAGGCATTTTTAATTCACTTGGTTTGGCATTGACAGGTACAAATTAGTTTTAGCTCTCTGGTCTGGGACATACCCAGCCAGCAGGCAAACTTTTCTAATGATACTTTGAATTGTTTGAGAGCAGGTTATGTTTGATACAACCAAACACTTCAGTGAAGGAGCTATAAAGAAGAGAAATCAAGAAAGGCTGAAATTACAAGAGTTGGAGGAAGAGAGGAAAAAAGCAAAAAAAAGAGAAGAGGAAGAGGCTGAAAGGTGAGGAGACCTAGTTCAATGAAGAGCATTGTTGTTGTTGTTTTTTGTCTGTTTTTAAACTTTCGATTTACGGATTTATCTCTTCAGGTGAATGGGTTCATCTCTTCAGCATGATGGGGGGAGCAGGAATTGGTGCCCATTAGAAAATTGCTGTCTTTCCATTACATTGTTACAAAACCAAAAGGAGAAAGCAGTGAAAAACAAGATACTTTAAAAGTATGCTTGTCAGGAGGAGCAAGTAATGAGGAATAGTAGGACCAACCAGATTAGGTTGTCTAGGAGTTAATAATCATTAAAAAAAAAAAAAAAAGGCCGGGTACTTTTCGCATGAAAATTCTAGCCTGCCAACTTACAAGTTTCACCAGTTTACCTAAATTTACCAAAGTTTACCTTGCCTATCCATTGAAATTTTGGGGGAAAATTCTTTTCTGTTTTGGAAAAGATTTTCTTTCATAAGATGATCAATAATCAAACTAACCCAGAAGGATCTGTTGAGACCGTTTTTCCTGTTGGTTCAAGTTCTTTCTGTGAATTTAAGGAGCCTGTGTATTTACTTCTTTGAGCAGTTTAGGAGCTTGAGACTAGAAAGGACCATTGGATTGTCAAGGGTTTGCCAAGAAGGGACAGCTGGACCAGAACTACGGGGCTCCCCAAACCAGTTTTACCTCCTTCCTGGCTCCTCCCCTTGCAGGTTTATTCTTCCAGCCTTTTATCCAAATTATAGGAGTTTAAGAATAGTCTTCCATGTGCCTCTCACGTTTTTTTGGCTGGCGGAGTGCTAAGAGTTACTTAAGGTCTTGGCTGTGAAACTTGGCCAGAAGCTGATCCCAGTAAAGGTAATGAGCCCCCCCAAATTTCCAGATCGATTATGCAGTTGAGCTCATCCTCCAGTTTGGGGCTCGGTCCTCCCTCAGGCAATTGTCCTCCCCTGCCCTTCCCCCACCCCCCAGGTTTCCATGCTTCTATGAGAGCCTAACCAAAACATCTTAAATATTCAGAAAACAGAAAAATAAGCCCATATTCTTCTAAATCAGCCTGTTTTTATGATAATGTACTGGGTGGCTCAGATGGTAAAGAATCTGCCTGCAATGTGGGAGATCTGGGTGCAATCCCTGGGTTGGGAAGATACCCTGGAGAAAGGAATTACCTGCTCCAGTATTCTTGCCTGGAGAATTCCATGGACAGAGGAGCCTAGCAGACTACAGTCCATGGGGTCACAGAGTGTCAGACATGACTGAGTGACTAACACTTCACTGTGTTAAGGAGTGTGCACTAAAGACCAGTTCTAACCTTTAAGATTTTCTGAGTGCCTTGACTTACTTTCATTTGCGTCTGTGTGACCAGCTCAGGAAAGGTTTTGATCTCAAGAGAAATGGAATCATCACTGCAAATGCTAGATCCCATAGTCCCTGCTTCTGGTTTGAGAAAGTGCAGGGGGTGGGGGGAGGTTGAGGCCCTTCCTTTGAATTCAGTAGTCTTCTTCATTTATTTTTTAAATTCTCTCTGCATGAGGTCTCCTGTATGTGTTTCTAACTGACCAACTTCGTTAAGCATCTCTCCCCTTGGCTGATGTGTCACAGTGTCTTTTGTCCTCAGTGGTCTAATGTCGAGCCTTGGGGTGTTGTAGCTGGAGATTTTGGGGAACTCCTGCCAGGGAGGAGGTAGTGGGGAAGAGAGTAACCCTTTTGCCCGATAAACACCTTCTAAAGGGTTCACTCTCTTAATCATTATCCAGAAAAAGGAAAGAGGAGAGGAAGGTCCAGGAAAAGAGGAGAAAGGCCAGAGTCAAGAGACGCACCCAGAAGGAAAGGGACAGGCACCGGCAAAGGAGACAGAAGGACAGCGCCAAAGTGGGGGCCCAACCAGGGTCCAACTCTTCCAAAGACCTGGAGAAGAGGAAGATCCCACTGACCCAGACGCAGCTGGAGGCCCTCTACCTGATGCGGGCACTCCTAAGGAAAATTGCAGTAAGGCTCTTGCCCCATTGTTCGTTGGTTTGGGTAGCTAGTGACCTCTCTGAGTCATTATGGCCTTTACTTTGAAACAGCAGCCTATTGTTTAACCAGTGGCTGTGGAAGACTTACTGTATTCGTTGAGGTTTGTTTTCAATAGGCTGGTCTCTAATAACCACAATTTTGCATTGACCAAAGGGATATTCAGGTTCTCTGAAGGGGTTGGGTCTCACCTCCACCATCTGGCGTGCACACACACACACACACACACACACTTTGTGTTTCTCAACTTTGGGACGAAGTCACTCAGAGCAGTGTAGCTTGTGCACCTACTCTTCTAAGCTCCTAATGGAGGTAACAGAAAATGCCAGGAGGAGGGATGTGGAGTTTGTAGTCCTACATTACCTTTCGCTGGCCATTCATCAGTGACAGGATTGGACGGGAAAGGAGGGCCTTGAACAGACATGTTAGTCTAGTCTTCAGCTGTTTGCTAAGGAATACCTCACATCATAGGCCAGTTGTTTTGTTTGGAGAGTTTCAGTTGGGGAAGGTTTTGTTCTCCCATTTACTGACCTCCTAAAGATAACCAGACTCAGCAGATGCCCCAGAGTAAAGACCGAAGCGTTCATTTGAAAAGCCACATTCAGTGTTCTTAAACACCAAGAGTGAATGGCATTCATTTTCAGTAGAGTTGATTTTAGGTATATTTGCCATCTCACCTGTTTTTGTTTTTTGTTTTTTTTTTTCTCATTGGTATGGCCCATCAAACTGCATGAAATAAGGATCAGAAAAACCTCACATTTATCTTGACAATAAGGCGAGCTGGATCTTTTTTAGTTTGCCTTGCTGCTACTGCTGCTGCTAAGTCGCTTCAGTCGTGTCCGACTCTGTGCGACCCCGTAGACGGCAGCGCACCAGGCTCTGCCATCCCTGGGATTCTCCAGGCAGGAACACTGGAGTGGGTTGCCATTTCCTTCTCCAGTGCATGAAAGTGAAAAGTGAAAGTGAAGTCAAGTTGCTCAGTCGTATCTGACTCTTAGCAACCCCATGGACTGCAGCCTACCAGGCTCCTCTGTCCATGGGATTTTCCAGGCAAGAGTACTGGAGTGGGGTGCCATTGCCTTCTCCGTTAGTTTGCCTTAATGACTGCCAAAAGTGACTTCTTTTGAAGAATTCCTCTCTTCAATGTGTGTGGTACCAAATTTGAATCCCAAGTCCTGGGTAAGCTCTGAGCCCTGATTTGTGCCGAGTGTCAGTGGGAGCTCAGTACAAGCTCTCCCAGCAGGGTAGGGGCCGTAGTCCACACCTTCCACCTGCCCTGCAGTCATGGACAGCAGAGAGCACCATTGTCACAGCCATATTTTCTACTTGCTATCTTGTTTCCAACCGAGGTGGTCAGGTCAAAGACATGCTCACTTGTAATCCATAGGAAGAGGCCGGAATAAAACCCAAAAATGCAGTTTGGCTTTTATAAAGCCAACTGACCCTTTAAGACACATATTTCACCCACCAGTCTTTTCTTGTTCTAGGACTGTAGCCCCAGGGAGCGCTGTAGAGCATTTCTTATTCCTCTTCAGCTTCCCACCCTTGAGCACAATACCTGGAACAGTAAGTAGACCCATCAATTTGTGAACAAAGGAAAAAAGGATTATGTGCTTTTGAAGGTATGTAACTGGGGTGCTTTCTAACATAAGGACAGGCACAGACCTAGTCAAAGCAGCTCCTGTTAGATGGGGACATTTAATTTTGTACCTCCTGTTTCTTCAGTGTGCTATTATTCCTAATTTGGATCTACCCTAGGTGTAATTAGAAACTCTTCAGAACAGTGCTATATAGCCCAGTTTTCTTTGAGATTTTTAACCTGTTGAGCTTTTCATGTGAGATTTTTAACCTTTTTCTTTGAAGGAGTCTGAAGAATTTTACCCACGGAAGGCGAATATTGCAGGCTTCAAAGCTCATTATGCTCTGGGGACCATGTCAGGAACTCTGAAGAAAGAAGAACCAAACACTCAGTATCTTCAAAACCAGGAGGAAACGCTAAAATGCCATGTTTCCAAGTCAAATTATAAACGTAAACGAAAAATGAAGAAAAAAGCTAGAGCTCACTTACGTAAATCTTCCCACCGCCTTGGGGGGAAAAAAAAAAGATATTCAGCAAGAAAAGAGAAAGCTGGAAAATCATTAACTGATGAATACAATAAAAGTTTGAGCTGTGAACAGAATTCCTTGCAAATTATAATGACTCAAGGTCAAGCTCTTGAGAAAGACCAGCATGGTTCTAATACCTCCTATTCTTCCAGATTTGTTGAGAGAGACCATAGCAGGAAACAGAAGATCTATGAAACAGATGAATTTATTGACTATCTTTTAAACCATTATCAAACTCCAAAATATGCCCGCATCTGCCTAGAACCAAGTCACATAACAAGCACATGTCAGTGGAAGAGAACTGTCCTTGTGAAAGGAAATAGCTTTCAAATCAATTTGAGAAAACATAAGCATCGCTCAACCAGTTTGAGCCAAATGCAACATCTAGATAGGAGAGAACAGGTGCAAGAAGATGATCTCTGGACAAATCTTTCTTGGGATACTGAGCATATATCACAAAAGAAAAGAAAAGTGGATTATGCTGAAGAATGCACGAAGAAGTTTAAACATCATTTTAAGGACACAGCCAGTGAAGCTGGTGATTGCCTGTCCCCAACTGATGACAAGAGCCATCTGTTGGAAAAGACTCATGCTTACCAAGTCCAGGATCCCATATCCACAAGTCAAAGCCAAGTTTCCTCATCTAAGAGGTCAGAAGACTTTGATTTGAAGTTGAGAGATTTCTTAGAGGAAATTAGCAGTGATTCTGAATGTTTCAGTGATAATCTTAGTGTAAACAAAGAGAAGAAAAAGAAGTCTGTGGCCACATATGATAGCTGCCCAGAAAAGGGATGTCTTGATGCTGGTGAAATCATCACTTGTGATCCAGAAATTATGTCAAGTCAGCAGGCCTTGCATGCAGAGTGGAAACATGATGGGGAGGAAAAATACTCTGAATACAAGCTTAGGAAACCAGGCAGGAGGTCTACTTATGAACTGAGATGTTCGTGGCTTGAGGGTAAAAACAATTCCATTAGAAATGAGGACAGCAACAGCAAAGAGAGGGAAATACAGGCTCCCCAATACTTATTTGATGAAAGCCACCACCACAGATCCAGTGCCAGTGATCAGTTAGACACTGTCATAGGAAAGAGGAGGCAGTTTAGTGATAGTGCATTTGACCACAGAGTCAACTATAGGCTCTTGCAAGTGCCAGTAACATCACCAAAAACTGCTGATGCTTCCTATTTGTGGGATTTTCCCAAAAGAAGAGAGATACCATGGAGGTCAGAATATAACTGGGATGCAGGAAGGATGAAAAGACGTGAGTATTCTGGAGATTTCATGGTGAATTCTGATAGTTACTACATCAGACCTAACAGTCTGGAGCGCATTGATAGAAGCCATTTGAGAAACAACTTCACTAGTTCTTTTTATTTTCAAATGTTTTGAAGGTTTCTTAGATCAGTAAACCCTTATTCACAGTAAAAATCTGCAAGAAGAAAATTTAAAACCAAATGTAGCTATGTAGTTAGCAACTACAGAGCAAGAGAGCAAACACTTAGGAGCTTGAGCAAGGTCAAATGCAAAACCTTGCTTCTCTTGCCAAAGTATAAAGTATAGATCAAAGTGTGTGTGTGTGTGTGTGGCAGATGTGTTGGCAAACTGGAAACACCAAACATCCCGATTCAAAAACTTGGTAAAACAATGTGCTTGCAAAATTTCTTATCCAAGGACAGACATTTCTACAGTTCGATTGCAGCTTTAATTTGGTGCCATCAAAGGAGCAAATTCACATTGAGAGGAGTTAAGATAGCCTTCTACGGTTCTTCAGCTGTCATAACATTATCATTTAACATCATTTATCTTCAAAGGGATGGCAGTGAATGCATAAGGATCTTTCTACTTGTTCTTTGATTTGGTTCGAACACCATGTGAAGCAACAAACTTTCCTGACTTTTATCTAGAAATACCTATAGATAAGAGAGATGACACCTAGAACATACACTGGACTTCTTCATGACATTAGAGGGTTCCCTGAGCATCTACCAGAAGGAAATTAATCTTATTAATATGTTCATAGGACTCAAAGAGTTGTCCTTTTAGAAACAAAGCCTTGGAAGAAGAATCTAAAAGGGGCTCAGATTGTCTTTTGAGGCTGACACAGACAGTGGACCATTAGCAGAGTTGTTTTTTTTGGAAGAACCCCATGTCATTCCATCGTAGAAAAGCAACAGGATTGAAGTGATACAACTTGGGATTTGTCAAAGGAAATATTGAACAATCCTGGGGCACCAAAAATGGCACTTGGGAAGAGAGGATGTGACACTATTCCATTTCAGGTTATGTAATCCTTTCACTCAGGGTTGGGTGACATCAGTTTGTAAAAAGCCACTGAATATCCCCAAACTGACTTTTATAAAACAGTAACAAGTGCCTCCTCAACCCTCAGTAATGCCATGGAGTTAGGAAGAGTCAAGGGTAAAGCCCATACTTTTCTAGTGGGGGGAAAATTGTGTGTGTGCAGAATTTGTAAACTCTTAACATAAGCAATTTATCTTTTTACCTACTGGTTTTGGACTCCTTGAATATGTTTTTAAATTGAGATATTTTATAGATTCGTAAAGACATACATCTTAATGCAGTGCATGTTCTATTGAAAGCTCGGCTGACTCATTCTGCCTTATATTGGATTTAGGAACTCAGGGGGGGCAGTAGATGACTTTTTTCTTCCAACAAAACTATAGCTGACATGGCAGTGGAAGACCTCAAAGAGATTTGACTGCCTGCAGCGGGCAAAGGTATTTTAATCCACAAAGTAGTGGAAGGCAACATTTTCATATTACATGATTCATTTCAAATAGTCCTAACTTGATAGTCCATAGAAAAGGACCAGCTGGTCAAGCCAAAGTAGGACACCAGTCAGTGTGGCTGCCCAGAATGATAAGGCATGATGTGTGCTTGTAACCAGACTCTTGAACAACCTGATATCTGAGATGCCTAGAAAATCTTCACATCATTCATTTATTTGTTAGCTGTCTTGTATCCAGTTCTACTTGCAAGCTAGTGACTCTGCCATCAGAGTCACACAAGCCATCAACTAGGCTTGGCTTGTCCAATCTGAAAAATCACTCCTAGGGTGAGTGCCTTTTCTCCTCTAAGGACTAGCAATGACTATTAATGTTCAGAGTACTATTGTCTAGAGTAGCCTTTAAATTATAACAGCTTGTATTTTGTCAGAAAACCTGTGGCAACCAGGTATTATTCTTTTCCAATGAGACCCAACCTCCCTATTGTTTTTTTTCATGTTTAATGCCCTTGAAACAAAGAACATTATGGGTTTGTAATGGAAAGCAGCTATGCTTGTTTTGGAAAAAAGAAAGAAAAAACAACTCAATGTCTTCTGTCATTTGATAATTTTTCTTTGCAGAGATTTTAGGCATGAAAACAATTTGCTGCTCAGTAACCAGACATAAAAAAATACATTGCAGAATACAGCATGTGCAATTAAAACATTTTTTTTGTATAATAGAATTGGTGCTAAGTCACTTCTATGTAATATTTTGGTCTAAATACCATCCTGGGACCTAGAAGAAAGTAAAAATACTGGTTTTGTGTTTACTTTCTATACAACCTTGGGTTTTTATGTCTTGTGGTAATGCATTCTAGATTTGAGCAAATCCCTTTTTTTGGTGTGTGTAGGCCTTAAACAAGGATGAGAACAATTTCTCCTGAACTTTTCAAATGGATTGATGGAATGATTTAGAACTGAAAATGTGATACTCACTTTCTGTTAATTAACACTGTTATTCTTTGTTGTGCTGTTATTTAAGTGGTGCAAAAGTTTTCTCATATCTTTTTCCTATGTCCAGTGAAGGGCTGGAACTTTAATCTGTGTCTTTTTAAATAGATGTTTTCATGTTTTTCCTTGTATGCATTACTAATAGTGCTTTAAGAATTAACTAAAAGTCTGTTAATGTGTTTTCGTTACATTTGTTTGAATTCCTCAGGTAGAAAGCCATTGTAACCTGGTAATTTTGAACTTAAGAACCAAATAAATGTATTTTCATTTGTTGCAAGACTGTTCAACATGTTCACTTTTAAATGTTGATAATTCCACTTTGTGGGAGGGTGAGATTTCTACCTGTAGTATGCTGCTTTGCACTAACATTGCTGCTCCTTTTTGTCATTTGCATTGGTAGAGAAATAATACATGTTTGATTTTCAGATATATTAAAAATAAAGTTGTCATAGTATAGAGTCTTTGTTCATTGACCAGATGTGCTGGATAGAATATCACACACCTGCAGTAATATTTTCTTTGAAAATATGTCTGGTTTCACTACTGTTTTGAGTCAACATCTCCCTTTATAATACCAGTTAATGGCAATTGACTGTCAGAGCTCATGAAAATGCAGTTGTATTTTCATTTTTGGATAAATGAGAATCATATTTTGACTTAAGACTGTTCTCCCTTCAGCAAAGGTTTTATCAGTTCTTTATAGGCAGCAAAACAGATTCCACAGAATTTCACCTCAGCCCTTAGGGCTTCGCACGTGGTGCAGTGCTAAAGAATCCATTTGCCAATGCAGGAGACGTGGGTTCAGTCCCTGGGTTGGGCAGATCCCCTGGAGGAAGAAATGGCAACCACTCCAGTATTCTTGCCAGGGAAATTCCATGGACAGAGGAGCCTGGCAGGCTACAGTCCATGGGGTTGCAGGGTTGGATACAACTGAGTACACACACACACACACACACACACACACACACAGTTCAGGCCTTGGTGAAAGTGTAGAAGTTACCCAATTTCCAAAAACATGTGTGGGTGTGGGATGGGGAGTCCAGTCATAGATGTGAGGGGCTTCAGTGATCAGTCTTTGATCCTGAAAGAGTTAATTGTATTTTCACAGGAAATGTACAGCAAATTTCTTCTAAATATCTGTAACAAAGGCGGACTGTACCTTAGAGGGCCACTGGGCACTCTAGAGCTTCTTTTTGTTCAGAGAGCTCTTTCTGAGACAGCAAAGGCTGTTTTTGCTCATTCTGGATCGAGGGTTTGCATGAAGTGTGGCCCTCTGATGTAAGGTGAACATGGTATTGTGTAGAGAAGCCACAGAGATGCTGCAAGCACATAGCAAATGCTGCTTCTGACCCTCAGATGTTGGGACTAAGAAGACAGTGTCTAGGCAGGGACTATAAGAAAGTAGGGGAGGAGGAAACAGCTGTTCACCTGGCCCCTCCCTGGCTGGCATGGCTGGTGCCATGGCTGTAACCACCACTCCCTCATCTTCTCAAACAGTGCCTTTTACATAATATGGCTTACAACTGTGTGAGCTGGATTTAAGTTTCTACAGTTAAGTCCTGCCTGATAGTAATATCCCTTTACCTGTAATCAGTACAATGTTTAGTTCTGAATGGGGGGATTCCGGCTATCTGGGGTTGAAGCTTTTAACCAGGCTCTGGATGTTTTCCACCTGGCATCAAGACAAACCTGTTTAACTGAGTAAAAGGAGCAGCCTAATCTCAGGCTGCAATGGTGGCCCAGTTTCTCTCTCCCTCCCCTTCCCCCAAAGCATACGGCCTAACAGGTTGCTTGGCACAAAACAGGCAGCTCAAATATTTGTTGGATGAAAACTAATGCAGGAAAAGGACACATTTTAAAACAACAAAAACAGACAATATGGTTTGAGAACATAAAAGCTGGAAAGCTCTGAGCCCTCTCTGGTTCAGGGAGTACCTCCCTTGTAAGAAGAGTCTGTCAATTTTCACATGAAAACGGCAAAACACTAATCTTCAGAGTAATAGGTTGTCTGTTTATACAACCGACTGCATATGTAAGTCTCATATCCTTTTGGCATGAAGTGAATCAACTTTGCGACCATAAGGTTCCTGAACACTTTCCTAATCCCATGATACGTAAAGCAAAAACAAAACCTGCCTTGGCACTTAGTAAGTCTTCACTAGAGTTACTCCTTAGTAAACTTGCTATAATTCAAGGCAGAAGTCTGCCTCTGAGTTTATTAAATTCCGACAAAAAAGTAAATTCGATTCACTATTTTAACAGGATAAGCTGGTACTTGGTTTTTGGTGTGCAGCCTCTGTGAAGTTGTACCCCTTTCCTTGTCTCTCTTGGAAGACAAAAAACATCACTCAGAAGTGAAACTCTTGAATCTGCTTCCTCAGATTAAGGTTTAAAAGAAATAAGGCAATCCACCACACTATACTGGGTAAAACCATTTTATTAACTGACCAAAGCACTTCATTTTGTTTTCTGATTTGAGGTAAAACCATTAAACACAGTTCACAAGAAAATACAATGACTATTCAACTACAATTACAAGAGTTTGAAACCTCACTAGTTATTCATATAATACTTTTACAAAGTCATACAACTGTACAGTCTACTTAAGCTAAGTTTATTGTTAACCAAGACCAATATCAAAGACCAAGACACTTGACTACAACTCTTGCAGTGGCTATAGTTTTGTAACAACAGAAGAATAACTGTTAGGTTATGAATACACTTTAAAAACCACTTGGCCAGTAATGTGTACGGTTTCCTCATTCTTCAGGGGTGTGTGTGAAGGCTCTTAGAGAACAATCTGCTCCTGTCCTACACGGTCCCCTCGCATGTCCAATCATGTGAAATAACCAAGAACACAGGGGTGGGGAAAATAGTCCTACAATCTTATTCATGTATTTTTGGTTTTTAGGCAAGCCAGCTGATTTTCGCCAAAGCTTGCTTTGGAATGTTGAGATCCTATTTTCAGGCTCATTGGAGATTACTGTTAAGTAAGGGCATCTGAGTGTTCCAAAGAGCACAGGACAATGATGCTGTCCCCAAACAGAAAAGTAGGTTACCTGTGATTGAGTCCAGCTTTGAGATTTCATTTTGTACTGGACTGCTCTCTTTAATTAATACCAAAGCCTTTGGGACACTGCAGATTTGCTTTAGAGGTAGAGAAAACAGAAATCATGCAGTTAGGTCAATCGAGAAATAAAGGATTTTCTATCTTTAGAGAATATCATGACTCAAAGTCCATTCTTTGTTTCTTGACGCTTGAAGGACTTCACACATTTAACCTTTAAACCTGTTTGGGGGGAATACTCATGTCTTACCTGTCTCTCAGGAAATACAAGTTCCAATTCAGCCTGCACTGACTACAAATAGAAGAAAAACCATAATAACATTTGTCTTACAGCACTGCAGTTCACTTTCTGGATTTGTGACACACAAACATATCATGCATTCTAAGACAGAGTTAGCTTTATCAGTGTCACTAGTGATGTTAATTAAAAAAATGTACAGCAAGTTCAAAACTTTTCTAAATATTGAAATCACCATGTTTTAAAGACAGACTGGAATGTTACAAATGATTCTGCAAAATACAAAAATAGATATGCTTCCGCTGAAGGCCTTAATCATTCTTCCGAGTGCTCTCATCTTTTGGCTCCTCCTCGTCTGAGTACACGGTGGGCTCCTCCCCGTCCTTCAGCAGTTTGCCCACATGATGGTACTTGACTGGAAGAAAAGAAGATGACACAACTGGTCATTCTCACGCTTTGGAGAAAACCACTATCATATTTCGTTTGAAAGCACTTACGAGAGGCCCACAAGCAACACAAAAACATGCTGGGATTCAAGGCAGTTTATACCACAGTCCCAGCCAAGTCCCAGGGAGGTAGTTGTGTTCAGCAGATAGAAGTATAGAATGGGGAGTGATGCCTGACGATGTGTGTGCAAGGTAATGTCAAAGTGGTTTGTTTGTGTGTAGGGGAATGTTCAGCAGAGCAAGGGCTTGGTATGAGTTAGTTGGAAGGGTTGCAGGACACTTCGTGGGAGAGAGATATACTTTGGAAGATGTGTAGAAGGACTTGGGGAAGGAGGGGTTTCCACAAAGTGCCAACGCCATTCACAAAGGCATTCAGGTGAGACCAAACATATCTGGGGAGCAATAAAGGGACCGACTTGGCAGGAGACCGGGAGCAGCGTCAGCCAAACAGGGTGGGAAAATCTTATGAAAGATGTGGAAAGGCAGCCTGAGGCGTCTGAACTTATCCCAGATGGCAAAGGGCACCGAAAGTGCACAACAAAGGAATGACAAGGTGAAATAGTACTATGGTAACAACGGTTCCACTGTGTATAGAGGGCGGGCGAGTTAGTCAGGAGAGTCCAGGGACAGGGTGACTAGGAGGCCAGCGGGCAGATCCTCATGGGGAGAAACGTGAGCCAGGACGAAGGCAGTGTCCATGGGGCTGGAAAGGGAAGGATATGAGACCCATTAAAGGCAACTGGAGACAGGAGTTACGGAAGTGAACACTGGAGACTCCGTGCACCGAAATGGGGACTTTGTGACCAGAGACTGACAACAGGGACTGGAGAAGTGCAATTAGTGTTGGCAAGATGCAGGTCTCAGTAAACGTTTGAGACAGAAGGTTCAGTGGAATGGTGGGGGCAGAAACCATATTGTAGAGAGCAAGGAGGGATGGAACAGTGGTTAGGGACAGCCATGATTACTAGATGCTTGTCTGACAGAGGAAGGAATGATAATAGTCTCAGAGGATAAAGGGGAGAGCAGGAGACAGAATTTTCCCTCAACTTGGGGAAAAAAAGCTAGACGTGGTTAAAGGCAGTGGTAAAGGAAACAGGAGAACACTGGAGATTTTGGAGAATGCAGGTTCAAGAAAGTAACCAGAATGTAAGAGACTCGAGGAGGGACGGAGTCAGCAGATGACCACCATATTGGCTGTATTATCGGGCCAAGTTAGTGTAGGGTTAATTATCACAGTGTCAGAGGTCAAGAGAACTCCTCTTCTGAATATGGGTAGGAATTAAAGGAGTAACCAACCTGTTTAATCAGGTAAACTGGAGCTACTTTGCTGTGAAATAATAGTCAGGAACAATTAGAACTTGCCTATTTGAACATATTATAAAGGTCCCTAGGGTGCTTGTGACTGTACAAGACAAATAAAAGCTGGGTGGCACCTGAGAAACCTGCCTTAAGGGGGAACCATGCCAGTTTTGAGTGTAGCTCAAGTGTCACGACAGTATTTGGGACTAGCCTTAGTTTAAGGGGTTGGGGGAACCATGGTTTTTTACCCCACTGATGAAATTAAGTCCTATAAAATAGAGCTATGTAAATTATGAATTACAACTCATTGGTTTCATATAGAACAATCTATTGTTACAAAGGCATCCTGAAGATGCAAAAAATGAGGGACTGTTAGATAGTTGAATTATGTTTTCAGAGTACAAAGACTTGCCTCTGGACTTGAAAGTTATACTTAGTTGACTTGGGATCCAAACTCTAAAGGCAGAGTTATACCTGGCTAATTATTAATCCAGAACTCTCTCTGAGGTCAGCATTACTCTCAAAACAGTTGAATTTAGCAAAAAAAAAAAAAAAAAAAAAATTATAGAGAACAGTAAATAGAAAATGACATTTACAATGACCTCCATCCTTACTTCCCCCCAAAGCCCTTGGTCCATAGCATAAGCCAGGAAACAAGTGTCTCCTTTCTGCTTGCTTTTTAAAAAACGTAGACACCATTGTTGCTGGGCAGATTATAAGCATCATTTGTAGATGAGGCCTATAGTTAGGCTCAATTAGATTCAAAGAGAAGCTGTTTTGTATAATACAAGTCTCTCATTCTTTAACAGCAATGTGGGCTGCTTTTAAACAGCAAGTTCTACAAGTAAGGGCTTATGAAAATCCTTCTGTAGCCAAGATGGCCACTCTCCTTTCCCCTGCACACCAAATCCTAGTGGGAAAATCTATGCAAACCTCAGAAATTTCAAAAACAGAAACCCAGGTTTCCACAGAGAACTAGCTAGATATTGTGATGCAGTCATGGCAAGTGACTCAGCACTGCTACAATTACTTCAAGCCATGAACTTGATCTGTCCAAGATTCAGGAGCCTATCAAAATGCTCTGCAGTTGCAGGCTGCTTAGTAATAACTATTGTACTGCTGTGAATCCCATTATTGGTAGAAATCTGACCCTGGCAAAATAAAAAAAAAACCCACTTACAAGTGAACTGAGAGTCCCAGTCACTCAGGGTCTCCTGCTGGGCAGGAGTGAGGTCGGAAAGGTCATCGTACTCATCCTTCAGTGCTTCCTTATCCAGGCAAAAGGTGGCAAGGCCTCTGGATGCATCTCTTCCAGCAAAGACTCCATACGGCCCCTCTTTAAAAACAAAACCAAACCAAAGACCAATTGTCTATTAGACAGTCAATTTCTCTGTGGCTCACACACAGGAAATGGCTTCCTTACCAATGAGCATGGAGAGCCCATTTTTGAATATCAAATTCCATTTGGAAACCTTAAGTGATTGACGTGGATCCTTTGATTATTACCTAGTGAATACTGAACGACCTGTTGTCATTAAAATTTTAAATACCTAAATCAAAATGCTATACTGAAGAGTTGGACACTACTGAGCGACTTCACTTTCACTTTTCACTTTCATGCATTGGAGAAGGAAATGGCAACCCACTCCAGTGTTCTTGCCTGGAGAATCCCAGGGATGGGGGAACCTGGTGGGCTGCCGTCTATGGGGTCACAGAGTCGGACACAACTGAACCGACTTAGCAGCAGGAGCAGCAGCAGCAGCATTTCTTGTGATTGCAAATAGCTAATAAAAAAGCCATAAATGATTATCTCCTGGGGGGAGGGTGTTAGTAGGGAATGATCCAAGATATAGTTCATGGATCAGAATTTAACTTCTGGACATTGAACCTAGAACCTGGCTCTGTTCTAGGGACTGGGGTTGCACCAGTGAAAGTTATGGTTTCTGAAGATAAGAAACGTGCGTGCGTGCTAAGTCAGTCAGTCATGTCCAACTCTGTGCGACCCTATGGACTGCAGCTTGCCAGGCTCCTCTGTCCATGGAATTCTCCAGGCAAGAATACTGGAGTGTGTTGCCATGCCCTCCTCCAGGAAATCTTCCTGACCCAGGGATTGAACCCACATCTCTTATGCCTCCTGCATTGGCAGGTGGCTTCTTTACCACTAGCGCCACCTGGGAAAATAAGAAACACTAGAGTGTAAACAGAAACATTTTACACATGTATGCTGATGCAATTTAATGAGCCAAGAGTGTCTCATAGAGATCTTTGGTTGTGAGACTAGACTGTGTTGAACATTAATGTATGGCCTCTGCAGGAGAAATCATTTTATGAGTATCAGTGGTTTAGAAACCTATCCACAGGTTACATAATCTTCACTGTCAGTAAAGAAGGCATGGAATCAGGTCTGTCAGCTGTTTTGGGTGGGTTTGAAGACTCTGAAAATTCTATAAAATATCTGACTGCTATTATACATAATGATACTAAATTTTTGTCTAAGAGAGCAGTGAATCATTCTGTATGTACTTCAAGTGGGTTTTTCGACTTATTTTAATATTGCACCAGTAAATGAAAAGAATCCAGTGTACTTTAAACAATGTGTTGTTTCCCCAAAGGTAGATCAAGTAGCAAGTCAGATATGAAGAAGTATGCAGGTAACTACCATACCAAGTGGGCTTCCCTGGTGGCTCAGAGGTTAAAGAGTCTGCCCGCAATGTGGGAGACCCGGGTTTGATCCCTGGGTTGGGAAGATCCCCTGGAGAAGGAAATGGCTACCCACTCCAGTATTCTTGCCTGGAGAATCCCACGGACGGAGGAGCCTGGTGGGCTACAGTCCACGGGGTCGCAAAGAGTTGGACACGACTGAGTGACTTCACTTTCTGACTTCACTTTCACCATACCAAGTATGAGAACAGATCACATTTCAATATGGCCTGAAACCTCAATCCACTAGGACACTTTTATTTTTACAAATTAGACGAAATTTATGATCAACTTTTAAAGGCACATAAGATTCCGAAGAAAAATGGTTGTTTTTCATCACCATTACATACTGCCATTTCCACTAGAGAAGGTAAACAGGCCAAGTGGATGGGTTTGGACCTCACCATTTTAGAACTTATGGTTACAGAATACTGAAAACACTCTGAGGGGAGCATTAAAAATCTTTGGAGAATATATACATTATCCACCAGAATATACAGTCACCAGAATGTACGCTCCATGAGCAGAGATGTAGGCCTGTTTTGTTCACTACTATATTCCCAGCACCCACAAAGGTGCCATACATACAACATCATTAAAAATAATGAATCATTTTCAGGAATCCTTTATAACACGAAGTGTAATTGCCACGTGATGTTACAGATGCATGGACTCATGCAGGTAGACTGAGATCTCACAACGGGCCATCTCTATCACTTTAAAGAGGGACAACTAAGGCCTGGAGAGAACAATGCTTTGCCCCAGGTCACACAGGTGGTGAGTGACCCAACAAGGCAGAGAACCCAGGCTGCCTGACTCCCAGTTTCAAGCTCTGTACACAGGCCTACATTCCTCTCAATGACTTTGCAAACTACAATTATATGGTGAAGCTCCAGGCACGTTTCAACTGCTTTATGGGGTGGCTTGGTTGTAACAGACATTTACATGATTATGTTTACTGATAAAGCCTTCAGGTGCACCACTGTAAGTGACAAATAATATAGGTACGGTTTTCAAATTATTTTGACAGTTACATGTTTATAGGAAGTAGGTCTTCTAAATCCTCCCCAAGGAAAAACTGTGGCGTGGGAGAGTGCTTTAGTACATCTGATGTTGATGAGTTGGAGGGGCAAAGTAAAACAAACCAGGAGTGGGGATGAAGGCAGATTGCTGCCTTCTTCGGTCTCCCTCCTCTCCCTGAACCCCCTGATTTTAGACGCATCCATACTGGAGGAGCTAAAACCCCTTCTTCCTCTGATCCAAACATGCTGTAAAGCAGAACTTTCACAACCTGGAGACTCCTCGAATTTGCCTGGGGGTGGGCGTATTAAAATGCAGATTTCTGGATCACCCCTTTCCCCTACTCTTGGGGGAGATTAGGCCGGGAATCTGTATTGTACCTCAAGTGCATCAGGTGATTCTGTTCTGCAACCAAGCCTGGAAAAGCCTCATTTCTAAGGCCTACCAAGCCTGTCCCTCTCCAACAGCTCCTCAGTCAAGCAGCCCTCATTTCCCCTCTGGTTGGCTTTTCCACGAAATCCCCACACCCAGCAGCCTTCGTAGCCCTACCCCTTTTGTTTCTCAGGATCCTCCCACTTCTCCCTCCCTCCATTTTTTTTTTTTTTTTGGCTTCTAGTTCCTTCTCTCCTGTTATGGAGTGTAATCCTGTATTACCTTCTGGTCTTGCCACATTCCTATCGACCACTACATTCAGCCTTCTACATCCAGCTCCCTTCCCCCTATGGAGCCTCCCCTGTTCACCTCCCAGCTTTCCCCGTCTGCCACACACATACCAAACACATGCCACTCACATACCTGACACATGCCACATTGCTAGCACACGCGTGCGCACGCACACACACAAGCCTGACATGCCACATACGCATCACACAGAGCACACACACATCACTCACTGCCACGCACAGTGCTCCAACCTGCTGCTAATCTCGTTTCCCATTTCCTTCTCCCACACCTCCCCATTCCTCATGGCTACTCCTGGGGTCATCGGCCTTCCCGGCCCCTCCAAGGCTAGACCTCCCGACCCCCTCTCGCCCTCCCTCCCATCATGTTTCCCTCGAGACACTCTCATTTCCTTTCCCCAGACCGACATCATCCCCTCCTTCCAGGAACCCTCGAACCCGATACCTTCCAAACTCCTCCAACACTGCGCTCTGCTGTGCCACCCCCCACCACCCTCAGCCTTCCAGACTGACGATCTCACCCCCCCCATCCACCCCCGGCTTAAGCATTTCAGTCTTCTTCCTCCACCCCACGCCGGGGCTGGCGGTGCGGACCGGGAATCTGCGATCCCACGGGCTCGCAGCCTTTCCAGGGTGCCTCTGGCCCCCTGCCCGCCCGGGGAGCCTCCCTGCCCCGCCCTCCCAGGCTGGACACCATTCCAGCCCCTCCCCGGGCGCCCCGCTCCCTCCTCGCCCCTCCGGGACCCAGCCCCGTGCTGGGGCCCCTTCTTTTGTCTTTGCGACCCCCCGGCCAGCCGCCGTACCAGGCCCGTAGAACTTGCGGCCTTTGGTTACGTCGAACACCTTGCCATTGATGGCCATGAGTATACGCGGGTCCTGTACGCCGTCGAAGCGCCGCAGCTCGGCAGGGGTGAAGTCGCGCCGCTTAAGGCGGGGCAGCGGGGGCGGCTCGTCGTCGTCGCTATCGCTGGCCGCCGGCTGGTCCCCGCGCACGATCTTGTAGAGCAGAAAGATGCAAAGGCCAAGGAGCAGCAGGTTGAGCGGCGACGTGAAAATCTCTTGCAGCAGCCCGCCGCTCTCGAGCTCGCTCGTGTCTGCGCCGGTCGCCGCCACATCCTCGGCAGCCATGATCGCTGGAGCAAAGGTTGGGCCGGGATAGGCAGGGATCCGGAACTTGCTTTCTCCTCCCTCTCCGCGAGCTACTGGAGCGCGGGGCCCGGCTGACCAAGACTAGCCAGCGGAGGAGGTGGAGCCAGGCGGGGCGGAGTCGGAGGCGGACGGGCGGGGCCTTTCAGCCCCGCCTCCCCGCGGCAGCCGAGGCTCCCGGCGCGACTCAGTCAGGCCCCGCCCAGCTCAGGCCCCCAGACCTGGCCTGTTTGGTGGTGGCTCCCCTCCCCCAGCCGGATCCTACCTCCTCCGCCGCGGGGATTGCGGAACACACCCCTCAGCAATACCTGCAGGGCCTGGTCGCAGCCTCACGCCATCCCCACGCCAGCCTCTAGCTAACTGCGACGCATCACGCAGCCCTCCTCCTTACCCCCAGTTGTTCATCACACACCTACCCGCTTGGCTTTGCCGGGCTCTGTGTAAGGTCTTCTCAGCCACCTGATGCGAACCAAACACTAACTCCATTTCTCCTGCTTTAACCTTCTCCCAGCCTTCCATTCAGGAGACTCATCTTTACCCGGCCAACCCTCGGGATCACGAGGCTCTCTTAGGAGACAAGAAACTGACTCCTTAAACTCCTTTCCCACCCTAGCTGCTAGAGACTCAGACTAACCATTTTCACCTGGCTCCCCTTGGCAGCCTTTCTCCAATCCTCCTCCCACCAGATTTTGTGGGGCAGACACCCCTCGGGATAGGTCAAATCAGTGCCTGGGCCTCATCTGATAACTCCCCCAGTGTCTGGTGAAACAGATCAGATCGTTTGATCTGCTTTGGGTTCGTTTTTGGAACACTAAATCCTTTTTGCAATCACTGATTTGCTCAATCCCAGGGCATCAGCGGGCAAGACTCTGTTGCGCTTTTTTTGGTTGTTGTTATTGTTTGTTTGGTTTGGTTTTTTGGCTCAGAATAATCACCAAAGTTTCTTTGTTTGGCAGCGTTCTTCTATTTGAAGTTGGTCGAGCTATCCTTGGCAGTCACAATAACCCTGTGCTAGAGCCCAGATGAAGGTGGGAGTTTGGAAGGATCCTAGATTTGGGCCGTTGTTTCCTTGGTATTTCATCCGGCCTTTGATGTGCTAACCAGCTGCACAGGAGCAGCCTCATGGAGGAAGCACTGTCTGTACCCTTCAGAGTCTTAATGTGGCTGCCCTCTTTGTGGTGGCAGGGGGAGGGGAGCGGAAGAAAGGGTAGAGAGAAGGGGAAAAAATAATTAAAGCCAAGCCACGTACACATCTGCAACCCAGAGCAGTACTTTTCCATCAAGAGTTCTGTTTGCTGGCACAAAATTTACTCCCCCTCCCAACACGCAGGAGACTGGAGAGATTTGGCTTCTTACCTCAGAATTCTAAAAATTTCTGGCACAAACTGCTTCCATCCCTGCCCCCCCCCATCTTCTTAAATCCTTTGTGTGTGTGCTCAGCCGCTCAGTCTTGTCCGACTCTTCCTGACCCCATGGACTATAGCCCACCAGGCTCTTCTGTCCATGGAATTTTCCAGGGAAGAATCCTGGAGTGGGTTGCCATTTCCTTCTCCATAAATCATGCAAAAGTGCATATGAACTGAACAATCTTTAAGTCGGGCCCACACACTTTTATTCACAGATCTAAATTTAGGATTAGCTGAAATGGCCTTTCCAGATCTTTTGTCAAACCTCTTCAATTTAATCAGGGAAAGCAGGCTCAAACTGGGGGCACTGGGCTGTATGTAGAATCAGATTGTCTTTAAAAAAAAAAAAAAACAAACAAAAAAATCTGTGTATGGCCAAGACAGTTAACAAAAACAAAAAAGTTGTGAAATATATTTACATTTGCGACTAATATGACAGACAAAAGATTCATATCTTTTAAGAGCTTATTTTGATTGACAAGAAAACTGTAAGAGACTAGTTAGTGAATGGGCAAAAATCAAAATAGAGAGTTCACAGAAGAAGGAATACCAGTGGTGAATAAGCATATGAAAAATGTTCAGTCTCAACAGCAATGACAAATGAAGATAACTCTCTCACCTACTACTTTCCTACAGAAAGGATAAAAAAAAAAAAAAAAAAGTGGAGGCCGGGAGTTATATACAATATTGATCAGAGACACTTGTACACTGCTGGGGAGAGTAGAAATTGGTATAACCTTTGGTTATCTGTAAAAATATTTGCTATCCATTGATATCCTACATCTGAAAATCTACTCTTTGGTTCATTAAATCCACCGGTAGGGATCTATCCCTAGGAAACATTTAGAAATGCAAATGAAGATTTCATTACTAAGATGCTCATCAAAGAATCATTTGTAATGTGGAAAAACTGAAAACAACCTTAATGTTCAACTTTAAGAAATAGCTGATTAATCCACTCGGATTGTGACAAAACCATAAGATTGTGTGTGATGCAGCCATACAGATATTATCATGACACAGGAAAATGCTTGTGTTTTATTCTTAAGAGAGAAAAACAGGATACAAAACTATATACAATGTGAACTCAACTATGTAAAAAAAAGTATAAAAGGAAGCCTGAAAGGAAGCATGCTAAAACGTTAACTGTTGTGATTGTTTCTTCTTTATACTATTCTGTATTTTCCAGAATGAACACATGTCCCTTTTAGCCTCAGGAGGGAAAATGGTTTATTATTTCTTGTCTGAAAAAAATGTAGAATGTAATACATGTTCACTACGACACACTTTAACAATATATAAGTAACAAATGAAACTCATTTCTCCCTCTCCCAGCTCCCCAAACAATCTTGAAATTCAGCCCACACATTAGCAGTTTGGTCTGTATTCCTGCAGAGATATGAGACACACACACGCATACACATACACAGATTTTGTTTTACAAAACTAGGGAAATTTTAATAATAAATAATTCTTCAGGCTTTTTTCTGAGAGGTACAAAGTAAAAAATACCAACAAGCCACTAGCTCCCACTCAGATAAACTGTGTTTGAAATTTTTAAAGGGCACATTTGTTTAAGGTTATAAAATTCAAACTATAGCAAGATACAAAAGGTAACTTCAATCTCCTCCCCTCACCTCTGGTTCTCTCTCCTCAAAGGTAACCATTATTAAAAGTGGGGAAAATGTCAGACAGAGAAAGACAAATACTGTGTGATATTACTGATATGTGGAACCTATAAAAGAAAACAAAACTGAACTTAAAAAGCAGATTATGGAAAAATGGTTACCAGGGGCTGGGAGTGGGGCAGTAGGAGAGACGTTCAAGGATGCACATTTGCAAATAAGTCCTGGAGATCTAATATGCAGTACAGTGATTGTAGACAACAAAATCATATTATAAGCATTAAACTTACTAAGAGCCTGGATCTTAATTTTTCTCACCACTAGAAGAAATGAAAATTATGTGAGGTGCCAGAGGTGTTAGCTAACATGACAGTGGTAATCTGCAACAATATGAATGTATGAGGTCAATATGTTGTACACCAGAAGCTGCTGCTGCTGCTAAGTTGCTTCAGTCGTGTCTGACTCTGTGCGACCCCATAGACAGCAGCCCACCAGGCTCCCCCTCCCCGGGATTCTCCAGGCAAGAACACTGGAGTGGGTTGCCATTTCCTTCTCCAGTGCATGAAAGTGAAAAGTGAAAGTGAAGTCGCTCAGTTGTGTCCGACTCCTAGCGACCCCATGGACTGCAGCCCACCAGGCCCCTCCATCCATGGGATTTTCCAGGCAAGAGTACTGGAGTGGGGTGCCACATGATGTTATATATCAATTATATCTCAATAAAAAGTGGGGGAAATGTTTTTATGGAGGGCTAGGGGGGTTTATGGGGCTTCCCTGGTGGCTTAGAGGTTAAAGTGTTTGCCTGGAATGTGGGAAACCCAGGTTCGATCCCTAGGTTGGGAAGATCCCCTGGAGAAGGAAATGGCAACCCACTCCAGTACTCTTGCCTGGAGAATCCCATGGAGGGAGGAGCCTGGTAGGGATCGCAAAGATGGAGGGAGGAGCCTGGTAGGAATCGCAAAGAGTCGGACATGACTGAGCTACGTCACTTCACTTCACAGGGGGGTTTATGGGCTTCCCTGGTGGCTCAGCTGGTAAAGAATCTGCTTGCCAATGCAGGAGATGCAGGATTTGATCTCTGGGTTGGGAAGATCACTTGGAGAAGAGAATGCCAACCCACTGCAGTATTCTGGCTGGGGAAATCCCATGGACAGAGGAGCCTGGTGTACTACAGTCCATGGGGCCACAAAGAGTCAGACATGACTGAGTGACTCACACACACACACACACACACACACACACACACAGACACACACACACAGGGGGTTATAATTTTCACTTGTCACAGTCCAGTGCCTTGCTTCATATAGAGCTTTGAAAATGCCATTGAAAAGCTCAAGAAGTGATCCAGATTGAAAATGTAAATGCTTTCAAAGCAGAGTTGATGTTCAATAAATGGGCTGTTGGGTAAACACTGGGATGTTGAGATTGAAGGCAAGCCTCCTACCATTCTAGTTCATGTCGCAACTCTCAGTGGAAAGGTCTTGTCCAGAGTGGCAATTCTCAAAGTTCTCTGGAAAGAAGCCAGGTGCTCTTGACTAAACAGCCCCCTCCAGCCCATGAGAGTTGCAGTATATATAATGTTTGGCTTCAAATCAATGTCTAAAGCCTATGTATTTGACCTGAGGACTACTTATTTCCCAAGATATACATTAAGTCTTTTAATGTTTCCAAGCTTCTTGTCTCCTTTAAATTATTTTCATAGGTTTTAAAGAACGTTTAAAGAAGAATAGGACAATTGGCTGATTAACTAGAAAATGTGTGGGAAGGAATTTAACCTCACTAGTAATCAAATACATACACAGGAATGCAGTGACAACATATCATTTTTCAGCACTCAAATTATCAGAGCGTTATTTTTGCCTTTGGCTGTTTGAAGCTTTTTAAGAATGGTAATACTTTGTGTTGGCAAGCATGTAGCGAGATACTTAGACACAATGCTGGCCAGAGTGAAATGGCTAGGATGAAAGATTCATCTTATTCACCAGTGTATTTCATGTCTGTCATATAGTAGGTGATCAATAAATATTTGGTGAGTTAAGGTATATTATAAGTGGACATAGACTTTCTAGTGGTTTACAGTGACTGTAGCCATGAAATTGAAAGATGCTTACTCTTTGGAAGAAAAGCCGTGACAAACCTAGACACTGTATTAAAAAGCAGAGATATTACTTTGCCTGCAAAGGTCCGTATAGTCAAAGCTATGGTTTTTCCAGTGGTCATGTATGGATGTGGTGAAGGTGAAGGTGAAAGTTGCTCAGTCGTGTCCGACTCTTTGCTACCCCATGAACTGTAGCCTACCAGGCTCCTCCATCCATGAAATTCTCTAGGCAAGAATAGTGGAGTGGGTAGCCCTTGCCTTCTCCAGGGATCTTCCCAACCCAGGGATCAAATCTGGGTCTCTTGCATCGCAGGCAGATTCTTTACCATCTGAATCACCAGGGAAGGCCCATGGATGTGAGAGCTGGACAATAAAAAAGGTTGAGTGCCAAAGAACTGATGCTTTTGAACTGTGGTGCTGGATGAGACTCTTGAGAGTCCCTTGGACAGCAATCAAACCAGTCAATCGTAAAGGAAATCAGTCCTGAATATTCATTGGAAGGACTGATACTGAAGCTGAAGCTCAGCACTTTGGCCATCTGATGCAAAGAGCTGACTCATTGGAAAAGACCCTGATGCTGGGAAAGATTGAGGGTGGAGGAGAAGGGGATGACAGAGGATGAGGTGGTTGGATGACATCACCAACTCAATGGGCATGAATTTGAGCAAGCTCTGGGAGATGGTGATGGACAGGCATGCTGCAGTCCATGGGGTCACAAAGAGTTGGACACAACTGAATGACAGAACAGCGGCAACAAGACTTTCTAGAAAGCAGTCCTGGCAATATGCAATAAGAACTTCAAGTTATTTGTACCCTGTGACCAAAGACTTTAACTTCTAAAAATTTTTCCTAGGAAAGTACTCAGAGATATGAGTAGAGATTTGTACGGAAAAATCACAAAGCCTGATACATGGTAGAACAGATGCTGGAAACCATGTAAGTATGCTAAATGCTTTCCACCTCACTCACAATAAAAGCCCGAAGTCCTTACAGCCACCTACAAGGCCTTCCAAGGTTTGTTGCACCTCACCCTGCCTTTATTCTAGGACTTTAGGACCTCATGCCCACTTCCTTCCCAGGTCACTCTACTCCAACCACAGTGGCCACCTTGCTGGCCCTCGAACAATCAGGCATATTCCAATTCCTCCATACTTATGACTCCTTTTGCTGGAGTGTTCTTCCCCACATAGAAATCATTTCCTCACTGCTTTCAAATCTTAAAACAGCCTCCCTCAACTTGCTTTCCCTCTTCTCAGATTTATTTTTCTCCATCATAGTATTATTTACTCACTTTTTTGTTTATCTCCTCCAGTGTGACTCTGAGTTACAGGAGAACAGAGATTTTCTTTATTTCCTTCACTGCTGTATCCCCCTGTGCTTAGACTAGTGGCTGGAATATGGTAGGAGCTCAATACATATTTGTGAGCTTGATTTGTTTTTTTAGTTTTTCAACTGAAGTATAGTTGATTTACAGTGTTGTGCTAATTTCTGCTGCTGTACAGCAAAGTGACTCAGTTATACACATATATACATTATTTTTTAATATTCTTTCCCATTATGGTTTATCCCGGGAGACTGGATATAGTTCCTTGTGCTTTCCAGTAGGACCTTGTCCATTCTAAATATAATCGTTTGCATCAACTAACCCCAAATTTTCAGTCCATCCCTCTCCCTTCCCCTCCCCCTTGGCAACCACAAATCTGTTCTATGTGTCCATGAGTCTGTTTATGTTTTGCAGATAGGTCCCTTTGTGCCATATTTTATCATATGGTATTGGTCTGCTTTTCTTCACCTAGTATGATAATCTCTAGTTGCATCCATGTTGCTGTAAATAGCATTATTTTGTTCTGTTTCATGGCTGAGTAGTATTATTGCGGGGAGGAAGGCAATTCTGACTCCATGTTGGAAACTGTTTCTTTGACTTGCTTTCGTTGCTTTTGTCATTCGTAATCATACTTAATGAACTGCCTCAGAGGACCCTGCCTCTCTGCCTGACTGTAAACGTGCCCTTGTTCAATTCCTGAGATCACTTCGCTTTTTAGAAGTATCCTACTGGTCGAATGATTGAGGATCCACTGGAGGGGCAAATGCTGGAGCAGGGACAGCAGTAAGGAGACTAGTGGCTGAAGGGCGAGGGGGTGTAAGCCAAGCTTGCGACATTGTGGACACACATGCGAGTATGGAGAGGATCGATGGAAAGGGGCGCATGGCACCGAGCTTAGGATTCCTCCTCGACTTCTCCCGTTCTCTCTACATCGCATTCCAAACACTCTATCATCCACAGTGAGGAGGTATGCAGAGGGGAGAGAAAATTTGAAGAAAGGGCCTTGTCCTCAGATGGGGGCTGTGTCTTAATATGTGGTTCATGGACCAGCAGTGTTGGCATCAGCTGGAAGCTCGTCAGAAACACATGATTTTGGGCAGTATATCAGACCCACTGAACCAGAATTTCCATTTTAACAAGAGCCCCACGTGAGTCACCTGCACATTAATGTCTGAAAAGCACAGGCAGATAGATTTATAATAGATAACCAACAAGGGCCTATGGTATAGCATAGGGAACACTGCTCAGTATTCCATAATAACCTAAATGGGAAAAGATTTGGAAAAAGAATTGTTGTTCAGTTACTCAGTTGTGTCTGACTCTTTGCGACCCCATGGACTGTAGCACACCAGGCTTCCCTGTCCTTCACCATCTCCCGGAGCTTGCTCAAACTCATGTCCATGGAGTCGGGGATGCCGTCCAACCATCCCGTCCTCTGTTGTCCCCTTCTTCTGCCTTCAATCTTTCCCAGCATCAGGGTCTTTTCTAATGAGTCAGCTCTTCACATCAGGTGGCCAGAGTACTGGAGCTTCAGCTTCAACATCAGTCCTTCCAATGAACATTCAGGATTGATTTCCTTTAGGATTGACTGGTTTGATCTCCTTGAAGTCCAAGGGGCTCTCAAGAGTCTTCTCCAACACCACAGTTCAAAAGCATCAGTTCTTCAGGACTCAGCCTTCTTTATGGTCTCTCACATCCATATATGACTACTGGAAAAACCATAGCTTTGGAAAAGAATAGATACCTGTGTATGTATAACTGAATCACTGTGCTATACATCTGAAACTAACACAACATTGTTAATCAACTATGCTCCAATATAAAATTTTTTTCAAGCTTTTACTTTTTTTTGTTTTATTTTTTTTTAATTACTTTTATTTTATTTTTAAACTTTACATAATTGTATTAGTTTTGCCAAATATCAAAATGAATCCGCCACCAGTATACATGTGTTCCCCATCCTGAACCCTCCTCCCTCCTCCCTCCCCATACCATCCCTCTGGGTCGTCCCAGTGCACCAGCCCCAAGCATCCAGTATCGTGCATCGAACCTGGACTGGCATCTCGTTTCATACATGATATTTTACATGTTTCAATACCAATCTCCCAAATCTTCCCACCCTCTCCCTCTCCCACAGAGTCCATAAGACTGTTCTATACATCAGTGTCTCTTTTGCTGTCTCGTACACAGGGTTATTGTTACCATCTTTCTAAATTCCATATATATGTGTTAGTATACTGTATTGGTGTTTTTCCTTCTGGCTTACTTCACTCTTACATTTGAATCAATTCTAATGAGGTGGATGAAACTGGAGCCAATATAAAATTTTTAAAAAGATTCAAGTACAGAAGAAAACCACTGGTAGAAGGAATGAACATTCAGGTGGAGAGATCCAATAATGTGTCCAGTGCAGTACTGGGGCATGAGGCTAAGGCTAGAGGTCTTGACTGGAGAGATACATATAGCAGGAATCAGGTTGTGAGTGGCAGTTGCAATAAATCACTCGTATTGAATCAGATCACCAGGGAGAACAGGGCAGAGGTGCTGCCAGGGCTCCATGCACAATGTGCTAAGCCAAGGCTGAAACTGATCGGCCCTGGTGACTAGAACTGGCTCCAGTGCATGCATATTTGACCCTCACATTTATGTTACCTTAAAAAATGTTAGATGTAAACACTTAACCAAGAGATTTTTTTACATAAATCCGGATTTCTGAATTCTCTTAAAAAGTTGGACAACCTGGCATTAGATCCATGTGTGACAACAATTGGCAGTTGATTGGCAGCTACCTCCCTCAGAGGGCACTCCTACAGGAGGCTCACTCCTCTGAGCTGTGTTCCCATCGGTGAGACAAGATGTCAGCTGTCTTTTAGCATATTTGCTCTGATTTTCTTAATACTGGAGGATAGTCAAATGTTTTTTTGTTCTCATGACTCCGTTGAAAGTGGAAGATGAAAGATAAAGGAGAGGGGAAGAGGGTCACTGTTTCTAAAAAAAAGAGAGAGTGAGAACATGTTTCTTTGTGAATTCCAGCATGTACTACATTTTCACATATCTACCATCCTCGTGTGACTCATTCAAATTACTTGCCTGGCATCCATAGGTTGTTAGCCATTTGTAGGAAGAAGATGAAGGCCAAGGGTTTCCCTGGTGGTCCGGTGGCTAAGACTCCACGCTCCCAATGCTGGAAGCCTGGTCAGGGAACTAGATCCCACGTGCAGCAACTAAGACCCGGTGCAGCCGAAAGAAAGAAAATGAAGGCCAAGATAGAATCTAGGGGGAAGACTGCCATTTTACGGAGAGGTAGGGGAAGAAGGACCCACCAAGAAGATTGAGATTAAAAACTCCCAGTGATGGACAGACGATTGGGACAGTGTGGTGTGACAGAAGCTAGGGGATGGGAGAGGATTCCCCGGGAGGGGAGAGGTTCACAGTTCTGCAAAGGGATGGAGAGACAGGAAGACTAAAGAGTGAACTGGGCTAGGTCACTTGGAAGTCCCAGGTTACCTCTGCCAGAGTATTGTGAGTGTGGGTGTTGTGGGAAGGGCTGGAGCCTCATTCCAGTGACCTAGGGTGTGAGTGGGATTCGGGGATTGAGGAGATCCTCCTCTCCAACCATAAGCTTGAGGAGCTTGACTAAAGGGACGGGGGTGGAGGACAGAAGGCAGTCAGATTTCTTGGTTTGATTTGTTTTTTTTTTCTGAGAGTTGGGACGGACTCAGGCTGTAGTCACGGAGGTGGTAGGTGTTTAGAGGTTGAAAAATACAGGAGAGGGGATGTTAATCAATGCTGTGGCAGGAAGTGAGACAGAAAAGGAAGAAATCCAAGGGGACAGGGGCAGGGATGGAGGAAGGGATTGTGCGTCATCCTTTAGAGAGAGATGAGGGGACCTCAGGGCCGAGGGACTTCACACCTGACAGTCTCGGCGTTTTCCATGAAGCAGGAGGCAAGGTCAGCTGCATGGGGAGTTAAGTGGGGAGGGGGGAGGTGAAGAGCAGGGATGTGAATGTGAGCCAAGGTTAATATTTTTGCCGTTCCCTCCATAGGGGCTTTTAGAAACAGGAAGAAACAGGAGACGTAGAGGCATTATGTTGCCTAGGAAACTCAGTGGTTTGCTAAAGCAACAGCAGGTTGTTTTTAATCTCGTTAACCAATTCGCATCCATTATCACCTAAAAGAGAACCGGTAAGTAGGACTAGAAACAGAGAGAATTCTGCTTCACAGAGAACACAGTGGGCATTCTCTATAGCTAAGGGAACGCAGAGGGACAGGAGGAGCCCTGGGACCAGAGACTCCACTAAGCTGGGAGGAATCATCAAGTGGCAGACAGTAAGGTGTCAAAGCCAAATTTCCTTTATTTTCTTGTGCTTGTGTGTGTCCACCGACACACACACACACACACACACACACACACACACACACACTCCATACCTCTGCATGTGTGATCCCACTATCCCACCCACCAGAAATGTATAGAGTTAAAATGTGGAAATTATTCCTTCTTTGATTTTTTTTTTCTGTGCAGCAGCATAATCTGTCATTCTCTGTTTTCTCTGCTGGAGCTTCATCACTGGGTAGAATTTATTTTTCTCTCCGTTACCCCATAAAGGGTGGCCGAGGCTTGTGATATGGAGGTCTGGGCTTTACTTGCCCCAGGAGGAGAGTGAAGAGGCATTTGCTTTCAAAAGTCTAGGTTATTGAGAGCTTGGAGCTGGCTTGTCTGAGAGTGGATTGTCTGAGGGCTCTGAGGTGGGGGTGTGGGGGGGCGTGAGTGTGGACCAGCCCTGGAGAGTGCTAGGTTCCCGGAGCCTGGCCACACACAGGGCCCTGATGCAGAGTCTTAGAGTATCTAGGATCTAGGCCCTGGACCCTTCACCACTTCAGAAGCCTTTTCCTGCAGGCTCACCTGTCCTCCCCAAGGTGATGCAGCTTCATCTTTCTTGGTGGCTTGGGCTTCCCTGGCAGCTCAGCTGGTAAAGAATCTGCCTGCCATGTGGGAGACCTGGGTTTGATTCCTGGGTTGGGAAGATCCCCTGGAGAGGAGAATGGCTACCCACTCCAGTATTCTGGCCTGGAGAGTTCCATGGACTGTATAGTGCATGGGGTCACAAAGAGTCGGACACGACTGAACGACTAACTTTCAGCATCCACATGGATGAGCCATCCTGCACCTCGCCTTCTCCTTCCTTGACATTCTTCAGATCCAACTGCCTTTTCCTCTACCCTTCATCAGCCACCCTCTCTCTTGGTCACACACTAGGCCTTTTCGAAAGCACAACCCTGATTAAACTCAATCATTCCCTTTCTCCCTTTGTTGTTTAGTTGCTAGGTTGTGTCTGACTCTTTGCCACCCTATGGACTGTAGCCCACCACACTCTTCTGTCCATGGGATTTCCCAGGTAAGAATACTAGTTCAGTTCAGTTCAATTCAGTTCAGTCGCTCAGTCGTGTCCGACTCTTTTCGACTCCACGAATCGCAGCATGCCAGGCCTCCCTGTCCATCACCAACTCCCAGAGTTCACTGAGACTCACGTCCATCGAGTCAGTGATGCCATCCAGCCATCTCATCCTCTGTCATCCCCTTCTCCTCCTGCCCCCAATCCCTCCCAGCATCAGAGTCTTTTCCAATGAGTCAACTCCTTCTCAGCCATTTTCCCCCCAATGTAGTATAGATTTCTTTATTTAGGAGAAAAGAGCAGCATCATGGATCAAACAGACTTAGTAATCAAAAACTTTGGTTGCCTATACAGTCATAAATTAAGACTGCTGTGTTTTAGCATATGGTTATCTCCAGATGACTTGGCATTTTATTTTTCCAATATTGCTATCACAAAATACTGATGTACCAAGATGCCTTTGCAGTGGTAGTAGATATACTGCTCCTTTATACACCATCAGAGTAAATGTCAAATAATTTAATGAAACTGGTTTAGGGCTCTGTCATAACTGTTTAATTCACAGGTGAAAGGGAAACAATAAAATATAAATTTATGGGGACACAGTGTCAATTAAGTTATCACGTGAGTGGGTGACACTTTAAGTACAAAATTTTGAAACATACGTCCAAATCTGGGAAAACATGCTGCCTAAAGGAGTGATTTTTCTCACCTATAAAATGGTAATTATGAAGCTGATCATATAGGGGTTCAGTCTTTTTTGTTTCTTTACCATTTCTACCTCTTTTACTGGATTTTTTTTAGTGGAAAAAGAGCTTTAAATCTTTATTTCCATCAACTTCTATTTGAAATGTTGCATTTCCTTTCACCATTAATGTCTCTTACCCAATTTTAAATGTAAGCACGCCCCAGGTATGTCCAGGGCCAGCATATTTTCTCACTCTCTCCCTAGATGATTTCATCCATCATCCAGTCCTACGGATTAAAATGTGGTTCATAGACTTATGACTCACATATTTAAACTATTTACTTGGCTTTTATCCCATTCTCCAGACTCTTCTATGCACTTAGGCATACCTGACATCAGTAGGCGTCAAAATCTTTCCATGTCCCAAACCTTTCTCTTTCATCCTTGTATCAGTCAGAGTTCAGTGGTAAAAAGCAGAAACTGTTCAGTTATTTTGAAGAAGAAACTTAACACAGGGCATTGCTGCTGCTGCTGCTAAGTCACTTCAGTCGTGTCCGACTCTGTGCGACCCCATAGACGGCAGCTCAACAGGCTCTGCCATCCCTGGGATTCTCCAGGCAAGAACACTGGAGTGGGTTGCCATTTCCATTAAGCACTTGCAAAATCACAAGAAGAGGTGGAGGAACAGGGCTGCAGAAATGGCTTGTAGGACTGAGTAACTACATAGGCCCACCAGGGGTGTGAGACCTCTGCACCAGTCAGGGAAGGGGACATCAGGAAGCCTCTACCAGGACTATTGTCCTCAAGAATACGACCCCATAGCTGCAATCCAGGGAAGCTGAGCCATTGCCACCACCACCATAGACTGCTTCCTAACATCCACCTTGCTGAGACATGGGAACACTGAACTTGAAGGCTGCCATTATTGCAACTGTCTCTTGACCATCATTACTCTTTCTGTCTCCTCAAATGCACATGCAAGCACACACACAGCTAATATTTTGTGTGTGCAAGGTACCACTCTGTGTTCTATCGTTGTATTATCGTCATTTCACAGAGGAGTAAACAGGGATTAAGTAAATTGCCAAAGATTAGATAGCTAATGAGTTGTCTCTGCAATTATCTGTGCTGCTTTTATCTCTGAATATTCCTTTGTCAGAATATCCCATGTAAACAAAATCTCCATAAGCATAATTTTAATGACTGCATAAGATACCATCTTATGTATCAACCATAATTTTCACCATTCCCCTACTCGTATGTTTAGGCTTATTTTCAATTTTTCTTTATGAACCATAACTCCTTGATAACTATCATAACTAGTGATAACTATGTGTATAAATTATTTTGCCTATTTCTGATCATTTCGTTAAGATAAACTCCTTAATGTTCAACTCCTGGGTCAAAGGCTATGATGAGTTCTAAGAATAGAATTATTGAGTCAGAGGTTGTGAATATTTTTAATGCACTTGATGTGATGGTTGATTTTGTGTGTCAGCTTGACTGGGCCAAGGGGTGCCCAGATTAAACATTATTTCTGGGTTTGTGTGTGTAAAGATGTGTCTGGATGAGATTGAATCAGTGGACTCCCCAAAGCAAATTGCCTTCCCCAATCAGGGTGGGCATTATCCAGTTCATTGAGGAATAGAATAAAAAGCAGAGGAAGGAAGGATTCACCCCATCCTCACCCCTTCCTGCCTACCTGAGCTGAAACATTGGTTCTTAGGACTTCGGACTCAGACTTGTGGAGGGTAGATTGTGGGACTTCTCAGTCTCCATAATCACATGAACCAATTCCTATCATAAATTGCTTAGATACACATTGATTCGGTTTCTCTGGAGACCCATGATTGTTACACTTGAGTATATTAATGCATGTGCCTACTGGCAGTAAATAAGAGTACTTGTGTCCCCCCTCACCCAAACTAGGCATGATTGTCTTATCTAGTTTTTGCTCTAAGTATGCAATATTTGCAAACTTATATTAAAAACACATTCTTTTTTTTTTTTGCTGAAAATTTAACTGGGTGTCCTGTATTTTATCTGGCATCTCTCCCTGAGGTGGCTATCCAAACCCTATTCTTTTCTGAGGTAATCTTTCATTGTGAATCTGAAGGGCAAGGCCTTACCTCCCCTCATGGAAACCAAGGAAAGCACATGGTGCCTCTTCACATACCCAGGGCAGCTAAGGCACCGACAAGGGACTCAGGTTCTCAACAAAGACTTTGAATCCCCAGAGATTTATTCAAGAAGTGGAAGTTTTAAATTCATTCGTAAAAACTGCATCTAGCAGAGGCCCTGGCAGCCACTGTGGGAACAGTCTTTGCAGCCAACTAAGCAGGTATGTTCATTATCCATACTTTGCAGAAGAAGAAACCAAAGCATGTTCAGGTTAAGTAACTTGTTCAAGATCAGAAAAGTAATTAGTGTTCAAAAGGAACGATTTGAACCCAAGAAATCTGGCCTTGGAGCCTGTAGTCTTAACCCATTTGCTCTCCTAACCCTCATAACTATGCTATAGCTTTCATTCACTGATTGCCTACTCCGAGTCAGATTCTGGGCCAGGCACTTTGCATAATGAGGTCCTTACTGCCATTTTACAGATGAGGGAACTGAGGTTCAGAGGGGCTAAGTAACGGGTTCATGTTCCCCAGATAGAGACAAATCCAAGAGCTTTTATGCATGTAATTCCATGATGTGGATAATAAAATTAAAATAAATTAAATAAAAAATAATTTATCCTTCAAGAGAGTAATTTCATTTTGGAGAGAAGGAAAAATAGACTTTGAAAGTCATGGGCATGGTACACTATTCGTTTCAGCTCTTCAGGCAATTGTGGCCACAATTGTCTTCCCTCTTCAGACCTCTCCCTCTACAAGGTACAGAAGGTATGAAAGCTAAAGGCCGAATTGGAGCCTGGCTTATTTAGACTTTTGCTTTGTTCATTATGAGGATGCTGTCTAATGATCCAAGTAGGTGAATTAGGCAGCCCCCAATTCATAAAATTTACGTGTGCTCTGGGAAGGAACCAGTCCTCCTCACAAAATGTAATACTTATCTGAAAAGAAAACTAATATAAATAGCTAAGAAAAAGTGCGAGTCAGAGGAATAATGCTATCAAAATATAAAACCACAGCATTAAATAAAATAAAATTTTGTTTGTCAATGTAGCCTCATCATGCTTGTTGAATTCTTTTATAAGTAAGCATCATAAAATTTGAACCAAAAAAAAAAAGAAATGTACTCTAATAAAATAACTTTTATATTAAAAAAAAAACCCAAAGAACTCCACAGCACTTAAAATTGCCATCCTCAAAGGCCAGACCAATTTGTTGTTCTCATCAGTGCATGAAAGTGCTTTATAATGTTGGGGTAGTGATTTTTAAAATATCTTTGCTGATTTGATAGGAGAGAAACACCCTCTTACTTTTAGCTGTCACTTCGAAATTTCAAGTAGGGCCAAAACTTGTTAATATTTCACTACACATTTGTATTTCTTCACATGTGATTCAACTGTTCAGTTCATTTTCTGTTTATTTGTCTTCGTTCACTGATCATGGTGCAAGAGGAGACAAATCAACGAAACAGAATAGACAGCCCCCAAAAAACACAACAAAAGTAGGTGTGTGTATGTATATATGGATGCATACATATGTATGAATTTATAAGATAAAGGAAAGATCACAGATCAATGGGAAATAGAGGAATCAGTCAATAAAGAGTGCTGGTATGCTTTGCAATTTGGGAAGAAATAATCACATCATACACTGAAATAAATTCTGCATGTATAAAAGATACATTTTTTAAAAGGGGGGTAATAAGATTATCCATCTGATTCCTGAATGGGGAAATGCTTTTAGGCATACATGGGATAGAAGAACTCTTAAAGTAAGAAAGTGATTGGTATGCTACATAAAAATGAAGCTTTCTGGACACCAAGAAGCAACATAAACAAATTTAAAGGCAACCCTGGCCCTGAAAATTCGTGTGGTAAATATTGAAGACAGTGGATAAAGAGACAATGCAAATCAATAGGGAAGACACTAAAAGAACAAAGACAAGTGAACACGCAGACAAAGAACTGAAGAGTTGAATCGCATGTGAAGAAATACAAATGTGTAGTGAAATATTATGGAGAAGGAAATGGCAACCCACTCCAGTATTCTTGTCTGGAGAATCCTGTGGACAGAGGAGCCTGGTGGGCTGCTGTCCATAGGGTCGCACAGAGTCAGACACGACTGAAGCGACATAGCAGCAGCAGTAGTGAAATATTAACAATTGTTTACCCCACTTCAAATTTCAAAGTGACAGCTAAAAATAAGATGGCATTTCTCTCCCATCAAATTGGCAAAGATGTTTTAAAAATCACAACCCCTAACATTATAAAGCACTTTCATGCACTAATGAGAACAATAAATTGGTCTGGCTTTTGAGGATGGCAATTTGGCAAGGTGCATTAAGAACCTTAAGAAAAGTTCAGACTTTTGTTCCCGAAACTCCTTATCTAGAACTTTATCTTAAGAAACTGGTAATGCAGGTAGAGATTTTATACAAAGACATTCATTTCAGCTCTGAATAACATGAGGAGAACCATTAAGAGAATAGTTAAATAGATCATGGGACAGCCACACAATAGAATACTTTGCAGTTATCAAAAATGATATTTTTTAAAGGACTTTTAATAACACAGAAATATTTACAATAATAAATTAGATAATCTAGGTGACATGGAAAAACTCTCAGAAACACACATATTACCAAAAATTGACTCAAGAAAAAACAGAAAAGTTGAACAGACCAATAACAAGTAAAGAGATTAAATAGGCTTCACAATCCTTCTGTCCATGGGATCAAGAATACTGGAGTGTGTATTTCCTGTTCCAAAAGAGATTGACTCAGTGATCAAAAACCTCCTCTTATCACACAGGCCACTCCTGTTCCCTATCTGTAACTTTTATAAAGAATCATTTTTCAATACAATGAATTATATATAATTAGGGTTCAGATTCTGGACCAAGGGAGAAGTTCGTCTTCACTTTGCTCTCCATGTACTTTTGGATCACCTCAAGGGCACTGTTTTCTCTTTCCAGTGGCCTCCTGTTATCATCACCTTCCCCTTTAGCAAAGTCTTCTGTAAGACAAAGAGCAAGATACTGAATTGTACTTGGTGGATAATACATACTATTACCAGGGATATTTGCATGTTGACAAAGGCCAAAACCTTAACCAACAGAATGAATCCCTGAGTGAACTGGCATTCAAGGCCATTCCCTACCTCCTTCCACTAGTCTTCTATTTCTTACTACCCCATATGTGAGCTGAGCAATGGGAACAGTCTCTTGCTCTTCCAGCCAAATGGATATACTACCTGGATCTCCCCAAGTGCCTCACACGTGCTCAGGTTTCTCAGGATTTCCCTTCCATTTGGACGCCTTCTTGTCCACTACTCAACTCTTACCCACCACCTGGGGCCACCTGCATCACACACCCCTCTTGAATTCTTCTTTCATTTATTCATTAATTCAAAGACCCTGTCTTGAGCACCTGCCACCATCTGGTAGTGTGCCAGGCACAGGAGATATACTGGTGATGAAAACACACATGGGCTCTGACCTCATAGAGCTTAGTTTCTTGGGGAAGACTGATACCAAGCAAATATACAAATATATGTATAATTATCATGTGTACTGTGTGAACTGGAGGAAAAGAACAGGGTGCAGTGAAAGACGAATGAAGTCAGGGGAAGCAGCGTCCTTGAGTGGCCCAGCTGACCCTGACCCATTCCTAATTGAAACCCTAAAAGCCTTACTGAGTGAACCACTCACTCAAAAATGTCTCTGGAATCCTTTTAGGTGCCAGGCCCTGGGCAATAATAATACAAAGTACCACTGACTGAGCAATTACCATATGCCAGGCACTGTGCGTGTCTGCACTTGCTATACCCTCCCATTTAATGCTTAAAATGACTCCATGAGAGAAGTACTGTTATTATTCCCATTGTACAGATGAGGTGACTGAGTCACAGAGTGGGTCAGTTACTTTCCTAAGGCCATTCATTTTGTTAGTGACAAAGTTGGGATTCCAACTCAGACAGTCTGAATCCTGAGTTCACCCACATAACCACAATACTGTACTCTGTAAGACGTGTGTGTGTGTGTGTGTGTGTTTGTGGAAGGCGCACAGATGAAGAGATGGGTCCAGTCGGGAGTCTGCCACGCAGGCACTGATCATATCTTGCCATAGCCTGGTCCTATCCTTGGTGCACAGTGGGGAAGGGAGGGAAATCCAGTCTGCTGAAGTGGGGGCGAGGGGCATGGATGATGGGGATCACAGCATGCAGTGACAGGATTTGAGCTGGATCTTGGCTGACTTTGGAATTTGTCCATAGAAAAGGGGAAGAGGAGAGGCCTGGAGAACAGCCTGTTCAAAGCCACAGCGATGGAAAGAACACGGAATGTCTGAAGCCCAGGCAGTCTGCTCTTGACCCTGCTTAGGGGCCAGGGTCGTGGCAGGGGAGGGGAAGGCTGAGGGTGCTGTTTTGTCTTCTTCCTTCCATGTTTGGAAATACACATTCTCTTTTCCCAGGGAAGATGTTCTTTTCTTCATTTTGGAGGCAAAGCTGGGCATTGAAGATGCACGGAGACAGGTGGCTATATGCCACCCCTCTACTTTCCACAGAGTGAAAGATGCAGGAAGCATGATAAAAGAGCCGAAGGCACATTCAATCTTCTACATAATAGGAGAGATGAGTTAAGATTCTCTTGGTTCTTGGACAGTATAAAAATTGAAAATTTATCCTCAAGCCAGAGAATGAAATCTTACCAGTCACAATCTATGCTGTCCTTCAGTTCTCGCAGATCCCTTTGGTGACTTTATCCCAAACAGCCGACACAAGTTTTGTTAACAGAAGCATCCCAGGTTTTTGGTAATCTACCACCTGGTATCCCGCAGAGTCCCTGGAAGAGTGCTGAACACACACTATGTGCCTCAGTTTCCTCATTTACAAGATGAGCACAGTAATAGCCCCTACTTCAGAGAGTTAACTGGAGGATTAAATGAGATATTGGACGGAAAGAAAGTTCTTAGCAAAGAGCCTGGCTCACTATAAGCCCCTCCCCCCATGAATGTTAATATCATAGTGAGATTTGCTGATGGTGTGTGGGCTTTTCATCTGGCTTTGCTTTGGTTTTGTAACAGTAAACTGGGAAAAGGTATTTGAAGTGGTCAAGGAGTCTTTCTGTTCCCTTCACTCCCAAACACAGACAATATCTAAGGTCAACACCCTGGGGTTATTCTGACTATTATGCACTTAAGAAACGTTTCTAACCAGTCACCAAAACAAGACCATTTCCCTTGGCTTACTTCTTCTTCTTTTTTTTTTTTTTAAGTTCAAATTTTCTTTCTTTTTTAAATTTTTTTAATATTTTATTTTATTTTTTAATTTTACAATATTGTATTGGTTTTGCCATATATCAACATGAATCCGCCACAGGTTTGGCTTACTTCTGAATCCAGATCATGGGCTTTTTGCTCCATGGAAATCAGCCTGTATAAACTTCAAGCTGACTCTGCCAGTTTCAGTTTCTTGCCTCCTGCCCATTTTTCCTTGGCCTCTGGGAAGTATCCCACTGACTCCCAAGTCTGGTCTCAGCATTGACCCCTTCCTGGCTGCTCTTCTAAGTTGATACACCTCATTGGCTATGGTTCTGAAAAACCATAAGATGGCCACCTTGGAAAAGACCCTTAGGTAACAATTACTCACACTCCTCTCCTTCATTTTACAAAGGAAATGTACCAGAGAAGGGGGAGGGATGTGATTTAATCAGGTCACACATTGAGTCTGTGGCGAAACATGACTATGAATTGTCCCACAAAGGTGTTTCAGGACTCTCAGCCTGACCCAGGAGCAGAGCTAGCCTGCCACGTTGTCACCACACCTCTCCCTTTTCGCAGGAGTATCTGGGGCACCCAGTAAACACTGCTCTGGAGGGCAATTGCAAAGCCAGGAGGAGAAGATAGCCGATGACCCGTCTTGTTCTTTAAAAAAAAAAATTGCTGCACTGTCTCCTATAGCACCTGGGATCTTAGTTCCCCAACCAGGGATAGAACCTGCATCCCCTGCATTGGAAGGGGGATCTCAACCACTGGACCACCAGGGAAATCCCAGCAGTCTTGTTCTTCTAGGTGCCATGTTGCAGGGCAGGCATTCAGTAAACATTTGTTGAGCTGAATTTGATACATCTCTGAGGGCAAATAGTCACTACAGTGTGGATGAGGATGTACGCTGACTGTGCATTAAAAACAGCCTTGATAGCATATTCAGAATGGGGAGGGGAACCAAATGTCAGCCAGATATTAAGGGAAAACAGGTCCTTAGATTCCCAGGGAGATGAGGTGAACACAGGTCATCCTTATGGCAAGATTCCTCTGCAGTATTGCCCAGGCAAATGAAACCTGAGGTTACCAGAAATGTACATACTAATCACTTCCATAAGGTTCCTTGGGCTTTGATTTTGTTTTGGTAAGTTTAAGCCTTACCAAACAAAAGATGTTTGTTTTACCCAGTAGTCTCATCATCAGAGAAAACGGTCCTCTACCCACCCACTTTTATCCCCTGCCTAGGGCTTCTTAGTTTTAGCAAAGGAGCATTTAAAAACATAAAGGCAATTGCTAAATAGTAAGAATGCCAACTCCTAGGAGCAATTTGACAGTGAAAATGCAGTTCCCCCTCACCATGTTTATATATTTATGGGCTTTGTATGCTTTGTATATGACATGAATACAGACATCTATCTGATCATTTTTTTGAAATAACAGCTTGATTGAGATGTGATTCACATCTCATAACATTCATTCCTTTAAAGTATATAATTCAGTGGGTTTTTTTTTTAAGTATATTCAGAGTACTTCCACCATCACCACTATCTAATTCCAGAACATTTCATCATTCTGAAAGGAGACCTTGTGCCCATTAGCAGTCACTCTCCATTCCTTCTTACCCCAGCCCCTGGCAACCACTAATCTACTTTCCATCTCCATGGATTGGACTAGTCTGGACATTTGATACAAATGGAATCAGACAATAGGTACCCTTTCCGGTCTTGATGTCACGTACTCGTGATGTGCTCTCTCTGTTAGCCTCTGAGCACTTTTATCTGTGTCATCCTTTAGCCAACAAGCCCAAGAAAATATGCTGCTCAGGCTACCGTGACAGGGCAGTTAGGAATGTACCTAGAATAACAAGTACTTGAAAAGTTGGTATCACGAACAGCATTCTTTCTCTTTCCCAATCCAGGGAGACTGGAGATGATGGAACCATGGGGCTGGCCCCTGGGCTCACTAGGCAGTGTGGTAGAGCAGAGCCCTTCCAAATCCTTCACCAAGTGTCAGGGGGCAGCCCCAGTTCAGACAATGAAGCAGACTGAACTGCTCAGAACCTTTGTTACCAGGCAGCACAAAGGAACATAAACCTAATTGATGGTAAAAGTATCACATTACTCATCTTCATCACGATGGCAATCCAGACAGCCCTTAATCTCAAGTCACCATTAAAAGACACATATTCTACTTCTCCCACTCTCTTTTTAGGCTGGTTTCTTCTGCTGAATACATTGGAAGATAAGAAAACTGGGGAACTGGCCCTGTGTTGATCTGCCCTATCTCAGTATCCTCTAAGGCTCAGCAACCTTTCCACTTGTATTCCTTTCATTTACAGGAATCAGTCTCAAGCTACCTACTTAAGTACAAGGTTTTGCTTCAGTTTGATGTCTTTCTGTCCCAAGGACACAGCTGGAATGTACCATCCTATTTTTGCCCTCCAAACTGAGCTCCCTTCCTTCTTCTCTTAAAGGCAGCTCCAAGTCCTCTGGCCGGAAGCCCTATGATCTCTTTCAACTCATCCCTTTCCTCTGTACCCACCAAAGCACCAGGTCTAAGAATATGTCACCTTGATGACAGTCTTTACTGGACCCTCTGCCTCTAGTCTTGCCTTTTTCCACACCAGACTCCTCCTAAGTGACTCCTGTGAAACATTAATTTAACCATGTCATGATCATGCTCATAAGCTGTTAAAGATCTCCTGCCCTATTTCTTGCCCTAGTGGTCAAGTGGGAAGCTCAACCCCATGGATTCAGTATCAGCTTCCACCTGGAGGTAAGGCCCCCCATTTGGTCTCTTCCACTGCCTCCTCCCTGCTCATACACCTTAGAGCTCATGAACTTAACTGTCAGTACTCCTGACACACACACAGTACTTGTGGGTCCAAGTTTCATACAGTTCCTCCTACCAAAAAAAGTACAAGTCCTGTTGAGGACTCAATGCCGAGTGCTGCAATTTCATCATCTCAGTTAATCTTCTAAACAAGTCCATGGTAGCAAATGGTTCTCCTTATATTATAGAGAAAGAAATTCAGCCTCTGAGAGGTTAAGAGAATTGATCGAGCACCAGAGTTGGCACTGGAGCCTATATCTTCTCTGACTCCGAAAACATTTAATCACCAGGTTACTGAGGACCCACAATATTGTGGTCAAACTTCTCCTCCTGGCATTCAAGGCTTTCCAGAAACCAGTCGCATGAACCCCCAGGACACCTCCATCTGCTCTAGCCATTTGTTTTGGCTGGGTTGTCTTCTAACAAAGAAGTTCCCTAGGGGTAGTGACAAAGGCTTTACATCTCTTGGGGTCCTTCACAGGGCCTGGACCACGGTACAAAGCATTAGTTCTTGTGGAGGAGAATCAAAGTGCTTAAAATGCACTCCAAGCAATAGCAAGCCATGCAAAGCTATGCTTTGCAAAGGAAAGACTTGTTCTGTGACTTCTGATGATGAATGACAAGCAAACCCTTCTGTGTTTGCAGGAACAAACTAGAAACGCTGAAAAAAAAAATCCCAATCCAAACTTGAAGAGGATGTAAGAAAGAATGAAGCACTGACATATATAAACTACCATGTGTAAAATGGGGCTTCCCAGGTGGCTCAGGGGTAAATAATCCACCTGCCGATGCAGGAGATGCACAAGACAAGGCTTTGATACAAAGAATCAGACATGACTAGGCGACTAACACTTTCGCCTTCATTTTCAATCTTTTATCAGATATATGATTTGCAAATATTTTTTCCCATTCTGTGGGTTTCCTTTTTACTCTATTGATAGTGTTGTTTGACGAACTTTTTAAAATCTTCGTGAAATCTAATTTGTCTATTTTTTTCTTTTATTACCTGTGCCTTTGGTGTCATATCCAAAGAATCATTGCCAAATCCAATGTAATGAAATGTTTGTCTTATGCTTTCTTCTAAGAGTTTTGTTTTGTTTTGTTTTGTTTTAGGTCTTACATTTATGTCGTTGATCTGTTGTGAGTTCATTTTCGTATATGGTGCCAGGTAAGGGTCTGGCTTCACTCTTTTGCATGTGGATATCTAGTTTCCCAGCACCATTAATTAAAAAGATTGTCCTTCCCTTCACTGAATGCTTTTGGCACCTTTGTCAAAAACCCTATGTACAAGGGTTTATTTGTGAGCTCTCTATTCTATTCCATTAGTCTTTATGCCACTACCACAATGTTTTAATTACTGTAGTTTCTAAAATAAGTTTTGAAATCAGGAAGTATGTCTTCCAGTTTTTTCTCTTTCAAGACTGTCTTTGCTATTTGGAGTCCCTTAAGGGTCTGCCTATTGTCTTTTGCCATTGGATATAACATCTTGGCCACTCAAGAAGATGGTGGGGGGGTGGTCAGAAAAATAAAGCTTTCTGACACCTGAAGGGGAAGAGGAACATACAGATTGCCACTTTCTCTAATCCAGAAATTCTTAGGGTGAGACTGAGATATTGAGAGTTAGTCACTCAGTCGTGTCTGACTCTTTGAGACGCCATGGACTGTATCCCACCAGGCTCCTCTATCCACGGGATTCTGCAGGGAAGAACACTGGAGTGGGTTGCCATTCCTTTCTCCAGGGAATCTTCCCAACCTAGGGATCGAACTCACATCTCCTGTGTTGCGGGAAGATTCTTTACCATCTGAGCCACCAGGGAAACCCAATAATTGGGTAGTTGCAAACTCTTTGGGTAGTTGCAAACACCCCCAAATTGAAGGATAACTGTGGGTCCATCCCAGGGGCATTTTTTTTTTCTGTAAAGAAAGTACAAAACTATTTTATCAAATTTTCAAATGTATCTGAACCAATGATGGTTAAGAACCACTGCCTTTGATTGCTTTCTCTTCGGGTTTCTACCTCGCCTTCCTGTACCTGGCTCTTTGGGAGCCCATATCTTTGTTCCAGCCATACTTGGAAGGAGGAAGAGGAGTGGGAAGATCTGATTAAAAGTTGGGGTTCTCCATGCACCCCTCACAATTCCTCACACTTTTGCCCCCACCTCACTGCTTCCAGGGAAAACTGCAGCTGGGAATGTGGGGCTGGGAGCTTGTGGGGCCTATGCTTGGAGAGGAGGAGAAAGGAGAGTGCTCCTTGGAGCTGGAGCAAACAAACAGTATATGCTAGGAGGAAATCGTGGCCATTACTCATGATGCCCCAGAGAAGAAAGGAAAGAAGATGCTATATTTGATCCTTTGGCTTTGACCTTCCAGGCTACCTGCACCCCAGAGAATAGTGCTCAGATGAGCATAGGCATTGGGTTGGGCAGGACCATCCCAGGGTGGAGGCTCAGGCAAGTTGAAGAGCATCCAGGCTTCCTTCATTCCCACATGCCCTATGGGAGCCACCAGCATTCTGAAGGCCTTCCCACCAGACTCCTCCAGGTCCACAGAACCGTAAGGAAGGCCTTAGGAAAAGCTATGTTAGAAATGTTTATAATAGAACCTCCAGTGTAATACTTCCCCTGCTTGTACTCCCTTCCCCCAGTCAATACTCTCTTAGAGGCCAACCAATCTCTTCCTCCTGTTCTGTGGGTAGAAGAGACTTAATCAGCTAAATGCATCTAATCCCAAGTGCTTTTCCCCAAGGAACATGGAACTTTAGGTCAGTGAAATCATTACATTCTGCACTTGTGTGGGAGAGACTTGGGGTCAAGGAGATCTTTTATCCTGGGTGCCCTTAAACCAGATTTTCAACATCCTCTACTCAGTTCCCACAGCAGTGGATTTTAAGTGAGGGCTACATTTCATTTCCCCAAATCTAGTTAAATATACAGATGCCTGAGACAAAATCAGCAAGGGTACAGAAGAATTCAACATATCAACCAAATTGATCTAGTTGACATATATAGAACATTCCACCCACTCCCACAATATATATATTTTTTCTAGTGTACATAGAACATGCACCAAGATGGCCTGTACCTTGGGCTATAAACAAACATCAATAAATTAAAAAAATTTAAATCATGGAGAGTAATTTCTCTGATGACAGTGGAATCAAGCTAGAAATCAATAACAGAAAGATAAGAGGAAATTTTTGAAATACTTGAAAAACTAAACAACAGATTTCTAAGTAGATTCTCCATGGGTCAGAGAAGTAGATTCAAGGAAATTAGAAAATGTTTTGAGCTGAATGAAATAAAAGTACAACATACTAAAAATCATGGGATGCAGTAAAGCAGTGCGGACAGGGAAACTTACACTACATTACATGCTTATAGAAGAAAAGAAGGGGCTTCCCAGGTGGTGCTAGTGATAAAGAACCTGGCTGCCAATGCAAGAGATGTACAAGATGCAGGTTTGATCCCTGGGTTGGGAAGATCCCCTGGAGGAGGGCATGGCAACCCACTCCAGTATTCTTGCCTGGGAAATCCCATGCACAGAGGAGCCTGGCGGGCTACAGTCCATGGGTCGCAAAGAGTAGGACTGAAGCGACTTAGCACACATACATGCATAAGAAAAGAAGAAAGGTCTCAATCAGCGATCTAATCTTCCTCAAGAAACTACAAAACAAAGAGCAAAATAAACCCAAAGCAAGGAGAAATAAGGGAATAAAAAAGAACAGAAATCAATGAAACTGAAAACAAAAGGCAATGACAGCAAAAGTAGATTCTTTGAAAAGATCAATGGAAATGACAATCCTCTAGTAATACTGACAAAGGAAAGAAAGAAGACAAATTACTAATATCAGGAATGAAGCAGAATACCCATACAGACAATGTAGGCATCATTGGAATAATAAGGGAATAACTCCAACAATTCTATCATAAATATGACAATTCAGATGAAACGCTCCAGTTCCTTGAAAACCACAGACTACTGAAACTCACCCAAGAAGAATTAACCTGAATAGTTCTTTAATTATTAAGGAAATTGAATTACTAAAACATTCCACCAAAAATAGCCCTGTCCAAGATTGCTTCCTTGGTGAATTCTACCAAACATTTAAAGGAAATATAACACAAATTCTACCTAATTTCTTTCAGAAAACAGAAGAGGAAGGGAATACATCTCAATTTATTTTATGAGGCCAGCATCAGCATGATACCAAAACCTGACAAAGATGTGATAGGTACAGAATGAAAGGATAAAATAGATGATTAAGCAGTTAATCCAACTAGGGTATTTTAAGTAGAAAAATATGGGAGACCCCTGTTAGTTAACTCAAGAAAGCATGTTTGCTTAACTACAGAAACAAGCAGGCTTGCTTAGCTACAAAACCGTGCAGCAGAAGCACAGGACAGGCTCCAAAACAATGAAACAATGGTGACATGAGCCCCACATCCTGTCCAGTGAGCTCAGTAAGTTAATGAGCCCTAAGACATGCTCTCTGCACACACAAAGACAATAATCTGTGGGCCTAGCTTGACCATGTAGGGACAAGAAAACTCCTCTGCCCAACCTGGAGGAGGAGCCGATGATGGAAGCATAACGTCTACTCAAGAAAGACAAAGAAGTTCTCCCTCTCTCCGCTTTTCCTTTGATTACAAAACTGTAGCTCAGTAAGTTCTTGGGTCATGGCATTTCTTGCCCACCTGCTTGTAAAGCTCACAAGCATCCTATTCTAATAAATCACTTCTTATCTACCACTTTGCTCTTGCTGAATTCTTCCCTGCACTGAGACATAAAGGACTATGGGACTGGAGCTCTTCAGAGTTCTGGAAATGACACCGTGTATTGGTTTCATATGGTCCAAAAATCAAGCAATCAAGCTACAGGCTAATATTCCTCATGAATGTAGACCCAACAGTTTACAACAACATATTTGTAGATGCAATTCAGCAACATATAAAAAGAATATGTCACAACCAAGAGGAATCACCTGATAATGTAAGACATATTCTAAATTTGAAAAGCAACCAATGTGATCAACCATATCAATAGTCTAAAGAAGAAAATATAGATGCCTAGGCCTTATATGCAGAGGACATCATGAGAAATGCTGGACTGGAAGAAGCACAAGCTGGAATCAAGATTGCCGGGAGAAATATTAATAACCTCAGATATGCAGATGACACCACCCTTATGGCAGAAAGTGAAGAGGAACTAAAAAGCTTCTCGATGAAAGTGAAAGTGGAGAGTGAAAAAGTTGGCTTAAAACTCAACATTCAGAAAATGAAGATCATGGCATTCGGTCCCATCACTTCATGGGAAATAGATGGGGAAACAGTGGAAACAGTGTCAGACTTTATTTTTCTGGGCTCCAAAATCACTGCAGATGGTGACTGCAGCCATGAAATTAAAAGATGCTTACTCCTTGGAAGGAAAGTTATGACCAACCTAGATAGCATATTCAAAAGCAGAGACATTACTTTGCCCACAAAGGTCCGTCTAGTCAAGGCTATGGTTTTTCCTGGGGTCATGTATGGATGTGAGAGTTGGACTGTGAAGAAGGCTGAGCGCCGAAGAATGGATGCTTTTGAACTGTGGTGTTGGAGAAGACTCTTGAGAGTCCCTTGGACTGCAAGGAGATCCAGCCAGTCCATTCTGAAGGAGATCAGCCCTGGGATTTCTTTGGAAGGAATGATGCTAAAGCTGAAACTCCAGTACTTTGGCCACCTCATGAGAAGAGTTGAGTCACTGGAAAAGACTCTGATGCTGGGAGGGATTGGGAGCAGGAGGAGAAGGGGATGACAGAGGATGAGATGGCTGGATGGCATCACTGACTCGATGGATGTGAGTCTGAGTGAACTCCGGGAGTTGGTGATGGACAGGGAGGCCTGGCATGCTGCGATTCATGGGGTCGCAAAGAGTTGGACACGACTGAGTGACTGAACTGAACTGAGGCCTCAATATAGATGCCTTGGTTCAGACCAAATGAATCAGCACTTTCATCAGCAGGAGCAGGCAATCTGCATTTTAACAAGTTCCCTAGGTGTTTCTTGGGGTGTCTCAATACCCACAACCTTTCAGAATAAAGAATTCCCCTCTTAGCTTGGCATAAAAGGCCCTCTGTGAGCAAGCCCCTGCCTGCCACTCTGCCCTCATCTTTTATGTCTCCCCTCCTGAAGCTGGGGTAACCACTACCTTCCACACACAGATTGTCCTATTCCAGCCGTCTGCTCTATTCTCTCTGGCCTTAGCCTAGTGCAATCTTTGCCTTGCTGATTCCCATTCTTTTTTCATAACTTTAGCTCAAACATCACCTTCTCTGGGGCCCCTTCCCTGGGCCAGGCACCCTTCTTGGGGTTCCCACAGTCTCCTTGGACTTTCCTCTTTCAGATTCCTGGTCAAATTGTATTGGGATTGTCTATTACTTGTTGCCTTACCCTGCTTTTTAACTCAAGGCCAACCCGGAGTAAGTACCAAGTACTTTCTACTTAGACAGCTGGGAGGCAAGGGCTCCCTCCTTCAATTGTAGGGTAAAGGGAGTGAAACAATGGGCACTTCTGAAAACTCCTCAAAGGCCAAGGGCCCAGTGACAGATACCCCAAAACCCTCCTCCATTGCAGGAGGCTGATTAAGGGTTTGTTCTGAGCCTCAGTCTTCCAACTGTGCCTTGGTTTTGTGCGGCCCTTTTACCCATGTGGAGGCAGCAATACACCCAGGGTCAAGACTACAGGTGACTGTCCATTATCAAGTTTAAGGGATTGGGGAGGGGGAGGTGAAAGCGATTAGAAGTGCAAACCACTGAGCACTCTGGACTTAAAACAATGATTTTCAAATGGATGGTTTTGTCCCCCAGGAACATTTGCCAAAGTCTGGAGACTATTTTGATTGTTACATGAGGGTGGGGTGGGGAGGGGAGGCACTACTGACATCTAGTGGGTAGAAAGCAGGGATGCTGCTAAACACGCTGTTATGCTCAGGACACACTTCCCCAACCTTCAGATAATTATCCAGCCTGAAATGTCAACAATGCAAGTTTGAGAAACCCTTGATCAGACAGGACTGAGAGGTGGGGCTCAGACCAGCCCTGAATGGTGAAGAAATATCATCATCATCATCAAATTACTTGTCTGCTAAAATGGCCTGAATAACTGTGTTGATTCACGAGCCTTTGCCTCTGGAATGGATCAACTGAAGAACCCGGAAGGCGGTTGGTCTCATTGTTTCTGAATAATTAGTAGATGAAGGCCCTGTATAATAGTAAGAAGTCTGATTCAGAGACTATTTAAAAATAAGTTATTTTCAAGTAAAACAGTAACCTCAACTAATGTCTGACAGGACATGACTCAGTAGAGGTTAACCTTGACCTTTGTTAATGAATAAATAAGGTAAAGTAATTAGCACATAATTGCATGCAAATGATGCTGTTACCAGATTAGTTGAACTGTCTCCAACCATTTTTATTCAGATGAGTAATTTCATAGCTAACCCTTTTTAAGCGTTGGGGCTGCCTATACTCAAGTACTGTGGATTCTGGCTCTTTCAATTAATAAGACTTCACTCTGATGTTCAGAGGTTCAACCAAGGTTTCACTAATCTTAAGAAAAGAGTTTAAAATTAAGATCAAATCATGTAGGAAAAAACTGTGTGTGTGAGATACATTTATTTCTACATTTATATATTTCTTTCTATATCCATCTCTCTCTCTCTCTCACGCACACACACACACACTCGAAAGGAATAGTGCACAGTATGGGGAACCATGGCCACATCAAGAAGAGGGTGTTAGAAAGTATTTATAGGATATGGGCTTGTGTTCTGTGATTTGGGGAGAGTTTAAGGTTTGCTCTAGATTGGGTGCTATCAGGAAGCAGGGCTATTTCTATAACTGGATATTCAATAATTTTACCCAGAAGAAGGGCAGACCAGAGAAATGCTCAAGCTATAACTGATAAACAAGAAGCAGCCACTCGTATTAGCCAGAAGAGGAAGATGTTTGCTCATTTCTGTGGATTGGACAATGGTCATGTTTTGCCTGGGTTCAGACATGGTTAATGAGTGGTCATATTTCTGCCTTGATCCATCACTGTCACTGAGTGGCCTTGTCTGATGGTGCTGTTCATGAGATTATTTATATTCAACAGGACAGTAGCAAGGCCTAGCTGGGAGTGCTGGATGGCCCAGGATGCTTCTTCTTTTCTTGATGTATTATGTTATATTAATATTATATCCCATCCTATCTTACCATATCATATAGTAATACTATTCAGTATATATATAATATATTTTTATATAATATTATATATATATTAAAATATATATATATTTCTATATAATATGGGCTTCCCTGCTGACTCAGATGGTAAAGAATCTACCTGCAATGCAGGAGACCTGGGTTCGATCCCTGGGTCAGGAAGATCCCCTGGAGAAGGGAATGTCAACCCACTCCAGTATTCTGGCCTGGAGAATCCCATGGACAGAGGAGCTTGGCTGGCTATAGTCTATGGGGTTGAAAAGAGTCAGACACAACTTAGCGACTGAACAACAACAACAATATTTTACATATATGTGTATATATAATAGATAAAATACATTATATAGTGTATATATAGTATATAAAATATATACTGAAATGAAGTGTTGTTCAGTCATGTCTGACCGTTTGCAACCCCATGGACTGCAGCACACCAGGCTTCCCTGCCCTTCACTATCTCCCAGAGTTTGCTCAAACTCATGTCCATTGAGTTGATGCATCCAAACATCTTATCCTCTGCCACCCCCTTCTCCTCTTGCCCTCAATCATTCCCAGCATCAGAGTCTTTTTCAACGAGCTAGCTCATCGCATCATGTGGCCAAAGTATTGGAGCTTAAGCTTCAGCATCAGTCCTTCTAATGCATTTTCAGGCTTGATCTCCTTTAGGATTGACTGGTTTGATCTCCTTGAAGGCCAAGGGACTCTCAAGAGTCTTCTTCAGCACCACAGTTCAAAAGCATCAATTCTTTGGTGCTCAGCTTTCTTTATGGTCCAACTTTCACATCCATACATGACCACTGGAAAAACCATAGCTCTATACAGACCTTTGTTGGTAAAGTGATGTCTGTTTTTTAATACACTGTTCTAGGTTTCTCATAGCTTTCCTTCCAAGAAGCAAACATCTTTTAATTTCATGGCTGTAGTCACCATCCACAGTGACTTTGAAGCCCAAGAAAATAAAATATGTCACTGCTTCTTCTCTTTTTCCTCTTCTGTTTGCCATGAAGTGATGAGACCAGATGCCATGATCTTACTTTTGGGAATGTTGAGTTTTAAGCCAGCTTTTTCACTCTCCTCTTTCACCTCATCAAGTGGCTCTTTAGTTCTTCTTCACTTTCTGCTATTAGAGTGGTATCATCTGCATATCTGAGGTTGTTGATATTTCTCCTGGAAATCTTGATTCTAGCTTATGGCTCATCCAGCCTGGCATTTCACATAATGTACTCTGCAAACAGGATGACAATATACAGCCTTGTGATTACTCCTTTCCCAATTTGAAACCTGTCTATTGTTCCATGTCCAGTTCTAACTATTGCTTCTTGATCTGCATACAGGTTTCTCAGTAGACAGGTACGGTGGTCTGGTATTCCTATCTCTTGAAGAATTTTCCACCATTTGTTGTGATCCACACAGTTGAAGGCTTTTGTGTAGTTGCTGAAGCAGATGTTTTTCTGGAATTCCCTTGCTTTCTCTGTGATCCAGTGAAGGCTGGCAGTTTGATCTCTGGTTCCCCTGCCTTTTCTAAGCTCAGCTTGTACATCTGGAGGTTCTCAGTTCACATACTGCTGAAGGCTAGCTTGAAGGATTTTGAGTGTAACCTTACTAGCCTGTGAAATGAGCGCAATTGCACAGTAGTTTGAACATTCTTTGACATTGCCCTTCTTTGGGACTGGAATAAAAGCTGACCTTTTCCAGTCCTGTAGCCACTGCTGAGTTTTCCAAATTTGGTGACATATTGAATACAGCACTTTAACAGCATCATCTTTTAGGATTTGAAATAGCTCAGCTGGAATTCCATCACCTCCACTAGCTTTATATAAGTCCTGCCACATCCGCAGACTCTGCATCTACAGATTCAAGTAACTGTGGATAGAAAATATTCAGGAAAAAAAATTCCAGAAAGTTCCAAATAGTCTCCTCTTTGTAAGATTTGTTGTGAAACTGAGAGAAAACATCTACATAGTTCTGGTATATAGTTAGATACTTTAAATGTGGTGGCCCAGCCTGCTCACTCAGCTTCAGTGCAATGATCTCTCAGCAGTGAGAAAGAAGGGGGAGGAATGGGCCCCGAAAAGTTGAGATGTCCACAAAGGCTGAGAAGGGAAGACTTCTTCCCGTTCTTACCCCTATCCTCTGTTCCCTTCTTGCCTCCACTGAGAGCTGGCATAGTCTCCCCTCATCGAAATCTACTCTTAGGTAAGATTAGGGCTGTTACAGGGAGTCTGGCCTTAAGCTGGAGGACTGAAACTCTAAGGGGGAAACACCAAGCATCAGGCAGTGGATGGGAGAGGACCAGATGGAGAGGATTTGCTTCAGTGCCCCTGAAATCCAGCCCACTCTACACACTAGAAAAAAAGCAGTTTTGGTCAGGAGGTGTTATTAAAGAAGTCACATGGTCCTAGCAGGACACAGTCATTTCCACTGACATCCCACCACAGGGGCTTCCAAACACTAAGACTGGGCTGACTGTTCCTCCTCAGACTTTCGGTTAAGGCTAATGATTCATAAACAAACTCATAACTGCAGGCTGGTCTTTCAGTGACCTTGAAGGATACTCCTTCTATAATCCCAACTTCTAATTTGCCTAATTTGTACTTCTAATAGTAATAAAAAAGACATCGTGGACTCCCTTCCCCTCTCTACCCTCCTCCTGTCCCTTCTACCTAACACAACCTAAGGCTGTGATCCCTTCATGGAGCCGTGGCGAAGGGGCTTGCATAAATCAATGAAGCTATGAGCCATGCCATGTAGGGCCCCTCAAGATGGATGGGTCATAGTGGAGAGTTCTGACAAAACGTGGTCCACTGGAGGAGGGAATGGCAAACCACCCCAATATTCTTGCTGTGAGAACCCCCTGAACAGTATGAAAAGGCAAAAAGATATGACACCCGAAGACGAGCCCCCTAGGTTGGAAGGTGTCCAATATGCTACTGCAGAAGAGCAGAGGGCAATTACTAATTGCTCCAGACAGAATGCAGCAGCTGGGACAAAGTGGAAATGACACTCAGGTGTGGATGTGTCTGGTGGTGAAAGTGAATTCCGATGCTATAAAGAACAATATTGCATAGGAACCTGGAATGTTAGGTCCATGAATCAAGGTAAATTGAATGTGGTCAAACAGGAGATGGCAAGAGTGAACGTCAACATTTTAGGAATCAGTGAACTGAAATGGACAGAAATGGGTGAATTTAATTCAGATGACCATTATATCTATTCTAAGCGAGAACCCCTTAGAAGAAATGGAGTAGCCCTCATAGTCAACAGAAGAGTCCAAAATGCAGTATTTGAATGCAATCTCAAAATGACAGAATGATCTCGGTTTGTTTCCAAGGCAAACCATTCAACATCACAGTAATCCAAGTCTATGCCCCAACCACTGATGCTGAAGAAACTGAAGTTGACCAGTTTTATGAAGACTTACAAGAACTTCTAGAACTAACACTGAAAAAAAAGACATCCTTTACATCATAGGGGATTGAAATGCAAAAGTAGGAAGTCAAGAGATACCTGGAGTAACAGGCACGTTTGACCTTGGAGTACAAAATGAAGCAGGACAAAGGCTAACAGGATTTTGTCAAGAGAACACACTGGTCATAACAAACACCCTCTTCTAACAACACAAGAGATGACTTTACATGTGGATATCACCAAATGGTCAATACTGAAATCAGATTGATTATATTCTTTGCAGCCAAAGATGGAGAAACTCTATACAGTCAGCAAAAACAAGACCTGGAGCTGACTGTGGCTCAGATCATGAACTCCTTATTGCAAAATTCAGGCTTAAATGGAAGAAAGTAGGGAAAACCACTAGACCATTCAGGTATGACCTAAATCAAATCCCCTATGATTATACAGTGGAGGTGGCAAGTAGATTCAAGGGATTATATCTGACAGACAGAGTGCCTGAAGAACTATGGACAGAGGTTTGTAACACTGTACAGGGGGTGGGACCAAAACCATTCCAAAGAAAAAGAAAGGCAAGAAAGCAAAGTGATTGTCTGAGGAAGCTTTACAAATAGCTGAGGAAAGAAGAGAAGTGAAAGGCAAGGGAGAAAAGGAAAGATATACCCAACTGAATGCAGAGTTCCAGAGAACAGCAAGGAGAAATAAGAAGGCCTTCTTCAATGAACAATACAAAGAGAGGAAAACAACAGAATGGTAAAGACTAGAGATCTCTTCAAAAGAACTGGAGATATTAAGGGAACATTTCATGCAAACATGGGCATGATAAAGAGCAGAAACAGTAAGGACCCATCAGAAGCAGAAGAGATTAAGAAGAGGTGGCAAGAATACACAGAAGAACTATACAAAACAGGTCTTAATGACCCAGATAACCATGATGGTGTGATCACTCATCTAGAGCCAGACATCCTGGACTGTGAAGTCAAGTGGGCCTTAGGAAGCATCACCACGAACAAAGCTAGTGGAGGTGATGGAATTCCAGCTGAGCTATTTCAAATCCTAAAAGATGATGCTGTTAAAGTGCTGTATTCAATATGTCACCAAATTTGGAAAACTCAGCAGTGGCTACAGGACTGGAAAAGGTCAGTTTTCATTCCAATCCCAAAGAATAGCAGTGCCAAAGAATGCTCAAACTACTGCACAATTGCACTCATTTCACATGCTAGCAAGGTTATGCTCAAAATTCTCCAAGCCAGGCTTCAACAGTATGTGAACTGAGAACTTCCAGATGTACAAACTGAGTTTAGAAAAGGCAGGGGAACCAGAGATCAAATTGCCAGCATTCACTGGATCACAGAGAAAGCAAGGGAATTCCAGAAAAACATTTACTTCTTCTTCAATGACTACATGAAAGCCTTCGACTGTGTGAATCACAACAAACTGTGGAAAATTCTTCAAGAGATAGGAATACCAGACCACCGTACCTGTCTACTGAGAAACCTGTATGCAGGTCAAGTAGCAACATCTAGAACTGGACATGGAACAATGGACTGGTTCCAAATTGGGAAAGGAGTAATCACAAGGCTGTATATTGTCATCCTGTTTATTTAACTTATATGCAGAGTATATTATGTGAAATGCCAGGCTGGATGAGCCACAAGCTAGAATCAAGATTGCCAGGAGAAATATCAACAACCTCAGATATGCAGACGATACCACTCTAATAGCAGAAAGTGAAGAAGAACTAAAGAGCCTCTTGATGAGGTGAAAGAGGAGAGTGAAAAATCTGGCTTAAAACTCAACATTCCCAAAAGTAAGATCATGGTATCTGGTCCCATCACTTCATGGCAAATAGAAGGGGGAAAAATGGAGAAACAGTGATATATTTTATTTTCTTGGGCTTCAAAATCACTGCAGACACTGACTACAGCCATGAAATTAAAAGATGCTTGCTCCTTGGAAGGAAAGTTATGTTAAACCTAGACAACATATTAAAAAGCAAAGATGTCACTTTGATGACAAAGGTCCATATAGTCAGAGCTATGGTTTCTCCAGTAGTCATGTATGGATGTGAAAGTTGAACCATAAAGAAGGCTGAGTGCCAAAGAATTGATGCTTTTGAACTGTGGTGCTGAAGAAGACTCTTGAGAGTCCCTTGGCCTTCAAGGAGATCAAACCAGTCAATCCTAAAGGAGATCAAGCCTGAAAATTCATTGGAAGGACTGGTACTGAAGCTTAAGCTCCAATACTTTGGCCACCTGATGCCAACTCACTGGAACATATCCTGATGCTGGGAAAGATTGAGGGCAGGAGGAGAAGGGGACAACAGAGGAAAAGGATGGCATTACCAAGTCAATGGGCATGAGTTTGAGCAAACTCTGAGAGATGATAGTGAAGGACAGGGAAGACTGGCATGCTGCAGTCCATGGTGTCACAAAGAGTCGGACATGACTTAGCTACTGAACAACAACAAAATCTCCCAGACTGAGAATGTCACTTGAGACACAGGCTGTTTTATTTCCCTGTAGCAGAGCTGAGCTAAAGGTTCCCTGAAGACAGGGCCTGATATGTGGTTTTTTAACATTTCATCAAATGCTTCTACATGCCAGGCACTGTGTTTTGTCTCTCTCTCTCTCTCTCTCTCTCTCTCTCTCTCTCTCTTTTTTTTCCAAATTAAAAAATAATCACAGAAAGTTGTGAAGATACTACAGACAGTTCTTATGTACTTTTTGCCCAGTTAGTCCCGATGGTTAAATCTTTTGTTCTTCTAGTAGAATAACAAAATTGGGAAACGGACACTGTGCAATGTGTGTATGAGTTCAATGTCATTTCACGACAGGTGTAACCACTGCCTTGGTTAAGACCCAGAACTATTCCGCCAGCACAAACATCCCCCTCTGGCTACTTCTGTACAGTCACTCCCTTCACTTCCCCTCCGCCTTCACTCCTAACCCCTGGAAACGACTCACCTGTGCTTCAGCTCTGTACTTTTGTCACTTCAAGAAAGTTACACACATGGAATCAGACTGTGTGTACCGTTTAGAGGTTGGTTTTTTCCATTCGGCATAATGCCTTTGATGTGCACCCAAGTCATTGCGTGTCTCTATAGTTTCTGTTGTTGTTGTTGTTTCCATTGGTGACTAGTGCTTTTGGCATCATGTTTAAGAACTCTATCAAGGCCCCGGTTCTGAAGCTTTTCTCCTGTGTGTTCTGACTCCCCACTCTAGAGAATGGGAGAAACAAACCTTCCCTTCCCTAAGTCCCACAGCTGATCCATCATGATGTCAAGATGATCCCACCTCCTAACTGGGCCTGGTCCCTGGCCACCACTCTGCATGTTCACTGCCCGCATCACAGGAGACTTCGGTCATCACCTCCCACCTGAATGCCTGGAGCAGCTTTCCAACTGTCTCCCCATTTCTACTCTCGGCTGCCCCCCAGACTCAAGGCAAACTTGATTCTGTGTCCTGCCAGAAGTCCTTAAGTAGCTTCTCAAAGCTTTTAGTGAAGTGAAAAGTGAAAGTGTTAGTTGTTCAGTCGTGTCCAACTCTTTGCAGCCCCGTGGACTGAAGCCCGCCACGCTCCTCTGTTCATGGAATTCTCCAGGCAAGAATACTGGAATGGGCTGCCATTTCCTTCTCCAGGAGATCTTCCCTACCCAGGGATTGAACCTGGGTCTCCTACATTGCAGGTAGATTCTTTATCATCTGAGCCACCAGGGAAGCCCAAAGTTCTTAGTCTGCAACCTAAATCTTGTGGTCTGTGTGGCCCCTGCTCTCTGGTCCCTCTTTGCCAATCTCCCAGAACTCACAGAGCCTCTCTTCCCACTTCCCTCAGCCCCAACCTCTGGCCAGCTTTCTGTTCTTTGAAAGTACATGCCATCTGGCCTCTGGGCTCCCACGTGCTGTATCCCCTCCCACCTCTCCACCTGGCCAAATCCTTCTCATTCTGCATGTTTCAGCTTTAAATATCACTTCTGTAAAGGCTTCCCAGACCCCTCCACTGAATGAGGGCCTCCCTATCAAAGTATTTAGCACAATCGTAATTAATTAGTTATTCATGAAAGAACTTAATCTGTGTCACTTCTACTGATTAGATTCTAAGCTCCCAAGGAAGCCATGGATATCCAGTTCACCCTTGCATCTCCAGCTCCCAGAGAAGTATCAGCTCTTAGTAGCTGTTCAGCAGATTCTTCTTGAGTACATGCATGAAGGAAAGTCCAAGCTGCTGGTCCTGAGTTACTGTGACTTTAAGAGAAAGGGAGGGACTTGGAGCTATTGGGAGGCAGGAATGTCTGAATGACACACTGGCTGAACAGCTGGTTGTTCAAGAGGCCTCCTCACTGTAACCTCAGGCCCCTCTTTCTTCCCTCTTCCAACCTCCCTTTACGGGTGAGAGGCCCCAAGAAGGGAGAAGGTTTTTATGAGGTGCTAGGGACCCATTTTTTGAGACTTATATGTCTGCAAAATGTTGGCAGTTTCTTCAGGACACTTAGATTTCAGGTTTGGCAGCACTCACTGGAAAGCGTCCTAGGATCTTTAGGAGGTGGGGCGTGGCTTCGGGGAAACAGAGGCCACTTTTACTACCCTATCCAAACAAGTCCCCCCTCCCGCCGCTCCCCCTTGAGGCTGTAAGCTCCAGAAAGGCAGAGAGCCTGCCCTGTTCACCACTGTGCGTCCAGGGCCCAGCATGTGATAGGCACATCACAAATATTTATTAAGTGAAGGAATGGGGTATGAATGAATGAACAAATGAATGGTTAGCTGAATTGCTGAAGGGACCATGAGTTGCCTGGAAGCCAAAACTGGCCTGATTATATGCTCTTGTCCTCCTGTCTTTCTTGGGACGTCTGCCTTGTTCTTTTATTCCAGGCTGAGGGCATCCAGAGGGTGGGAGCAGGGGCCCCCAGGCCTCCTCGTGGAGGGTTGGCCTGGGATGGTTCAAGGCTCCTTGCTGCAGTTTCCCCCTCCCCTGACTACCCTTCCTGGCCTCAGAGTTGCTCATGGCTTTCCAAGTTGGCAACTTGTAAATGGATGAACTAATTCCAGCAAATAGTTTCTGATTCCCTCCCTCCCAAGCAGCACATGCATTTTCATAGCTCACTTTTATCACTGGAGACCTGGGGATGGGGGCAACTGTGGAGAGATGGGGCACGTGGGAAAGTTTCCAGACCATCCCTCCCCCTGGCAGAGTGGGAGGTAGGTGCTACTACCCACCCCTCCCCCGCAAAGAACATGGGACCTGTGGGGATGGGTAAGAAGAAAACACCCTCCCCACCTCATCCCAGCTGGAGGAAGTGACTGGGAAGGCCCTGGAGAGCCACCTGTGGGAGGCACCCTCTTAGGAGAGACCCAAATCCTGAACTGGATTCTCTGCCTTTAAATAGGTCACTGAAAGGTCAGAGCTGGGAGAGAGGGAAGCCGCCTCCCTGGGCAGCACCCCTCAGAGACAGGCCAGGCTGGCAGCAGCTCCTGAGGCTCAGCTCAGAAGTTGTGTGGAAAGGCCTGGCGAGGCCTGGTGCCATTCCCTCAGGAGAGGCTCCAGGTTGGGGCGGGGAAGGGCTGCATTTCCTTGCTGCTGCTGCTGCTGCTAAGTCACTTCAGTCGTGTCCGACTCTGTGTGACCCCATAGACGGCAGCCCACCAGGCTCCCCTGTCCCTGGGATTCTCCAGGCAAGAACACTGGAGTGGGTTGCCATTTCCTTCTCCAATTCATGAAAGTGAAAAGTGAAAGTGAAGTCGCTCAGTCGTGTCCGACTCTTAGTGACCCCTTAGTCTTACCTTTTTCATTTGGACACCTCTGTGCTGTGGGAAGTATCCAGGCCAGAAGCCTGGCCCCAGCTGGGGCACTGAGTCATTCCCTGTCTGGCTTTAGGGTTTACAAACATAAAGCGAGCATGCTCCCTGCCATGCGTGCTTCCAGAAGCAAAGGTGATAACAGAAAGGAAAGTCCGTGGTCAAAGTGAGGAGCTTTTCTTCTCTCCCATCACTGCTGGTTCCCCGAACTGGCTGCTGGCCTGTCCCATGGGCCCAGGCTCTCTGTCCCCTGGTGTCTCAGAGAGGAGTTTCACCCAGAGCAGGGGGCTCTCTACATGGGATGCTACAGAGGCCCCTTCAAAGTCTCACCTTTATCCTGGTGAGCTCTGAACCTTCCTTCTCCCCCACTGGAGCTAACCCCTGGCTTTACACATTCTTTCACTATCAGCATGAATATGCCTGTGAAAGCTCAATAGCTCAGCCATGTCTGACTCTTTGCAACCCCGTGGACTGTAGCCCACCCGGCTCCTCTGTCCATGGAATTCTCCAGGCAACAGTACTGGAGTGGATTGCCACTGTCTTCTCCAGGGGATCCTCCTGCAACCCAGGGATCGAATTCATGTTTCCTGCATTGGCAGGCAGGTTCTTTACCACTAGTGCCACCTGGGAAGCCCTGTCAGGGTGAACAAGCACTGACAAAAGCCCTGCCGGAGCAGTGACCCAGGCTGAGCCACGGCCCCTCCTCCAGTCAGTAGCAATGAGGACAGGAAAGGAGAGAAACAGGGAGGAAGACCTTCCTTTTTGTGTACTGCTTTACAACTTACCAAGTGTTTCACATTTTCATTTAATCTTCAAATTTTATTTACAGTGATGAAATGGAATTTCAGAGAGGCTAAGCAATTTGTCCAAGGTCACAAAGCATACTAAGACCAGGCTTCAAAGTATCTTGATTTTAAATTCAAGGCAGTTTGTCTATAAAAAGCTGCTCTTCTATCATCCCCAGGAAGCCCTTGTTGAGATATAATGGGAGACAGATTATTTCAGGGCCTTGACTATCCACTAACACCTCAGCATGGATCACTATAGCAGGGCCCACGAGAAGGGAACAAATAGAGCAACAGAAGGAACTTGTCTTTTTAAAGGGCATTTAAAAAACATTTGTTGAGCTAGGTTGACATGCCCCTCCAAGAAATAATACCAAGATCCCATTTACTCTTTACCCAGTTTCTCCCACTGGTAACATATTGCAAAAACTACAGGATAATGTCACAACCAGGGTATGGCATTAATACTGTCAAAAGATACAGACTGTTTCCACTGCCACAAGGATCCGTGATATTGCCTCTTTACAGCCACACCCACTTCTATCCCACCTCAACCCCCTGCTCATTCCCTGGCAACCACTTACTTGTCCTTCATTTCTATAATTCTCATTTCAAGAATGTTGAAAGTGAAAGTGAAGTTGCTCAGTCGTATCTGACCCTTTGTGACCCCATAGACTGTAGCCTACCAGGCTCCTCTGTCCATGGGATTTTCCAGGCAAGAGTACAGGAGTGGATTGCCATTTCCTTCTCCAGGGGATCTTCCAACCCAGGGCTCGAACCCAGGTTTCCCGCATTGTAGACAGACGCTTTACCGTCTGAGCCACCAGGGAAGTCCTTCAAGAATGTTACCTGAATAAAATTATACAGTATGTGTAACCTTTAGAGATTGACTTTTTTTTTTTCACTCAGTATGATTCTCAAGAGATTTGCCCAAGTTCTTGCACATATCAAGACTTGATTCTTTTTATGTCTGGGTAGTAATCCAAGGTATGGATTCTCAGTTTGCTTTGCCATTCACCTGCTGAAGGATTCCAGTTTTTGGCTATTAAAAATAAAGCTGCTATCAATACTCATGTACAAGTGTTTGTGTGACTGTAAGTTTTCATTTTTCCAGGATAGATGCCCAACAGTGTAAGAACTGGGTCATACAGTAGCTGCATGTTTATCTTTTTAAGAAACTCCCAAACTGCTTTCCAGAGTAGCCAAACCATTTTATAGCCCCACCAGCAATATGGGAAAGTCGCTCAGTCATGTCCACCTCTCTGCAACCCCACTGGACTGTAGCCCGCCAGGCTCTTCTGTCCATGGAATTCTCCAGGCAAGAATACTGGAATAGGTAGCTATTACCTTCTCCAGGGAATTATCCTGGCGCAGGGATCCGGCCCAGGGATCCAACCCAGGTCTCCTGCATTGCAGGCAGAGCCTTTACCATCTGAGCCACCAGGGGGCGACAGAGGATGAGATGGTGGGATGGCATCTATGCAATGGACAAGAGCTTGCACAAACTCCAGGAGATGGTGAAGGACAGGGAAGCCTGGTGTGCTGCAGTCCATGGGGTCGCAAATGAGTCGGACACGAATTAATGACTAAACAACAACATGCAACATATGAATGACTCGATTTCTCTAAATCCTCACCGACATTTGGTGGCGTCACTATTTTCTTTCATTTTAAACTTTCTGATGGGTATGTCACTGTGGTTTTAGTTTTCATTTCCTGAATGATGGCTAGGGATATGGGGAAAAATTTAATGTACTTGCTGGATATCTGTATATCCTTTTGGGTGAAATACCTGTTCATGTCATTCTGGCCATCTTCTAATTGGATTTTTTTTTTTTTTTCTGAAGTTGAGTTTGAGAGTTCTTTATATATTCTCAACACTAGTCCTTTGTTGGACATGTGCTTTGCAAATATTTTTTCCCAGTCCGTAGCTCATCTTTCCATCCTTTCAATGGGGTCTTTCACAGACTAAAAGTTGTTATTTTAATGAAGTCCATCTTACCCTTTTTTAAATGGATCATGCTTTTGGTGTCAAGTCTAAGAACTTTTGCCTCACCTTAGATCCTGAAGATTTTCATCTATTGGTTTCCCTAAAAGTTTTTTAATTTTACATTTTATACTTAAATCCATCATCCATTTTGAGTTAACTTCTTTGGCGGGGGTGGGACTATGAATATCTATTTGCTTCAGCATCATTGCATCTTTATCCACAATTAGTTGATCATATTTGTGTGACTAGTTCCAGGTTCTCTATTTTGTTCATTAATCTATGTGTATAATACTCTGATTCCATCCACTTGTTATTTTTCTCTGCCTTTCCATATAAATGTTAGAATAAGCTTGCTGGATTTTGCATTAAACATATACATAATTTGGAGGAGATATGACATTTTTATTCTTTTAAATCTTCTAATTCATGAACACCCCTATAACTCTCCATTTATTTAGACCTTCAATTTCTTTCATCAGTGTTTTGAAGTTTTCAGCACAGAAATGCTGTATATATTTTGTTGGATTTATACCTAAGTATTTAAATTTTTGAGCAATTGTAAATGGAATTGTATTTAAAAATTTTTGTGTCCTTGCATTCATTACTAATATACAGGATTTTGTGTCCATGCATTCATTGCTAATAAACAGGAATATAATCAATATTTTTATTTTACTCTTCTATCTTGTGACCTTGTGAATTCACTTATTAGTTCTAGATTTTTCTGTAGCTAGATTGGGATTTTCTATTTAGACAATCATGCCATCTGCAAATAGGGACAATACTTTTTTCTTTGTTTTATAGCTGTGTACCTTCCCATGTGGCAGAGCCTTCTTACTGTTGGGCAGCATAAAATTCCCCATTTTCCATTAGGTCTCCTCTGATGGCATCCTGGTGGGAGGTAGGGGCACCTCCTACAGCCTCCTGAGGGAGGAAGTATGGTCTCCTCACTCAGCCTTTGCTGCTTTCAGTGGGGATGGGGCCACGGTTTTTCTGTGCTGTCTGACTGGAGTAGAGTATTTATCTAAAATTTGTTTTCTATCTTATGGCCTCTCCCTTTCCTGGTCCTTTGGCTAGGGAGAGCAGGGGCTTTTTTGGACTGTGTCTCTTGTCCTTTCTCAGTTGTCTTTTTCAGTCTAAGGTCTGAGATACCTGAGGCAAAAAGAAAGTCCAAGGAACTCCCTGCCGTTGTTGTTCCTCATGTCCTAAGGCCTCCAGTCTGCCATTTTCTCTCCACCTTTGAGTCTTTCTCCCCTTCCTCCTCCTTCTTCATAGTGTCCAGCATTCTTATTTGTATTTAGCTGGAGGAATAATGTTCATCTACTCCATCCTCCTGGAAGCGAAAGTCTCCACAAGAAGGTTTTAAAGTAGGCCTGAGAGAGAGGGAAAGAGATCTGGAATTTGGATTTTATAGCCCCACCTAGGTACTGGGGGCCTGCCTCTGGGCTAGGTACATCAATGGGTCCAGGTCATCCCAATGGTCCTGGTTGTCTGAGGTACACGGTATTGAGAGGGATGTATAAAAAAGCAGCTGGGAGGTCCCTAAACATGGCCCACATCCCAGTTATCCAATTGCACTGTGCTGAGACTTCAGAAAGCTGGGGCAGGCCCCAAGAGCAGCCTTGGCCAGGAGATTCCCAGCAGCCTGTAGGTGGCACCTGGCATCAAGGAATTCAGATGTGGGCCTTCCAGGGAGTCCAGTGACTGTGCCCATGATAGTGTTGGTCTCCTTCCTTTAAGTCCACAGGGCCCTGCAGTGAGACTGAGCTCCTCCCTCCAAATGCAGAGACTACCTGGGACGTGGCTGCTTGGAAAGTGGGAGCTTCTCATTTCAGTTTTTAGGAAGGTTTGTTAAAGGAAAATGTCTGATTCATTGCAAATTAACTCATCGAGCACCAGAGCCTTTTTGGTGTGGCTCCTATTCCTTCATCCACCAGATATTGTTGTGTACCAGGCTCAGTTCTCGACACTGTGGATATAAAACAGACAAAATTCCTTTTCCCAAGGAACTTTCCAGTGGAATTATTCTTTAAAAAGTTTACGTATTTATTTTTGGCTGTGCTGGGTCTTCGTTGCTGTGTGGGCTTTTCTCTAGTTGCTGCGAGCAGGGGCTACTCTTGTGATCTGGTGTACTGTGCCGCAGGTAGCACTGGATGTCTGGGGATCAGAGAGAAGCTTATCTAGAATTGTTTGTTTTCTAAGGAATTGCTTTATTTTTATTATTTTAAACCCCCCTCCCAGTTTTATTGAGATAGAGTTGACATACAGCACTGTATAAGATTACGGTGCCCAGATAATGATTTGACTTACGTGGATCACGAAATGATTATCACAATAACTTTAGTGAGCATCCATCATCTCACAAAGATACAAAATTAAGGAATACAAAAAAATAATTTTTCCTTGCGATGAGAACTCTTAGAATTTACTCTCTTTTTAAAAAAGTCTAAAGACAGGTATACCTGTGGCGGATTCATTTCGATATTTGGCAAAACTAATACAATATTGTTAAGTTTAAAAATAAAATAAAATTAAAAAAAAATAATAAAAAAATACAAAAGTCTAGAAGTCTTCCCAGGTGGCACTAGTGGTAAAGAACTCGCCTGCCAGCGCAGGAGAGGTAAGGGACCTGGGTTCATTCCTTGGGTTGAGAAGATCTCCTGGAGGAGGACATGGCAACCCACCCCAGTATTCTTGCCTGGAGAATTCCATGGACACAGCAGCCTGGCAGTCTACAGTCCATAGCGTTGCAAAGAGTCTGACATGACTGAAGCAGCTTAGCACACATTGGATTTGTTGCAATATTGCTTCTGTCTTACATTTTAGTTTTTTGGCCACAAAGCATGTGGGATCTCAGTTCCCTGCCCAGAGATCAAACCTGCACCCCTTGCATTGAGAGGCAAAGTCTTAACCCCCTGGACCATTAGGGAAGCCCCCAGATTTACTTCCTTAACAGCTTTCAATGATATCATACAGCAGTGCTAATTACATTTACCATGTTGTACTTACATCCCTAGGACTTATTGATCTTATAAGCAGAAGTTTGTATCTTTTGACCACCTTCATTTAGTTCCCCTTCCCTCACCCCCACCTCTTTTTCTATGAGCTTGTTTATTTGTTTTCAATGGATAATTGACGAACAACAGTATGTTAATTCCTCCTGCTGAATCACACAACATACTGATTCAGTATTTCCGTACATTTCAAAATGATCACCATGAGAAGTCTAGCTCTCTGCTGTCATGATACAAAGATATTATGTAATTATAATTGTTCTAATCATTGACTAGATTCCTCATACTATACATTTCATACCTGTGATAGAATTGTTGTTTGTAAAATTTATCACAGTGGTCTACAAAGCATACGAATCCCACCTGCCTAAGGAAAAATGGACTTGGCTGCATTTCTTGCCCAGCTCTGTGCCTTTCCTCACATCTCCCACATTTGTGGCTGGATCCAGATTGCCCTGAGGAATCTGCTGCTTCACTAACACATGCATTTCTGGTTGTGCCCCACAGTGTGGCTACCACTTTGGCATCTGGCATCAGGCTCAGAGTCCAAAGGCAGGGATTGAAAAAGGATTCCAGAGACAATGGACTGTGTGGCCGGCAGGCAGTGAGTTGGTGGCGAGTGGCTCTTGGAGAGTCTCTTTACCACAGGGGTCAGACGGCTGGGGTGCCGAGTACTCCTGCTGCAGCGCCCTCTGTAAGTGAAGCCCAGAGTGCATATGTCCCCATTTCCCATCTTCTCACAACTGAGCCTGTTCATCAAAGCCGGCCAGAGCCTACTCCTGAAACGCTGGGTCCTGGGCAGAACAATGCAATTGAGAGAACAACAGGGCCAGTGTCGCCCAGAAGGACTACTGTTGGAGAGATATTAATAGGCTCTTTGGACTCTGGGCCCAGATACACTTTGTCTTCTGTTGACCCCTGCTCACCAGGCCTCCAAAGCCTGTGGCTCCTTGCAGATGTGGTCTTCAGGCTCCCAGAGGACCGTGGATGTGACTAATGGCAGTGACTATGGCAGTGGGATCTGTTTTGTTGTGTAGCTGGACTTGGCCTGAGCTTGCTAGTTACTCCCTCCTTGTGTTTTTGTTATATCCACTAAAGAAGCATTTGTTTTTCTTTTTAAAAATTTATCCAAGAGACACTCAAGATTCTATGTAGGGAAAATCAGATGTCCCTTGTTGCTTATTTCTTTGGAGTTATGGAGGTTTCTTTCCATCTTGTTTGTTTAGCTGGCATTGTTATTAAGGACCACTCACAGGAAATCAAAGTAAGTTGCAGCGTATATGTTTAAGAGCAGATTACAGGGCTCCACTCACAGAATTGCAGACTGGTTGGACTTCAGAGGGCATCCTTCAAGGGTCAGACTGGTTAAAAATGCCTTAATACCATTCTGGATAGAAAAATCATTTAAAGAAATAATTAAAGTTATTAAAATCAAAACTAATTAAAGCTTAAGGATAGAGAAGAAGTAGGTTTCAGGAGGAGGTCATCTCTTCTTTATTTGTAGCTGGTATAAGATTTCCATTTGGAGAATTCCAGGAAGGAATGAATTTCCATTTGACCATGAGGTGATCATTCAGTGGAATCCATCAGAGTTTAAGGCATTGTACTTGAATTGTTGGCCACTGGATGCCCGCCCCCCACCCCCTGGTGAAGATTGGATGGGGGGGCCGTGGTAGGAGTGGGGTGGGATGGGGTGGGGGGTGGGTCACCCTCTGGTCGCTTGCCCTCAGGCCTAGTGAACATCCACATGAAATTTGGGGACTGGTTTCTAGTCTAGCCAGCCAGAGAAAACAGTATAAATGAGAAAAACATTTACTGAGTACTCCTTCTGTGCCCAAGCCTGGTTCCGAGGGTTTTGACCTAGACACAGGCACATCTTATTTAACTTATTTAACATGCTTATTTAACTTATATGCAGAGTACATCATGAGAAACGCTGGGCTGGATGAAGCACAAGCTGGAATCAAGATTGCCAGGAGAAATATCAATAACCTCCGATATGCAGATGACACCACCTTTATGGCAGAAAGCAAAGAAGAACTAAAGAGCCTCTTGATGAAAGTGAAAGAGGAGAGTGAAAAGTTGGCTTAAAGTTCAACATTCAGAAAACTAAGATCATGGCATCTGGTCCCATCACTTCATGGCAAATAGATGGGGAAACAATGGAAACAGTGACAGACTTTATTTTGGGGGGCTTCAAAATCACTGCAGATGGTGACTGCAGCCATGAAGTCAAAAGACGATTGCTCCTTGGAAGATAAGTTATCATCAACCTAAACAGCATATTAAAAAACAGAGCCATTACTTTGCCAACAAAGGTCCGTCTAGTGAAAGCTATGATTTTTCCAGTAGTCAAGTATGGATGTGAGAGTTGGGCTATAAAGAAAGCTGAGTGCTGAATAATTGCTGCTTTTGAACTGTGGTGTTGGAAAAGACTCTTGAGAGTCCCCTGGACTGCAAGAGATCCAACCAGTCCATCCTAAAGGAAATTAGTCCTAAATATTCATTGGAAGGACTGATGCTGAAGCTGAAACTCCAATACTTTGGCCACTTGATGTGAAGAACTGACTCATTGGAAAAGACCCTGATGCTGGGAAAGATTGAAGGCAGGAGGAGAAGGGGACGACAGAGGATGAGATGGTTGGATGGCACTATCAATGGACATGAATTTGAGTAAACTCTAAGAGTTGGTGACAGACAGGGAGGCCTGGCATGCTGCAGTCCATGGGGTTGAAAAGAGTCGGACATGACTGAGTGACTGAACTGAACAGGCACATCTCGGAGAGCTCTCCGGTTTGGTTCCAGATCACCTCGATAAAGTAAATATTGCAATAAAGTGACTCACACCATCTTTTTTTTGGTTTCCCGGTGCATATAAAAGTTATGCTTATATTATATTGTTATCTATTAAGTGTGTAATAATAGCATTATGTCTAAAAAACATATTATTAGTCACTCAGTCGTGTCCAACTATTTGCTACCACATGGACTGTAGCCTGACAGGCTCCTCTGTCCATGGGGTTCTCCAGGCAAGAATACTGGAGTGGGTAGTCATTCCCTTCTTCAGGGGATATTCCTGACCCAGGGATTGAACTTGGGTCTCTGGCATTGCAGGCAGTTTTTGTTTTTTTTTTTTTTTACCAGCGAAGCCCTAACTAAAAAATACTTTATTGCTAAAAAGTGCTGACCAAATGTTGGCAAAATGGCATCCATAGTTGTGCTCAACGCAGGGTGGCCACACATCTTCCGTTTGTTCAAATCGCAGTGCCTGCAGAGTGCAATACAGTGAGGTGCAATCAAATGAGCTATGCCTGTAATCTCACTGAAGCCTCATGTCAGCCCTCTGAGGGAGGGACCACTGTCATCTTACAAAGAAGTTACAGTGACAGAGGGATCCATGCTGTAAAACCTGAAGGTGTGCCTAGGCCAGCTCTGCCGATTGTTGTAGGTTTAGTCACTTGCCAAGCAAAGGCTACAGTATTTTCGGAACTCACAGGAGGGGCTGCTTCAGGCTTCATAGGCATGAAGGGAGGTGAGGACACTCTGTGCAGATGTTTGCATGTAGGCAGTGCATCACTCCTTAGCTCCCCTCCCCCACCCTGCCAGCTTCCGTATGGGAAGTCTGTTGGTGATTATTCTGGCTTCTATCTTGTTAACAAACCTCGTGGCCAATTGTTAGCTTTAAGAACTATCTTCCTTTAAAAAATCATTCAGGAAATCACTTTGTTTTTGAAAGCTTAAGACAGCAGGGAAGCAGGTCTGTTCATAGGATATCTGCTATATTTGAGTTTCTCTTTGTAAAGTGCTCTGAACATGGAATATAAGTGATAATTATCATTATTGTATTCATATTAGCTGAGTAATGCCTATTACTAGAATAATTTAGGCCTCCAGCTTCTGGCCCTTTATATGCAGCAACTAGCTAGACACCCCTTCCCCCCCTCATCCCCACCCCACCAAGTACAACCTGCAGGGGCAGATCCTGCAATCTTAACAGGACTATGAATTCTTGACTAACTGTTCTATGACCTGAAGGAAAAGCAGGCAGGAAAGTAAATTGTTCTCTCTTGGCCTTTAGTGTGTCCATTGGCAGATTTAGGCAGATCTAGGACAGTAGGCTAGTTTAAAAAAAAAAAAAACCAGCAGCTTTATTGAGATATAATTTATATGCCATGCAACTCAATCTAATTTTTATAACTTCTTGTTATGGCCATTTCTAAACATAGAAAAAAGTACCTGGTGGCTAGGTGGTAAAGAATCTGCCTGTAATGTGGGAGACTCAGGTTTGATTCCTGGGTCAGGAAGATCTCCTGAAGAAGGGAATGGCTACTCACTCCAGTATTCTTGCCTAGAGAATTCCATGGACAGAGGAGCCTGGCGGGCTACAGTCCATGGGATTGCAGAGTTGGACACGACTGAGCGACTAACACACACACACACACACACACACACTCATATACACAGAAAACAGTAGAATGAATCCCCATGTACTCACCTCGGGGCTGCAACAATGAACAACTACTGGCCGATTAATCTTGTATCCATCCTGACACTCCTCACCCTCCTCCCCATATAACCAGGAGTATTTTAAAACAAATCACAGAAAACATGTGAATTCACCTATAATATTCCAGTGTGTATCTCTAACACAGAAAGGATGAAAATAAAATAAAACCACAGGAGCTAATCTGGGTTCAGATTGCTACACTGGAAGTTTCTGTAATGTGATGGGGGTGGTGGTGGTGGTGGTGGGGGTGGTGGTGGTGGTGGGGGTGGGAGGGGGTGTTCACGAAAGGCTTGGGAGGATCTATGTCCTCCCTGAAGCTATGCAAAACACTGTGTATTTTGTGAGGGGGCCACCGAAGGAGTATAGGCTTCTGTGTGGATGTGTCTCAGGGAAGGAGGGGCAAAACCCAGACTTCCAACAAATGTCAAAGTGGTGTATGACCCCATAAAGGCTTAGAGTCCCTGGTCTAGACAAAGGGGCTAAGTAGACCTGGCATGGATAAAAGAGTCTTAGTTTTCAGTGGCCAGCAGGGGGCGGCAGAGTTGCTGGGAAGAATGCCACAGCGTTGGGCCTGGTGTGGAGGCTTTAGCCTTTCGGCCTGCGGTCTATGCCAAACTCAGGGAGTAGCATCATTTTGAGTGGGGCCCTAAATCTTCCCGGTACCTCAGAACCCCTTGGTGTGGTGTTTTAAGCGTGCAGATTCCCGGGGCCCACCCGCCAGCCTTCTGAGTCAGTGGGTCTGAAATGGGGCCTGGGAATCTTCGCCTGTTCACCAAGCTCCGGCTTTGAGAAACACAGGTTCCGTGGCTAAGAGCACCGGCTTTGGAGTCCCACAGGCTTGGGGCTGAACCTTGGCTGTACCTCCTATCATCTGTGTGGCCTCGGGCAAGTCATGAGACCTCTCCTTAAAGTGGGCCTACTTATAGCTCCTCTGCCCCATGGTTGCAAGAAGTAGGTTAGATAATACACATAAAATATGTGCATGGTGTCTTACATGAAGAATGGCACTCAACTGGATGGTAGTTCTTTTTCTTCTTTTTTTGTTAAAAATGACAAATAGTGACTGGAGTTTCTCTGGTGGCTTAGGGATAAAGACTCTACCTGCCAATGCAGGAGATGAGGGTTTGATCCCTGATCTGGGAAGATCCCACATGCCTTGAAGCATCTAAACCTGTGAGCCACAACTGCTGAGGCTGTGCCCTAGAGGCTATGTGCGGTGACTACTGAAGCCCTGGCACCCTAGTGACAGTGCTCTGCAACAAGAGAAGCCACCACAGTGAGAAGCCCTCACACTGCAACTGGAAAGGAGCCCCTGCTCACAACTAGAGGAGAGCCCACGCAGCAATGAAGACCCAGCACAGCCATAAATAAATAAATATTATAAAAAATAAAAATGTGCCACAGTGACAGGCTTTCGGAAGGGCACTCCTTACTGCCCCCTGGATGATAAGGATTTACTGTCCTTCTCATAGAATAATCTAGATTTTAAAAAGTATCAAAAGTTTATATGAGTCATGGGCTCTGCTGACTTCAGCTGACAAGAATGAAGCTGAGAAAACTGATGGGCTGAGGTGGTATTATCAAACTGCCTGGGCCAGAGTGGAACTGGAGTGTTCCTTTTTTCCCTAGACTAGGCCTTCCTGGAGTTTGTGTTCATCTGGAGCATGGCGCATTGGTCAGCAAACCCTTCATAGCAAAGCCAGCCTGATTTGGCAAATATGTTTCCTGGGCCACAATGAAGACTCCAGGAGAGAATGTGGCTGACTTGGGGCTGGTCCCTCTCACTTGGAGAAAAGGAATTCAAAGCTCACATCCAGCTAAAGGGGGAGTGGGGAGCACTGCTTGCCATACTTTCATATGCATGGGGGAGGCTCATTGTGATGCCAATGGCCTTTTCTAACTTCCAAACCCTGGTGGTCTCTGGGGACCCCGGGTTGGGAGGCACCAGCGCTGGGTCTAGATTTCTTTTATACGAGGGAAAGGCCCTGCTAGGCCTTTATGAGGGCAGGGCCCTGTCTAGGCCTCACCAGAAAACTGTAACACGTACTCAGGTCCCCTGGCCTTTAAAACAGGATAATCTGCCCATGAACACTGAGGCCTCAACTCCCCCGTGTCCAGCCTTTTTCAAGGTAAATGGACTTTCTCACCTTGCTGTTACCCTTGTTTTTCCAAGCTTACCTCCATTCTGGTGTCTGCGTGGTGTCTGACTTTCCAGGTCCCATCTCTTGTTTCTGGCTCTGTGCAAGCCCTTGGAAATGAACAGTCAGACATGGCATTCTCCCCTCACCCCTGACCCCCACAGACCCTCTGGTCTCCTGGGACACAGATCATATTTTTTAGGGACTTCGGGTAATTGTCCTGCCTCTGGGCCTCCTGCTCAGGAGAGCTGGCCTGGTCACCTCCATCCCCAGACGAGTGGCCATATAAGTTGTGAATGCAAATGAGTAGTGATGGGCTCCAGAGGGCACTGGCTGTCCAGGTTGCTGTGAATGGATGGCTGGTGAGGGAGGGAGTGACCCTTCCTCCCTCGAGCCAGCGCTTCTGCCTGTCGACTGTGCTCACAGGTCCAAAGACAGGCTGGTGGCCTTTTGGTCCTGGAAGGAACTCTAGGGCCAGGTTGGGGCTGACTCCAGGTCTGTTCTCTGATGGCTGACAAGCATGTAGGCCACTTTTCTGCCCAGAGGCCTCTGGCTGCAGGGTCCTTGGAGCCAGTGGGGAGCTAGCTTGAGCTATCTCTGGCCTTCTCAGCAGATGGAAACTTGGACTGGTGAGAATCTTGGGGAAGGGACTTCATGGAAATTTCTGGGAAACTGAGGCTTAAGCAGAAAGCCTATTTTGTCATCCTCCCCGTTGAAAGAGTTCAAACTGTCTGAGGCCTTCTTCCTGTCTTCCTGAGCTCAGCCTGGTGGCTGTCATGAGCGTTTATGTGGTGCTTAAGCTTCCCAGCTAGCTGGGATCACTGCCCATGCTGAGGAAAGACACCAGCAGTGTGTCATACTGTGACCCCAGTAAATGTCCAGGTAATTATGCATGTGTGTGTGTGTGTGTGTGCACACTTGTGTTTTGGAATGTTGATTTTTTTTTCCCTAAAGGAGAGTTAAGGAAAATGTTTGCACAGGGAACTCTGTTCAATCTTATGTGGCAGCTTGGGTAAGAGGGGAGTTTGGGGGAGAATGGATACATGTATATGTATGGCTGAGGCCCTCTGCTGTCCACCTGAAACTATCACAGCATTGTCAATCAGCTATACTCCAGTATGGGCTTCCCATTTCAGGGTTGTAGGAAGATAGGGAAGAAGGAAGAGTTAGGGACTTTGGGATGGACACGTACACTGTGCTATATGGCAATGGCACCCCACTCCAGTACTCTTGCCTGGACAATCCCTCGGACGGAGGAGCCTGGTAGGCTATAGTCCATGGGGTCGCTAAGAGTTGGACACAACTGAGCGACTTCACTTTCACTTTTCACTTTCACTTTTCACTTTCACTCATTGGAAAAGGAAATGGCAACCCACTCCAGTGTTCTTGCCTGGAGATTCCCAGGGACAGGGGAGCCTAGTGGGCTGCCGTCTATGGGGTCGCACAGAGTCGGACACGACTGAAGTGACTTAGCAGCAACAACAGCAACTAACAAAGACCTACTTTATAGCACAGGGAACTCTGCTCAATTTTATGTGGCAGCCTAGATGGGAAGGGAGCTTGGGGGAGAATGGATACATGTACATGAATGGCTGAGTCCCTTTGCTGTTCACCTGAAACTTTCACAACATTGTTAATCAGTTATCCAGTTTAGTTCAGTTTAGTCACTCAGTCGTGTCCAACTCTTTGCGACCCCATGAACCACAGCACGCCAGGCCTCCCTGTCCATCACCAACTCCCAGAGTCCACCCAAATCCATGTCCATTGAGTTGGTGATGCCATCCAACCATCTCATGCTCTGTCATCCCCTTCTCCTCCCACCCGCAATCTTTCCCAGCATCAGGGTCTTTTCAAATGAGTCAGCTCTTAACATCAGGTGGTCAAAGTATTGGAGTTTCCGCTTCAACATCAGTCCTTCCAATGAACACCCAGGACTGATTTCCTTTAGGATGGACTGGTTGGATCTCCTTGCAGTCCAAGGGACTCTCAAGAGTCTTCTCCAGCGCCACAGTTCAAAAGCATCAATTCTTCTGCACTCAGCTTTCTTTGTAATCAGCTATACTCCAATGTAAAATAAAAAGCTTTAAAAAAAATCTAAAAAAAAGAGAGCTAAGGAAAATGCTTGAGGAGGCCCAAGTAATTGATTGAGCCTGCGTCCTCCTAGGAAACAGACTCTTCTGACCCGAAATTGTTTCAGCCAAGGATGATTTGGAAAATCAGACAAAGCAGCATTTAAGGAGGGCTGCCAAAGCCACCCCTCCCTTGGTACCATTGGCTAGACTAACTTCAATTTGGGTTTCTGTGTTCATTTGAGTTTTCTCATGAAGAATAGCCCAGGAGCTAATCACTGAAGGAAATTTGATAGGGTGCTGCTGTGCTGAATGGAGAAGGCAATGGCAACCCACTCCAGTACTCTTGCCTGGAAAATCCCATGGACGGAGAAGCCTGGTGGGCTGCAGTCCATGGGGTCGCTGAGGGTCGGACACGACTGAGCGACTTCCCTTTCACTTTCCGTTTTCATGCATTGGAGAAGGAAATGGCAACCCACTCCAGTGTTCTTGCCTGGAGAATTCCAGGGACGGGGGAGCCTGGTGGGCTGCCATCTATGGGGTCGCACAGAGTCGGACATGACTGAAGTGACTTAGCAGTAGCTGTGCTGAATGCTGTGGGGGACACAGAGATCAAGGAAGAAAGAGCCCTTGCCATCAAATAGCCTCATGAGGAAATATGACAGTAGTGTTACAGGGTAGTTTGGGGCTTATTCAGAGCCTTTTTCTAATTTTATGGGTGGGGGCCCAGGAATCTATTTGATCACACTGCCCAGGAGGCTTGGCATTTATGGCAAGCCACTTCTCTCCAACCCTTGGGGTCCTTGGCACAATGAGACAGTCAGACCAGATGACCTCCCAGAGTTTGTCCTGCTCTGATACTCTGAGATTCCCTGAAAAGCCAATTCACTAACCCCACACAGAGGCCTATAATGGCTGCCAGACTTACCCAGACAGATAGCCTTTCTAGGAGCTCTGAGGAGGGGGAATCCTTGTTGAATTGGTGAGAATGGCCTTTCCTTGTTGCCAACAAAGCTCCATCTAATCAAAGCTATGGTTTTTCCAGTGGTCATGTATGGATGTGAGACTTGGACTATAAAGAAAGCTGAGCACAGAAGAATTGATGCTTTTGAACTGTGGTGTTGGAGAAGACTCTTGAGAGTCCCTTGGACTGCAAGGAGATCCAACCAGCCCATCCTTAAGGAAATCAATCCTGAATAATCATTGGAAGGACTGATGTTGAAGCTGAAACTCCAATAATTTGGCTACCTGATGCAAAGAACTGACTCATTGGAAAAGACCCTGATGCTGGAAAAGATTGAGGGTGGGAGGATAAGAAGATGACAGAGAATGAGATGGTTGGATGGCATCACTGACTCAATGGACATGAGTTTGAGTAAGCTCTGGGAGTTGGTGATGGACAGGGAGGCCTGGTGTGCTGAAGTCCATGAGGTGGCAAAGAGTCAGACATGACTGAGCAACTGAACTGAACCGACGGCCTTTCTTCATGGAGATGTTCCAGATGAGGCCTCAGAGGGTGGAATGAGGATTTGGAGAGTGTGGTGAAACTATGTGATCAAAGGTTCAAGGCTGTACAGTGCTGCTCCTCTGTTTTTCTTTGTGCTTCTTACCGGGGACTGGCAATGGAAGAGTTGAGCTGGGGATAAGAAAGTCACACTGAGCACCGCTGAAGGCCAGATCTCAAGACCCTTGAAATTTCTCAGATCCCATTCCTGCACAATGTCAGGGAACCCTCATTAGCTACTGACTTGTTGTTACTTGGGGGGAATTTCATGAGGTCATTAATTCATTCCATAAACCTTTACTGAATGCTTACTTCGGCTAGGTCTTTTTTTTTTTTTTTTTGAGATATAATTGACATACAACATGATATTAGTTTCAGTTGTACAACATACTGATGTGATATTTGTGCTGCTGCTGCTAAGTCACTTCAGTCGTGTCCGACTCTGTGTGACCCCATGGACGGCAGCCCACCAGGCTCTCCCGTCCCTGATATTTGTATATATTGCTAAATGATCACCATCATAAGTCTAGTTAACATCTGTTACCACACAGAACTACAAATTTTTTTTCTTGTGATGAGAACTTTTAAGATCTACTCTCTTAGCAACTTTCAACTCTCCAATTCAATATCATTAACTATAGTCACCATGCTGTACCTCACATCCCCAGGACTTATCTCTTTTATAACTAGAAGTGTGTACTTTTAGACCTCACGGACTTGGTCTTGTGTTGAGTGCTAAAGCTACATGAAGTGAAGTGAAGTGAACTCGCTCAGTTTTGTCCGACTCTTTGCGACCCCATGGACTGTAGCCCACCAGGCTCCTCCATCCATGGGATTCTCCAGGCAAGAATACTGGAGTGGGTTGCCATTTCCTTCTCCAGGGGATCTTCTGAACCCAGGGATCGAACCCTGGTCTCCCGCACGGCAGGCAGATGCTTTATCCTCTGAGCCACCAGGGATAGTGGCTACATAGATGAATAAAATGTTGTGCCCATCCTTTAGAGCCTCAGTTTGAGCAGTCAATTACAATGAGATGGGTGCATTCAAGACCTTACATGGTGAGCAGAGAGGCTGTGGTGGGGGAGAGGGGACAAGGAAGACCTCACAAAGGAGGTAGATATGATTCACCAGATTGAGGGAGGAAGAGGGGAGCACTTTGGGGTAGAGGTGGTAGAGAAGTGTAAAACTGTATGGCACACCAGTGATGAATTAGCACAGCTTGACAGCTTGTAGGCCTCTAGCTGATATAAATGGTTTGAGGCCCCTATGGGACTGTTGGGGTGTTGAGTACAGTATAGCAGGGGCCATTGCTTGTGTCTCACCAAGTTTTCCCACTCTATCTTGAAGGACCTAGGGAGGCAGAGGAGTGATTTGAAAACAGATATTGACTTGGATGAATTTGACTTTTAGAATTTTCCCTCTGGTGGTTTTATAGATGGCGGGGATGGAATGAGTTGAGTAATAGCCAGAAAACTATTGAGAATAAATTTCTCTGGTCCACTGAGAGTTGATGAATTGGGGCAGTACTGTGGAGACTGAGCTACAGGTGGACTGGAGATCTATTTGGTAGTTCAAATCTGTAGTTTATTGATTAGACAGTGGGGTGTTGAGGGAGAAGATGGAGCTGAGAATGACTTCCCAGTTTGTGACTGGGATCATTAGGTGGGAGGGGAAGGTTTAGGAGATTGTGGATTAAGGAGAGAAAACAAGTTCAGTTTTGGACAAGCTGAGTTTGAAGTGTCTATGGGACATCCAGGTGGAGATGTCCAGTTGTTTTTGTTGTTTAGTCACCAACCTGTGTCCAAATCTTTGTGACTCTATGGACTGTAGTCCACCAGGCTCCTCTGTCCATGGGATTTCTCAGGCAAGAAGACTGGAGTGAGTTGCCATTTCCTTTCCCATGGGATCTTCCTAACCCAGGGATTGAACCCACATCTGCTGCATTCGCAGGTGGATTCTTTATCACTGAGCCACCAAGGAAGCCCTGATATCCAGTAGGCAGCTGGATAATGAGAGAGGCGCAGCTGAGAAATGTTTCTGAGGAGGGATTGCTGGATCCTGTGTTTATTTCCTCCCTATATATTAAAAAAACAATCTTTTTACTCTTAATACACTTCTAAAGACATATTTTGGTGCTATATAAGGTTTTATAATTTCTCCTTCCCAATATCTACATATCTACCATTCATAGCACATCACATATCCACTCTAAAATTCCTATTATTTATATAAACATTCCCCTAAATCATGAGGGCAATTAAAAGATCTCAGATCTCTTCTTGACTTCTTGCAGTCAAGTGTGGATATTCCAAAAGTCAACCAGGTATTTGCTCAAGATTCTAGAAGTCATTGTAGTTTTCATGGGCTTATTGGCTGTTTGTATATCTTCTTTATAGAAATGTCCATTCAATTATCTTGTCCATGTTTTAAATTAGGTGGTTTATTTTTTGTTGTTGAATTGTAGGGGTTCTTTTTATATTCTGGATATTAATTGCTTATCAGATATACAGTTTGCAAATACTTTCTCCCATACTTTGGGTACATTCATTTTTATAGAATGACTTTTCTTTGAACAAGGATCCCAGTCCTGTTCCCCTAGTTCTACAATTGACTAAAATGAGGATAACACACCCTGCCCTGCCCAATAATAATAATAACAAACACTTATCAAGCACTTGATAAGTGTTAGACACTATTCTGTTTACACATATTAACTCATTTAATCTTTGAACAAAACTGTCAACTAGGTACTATTTTATTTTCATCCTTATTTTATAAATGGGAAAACTGGGTTACAGAAAGTATGTGACTTGCCTGAGGCCAATAGGTGCCAGAGCTGAGATGTTACCAAGCACCCTGGCCTTAAAACCATACATTAATGTCTCAGGGAACTCAAACAGGGGCTTTGTATCAACTTAGAGGGGTGGGATGGGAAGGGAGATGGGAGGGAGGCTCAGGAGGGAGGGGACATATCTATACATAAGGCTGATTCATGTTGATGTTTGACAGAAAACAACAAAATTCTGTAAAGCAATTATCCTTCAATTAAAAAATAAACAAAGTCAAAAACAAACAAACAAAAAAACCCATACATTCACCCATTTCACCAGGCTACCTCCCTTACTGTGCTCTTGTGAGGAGCCAAGGTGTGAGGAAGGCCAGAAAACTGGTAAATGCTGTAGAGACAAGAGATGGTTTTCATTTCTGGGCATATTCAGAGAACAGTGAGGGTTCATTGACCTGGACAGGCCAGATCAGGGGCACACTAAGATCATGAGGAATCAGGGAGAGGCCTGTGCCAGGCACAGGGCCCAGGATACAGACAGACCATGGGCTTTGGAGTCCAGCCACAAGACATGAAGATAAAAGATGTGCCCTTCACATTGAACTCTCTCTGCCAGGTCTCCAATTGTTAATGTGCGTTCCCTAGGAATATGGGTTGCTAAGCCATGTCTGACTCTTGGCGACTCCATAGACTGTAGCCTGCTGGGCTCCTCTGTCTATGGGATATCCTAGGTAAAGATACGGGTGTGGGTAGCCAGTTCCTTCTCCAGGGGATCTTCCCAACCCAGGAATTGAATCTGCATCTTCTGTGTCTCCTGCATTGCAGGCAGATTCTTTACCCTCTGAGCCATCGGGGAAGCCCTATGTCCCCTAGGAATAGTTCCTTGTATCTACATAACACTTAAAAATTAAAACAGAGGGTTACACACATTATTCCACCAGATCCTTGTAATGACCAGTCAGACGGAAAGGGTGGGGGTTATTGTTACTATTTTACCAATGGGGAAATTGAGACTCAAAGCTTAAATGCCTAATCAAAAGCCCAAGTTAGTGGCCAAATCAGAAATAAAACAATGATCCTTGAATCTTTTCATTCATTCAGTCAGTTCAGTCGCTCAGTCATGTCCGACTCTTTGTGACCCCATGGACTCTAGTATACCAGGCTTCCCTGTCCATCACCAACTCCCGGAGCTTGCTCAAACCATCTTGCCCTGTCGTCCCCTCTGTCATCCTCCTCCCTTCAATCTTTCCCAACATTAGGGTCTTTTCCAGTGAGTCAGTTCTTCGCATCAGGTGGCCAAAGTATTGGAGCTTCAGCTTTAGCATCAGTCCTTCCAATGAATATTCAGGACTAATTTCCTATAGGATGGACAGGTTTGACTTACTTGCTGTCCAAGGGACTCTCAGGAGTCTTCTCCAACATCACAGTTCAAAAGCATCAATTCTTTGGTGCTCAGCTTTCTTTATGGTCCAGCTCTCACATCCATACATGACTACTGGAAAAACCATAGCTTTGACTAGATGGACCTTTGTCAGCAAAGTAATGTCTCTGCTTTTTAATATGCTGTCTAGGTTGGTCATAACTTTTCTTCTAAGGAGCAAATATCTTTTAATTTCATGATTTCAGTCATCATTTGCAGTGATTTTGGAGCCCCCCAAAATAACGTCTCTCACTGTTTCAATTGTTTCCCCATCTATTTGCCATGAAATGATGGGACCAGATGCCATGATCTTAGTTTTTTGAATGTTGAGTTTTAAGCCAACATTTTCACTCTCCTCTTTCACTTTCGTCTAGAGGCTCTTTAGTTCTTCTTCTTTCATTCATTCATCCATAAATCTCTTTGCACACAAAGGAGCCTATTCTTTCCCTAGCTTGGGAGCCCAATAGGCAGGAAAAGCTATGTGTGCTAACCTCTCCCTCTCCCAGAGAGAGGTGAGCCAGAGCTTGACCCCGGGTCTCTCACATGAAAGCTGTGCAGGTCACTAAGTGTTTCCTTTTCAGCCCCTCATCAGCAGCTGGCTAGGACCTTGGTTCTGAGGGTCAGGAACTCAAGCATTTATATACCCCTCTAGGTCGACACTGTCTCCCTTCTGTGATGCAACAACTCTATGAAAGAAGTCCAGAGGACACCATTGCCTCCATGGATAGATGTGGAAACTGACACCTGGGAGGGTGAGTAATGTGCCTGAGGTCATGCTGCTAATAAATGCTGAAGGATCTGCCTTCAATATCAGTATGTTTTTTAATCACTACAGCAAGTTGCCAAAAGGCCCCTGGGGTGGTTAATGGTTACAGACTTAACCACTGAAGTTCTGTATTATGATGTGGTTGTGCCACTTCAAGTGCGCCAGTATACACATCCTGGGCTGCCCTGGCCAATAGCACGTAGCAAGCTTGGAGCAGACAGCCAGCAATGTGGTATGGCATTGTGCAAATAAACAAACAGCACCCAAATGAGAACCAAAGACACTACTGATTCAGCGCTTACTACACCAGGGAGTCAGCCATCCTTATCTGGCAGAGACTCTGAGGTAGGCAGGGGAGGGGGAAAGCTTTACAGTGAAAAGAGGGGAAGGCTTCAGGTATGACCTGACTAGAGGCTGTTTCATGGGGAAGCTGGAGGTGGGCTAACTAGAAGCAGGATATCCTATACAATTGGTTTGTGAAGCCCATTTGGCTTCCTCTGGCTATTCCTGAGTTGGAAGTGTTGAGGGTGTGGGAGGTGGAATAGTGGCAAAAATAGGGAATCTGGGCTGATTATTGAGAGCTCATGGTTTGATGCCCCAGCTGGTTGTTACAGAGGTATGGGTCACAGTTCTATTGTCATACACTATATGGTCTTGCTATTGTCTGCTTATATATCCAACTTTTCAAAAGAAGGCAGTGAAAAATTGCCCTAACTGAAAAATCTATTGCAGTGGCTAAAATGTCCATTGTTGCTGTTCAGTCGCCAAGTCGTGTCCGACTTTTTGCCACCCCATGGACTGCAGCATGCCAGACCTCCCTGTCCCTCACCATCTCCAGAATTTGCCCAAGTTCATGTCCATTGAATCGGTGAGCTCATCCAACCATCTCATCCTCTGTCATCTCCTTCTCCTCCTGCCTTCAAACTTTCCCAGCACCAGGGTCTTTTCGAATGAGTTGGTCTTCGCATCAAATGGCCAAAGTATTGGAACTTCAGCTTCAGCATCAGTCCTTTTAATGAGTATTCAGAGTTGATTTCCTTTAGGAAAGAAAGGATTTCCTTAAGACCCTAAAATGTGTCTTTTCCCATAGGTTTAAGGTACTGCGATTTTGGAGCTTTTTAACACCAACCCTAACAGGGTTTTTGTTATTTGATTGATTTTGATTGACTCATATGTGTCTGTCACTGTCACCCATGAGAAGCTAGTTTGCTGTGTACAGGAGAAGAGAGTTCAGATTAAAAGTTTGGTGGAGGAGGGTGAGGGCAATGTCTGGACTCCTGAGGCTATGCTCAGTCAAATAAGACCAGGCTGGAGATCGGAGGAGGGCACTCAAGAGTGAGCACTCCCCAGATTAAACAGAATAGGTATGAAAGAGCCTCCAAGACATTTTTTCAATTGATGCCCTCCATTCAGAACACTTTTGCAGCATATCGGTTGTCTTAATTCACCCATGCCACTTTCCACTATGACTTTTTTCCCATTTATTTTAATTAGTTTATTTTTGGTATAGACTTCCTTTTTTAAGAGCAGTGTTAGTTTCACAGCAAAATTAAAAGGAAGACACAGACATTGCCCATATATCCCCTGCTGCTCACATGCACAGCCTCCTGCAGAGAGGTACATTTGTTACAGTTGATGAACCTACACTGACACATCATTATCGCTCAAAGACCATCATTTACATTATGGTTCACTCCTTGTCTTGTACATTCTATGGCTATGGACAAATGTATAATGACATGTATCCACCATTATAATATCATACAGAATATTTTCACCACGCTAAATATTCTCTCTGCTCTGACTGTTCATTGCTCCCTCATCCAAATCCTGGCAACCACTGATCTTTTACCATCTTGAGAGTTTGCCATTTCCAAAATGTCATATTGTGGGAACCGTGAATCATACAGGATGCTGCCTTTTCAGATGGGTTTTTGCCTTAGTCCATTTGAACAGCTGTAACAAAATTCCAAAATCTGGTTGGCTGATGAACATTTCTCATAGTTCTGGAATTCCAAGACCAGGGTGTTAGTACAGTTGGTTTCTGGTGAAGACCCTCTTCCAGGTTGCAGACTGCCGACTTCTTGGTCTGTCATTGAACATGGCAGAAGGGTCGACCTAGTCCTGGGGCCTCTTTTATAAAGGCACTAATCCCATTCATGAGGGCTCATGACCTAATCAACTCTGAAATGCCCCACCTCCTAATACCATCACTTGGTGCTTTAGGTTTCCAACGTATGAATTTGGAGAGGACACAAACATTCAGACCACAGCAGCCTACTTCATTAAGCAATATGAATTTAAATTTCTTCTATTCTCTTTGTGTATTGGTAGCTCATTTCTTTTTAGCACTGAATAATATTCCATTGTCTGGATGTACCACAGTTTATTTATCCATTCACTCATTTTCTAAAACTACATTTTTTTATTTGGCTGCATTGGATCTTAGTTGCATCATGTGGGATCTTCCATTGCAGCACACTGACTCTCTAGTTGTGGCACATGGGCTCAGTAGTTGTGGCATGTGGGCTTAGTTCCCCAACCAGGGATTGAACCCACAGCTCTTGCATTGCAAAGCTGATTCTTAACCACTGGGCCACCAAGCAAGTGCCCCCATTCACTTATTGAAGGATATCTTGCTTGCTTCCAAGTTTTGCAATTTTGGATCAGTTCAGTTCAGTCGCTCAGTCGTGTCCGACTTTTTTCAACCCCATGAATCGCAGCACACCAGGCCTCCCTGTCCATTACCAACTTCCGGAGTTCACTCAGACTCACGTCCATTGAGTCAGTGATGCCATCCAGCCATCTTATCCTCTGTCGTCCCCTTCTCCTCCTGCCCCTAATCCCTCCCAGCATCAGAGTCTTTTCCAATGAGTCAACTCTTCACATGAGGTAGCCAAAGGATTGGAGTTTCAGCCTCAGCATCAGTCCTTCCAATGAACACCCAGGACTAATCTCCTTCAGCATGGATTGGTTGGATCTCCTTGCAGTCCAAGGGACTCTCAAGAGTCTTCTCCAACACCACAGTTCAAAAGCATCAATTCTTCGGCGCTCAGCCTTCTTCACAGTCCAACTCTCACATCCATACATGACCACAGGAAAAACCACAGCCTTGACTAGATGGACCTTTGTTGGCAAAGTAATGTCTCTGCTTTTGAATATGCTATCTAGGTTGCTATAAATGTGTGTGCGTGCAGGTTTTTGTGTGGATATAAGTTTTCAACTCTTTTGAGTTGTATCCTACAATCTATAACAATAAGCGAAGCAAAAGTCGCTCAGTCATGTCCAACTCTTTGCGACCCCATGGACTGTCCATGGAATTCTCTAGGCCAGAATACTGCAGTGGGTAGCCTTTCCATCTCCAGGGGATCTTCTCAACCCAGGGATCGAACCCAGGTCTCCCACATTGCAGGTGGATTCTTTACCAGCTGAGCCACCAGGGAAGCCCAAGAATACTGGAGTGGGTAGCCCATCCCTTTTCCAGCAGATCTTCCCAATCCTGCATTGCAGGCAGATTCTTTACCAACTGAGGTATCGGGGAAGTCCCACCTTTAATTCTAATTTCTTGTTAATTCTGATAGTCTTTTTGTCAATTCTTTCAGATTTTCTACCTAGACAGTCAGTCATCTGCAAACAAATGCAGTTTTATGTCTTCTTTTCCAATTTGTATACATTTTACTTCCTTTTTGTCTTAGTGCATTTAGCTGCTACTTCCAATATGATGTTGAAAAGTGGAGGTGTGAGAGGACATCCTTGTCTCATACCGGATCTTAGTGGGAAAGTTTTAAATTCCTCATCAGGTATGATCTTGGATTTAGGGTTTTTGTAGGTATACTTTCCACAGTTTGTTGTAATCCACACAGTCAAAGGCTTTGGCATAGTCGATAAAGCAGAAGTAGATGTTTTTCTGTAACTCTCTCACTTTTTTGATGATCCAGCAGATGTTGGCAATTTGATCTCTGGTTCCTCTGCCTTTTTCTAAATCCAGCTTGAACATCTGGAAGTTCTTGGTTCACATACTGTTGAAGCCTGGCTTGGAGAATTTTGAGCATTACTTTGCTAGCGTGTGAGATGAGAGCACTTGTGTGGTAGTTTGAACATTCTTTGGCATTGCCTTTCTTTGGGATTGGAGTGAAAACTGACCTTTTCCAGTCCTGTGGCCACTGCTGAGTTTTCCAAATTTGCTGGCATATTGAGTGCAGCACGTTCACAGCATCATCTTTTAGGATTTGAAATAGCTCAGCTGGAATTCCATCACCTCCACTAGCTTTGTTTGTAGTGATGGTTCCTAAGTCCAACTGAGGTATGGGGAAGTCCCACCTTTAATTCTAATTGCTTGTTAATTCCGATAGTCTTTTTGTCAATTCTTTCAGATTTTCTACCTAGACAATCATGTCATCTGCAAACAAAGGCAGTTTTGTGTCTTCTTTTCCAATTTGTTTACATTTGACTTGTATACGCCCACTTGACTTCGCATTCCAGGATGTCTGGCTCTAGGTGAGTGATTACACCATTGTGATTATCTGGGTCATGAAGATCTTTTTTGTATAGTTCCTCTCTGTATTCTTGCCACCTCTTCTTAATATCTTCTGCTTCTGTTAGGTCCCTACCGTTTTTGTCCTTTATTGTGCCCATCTTTGCATGAAATCTTTCCTTTTTCTCCTTTGCTTTTCACTTCTCTTCTTTTTACAGCTATTTGTAAGGCCTCCTCAGACAGTCATTTGCTTTTTTGCATTTCTTTTTCTTGGGGATGGTCTTGATTCCTATATCCTGTATAATGTCACGAACTTACATCCATAGTTCATCAGGCACTCTATCAGATCTAGTCCCTTAAATCTATTTCTCACTTCCACTGTATAGTCATAAGGGATTTGATTTAGGTCATACCTGAATGGTCTAGTGGTTTTCCCTACTTTTTTCAATTTAAGTCTGAATTTGGCAATAAGGAGTTCATGATCTGAGCCACAGTCAGCTCCCAGTCTTGTTTTTGCTGACTGTATAGAGCTTCTCCATCTTTGGCTGCAAAGAATATAATCAATCTGATTTCGGTGTTGACCATCTGGTGATGTCCATGTGTAGAGTCTTCTCTTGTGTTGTTGGAAGAGGGTGTTTGCTATGACCAGTGTGTTCTCTTGGCAGAACTCTATTAGCCTTTGCCCTGCTTCATTCTGTACTCCAAGGCCAAATTTGCCGGTTACTCCAGGTGTTTCTTGACTTCCTACTTTTGCATTCCAGTCCCCTATAATGAAAAGGACATCTTTTTTGGGTGTTAGTTCTAGAAGGTCTTATAGGTTTTCATAGAACCATTCAACTTCAGCTTCTTCAGCATTACTGGTTGGGGCATAGACTTGGATTACTGTGATATTGAATGGTTTCCTTGGAAACGAACAGAGATCATTCTGTCATTTTTGAGATTGCATCCAAGTACTGCATTTCAGACTCTTTTGTTAACTATGATGGCTACTCCATTTCTTCTAAGAGATTCTTGCTCACAGTAATAGATATAATGGTCATCTGAGTTAAATTCACCCATTTCAGTCCATTTTAGTTCACTGATTCCTAAAATGTTGATGTTCACTCTTGCCATCTCCTATTTGACCACTTCCAATTTGCCTTGATTCATGGACCTAACATTCCAGGTTCCTATGCGATACTGCTCTTTACAGCATTGGACTTTACTTTCATCACCAGTCCCATCCACAACTGGATATTTTTTTGCTTTGGCTCCGTCTCTTCATTCTTTGTGGAGTTATTTCTCCACTGGTCTACAGTAGCATATTGGGCACCTACTGACCTGGGGAGTTCATCTTCAGTCTCCTTTTCATACTGTTCATGGGGTTCTCAAGGCAAGAATATTGAAGTGGTTCGCCATTCCCTTCTCCAGTGGACCATGTTTTGTCAGAACTCTCCACTATGACCTATCTGTCTTGGGTGGCCCTACACGGCATGGCTCATAGTTTCATTGAGTTAAACAAGGGTGTAGTCCATGTGATCAGATTGGTTAGTTTTCTGTGATTGTGGTTTTCAGTCTGTCTGCTCTCTGATGGAGAAGGATAAGAGGCTTATGGAAGCTTCCTGATGGGAGAGACTGTCTGAAGGGGAAACTGAGTCTTGTTTTGATGGTGGGGCCATGCTCAGTAAATCTTTAATCCAATTTTCTGTTGAAGGGCAGGGCTGTGTTCCCTCCATATTATTTGACCCGAGGCCAAACTATGGTGGAGGTAATGAAGGTAATGGTGACTGTCTTCAAAAGGTCCCATGCACTGCTTCACGTAGTGCCCCCACCTCTGCAGCAGGCCACCACCAACCCACGCCTCTGGTGGAGACTCCTGGACACTCACGGGCAAGTCTGGGTCAGTCTCTTGTGGGGGTCACTGCCCCTTTCTCCTGGGTCCTGCTGCACATAAGGTTCTGTTTGTGCCCTCCTAGAATCTGTTTCCCCAGTCCTGTGAAAGTTCTGGTGGCTCTATGGTGGGGTTAATGGTGAGCTCCTTCAAGAGGGTTTATGCCATACCTAGGTCTACTGCACCCAGAGCCCCTGACCCGGCAGCAGTCCACTGTTGACTCATACCTCCTCAGGAAATACTCAAACACAATTCTGTCTCAGTCACTGTGGGTCTCTGGGTCCTGGTACACACAAGGTGTGTTTGAGTCCTTTGAATGTCTCTGGTAGGTATGGGGTTTGATTCTAAATGTGATTCCGCCCCTCCTATTGTCTTGCTGTGGCTTCTCCTTTGCCCTTGAACATGGGGTATCTCCTCAAAGTGAGTGTACCAATGTAGATTCTTACCATTAGCGTGGGAGAGTTCCCTTTTCTCCATACCCTCTCCAGTATTTATTGCTTGTCTTTCTTTCATTCCTGATACTAGTAATTTGAACCCTTTCTATTTTTCTTAGTAAGCCCTAGCTGTGACTCTGAGAGTTGTCCACATGAAGCCGCCAATAATTTGTTCAGGTTTTCCTGCCCCAGCACTGGTTTCTGGAGCAGTTTATGCCTATGAATATTGGCTTTGGGGAGCCATCACTCCCTGCATTTGCTTGTCTGTCTCTCCAGTCTTGGGGGCAGCAGTTTGTCCTGAGTCCACCCCACTCTTATGGATCTAGGAAGAGTCATTGATTTTATAGTTCAGCTTTCTACTTGTTAGAACAGAGTGGTGACACCTAAGCTTCTTATGTGCAGAACCAAAACCCAGAAATCCTGTTGTATGAATTTTTTCAGTTGTATTGTGATATAATTGATATATAACGTCATGTAAGTTTAAGATGTATTATGTGATGCTTTGATACATGTATATATTGTGAAATGATTACCTCAATAAAGATAGTTAACACCTCCATCACCTCACATAATTACTTTTTTGTTTGTTTTTTGGTGAGAACATTTATGATTTACTCTCTTACCAACTTTCAAGTATTTCCATATGACGGGACTGAAAACCCAAATGAACTTTTTGGCCAACCCAATATCTAATACAGTATTGTTAACTATAATTGCAATGCAGTACATTAGATCCCCAGAACTTATTCATAAAACTGGAAGCTTGTACTCTTTTACCAACATCTCCTCATTTCTCCCACTTCCCAGCCCCAGGCAATCAGCATTCTACTCTCTATTTCTATGAATTCAACTTTTTTAGATTCCATATATGTGAGATTGTACAGTACGTGTGTCTGCCTTATTTTGCTAAGCATAAGACCTTCAAGATCCACCCATGTTGTCATCAGTGGCAGGATTTCCTTCTTTTTTCATGACTGAATAATATTCTTGTGTGTGTGTGTGTGTGTGTGACATTTTCTTTATCTATTCATCTGTTGATGGACCCTTAGGTTGTTTCCATGTCTTGGCTATTGTGAATGATATACATGTAGGTGCAGATATGTCTTTGAAATAGTGATTTCCCTTTCTTTGTGTATATACTCAGAGTGGGATCACTGGATTATATGGTAAAAAAAAAAGTGAAACTGTTAGTAGCTCAGTCGTGTCTGACTCTTTGTGACCCCATGGACTGTACCCACCAGGCTCCTCTGTCTGTGGAATTCTCCAGGCAAGAATACTGCAGTGGGTAGTCATTCGCTTGTCCAGGGGATCTTCCCAACTGAGGGGTCAAACTTGGGCTTCTTGCTTTGTTGGCAGATTCTTTACCATTTGAGCTACCAGGGATGCCCAGATCATATGGTAACTCTATTTTAATTTTTGAGGGAACTTCATACTGTTTTCCATAGTGCTTGTACAATTCTGTATGATTTTATTTATATAACATTCTCAAAATGACAAAATTATAGAAAAGGAGAACAGATTAGTGGTTTCCAGGGCCTGAGGTAGGGGACAGGGTAGAAGGGAAGTAGATGTAAGTGTGAAAGGACGACATGAGGGATCCTGGTAGTGATGAAAATGTTCTATATCTTAATTGTACTGTTATTTCCCTGGTTGTGACATTATACTGTAGTTTTGCAAGATGTTACCATTGGGAGAAACTAAATAAAGGGTACATGGGATCTCTCTGTATTACTTCTTAAACTGCCTGTAAACCTAGCTCAAAATAAAAAAAGAAAAGACCTTTCTGCTCCTCTGTTTATCCCTTTCTCCTGGGCTCTCATTTGGGTCAGCATTGATGTGTAAAAGCTAAGTCATCTTGAGGCTGGTGGTAATTCACCAGAGCAGTTGAAGCTGGCAGTCAAGCAGGTGATGTATAAGAGGTGGCCTGAAAATCAACATCTTTCCTTCATTCCACCCCAACTTAAATAGCTTCTGCACTGGACTTACCATGATACCTCAGCCTCTCACCATTGATGTCCCTCTTTGGGAACATCTCTTAGCATGCCTATGCTCTTTGTGGCTGAGACAAGTAATATGTTTGTTGGCATGATTACTTTTACCTGCTACTGTCACCTTTCACACACTAAGGTGTTGAGTAAACACGACAGACTTTGGGTCTGAGTGTGAGAGAGAGGTCACTGTGGTAGTTCTTAAATTCTCATTCCCAAGTGTCATCTGAGAGTCTTCTGGTGAGCAGTTATCAAAGAAGGAGGGACAACTTCTTGGCCTGGGAGGGAGAGATTGCCAAGGTTGCCTGTGTGCGTGCTAAGTTGTTTCAGTGGTATCAGACTCTTTGCAACCCCCTGGACTGTAGCCCACTAGGCTCCTCTGTCCATGGGATTCTCCAGGCAAGAATACTGGAGTGGGTTGCCATGCCCTCCCCCAGGGGATCTTTCCGACCCAGAGATAGAACCCATGTCTCTTATGTCTCCTGCTTTGGCAGGCAGGATCTTTACCACTATTACCACCTGGGAAGCCCCCCAAGATTGCTTACCAGGTGAGAAAAAGATGAAAAAGCAGGATAGAACATGATTCATTTTTGTGTGTTTGTTTGCCTTTTGTTTTTGTAAATAAAAAGAACCCAAACCGTATATGCAAGAAGGAATCCAAGAAGTAGGATATGGACTTGCTGGGAGTGAAGGGCAGAGAGGGGCTTGTAAGTTTCATTATTTTATACCTTTGTGTACCATTAGAACTTTTCAACCACTTTTTCTTTCTTTCTTTCTTGGGAGTCTTTGGAGGCCAGCTGCCCTGGCTACATGCCTTTGCTTGTCGCACTGACCAGTCATTCAACTCAGGATGCCAGGGGCCTAGGAGGGAAGGGTTAGGAACCCCCTTCTCCAGGATGTTAAGTAACGAAGGAAATAAAATGACAGCAGGAGGCTGTTTGGGTTGGCCTGTGTGAATCACTGATTTCAGACCAGGGGGTTGCTTTCTTCTCAGCTGCCCGGGCAAGGAAGCCAAAACAGTTCCCTGCCTGACTAGGTGGTGAAAATCCCACTTTCTGTGCCAAGCAAGTCTCCTTCCTCCAGTGGGGGTGGCATCTCTGGGCTGACGGCAGGGTGGAAGGGGGCTGCAGGCTCTGGACCATGATGCTTGTAGGGGAGGTGCAATTTGGCAGTGCTTCTGACCCCGGAGGTGGCAGCCAGGTGCCTCACACCTCCCAGCTCTGGGCTCGTGAAAGTGTGAGTGATGAATGTGTGTGCTTTCTCTTTCCCCGTGATTTTCAGGTTGGAGGTCATTATTTTGGCCAAAAGGGAAGTGAGGGAAAAAAAGATTGGATTCTTCCTCTTTCCTGAGCACCGCTGCATCCTCAGGCTTGAGGGCCAGGGAGCTGGGGGGAGTGGGGAGGGGTCATTCTAGACTTTTCACACAGTCAGGAGAGAGGAGATGAAGACATCCAGTAAGAAACTGGAAAGGGTCTCCCACTTCCTGGCAGCTTTGCTCCCAACACCACTGGCCCCATCTGAGCTCCAGTTTCCACTCAGGAAAGGGAAAATCTGAAACACAGGCAGATCAAGCAGGCAGGCAGATGGATGGGTGTGCATTTAGAAACATTTCACAAACGGTCTGTTTACAAACATCTCCGCTCAGCCAGGCGGGTCCACTAGGACCACACCTGGAGACAAGTTTGTGTTATTGGGTACAGAGCCTGAAAGCAATAGAACTACATTCTAAACAGTATACACTTCCTCCAAATCGGGACTGTGGCAAGCGATGGTGACTTTCTCGGTTGTCCCCTCCCCCAATCCGAGGTGTCGAGAGACAGAAGGAGTTATTCAGTGACTCTGAAGACTGCCAGATGGGGGAAGAAGAGGAGAAAGAAGGCGAAGGGGAGGGAAAGTGGACGAGGATTTGAAGGAAGAAGTTGACTGTGGTCTACCATTAGCCAATAGCTTTGTAAGCATCATTATGTAAGCATGCCTCCCTTTCAGCCCTCCAATTCCAGGGAGGCGTCCTTTCCTCCCCCAACTCCCATCATAGTATCTTTCTGGCTTGCCCCTCCCCATCCTTACCAGCTCTGCCCTGAATGTGAATTTACATCCGACTTGAACCTGTTTAAAAATGTTGGGGATTCGGGGAGGTCCCTGCTCCACCAAGTGTAGTTTCCCTCTGTTCATCTCCCTTAAAGATAGCTCTGGCTCTGTTGGTCTTTAATTCCTGAATCTCACCTGCCCCCAGACTCCCTAGGGTGTTGTGAGGGCAGATTTTCTGAAGGCACTCGGATGTCTGGGTGGATGGCTCCATAGAAGCTGTAAGTCAGCTCTTTAGCTTATCCTCCCAGGCTTTCTGAAGTGTCACTCCATCTGAGATGCTGTGGTCAGCAAGGTCATGTGGACTCAGACTCTAATCTGCTTTGTCTTTCTCTTTCCCAACCCCTAAACTCACCATTTCTTTGCCAGTCTTAGCGAGAACACATTAAGTGAGACATAGAAAATAGAGGGAAGAGAGAAAGAGCAAGAGGGAGACAGAAGCCACAAGCCACAGGGATTGAGAGGAAACTTCTGAATGGTTTGCATCTGCTCAGAAGTGAGTGAGTCTCACTATTCTCTATTTAAGGCCTTAGTGATTACAGAATTTTTTTCAATAGCAAGATGTTTAAAAGTCTTGGTCTGATTTTAAAGTCAATCCTGAAGGTTTCAGATGAATGTACCCAGCATGTTTTAGACTCACTGGAATCACTGATTAGAGCCAGAAAGCTCAGATTCCCTCCCAAAGCGATGGAGGCATTTATCTAAGAACTGGGGGAGTCACTTGAAGCATTTGCACCCCTCTTTGGTGGGGAGGGAGCAGTTGTGCCCTGCTACCCCTCAAAATCTGTCTTATTGACCTGGCATCCTAAGGATGTGCCCACCTTGCTATGCAGAAATCATCCCCATCCTGAAAGCCAAGTAATGGAATGCATGTCTTCCTGGTATTTACAAAAAGTGACACTTTCCCCCAAAGTCTGGATATACATGAAGGTATCTACCTTCAATTTTAAGACTTAAAAAACATCTATTTCCCAAATTGTTATTTTTATAGTCATATCTTCTTACTCAGCTCCCACCATGCATTCTCTTCTACTGGTCTGTCATAAACAACATGTCTTTGGGCGTGTGATCATTTTCAAGTCAATGTTATGACTGACCATAGATCTTACAGAACAGTAACCTCTAAGTCAATTCAAAAAAGTACTCTGTTCACTATCTATGACTCACAAAGTGCTGTGCCAGCTGTGATGGTAGGTACAAGAAAATATGTAAGAAATGCATCTTACCCTCTGAAGACTTAAATCAAAGTTAAGGAAACAGGATACATGCATTTGAAACACCTTGAGAACAATAAAAGATGCTTACTCCTTGGAAGGAAAGTTATGACCAACCTAGATAGCATATTCAAAAGCAGAGACATTACTTTGCCAACAAAGGTCCGTCTAGTCAAGGCTATGGTTTTTCTAGTAGTCATGTATGGATGTGAGAGTTGGACTGTGAAGAAAGCTGAGCACCGAAGAATTGATGCTTTTGAACTGTGGTGTTGGAGAAGACTCTTGAGAGTCCCTTGGACTGCAAGGAGATCCAACCAGTCCATCCTAAAGGAGATCAGTCCTGGGTGTTCTTTGGAAGGACTGATGCTGAAACTCCAATACTTTGGCCACCTCATGCGAAGAGCTGACTCATTGGAAAAGACTCTGATGCTGGAAGGGATTAGGGGCAGGAGGAGAAGGGGACAACAGAGAATGAGATGGCTGGATGGCATCACCAACTCGATGAACATTAGTTTGAGTGAACTCCAGGAGTTGGTGATGGACAGGGAGGCCTGGCATGCTGCAATTCATGGGGTCACAAAGAGTCGGACACGACTGAGTGACTGAACTGAACTGAACTGAAGTACAAGAACAACAACAACAAAAAAACCACATCAGTATATAACCAAATGTTAAATGACCACAGCATGATAATACCAATTCCACTCAGTTATTGAGACCTTCCTAAGGAACGTACACCATGCTTATGGCATTACATTCGTTATCTCATTTTAATCCTCTTAACAACCCTATGGGAGAAGGCAATGGCAACCCACTCCAGTACTCTTGCCTGGAAAATCCTATGGACGGAGGAGCCTGGTAGGCTGCAGTCCATGGGGTCACTAAGAGTCGGGTACGACTGAGCGACTTCACTTTCACTTTTCACTTTTACGCATTGGAGAAGGAAATGGCAACCCACTCCAGTGTTCTTGCCTAGAGAATCCCAGGGACAGAGGAGCCTAGTGGGCTGCCGTCTGTGGGGTCGCACAGAGTCGGACACGACTGAAGCAACTTAGCAGCAGTAGCACCAACAACCCTATGAGATAGGCTCTATTGAATATCTCCATTGTAGAGCTGAGGGAACTCAGATTTGCCAAGAGTAAATAATTTGTTGCTACACATTTCATAAAAGCAGGCAAAGCTAAGATTTTGTTCCCAACTTTTAACTTTGAAGATACCTCAAAGCTACTGGAAAGTGGAAAGAATAGTGTAATATTCATATTGCTTCACCTAGATTCACCAACTCTTAACACTTTACCACCTTTTACTTTGTCATTCTCTTTCTTTGTCTCTGTCTTATACATACACACACACACCCCTACACATTTTCTTCTGAACTATTTTAGCATAAATTGCAGACATCATTCTACTTCACCTCTGAATACTTCAGCATGAATCTCCTAAGAACAAAAGACATTTTCCCAGAAAATGACAATGCAGTTATTACACCTCAGAAACTTAGCCAGAGTCAGGACTTGACCCCAGCTCTGACTTCAGAGCATGAACAGCAAGTTCTGTGAGAGTTCAGCATAAACAGCCATCAGTGCAGTCTGGGAATCACAGGATGGATTTTCCATGGACTTTCTCCTCCTAATTATCCACAGTAATGGAAGAAAGGAGTTGGCCAAATAGCTGCAAAGCATGCATAATCAGAAAACCAAAGTCCATGGTTTTCGGAGTGCGTTCTGTTTGGGTGGGAGGGGAATGACACAGATTTGCCTTCCTAATTAGCTTCTTCTTTGGCCAATCTTAAAATTGGTCTTTCTCAACCACCCACTGACATTACAACTGGGGTAGCTACCACAGAAGTTGTTCTTTGATGAAAACACAATAGCAGAAAATCCCCTAAGTGGGTAAGCCACATATGAATAACAGAGAACTGACCACAAATTCCAGCTAAAAAGGAATTCTAGCTAGACATGTTAGCCACAGATCAGGATTCAGTATCTACAATATATTAAATAGATCTAGTCCTTGGTTAGTTATGTTAAGAAGATAGGGTTCCATGCGCTCCCCTGCTCACCCAGTGAAATTCCAGAAGCAGGTGTTGCTCATTGCAGACTGAAGGAGGAAGCAGGCCCGGTGCTACAGATCAACCAAAAGCCCCTGAGGGACTCTGACCTGGCTTTCTTCTCTCTATTCAGGGAAGCCAGATTTAGACAGACTGTCAGATTAGCCCCAGTCCTGTGGTGCTTACTGACCTCCCTGAATGCAGAGCCAGGAGAAATCTTGACCTTTTAAAAATCCTTGATTTAGCTCAGTAATTTTAAGAAGCCAAAAGCCCGCGTCTGCACTTGCTTCGCTTTTCACGCTTTCACCAGCCACTTCACAGGTGAAAATCTTGCAGATCTCTGCGTCTCTGATGCCAGGACGGAGACATCCCTTCACAGAACTGGGATTGAGAGAGATAACCTCCTGCACTTTCCAGGTAGCCAGCATTAGGTCACACTTTGGGGCTCTCTCCAGACCTTTTGGTTTGGGGCAGACACAATCTGATCAGCAAGTATTTCTGAATCCACTGAGCCCTGATATAACTGGGATCCACTGGGAATATGCAATTTTTGGTGGGGACTTTTATCTCGTGGGCATCACTTGAGATCACACAACATTAAAGTCATTTTTGCTCTTGTGTTTGTGACCCCAGACTTGCTTAGGGAGTAAATGGTTTTCCTTAGGATTAAACAAGAACAAATGGGTCAAAAATAGTGTTTTGGTTGAGATGCTAAGACTTGCACCCTTGCTATTCAGAGTCCCTTTGGGGCCTCACCTTTCTCTCCCTTCCTCTGTCCCTCCCTCCCCTCAGTCTGAAGATCTCAAATGCCAGAAAGCGACTTCTTTGCATTTCCTCCCCAAAGCTGTGGAGTGTCCTTCCCCTCCTGGATCAAAGTCTTCTCTAATTCCTCAGGCCATCCCTTCCAATTTACTCCTTACACTCGTCAGGGATCCAGGGAGGCTAAGAAAGAGCATCTGGTATCTTTCACTAAGGATGCTGTGGTTGTGGGATGTTGGAGGCAGAGGATAAAGGGAGTTAATAGTTCCTAGCCACTAAGGAACAAGCTCTGCCCTTTTTGGACCCAGTTCAGAAGACAGCAAGAAGCCTCTGAGAAGAAACTTTATCTGTCCGCTGATAGCGCTGGCCGACGTGTTTGGGGCTCCGTGTGCGTGAGCACGGGCGTATAGAGCTGCCCCCAAGGGCAGGCCCCCAGCGCTGGCTCCTAAGCGCCCCAGCGGTTAGGGCGCGCAACTGGCCTCCGGCTCCCTCGGAGGCGCCATGGCTATGTGTTCCAACTGCCTGAAGGCTGCAGAGTAAGTGGTGGGCGCCGTAAATGCTGCAACTGGACTGCACGGAGTGGGGAGTGGCACAGCGCTGGCCGTTGCTGCGGGCACCTCTTCCCGCCTGAGCCCGCCGCCAGCCGGGAAGAGCGGCCACTGCCAGGCAGCCGAGAGCGCGCGGCCTGGAACGCGCCGCCTCCGGGGCTCGAACTCTCATCGGGCAGGAAGCTCCCCGGACTCGTGCAGGTGTGTGTACCTGGGCCTGTGCGCGCGCGTGGGAAAGCGGTGGTCGGGGCGCGTGGACCAGGACTCAGGTCTTTCGGAGGGGGCGGGACGGGGTGGGGCTGCACTTGCAGGCTTTCTCTTTCCCGCCTCCCGCCCGCTGTCCCCACCTGGCTCATCTGAGTCCCCCGGGAGCTCGGGCTCCCGTCGGGAGAGAGAAGAGGGGAAAGGAGGAGAGAGGGATGGAAAGAGAGAGGGGGAATTTGGGTGAGTGGAGAAAATCACCTCAAATTTTCTGAGCCGTCTTATTTTGTGAAATCTGTTCCCAGCTGTTCAAGGCTCAGCCTCCCAGTTACTGGACGTGGCGTTAGCTCCAAGCAGTTTATTCTCACTAGGTGTTCCTGGAGGTGTTTTTGGATGTCATGTGTGCGTCTTTCATGCAGTGACAATAGGAAGAAGCAGAATGGATCTAGTCATATGATTGATTAGTGGGTGTGCAGTTATTTTGCATTTTCATTCAGGAAGCTAACACTCTTCTCCCTCAGCTCTCACAATCCTGAACCACGCCAGAAACTCACCTCACTCATGGAAGGTCTCCAATTGTCCAGAATTGCCGAGGGGGTTGGGTGTTTCGCCTGGCCCCTGGAGTCCTCTGTCCTTATGGAAAGGCACAGCGTGGACAGCGACCGGCGGCCTCTGGCCTGCAGGCCCACAGTTGTATTCCACGTGACTTTTAGTGGCCCTCCATTTGAGGCACCCGAGAGGGGAGATTTAGGCATGGAGGTGTGGGTAGGCTGGCTGCCCGTGTTGCTGCTTCTCCAGATGGGTACCAGAGCACGCTCCTGTTCTTTCAGTGCGGAGTGGACCTGGCCTCTTGAAAGGTGAAAAGCATCCTTGCAACTGTTTTATCACCCCAGCTCCTGGGCTGACTGTTGTCCCCTCAGCCTAGGGCCTCAGATGGATGACATGGAAATGACAAGGCTTTCTCTGTGGTACTCACTGTAGCACCAGATCACGGACAGGTAGATGGAAGAGGCTTTAGGAGGAAGAGGGAGATGACAACTATTACAGTAGGAGAAGATGCTAATGATGTTGTTATTGCTCCCAGGTGGGTGTGCAAGCCCTTCCTCCGTGGGGCTCAGTGCTGGTTTCTGTTTGATCCTCCTGCTTGCAAACACATGTGGGGCCCTTCATCCTAATGTCCGCTTTCCATGCAGCCTGAGGTTTTTGGGGTGGAAAAGGGGGATTAGTGGACCAAATGGCCTCTTCCTGTGGCCAGTGTTAAAGGGCCGAGCTCATCTGATGATTTATGGAATCTGGGCTGAAGGCACAGGGGAAATGATAAGAGAGCATTTGAGGAGATAAAGGAGTTAAGGCTTCTGTAAATAAGAAGCTAGGTCCTCACAGGACCTATGGAGACTCAGGAACCATTCAAAACGACTGTGCACCTGCTCTGTAGCAAGTTTTGTGCTGAGCATCGTGGAAGAAACTTAGGCTTTGCCTTCCTGGAGCCAAGCAAGCATGGTGCCTGGCACTGATACTCGTTGAAGGAATGTTGTTGACTGAACCAAGATGCTCTTGAGGAGCTTGCCTTTTGCAGAAGTGGTCAGCCTAGTCAGCAGCAATTTGCCAGAGGTGGGGTGAGAGGCATAGGCTCCCTAGGACAAAAGGTAAAGGAGGACAAGAGCCTGGGGTGAGAAGTAGGGGGAAGGGACTGGAAGAAGGAGATGAGATGAATGGCAGCGGAGAACAGAATTTGGGTGAGTGGAGAAAATCACCTTACATTTTCTGAGTTGTCTTAATTTTCCAAATTTGTTCCAACCTATACAATATGTAGTCTTCAATTTATTTGATGTGGTGTTAGGGTCCCTTTTCTGAGCTTTTTTGAGAGCTAGGGGGAGAGACAAACCAGGAGGGAGATTGGGCTGCTGGAACATTCACTGCTCCTCCTGTGAGCTTGGGTTTCCTGTCACTCTCCACACCTCCCTCCCATATGCCCCACAGGAGGGTTTCCTAGAATCAGAACTTGGCCACCTTAGGAGGGTGGCACCCTTTCAAGGAGGCCTAGTATGCTTTGAAAGTTGAATTTGGGTGGAAACACAGAGTTAGTTCACAGTCTCCTCTGCAGATCACAGTTGCATTCTAGATTTTTTATACAGGTGGGTACATTTATGATATGAGATGGAGCTATTTGGCCAGTGATGGAAAAATGTTCAGAGCCATCCATATCCTTGTAGGTATGGCTCCATGCCACCAACCCCATTCGCCCCTCGCTCTAACCAGATGAGTTGCTAGGGTACCAATTTTTGTGTTTAAATTCAGAAACCAGTTCTTGTTAGATCTAGCTCTTGCTTGAAATAGCTAGCTATTAAGTTCTTGTTTGAGATAGCTAGCTATTAGCTAGCTAAAAGTTCTGTTCTTTTCATAGACACAAAATGACAGAAGGTGACAAGTGAATTATCAAGGATCAGTAGGTGTGCTTGTTAGTAAAAGGGAGAAAGTAGTAGGCATCTTGAATTATGTGAGATTGTTTTGTGAAAGTACATGAGGAGGTGGAGGAAAAGTGTAAGACCTTTCTTAACCAGACAAGATCCTGTGATGGTGCAATGGGCGAAAAGGTTTTCATTTTAAGGGTGAGAAAACCAGACACCAAAGTTGGGTCACATAGTCAATAACAGGTGTAAGATTAGAATCCTGGGTATCCTGTCTTCCAGTGTAGAGCTGTACAGTTGGGGAAAGAGGAAAAACCATCTTCTGAGCAAAGGATTAAAAGCCTGCATCATGGTGCTGTGAACTCTCGCAGAGGTTGATTCAGCCCAAAGCAAAATAGTGAGCTAGAGCAGCTTGGGTTTTGGCAACCTCAGTCTCCCTTGTCACAACCATTTCCCATTTCAGCCCCTTCCCGCTCTGGGTGTTCTGGGCCTTCACCTTGCCCTCCTCCCCCAGCCTCTGGTGTCCCAGGTTGTGGACTCCTCTAGGGTAACACACTGCCATCCTGTGGCCCAGGGGCTAGTTCCTGGCCAGACTGGCCGGTGGATGCTAGGTTGGCGGGCCTGGATGGATTACTCCTGATGATGTGCGTTTTGATACACCTGGCTGTGTTTGTGTCACTCTGATGCTCGGGGCTCAACCTGAGGACTTTGCAGGTTGCTGAGTGCCTCACATCGTGCTGGGCAGCTTCTCCTACTGTCAGACAGGATGCAGGAAGCTGAGAACTTCTGCCACAAGCCCTGACCCCTGACCAGAGAAGAACTATTGTAATTGATGGGCCTGTCTTCTCCCCTTTGCTGCAAAACTTCCCTGATGACCCCCTAAGCAGTGGAGGCTGCTATATTTGAGATTAGAGGTCACACATGTTAGCTCTTTCTGAGTTCCAGTTGTTGGTATTCAGGGGGCCCATGCATTCTCTTTTTTAAAAATTTATTTATTTTTGACTATGCTAAGTCTTCATTGCTGTGTTTGGGCTTTCTCTAGTTGTGGTGAGCAGGGGCTATTCTTCGTTCGATCCACGGGCTTCTCATTGCAGTAGCTTCTCTCGTTGCCGAGCATGGGTCCTAGAACATGGGCCTTCAGTAGTGGTGACTCGTGGGCTCTGGAGCACAGGCTCAATAGTTGTGGCTCATGGGCTTAGTTGCTCCATTGCATGTGGAACCCTTGCATTGACAGGTGGATTCTTAACCACTGGACTACCAGGGAAGTCCCATGTATTCTTTCTTGGCCCTGAGCACCCAAGTACTAGAGGAAACCCACCCCTAGGTCCCTCCAGTGGCTGATGATCTCCAGGCCATCTCCCCTCTCACCTGTAGCCTGTTCTCCTGAACCTGAGGCTGACAGGCATCGGGGGAGCTGTGATGAACATGAAGCCTGGCTCCCTTTGACCTTCCAGTTGGGGAAGGCAAACATGGACGAGCAGAAAGCTCCTGAAATGTTTGTGGAGCTGCAGTCATTCAGCTTGCCAGCTCAGATCCACCCTCCACTCCTCACTGTTATTAAGAGTTTGGTGGCTCAGTGGTAAAGAATCTGCCTGCCAAGCAGGAGACCTGGGTTCCATCCCTGGGTTGGGAAGATGCCCTGGAGAAGGGAATGGCAACCCACCCCAGTATTCTTGCCTGAGGAATACCATGGACAGAGGAGCCTGGCGGACTACCAGTCCATGGGGGTCACAAGGAGTCAGACACAAATGAGCGACCCAACAACAACAACAACAACAATGTGGTCATTAGAGGTCCCTGTGGCACTTTGCTTCCTTCTCTTCTTCACTTCTTCCATTTTTTGTTCTTCTAGTTTTAGAAGAAAAACTATTAACTCCAGTTCCCCTGGCAAGGGGTACAGACTGACTGTTGCATTTTGCTAACCTGCATTCACCCTGTGGCGTCTGCATGAGGCCCTATCCATTCATAAACATGATAAGAGAGCCTTGGGGTGGCAGGTGACCACCCAGGAGGCAATGCCCTGGACCCCCAGCCTCACCCTCTGCTGGGGAGGTGGGGGAGAGCCAGATCTCTGGAAAGTTCTTGAATAAACTACTTGCCACATTTACCAGCTGACCGAAAGTTTGTATCCTTTGATTAGAACATTGTTAAAATATTTAACTTTCTGAAAAAAATTCATTTAGGAGTGAATGGCTTTCAAAGCTTTCAGAGATTTCTCTGAGGATGCAGTTGGCAGGTCCCATTGGTCTTTAGCATCTTTCTAGGGCTTCCCTGGTAGCTCAGCTGGTAAAAGAATCCACCTGCAATGCAGGAGACCCAGGTTCAATCCCTGGGTGGGGAAGATCCCCTAGAGAAGGGAAGGCAACCCACTCCAGTATTCGTGCCTGGAGCCTGGTGGGCAACAGTCCATGGGATTGCAAAGAGTCAGACACGACTGAGTGACCAAGCACAGCACAGCTTTCTAAGGAGTGTTGCATTGGTTGTAGGGAGGTTTAGCTTCCTTAGGCATGTATGAAAACTGTGGAAGACTAATATTATTTCATCAGTAAACAAAATTTCAGCATTTTGTACGGGAATGTTTACACTAGTTTCTTTTGAATCTTTGAAAGCCCATATTCTGTTGGCCCAACTTTAGAATTTTGGGATTCTTTTACCAGTTTCTCAAATAACACAGCATTTTGTTATTTCTGGAAGTCAGTAGCCAAAATGCAGTGTGTGATGTGATTGCTCCTATTGTTTCCTCATTGATTTTCTATGCTGACAGTCCTTTAGCTTTTTTTTAAGATTTTTTTTTTTTTTTTTGCTGTGGGGCATTTTTTTTTTAAGTTTTTATCCAATTTGTCATAATATTACTTCTGTTTTATTTATTTATTTATTAAAAAAATTTTTTTTTTCTTTACGATATTGTATTGGTTTTGCCATACATCAACATGTATCTGCCACGGGTGTACACGTGTTCTTTTGTTTTATATTTTGTTTTTTTGTTTTTTGGCCTCGAGGCATTTGGGATCTTAGCTCCTCCCCCATCCTAGGGATCAAACCCGCACACCCTGCGCTGGAAAGTGGTCTTAACCAGTGGACCTGCCAAGGAAGTCCCTCCTTTAGCTTTTTAAACCAATTTGTTCCTTATCCTGCCTTGACAACTTCATAGTCACGGTTAATGGAGAGGAAATTGGAGGGACTCATAATACAGTACATCACAGTGATCCTCACTTGGCATCTTCACGCTCATCCTGCTGCTTTAAATGGTCTTCCTCTTTCAGGAAATCTTCAGTAGCTCTTAAACCCACTCAATGTAAATTACTGTAGACCGTGATTGACTAAAAAAAAAATAAGTGTCAGTGAAATGGCTTGTTTTCAGGAGGCCAAGGTAAGGTCGTGATAAGATTTGCCATTTGATTGCTTCAAATACGTTTGCTAACCCTTAACCCAGAGGTTCTCAGCAGAGGTGTGGGGATGGTCGGCTCCCCCAGGGGATGGTTGGTCATATTGGGAGACTTGCTCTGTTGTCAGAACAAGGGGGAAGGTGTGCTACTGACATCTAGTGGGTAGAGGCCAGGGATGCTACTTGGCATCCCGAAGTGCACAGGACTGCCCCCACAACGAATTCTCCAGCCCCAAATGGCAGTAGTGTCAAGGCCGAGAAACCCTGCCTTCGATGAATAACATTTTAAGTAGAAGTCTGAGGAGGGTCTAAGCACCCAAGTGCTTAGACCAGCTCTATCCAACAGAAGTTTCTGTGTTGATGGTAATGTTCCCTGTCTGTACTATTCAATTCAATAGGCAGTAGCCACACATGGCTGAGCACTTGGAATGCAACCAATGTGACCAAGGAACTTGGTTTTTAATTTTATTTCACTTTAATGAATTTAAAGTTAAATAGCCCCATGTGGCTGGTGGCTTCTATACTGGACTCAACTTTATTTTTTACAATATTTATTTATTTATTTGGCTGTGTTGGGTCTTAGTTGCAGCACTCAGCCTTTTTATTGCAGCTTTTGGGCTTCTCTAGTTGCAGTCCATGGGCTTAGTGGCCCCCTTCTCTAGTTGTGACATGTCAGTTTAGTGGCCCTGTGGCATCTGGGATCCCAGTTCCCTGACCAGGGTTTGAACCCAAGTCCCCAGCATTGGAAGTTGGATTCTTAACCACTGGACCACCAGGGAAGTCCGTGCACTCAACTTTAGAGGCACTATAGTCCAGTGGGGGGATCAGACAGTCCTGGAGTTGAGTCCCTGGTCTACCACTTTCTAGCTTTGTGGCCTCATGTATGTCATCTAAGCTGCTAAGCCCCAGTTTCCTCATCTGTAAAATGGGGGTAATAATGGGACCTAGTCCTCGGAGGATTAGGATAGTCACTGAAATAATGCATGAGAGATGAAACATGTAGTGAAGTGCCCAGCACAGCAAGCATTTGAGAGATGTTAATAGTTATTGCCAGAGATTCATGATTAATATAGTAATTGGCATCAAGTAAATGGGGCTTCTGTGGGGCTTACAAATGAGTCCTCCCGTGGAACTTAAAGGGCACTTCTGAGGCAGAGCCCTGACTCTCAACCCTCATAGCATTACCACAGATGTGTCCCCATGCCTTTTTGGGGCCTTGGTTTTCTTATCTGTAAAATGGGAATAGTGAAAATAATAATGCTACTTCCTTTTTAAAATTATTTATATTTATCTTCTTATTTATTTTTGGCTGTGCTCGGTCTTCACTACTGCATGGGCTTTCTCTAGTTGTGGTGCTCGAGTCTCATTGTGGTCACTTCTCTTGTGGAGCATGGGTTCTAGGGTGAGTGGGCTTCCATAGTTGCAGAATGCAGGCTTTAGAGTGCTGGCTTCAGCAGTTGTGGCGCATGGGCTTAGTTTCCCTGCGGCATGTGGAATCTTCCTGGACCAGGGATCAAACCTGTGTCCCCTGCATTGGCAGGTGGATTTTTAACCACTGGACCACCAGGGAAGTCCTGCTTCTCTGTTTATGTCACAGAATTGTCTGGACAGTCACATGGTTGTAAAGGTGCTTTGAAGAGCACAAGGCCCTCTCTAAGTATACAGTTTATGAGTTTGCACGAGGTTAAAGCATCTGCCTGCAATGCGGGAGACCTGGGTTCGATCCCTGGGTTGGGAAGATCCCCTGGAGAAGGAAATGGCAACCCACTCCAGTACTCTTGCCTGGAGAATCCCATGGATGGAGGAGCCTGGTGGGCTACAGTCCATGGGGTCGCAAAGAGTTGGACACGACTGAGCGAATCCTTAGTAGTAGTAGTAGTGGTGGTGGTGGTGCTTTTGCTTAGATTTGGTGCAAAATTCTGCCTTGGTAGACCTATCTTCAGTTTGGGATGGGAGGGCCTGAATCAGGGAGTTTGTACTGGGGAGTAGCACAAGCCAGGAGCTCCACACAATGTCAGGGCCTCCTCTGTCCAACACCTAGCTAGTAACGAGGCAGGAAGCCCAGGTACCACTTTAATGGTACGGGGAAGTTTGGCGTTTGGGATTGGGTCATCAGAACAATGTGTAGACTGGCCTGGCTTGCAGGCAGCTAATGAAGGAGCGAGGCATCTAGCTCAAGGGAAGAGAAGGCCCCTCCCAGAAGCTTACCTTGTGCTATCAAGGACATACTGCCCCAAGTCTCGGCCACCTGGCATAGTATGTGGCCTGAGAGATACACATGTACAATTACTGCAAGTATTCGGCACCATATAGTAGAAAGAACATGGGGTTTTGGAGTCAGACATGGGCTTGCATCCTTACAGTGCTACTTACTAGCTGTGTGGCCATGGGTGAGTACCCAAGCCTTCCTGGGCCTCAATTGTCTCATCTGTAAAATGGAGATAATGACCCTACCTTGTAGGGCTGTCACACGGATCCACTCAGGTAACTCACAGGCACATAGGTTGCCCTCAGTAAATGTGAGTTCCCTTGCCACCTAATGTTGACAAACAAAGAACAACTTTAACCAACTAATGAATCATACTCCTGTTTTTGTTCTTCTTAGATGTAAAGGGAAAATGAGAGTTTTCTCCTCGTGACCTGGGAGAATTGTTTAGATCTTTTTTTTTTTTTTAACATTTTATTCATGTGGACCATTTTTAAAAGTCTTGATTGAATTTGTTATAATATTGTTTCTGTTTTTTGGCCTTGGGGCATGTGAGATCTTAGCTCCCTGACCAGGGATTGAACTCATAACCCCTGCATTGGAAGGCGAAGTCTTAACCACTGGACTGCCAGGGAAGTCCCTCAATCTTTCTTAAGAAGAGGAAAAAGGGAAAGGATTCTCCTTGCTGTGCTACTTCTCTGTCTGGAAGAGCAGTATGAACTGTTTAGGGGTAGATGAGAATGAAGGCCAAAATACAGAGCTCTGAGTTAGTCATGAAACAGTGTAAATGAGAAGCCTGAGTGGCCTCTCCTGGGCTGGGGAGTCCCCTGAGAGAAGTCATCATACTCTGTGTGCCAGACAGAGGCCTTCTGGGGACAGTAGGTTTCCCAGGCATTTGGAATTTAAACTCAAACCATATCTGTGGCCACTTGATGCAGTGACAGCTAAAGAGCAAAGGACACAGGTTGGATGCAGTTGGCTTTGTCATCACATGGCCGTGGCCACAGCCCCAGGCCCCAGGTCCCAGGGCACAGAGCCATTTGACAATGCTGCTGGTCACCAAGGGGCTGGCTGCTGGAGAGTATGCAGATAATACAGGGAGCCTCATCACCTACTTCTGGGAAACCAATGAAGACATACGGGGACATAGGTCATTAACGCCATGGCAAGGAGTCTTCCCATGGAGAAGGGAGGGTAGTAATGATAGTTGTTGTTGTTTAGTTGCTCGGTCATGTCCAACTCTTTGTGACTCCATAGACTGCAGCATGCCAGGCTCCTCTGTCCACCACTATCTCCCGGAGACTGCTCAAACTCATCTTCATTGAGTCAGTGATGCTATCTAACCATCTCATCCTCTGCAGCCCCCTTCTGCTTTTGCCTTCAGTCTTTCCCAGAATCAAGGTCTTTTCCAAAGAGTTGGCTCTTTGCATCAGATTGCCAAAGTATTGAAACTTTAGCTTCAGCATCAGTCCTTCCAATGAATATTCAGGGTTGATTTCCTTTAGGATTGACTGGTTTGATCTCCTTGCTGTTCAAGGGACTCTCAAGAGTCTTCTCCAGCACCACAATTTGAAAGCATCAATTCTTCGGTGCTCAGCCTTCTTAATGGTCCAACTCTCAATCTGAACGTGACTACTGAAAAAACCATTTTGGCTAGACGGACCTTTGTCTGAAAGTGATGTCTCTGCTTCTTAATACACTGTCTAGGTTTGTCATAGCTTTTCTTCCAAGGAGCAAGTGTCTTTTAATTTCATGGCTGCAGTCACTGTCCACAGTGATTTTGGAGCCCCCCAAAATAAAGTCTCTCACTGTTTCCACTCTTTATCCATTTATTTGCTATGAAGTGATAGGTCCAGATGCCATGATCTTAGTTTTTTGAATGTTGAGTTTTAAGCCAGGTTTTTGACTCTCCTCTTTCACTTTCATCAAGAGGTTCTTTAGTTCCTCTTTACTTTCTGCCGTCAGAGTGGTATCATCTGCATATCTGAGGTTGTTGATATTTCTCCCGGCAATCTTGATTCTACCTTAGCTACCATGTATTGAGAGCTTAGTATGTGCTACCCCTCATGCTTTATATGAATTAGCTCATCAGGTCCTTCTCTTTTTTGAGCACTATTCTGATTTCTTCTTAGCACATAGTAGGTGCTCAGCAAACAGTTATTGAGTGAAGGAGTCCTCAGTTAACCTATGCTGAAGGTACTCTTAGCCCCACTGAACATATAAGGCAATTTCATTTCTGAACAGTTCAGTGACTGGCCCAAGATCACAGGCTAGTCACTGATAAGAGCCAGGATTCACATCTAGATTTGTCCTACTTTGTGGCCTAATCCTTTTGCCATTATGTCATGCTTCCTTCTCAGAAGGTCAAGGTGCCAGATTTCTCTCTCTGCAACAAAAGAACATCTGCTAAATTTCTTAATATGACAATCAAAGCATGATTTGCCAAAACATTTGATAAATTGGACTTCATTAAAATTAAGAACTTCTGCTCAGTGAGAGACATTGTTCAGAGAATGAAAAAACAAATCCAGAATATGAGAAAATGTTTGCGAAACACATTAATGAAAAATCATTTGTTTCAGAATATAAAAAGAACTCAGAAGTCAAAAACAAAAGAAACTACTGGACCAGAGACTCAAGGCCACTGCACAAAGACACCTACTTCCTCCATCACCCCAGTTCTGTCTCCATACAGGTTCCTTTTATGGATAAGGAAATGGAGGCATGAAGAAATTATATGAATTGTCCAAGTCACATGGCTTGTTGGGATCTTATTAGTTAGATGTTCTAGCCCTCAAAAAAACTCAGAACCTGATGGAGAGGGGAAGAGTTTCATCTGTTGGGGCCAAGGCTAAATGGGGAAAAAAATAAACAAAGGGCCCTATATTGTCAGAGCAACTTGCTTGAATTTTTTTGAAAAGTAGAAACATAAAGCTGTACACCTCTCATTTGAACATTTGGAACTATTTTTCTTGTTACAAACACAACATATTGTAACAATATAATTCAGATATCTACTGTAGTATATACAGTAGATGTTCAAAATGAGGAATGGAAACAAGAGAAGGGAAAGAGAAAAGATAAGACATGGGAAAGTCTAGATATGGATAGGAAAAAAGGAACAAATAGTAGGCACTGTATTTCAGAAAAGATTCTACCAAAGATTGATAAAGTTATGTTACATGTTTACATCAATGAGGTCATTATCCCCATCCTATAAGCTATGGGTCATGGTTACTTCCCCTTCCTTATTGCACCCAGCTCTCCCCTTTCCATTAGCCTGAATGTTCTGGAAAAATGGAAAGTATGTCAAGGGGAAACTCTTCTGAGCCCTATGGGGGTCCTTGGAATCAAGGCAGACCTGCCTGCTGACATTTTGAGCAGAGCCTAGTAGGTAAGGGAGCAAAAGCCTGCTCTTCTGGGTATGAACAGCTTTCTGTATTAGTTCAGTGTTCATTTGTGGTACTTGGAGGGGGTTTCTAGAAGCCCTTTAAGAGAATGAGATGAAAAAAAAATTCCCACTAAACCTCCATCTTCTATTTTTGAAAGACATAATATTGCTTTCACTTGTGAAGAATGTTTGTTTCTTCTGTGCCTGTGGCTTCCGAAGCCAAATGTCAATGATCTAAAGACCTTATTTCATGTAGAAATGGCCTATGTTTGCTTATTCAGAGTTGGAGGAAACTCTCTGAGATGGGATAGTTAATTCTCTGATAGGGATTAACTCCTGATTTGAAAAAAAAAATTTTTTTAATATTTCATTTGAAGAGAAAGAAAAAATGAATGGGGAATTTTATATCAAGTCTCTTGCAACCCTGTGTATTTTTAAAAATAGGGAAGTAGGTTAGGCTTCTCTACAAGTTAAAAGTAGGAGAGTTTTCTGAAAAAAACAAAACAAAACAAAACAAAAACAAAAACAATAAGCTGCATTGCAGGCAGATTCTTTACCATTTGAGCTACCAGGGAAGCCCGGATCATATGGTAGTTTTATTTTAATTTTTTGAGGAAAATTCTGAAGGCTGGTCCCCGGTTGGCAAACTCAAGCAAGGCTTATAGGGGACCTCTGCAAAATCTAGCCTCTCTAGGTATGAACTGTGAACCTTGAATGATTGTCTCAGTGAATCATAGAATCCTGGAATGCCTGGGCTGAAAAGACCCCTTGATCTAAGTCCAGCCTAACCTCTTACTTCTTAGGTGAGGAAACTGCAGCCCAGAGAGAGGACTGGGAGTGCCCAAGGCCTCACAGTTAATGAATAGCAGGACTGGGGTGTCAACTTTCCCTAAGTTACTCTAGGACTGCTTGGAGGTTCAATTCTTAAACACATTCATTAGAAAAACAAAACGTCTTCCCTTGCAGCCTCAGTTCTCTCTAGTATCATTCAAGTTGCTTTTTCTTCACCACCACGTCCATTTCTTATGGCTCCCCACTTCAGCTTTTCTGTTCCAGCCAGGCCTGGTGGTCACCCCTGATTTACATTGGGGTTTCCTTAAAGTGGGGTGTTTGGACTGTGTACCTCTGTACCCAGGAACTTATGGAAACTGCAGATCTGTGGGCCCCACCCGCCATGGAAGAATCAGAATCCCTGGAGGCGAAGACCCCAGAATCAGTGATTTTTCATGTAGGTGAGTAACTTACAGCTCCCTCCTTGAATCCATTTTTTGCACCATGGTCCATGTCTGTACTATAGTTTTAAAAAGTGTACTATTTCTTTTTTCTTTTTCTTTTTGAAATCCAATTGCTTTATGGAGTTGTGTTAGTTTCAGGTGTCCAACAAAGTGACTCAAATATATATATATATATATATAATCAGATTTTTTCAATTATTGGTTATTACAAGATATTGACAATAGTTCCCTGTGCTATCAGATCAGATCAGTCGCTCAGTCGTGTCTGACTCTTTGCGACCCCATGAATCGCAGCACGCCAGGCCTCCCTGTCCATCACCAACCCCCGGAGTTCACTGAGACTCACGTCCATCGAGTCAGTGATGCCATCCAGCCATCTCATCCTCTGTCGTCCCCTTCTCCTCCTGCCCCCAATCCCTCCCAGCATCAGAGTCTTCCAATGAGTCAACCCTTCACATGAGGTGGCCAAAGTACTGGAGTTTCAGCTTTAACATCATTCCTTCCAAAGAAATGTCAGGGGTGATCTCCTTCAGAATGGACTGGTTGGATCTCCTTTATAGGGAACTATTAAACAACTATTGTTGTTTATTTTATTTAATCCCAAGCCCCCAATTTATTCCTCCTCTACCCCCTACTATTTCTTGAGTGCTCTCTTTGTACCAGGCACTGTGCTATTTTTCAATCATTCCTCAGATGCTGGCTGTGTGCTCCCATCTCATCCTCAAGTAGACCACCTGGGAGGGGCCATGTGAGCGCCCGTGCTGGGCACTGTTCCCACGGTGGCTTTTCCCCTGCCAGGCCATTCTGACCACAGATTCTTGTACCTTAAAGTTGAAGAAAGCCTGGTAGATTTCTGTTCTTCTGGGTCTCACTGCTACTTTTCTTTTCCAATGAAGTGGTTACCCTGCTGGGAAGAGCTTTGTTGCACACATCATTTACCTCTTCTTTTCTAAATAGCCTATTTTTAAAAATATTTTATTGGCGTATAATTGCTTTACAATGTTGTTATTTTCTGCTGTACAATGAAGTGAATCAGCTATACATGTACATATAACCCCTCCCTCTTGGACCTCCTGCCACCCCCCACCCCTCTAGGTCATCACAGAGCCCTTAGATGAGCTCCGTGTGCTATACCGCAGGTTCCCACTAGCTATCTATTTTACGTATTGTACTTCTTCAAAGTAACAATAATTTTATCTTCCCTGCGTGGGGGTGACGGCAGCCAAATGAGGGAATGAGCGTGAGAATGCCCTGAGCACTGTGCCCGGGGATCCTCTCTGCGTCTGAGGCCTGCAGTGAACACAGTAAACCAGAAATCTCCTTTCTGCCCTTGGCCATCTTGGCCTTTCTCTCCTCCTCTACTAGCCGCCATCTAGCCTGGCCCAGTTCCAGGCTGTGTCTTTCAGGGGGTCCCTCTTTCTCCGCCCTCTTGGTGTTCTGTTTAGCCTCAGGCTCTGGGACACTCCATTTTCCAATCCATTGCTATCTGATGTCCCTTGTCCTGGCATCTCCCTCCTGTGGCCCTGTCAGCGTTTCTCTGGAAACTTCTGGGTTCTTTTGTAGGCACTGGACCAAAAAGGTTTGAGAGTCAGGTGTGAGAGCAGACCTGACTTTAAGCAAAATGGACGTAGGTGAGCCAGGTACCACTCAAGCCTCAGTGCCCCAAGCACATCACTTCAAGCCAGAGTCTTCAGGCTCTTCCTGGTCACCCGGGGCTGGTGACTGTCACCTGCCCTCTCTGTCCCACCCCCAGCTCACCTATGCTGACACTCAGTGTCTCAGGCCTCAAGCTGTCAAACTTTTCTGCCTAGCAAATGGGCTTTCCGAGCGTGGGCTTCCCCTCCCAGGCTTTTCATGATGACTCCAGCATACACCGAGAGGTCCCTTCCAGTCTCTTTCACTACTTTAACATGGAGCCACCCATAGAAGTGCCCTCTGGAACCTCCTATGCTGCACTGCCTCCCACCTGTGAGTCCTCCCCTCTGAGTTCTCCTTCACCACTCTCACCCTCCCTCTTCCTTGACCTCATTTACAGCTAGATCTCGGCTTTCTACTACTGCCTTGCCGCTCCCTGTCCAGCTTGGCTTTGTGATGTGTTCTGGACACACTTCTCCAGCTTAACCTTGGCTCTCTGCCTCCCTCTGCCCCCCAGTCCCCTGTGCCACACACATGTGCAGGCAACACACACTCTGGCTTCCTGTGCCATGACTATTGGGCCCTGCAGAAGCCTCCCATATGGAGTCAATACCCAAGAGTTTATTTAGCCTTTGAGTCCTCATCTTCTTATGAATTCCTGTCCTAAAATATCATGAAAGAACACAAGACCAGTTTGTCTCACCTCCTCATTTTACAAATGCAGGAACAGAGGCCCAGCTATGACTGAGGCAAGGCCACAAAGATGAGCTGTAGAAGGGCAGAATCAGGACCTTCTGATTCCCAATCAAGCCCTGCTCTCCATTTTTCATGTGTATCTTTTTCTTTGTCATCAGGGAATGGGTCATTTTAGCGTAGCGCTTATGGGCTCTGGAGTCAAATGGCCTCATTCAAATCCTGCCCTCACCATGTACGCGTGTGACCCCCGGGGAAGTTACTTAGCCTGTCAGTTTCCTCATCTACCAAATGGGAGCGGCATGAGAATAAATAGCACCTACCTCATGAAATTGCTCTGAGGATTAAAAGGGATGGTGTCTGCAAAACACTTCAGACGGTGTCTGCCCATACTGAATGTCAGCAGTAAATGTTTGCTGTTTTATTTTATTATTGTCTCCATAGCCCCCAAACAGGACTGAGTACATAGTAGGACTGCATGTGTTACAGAGAGACCTCAAGAAATAATAGTCTGACTTTGTTGTCTGATCCTAATGGTGGGTCTAATGCTAACGGTGCTAATTCTAATGGTGGGTGTTTTAGGCCAAAGAGAAGACAAAGATCTTGGGACCAGAGAGCGCTTGGATAACTCTCCCTGCAGCTCTAGGTAGGCAGCTGCTGCTTTGCTCTGTTGCAGGGCTGTCCGTGGGATTAAGAGGTAAGGAAATCTGGGGTTTTAAAGACACCCCCAAATCTGACCTTGACTGAGATTGGCCAGGGCTCTCAGATTCTTGGAGGCATATTTATTTCAATGGTCCTGGACACCTCGGTGATGGCAACATCACCCTTCCTTCTTTCCATTCCCTCCCTGTGGAGACGTGGGACCTTGCTTTATGTCACCCTGGAATTGGGAGGCCAAGGGCTATTCATCATAGCCATGAAGTGGTTGCCTCTCCAGCCCCATCCTGTGGGCTAAGGGACCTTAAGATAAAACCCAGAAGTTACAAGTGGGCTTCGCGGAAGTCACAGATAGTTCAGCTTGGGCTGATGGCCTATTTTTGTGGCTTGGATCTTTTCCGTTTATCTCCCCTGCCTCCCCAACCAGGGAACCACTGCCAATGCAGGAGCCAGCCAGCCACAGAGAATTCACAGCCTGCTCCAGCATCACTGACCTCTTTTCTTCTTCTTTTGCCTTTTATCCCTCCTTGAAGATTTTTGATACAACAAATACAGGATAAAATAGAAAGCCTCAGACACACTCTGCTTGGGATGCACTTGCGAGCTGGAGGGGAGTTGGGGTCTAGATCTCTTGGCACCCAACACACACTTAAAGCTGTGAAATCTATCCTCAGGGCCCCTTGACTCCATTCTGGCTCTTCCTTGAGTCTCCCAGTGTCCCCATGTTTCCTGCTCCCCTTGCTTGTAACCCACTTCAGCCTGGCCATCCATGCTACAGACCTATCCCCTTTAATATCATGTGATCTCGCATCACAATATGTGTTCAGTGAGCCATTTTTGGCGGGACTCTATTGTTAAAATGACCAGCAAATCTTTGCAAAGATATTACGGACTGATAATGACTTAGCAAGTTATCCTGTTTTCAAGTCCTATAATGAGCTAAGATGTGAGATTCTTTGGGGCAGGAGCAAGTGGGCATTTAATACCAGATTTTGCTAATTAAGGAGGGAGCAGCATGTAGTGGTCAAATCATGGGCTCTGAAATCCACCCGAACTCGGTTTGAGTCCTAGCTCTATTACTTACTGCTTGTATGGCCTTGCCCAGATTATCTGATTTCAGCAAGACTCGGTTTTCTCATCTGGGAAATGGAGCTGAATTTAAGAAAACAAAATAACACAGCCTACTTCATAGGGCTCTTATGAGGTTCAATGAAATAATGCATGTAAAACCATTTTCACAGAGCCAACCTGGCACAGAGTAAGGACTCAGCAGTTTGATTGTATTAATTGTGTCATATGAATTGCCCCCTGACTGTGCAAGAGCAGAGCTTTAATCATAGTCTATGTAGATTGACAAGACAGAATACAACTCCCCATCAGCTAGGCTCTGAGGCCACTGGGGAGATGACAGAATGAACCTTTGAAGCCAAGTTCTCTGCATTTTTATGTATTTATTTTTTATTGCACTGGGTCTTCGTTGCTCTGTGGGGGGTCTTCTCTAGTTTCAGAGCATAGGCTTCTCATTGTGGTGGCTTCTCTTGTTGCAGAGCATGGGCTCTAGGGCACAAGGGCTTCAATAGCTGCAGCATGTAGGCTCAGCAGTTGCAGCTCACAGGCTCTAGAGCACAGGCTCAATAGTTGTGACACACAGGCTTAGTTACTCCAACCGCATGTGATATCTTTCCCCATCAGGGATCGAACCAGTGTTCCCTGTGTTGGTAGGTGGATTCTTCACCACTGGCTCACCAGGTAAGCTCGATCTCTGCATTTTTAACCCGCACCCCCAGTGTGCTAAGTCACTTCAGTCGTGTCTGACTTTGTGACCCCATGGCCCATAGCTGGCCAGGCTCCTCTGTCCATGGGATTCTCCAGGCAAGAATACTGGAGTGGGTTGCCATGTTCTCCTCAGGGTATCTTCCTGATCCAGGGATTGAACCTGCGCCTCTTACATCTCCTGGCATTGGCAGGTGAGCTCTTTACCACTTGCGCCACCACATCCCCAGCAGATCTAAGATGTTAGGAGCCACATGAGTTAGGTCTTTCTGTGCTTCTCCTGGTTTACTAGAGGGGTGAGGTGCAATGATGGGGAAAGAAGGCAGAACCAGAGCCTTTTCAAATGGAAGTGCTGGAGAAGGAAAAGGCACAGAGAAGGAAACAAAACAGAGAAGAGGAGGGTGGGGGAACCCTGCAGCCAGCGTGGCTGTGGCAGCTGCTTCTTGGAGATAAGGAGTGGATCTTTCCAGTTCCTCCCTTCTCCCACTGGAGAGATGATGCTCTGCAGACATTTTGAGCAGGTTTCCAACCAAGACAACCTCTTCTTTTGAGGTTGCCAGGATAAAGACATGTGCTCTGGATGACAACAACAGGGTGTTGACAGGTATTCCTGAAACGGGCTTCCATGTGATGGGGCAGTGGAGTGGTGGGCTGTCATTTTCCTCTGGCCTCCGGGTGTGGAAGAAAGGCCTGGGGGACAGTTACTCTGGAGCAGGTGTCCGAGGCAGGAGTCCCCTAGAGGGTGTGTCTGGGTGTCTGATGATTCTGGTGGCCACATGCCCACGGGTGAGGGCGTGGAGTGTGGAGGAGCAGCCCTCTAGCCCTTGGACAGCTTCCTGTTGACATCCATGGGCATTTGCGGGTTGGCTTTGCAGAGGCTGCTGAAGAGGTCTTTTCAAATAATGAGCCACCAAAGCTTTCCTGGTGGCTCAGATGGTAAAGAATCTGCCTGCAATGTGGAATACCCAGGTTTGATTCCTGGGTCAGGAAGATCCCCTGGAGAAGGGAATGGCAACCCACTCCAGTATTCTTGCCTGGAGAATCCCATGGACAGAGGAGCCAGGTGGGCTGCAGTCCATGGGGTTGTAAAGAGTTGGACATGACTGAGCGACTGACACTTTCGTTTTCAAAGCCATGTATCAGTTTCTGCTTTGGGCAGAGACCCACCCAGGGTCCTCAGAGCCAGGATAGATGACTGTCAAGATTGTTCTCCTCAAGTGTATGGGTACCAAGGAGGAAAAGAGGGCAGGTGGGATGAATTGGGAGATTGGAATGGACATATATACACTGTACTATGTATAAACTAGATAATTAATGAGAATCTACTGTATAGCATGGAACTCTACTCATTGCTCTGTGGTGACCTAAATGGTAAGAAAATTCAAAAAAGAGGAGATATATGTATACATACAGCTGACTCACTTGGCTGTACAGTAGAAACTAACACAACATTGTAAAGCAATTATACTCCAATAAAAATTAAAAAAAGAACGATTTCTCCCAAGTCCAGCATCCCATGAGGGATGGGATGGGATCCTCTGCACCCAGGAACATGAGCAAACAGAGGTTCCAGAGCTAACTGGTTGGCCTCGAGCCTGCTGAGACATGCTGCCACCCTGGCCCCAGCTGTGAAAATGCCAGTCATGCTGACGACCTCAGAAAGCCCTGATTTGTGCATGGAAGTAGTCAGAGCCTGGGTGGAACTCAGCATCACAGCTGTACCACTCGGAGTGAATGCTGCCAGTCAGTGGGGTGACTGGCCATGTCAGAGACATTCTGATAACTGGTGGGCTTGTTAGGTGGGACTTCTAGAGCTCGTTATGTGATTTGAGGGGCAGCTGTCTCCATCATGGAGTCCAAGGGCCACATTTCAAGAATTGGCCAAATCTTTGGTTTCCTCCCACCAATCTCATGCAAGGAAAAGAGGAAGGGGGAATGATCACGTTCCATTAGAGGTTAGCTTATTTTACAACTAGTAAGGGGAAAAGGGGCCCTTTCTCATACTTTCATTTCAGGGGGAGCCCTGGTTCCTCAATGAGTTGGCATCCTGGCAAAAGACACTTCCTCTAGACGTAGCTGGGTGCTTCTCCTCCCCCTTCCCAGGTCATGCCTCAGAACGATCGGCCCAAGAATCTACATCCACTGGTTGGTGGTTACACAGCACACACACCTGGCTGAGGGGACAGAGTATAGGCATATTTGAAAGAAGTTGGTGACGTTCTCTTAACAAAGTGAGCCTTCAGGGTTTTCACCTGTTCTAATATTTGCAAGGTCTATCTAACCTGCTCAGCTGACAGGCCACTTGCGAGAGTGGTAACCTATGTTCTTGTGCTTGTGGTGGAATGGGTTGGGGAAGGGGATAAACAGTCCCCTCATGGACCTCTTACCAAATTCTGCCTTGTGGCTTACATGGCTCCAAACCTGCCCCACTTTTTACTTCATTCTCAATTGCAGCTGGGGCCCATAGGACTTGTATTTGTATTCTATTCATATTCATGTTCATTGCTGTGTAACAAATGCCAAAAATTTGAGTGTCCTACCACACAAATTTATTATCTCTCAGTTTCTATGAATCAAGAGACTAGGCATGGTTTATCAGGCCCTCTGCTCAGGGCCTCACAAGACTGCAGTCAATGGATCAGACAGGGCTGAGGGCCCATCTGAAGTTATTTTCCAAACTGACTGCTTGTTGGCAGAATGCAGTTTCTCTGAGGCTGTGGGGTTGAGGTCCCTACTTCCTTGATAGCCGTCAATCAAGGGTTGCCCTCAGCCCCTGCTGTTCTCTGCCACTTGGTCCTCTCCACAATATGGCAGTTTGTTCCTTCCAGGCCCACAGGAGAGTGTCCACTGCAGCTTTGAATCTCTCTGACTTCTATATGTGATCTCTACACCCACCTTTTTTTTTTTTTTTTTTTTACTTCAGACAGCAAAGAGCATTTATTCACTAAGATAACTATATTGGTAAAGATGCTTTCAGATTTTTATGAAATTATTTCCAGTCATATATCTGAGACATTTAACAACTGTTAAATGTCTGTTTAACAATAAATAACTGTCACACTGGGATTTCTTTGGAAGGAATGATGCTAAAGCTGAAACTCCAATACTTTGGCCACCTCATGTGAAGAGTTGACTCATTGGAAAAGACTCTGATGCTGGGAGGGATTGGGGGCAGGAGGAGAAGGGGACGACAGAGGATGAGATGGCTGGATGGCATCACTGACTCGATGGATGTGAGTCTGAGTAAACTCCGGGAGTTGGTGATGGACAGGGAGGCCTGGCGTGCTGCGATTCATGGGGTCGCAAAGAGTTGGACACGACTGAGCGACTGATCTGATCTGGTCTGATATTACAGTGTACAGGTAAATCTTACCACTGTATTGCATGTGTGAATGCTAAGTCTCTCAGTCGGGTCCAACTCTTTGCAACCCCATGGACCATAGCCTACCAGGCTTCTCTGTCCGTGGGATTCTCCAGGCAAGAATACTGGACTGGGTTGCCATGCCCTCCTCCAGGGGATCTTCCTGACCCAGGGATTGAACCCAAGTCTCAGGCACCTCCTGCATTGGCAGGCAGGTTCTTTACCACTAGGGCCACCTGGGAACCCCTACTGTATTAGCTATGTCATTTTGAAAGTATTATTGTGCAACCTTTTTAACAAAAGTTCTACTAGAAAATTATGCCCTAATGTCTTAAGACACATTATATATAAAGAATCCCATGGCTGATTCATGTGAATGTAGGGCAAAAACCACCACGATATTGTAAAGTAATTAGCCTCCAATTAAAATAAATAAATTAATTAAAAAAATAATTAACTTTTTATGATCCTCAGGGGAATTGATAAAGTAGCCATTCAAACATTGTTTGTAAGGCTTGTTTCTGGCTAAATCCCAGTTTAGAGGGTCCATTGATGACCAATGACTTTGGTACTGTTTCTTCCAAACTACCTAAAAATAAAGATCAGCATCAAAATACTGGGCAAGCCAATGTCTTATTAACGATATAAGAGTTTTGTATGAAATATGAAAACCTTTTTAGTTGTATCTTTGGGGTGAAGGACTGAGATCTAGAAAATGAAATACGGAAACACTAGTCAAATTTTATGATCACATCCATAAACCCACTGTTTTTTAATTGGAGGAAAATTGCTTTACAATGTTGTGCTGGTTTCTGCCATATAACAATGCAAATCAGTCATAATTATACATATATCCTCTCCTTCTTGAGCCTCCCTTCCCCCTCCTATCCCATCCCCCACCTCAAGGTCATCATAGAGCATGAGGCTGGGCTCCCTGTGCTACATAGTAACTTCCCTCTAGCTATCTATTGTACAAGTTGTTGTTCAGTCACTAAGTTGTGTCCAGCTCTTTGTGACCCCGTGGACTGCAGCACGCCAGGGTTCCTTGCCCTTCACTTTCTCCTGGAGTTTGCTTAAACTCATGTCCATTGAGTTGGTGATTCCATCCAACCATCTCATCCTCTGTCACCCACTTCTCCTTTCCTCAATTTTTCCCAGCATCAGGGGCTTTTCCAATGAGTCAGCTGTTCACATTAGGTGGCCAAAGTATTGGAGCTTCAGCTTCAGCATCAGCCCTTCCAATGAATATTCAGGGTTGATTTCCTTTAGGATGGACTGGTTGGATCTCCTTGCTGTCTAGGGGACTCTTAAGAGTCTTCTCCAACACACATGATAGTGTATATATGTCAGTGCTACTTTCTCAATTCGCCTACCCTCTCCATCCTCCGCTGTGTCCACAAGTCCATTCTCTATGCATAGATGCACTTTTAAAAGAGACCACCTGATTAGGCCAGGTCCACCCACACTCAAGGGGCAAGGATTTATAAGGCATGCAAACCAGGGAGGCAACAACCTTGGGGGTCATTGTAGAATTCTGCCTACCACAGACTCTATGAAAAACATTTTAATCTATCAAATTTTTAAAATGAGGCCAGCTGCTTCTCATTAGCATTCCCCACTCTGGGAAGGCAGCAAAGCTGTCTAGCAAATTCTACTGAATCTTTAAACATGACCAGGCTGTGGTTAAAACATTTCAACAACCTTGGAAGACAGGCCTTTTTACTTGTTTTTTCTCTCCTCCTCTCGCCTCCCCAGAGCCCTTGTTCAGCTCTTAAGTCAGATGGTTTGAAAAGGAAAAGGCTGTTCTGGGGCTTCAGCATCTGGGGCTGGCCTAGAGAGAGTTTCTATTTCTGCTGGGTCAGGCTTCCCGATGACCATTATTACAGGGCTTTATGCTCTCTGGAAGTGGTTCTGAAGGCCTCTCATCCTTTGCTGGATAAAAACATACATTATCTCCTTTTTCCTTACTCAATTTGCCAGCTTTTTCATGGGACTTCATGTAGAGGGTTTGTTTTTTTTTTTTTTTTTTGCTGTGAGTGTATCTCAAGTTGTTCCCATATGTTTAAGCAAGCAAGTAATTCTCCCTGATTCCTATTTGTCACTACATCCCCCCTCTCCTAACTCCTGCACTCATCCATCCGTAAACAGTGGGCACCTTCATGAGCCTGGTATCATACTAGGTGCTGTGTTAGTTGGTCCGTCATGTCCAACTCTTTGTAACCCCATGGATTGTAGCCCGCCAGGCTCCTCCATCCATGGGATTTTCCAGGCAAGAATACTGGAGTGAATTGCTGTTTCCTTCTCCAGGGGATCTTCCCAACCCAGGGATGGAACCTGGGTCTCCTGCATTGCAGGCAGACTCTTTACCATCTGAGCCATTAGAGTGCTAGGTGCTGGGGATCTCCAGATAAGTGAAATGGGGTCCCTGTCTTCAAGGGGATATCAACTACGACAGACACGTCCAAGGGGCCAGGGGCGGGGGCAGAAGGGGCAAGGGCGTGGGGTGAGGGCAGTATCTTTGAGCTGGATTTTGAAGAATGTGTAAGATTTCAAGGATGCGGGGCCAAGGGAGGCGGTGTTCTGGGCCAAGTGGACAGCTTGTGTGGAGCACAGACAATGCAAAAGAACACGCTGTGTTCAGGCAATGACGAGTGATTCGGGGAGACCAGATCATGAGGGTGCGAGTGGGGGTGGACTGCTGGAGAACAGAGCGGGCGGGGAGCACCTGCTAACTGAGAGCTTTGTTAAGATCTTGGCTGTGATCCTGCAGGCAACAGGAAGGGGGTGAACTCGTCTAAGCTCATGGTCAGATTGAGATAGCACTGAGGTGACAGCAATTTTTGCTAAACATCATAAATAAAACTATAGACCAGCCCAGAAGCAGTGCCAAGGCCACCGTTAAAGAGCACTGGTATAATTAAGGAACCAATTCACTTTAAACTTCTATAAGCCATAATGAGAAACATGAAAGTAATGCAGTCTGGGACTCCCCTGGCGGTCCAGTGGTTAAGACTCTACGCTTCCACTGTGGGGGACATAGGTTTGATCCCAGGTCAGGGAACTAAGCTCCTGCATGCTGTGCAGTGCAGTCAGAAGAAATAAATTAAAAAAATAAATACAGCCTTTCCTCCTCTCTGAAGAGATACTGGGGAAACAAAGCTCTGGTTAATAAGGTCAGCCTGGGGGAAGTGGAAAGAAGTTTTGCCTATGGTGGTGGCTGGAAAGGAGGATGAGGCAGACTGTGTTTCCCTGAAATCTCATCTAGGAGGACCTGGGCCTCGCCTGGCAGAGTGGGGCTCCACACACAGGCGTCTCGTGCCTGGGAGCAGAGTCTCTGTGACAAGGACAAGAGAGCTTGGTTCTGTGCAGGTGGATAACCTAGTGGCGGGGCCTGCCTTGCTGGGAGCTACTAGGCTAGTGAATAAGAAGTTTCCTCTCCCAGAACAAGTTTTCCTTTGCCTCCTGTAGCATGCCTCGACTTCTAAGAAACTTCTGACCACAAAGATGGTTCTTTCGTTACTTCTCCTTTTATTGAATCTAGGCATTTACTCCACAAACATTAATCAAGTGCCTTATATATCTGCCTGTGATGCAGGAGACCCAGGTTCAATACCTGGGTTGGGAAGATCCCCTGGAGGAGGGCATGGCAACCCACTCCAGTATTCTTGCCTGGAGAATTCCACGGACAGAGGAGCCTGGTGGGCTACAGTCCATGGGGCTGCAAAGAGTCAGATACAACTTAGCAACTAACACTTTCACTTTATATATGTACCAGGTACATTCCAGGTGCTGGGAGATCCAGTCATGATCAAAACGGACAAGGCCCCTGCCCTAATGGAATTTACATTCTAGTAGAGGAGACAGATAAGACGTTGTAACTAAATTAACATAGAATGTAATTTCAGAGAGTGATGACCAGCAAAGGATAAAGTGACAGAGACTAGAGGCTTTAACTAGAATGATCTCAGAGGTTCTGTCTGAGAGGTAACCTCGGAGCTGAGTTGACTTCTATAAAGGAGGCATTCATGCAACCATCTGGGGAAAGAGCCCTCCGGGCAGAGGGAGCAGCAAATGAAAGACCCTGTGATTGAAAGAGGTTGGGCGTGCTAGGGATTAGCATGAAGGCCAGTGAGGCTAGAGCGGAGGAAGAAGGTGGGAGGGTAGCAGGCTTGGTGGTCAAGGTGGGCATGGTTGTGGGACCAGAGCACATAAAACCCAGGAGGAGTGAGTGTGAGGGGACCCAATCATCTGATACACACTGTTAGGTGGAAATGTTGGCTGCATGCATGCGTGCTTAGTCACTTCGATCATCTCCAACTCTGTCCGACACCCTGGACTGTAGCCCATCACGCTCTTTTGTCCATAGGATTCTCCAGGCAAGAACACTGGAGTGGGTTGCCATGCCCTCCTCCAGGGCATCTTCCCCATCCAGGGATCGAACCCATGTCTCTTAGGTCTCCTGCATTGGCCAGCAGGTTATTTACCACTTGCACCACTGGGAAGCCCCCAGAAATGTTGGCTACACAGCTGCTATAGGAATGTGGAGTTCAGGGATGAGGCTCAGTCTAGAGACAGACGTTTTAGATTCTAGTGTCTAGATAGTATTGATAAAGGATGAATGAGATCATCTAGAATATGGATAGTGAAGGAAATGGCAGCCCACTCCAGGATTCTTGCCTGGGGAACCCCATGCACAGAGGAGCCTGGCAGGCTACAGCCCATGGAGTCACAAAGAGTCAGACACAACTGAAGTGGCTTAGCACACAGAATATGGTAGTCAGTAGCCCCATGGTGCTACTGAACATTTGAAATGTGGCCAGCCCAAATTGAGAAGTGCTAGACATATAAAATACAAACCAGATTTCAAAGACAGTATATAAAAAAAAGAACATAAAATACCTCATTGATATTATTTTTATAATGATTATGTGTTGAAATGATAAAACTTCGGTTCTACTAAGTAAAATACATTATTAAGATTAACTTCACCTGTTTCTTCTTGCTTTTTAAAATGTGGCTGCTAGAAAATTTTAAATTACCTCTGTGGCTTGAAATTGTGGCTCCTGTTAACATTTCCATGTGATGGTGCTGGTCTAGGAAATCACTGTACATACAGAAAAGGGCCAAGGGTAGGGCCCTCAAATGCTACAACATTTCACATCCAGGGAAAGGAGGAAGATACAGCCAAGGAGGGTGAGAAGGAACAGCCAATGAGGCAGGAGGAAAATGAAGGGAGTATGATGTGATGTTCAGAAAGGCAAGTGATAAAATTATTCAACAAGGAGGGAGTGTCAGATGCTGCTGGGAAGGCAGTTCAAGTAGCAGAGGGTTGGATTGAACATGAGCAGTTTTACTGCAGTGGTTTGGAAGTAGTTGGATTTGGAAAGCTGGTTGGAGAGAGCACAGAAGTGAAGACATAAGAGTGGTAAGCTAAGAGAGCTCTTTAAAGTTTGGCTTTAAAGAAATGCAGAGAAATGGGTGGTAACAGGAAGAGGATTTCAAATCTGGAGAAGGTTCATGTGTTTGGTTGTGGTTGTTGGTTTGTTGGTTTGGAAGGGGAGACAGCTCTGCTGATGGTGGTACTGTCCTCAGGGCCCTCAGTTGGGGAAATAAGGCAAGTATGCCAGAAAGAATTTGAGACAGTTGAAACTCAAAGGTTATTTAGATTGAATGATTTTCTTAGAGCTCTAGGAACACAGATGCTGGCAGGATGCCTTCTTTCTTTGTTTTCCCTTTGTCTTTCATCTTTTTTCTTTTTGGTTGTCCTTCCCCTTCTTTCTTCTACCCCTGACAGTGGTGGGTCAAAAGCAACGTTTGCCAGTCCAGGTTCCATGCACGGTACTGGATGCTTGGGGCTGGTGCACTGGGACGACCCAGAGGGAGGGGAGGGGAGGGAGGAGGGAGGAGGGTTCAGGATGGGGAACACGGGTATACCTGTGGCGGATTCATTTCGATATTTGGCAAAACTAATACAATATTGTAAAGTTTTAAAATAAAATCAAATTAAAAAAAAAAAAAGCAACGTTAACCTGCTGTGGCCTGGTATTTTGGAAAATGAGCTCCTTTTCCATGGGCTTCTTTAAAGCTCAGAGATAGTTTATTTCCCAAGTGTCTAAGAAGCCTTTCTTAGTGGCAGGGGAAAGGGACACTGCCATGTTTTTTAAGATGTCACAGGGACTCACCAGTGATGTGAATTGTTCCTGGCCTAAGGAATTCTCCTGTTCTCCTGTTGACTTTCTGAGGGGCTTCTGAATTGCTCTATCCCTTTGCTTCTTCCAGATCTCCAGATGGAACTTGTGTGTGTGTGTGTATGTGTGTGTATATATATATAGTTTGTGTCATAATTAGTGAGTACTGTGTGGATCTGGGGTTGTCATCTTCGGGCAGAATTATGATATTGGATTATAGACTTTGAGTGATTTGAATAAAGTGCCAATACCTTTCAGTCAAAGCCCACCTGGAACACATCTGCCATTGAACAAGCTGGTTTTATTATTCATTGCAGTGAGAAAGAACACAAACCCGTGGGGAACCATGAGACTTTTCAGTGAGAGAGTCTCAAGTCATTTTGATACCAGGACCCTGTCAGCTTTCCATGTGGTTTGGAAACTTTTGCTTGCCAAGGCCTCAGTCACTCTCAGTGGGTGACCGCTCAAGTTCACCTTCACCTCAGAACCTGTGGTCACCACATCAGAGCTTACGGCTAGAGGGCAGTGCAGGCTGGGCCTGGAGCCCATCTATGAAACAGCAATGGCAGGTTGACTATTTCTGGAAGCAGAAGAGATCCAGGGTAGGGAGAGGGAATCCAGAACCTACTGAATTCAACTTGATGGTACTTGAATCAAGACCCCAAGGGGAGCTATGATAAGGAGCTATGATAAGTCCCTGCCTGCCTCTCCACAGTGCTCCTGCTATATGTGAATATAGCATCCTTTCTCTGGGTTATGGTACTGATCAGAACCCTTCCCCTCCACACACCAACTCTGATTAAAAATGTCAGCATAATTTAATGTAAAGTTTAAAAATAAAATAAAATTTAAAAAAATGTCAGCATAATTTAAAAAGTGTGATTATCAACTGATATGCTTCCCTAGTCGTATCATCTCTAGCTTTGGCTAGAATGAATGGAAAATGTATTATGATTAAGGTTAATATAAAGGGAAAAAATCTAAAGCATTATATTGTTGTTGTTTTAGTTGCTAAGTCATGTCTAACTCTTTTTGACCCCATGGACTATAGCCCTCCAGGGTGCTCTGTCTGTGGAATTCTCCAGGCAAGAATACTGGGTAAGTTGCCATTTCCTTCACCAGGGGATTGTGCCTAACCAGGGTTCAAAACTGGGTCTCCTATAGGTTCTTTACCACTGAGTCACTCGGGAAGGCCAAAACATTATGTAGGAATACCTATATCTTGATAGCAAAAGCAGTACAGAAGATGAAAAATAAAATGAAATTTCAGAGTATTATTTTTAGATATGTAAGTAATTCCTTGTGCTTTTGAGTCTACAGAGGCTAAAATTTAAACAAAAAGCTTGTTGAAATTATTGCTATGTATTATGCATCATTTCTTTAAATAAAAAATTTGAGACTTGCCTAAAAAAAAGAAAATGTACAGTAGACTCTCAGTTGATTATCTGCACTAATGGAAAGGAGGCCAAGGATAGATAATTCTCCTATGACATAGAATCAGAGTCAAGGGAGAATTACCCTTTTGATGGTCACTTTGGCCGTTTCTCATTTTGGGCTACTTAAAACAATGCTGTAAGAAACATTCTTGCATGTATATTTTTGTGTGCAAGTGTGAGTATAGCTACAGGGTAAAGTTCCAGTTGTGATGTTACTGTATCAAAAGGTATGTATATATTTTTTATTTTGATACTGTGAAATTGCTTATTCAGAGAGCAATTTACACTCCATAATGTATGAACATGTCTATTTTTCCCATCTTTGTCAGCATGGAACATCAAAATTAAAACTTCTTGACAATCTGATAGGTGAAAATGTTGACTTGATATTTTGATTTACATTTTTTTAATTATGAGTAGGACTGAGCATTTCTTTATGTATTTCTTTTTTGATAAACTTCCTGTTGTATCATTTGCCCCATTTTATATCCAGTTGTTTGTCTTTTATTGATTTATATGCACTCTTGCCAGTTAAGAAAATCGACCCCGAAATCTGTATTTGCTGTAAGTATTACTTCCTAGTTTGTTATTCATTTGCTGACTCTACTTTTTTTGGCCAAAAGTTTAAAATTTTTATGTAGTCGGGTATCTTAATTTTTTCTTTATAGCTTATCAATACAATTCTGTCTGCCTGGGTACACCCATGAATAGTAAAAGGCCTCCAAATCTAATGGGCCCCCACACAAAGCAATAGACCAGGTTTTGTATATTTGTCTTTTATTTTTTGGTAACAGCTTTATTTATTTCTTTGTTTTTGGCTGAACTGCATGGCATGTGGGATCTTAGTTTCCTCACCAGGGATCAAACATGCACCTCCTGCATTGGAAGCATGGAGTCTTAACCACTGAACTGCCAGGGAAGTCCCAGTAATAGCCTTATTGAGCTGTAATTCATATATGATACAATTCACTCTTTTAAAGTATACAGTTCAGTGCTTTTTAGTATATTCAAAGATTTGGAGACTTCCCTGGTGGTTAAGAATCTGCCTTCCAATACAAGGGATTCACGTTTGATCCTTGGGGGAACTAAGATTCCGCATGCCACAGAGCAACTAACCTGCGAGCCACAACCCTCTCACCACAACAAGGATCCTGGGTGCCACAACTAAGACCCTATGGAGCCAAATAAATAAAATTTTTAAAAAACCAAAGATTTGTGTGACCATCACAATTAATTTTAGAATATTGTTATTACTTCAAAAAGAAATTCTGTATTCTATCACTCAAAAAACACCTCTAGCCCTAAGCAAAATACTTTCTGTGTTTACCTATCTTGTACATTTCATGTAAATGGAACCATTGTCTTTTTTAAAGGAAGAATAGTTCTCTCTAATGGCAATTCCCTTTATATATCTTTTCTTGCATAGTTTAAGAATCTAACTGGAGGATAAGGAGTCAGGTAAAATGATTGTGTAATATACTGGATATTGAATGATTTTTTTTGGTTTCTTGCTCTATATTTTATTTTAGTGAACCAATTATGTCTGAATCACTAAGTGAAGTTTCTGGCAGTGTGGAAGTTCTGGAGACCAGTGATGAGGGTAAGTAACCCAATATAATCTTGATAACTAGAACTAGACTTGTTTAGTGTGTTTAACCCTTAGAAGACAGAATCAAGTCACAAGAAGACAAGTTCATATCAAATTTCTAATGATAATACTCAGTCAACATTTACTTTTCCATCTTCTAAGCTCTTCTCTTTCATCTCAATCTCTGATAGTCTAAAAAGTTTTGTCTAGACCTTGCAGTCTTCCTTGAAGATGGTTACCAGGTTCTGTTTACTAAGGCAAAAGGAGTATTTCTGCTTAATCAGAAAAAGAAATAAGAACAGGCCATGATCTGAGAGATTCAATTGAGGTTTTGCCATAGATAGTAATCCAGATCTAACTAATAGATAAATTTGTAATTTTGAGGTGTAAAGGGGGTATAGTAACAAAAGACATCACCATAGGCTTCTATTAAATGGGAACAATTTACAAAAATTTCTTTTGCAAAATCTACTTAGATGTGTATTCATTTAAATTATAATTATAAACTATGAATCACCTGTGAGTGATAGGAGACCATGGATGGGGTAATAGGCAAAGGTCACTAAACAATGATAAGTTTTACTGACACTGAAAAAAAATGTGGAGGGAAGGGGAAGAACCCAAAGATATAAGGTGAGACATTGAATTTAAAGACAGAACTGAATTGAAGAGTTCACTGGGTTGTTCTTCAATGATTGCTGAATTTTCTTAGTAGTGTGTTGGGCAGAAGACTTGGTCTGGAAAGACAGAGAGCAGGGAACCTTCTTGAGGCTTCCCAGAGGCCTGATTTCACTAATGAAGTGAGTAGGGGGATGCTGAACATGGTGCATGGACCCCTGAGGACAGGGCTTGGGTCTTCATCTCTGTGTCACCATTGTTCAGTATTGGGCCTCAGAGAGCGTGATTAGATGCTCAAAAGTTTTTAAGAAATGAATGAATAAATAAATGAATGATAGGCCTCCTCACCAAGGCAGCCCCAACAACCAAATGAACTGACCTATCTTTTTGGATATGAGCTAGACAGATGTCTACCAAAAAAGATGGCAATGCAGTGCATCTTGATGAAGAGTGGAGGTAAGGAAATACCCTTTCTCTATTCACAATCCTTTTTAAGAGACCAAACATTTGGGTACATTTGTAGTATGAGTCATTGCCAGACAGAGAATACAGTGGCTGTTGGGAAGTTGAAGGGAAGAAAGGCTAATTAGAAGAGTTTTCTTTCCAAGAAGCAATGCAAGAGAGCAAGGTCACCATTATGTGCCTTGCATTTTGAAAGCTCATTAAGTTCAACCCAGAAGGGCCTGTGTGCATGGTAGGTAAGCAAATACACAATCCGAGGTGATAATTTCTTCATTGGAGTTGTGTTTTTTTCTCTGGGGGAAGGTCAGGGGATGGCTTCCATGGGCTGTTTCCTGGCATGTGACATACTGCCGGCCCTCAGTGCATGGGGATGTTGAAAGCTACTGCCTGTTTGGGAATATGTAGTCCTTGGACTTGGACAGGGAGGTCAATGGCTTTGTTACAGGAGAAATCCAGACAGCTGTCAGCTCACTGACCATCACTGCTGTGCCTTGTAGGGGAATAAGTTACCCAGTGTATAGGTGACCTACATAAGTCTTGTTGTTGTTTAGTCACTCAGTCATGTCCAACTCTTTGCGACCCCATGGACTGTAGCACACTATGCTCCTCTGTCTATGGGTTTTCCCAGGCAAGAATACTGGAGTGGGTTGCCATTTCTTTCTACAGGGGATCTTCCCCACCCAGGGAATTGGGAAAGCTCATAAACCCAAATGAGCTTTTTGGCCAACCAATATTTTACATCCTCATGGGAAAATAAGCTGTTTCTGCCGAAATGGAAGATTGGAGGGAAATTGGAATGTGTGCATACTTAATTTTTAACACCTGTTATAGTTCTTACAGAGAAGGCAATGGCACCCCACTCCAGTACTCTTGCCTGGAAACTCCCATGGACGGAGGAGCCTGGTAGGCTACAGTCCATGGGGTCGCTAAGAGTCAGACATGACTGAGCGACTTCACTTTCACTTTCCACTTTCATGCATTGAAGAAGAAAATGGCAACCCACTCCAGTGTTCTTGCCTGGAGAATCCCAGGGATGGGGGATCCTGGTGGGCTGCTGTCTATGGGGTCTCACAGAGTCAGACACGACTGAAGTAACTTAGCAGCAGCAGCAGTAGCAGCATAGTTCTTAAGTCATTAGTCGTTTGGTTAATTTAGGAACATAAAAATGTGTCAAAACATAATTTGGTTTGTACAAATTATGAAGTTTTGTACAATTATGTTTGGTACACTCAGTTTTACAGCCTGAAAAATTTATTGGAAGTGTTTTTATTCAGTTATTAAGTGTTTATAGATTGTGTCACGGATCTAGCTACCACCTGCTGATTCTCTCCTGGCTCTCTTTGCTGGTATGTAAGAAGCAGGTTTGCAACTTGAAATCCTCTAGCTTTGCCCACCTCCCTTCCCTTATGGGATTTCTAGGCAAGAAGGACAATAACCATTATGGTTCCCAACACTGAGCAGAAAGTTGTTCTCATTTCAGAAGGCCAGAAGGAGATCTGCCTGTCAAGAATCAATAAATCCCATTCCTTCTGTTTGAAAAATGGCAGTGGCTACAAAGGCTCCTTCCTGTTTGTGAGATGGCACTGCCCAATTCTTAATCACTGGGCAGCAATTATTTAGTGGTCTGTTGGAGCTGGCTCAGGCTGACTTGAGGGGCTGTGCATGTCTCTTCCTAAATGTCATATTACTAGCTTGAAATTGACCACCGTGGGAGTATTTACACCACAGAAGTAGGCAAATACTACAGATAAGGGCATTTATCCTGAGATCTAATTGGTAAATATATCCCAGTAAAAAACTGAGTATAGTCATTAACAGAGTATAGTAATCAGGATTTTACATTAAAATATCCCTATTGCATGGATTTTAGGAATCCTTAGGGGGTGGGAAGATTAGAAAGCTGGGGAGCAAAATGCAGATTATTTTAGGGCCAGCCTACTCTGTCCTGTATACTTTTCAGCACTTTCACGTTGAATCCTCACAGTAGTTCTATGAGGTCAAACATCATTTTAAATAATTCATTATCCTAGAAATTCGTTTAATTTTTTTCCTTAAAAAATTAAAAAAGGGAACTTGGGAAAATATATATTTCCTAATGCGTCTTCATGCTTTATTCTGTCTGTCTCAAGGTACACTTGCCAAATTTATCCTAACCATGACCCTATGTAGGTATATCCTAGTAAATGAGAGATTCCTCAGACCTTTCAGAACTGAAGTTACTTAAGCAAGGATTATCAAGCATAAATACTACCATCTTCCTTCATTGCCCCAATGGTGCTTCTCTTTATCTATAGATGGTTAGATGGTTAGAATTGATAGATCAGTTTTATAGATAGAATTGAATCTGGTCTTAATAGACAATAATTGATTCCTTAATTCTAGCTCACTTATTAGCATTTACTACATGCCAGATCCTATGCCAAACTCTTTCCTACATTATTTACAATTTATATCAATCGTGATAAGGGCCAGCATTTAAATGATAGGATGCTTAAGAATGGCTGTGCCCAGTGATCTCAATTTAAGGAAGGGATGTGACAAGCTATGTTGGTTCTCTGCACCCCTCAGTGGGTTCAGCTGTCTCTGGAGTGTCACCGTGTGTTTGCACTGTGCTAGTTGCTAAAAAGGATGCTAAAGAGGGCCTGCCTACAGCCCTGAGCTGGGGGACAGTAGCTAAAACATAGAACCGTATCTTATTCCTTTCTCATTGATACACAAAACATAGTAAGTGCTTGACCTTAATAAATGTTCACTGAATAGTTGAATGAATGAATGAAGGCACAGACTAGAGACCATTCAGGTGCAAAATGTGTGGTGCCAGCAGTCAAGTTTTAAGTGTGCAAAAAGGAGCATGAATTGTAGTGATGGTGGAAAATTGGACTTAAGGCAGGCCTTGAGGTTTATAAACCTTTCTAAAGGTTCTAGACTAGGCAGGCCCAGGAGCAATCAGTACACAGACAGGCCATAGTATTTCAGCACTAGAAGGAGCCCTACTTCAGCATTTGCCTAAGTGTGTTTTGCTAGATGTTCTGCATACATGCATCGGGGAGACAACACTGATACCCAGTTTCTTGGCACTTCACCATCCACATAGGCATGTTGAAGTTTCAGAAAAGTTTTGTTGGAACACAGAGCCCTAAACTGTGTTTAATCAACATTTTTCAGATTGACTAGACTGCAGAACCCCCTTTTCATGCAATAGACCTATGAGCATCCCTCTGAACACGCTTTGGGAGACACTGATTAGCATGATCCCCTTATTTTCCAGCTGAGCCCCAGAGAGGTTGAGTGACTTGCCTGAGGTTACAGAGCTAATCGATAGCAGAGCCAAACCAAGCTCAGTATTCCAGAGTTTTCTTACTCTCTGGTGGTGTTTTCCACCACACCACTAAGCCTATCTTATAACAGTCTTGTTGGCTTCCAGAGACCAGGCTGTTGGGAATTGGAATGAGACACCTGAGTTGGTAAATTACTGCATGTGAAACAGTAAGAGCAGGTTCCTTCTCACGGATGAATGCAGCACAAACTCCCCTGCCCTCCCCCTCTTCTGAGCCGGGAGAAAGATACATGTGCTTATTAAGAAACTCAAGAAAACCCAGAGAGAGCCTGAAGAGCATTGAAAACTCACATTCCTCACTGCTGCCCTGTTTTGTTTTGTTTTGTTTTGTTTTTAATGATAGTAGACCAAACTTTCAATTATCTGCATTTGCAGAGGGCAGCAGCCCTGTAGGTAATCTGAACCAATCAGCAATAATTGAGGAACAGTGCACATAATACACCCACACATACATGCACACACACACCCTCCCTTGCAAAATTCTTTGGTGATGTTGTCACGCCTTTTGCACAGGGTGCTTCTTTGCCCAGCACCCCTTTCTGCCCAATTCCTGGCCCTCTCCCTTCCTCATAAAGCCCTTCTTAGAAGACATCTTCCATGACCACACCAACCCCCTGCACTCGTTCCTTGGGTCTGCATCCTTGCAGCACACAGGTTGGGCAATACCAGCTCCCACATGGATTTCCAAAGGTCCTGAAGTATCTGTCACATGTGGAAGCTTGGCTTCCCAGCTGGATCACAAAAACTCCAGTGATCAGGGTACCAAGTGCTTATGTTGGCTCAAAAGTTGCTGTGTATGAATGAACTTCTTAGGGCCAGGGAAGAGGTGTGTGTTAATAGTTGAAATTGAGAGGCAAGTGAATGCAGGGTGAGTTGAGCATGAATAGAGGCTGCCCGGAGGCCACAGGCTGGGGCCTGAGCTTCTGCTTTCACCAGAAACTCAGATACTTTGTTGGTGAGTTCCTAAGAAGAGAACAAAGCAGATGAACAATGCCAGGGGCACTGGTGCAAAAGCTAGGGCCTTTTGGGATCCTACTCCTCATTCCCAACATGAAAGCCATTTCCTCTCCTGTGTTCCCTTCCACCATCACACTCTGTCTCACTTGCATTTATAACTTCCAGGAAAAAAGAAATCCAGATTTAAAGCCTTCAAGAGCTTCTTTGGCAAGAAGAAGAAGAAAGAGCCCAAAGATGTCCGTGGAGGGAGACGGCTCAAAACAAGCTTGTCCAGCAGCAGTATTGACATCTCTTTTCTGAAGTCAGTTCAAGGTCAAGAAACCATGCCAGGGTAAGCTCAGGACGGGTGGGGGCTGAGGACAAGGCAAAGGGCAGGGAGCTACAGCCAGGTCCTCGTTTGGCAGCTGAATCATCACTGGCCTTTGGTCCCCAGGGGCTCTTGCTCACCCTGTCTGTGGGAGGTGGGTCTGCAGCCTTTGCCAATGCAGCCACATCCTGGGGGGTTTGCCCTGTGCTCATAGATATATGCTTGCTGTCTGGGTTTCACAGCTCAGTGGGTTGGATGGGGCATACCAAATGCATATCCCACTCCCCTAAGAGCACTGGGTAAGAGGGTGTGGGTAGATCAGGGCAATCCTGCTGTGTCACAGCTACAAGCACTTGAGATGTGGAGCCTACCACTAGAGAGGAGCTGGTGGCCTCTGTTTCATAAGGGAAGGATAGTCTCCATCGTTTTGGAAGCTTGATCTGATTTGCTTGCACTGCCCTCAGACTCCAGATCTCATAATGTGTGATTAAAATCTTAGATGGTGAAGCCATCTAGCTGGGTTGAGACGTAAGGGTGAAATCACTGTGTTAATTAAAAACAACAACAACAACAACAAGCAAGCAAGGAACCCAAGTCTATTTCTCCCTCCATCCCAAGAGACTGGGGCAAATGCTGTAACTGATCATATAAGTATGGGGAAGACTGTTTCTCAGCCACCACTGCCATTCCTGTTCAGACTTTCATCTTTGAAGCCCCAAATTCCACATCTTAGAAATGTGGAAAATCTGGACGCCCAGTACCCCCCAGGCTCTTTCTGGATCAATTGAATTGCCCTCTATGGAGTTCCACTTGGGCCTGTTCCCCTGGCCTTAAACCCCAGACTTATCTGAAATCCCAACAAAACTCAAGTGTCCTGCTATCCATTGCCTCAAGGCTTTGCTTGGAGGTAATGAAAGCTAGTGGAGGTGATGGAATTCCAGTTGAGCTATTTCAAATCCTAAAAGATGATGCTGCAAAAGTGTTGCACTCAATATGCCAGAAAATTTGGAAAGCTTAGCAGCGCCCACAAGACTGGAAAAGGTCAGTTTTCATTCCAATCCCAAAGAAAGGCAATGCCAAAGAATGTTCAAACTACGACACAATTGCACTCATCTCATACGCTAGCAAAGTAATGTTCAAAATTCTCCAAGCTAGGCTTCAGCAGTATGTGAACTGAGAACTTCCAGATATTCAAGCTGGATTTACCAAAGGCAGAGGAACCAGAGATCAAATTGCCAACATACATTGGATCATAGAAAAAGCAAGAGTACCAGGAAAACATCTACTTCTGCTTTATTGACTACACCAAAGTCTTTGATTGTGTGGCTAACAACAAAATGTGGAAGATTCTTAGAGATGGGAATACCAGACCACCTTACCTGCCTCCTGAGAAATCTATACTCATGTCAAAAAGCAACAGTTAGAACCAGACATGGAACAATGGACTCCAAATTGGGAAAGGAGTATGTCAAGCCTGTATATTGTCACTCTGCTTATTTAACTCATATGCAGAGTCAGTTCAGTTCATTTCAGTCACTCAGTCATGTCCAACTCTTTGTGACCCCATGGACTGCAGCACGCCAGGCCTGCCTGTCCATTACCAACTCCCAGAGTTTACTCAAACTCATGTCCACTGAGTCGGTGATGCCATCCAACCATCTCATCCTCTGTCATCCCCTTCTCCTCCCGCCTTCAATCTTTCCCAGCATCAGGGTCTTTTCAAAAGAGCCAACTCATTGGAAAAGACTCTGATGCTGGGAAAGATTGAGGGCAGGAGGAGAAGGGGAAGACAGAGGATGAGATGTTTGGGTGATATTACAGACTCAATGGATGTGAATTTGAGCAAGCTCCAGGAGTTGGTGATGGACAAGGAAGCCTGGAATGCTGCAGTCCATGGGGTCGCAAAGAGTAGGACACAACTCAGCAACTGAACTGAACTGAACTAATAAGACAGTTAGCAAATGTGTTATACTGCTTACTAACAGCGCAGAGGTCTCATTAAAATGGACCTTAATGAGTGCATTGAATGTGAGGAATTTCAGATAGCTTTACTAGGGAGGGAGATGGTTTTGCACTGAGGGGCTGGCTTCATACCTCACAAACCATACATTATAGACCATTGCCTTATAGGTCTCAGTCAGTTCAGTCACTCAGTCGTATAGGTATAAGGAAGACTAAGATTAGCTCTACTAAAATCCAGAGGGTGGGGTGGAAGAGGGAAGATCTTTTATAACTTTCACCTTAATAATAGCAAGACTCAGGGTCTTCCTTCCCCTTCCACAGTGTTGTCACTGCTGAACTGTAAACTTTCAGTGGTGAATTATATGGTATGTAAGCTATATCTCAGTAAAGCTATTATATATAAAAAACTATGTGTGGATCATTTGAAAACATTAAAATTATGCAGAAGTACGTAGAGTATAAAATGAAAGTACTCCTGCTGTTCCTAGTGCCATTCCTCAGAGGGAAACACTGCTAACAGTTTGGTGGATATCCTTCCAGACTTTTCTCTATGATCACAAACTATATATGTATGTAATATATGTGTGCTCAGTCACTTCATTCATGTCTGACTCTTTGTGACCCCATGGACTATATATAGCCTGCCAGGCTCATCTGTATATAAGATTCTCCAGGCAAGAATACTGGAGTGGGTTGCCATGCCCTCCTTCAGGGGATCTTGCCAACCCAAGGATCGAACCGGAGTCCCTTATGTCTCCTGAACTGGCAGGCGAGCTCTTTACCACTAGCGCCACCTGGGAAGCCCATGTCATATATGTATATGTATTAAATGGGACCATACTATTCTTTATTTTCCTCACTCAGTATCTCATGGAAGACTGTGTGTGTCAGCACATATGCTTCTGAGGTGTCTGTGGTAGGCCATAGTATAGACACACATGTATCTTTGGTTCCCTTGGCTGCTTTCATAAGACTTTTTCCTTCCTGGCCAGGGCCAAGAGCAGAATGGGGATCAGAGCCCTGTCTCATGACAGCATCTTTATGTTGGAGCCTGACCCTGAAAGATCAGAAAGGAAGCTGTACCCCTCTCCAGAGATCCCAAGAGGCAGACCTTTGCAGGTAATGGCAAACTGGAGCATCAGCTCATACTTGGACTCCTGATTCCACCCCCACTGTTGTAAACACTGGATAAGAGAATATCTAAGTATATGATGTGCTTCCCTAGTGCCTGACACACAGTATTGGCCAGGATCACCATCTTCACTTCTCTTTATGCACCCCGAAAATGCTCTGAGTATTATAATGGTGACATTAATGTGCAGGCATTCCAACCCCCATGTTTTTTCTTTCTTCCACAGAAATCTCATGTTTCTACTACTCTGCCTAGAGCTGGGACTGGTAGCATGCCTGAAGCTATGTTTGGAACTGTGCCAAGAGGTGCAGCCAGAAGTGAATTCCATGTTGCAGGCTACAAGACCACCGAGGTAATAAAGTAGAATTGTTCAAAGTCAAACAGGCAGACCTATGCTTGAATCCCTGCTCTACTATTTATTGGCCCTGTGACATTGGGCTGATTACTTAATCTCTCTGAGCCTTCCTTTCTTCATCTATAATGGGTGTAATATAAATATCTAGTTCAAGGGGTTGTCTGTGAGGATTGAATAAAGACTCAGAGAGATTAAAGAAATTGTTCCAGCTGACCGTATAGTTAGTGGTAGCCCTGGAACTCTGACTCAAATGTGTCGACCTCCAACCTATTAGCCTTTCCATTAGCCCAGTCTCTAAGGTGTTGAAATTCTCTGGCCCTGCCTCAACAGGAAGGAGGGCACATCTTTAGTCTCCATTGTCTGAGGAAACCTCACAAATAGCTGAGGAAAGAAGAGAAGGGAAAGGTAAGGGAGAAAGGGAAAGATATATCCATCTGAATGCAGAGTTCCAGAGAATAGCAAGGAGAGATAAGAAAGCCTTCCTCGTGATCAATGCAAAGAAATAGAGGAAAACAATAGAATGGGAAAGACTAGAGATCTCTTCAAGAAAATTAGCGATACCAAGGGAATATTTCATACAAAGATGGGCACAATAAAGGACAGAAATTGTATGGACCTAACAGAAGCAGAAAATATTAAGAAGAGGTGGCAAGAATACACAGAAGAACTGTACAAACAAGGTCTTAGGTAACCATGATGGTAACCATATTGGCGTTATCATCTATCACCTAAAGATAGATAGATATCCTGGTGAAGTCAAGTGGGCCTTAGGAAGCATTACTATGAACAAAGCTAGTGGAGGTGATAGAATTCCAATTGAGCTATTTCAGATCCTAAAAGATGATACTGTGAAAGTGTTGCACTCATTATGCCAGCAAATTTTGAAAACTCAGCAGTGGGCATAGGACTGGAAAAGGTCAGTTTTCATTCCAATTCCAAAGAAGAGCAATGCCAAAGAAGGTTCAAACTACCACACCAGTAGTACGCATTTCACCTGCTAGAAAGGCCATGCTCAAAATCCTTCAAGCTAGGCTTCAACAGCCTGGAATTTCACACTATGTACTCTGCATATAAGTTAAATCCGGAATTTCACACTATGTACTCTGCATATAAGTTAAATAAGCAGGGTGACAATATGCAGCCTTGATGTATTGTTCCCAGATCTACCTGTTGCTTCTTGACCTTCATACAGGTTTCTCAGAAGACAGGTAAGGTGGTCTGGTATTTCCATTTCTTTAAGAATTTTCCACAGTTTGTTGTGATCCACACAGTCAAAGGCTTTTGAGTGTTCAGTGAAGCAGAAGTAGATGTCTTTCTGTAATTCTCTTGCTTTTTTCTATAATCCAATGGATGTTGGCAATTTGATCTCTGGTTCCTCTGTCTTTGCTAAATCCAGCTTGAACATCTGGAATTTTTCAGTTCACATACTGCTGAGGGAAAAAATGGAAACAGTGACAGTCTTTATTTCCTTGGGCTCCAAAATCACTGTGGACAGTAACTACAGCCATGAAATTAAAAGACACTTGCTCCTTGGAAGGAAAGCTATGACAAACCTAGACAGCATATTAAAAAGCAGAGACATCACTTTGCTGACAAAAGTCTGTCTAGTCAAAGCTATTTGGTTTGTCCAGTAGTCATGTATGGATTGTGAAAGTTGGACCATAAAGAAGGCTGAGAGCCAAAGAATCGATACTTTTGAACTGTCATGTTAGAGAAGACTCTTGAAAGTCCCTTGGACTGCAAGATCAAACCAGTGAATCCTAAAGGAAATCAACCCTGAATATTCATTGGAAGGACTGATGCTGGAGCTGAAGCTCCAATACTTTGGCCACCTCATGCAAAGGGCTGACTCATGTGAAAAGACCCTGATGCTGGGAAAGATTGAGGGCAGGGGGAGAAGAGGGCGACAGAGAATGAGATGGTTGGATGGCATCATGGACTCAATGGACATGAGTTTTAGCAAAGTTCAGGTGATAGTGAAGGACAGGGAAGGCTGGTGTGCTGCATTCCATGGGGTTGCAAAGAGTCAGACCCAACTTAGTGAGTGAACAACAAAAGCCAAGTAAAGCCTTCCGTAAAAGTTAACTTTTATGGAATAATATAATATTCTGTATTATATTAATTATATTAATAGGATAAATAATAATCACTGCCATTATTACAGTGATTATTATTACAATTGTGCTTTGGGATTGTTAATCCCCGAGGTCTGTTGTTAAGAACCCCCAGTGGGGCCTAGTAGTCATAAGAGGGCAACGTAGATGTTGGCCAGGAGTACTCCACAGACAGAAACTCAATGTGGCTCCTTTTCTTTGGCTTTGAGAGTTTGACATCCATCTGTCCTGAGCAGGAGCAGAGCCTATGACAGAATCAAGCATGTCAGCTCCATGTCAACAAGGATTTTGTTTTGTTTATTGTTATAGACCCAGTGCCTAGAATGGTGTGGCACATTGTACATGCTTAGCCAGTATTTGTTAAAAAGATAAAATCAGGGATTCTGATACACATCAAGAGGATCATGGCAGGGGCCAGTGCCTCAAATTCAAGTATAACATGAACTCCTAACTGGAATCAACTAAATCAGTCTGCTGAAGCTCAAGGTAAAACCAAATGAACAATTTTTATCCCCTTCAGAAAACTAGTCATCCAGTTCTAACCAGGAATAGTTGTGTAGATTTTCTAAAATTGCCAGAAAATCAGTCTCAACAGGCTTAAGATAAGCAACCAACACAGTCAAGATTCCATCCAGACGATTCCTGGACAGAGAGAATGATAGAAATAAAGATTGTAGCCTGGATGCCAAGCCCAGAACATAACCCAAAGACTCATCTCCCCAAGATCTGGACTTCCAAAGATAAGACAAAATCAAAACAAAGATCGGACTCAAATAAGATTTCTAGTTGGCATCAGTAGGAGATAACACCAGGGTTCTGGTTTTGAGCAAGGAAGCAATTTGAAGTTTCTGTCTTTGCGATTGGCAAAAGTGTGCAGCAACCCAGAGTGTGAACCCAGGCTATTTATTAGTCTTTGGTTTGTGTAGGTACTAGAAGTGAAGACAAGGAAGTAGGAGATTCTTTCCTTGGCTCGTTTTTTTTTTTTTTTTTTTCCCACTTAGGGTTCTTAACCCTTCAACCTTTGAGCGACAGGTAATTTGGGGGAAGGCACACAGTTTTTAACTTTTTCTTTCTATACTCTTCCTTGACAGAGTCCACTACTGCATCCATGCCAACCCAGCATCAGCTCACATCTCATTCGATCTGACTCCATCTCTAAGGATCTTGAAGAAATGTCTGTTAATTATGAATCACCTAAGAAGAGTTCATCATACAACATCTTGACAAGCAAGGAGGTGAGTGTTAGTTCCAGCCAAAATTGCAGGTTAAGGGCGGTGGGTGCACAAGTCAGAGGCATTATTTCTTCTTACCTTTCTTTTTTCCTGCTGTAGCTCAATACTAAGGGGATGTTTGGGGAAGGAGCCACCATTTTTGGCTTTTGATTTGCCTGTTGGTTTACATTTTCTGTCCAATTCTAAAAACCAAATAATCAGCACTGTAATTTATAAGGTATGGGAGACAGTATTTTTGGAAAAAATAAGATTGTGGATGTTTTCAGTTCTTTCATGAAGAAAACTAATAGAGATTTTTATGTAAGTAAAGCCTCTACAATTTCAAATGCCAAAAATACCAAAGGTTAGGGCATATAGTATGGTTTGATAAACACATATCCGTATGAAAAATCATTTGACATGAGAGGGCATGTATGTGTATTTCATGCATCTAGCTTTGGCCAGCCAACAATACCCATCAACAATAGGAAAATCAGTAGACCGTCCTCATTAACACCTCCATTCACAAACTGTGAATGGAACTGTGGTTAATTGGATTGGCTTTTTCCACATCAATCATGATGATCATATTATTTTTCCTTCATTCTTTCAATATGGTATATTACATTTGATTTTCATATATTATACAGTGATTTTCATATGTTAAACCTCCTAATTCTTGGGTAAATCCCAGTTACTCATCATGTATAATTGCCCTTAAAATGCTGTTGGATTTGGTTTGTTAGTATTTTGCATGTGTATTCATGAGGGATTTAGGTTATACCATTCATTTCTTGTGATGCCTTTATCTGGCTTTGGAGTCCTGGTAATGCTTGCCTCGTAGAATCAGAAAGTGTTCCCTCTTATATGTGTTTTGAAATATTTGTGAAGGATTGGTATTATTATTTAAAAGTTTGGTAGAATTCACCAGTGAAGCCATCTGGTCCTGGTTTTCTCATTGTTTTGAGGTTTTGATTACTGATTCAATCTGTTGCTATAGGTGTATTCAGGTTTTCCATTATTTTTTTATTCAATTTTAGTAATTTGGATGTGTCTGGGAATTTATCCATTTCATTTAGGCTATCTACACAAGTATTCATAGTACTGTTTTATAATCCTTTTTATTTCTGTAAGGTTGGTAGTAATTGTTTCCTTTCAATTCTGAATTTGTGTCTTATTTTTTCTTAATCAATGTAGCTAAAGATTTGTCCATTTTGTTTTACTTTTTAAAGGATAGACTTTTGGTTTCATTGATTTTCCATATTGTATTTCTATTCCCTATTTCATTATCTCTGCTTTAATCTCTATTATTTCCTTCCTCTTTCTAGCTTTGGGTTTAGTTTCATCTTTCTGGGTTCCTTAAGGTGGAATAGGAGAAGGCAATGGCACCCCACTCCAGTACTCTTGCCTGGAAAATCCCATGGGTGGAGGAGCCTGGTAGGCTTCAGTCCATGGGGTCGCGAAGAGTCAGACATGACTGAGCGACTTCACTTTGACTTTTCACTTTCATGCACTGGAGAAGGAAATGGCAACCCACTCTAGTGTTCTTGCCTGGAGAATCCCAGGGACAGCAGAGCCTGGTGGGCTGCCATCTATGGGGTCGCACAGAGTCGGACATGACTGAAGTGACTTAGCAGTAAGGTGGAACATTAGGGTAGTGATTTGAGAGCTTCTTTTTTTAACAAGCATATACAGCTATGCATTTCTAAAGACTGTTTTTGCTGTACCATATAAGTTTATGTTGTGTTTTAGTATTAATTCATGTCAAAGTATTTTCTAACTTTCCTTTTGATTTCTTCTTTGACCCATTCATTGCTTAAGGGTATGTTGTTTAATTTCCACCTATTTGTGAATTTTCCAGTCTTCCTTCTGTTATTGATTGTGTAGTTTTGTTCTGTTGTGATCAGAGAAGATATTTTGCATGGTTTTAATCTTTTAAAATTTATTAAGACTTATTTTGTAGCCTAGCATATGGTTTATACAGGAGAATGTTCATGTGCATTTCAGAAGAATACATATGCTCTTGTTGAATGGAATATTATACATACAAATATATATATATATATATGTTAGGTTTGTATTATTGTTTCAAGTTCTCTATTTCCTTATTGATCTTCTGTCTAGATGTTTATTCATTATTGAAAGTGGGATACTGACATCTCTATTATTGTATAACTGTCCATTTCCTCCTTCAATTCTGTCAATTTTTGCTTCATGTATTCAGGAGTAGGTCTGTTTTTTTTTTGGAGGGGGGTCTGTTGTTTTGTTTATGACTGTTCTATCTTCCTGATGGATTGACCCGTTTATCAATGTATAATGTCCATCTTTGTCTCCTATAACAATTTTGACTTGAAATCTGTTTTGTTTGATTTTAGTATAGTTGCCCTAGCTCTCTTTTGGTTATCATTTTCTTAGAATCCCTTTAATCATCCTTTCACTTTCAACTTGTTTGTTTTTGGATCTAAAGTGAGTTTCTTGTAGACAGCATGCAAATAGATCATGTTTTTAAAATTCATCTTGCTAATTTCTGCCTTTTGATTGGAGAGTTTAATTAATTTACACTCATAGTAATTACTAATAATGAAGGACTTCTGCTGTTTAGCTCTTTTTTGTACCTCGGTTCTTCCATTACTATCTTATTTTGGATTAAAAAAAAATGTATTTATTTTAATTGGAGGCTAATTACTTTACAATATTGTAGTGGTTTTTGCCATACATTGACGTGAATCAGCCATGGGTTTACATGTGTTCCCCATCCTGAACCCCCTTCCCACCTCCCTCCCCATCCCATCCCTCTGGGTCATCCCAGTGTACCAGCCCTGAGAACCCTGTCTCATGCATCGAACCTGGACTGGTGATCTGTTTCACATATGATAATATACATGTTTCAATGCTATTCTCTCAGATCATCCAACCCTCACCTCCTCCCACAAAGTCCAAAAGACTGTTTTATACATCTGTGTCTCTTTTGCTGTCTTGCATATAAGGTTATCATTACCATCTTTCTAAATTCCATATACAACTGAAGTGACTTAGCAGCAGCAGCAGCAGCATACTGTATTGGTGTTTTTCTTTCTGGCTTACTTCACTCTGTATAATAAGCTCCAGTTTCATCCACCTCATTAGAACTGATTCAAATGTATTCTTTTTAATGGCCGAGTAACATTCCATTGGGTATATGTGCCACAGCTTTCTTATCCATTTGTCTGCTGATGGACATCTAGGTTGCTTCCGTGTCCTGGCTATTATAAACAGTGCTGCAATGAACATTGTGGCACGTGTAGGTGTCTCTTTCAATTCTGGTTTCCTTGGTGTGTATGCCCAGCAGTGGGATTGCTGGGTTGTATGGCAGTTCTATTTCCAGTGTTTTAAGGAATCTCCACACTGTTCTCCATAGTGGCTGTACCAGCTTGCATTCCCACCAACAGTGTAAGAGGGTTCCCTTTTCTCCACACCCACTCCAGCATTTATTGCTTGTAGATTTTTGGATAGCAGCCATTCTGACCAGTGTGAGATGGTACCTCATTGTGGTATAGATTTGCATTTCTCTGATAATGAGTGATGTTGAGCATCTTTTCATGTGTTTGTTAGCCATCTGATGTCTTCTTTGGGGAAATGTCTATTTAGTTCTTTGGCCCATTTTTTGATTGGGTCGTTTATTTTTCTGGAATTGAGCTACAGGAGTGGCTTGTATATTTTTGAGATTAATTCTTTGTCCATTGCTTTGTTTGCTGTTATTTTCTCCCATTCTGAAGGCTGTCTTTTCACCTTGCTTATAGTTTCCTCTGTTGTGCAGAAGCTTTTAATTTTAATTAGGTGCCATTTGTTTATTTTTGCTTTTATTTCCAATATTCTGGGAGGTGGATCATAGAGGATCCTGCTGTGATTTATGTCAGAGAGTGTTTTGCCTATGTTCTCCTCTAGGAGTTTTATAGTTTTTGGTCTTGCGTTTAGATCTTTAATCCATTTTGAGTTTATTTTTGTGTATGGTGTTAGAAAGTGTTCTAGTTTCATTCTTTTACAAGTGGTTGACCAGTTTCCCCAGCACCACTTGTTAAAGAGATTGTCTTTTCTCCATTGTATATTCTTGCCTCTTTTGTCAAAGATAAGGTGTCCATAGGTGCGTGGATTTATGTCTGGGCTTTCTATTTTGTTTCATTGATCTATATTTTTGTCTTTGTGCCAGTACCAGCGTGTGTCTTGATGACTGTGGCTTTGTAGTATAACCTGAAGTCAGGTAGGTTGATTCCTCCAGTTCCATTCTTCTTTCTCAAGATTGCTTTGGCTATTCGAGGTTTTTTGTATTTCCATACAAATTGTGAAATTATTTGTTCTAGTTCTGTGAAAAATACCATTGGTAGGTTGATAGGGATTGCATCGAATCTATAGATTGCTTTAGGTAGTATAATCATTTTCATTATATTGATTCTTCCAATCCATGAACATGGTATATTTCTCCATTTATTAGTGTCCTCTTTGATTTCTTTCATCAGTGTTTTATAGTTTTCTATATATAGGTCTTTTGTTTCTTTAGGTAGATATATTCCTAAGTATTTTATTCTTTTCGTTGCAATGGTGAATGGAATTGTTTCATTAATTTCTCTTTCTGTTTTCTCATTACTAGTGTATAGGAATGCAAAGGATTTCTGTGTGTTAATTTTATATCCTGCAACTTTACTATATGCATTGATTAGCTCTAGTAATTTTCTGGTGGAGTCTTTAGGGTTTTCTCTGTAGAGAATCATGTCATCTGCAAACAGTGAGAGATTTACTTCTTTTTTTCTAATCTGGATTCCTTTTATTTCTTTTTCTGCTCTGATTGCTGTGCCCAAAACTTCCAAAACTATGTTTTGAAATAGTGGTGGTGAGACTGGGCACCCTTGTCTTGTTCCTGACTTTAGGGGAAATGCTTTCAAGTTTTCACCATTGAGGATAATGTTTGCTGTGGGTTTGTCATATATAGCTTTTATTATGTTGAGGTATGTTCCTTCTATTCCTGCTTTCTGGAGGGGTTTTCTCATAAATGGATGTTGAATTTTGTCAAAGGCTTTCTCTGCATCTATTGAGATAGTCATATGGCTTTTATCTTTCAATTTGTTAATGTGGTGTATTACATTGATTGATTTGTGGATATTAAAGAATCCTTGCATCCCTGGGATAAAGACCACTCGGACATGATGTATGATCTTTTTAACATGTTATTGGATTCTGTTTGCTAGAATTTTGTTAAGGATTTTTGCATCTATGTTCATCAGTGATATCGGCCTGTAGTTTTATTTTTTGTGGCATCTTTGTCTGGTTTTGGTATTAGGATGATGGTGGTCTCATAGAATGAGTTTGGAAGTTTACCTTCCTCTGCAACTTTCTGGAAGAGTTTGAGTAAGATAGGTGTTAGCTCTTCTCTAAATTTTTGGTAGAATTCAGTTGTGAAGCCATCTGGTCCTGGGGTTTGTTTGCTGGAAGATTTCTGATTACAGTTTTGATTTCTGTGCTTGTGATGACTCTGTTAAGATTTTCTATTTCTTCCTGGTTCAGTTTTGGAAAGTTGTACTTTTCTAAGAATTTGTCCATTTCTTCCAAGTTGTCCATTTTATTGGCATATAGTTGCTGATAGTAGTCTCATGATCCTTTGTATTTCTGTGTTGCCTGTTGTGATCTCTCCATTTTCATTTCTTTTTTTTTCTTTTTTTTTCTAAATTTTATTTTATTTTTAAACTTTACATAATTGTATTCGTTTTGCCAAATATCAAAATGAATCCGCCACAGGTATACATGTGTTCCCCATCCTGAACCCTCCTCCCTCCTCCCTCCCCATACCATCCCTCTGGGCCGTCCCAGTGCACCAGCCCCAAGCATCCAGCATCATGCATCGAACCTGGACTGGCAACTCGTTTCCTACATGATATTTTACATGTTTCATTGCCATTCTCCCAAATCTTCCCACCCTCTCCCTCTCCCACAGAGTCCATAAGACTGTTCTATACATCAGTGTCTCTTTTGCTGTCTCGTACACCGGGTTATTGTTACCATCTTTCTAAATACCATATATATGCGTTAGTATACTGTATTTATGTTTTTCCTTCTGGCTTACTTCACTCTGTATAATAGGCTCCAGTTTCATCCACCTCATTAGGACTGATTCAAATGTATTCTTTTTAATGGCTGAGTAATACTCCATTGTGTATATGTACCACTGCTTTCTTATCCATTCATCTGCTGATGGACATCTAGGTTGCTTCCATGTCCTGGCTATTATAAACAGTGCTGCGATGAACATTGGGGTACACGTGTCTCTTTCCCTTCTGGTTTCCTCAGTGTGTATGCCCAGCAGTGGGATTGCTGGATCATAAGGCAGTTCTATTTCCAGTTTTTTAAGGAATCTCCACACTGTTCTCCATAGTGGGTGTACTAGTTTGCATTCCCACCAACAGTGTAAGAGGGTTCCCTTTTCTCCACACCCTCTCCAGCATTTATTACTTGTAGACTTTTGGATCGCAGCCATTCTGACTGGTGTGAAATGGTACCTCATAGTGGTTTTGATTTGCATTTCTCTGATAATGAGTGATGTTGAGCATCTTTTCATGTGTTTGTTAGCCATCTGTATGTCTTCTTTGGAGAAATGTCTATTTAGTTCTTTGGCCCATTTTTTGATTGGGTCGTTTATTTTTCTGGAGTTGAGCTGTAGGAGTTGCTTGTATATTTTTGAGATTAGTTGTTTGTCGGTTGCTTCATTTGCTATTATTTTCTCCCATTCTGAAGGCTGTCTTTTCACCTTGCTAATAGTTTCCTTTGATGTGCAGAAGCTTTTAAGGTTAATTAGGTCCCATTTGTTTATTTTTGCTTTTATTTCCAATATTCTGGGAGGTGGGTCATAGAGGATCCTGCTGTGATGTATGTCGGAGAGTGTTTTGCCTATGTTCTCCTCTAGGAGTTTTATAGTTTCTGGTCTTAAGTTTAGATCTTTAATCCATTTTGAGTTTATTTTTGTGTATGGTGTTAGAAAGTGGTCCAGTTTCATTCTTTTACAAGTGGTTGACCAGATTTCCCAGCACCACTTGTTAAAGAGATTGTCTTTAATCCATTATATATTCTTGCCTCCTTTGTCAAAGATAAGGTGTCCATATGTGCGTGGATTTATCTCTGGGCTTTCTATTTTATTCCATTGATCAATATTTCTGTCTTTGTGCCAGTACCATACTGTCTTGATAACTGTGGTTTTGTAGTAGAGCCTGAAGTCAGGTAGGTTGATTCCTCCAGTTCCATTCTTCTTTCTCAAGATCGCTTTGGCTATTCGAGGTTTTTTGTATTTCCATACAAATTGTGAAATTATTTGTTCTAGCTCTGTGAAGAATACTGTTGGTAGCTTGATAGGGATTGCGTTTAATCTATAAATTGCTTTGGGTAGTATACTCATTTTCACTATATTGATTCTTCCAATCCATGAACATGGTATATTTCTCCATCTATTAGTGTCTTCTTTGATTTCTTTCACCAGTGTTTTATAGTTTTCTATATATAAGTCTTTAGTTTCTTTAGGTAGATATATTCCTAAGTATTTTATTCTTTCCGTTGCAATGGTGAATGGAATTGTTTCCTTAATTTCTCTTTCTGTTTTCTCATTATTAGTGTATAGGAATGCAAGGCACTTCTGTGTGTTGATTTTATATCCTGCAATTTACTATAGTCATTGATTAGTTCTAGTAATTTTCTGGTGGAGTCTTTAGGGTTTTCTATGTAGAGAATCATGTCATCTGCAAATAGTGGGAGTTTTACTTCTTCTTTTCCAATTTGGATTCCTTTTATTTCTTTTTCTGCTCTGATTGCTGTGGCCAAAACTTCCAAAACTATGTTGAATAGTAATGGTGAAAGTGGGCACCCTTGTCTTGTTCCTGACTTTAGAGGGAATGCTTTCAATTTTTCACCATTGAGGATAATGTTTGCTGTGGGTTTGTCATATATAGCGTTTATTATGTTGAGGTATGTTCCTTCTATTCCTGCTTTCTGGAGAGTTTTTATCATAAATGGATGTTGAATTTTGTCAAAGGCTTTCTCTGCATCTATTGAGATAATCATATGGTTTTTATTTTTCAATTTGTTAATGTGGTGTATTACATTGATTGATTTGCGGATATTGAAGAATCCTTGCATCCCTGGGATAAAGCCCACTTGATCATGGTGTATGATCTTTTAATGTGTTGTTGGATTCTGATTGCTAGAATTTTGTTAAGGATTTTTGCATCTATGTTCATCAGTGATATTGGCCTGTAGTTTTCTTTTTTTGTGGCATCTTTGTCAGGTTTTGGTATTAGGGTGATGGTGGCCTCATAGAATGAGTTTGGAAGTTTACCTTCCTCTGCAATTTTCTGGAAGAGTTTGAGCAGGATAGGTGTTAGCTCTTCTCTAAATTTTTGGTAGAATTCAGCTGTGAAGCCGTCTGGACCTGGGCTTTTGTTTGCTGGAAGATTTTTGATTACAGTTTCAATTTCCATGCTTGTGATGGGTCTGTTAACATTTTCTATTTCTTCCTGGTCCAGTTTTGGAAAGTTGTACTTTTCTAAGAATTTGTCCATTTCTTCCACGTTGTCCATTTTATTGGCATATAATTGTTGATAGTAGTCTCTTATGATCCTTTGTATTTCTGTGTTGTCTGTTGTGATCTCTCCATTTTCGTTTCTAATTTTGTTGATTTGATTTTTCTCCCTTTGTTTCTTGATGAGTCTGGCTAATGGTTTGTCAATTTTATTTATCCTTTCAAAGAACCAGCTTTTGGTTTTGTTGATTTTTGCTATGGTCTCTTTTGTTTCTTTTGCATTTATTTCTGCTCTAATTTTTAAGATTTCTTTCCTTCTACTAACCCTGGGGTTCTTCATTTCTTCCTTTTCTAGTTGCTTTAGGTGTAGAGTTAGGTTATTTATTTGACTTTTTTCTTGTTTCTTGAGGTGTGCCTGTATTGCTATGAACTTTCCCCTTAGGACTGCTTTTACCGTGTCCCACAGGTTTTGGGTTGTTGTGTTTTCATTTTCATTCGATTCTATGCAAATTTTGATTTCTTTTTTGATTTCTTCTGTGATTTGTTGGTTATTCAGCAGTGTGTTGTTCAGCCTCCATATGTTGGAATTTTTAATAGTTTTTCTCCTGTAATTGAGATCTAATCTTACTGCATTGTGGTCAGAAAAAATGCTTGGAATGATTTCTGTTTTTTTGAATTTACCAAGGCTAGCTTTATGGCCCAGGATGTGATCTATCCTGGAGAAGGTTCCATGTGCACTTGAGAAAAAGGTGAAATTCATTGTTTTGGGATGAAATGTCCTATAGATATCAATTAGGTCTAACTGGTCTATTGTATCGTTTAAAGTTTGTGTTTCCTTGTTAATTTTCTGTTTAGTTGATCTATCCATAGGTGTAAGTGGGGTATTAAAGTCTCCCACTATTATTGTGTTATTGTTAATTTCTCCTTTCATACTTGTTAGCATTTGTCTTACGTACTGTGGTGCTCCCGTGTTGGGTGCATATATATTTATAATTGTTATATCTTCTTCTTGGATTGATCCTTTGATCATTATGTAGTGTCCTTCTTTGTCTCTTTTCACAGCCTTTGTTTTAAAGTCTATTTTATCTGATATGAGTATTGCTACTCCTGCTTTCTTTTGGTCCCTATTTGCATGGGAAATCTTTTTCCAGCCCTTCACTTTCAGTCTGTATGTGTCCCCTGTTTTGAGGTGGGTCTCTTGTAGACAGCATATACAGGGGTCTTGTTTTTGTATCCATTCAGCCAGTCTTTGTCTTTTGGTTGGGGCATTCAACCCATTTATGTTTAAGGTAATTACTGATAAGTATGATCCTGTTGCCATTTACTTTATTGTTTTGGGTTCGAGTTTATACACCGTTTTTGTGTTTCCTGTCTAGAGAATATCCTTTAGTATTTGTTGGAGAGCTGGTTTGGTGGTACAGAATTTTCTCAGCTTTTGCTTGTCTGTAAAGCTTTTGATTTGTCCTTCATACTTGAATGAGATCCTTGCTGGGTACAATAATCTGGGCTGTAGGTTATTTTCTTTCATCATTTTAAGTATGTCTTGCCATTCCCTCCTGGCTTGAAGAGTTTCTATTGAACGATCAGCTGTTATCCTTATGGGAATTCCCTTGTGTGTTATTTGTTGTTTTTCCCTTGCTGCTTTTAATATTTGTTCTTTGTGTTTGATCTTTGTTAATTTGATTAATATGTGTCTTGGGGTGTTTCTCCTTGGGTTTATCCTGTTTGGGACTCTCTGGGTTTCTTGGACTTGGGTGATTATTTCCTTCCCCATTTTAGGGAAGTTTTCCACTATTATCTCCTCAAGTATTTTCTCATGGTCTTTCTTTTTGTCTTCTTCTTCTGGAACCCCTATGATTCGAATGTTGTAGCGTTTAATATTGTCCTGGAGGTCTCTGAGATTGTCCTCATTTCTTTTAATTCGTTTTTCTTTTATCCTCTCTGATTCATTTATTTCTACCATTCTATCTTCTAATTCACTAATCCTGTCTTCTGCCTCTGTTATTCTACTATTTGTTGCCTCCAGAGTGTTTTTAATTTCACTTATTGCATTATTCATTATATATTGACTCTTTTTTATTTCTTCTAGGTCCTTGTTAAACCTTTCTTGCATCTTCTCAATCCTTGTCTCCAGGCTATTTATCTGTGATTCCATTTTAGTTTCAAGATTTTGGATCAATTTCACTATCATTATTCGGAATTCTTTATCAGGTAGATTCCCTATCTCTTCCTCTTTTGTTTGGTTTGGTGGGCATTTATCCTGTTCTTTTATCTGCTGAGTATTCCTCTGTCTCTTCATCTTGTTTAAATTGCTGAGTTTGGGGTGTCCTTTCTGTATTCTGGCAGTTTGTGGAGTTCTCTTTATTGTGGCGTTTCCTCACTGTGTGTGGGTTTGTACAGGTGGGTTGTCAAGGTTTCCTGGTTAGGGAAGCTTGTGTCGGTGTTCTGGTGGGTGGAGCTGTATTTCTTCTCTCTGGAGTGCAATGAAATGTCCAGTAATGAGTTATGAGATGTCTATAGTTTTGGGGTGACTTTGGGCAGCCTGTATCTTGAAGCTCAGGGCTGTGTTCCTTTGTTGCTGGAGAATTTGCTTGGTATGTCTTGCCCTGGAACTTATTGGCCCTTGTGTGGTGCTTGGTTTCAGTGTCGGTATGGAGGCATTTGATGAGCTCCTGTCAATTAATGTTCCTTGGAGTCAGGAGTTCCCTGGAGTCAGGGTTTGGACTTAAGTCTCCTGCTTCCGGTTATCGGTCTTATTTTTACAGTAGTTTCAAAACTTCTCCTTCTATACAGCACCATTGATAAAGCATCTACATTAAAGATGAAAAGTTTCTCTACAGTGAGGGTCACTCAGAGAGGTTCACAGGGTTACATGGAGAAGAGAAGAAGGAGGAGGGAGTTAGAGGTGACCCAAATGAGATGAGGTGAATCAATAGTGGAGAGAGTGAGCTAGCCAGTAGTCACTTCCTTATGTGCACTCCACAACTGGACCACTCAGAGATGTTCACAGGGTTATACAGAGAAGAGAAGAAGGAGGAAGGTGACAGAGGTGGCCAGAAGGATAAAAGGGGGGAATGAAAAGGAGGGAGACAGATCCAGCCAGTAATCAGTTCCCTAAGTGTTCTCCACCGTCTGGAACACACAGAAATTCACAGAGGTGGGTAGAGTAGAGAGGGGTTAGGGAGGAGACACAGGCGACCTGGTGGAGAAAAAGGAGAGTCCAAAGGGAGAGAGAGCAGTCAAGCCAGTAATCTCGCTCCCTAGTGAAAAATGGGTCCTGAAGATTGGGTCCTTAAAGGTACAAAATTGGTAACAAATACATAAAAGCAAAAATTAAAAATCTAGAGTAGAGTTTGGAATTTCAAAAATACGATGTTAAAGAAAAGAAGAAGGAAAAGAAAGAGAGAAAAAACGAACAAACAAAAACAAACAAGGTCGCGAAAATTATAAAGAAAGTACAGGTACAAAATTGATAACTAATACCAGAAAGCAAAAATTAAAAATCTAGAGTAGAGTTTGGAATTTCAAAAATACGATGTTAAAGAAAAGAAGAAGGAAAAGAAAGAGAGAAAAAATGAACAAACAAAAACAAACAAGGTCGTGAAAATTATAAAGAAAGTACAGGTACAAAATTGATAACTAATACCAGAAAGCAAAAATTAAAAATCTAGAGTAGAGTTTGGAATTTCAAAAATACGATGTTAAAGAAAAGAAGAAGGAAAAGAAAGAGAGAAAAAACGAACAAACAAAAACAAGGTCGCAAAAATTATAAAGAAAGTACATGTACAAAATTGATAACTAATACCAGGAGGCAAAAATTAAAAATCTAGAGTAGAGTTTGGAATTTCAAAAATACAATGTTAAAAAAAAAAAAGAAGAAGAAAAATAAAGAGAGAAAACAAACAAACAAATACGAACAATGTCACAAAAATTATAAAGAAAATACAGGTACAAAATTGATATCAAATACCAAAAAGCATAAATTAAAAATCTAGAGTAAAGTTTGGAATTTCAGATATACAATGTTATATAAAAGAAGAAGAGAAAGAAACAGAGAAGAAGAAAAAGAAAAAAAAAAGTCACAGAAATTATATATAAAAAAAACTATAGGTACAAAATTGATAACATATACCAAAAAGCGAAAATTAAAAATCTAGAGTAGAGTTTGGAATTTCAAAAATACAATGTTAAAGAAAAGAAGAAAAAAACAAAATCAAAAAAAAAAAACAAACCAAAAAAAAAAAAAAAAAACAAGGTCAAAAAATTATAAAATATATATATATGAAGTTTGCTGAAAAAGAAAAAAATAGGGTCTTTTTTTTTTTTGCAAAGTAATAGGTTATAAAAGTGAAAATTAAAGGAACAATAGAGGACTTAAAAAAATTTTTTTAATTAAAAAAAAAGAAAGAAAGAATGATCGTAAAAATAATAAAAATATATCTAGGACTTTTTTTTTTTTTTTGTGGGTGTTGTGGGTTCAGTTCATTTTTGGCTAGTTCCTTGGTCAGATTTATATTTCTCAAGATCTATAGGCCCCTTCCTATGTAGTCCGTAGTAACCACAGGGTTTTGATCTATTGCCTGTAGCTTCCAAGGCGTTTCCCTCTGTTATATCTTCTTTTGTTTGCTAGTCTCTTCAGTATCTGGTTTCCGCCCTGACACAAAGGGGATGGTGGAGGACACTTTTTTTTTTTTTTTAGGCTCACTTGTTCAGTCGCGCTGTGGGGAGGGAGGGAGGGATGCTGCAAACAAATAACACTGGCGTGGGCTCGCAGTGCCTCAGCCACACTGGGTCTGCCCCCACTCACGGCGCGTGTAGCCTCCCTGTCCACACTGCTCGGACTCTAGGTTGTTCCGCCGGGAACAATCCGAGGCTGGCCCTGGGCTGCATGCACCTCCCAGGTCCAAGCCGCTCAGGTTCAGGCACTTGGGTCGTCCTCAGAGGCGCAGACTCAGTTGGGCCTGCGTTTTGTGCTCTTCCCAGGTCCGAGCAGCTCAGGTGATGAGGTGTTTGGCGAGCGCCAATGCTGCGACTTATCGCCTCCCCGCCACTCGGTTATCTGGGTGTAAAACCGGCGCACCTTCTCAGGCAGATGTTGACCGTCCAGACCCCCAAGAAGTTTTAGTTAGCAAAGAAGCCTGCTTACAGTTTTATAGATAATGTCTCTCTGGGGCTGCGATTGCCCCCTTCCGGCTCTGGCTGCCTGTCACCGGAGGGGGAAGGTCTGCAGCCGGCTATCTCTGTTCAGTCCTTTGTTCCGTGCGCGGGCCTGGTGGTCTTAGGTTAGGGCTGGCTTTTCGCGTGGTAGATATCCCACAGTCTGGTTTGCTAGCCCAAATTATTTCGCTCAGATAGCGCTCAGGGTATTCAGGCCAGATTCTTACTCTCAGCGATGCAGCCCGCGCCGCGCCTCCCTGCCCAGCCCCCGCTTGCTAATGGCGGATGCAGGCGTCTGCGCTGCTTCTCTGCTGGGGGAGTTACGCTGGGGGAGTTACCGTAGGGCTCGCCATCTTCGAGTTTTAATTGTTTATTTATTTTTTCTCCCTGTTATGTTGCCCTCTGTGCTTCCAAAGCTCGGCACAGATTCGGCAGTGAGAAGGTTTCCTGGTGTTTGGAAACTTCTCTCTTTTTAAGATTCCCTTCCCGGGACGGAACTCCATCCCTCCCTCTTTTGTCTCTATTTTTTTTTGGTTTTAATATTTTTTCCTACCTCCTTTCGAAGAGTTGGGTTGCTTTTCTGGGTGCCTGATGTCCTCTGCCGGCATTCAGAAGTTGTTTTGTGGAATTTACTCGACGTTTAAATGCTCTTTTGATGAATTTGTTGGGGAGAAAGTGTTCTCCCCATCCTACTCCTCCGCCATCTTGGCTCCTCCTCTCCATTTTCATTTCTAATTTTGTTGATTTTCTTCTTCTCCCTTTGTTTCTTGATAAATCTGGCTAGTGGTTTGTCTTTTATTTATCTTCTCAAAGAACAAGCTTTTAGCTTTGTTGATTTTTGCTATGGTCTTTCGTTTCTTTTGCATTAATTTCTGCCCTAATCTTTAAGATTTCTTTCCTTCTACTAACCCTGGGGTTCTTCATTTCTTCCTTTTCTAATTGCTTTAGGTGTAGAGTTAGGTTATTTATTTGACTTTTTTCTTGTTTCTTGAGGTAAGCCTGTATTGCTATGAACCTTCCCCTTTGCACTGCTTTTATAGTGTCTCATAGGTTTTGGGTTGTTGTGTTTTCATTTTCATTCATTTCTATGCATATTTTGATTTCTTTTTTTATTTCTTCTGTGATTTGTTGGTTATTCAGAAGCATGTTGTTCAGCCTCCCTATGTTGGAATTTTTAATAGTTTTTTTTTTTTTTTCCTGTGATTGACATCTAATCTTACTGCATTGTGGTCAGAAAAGATGCTTGGAATGATTTCAATTTTTTTAAATTTACCAAGCCTAGATTTATGGTCCAGGATGTGATCTGTCCTGGAGAAGGTTCCATGCACACTTGAGAAAAAGGTGAAATTCATTGTTTTGGGGTGAAATGTCCTATAGATATCAGTTAGGTCTAACTGGTCCATTGTATCATTTAAAGTTTGTGTTTCCTTGTTAATTTTCTATTTAGTTCATCTATCCATAGGTGTGAGTGGGGTATTAAAGTCTCCCACTATTATTGTGTTATTGTTAATTTCCCCTTTCATACTTGTTAGCATTTGCCTTACATATTGTGGTGCTCCTATGTTGGGTGCATATATATTTATAATTCTTATATCTTCTTCTTGGATTGATCCTTTGATCATTATGTAGTGTCCTTCTTTGTCTCTTTTCACAGCCTTTATTTTAAAGTCTATTTTTTCTGATATGAGTATTGCTACTCCTGCTTTCTTTTGGTCTCCATTTGCATGAAATATCTTTTTCCAGCCCTTCACTTTCAGTCTGTATGTGTCCCTTGTTTTGAGGTGGGTCTCTTGTAGACAGCATATACAGGGGTCTTGTTTTTGTATCCATTCAGCCAGTCTTTGTCTTTTGGTTGGGACATTCAACCCATTTACATTTAAGGTAATTATTGATAAGTATGATCCCGTTGCCATTTACTTTGTTGTTTTGGGTTCGAACTTATACACTTTTTCTGTGTTTCCTGTCTAGAGAAGATCCTTTAGCATTTGTTGGAGAGCTGGTTTGGTGGTGCTGAATTCTCTCAGCTTTTGCTTGTCTGTAAAGCTTTTGATTTCTCCTTCATATTTGAATGAGATCCTTGCTGGGTACAGTAATCTGGGCTGTAGGTTATTTTCTTTCATCATTTTAATTATGTCCTGCCATTCCCTTCTGGCCTGAAGAATTTCTATTGAAAGATCAGCTATTATCCTTATGGGAATCCCCTTGTATGTTATTTGTTGTTTTTCCCTTGCTGCTTTTAATATTTGTTATTTGTGTTTGATCTTTGTTAATTTGATTAATATGTGTCTTGGGGTGTTTTGCCTTGGGTTTATCCTGTTTGGGACTCTCTGGGTTTCTTGGACTTGGGTGACTATTTCCTTCCGCATTTTAGGGAAGTTTTCAACTATTATCTCAAGTGTTTTCTCATGGCCTTTCTTTTTATCTTCTTCTGGGATGCCTATGATTCAAATGTTGGGGCATTTAACATTGTCCCAGAGGTCCCTGAGGTTGTCCTCATTTAATTCCTTTTTCTTCTCTGCTTAATGCATTTCTACCATTCAATCTTCTACCTCAATTATCCTATCTTCTGTCTCTGTTACTCTACTGTTGGTTCCCTCCAGAGTGTTTTTGATCTCATTTATTGCATTATTCATTATTGATTGACTCTTTTTTGTTTCTTCTAGGTCCTTGTTAAACATTTCTTGCATTTTCTCAATCCTTGTCTCCAGATTTATCTGTAACTCCATTTTGTTTTCAAGATTTTGGATCATTTTTACTATCATTATTATGAATTCTTTTTCAGGTAGACTCCCTATCTCTTCCTCTTTTGTTTGGTTTGGTGGGCATTTATCCTGTTCCTTTACCTGCTGGATATTTCTCTGCCTTTTCATCTTGTTTATATTGCTGTGTTTGGGGTGGCCTTTCTGTATTCTGGCAGTTTGTGGTTCCTCTTTATTATAGAGGTTCCCTCCTGTGGGTGGGGTTGGACGAGTGGCTTGTCAAGGTTTCCTGGTTAGATAAGCTTGCATTGGTGTTCTGGTGGGTGGAGCTGGATTTCTTCTCTCTGGAGTGCAATGAAGTGTCCAGTAGTGAGTTTTGAGATGTCTGTGGGTTTGGTGTGACTTTGGGCAGCCTGTATATTGAAGCTCAGTTCCTGTGTTGCTGAAGAATTTGTGTCGTATGTCTTGCTCTGGAACTTGTTGGCTCTTGGGTGATGCTTGGTTTCAGTGTAGGTATGGAGGCTTTTGGATGATCTCTTATCGAATAATGTTCCCTGGAGTCAGGAGTTCTCTGGTGTTCAAAGGTTTGGGGCTTAAGCCTCCTGCCTCTGGTTTTCAGTCTTATTATTACAGTAGCCTCAAGACTTCTCCATCCATACAGCACTGATGATAAAATATCTAGGTCAATGGTGAAAAAATTCTCCACAGTGAGGGACACCCAGAGAGGTTCACAGAGTTACATGGAGAAGAGAAGAGGGAGGAAGGAGATAGAGGTGACCAGAAGGAGAAAAGGGGGAATCAAAAGAGGCAGGAGCAGTCTAGCCAGTAATCAATTCCTTATATGCTCTCCACAGTCTGGAACCCTCAGAGAGGTTCATGGAGTTACATAGAGAAGAGAAGAGGGAGGGAGGAGATAGAGGTGACCAGGAGGACAAAAGAGGGAATCAAAAGGAGAAAGACAGATCTAGACAGTAATCAGTTCCCTAAGTGTTCTCCACAGCCTGGAACACACACAGAGATTCACAGTGTTGGGTAGGGAAGAGAAAAGGGAGAGGGGAGATAGAGGTGACCTGGAGAAGAAAAAGGAGAGTCAAAAGGGGGAGAGAGTAATCGGGCCAGTAATCACACTCCTAAGTAAAAATGGATATGGAAGATTGGATTCTTAAAGGTACAAAATTGATAAAAAATACCAAAAAGCAAAGATTAAAAATCTAGAGTAGAGGTTAGACTCTCAAGAATACAATATTAAAAAACAAAAACAAAACAAAATCATAAAAATTATAAAAAAATATATGAAGTTTGCTTTAAAAATAGGGTCTTTTTTGCAAGGTAATAGTAGGTTATAAAAATGAAAATTAAAGGAGTAATAGAGGACTTAAAAATAAAAAAAATTAATTAAAAAATTATAATAGTAAAAATATATCTAGGAATTTCTCTGCACCTGTTGTGGCAGTGTGTGGTCAGTTCAGTTTCAGATAGTTCCTTGTTCCAGCTTATACTTCTCAATGTCTCTGCTGCTGCTGCTAAGTCACTTCAGTCATGTCCGACTCTGAGCGACCCCATAGATGGCAGCCCACCAGGCTCCCCCATCCCTGGGATTCTCCAGGCAAGAACACTGGAGTGAGTTGCCATTTCCTTCTCCAATGCATGAAAGTGAAAAGTGATAGTGAAGTCGGTCAGTCGTGTCTGACTCTTAGCGACCCCATGGACTGCAGCCTACCAGGCTCCTCCACCCATGGGATTTTCCAGGCAAGAGTACTGGAGTGGGGTGCCATTGCCTTCTCCGCTCAATGTCTCTAGGCCCCTTCCAGTGTAATCGGTGCTAACTACAGGGTTTTAATCTGTTGCACCTGTCACTTCCAAAGTGGTTCCCTCTGTTTATTTTGGCTTCTTCTGTTTGCAGGTCTCTTCAATGTCTAATTTCTGCCCTGACACAAAGGGGCAAAGGTGGTCACTTATTTAGTCTCACTTGTTCAGTGGGTAGGGAGGAACACTGCAAACAAATATCACTGGCATGTGTGGGGAGTGCTTGCAATGTCTGGGCCACACTGGGTTTGCCCTCGCTCACAGCGTGTGCACTTTCCCAGTCTACATTGCTCAGGCTCCAGGTTGCTCTGCAGGGGAACTGTCTAAAGCGGGCCCTGGGTTGTGTGCACTGCCCAGGTCTAAGCCACTCAGGTTCAGGTTCTTGGGTACTCCACAAAGGTGCAGATTCAGTTGGGCCTGCGTTTTGTGCCTTTCCCAGGTCCAAGCAGCTCAGGTGACCAGGTGCTTGGTGAGCGCACTCTCCCCAGGTGGGGAGATGAGTCCTATCGCCTCCCCCGTCCCAGCCGCTTGGTTTCCCAGGTGCACCGTCTCAGGTGTGTCGTGTGTCTCTTCTGGGGAGCTGATCTGTGGCTGCGACCCTCCAGGCGGATGTCAGTCATCCAGAATCCCAGGAAGTCTTGGTTAGCAACTGGGAGCCTGCTCGCAGTTTGGTAGAGAATGCCGCCTCTGGGGCCGAGTTTGCCTCTCACCTTCCAGCTCTGGCTGCCCCCTGCTTGCCTCCCTGCCTCCGGCGGGGGATGGGCTGGTCTGCAGCCAGCTAGCTCTCCTCTGGGATTTGCTCAGTCCTTTGCTCTGTGAATGGGCCTGGCAGTGCCTTAGTTTAGGGCTTTTCGCAGGATAGTTCTCTCTCTCTCTCTGGCTATCCCACAGTTTGGGTTACTATTTCATGTTAGCTCCCTCAGATTGCCCTCAGGGCATTCAGGCCCAGTCCTTACCCTGAGCAATGCAGCCCGGGCCTCCCTGTTTAGCTCCCTGCTTGCTGGTGGTGAATGTGAGCATCTGGGCTACTTCTCTGCTGGGAGTTGCCGTTAGGCACATAATCTGTGGGTTTTATTTATTTATTTATTTTTCTTCCCAGTTATGTTGCCCTCTGAGATTCCAAAACTCCCCACAGACCCGCTGGTAAGAGGGTTTCCTGGTGTTTGGAAAATTCTCCTCTTTTAAGACTCCCTTCCTGGGATGGGTCTCCATCCCTAATTCTTTTGTCTCTCTTTTTATCTTTTATATTTTGTCCTACCTCCTTTCAAAGACAATGGGCTGCCTTTCTGGGTGCCTGATGTCCTCTGCCAGCATTCAGAAGTTGTTTTGTGGAATTTGCTCAGCGTTCAAATGTTCTTTCAATGAATTTGTGGGGGAGAAAGTGGTCTCCCTGTCCTATTCCTCTACCATCTTAGGACTGCCATCCCTTATTTTGGATTTAATTAGAATTTTCAGTGTACTATTTTCATTCCCTTCTCATTTCCTTCTTTATATATTTTTAAGTTATTTTCTTAGTGGTTACCTTGGGGATTACACTTAAGAAAATTAACATTTTAAAACAGGTAGTTTTCTCTTTCTTTTGAGTAAGCTAACTATATATTTTATAGATTAATGAATAGAGTTAACCTATTTATAGTCAACATTTCCTAACATCAGTCTAAACATTTGTCTTGCTTAACGTAGTAAACTCTCTATTAGTAAATTCAAGAATTGAGTCAAGTTGTTATAGGTTAAATGTTGGGCTTACAGGAAGAAATTCTAATCTCTGATGCTCTCCCAAGCATGAGAGTTTCTTAGCTATTTCTGCTAAGTTATTGCTCTGGTTTATTAGTTAAGGAGGGTGAATACAAGGAGGGGGCATGTGGCAGCAACAGTAGCAATAGTAGCAGCAGTAGCATCCCATGAAGGAGCTTTAATCACCATCCCAAGCAGATGTGCTGGCCTGGATGCTTCTCTGAGCTTCTCATAAATTATGACACCCCCGTCTCTTATATCCCCAAAGGCCTCCCCACAAACCCAGCTCCGACTGCCTTCTCACTAAGCATCAAGTAGGGAGCTAGGCAGAAAACCAAATCAAATAGAGAAGTCAGACTAAAGATGACCAAATCTCTATCCTCTCAAAGCGTCTGCCTGCAATGCAGGAGAGCTGGGTTCAATCCCTGGGTTGGGAAGATCCCCTGGAGAAGGAAATGGCAACCCATTCCAGTATTCTTGCCTGGATAATTCCATGGACAGAGGAACCTGGTGTGCTACAGTCCATGGGGTCACAAAGAGTCGGACATGACTGAGTGACTAACACACACTACCCTCTCAGTCTTTCCAAGTTTGCTGTTTTCTTCTTTCTTTTCTGAGCTGCTGCCTCCAACTGGTGACACAGGGAAATACATGTTATCTCTCAAGGACCCAAAGCTTACTTTTTCCTCCAAAACCCCTGGGGCAGAATGGGACGGACTGCCTTAAGGCCTTGTTGTCTAAGACTACTTCTTCCACACTTCCTTGGGTAAAGAGTTGGGTGCCTTGTCCCTTTCAGTTCCAGTTTAGCAAAGCCCCCTCTTTCTTCCCCATCTTCGGACCAGAGGAGCCTCCTACTTAGAGCTTCCCTGACCCCTGCTACCTTCCCAACCCCGTTCATCTTCTTCAGTGAGTCAACTTCATATTCCCCAATGAGTCCGTAGAATATTTTTCCTCAATATGGCTTTTTATGGAGAAAATTGTATGGAAAAGAAGTCATGCATTTTCACTCTTGAGAAAGAGCTGTATCAGTTATTTTGGTGCTTAAAGCTTGAGCTGATTAACTGCCTAAACTTTAGTCCCATTGCAGGATAAGTGTTGCTAACATTTAACATGGTGGTGGTTAAGTAGCTTCCAGTTATTCCACTGTATTGGCTAATGAAGAGTTCATTTAGATTGCTGCAAGGTTCTCCCCTTATCATGTCTCTTGCTTTGCCCATGATGGCTTACTTCATAATTCACCATTATTATTTACAAATAGGTCTCCAAAGCCCAGAACAATATTCTTAAAAATCCTCTGATATATCAGAAGAGAGCTTAATACCCACTTCCCCATTGCTGCATAGAAATTTGTAGCTTACAAAGTTTTTTTGCATAGATATAGGTGCATTTCATTCTCTCAAAAACTCTGAAATGTAGATAGGGAAGATACTATTATTCCCATTTAGGGTGGAAAAAACTGAGGTTCAGAGAGGTGAAATGACTTGACCAAGGCCGCAGTGCCAATCAGAGATACAGCTGGGACTCAAACTGAGGATTCCTCCCCAAATTCATACCAGTTTTCACTCAGCCACGTGGACTCTAGCAGTTCTCTAAATTTGGACAATCAATGCCCACCAGTAACAATAGCAGCTAATACTTGCTCAGACTTCCCTGTGTGAAAGGCACTTCACATGTATCATTTCATCTAATTTTAAAAACAGCACACTAAAGTGTATATTATTATTATCCCTATATTAAAGACATAGAAACTGAGGCTCAAAGAGGTTAAGTAACTTGTCTCAGCTCAAACAGTTTTAAAAATGGCTTGGCTAGGCCCTCAAATTCAGGTCTTTTTGACTCCAAAGTTCATGTTCTTATTCTCTATACTACTTAAGAAACTGGGGAGCTTCAGATAGCAGGGAGCTCCAGGGGATATGTGAAATTCTACCTCCTACAACTTTCAGGATGGCAAAATGGCACGACACCTTTTATGAAACAGAAATTCTGAGTGAGGCTGCAGCTGCACAGGAATTCCCAGGAATGAGTACATAATGCACTTTGAAACACTTGGGAAATTAAAGTCCTAACAGCCAGTCATATCCTGTGCGAGCGTACCATGGCAGAGAAGTCTCCTACTGAGAACTACTTTTCCCACCAAGAGCTGCTGCTTCTTCTGGAGATGTTCCAAAGACTACTTGCCAAATACTACTTACTACTTTCAGCTGAATGGCTCATACAGAACCTAGCTCCCTAGCATCCCAGTGTCAAAACCTCCCAGATAGTTTCAGAGTGAGGTTTTTCCTAAAGTGACAGCTTTTCAGGCCAAAGGCTTGATAAAATCTGGCCTAAATAGCCACCAGGTAATGCCATTATTTAAGATACAACAATTGGGAACAGATAAGCTATCTCCTGCACACACTGAATCTAGAAATTGCTAGAATTTTGCTGAGCTTGATTTGTTTGATATTCCAAGCAGCAGCCAAACTTCTCTCTATCCCCACTCAAGTGTTTCTTATCAATAGTTAAAATGGGAAAACCCTGGCACCATACAACAGACAAAGAAACCATCAAAAGCATGATCAAAAGGGTGTATGTTTGATTGAACAATTTTATACAGGGTTCAGAAACTTGACAGAAAGGGGAAAGGAGCTAAAACATGTTTTAATTGTTCAAAGAGCACTCCTTACCCCCACTAACAGCATATGACTGTCCAGCACCCCTCCCAATCAGTGCTGAAGGATCCCCTCCCCTGCCCTAAGTCCTGACCCAGGTTCCTTCCCCAGGAAGGTTCTGGGTTAGTAGCTGCCAGGCCTGGCACATCTCCCAGATGTTGAGGTGAAAGGAGCTCATTTCACTCCAGCTGTTAATTAGAAGCTGTCTGTGCTAACTCTGCTCTAAATCTCAGGAGAAGGAATGAAAACGTCTTGGCCTTCCTGAATAATATGCACCTTGGGTGTGTTGGCTCTCCGAGCACAGAGAAGGAGGAGTGGGGTTGCAGGAGGGGTGGCAAAGGAAAAATAGAGGAGGGAGTCCCATTTCCTGCGCTTGTTTTCTTTCAGGAAAGGATTCAGTTTGTTTTTCCTGGGTAGCCTGGAAAATCCTGTGGTTGATTCCTGTGGTAACTTTTCTAGGTTTCTCCTGACTAATGTGGCTGGAGGAAAAAGCAGGGCCTAAGAAGGAACCCCGCTTCCCAGAGGGAACAGATATGGCTGCCTCCTGTTCTAAGGCACCTGATGTGATTATTTAGGAGCTTGCTGTGCTTCTGTTTGAAAATAGGAGCCTTTCTCTTCATGGCAGATAACTAGACAGTGGTTCACAACTCTAGCCCCCAGAAGACTCACTTGGAGAACCTGTTAAGCCTATTCTAAGGCCCCCCTCCCCTGATAGTATTATTCATCAGATCTTAATATGTCTGTAAAAGTGCTTTTTTAGCACTCACTCCAGGTGATTCTGATACTGGGGGTGGGGCGGGGGTTCCCAGACCATATTTTGAGAAATATTGCCCAGCATTCCAAAGAGCTTATTTGAATAGTTTATTTAATTCACTGGTGAATTTAAGGGAAGTTGTAAAATATATACAACGTACATATTCTAAACCCAACCACAGAGATGCTCTTAGGGCTGTTTTGAATCACATGCCTGAGCTTGAGTGCCATAATCAGGTGGAGATGATGCTTGATGGCTTCACACTCTCATTTTTTGTCCAGGTTTGAGGGTAGCTGTGGGCCTGTGTATAGACTGAATGCTCAAATATTCCTTAATGACACTCCATCAGGCATAAGGAGACTAGTGGCCATTATTAAGTTTGACGGACTCTTGGCTTAGGCTGTGATTGGGAACAGATAAGCTATCTCCTGCATACATTCAATCTAGTAATTGCTAGAATTTTGCTGAGCCCGATTTGTTTGTTATGCTATAAAATGTGTTTCATGAAACAGTGCTTTTACCTATAGTGTTATGCTACAAAATTTGGGATGACAACTGAATTGAACATGTTTTTTTATTAAGTGTGCATTTACTTGCTGAATAGGCATCATATGTCAGTTTTCATGCAAAGTAGGTTACATGGTATCCTCTAGAATACCATGATATCCTCTAGCAACTCTATTTCTAGATCCACAGACTGCTGAGACTTTTTCCATCTATCTTTGGCTGGAGCTAGTGAGTCTCAGAAAGAATAACTAAAATGATACAGAGAACAGAGCAGCTTTTTCTGACGACCTCTCAGAAGGTCAATGTCTCTTTGGAGCTTTTAACATAATTAATTCACCCGATCAACAAACGTTTATTGAGCAACTACTGTGTACTAAGTACAGTTGTAGGTGTTAGGAATACAATAGTAAATAAAACAGATGAAAACTCTTTATGAAGTTTATATTGCAGTGGAGGGCATGATATGGACAATAAACAAGAAAATAGGCAAGACATAGAGTATGTTAGACAGTGATAAAAAGTGCCAAGAAGGAAAAAAATAACCAAGGGAGGGGGATTGTGACGTGTCAGCGTAGAAGGCTAACATTTCAAATAAGTTGGCTGGGGAAAGTGTCACTGAGAAGGTGGCTTTTGTATCCAGACCTGAAGGGAGTAAGTGAGCTAACACTGACATGGGGGAAACGCAGAAACAGCAAGTGAAAATGCCTTGAGGAAAGAGTATGCAAGAAATGTTTGAAGAACAGCAAACCAACATTGGGTCTGGAACAAAAAGTGGTAAAAAGCCACAGTCAGAGAGGGAGTAGAGAGACGGATCACGTGAAGTTAGTGGGGGCACAGATGTTGCCATCCAGTTCCAAAGACCAGAACCCTAAGACTACTCTGAAGCATGAAAAAAAATATTCAGAACAATAAAACAAGAGCCACTAGTCTGTATACTGAGTACTAAGTTCATAATTCCAAGAGATAACAGAAGCTAAAGATAAATTAATAGTGTCAGGATGAGGTGTTATAAATTCATGGATGGCAGTTACCTAAAGAAGTTAGAAAGGGCTTGGGACCACTCTATATTTTGTGTGATGGGCCCCACAAAGATAACTATCATTCCGCTCCCTTTCCTAGAATCAACAAGAGGATGGTGAGCTGAATGTATTAGCAGTCTGATCCACTAGCTATGTTAAGTCCTCAGGCGTTGGAATCACAGGCCATAAAAGAACCATTTTGGGAGCTAAGATAGTAACTAAGGTTATCACTGGATCAACATATAATGGTCAGGGGGAAATGTGAAGGGATGTGAAAACTGCAAATACCCTAGCACTGCATAAAGCTAGTTTGGGAAGAACTAGTGAGTAAACACACATGGAAGTTCTGTCTACCTGCTAAACTGCATCATTTGCCACTGACATTCAGGAGAGAGAGGGGTCATCACCTTGACTTCAAAGGGGCTTCTGCTAGCACAAATACCTGGAACTTCTTAGAAAGAAGAGGTGCTCTGGGGTGTCTCTTCAAGGTGTAGAAAAAGCCATGTCAAGAAGCCTGGAGCTGTAAAGCAATTATCCTTCAATAAAAAAATTAATTAAAAAAAAGGAAGCCCAGAGGAGACTACTTTGAAAGTCCTACAGAGGAAGCCAACTAGGAGTCCCCTGGCCAGATAGTTTGGAGGCATAGAGGCCAGCCATAGCAAGGACAAGGCGACAGGCTCCATCCCCACCCTGTTGGTGGTGGCGCACTCCATCCCTCTGGGCACTGCCATCAGCCTTGCATCCAGAAACCGTAAATATAAGGTAGTGTACTGTCTGTGCAAATGCAGCTTTCAGACAAACCCTCTTCCAACCAGATTTCTTCCTTCCTCCAAGCACTCCTATGGAGAAATCGCTGAGCTCTGATGGGTTTTACTGACATAGATTGTGCCTCTCACCCCAGTCAGCCCCTTCTGTTAATATAAGAGGGGTACAAGACAAGAGAACATGCAAAACCTTTGACCTTGTGAACTCCGTATAATGGGGTTCCTATCCTGAGGGCAAAGGGGAGCTCCTGAATGCATTCTAAGCAGGGGAGCAACCTGAACATTTTGTTTCTTGTTTTCACCTGCAAGGGAACCAGTTGAAATTGTGCACCTTGCCTCCAATGGGTCCATTGACCAGAAGCTTGACTCTAGCTGTAGGAAAAAGGGACAGCAGATCATGAAGGAGTTTGCTAGGAATGTTTCTTCAGCCAGAGGAATTTCTAACTTTGAGACCAAGGCCAGCATACAGAGCTGACTCATTTCTCTTTTCCTACTCTCTCCAGAGTGCCTTTGAGCCCTCGTCTGGACTGGTTCGCTCACAGTCCTTGATCACGTTTGCCATGCCCTCCTTGTCCAGCAGCACCCAGGTGCCTGTTGGCTTCAACACCCCAGCCACCACCCAGAGCTGTTTGGATTCCTCAGCTGCTCAATACAAGATGGCTTTAGATCCCTGGAAACAAAAGAAGAACATCCAGGTGACTGTAAGTCCTTCAGGAGGCCTGGGAATACACTCCCATATAAGAAAATATGAGTTCTAGGAGTTCCCTGGTGGTTAGGATTCTAGACTTTCACTGCTGTGGCCTGGGTTCAATATAAAGTCAGGGAAGCAGAATCTGCAAGCTGCGCTCGTGCCCCACCCCCCAAAAAGATGAGTTCCAACCTTTGCAAACTGCTCCTAGGGAAGTGGTATGGTTTGGGGGATCCATACCCTAAGTAGGGATGGTAAAGTCAAGGACACTGTCCCAGGTTTGACAGCCCTGGAAAGAGGTGAGCATACTTGTGTCTAGAGCCTGGGATGTTCCATGTAGAGGGAACTTACATAAAAGGGATGGAAGAAAGCAGAAAGAGTGACCTAAGTCCTAAGAAATTGCTTACTGGCTTAGTATCTGGGAATTCACTCAGCGCTCTTTGTAGAAGACATTCAATCATAGCCCAGATCAGGATTCTGTGTAATTATGAACCAGATAAGACCCATGAGTTATGGCAGCTCTGTTCCACTTCTTTGGAGGTCAGGCTTCCAGCAATGCCAAGCATTCAGAACTCAGCTATTAGCCCCTCCAAAGACCTCTCCGTGTCACATACAGGTCGCCAAGTTCTTATGCTTTCTAGCACACTCAGGCAAGCCAATTATGTTTAAAACATGGCCACAGACCCAAATCAGATCTGATACCAAAGAGAAGTGACAGTTGATAGCAGAAAGAAATGACACAAACTATCTGGGGTCCTTTAGTATAGGGATCAAGAACCTTGGCCACCTGTATCAGGGCCACACTGTATCAGCATCCAGTGTAATAGGTCATGTTCACTACTCATCCACATCATCAAGAAAGTTGGACTATATTCCCTGATCTGTGTTTAGGAGGATAGGGAAGTAATTCCTTTGAAAAAGATTTTTTTACTAAAAACTAAGAATTAAATCAAGAACTTCCAGATGTACAAGCTAGATTTAGAAAAGGGAGAGTAACTAGAGATCAAATTGCTAACATCCATTGGATCACTGAAAAAGCAAGGGAATTCCAGAAAAACATCTACTTCTGCTTCGTTGATTGCAAAAGCCTTTGACTGTGCAAATCACAACAAACTGTGGAAAATTCTTAAAGAGATGGAAATACCAGACCACCTTACCTGCCTCGTGAGAAATCTGTATGCAGGTCAAGAAGCAACAGTTAGAACCAGACATAGAACAATGGACTGGTTCAAATTTGGGAAAGAAGTATGTCAAGGCTGTATATTGTCACCCTGCTTATTTAACTTATATGCAGAGTACATCATGCGAAATGCTGGGCTAGATGAGTCACAAGCTGGAATCAAGATTGCTGGGAGATATGCATATCCATACATGAAGGCTGATTCATGTTGATGTTTGGCAGAAACCAACACAATTCTGTAAAGCAATTATCCTTCAATTAAAAAATAAATAAAATTAAAAAAAAAAGTTGCTTGGAGATACCCACTAAGGGCAGAAAGCAAAGAGGAACTAAACAACCTCTTTGACAAAGGTGAAAGAGGGGAGTGAAAAAGCTGGCTTAAAATGCAACTTTCAAAAAACTAAGATCATGTCATTCAGTCCCATTGGCATTTCCCTTCACGGCAAATAATGGGGAAAAAATGGAAACAGTGGCAGATTTTATTTTCCTGGGCTCTAAAATCACTGTGGAGAGTGACTGCAGCCATGAAATTAAAATTAAAAGCTCCTTGGAAGAAAAGCTATGACAAACCTAGACAGCGTATTAAAAAGCAGAGACATCACTTTGCTGACAAAAGTCCATATAGTCAAAGCTAAGGTTTTTTCCAGTAGTTATGTACAGATGTGAGAGTTGAACCATAAAAAATGCTGAACACCAAAGAATTGATGCTTTCGAAATGTGGTGCTGGAGAAGACTCCAGAGAGTCCCTTGGACAGCAAGTAGATCAAACCAGTCAATCCTAAAGGAAATCAACTCTGACTATTCATTGGAAAGACTGATGCTGAAGCTGAAGCTCCAATACTTTGGCCACCTGATGTGAGGAGCCGACTCATTGGAAAAGACCCTGATGCTGGGAAAGATTGAGGTCAGGAGAAGGGGGTGACAGAGGATGAGATCGTTGGATGGCATCACCAACTCAATAAACATGAGTTTGAGCAAACTCTAGGAGATAGTGAATGACAGAGGAGCCTGGCATGCTACAGTCCATGGGGTCACAAAGAGTCAGACACGACTTAGTTACTGAATGACAACAACAAAGAATTTTTAAAATTTGGTATTTTAAAGAATGTGTCGGTTAGCTGGAAGAGTCACTTGGCTGAGTCTTTAGCCTCTAACTCTGGGATATAAGTAAAGGGCTATAAATCAGAGATGGAGGAGATGAAAAGATTTAATAGTTACAGGCATTTTACCAGGAAGGACATTAAAGCGCAAATAGATGTCCAAGGTCATACACTCTGGTAATGGCAGAAGTAGGACCAGAACCCCATCTTCTGACTTCCAGTTCAGTTCTATTTTCACCCCCATCACGTTGCCCCTAGCTTAAACATTGCAGTTTTGCTTTAGTAAGAGAATAAAGTATAAGATCAAAGAACAGCTGGCAGAATGGTGGGCCTAGGAGGAAGGTCTTCTAGTAGCACTGAGAGAATCTCCTTGGTTCAATGTCAAGCAGAGGGTGATCAATCACTAGGCCATATACATCCAGTCCTGTATATGCATGATCACCTGGACACTTCACCACAAACCTGGACACATAGGGAATGTTGATGAAGGAAGACTTAGCAAGACCCTTCTTTCTGACTTCTTTCTGCATAGCCTAATTGAGGTAAGGCCTGGGTAGCACTCTCTAACAAGGTCAGGGCATGTACTTCTTCCTTTTGCCTCTCTCCCTGACACATGGATGAATGAAAATAAAAGTGTGCAGGATCCTTTATGACAGAGAGGCTGCTGCTACTGGCTCCCTGCTTTGGAATTTCTTAGATCTTTAAGTCCCACAGGAGGGTTCCCCTTATTCTTAATTTATAGATGTGGACAGAGATATAGAGAGTAACTTGCCCAAGATATACGGAGAGCACGTGATGGAGCAGAGATCTGAACCCAGGTCTATCTGACCTGATCCATTCAAAAGTAAATAATTTTGAGCTGAGTCTGCTTACCAAGGCACTTCAAGTGGTAACATAGAGCTGTATGTTTGCCTTTAGATGTATATCATGGTTGTTATCAGGCCCCACAGCCCCATCATCAGGTTGATGGCCTTGCAGTGCAGGTCAGTGGTTTCTGGGGTGTTTTCAAGAGTTCCCTGCAGCGTATCACTCAGAGACCAGAAACTTCAAATCTAAATGAAGTACTGCCAGTAGGTAAAATGATCACCAAGTTATGGATACTACTGAAATAATTTCCATTGTGAATGGTATTGTTATGCTCCCAACTCAGCCATTTGGATAGCAAGGATTTTTTTTTTCCTGATGCTTTTTTTCCTTTGGCAACCACGCAGGGGTGGGTGGAGAGCATTTCAGCCTGATTCAAAGTCTTTTCCTCTTCTAGGTGAAACCAAAACAGGAGGAGCCAAGCCTCCCAGTGGCTTCTGAAGAAGAGAAAAGCACAACCAAACCGAAAGAAGCTGACCAAAAGAAGCTGAAAAAAGACAGCGCAGGTTGGCATATCTTCGCCATCACCCATAAACACATACTCAAGCTTAATGGCACAGTGCTATGTGACAAGAACTATATAATGGAGAATTGCCCAGGCCTCTATCCTTGGTCTTCTGAGGGCTTAAAATTTAAGATGCATATTAATGTGGTCCAAGTTTCTCCGTTTGAACTGCCCATTTAATATAGTTGCCACCTGTGTTAGGTAAAAGGCCATACCTCCAGTATTCTTGCCTGGGAAATCCCATGGACAGAGGAGCCTGGAGGGCTAGAGTCCATGGGGTTGCAAAGAGTAGGACACGACTGAACACACATAGTAATATTACAGGGAAGAGAAGACCGACCTGTAGAACTGCTGCCTTGTGTTTGACCTGAAGCCTGTGGATCAGTGCAAATGTTAAGGCTTTTCAAGAATTTCTTTGCATGTATATTATGTTAGATTATTTTAATAAAGAGAGTTGAAAGCAGAAGTGGGGAGGGCATAATCCTACCTTGCAGATAACCCCTGTTGACACCTTTCTTAAAAAAATAAAAATACCTGTATATCATGTTAAAATTAAGTAGAATTAAGTAGAAAATATAAATACTAAGGAGGAAGTAAAATTTCCTTTCACCCTGTCCCAGTCAGTTTCCTAAAAGGTAATTGTTGTTACAAGTTCAAAAATTGCTTTTTGATGTGTCTTACTTCTAATGGTGGAACAGACTGTTGATATGCTGGTGATGTGCTAACCTTGGAATCAGTTCATAAAACTGAATTTCATTTATATTTAAAAATTTCCAACTGCAGAAGGCTAACAGTGACCTAGTCATTCTCTATCTTTTGAGTAGCTACTTCTCCACACTAGGGAATTCAATAGCAAATAGGTACCCATTGGGACAAGGCAGAGTATTCTTATTTTAGAAAATCAAAAGAACACATTTTTCCTTTCCTTCCGTTTGGTACAGGTGCCTCAAGCCAGGAACAGAGCAACAAGACTGAGATTGCTAAACAGAAGACAATGGATCCGGCTACAAACACAGATGCTACTGAGAGTCAGAGTTACCCATTTCCAGCAGCATACATGAAACGCCGTGGAAAGAAAAGCTCAAGTACTTCAGGAATGAGTGAGTGTGGATCCAAAGGAAGAAGCTTTAAACAATCCACTGGAGTGCTTGGCCTAAGTGATGGAGCTGGGTCCCCACCTGCTGATAAGAACGCCAGGGATTGCCATTTCTGGCAACTGTCCTTGGAGAAGCAAGTCATGGAGCAGCCCACAACACCACAGACAGAGAGCACTACTCCTCAGGAGCTGCTGTCAGGTAAAGATGACCCAGGAAGGGGAATTGCTGATGCAGATTTTGAAACCAGAAAAGCATCAGTATCACAACTCAAGCCTGAAGACATGGAAGAGCCCGTGGTGGGTGGTCTGTCACCATCCCATGAAGATGGGACTTCTGGAGCCAAGAAGCCAGAAGCCAGGGCTGCTCTATCACATGTGGCAAGGCCATCTACACCCCAAGATGCTCTCTCGGTGGCAGTGTACAGTCAGATGTTTATGGAGGCTTCTCAGAGCCAGCCAGAAAAGGAAGAAGCTTCTGGCTTTGATGTGAAAAGTGTCCAATTTAAAATGAAGTCCGCTCAAGAGACCCTCAAAGAAAAGCCTCCCAGAAGTGTTCTACAGGCCTTAACAGCAAGGATCTCCAGGAGCGTGAGTGCCTTGGTGGAGGGAACCCTTTGTGCCGGGAGACCACCTCCCAGAAGCCTTTCAGGGTCCTTCGGGAAGTCAAAAGCTGAAGTCATCATCGCAGATTCCAAGAGCACTTCAGAGGAGGGCGGTGATTCTGAGCAACAGCTGGCTCCTGGACATTCTTCCCTACCGTCCAAGATGCACAGGAATGAAGACATCTTCCCAGAATCAAAAGGTTCAGCTGTGGAGCTGAGCAGTCTCGAGCAGCAGCAGGCCCCTACATATTCTTCACAGTCCTCGGGGAAGTCCAAAGCCACAGCTATCTTCTCTGATTCCAAGAGCACTTCCAAAGAGGGCAGTGATTTTGGCCAGCACCAGGCTCCCACACCCTCTCTCCAGCCCCTGAGCAAGTCCAAAGATGGCCAAGAAGTCTTCACAAAATTGGCTTCCTTGGGACAGATGAGTGGTTCTAATGAGCCACCGACTCCCACGTGTGCTTCTTGGGCTGTGGGAGAGCCTGAAGACAAAGTCTGCACAGGATCAAATAGCCATGTGGAGAAGTACAACAGTGCCAGTGACACAAAAGAAGTCTCCCTGGCTTCAAAGACCATACCTGAAGTGCAGGGTGCTTCTGAGTGGCAGGTGCCTCCCGGGGACACTTTCCAGTCCTGGATGAGCCCTCAATTCGAGCAACACGCGTCCACAAGCCCACAGAGCGTGGCCATGGAGTGGGGCATTTCCATGGAGCCACTGCCTCCCAGAGTGAATTCTAAGCGCCTGAGGAGGCGAAAAGTTGAGCCACCAGTCTCCTTGGATTCAGGAGTGATAACACTTAAAACGATGACTTCTGCCGGCGTGCTGCCTCCGAGACATCCTTCTCAGCCTTCATTGAAACCAGCAGCTCAGCAAGAAAGCTCTGTACATCCAGAGAGCCCCGATGTTGAGAAGACCACACCTGCACACTTGCTCACTTTCCCACATCCTTCCCAGCCTGCGGAGAGGCCAGCAGTTGAGTACCAAGACTCCATGGGTGCAGAAAGCACTGTGGTTGAGAAGAGCATTTCTATGAAGCCACTGCTTGCCAAGCATCATTCTCAGCCCCCAAAGAGAGCTCTAGCCCAGCAACAAGTCTCTGTGACTTATTGTGAAGCTGAACAGAGTGTATTTGCAGGTTTGGAGGGTTCTGTTGCTCAGAAGATCAGTCTGGTGGAGAAATTGCTCCCCAAATATTCTCCCCAGTCCTTGACAAATCCTCGAGCCCAGAAAACCTTGGAGAGCACTGCTGTTAAGGAGGGCAGCATTGTGGAGGTGCCACCTCCCCAGCCCTCGGTGAAGTCTAAATTCCAGCCACAGACCATTCAACTGGAGTCTGTGAGTGCTGCCACAGAGTGGAGCAGTCCAGGGGTGCCTGTGCCTCCCAGATCCACCATCCAGCAGTCCTGGGAGATCCCCATGTTTGAGCAACCAGACTCTGAAGGTCCAGAGAGTGCTGCCTTCGAGTGGAGCATTATCATAGAGCCGCTGCCTCCCAGAGGGACTTCTCAGGCCTCGATGAGAGCGGGAGTCAAACAAGCAATCTCTGAAGGTCCAGAGAGTGTCGACACTGAAGGGGATGCATCTACTGAGCTGCTGCCTGACAAACATCCCTACTCCATCGTGAGACAGAAAGTCCAGCAAATATCATCGAGTTTTGAGAGTGCTGCTGCCAAAGTGGGCATTTCTGGAAGGCCACTGCCTTCCGTATATCCCAGACGAGTGCTTAAAAAGTCAAAAGTTCTGGAGATGTCCTCACGTCTAGAGAGCATGGCCAATAAAGAAGTCATACCTAAGAAATCGGTGATTGTCAAGCGTCCTTCTCAGTCATTTGTGAAGTATATGGCACAGCATGTCTTTTCAGAGAGGCCTGCTACAGAGGAGGGAACTCACATGGATCCTTCATCTTCAAATCCACCTTCCAAATCATTGAAGCCGAAAGTCGAGCAGCAAGTTTCCTCAGGCTGGGAGAGTACCAGTGTTGAGGGAGCCATTTCTCTGAAGCAAGCGCCCATGAAAAGCCTTTTACCAAGCTTAGGGAAGCCCAAAGGCCTGCAAGAAGTCCTCTCCCATTCAGAGAGAGCTCCTGCGAAGCCGAGCAGTTTTAAAGAGCAGCTGCCTCCCAGACATCTTGCCCAGACACTGGGGAAGCCTGAGTACCAGCAGGAAGCCTCGTCAGCTTCTGAGAGCTCTGCTGAAGAATGGAAGAGTTCTGAAGAGTGGCTGCCCGGCCAATGCCCCGGCCCAGTCAAAGATGGAGCTGAGTTTCAGCTACTGACGCTCTCAACAGGCCCAGTGAGTGCACCTGTGAAGCGGAGCCGTTCTCAGCAGCATCTGCCTCCCAAACAAATTTTTCAGGCTCCTGCAGACCCTGAACATCAGCAACAGGTTTATCCAAGTCCCGTGAGTGCTGCCGCTGAGGGAACCATTTTGGAGAGTGATCCTAGCTGCTGCTCTCTACCCAGAGATCTGGCTTCTCCAAGCAGAATCAAGAAACCCAGCCAAAGCTCTGAAGACCTCTCTAAGAACGTCACGACTGCCCCTACCAAGCCCATGCTGGCCACTGCTCCTTTCTTGCAAGCGCCCACTTCTGGAAGCAGTTCCTCTCAGGAGGAAGTTCCTGAGAGTGATGATCAAAATAACAGCTATTCAGATTCATCCAACAATGGGGCTGATGTTGAAAAGCTTTTTGGAGTCCGACTGAGAAGAACCTCTTCCTCACAGAAGTATAAGGGTAAGAAACAAGGTTTTACCAAGCTTTCTTCACCCTCCTTGGGCTCAATTTCATCCTCTGTAGGTACAGCCCAGCCAATCAGAAGGGCTTCCAAGGGGGCCCTGGGCACCATGCAAAACCTCACCACAGTATCTGACTTGGCAGAGAAGCAACAGAGGAGGCCCAAATCTGAAAGGATGGCCAAGAAGCAACCTGGTTACAGGATTCCAGGTGAGTCTTTATCTTCCCAGATGGGCAGCAGGTATCAAGAGGAGAGAAGAACCAGAAAGCAAAGTCTTGAATGGGAGGAAGTCTGTTCTAGCCTTGCCCATTGCCTTGTGGCTTTGATAGGGCTGGTTTGGGGATTTAGGGGCAGAATAATGCTCTATTCTAGATGAATAGATTTGGAGATTGTTAACTTGAAGTCTTCTCTTTCCCAATGGGGTCTCCTTTGGACATTTGTCCATATTCTGTAATGGACACGTAACCATCTCCCCACCCCTCTTACCCCATATACATGCAGATGGGATTTTATGCCTTTCTCAAAATACCTTTACATGTATTATGCTCCCTTGAACACCACGTAGCTTTTTATTGTTTACTTTTTTGTTTTTTTTTTTTGCTACTCAGCATGTGGGATTTTAGTTCCCTGAGCAGAGATCAAACCTGCTGTAGTTGAAATATGGAGTCTTAAGCACTGGACCTCCAGGGAAGTCCCCCATGTGTATTTTTGAAGCCAACTCATTAATAGAGCACTATATTCAGACTCTCAGCTTGAAGTCTTAACTTATTGTAAATGTTTGTACTTCCACAGCTTCTTAACTCACCTGAAATGTCTAAGAATCAAGAGCTAGGTGACTTTTTGAGCATTTATTCCTCTCCAAGCCTTTGTACCTTCAGAATTATCATCACATAGTCTTGTACATGCCTATAACCATATCCATAACCACACACTTTCATTAGAGACCATGAAGTAACAGATGCAATAAGATTTTCCTTGGACTTAGAGAAATGACATCAGTGGCCTAATCATCTGGCCTCCTAGGAACTTCTCTAGCTCACTTGGAAACCATTGTCCTACGTGAACTGGGGATAGAAAGAGAGATGGACAAGGGAGGGAAAGGGACCAGGAAGAGGACAGTTGACAAACTTTGAAGTTGTGGGGAAGGCACTAAAGAATGGGGCCCCTCTCTATATGTTGTTTATTTTCATTTGGCAGTTAACAAGGATCCCATTTGAGACATTATTGTGGGTAGGTCCCAGTCAGTCTCAAGACCCAGCCTGCCTCACTTTAGTTCTACTTTCTTTCATTCCTTTCTCAGGAAAAGCTCCTGGTCGACGGTCAGAGTATGCCGCCTCAGAGGCAGCTTGGATAACCGCGATAAAGCAGGAGCAGGGGAGCTTCCAGGCCAACATTCCTCCCAAAGAGCCAAGACCCAAGAGTAGAGCTGCAGCCAAGGCTGAGAGGAAAGAACCCAGACATGGAGTAGGACCTCGAGCAGCCTCCAAAACACTCCAAAAGGTCATTGGAGCCAATTGATTAAGCTGGTGTTAGGAATTTTGCCTAATAGTTCCTCACTTCCTTGGGTGCATTAATCAAGGCAAAGGGACTTTGGAGGGGAAAGACTTGGTTTGTACTCATAGAAAGGTGCCCCCACTTTATGTTCCTAAAGGATTTGTGAAAAGTGGTGCATAGAGAAGATTCTATAAATCAAATCTTGTTCTAAATATTCTAGAATAGGATTCCTCCAAATTGGTTGAGGCATAAGTAGATATAAGAAAATCCCAAAGGTCACCACTGGGGTGAGTTGAATAACTATTCTTATAAATATTTTAGCCTCTAAATATGTATATGCATTTAAGAAAATATGAGTGGAATTAAACTATGTTTTTTTCACTTAACATTTTATTTCTGGGCACCTTTCCATTATCAGTACATAATGATTTACCTTTATGTAAATAAAGGTAATGTTTGATGTTCAAGCTTCCACATATTGATTTGGTTTGGTCTGGCACCTTCCTATAGATTAAAAGTGAAATTATGTGATTAACTAGGCTAATGGATCAGAACATGATAGGATGACGTCTTGCTTTTAATGTCCCATTTGCAATGTCTTTGGAAGTTTTAGAATGAGGACCCCTCTTGTCAGCCTCAAGAAAACTCAATGAAGTTCACATAACAAGAGATGTCTAGGTTCTTATACTTTTAAGTGCTTAAAGAATTTGTTGAAGAATCATGTGAAAATCTGTTTTCACTTTTTGCTTTAAAGATCTTTTCATTTCATCATTATTATTTTTATGGGAGCAGGATCATACAAGTAGAAAAGTCTACCTTGGTTAAAGTTTTGTCAGAGGGAAATACACTAAGATATGTAAACTAATTAATTTAGATCAGTTGTGGTGAGGTTAATTTGGAAAGCTTAAACTGTACCATTTTGAAAAGACCTATAGTTATATCATGGCATGAACACAAAATGTAAACAAGTTTTGTTGTGTAGAAATCTATGGAACCCAATTAATTGATAAGATTTGTTTGCAACCACCACATTTCAGTTAGCTTTCTGTTAAGTGCTGGTAAACTGCTAGAGAAAAGGTTGTAATCGGGCTAAGTAATTCTCATGTTAACCTGTTTACACTGTTTATATGATTAGATAACCTTTTCTCACAGCTCAGAAAGGTGATAAAGTTGAACCAGCTTAGATTTTGTGATCCTAAATTCTAAACCTAGGTGCTTTCTGTGCTCTTTCCTTCCTTACCTCTCTCTCTTTCTTTTTGGTTAATGTTGAACTTATAATACCCAGGATTGGACATGTACCTATGATCTGACTAAGTAATTTGCTATTTTCATATCAGGACTTATAAGATCTTTCTCTTTTCATTTTTGTATTAAAGAGAACTGGCCTTGTAAGTGAAAGCCAACCAAGAATGGTTCCCACTTCTGATGTCAAGAGACAAGAGAAGATGGCACCAACAAAGCCTCCAAAGTCTACCAAAACAGGTAAAACAAAAACAAAAACAAAAAAACACCCTATCCCTCGACTCCCAGAAGAGCTCTCATAGAATGTGAAACTTCCCATTTCAAACTCAGGCAATACGTGTCTCTTCCCCCAAATCAGCTTGTGATTCTCTCATGGTACTTCCATTAGATACAGATATTAGCTTGTTTTAGGAAAATCCAACTATTATGACTAATATAAGTCAGTCCAGTGTGTAACTTTCAGAGGTCCTTTCAGTCTTTTACCCCATCAAGGAATCTGTATAGGAACAAAATTGTGATCATGCACTAGAAGGTTCCTGTGGCTGGTATTCAAAAGGAGAGAATACCAAGCCACTTTCTAGTTCACAGCAAAGTGGTATTTTCTCACCCTCTACATTCCCAGTGAAACTGTGAAAAATAATCTTGTATAAATGCCCAATAGTATTGGAATTTTAAAAACTATTTAAAACGCTTGTTTCAACCCCTCCATATTCTGAGCAGGGGTATGAGAGGTGGGGCATGTTGAAAGCTGAGAAAAACACTGTGCTGTGATAAAATCGAATGGGGTCTCACCAGTACAGTTATGTGTCAGAGGGATTTTTTTTTTTTTTTCTAGAAGGAGCAGGGAGAGGGGAGGATAGGTTTATACTGCGTCATCTTTGTTCTCTTCCTTAGTCTATCTCATGAAGAAATTAGACTAGGAATTTAGGAATCCACTGTCTGGCCATGATATAGCAGCACAGCAGGTCAAGTGAATAGCCTCTCATGGGCATGGTACTCTTATCAAGTGGTTTTCAACTCTCACTATGTGTTAGAATCACCTGATGTGATTTTTAAAAAATTATATATGGTCTTGGATCCATTGCTGGAGATTCTAATTCAGTTAGTTCATGAAATAGCATGTGCATTTGTATTTTTAAAGAGACCCTAGGTGGTTCTAATATGTGACCAGAGTTGAGAACCACTGGCTGACTCTAAGCCGCTAAGTCAATCAACCGTAAAGCAGGATGAGGAAGGAGGTACTTGTAGAACTGGGGCATAGCGAGGTAGTCTGCTCAGTAGGAGCAGTTGATATAATGTTATTTAGCATAGACTTTTCTTGGGTGGACCTATTGAGTCATCAACAGTGATTTCATACAACATAAGGGATTGGCAAAACAAAAACAATGTTACCTTATTTGAAATTTTAAAAACTGAATGGATACCATATAACATGTTTCCGCTCTGGTCTCAGTTCAAAAGTGTAAGACAGTCCAATAATGACGACCCAAAGATTGGCAGTTACAGCTGCAGGTATTTATTCTCAGGCCTTCCAATGTCCAGGCCTCTGTGGTTCTAGCCATATTGACATTACTCCTTTCACATACCACCCTATAGCATTGCCCATGCACTGACTTTTAGAAACCAGAGGAAACCTAAAAGGAGGAAAATTTTTATTGCATCCCATAAACATACTTCAGTATCTCTGGGGCTTCTTACTGCTTATGTGTTATTTTCTATGGTTTGGTTCCAGTTGGATTTGAAGATGAGAAGATAGTTCAAGTACCTTCGATGGAAAAAGAAACCAGGTCTGCTACACTTCCAGCCATGCTACCACAGCCGGTTGAGCCAGCTGAACCAGTCTGGTTCTCCCTGGCCAAGAAGAAAGCTGAGGCATGGAGCCATATAGCAGAAACGATGCAATAAGCCGCTCCTGGGTGGAGTATCAGCATTTCAAATTATAATTGCCAATAGCTATATTAATGCCATGTAGTGAATTATTTACAGTAGCCATTTTTATTAAGCATAAGAGCCTTAAAATGGGCATTAAAGCTAATAATTATTTGAATTAAATAGATGCCATGAATGCCCAACCTTCAGTACAGTCACTGCCAGCATCTGAAAACCCAGCATTTCCTTTATAAAAACTATGTAAAATGTTTGCACTTCTGTTGAATTGAGAAATCTTTAACTTTGGACCATAGACTGTAGAAGGGAAAAAGCGAAAACATTTTGTTGGAGCAACTAAGAGGTGGGCATTTCCCTTGATCAAATAAATTCACTCTAATGGAAATATCCAGATGATCTGGTCCAAGGATTGGCTTATATGTTTTATGAGCCTAATTAAATGCTTCAGTTCTTTCCTTGTTGCTCTGACTTTGTAAAGCCTCCTAAAGAAGAGGTGGTATTGATAGAAGTGAAAATTCTGGGTTTCCAAGAAAAAATTTGCACAGCCAGCTCCCCAGTCTGTCCATTGCCCTTTGAAACACCTTGTTTGTATCCCTGAGGGCCCCCAAGCCCTGCAACTTACACAGAGCTCTCTTTGCACATGCCGCATGTCAACCTGTCGCAAGTCTGGCAGCTGTGAGCACCTTCCTATGAGGCATAACATTCCTTGGGGACTATCATACTCCCCTGAGGGCTTAGCCCTCCAATGTTTGACCTCTTACACCAGTGCTATTGTGGTCCTGTCTAGTTGCTCAGAAGCATAGTGCATGTCATACACATCCTATTTGTAAAGCACTTAAGGCCCTCTTAAAATTCAAAATTCTGCAGATGGGGGCTTCCCTGGTGACTCAGACAATAAAGAATCTGCCTGCAATGCAGGAGACCTGGGTTTGATCCCTGGGTCAGGAAGATCCCCTGGAGGAGGGCATGGCAGCACACTCCAGTATTCTTGCCTGGGAAATCCCATGGACAGAGGAGCCTGGTGGGCAACAGTCCATGGGGTCACAAAGAGTCAAACACAATTGAACAACTAAGCACAGCACAGCACAGCAGAGGCCAAAAGCTGTGCTTTTAATCAAGCAGATGGGAATCCTTCCACGAAGGAAGTCTGAGGCTCCTGGACACTGTCTTATGCCCAGGCTCCCAGTAGCCCAGTTTCTTGTTGCTTTCCCTCAGCAGCCTCTGTTTCACAAGATTTGGGCTCAAAGCAAGATTGAATTCTCAAAGCCACAGAACAGGTCTTTCTGCTAACTGGAAGCCTGGAGTGATTGAATTAGCCTTTCCCTGCCCTCATTCCTAGAGGCACACACACCCAACACTCACTAGGCTGGACAGCTCCCACCTCCCCAGTGAACCACTCACTCCAAGTCCTTGCCCTCCATTCCACTCCCCCCCAACCTGCCACACACACACACACACACACACACACACACACACACACACCACTAACGGAGAGCTCCTTCTGGATGCCTGGACAGTACCTAGCTCATTTTCTCAGGGAACCCAGAAGTGTCTTAGTATTACACCTTTCATGGTATCTGCCTCTGTCACCATGGAGCTACTTTGTTTAAACAGAAATGCAGCCCTAGATGTAACTGTGCCTTTAATTTCTGAGTAGGATGCTGCCTTATGCAAGAAAATTTCAGGGGCTATAGGGTGGCAGAGGTAATTTCAACCCTTGGTGCTTGGTTTTCCTGATGATGGTATAATGTGATACTGTACAATCATTTGCTGGATTTTGCATTTTCTCTATAAAACAAGTACTTTTCCTTATACTATATTTTTGCCTTTTTGATAATGCTAGGTTTTTGATTGATTGATTGGGTTTGATTTCTGTTGTATTTCCATAGTGAACAGTTCATTAAGGTAGATGCCTTTACCCAGGTAATCCTGGTAGGTTAACTGTTACACCTCCCTTTTCTCAGGCTGGACCATAATTAGGTTATTCTCACTGTAAGAACTCTCCATTAACAATTTCTTTTTCACAGTTAACAACAAAAAAATATGTTTTAAGAGGTTAAGTCTTTTTTAATGCATAAAGGTACATTTTGATAAGTTTTCAGCTTCTTTTAGTATTCTTGATTTCTGCTGTATGCAAAGCAAATAAATTCAATAAAGCTTGTTCTATAGTCTGTCTCTGTCTGTCACATAGGGAGGGAAATTAAATAGGTTATTGACAATTTAGACCCAAGGGTTGTCAGAAGAGCAAATGATCTTGAGAGGTTGTGTGGAGCAGAAAGGACCCCTATGCAGGTGTGCCTGACCAAGCTGATGGCCTCCAGGTGGGCGTCTATATGAGGGAGTGGTACTACTAAAGAGGGGGTTTTCATATGTGTAAACACATGAGGAGCAAAGAGATGGGTGGGAGAGAAAATGCAGACAGGCGAGTAGAGGGGACAAGATGGAGGTTATACTGCAGCCTGGCTCAGGGACTAGGTCTGAGTCTTCCTGCAAGATGAGCTTCTAGAACAAGCCATTATCAAAAGGAAGGGGCCCCGCTGTGCTCAGCTAACAAAGTGTACCACAGAGTGAGCAAGGGGAAAGAGTAACAGAGCAGATATTTAATCTGGCATGTCCATAACATTTGTCCTATTTGCAAGGTTCAAAAAAAAAGAGTTTAGTTAGGGATCCACATAACATGTCTAAAAATATTTGAAATGTTCAAATCAAATGATAAACCATTAAATAAGTTGTATCTCCTTCTATGACAAATGTACCTTCCTAATGAGCTGAAAGGCCAGGTTGGGATTTAGTATTCTCAGACTCCTCTAAGTTCTGCCCTGATGGCGTGGGAAGAGCTGCCCTCCTTCCCTTCCCCCGCCCATGCCCTGGCTCCTAGGCCAGGCCGCATCCCCTTCTGGGCCTACAACCCCTCCCTGGGCCTGGGAGCACCCACCCCAGCAGTGAGTGCAGTCAGCCCTCCCCAGGACAGGTCTAAGAGGAGCACACGGGCCCTGGAAGCAGGCTAGGGACTGTTCAGGGCTGCCAGGTACCTGGAGCATGGGCTAGCAGGGACACAGCCCTTGTTCCCATGGGCTGGGCTCCTGGCCCTGGCGGGAGGGGTGTGGCTGGAAGAGGACCAAAGTGGCCCTCTAACACTTAGAGCTCAAGACAGAGATACCTCTGCCTGGGCCTGGAAGCAATACTGTTTTAACAACTAGCAGTGCAGAAATACTAACAAATCAGAACCAGGTTGAAGGGCCTCAAATTGTCCTAGTTGACCTGCCCTTTCAGTTGAAATAATGGTGACAGGGAGTGTTTGCCTTCTGTCTCACCATGTGGTTCTAGCCATAAGGAATAATATAACACATTTTAAAACATCAGCATCAGTGACAAAAAAATGACAGTGTAAGTGTTAAGTTTACTTTGACAGATATTAGTGGAGCACCTACTAAGTGGACAACTCAGTGCCTAGGACTTTGGGAAAGATAAAACGTTTTAAGGCCCCAACCATTCAGAATCACAGTCATGGGGGATGTGAGCTGGGGGCAGGAGATACACACATATGTAAATCATGTACAAATACTTGGACATACTATTCACAATAATCAAAAGGTGGAAACAATGCAAATGTCTACCAACAAAAGGAATGGATAAACAAACTGTGGTATATACATACAACAGAAATATTTTTCAGCCCTAAAATTAAATGCTGATACACTCTACTATGTAGATGAGCCTTAAAAACCTTATGCTAAGTGAAAGAAGCCAGACACACAAGTTCACATATTGTATGGTTTTGTTTATAGGAAATGTCCAGAATAGGTGTTCATTGATATAGAAAGCAGATTGGTGGCTGCCAGAGAATTGGAGGGTGAGGAAATGGTGAATTGACTGCTTAATAGGTACAGAATTTGGGGGTGATGAAAATGCTCAGAACTAAAGATGTGGTTGCACAAAATTGTCAATGTCATTGAATTGTTCACTTTTAAATGGTTGATTTTAAGTGAACTTTACCTCAATTAAAAATGCTAATATAAGTTGTAATATAAGATGTGCTACCACAGAATATGAGAGAAGGTATCAATGTTACCAAGAGAGCACTTAGGAAGCTTTAATTAAATGCAGAAATGAGCCTGTCTAGTCTCAGGTCCCCAGGCCCATCCCCTTCTCTGATCCTCTGATCAAATGTGACTTATCCTTTTTTCCCTCTTAAACAGAGTCTAGATATCAAGCTTATTCTCTCCCTTTCCTCTATTTCACTCATTTTTAATTATGAAATATTTTAGACCTACAAAAGGTATAGAGAATAATACTGTTGACATCTATGTACTCACCACCCAGCTTAAGAAATGTAATATTACAAATATAGTTGAAGCCCACTGTGGATCCCTCCCCAATAGGATCACCATCCTTTTCTTTCCCCAAGGGGCAGCCACCATCCTAAATGCAGTGTTTATCTTTCCACTGCATGCCTTTCTGCATGCTTGAGTACACACACACATCCTCACAGGCATTGCCTTTTACTCTGTGTCTATATCCACCATGCGTACCTGGTGAGTGAATGTTCTCTTAGACTTCATATACCTGGTATCTTGTCTGTGACCTTCTGAAACCAGCTCTGTCCCTTGGATATTTTTCTGGAAGTGTTAGTCATTCAGTCGTGTCCAACTCTTTGCGACCCCATGCACTGTAGCCTTCCAGGCTCCTCTATCCATGGAATTCTCCAGGCAAGAATACTGGAGTGCCATGCCCTTCTCCAGGGATCTTTCCAACCCAGGGATAGAACCTGGGTCTTCTGCATTGCAGGCAGATTCTTTACCATCTGAGCCACCAGAGAAGCCATCTCCTATACACAGCCTCTCTGTGTCTCAGCCCCTGTGAATCCTAATTTCCTCCCCAGTTCAGCCACTACCGTCCTATTCAATTTTTCTCCAGCATCCCCAAGCCAGTGAACGAAGGCTGGTCCTACCATAGATGGATCTCAACTTCTCCCCCTGTGGCTCTCAACCAGCACTTTTCAAACCTTAGCTGCGTCAGAATCCCCTGGAGGGCTTGTTAAAACACTGGGCCCCACTCCCAGAGTTTCTGATTCACAGGTCTTGGGTGAAGATTAAGAATTCCTGAGTGATGCTGATAATGCCATTCTAAGGACCAAACTCTGAGAACCAGTGCTCCAGATCAGCCTCTGGGCTCAGGTTCAGCAGCACCATCTGGCCTCCAGGCTAGCTGGGCCATCCATCAGGTTTCCTTCAAAAGCACCCAGTACTGTGAAATACACATATAACACAAGTCATGTATAATTTTAAATGTTCTAGTAGCCATAGTTAAAAAGTAAAAAGAAACTGGAGAAAGTCATTTTAATGCTATATTTAATACTAAATTATCATTTCAATGTGTAATTAGTTATTAATGAGACTTTACATTATTTTTTTACACTTGCAGCAGATTTCAACTCAGGTTAGCCACCTTTTGAATGTTCCACAACCACACGTGGCTAGTGACTAATGTAGTAAACAAGCTCAGTTCTAAAGGCTTGATCTCCATTTCTGTCTTTACAAAAATTGTTTTAAACTTGATATTTCAATTTATTTGGGGCTGCAATAAAGAATTTAAAGCAAGCTTACCAAATGGTGGAAAGTGATGCCTTCCAATGAAAGTAAAGTGGGTCAAACAAGAGGGAAAGAGATTTGAGTCAGGATTATTTATCTAAACAAAATCTGCCTGCACTTAAGTTTATTAATGTAAAACAAACTTATTTTTAACTAGAACAAACACTCTCAAACATATCTGTAGATGAAAGAAGTCATGTTGTTGGATATCACTTTTAGGGAAATGAATTTTGGGATGGAATCAGCATTAATAACATTCCCATGGGCTTCTGCAAAATGAAAACCCTGAAAATCAGGATCCTTCTTTCTCCATCTTTCTAGTCTTCCAAACTGCAGGATGAAATGAGAGAAAATGAACAATTATTCAGCATTAACCAGCACCAGAGACTTTCTTAATCTAAGAAAACAGTTGGCCCTATCTATCTTTGCTGCTATCTATATCTGAGGGCTGTTATCTCAACAAGTAGGGAAGAAAAACATATTTTCCTCTTGTAACCTGCATCATAGATATTGGTGCATGTACAACCTGATGGCTTCAATTATGTGATCCTACCAACATTGTCTCCTCTTGCCCAACACCATAAATGTTTTTTCCCTTTGAGAGGCTATTCTGGGACTTAAATCACTCTTATCACCTTAGAAGTCTGTGCTCAGTCCACAGATGATACTCCCTTACTCTCCCAGACCCTCAGTTTCCATATCTACCATATGAGAAAGAGGCTGTTTTGAAATACACCATTATGAAAATGAGGGAAAAAATGTTAATCATTAAAGACAAGATATATCTTGTACCTTCATTATCAGCTCAGTGATAAGCAACAGTCATACTATGACAAAGTTGCTCTTCTTTTAACTGTCACATAAAATTTAAAAATCTACAACTGAACAAATGTTTAGCTATTAATCACTAAATGTGGTCCCTACTTGAAATTCTGAACTTTTTGCTATTTGTAAGTAGTCACATTCTAAAAGATGTCATCTCTTAGTGCAGGAGACTCCACTTCTGTGGTCAAGAAATAAACACTCTACTAGTGCAAAGCCCAGTTACTTTCACTGATGCTTCTAGTAACTGTTTACTAAACAAATACTGGTCTTAGGTATTGATACATTTACAACTTGTTAGTAGTCTTACAGGTAGAGGACAAAAGACCTCATAAAAATAAATGAGGAGCCATGAAGTATATTTCAGTACATAATGCACTTTATATTACTAGGTGCACGCTGCTGCTGCTGCTAAGCCGCTTCAGTCGTGTCCGACTCTGTGTGACCCCATAGACGGCAGCCCACCAGGCTTCCCCGTCCCTGGGATTCTCCAGGCAAGAATACTGGAGTGGGTTGCCATTTCCTTCTCCAATGCATGAAAGTGAAAAGTCAAAGTGAAGTCGCTCAGTCGTGTCCGACTCTTAGCAACCCCATGGACTGCAGCCTACCACGCTCCTCCATCCATGGGATTTTCCAGGCAAGAGTACTGGAGTGGGGTGACTAGGTGCATGAGTGTTCTATAAACATTAAGTAGGCAAATTTGAATTGCTGAACTAATTTTAAACAAACTTTTTCTTAATTTACTGGGAGAATTAAAAAGCAAAAACAAAATTTGTAAATGCCTGGGAATAGCTGGGTTATTTTCAAAGCTATACACAGATACCTGGATTTTCTGGGCTTGTCCTTTGCTGGGTCCAGATTCTTTTCTGGTTCTTCTTGTTTTTTGTTATACTTCTCTTCTTTCCCCTCACTTTCAGTGTCTTGGACCTCTTTTTTGGAGTTCTCATCCTGGTGCTTGGCTATTTCTTTAGTGAAGAATAATACAGACTTTAGGATCAGAGGTTCACAGGAAAAAAAAAAAAAATCCCAACTCATAAGGAATAGCAACAGACATCCAGAACTCTACCCTCAGGAGAAGCAGGAGGATAGGAGCAACTAAGAAAAGAGTAACTGGGGGCCTTCCTTCTGGTGGATACAATACTTCCATGGCCCTCACTTTGCTGCTGCTTGATCATTTTCACAATCACATTATTTCTTCTCTAGTAAATCTGTCACCCTGTGCTACTGATTACTTCTGGCCAAAGATCAGAATCCTCTGGGTCTGATGCATTCTATATGTTTTGGTCAGAACTTTCTCACCAAAATATGTTTCGCCTCAATGACAAATTCTATAGTGAAGCTCATTAGTTCCTCAACCCCCTGAAACTTCATTTTGATCAAGTGCTCCTGTATCAGTTCATAGTATTTTTGGATCAACTTTCCAAGAATCTTGCCATTTTTAAAAGCTATGAACCAAATATGAGGTATGCCACTTGCTTGTTCTCTTCCATGTCCTCTCAAGCTCCCTCCCAAACACCTGCTTTCACTGATCTTCACCTGTGGGCTTATAACTGGCACCGACCGATCATCTCAGACCTCTTACCAGGGTTGGCAGAGGGAAGCTTATTTCCTTCCTCCCCCGCCCCAAACCAGAGAGGTCGTTATGGAGTTGGGCTTCTACTGGGCCCCTCTGGCCTTCGATTCAAGGAGGCCCTGACTCCCAGCCTCCCTTCCCAAGGCCCTCCTCTGAGCCTGCCCCCCTTCTCGGGATCCCTGGTCCCCAGACCCGGCCTGCAGATGCCAGTGTCCCCGTCCACCCCAACCACCCCTCCCCGCCCTCCTGAAGGCTCACCCTCAGGGGCAGCCGGCTCCTGCGCCATTTCCCACAAGCTGGACTCCTCGGACTCCTCGGCGGCTGTCTCCCATAAAGAAGCTTCCTCGGCTTCCTCCGCCTCCTCCACCTCCTGGGCTGGGGCCTTCCCCGCCGGCCCCTCCCCCGGTCCATCCGACGACACCAGGGGCTCAGAGAACTCGGGAACCGCGGCCGAGCCTTGATTGGATGAGTGCTGCCGGGCCCGGTGCTGGGCCGACATGTGGCCGTTGTGGGGCCAGATGAGGATGTAGTCGTTGTAGTAGATGCGGTTCAGCACGGAGCGCACCAGGTCCAGCAACGTTAAGCGAAAGCCAGCCATGGGAAAGTGGTGCGCTTCCACCGTGAGGTCCAGGCTCCCTGCCTCCTCTTCCCCCTCCTCAGCGCTCCCGCCCTCCAGGGCCGCCTCCCTTGGGCCTCCTGAGGACACGGCGATTCCGCCCGCCCCAGCCACGGCATCACCCCTGCGAGGCCCGGAGTTGCGGTCCACACCTTCGTGGGCTCTGGACGATCCGGCCTGCACCCCAGCCATGCCTTCTGGGCCTTCCTGCCCATCAGGGCCTGGATCTCCACCCCTCGTGGTGGACATGGCACTGGGCAGTTACCTCAATTGGGCGGGTGATGACGGCAACAGCACAGGTGGTGGCGCCTGAAGTGGCTGCCCTGAGGGGAGGCTGAGGGTGGCAGGATGGGACGAGGCGGCCACTGAGAGGACGACAGGAGGCCCCACGACAGGGAGGGTAGGCAGCCAACGGCGGGAGCGTCCCACCGAAAGCTGGGCCTCAGACGGCAGTGGAGCCAGGCCTGACACAAAAGATTCCCCTAGGTCACAGAGGAGGGGCGGGGCCAGAAGAGTAGCCAATAGGACGTGCCCTCACGTCACGAGCTCTGAGCTCATTTGCTGACAAGTGAGGATTGACGTGCCCTGTGTCCAATGAACAATCAAGGCACTTAGATTGTAGAATTGTTCACAATCGTCTCCTGGTTCTTTTGACGCCCTGGGTTTGGTTCTAGCTTACATTTAAGTCCCTGTCCTTTTAGTTTTACGATTGTCCAAAAAATCCACAATGGTACAATATATCGATAACATGGGCTGAGGAAACTTCTGTAAAAGGCAGAGAGTTAACATTTGGGGCTTGGAGGTGCTCAAAGGTAAAATCAAGATGGTTATTATGCAGGTACTTACATAACAGAAGTCCACAACAAATGTCCACAAATGTTGCTGAAACTAAAAAATATTAATAATTGCTTACAATGTTTAAATAATATAGGTCTATTAGTGAGAAGAATGAAATTCTTTTGGCAGAATATAGTTTTGCTTAACTGAAGATCAAAGTGTTCTCTGTCATCAAAACTGCATATGTTCATCTGTTCTGTAATGAAGTTTTACATACCACCTTTGCAAATGTCTTTTCACACAGATATTGGCAAGTACTGATATCAGGCCATGAGACAGGTACTTCTAAATACTGGTATCAATCCACAAGCATATGATTTTAATTTAGCATATTCATTATTTGGAAGAAAATTATAGAATTCTATTAGGTTCTTTTGATATTTGCCTTTTAGCATGTCATTACACTGCAGAGTAATCACTTTCATTTGAAGTTTATGTGGAAGCTCCTCAACTGCACAGTTTAGTGGATCTGAAATATGGAATTTTCTTTGTACTTGCATGGTGGTGGTGGTGGTGGGTTAGTCGCTAAGTCGTGTCTGACTCTTGTGACCCCATGGACTGTAGCATGCCAGGCTCCTCTGTCCATGAGATTCTCCCAGTAAGAATACTGGAGTGGGTTGCCATTTCCTTCCCCGGAGATCTTTCCAACCCAGGAATAAAACCCGGGTCTCCTGCATTGCAGGCATATTCTTTCCCAACAGAGCTATAAGGGAAGCCCTTGTACTTGCATAGAGGACTGAAAAAAAGCTGCTGGAATTATAATATGAGCTTGAACATATATCTACTGTAAATTTGTATGTGAATAGAGAGCGCCCTTTGGAGAAGGCAATGGCACCCCACTCCAGTACTCTTGCCTGGAAAATCCCATGGACAGAGGAGCCTGGTAGGCTGCAGTCCATGGGGTCGCCAGAGTCGGACATGACTGAGCGACTTCACTTTCACTTTTCACTTTCATGCATTGGAGAAGGAAATGGCAACCCACTCCAGTGTTCTTGCCTGGAGAATCCCAGGGACAGGGAAGCCTGGTGGGCTGCCGTCTATGGGGTCACACAGAGTCGGACACGACTGAAGCGACTTAGCAGCAGCAGCAGCAGAGAGCTCCCTTAATTTAACTTTTGAAAGCATCTGAAGATTATAAAGCAGTCTGACATTACTTTGATTCAAATAATGTTAATTGTCATTGAAATGACTTTACCACAATATGTTTTTTAATATAAGCACTGTTTGCTTTGTAATTTTAGGTTTAGTTCATTAAGAAATATTATCAAACCTGGAACAAAAGCTAATTTCCAAATCCATTCAGTGTTAAATGGTAATTGAGGGAGATGTTCTCAATCAAAAATATTTCAATCTCCACCATGAGCTTAAAAAATCACATACACATGGACATACACACACAGAGTGGTAGAGAAATTCAGGATATCCAACTTCTATTTCTCACAAAAGTTCACAGAACCATGATGGTTAAGTTCATGAGAGTGAATGGTGTTCCTCATTAACACTGTCAGTTTAATAACACATGAGAGATTCAAATATTGTCTGCAATGTGACTGCTGATAAATAATATAATGAATAACCCAAAGAGTTAAAGACCTTATATTTTCACAAATGTTGTATATTTGTTCACTAAGTCTTCTTCTCCACTCATATTTTTAACACCATCGTTTGTAACATCTTAACAGATTCCACTTCAGGTTATACTAAGTGCTTTTTCAACTTCTTCAAAAACATTCAACCCAGAGTAGTTACATGCAGATTGTTCACAGATACTAATTCTTCAGTCATTATAAACTGCAGTCACCAACCTCTCAGTCCTAGTCTGCCCAATTCTGTTATTGCCAAATTCATTGGATGACAAGTATGAAATTTTTGACATATTTTGTTAGACAATGCAAGTATTGATACTACCAGGAAAACCTCAGGCAGGCCTCGAAACTGAAGTCTCTCTCAAAGTAAATAAAAATGTTGACTGACTATATCTCTCAAATTTCTTAAAGAAAAGTCATAGCTCTGCCACTTGTCACCCCAAAGATGAGCTCATTAGGAAGCTGCCAATAAAAAACTGTGGCTGTGAAATGACAAAGGTTACTGTGACTAAGCATTTCAGAGCTGAGTCACTAGTGACTAATTCACACATAAGGAACAGTAGTACCAATATAGGATATATGATGCAAAACCAGTGCCTCTGTCCATACAGTGAAAGGTGATCTTTCATTTGGGGTCTAAGCTACCTTCATGTCCCTTACTGCTCACTCTGATTTAACAATAAACAGCTACATAGCTTAACATCAGAGTCAAATCTCTGTGATACTCAATATGAAGTGGACACAGAGCAACTAAATAAAATTCATTCAAGGAATTCAGAGAAATCACTGGCAACATTTTTGGTAGTGAATATCCACTGGTAGAAAAGCTTGAGGGGTATGTGGGCCTTTGTATAGTGACAGTGGTTTCTTCAATTTCTCTTTGTGATATTTTGCTGTCAATAAATAGCTGGCAAAGATAAGTATTTTATTCATGAATGAGCACACTGCTTCACCACTTCCAGTTCATCAGAAAGTTTCTCTGCTTCTTACAATCAGAGACAAGAAGCCTGGCTATAGTTATATGGATTTGTTAAGAAAAATCCAGTCCAATGCACTCTGCCCTTCATAAAACTCATACATGAAGAGAGTACCAGAAACACGATGTAAAAACAACAATTTAGCTTGACTCCTTAAATAAACAAAAACCCAACAATATTAATATCTGTTGACCCATGAAGTTATAGAACATACACTACAGATACTAGCCATTCACTCACCAGGCAAGTATTGAGTACCCATCTATATACTCGGGGTTGTGCTAGGGAGGCCTCTCTCACAGATGCCTAAGACTAATGACTTGCTCTAGTTCGCGGTCTAGAGGGGAAGACAGACACTTGGACAATAATGACCCAAGTGACAAGTGCTAAAACAGGGATGAACCCAAAGTGCTATGGAAGTATGGGAGAGAGAATGATTAATTGGGAGGGGAAAGGAAAGAGGGGAAGGAAAAAGGGGAGGACAAAAGGGGAATGGAAAGAAGTAGAATAATTAACTGGGAAGGTACTCAAGGGGAGACATTTCACCTGGATCCTGAAGGATCTCTAGGAGTTTACCTAGCAATGAAGGATGGCAGGGAAAGAGGAAGAATGAGGGAAGGACGTCTCTGCATGGAAAGGAAATAGCCTGCATAGTAGAAGAGATGTGTGTGTGTGCATGTGTACCTGTCCAGGGAATGAAATGGCTCCAGGATGGGCAGAGTGGCAGATAGGCCTGGAAAACAGATTGAGGTCATAATGACTGCTGCTGCTGCTGCTGCTAAGTCACTTCAGTCGTGTCCGACTCTGTGTGACCCCATAGACGGCAGCCCACCAGGCTCCCCTGTCCCTGGGATTCTCCAGGCAAGAACACTGGAGTGGGTTGCCATTTCCTTCTCCAATAATGACTGCTACTAATAATTAATTATTCCTACTAAAATTATTACTAAGAATGTCTTCTACATAAGGGCATATTTCTCTTTGTGCCATTAATCCTTTCCCCTCTCACTTAGTGCAGTGCCCTCCTATCTTTTTTGCCTCCTACTCAAACTCATCAGTTTTATTCATCAAATCATACATTTACACATCTACCAAATTTATTGGGTATCTTCCAATGTACCAATGCCATGTGCCATTAGAACTGTCATTTGTATCAGTTTATGTTCGACACATAAAACTCAAACAAAGCAGAACTGTCCACAGTCCCCATCCTACTGTATCCCCCATCATCATTCCTGGGCCCTTGCTAGAGGGGTTGGCTGAGACCTCTGGAAGCTGGGCCCTCCCAGCTGTGCACAGTGTTGCTGTTCTGATATATTTGTCAAGATTCTATTTATACTCAATCACATCCTCTCCTGTTGATTCCTCCACTTATCAGTAGGGCAGAAACACAACAGGATGTCTGCTGTCAATGAGGAAGTCTCTGGTAACAGATTGTGCACCTAGAGCCTCTTCTCTGTGTAGGGAGGTGGGATGGGGCACCAGGCTTGCCATGGAGAAAGCTATTGTCATGGAGCAAGCTGTTTCCAATGAAAACCTGTGACTATGAAATGATGGGAGTATAGAGGATCCTGGAGGAGGTGGTGCTTTGGCAGCTGCAACAAGCTATCTCCCTATGAGGTTGGCATTGGGTCCAGATTCCTGGGAGGAGAACTAATTTGCACCAGCAAACAAAGAAGAAAGGAAAATGCTGAGCAGGTATCCCTTTGCTGCTGCTGCTAAGTCACTTCAGTCACGTCCGACTCTGTGTGACCCCATAGATGGCAGCCCACTATGCTCCCCCGACCCTGGGATTCTCCAGGCAAGAACACTGGAGTGGGTTGCCATTTCCTTCTCCAATGCATGGAAGTGAAAAGTGAAAGTGAACTCGCTCAGTCGTATCCGACTCTTAGCGACCCCATGGACTGCAGCCTACCAGGCTCCTCCATCCATAGGATTTTCCAGGCAAGAGTATTGGAGTGGGGTGCCATTGCCTTCTCCAAGGTGTCCCTTTAGGAAATACGTAAAGCAAAACTGATGGATATCTCTTCTTATCTCTGACCTGGGACTCTCTTCATGGCAAGTGTGTGTCCCAGAAGTCCACGGGTCAGTCTCCAGGGCCTCGTTCCTCTGCCTGAGCCTTCCTGTGGCTGCAAACCCAACCAGGATATCCAATCCCCTATCACTGGTGTTTGGTTGCTGCCTACTGTCCGTCTCAGCCATGACTTCTAATCTTCTCCAAGTCAGGAAGTTGGCACAATCTGGGGTTTCCGATTTTTTTAAGGGAAGGTGCTCGCTTTCCCCGCCCCACTCCCTGTTGGTCAACAGAAGTGGCCACATCCTTTCCCTTTGCAGATCCATCATCAGGGTAGGGAGAGGAGAAACAGGGGAAGGACCCAGGACAACAACAGCTGGAAGAGGTCTCTGCTTCCTGGCGGGCATGGCAGAGCACACTCCCTGACCAGTCCTGAGTTCTGCTTTACAGCCCGGCCCCAAACTCACCCCTCCAGGAAGCCTTCTCATCTGTATCTGCTCCCCCTGCAACCCCCACAGGCTCTCCTGGTTGCACTGAGATGTGTGGACACTGTTTGGCTCCCCTGGAAAAGCACAGGCCCTCCAGACCTTCTTCAAGACCCCCACGGGGTCTGCACAGGTAGGTGTCTGTTGACTGAACCCAGGGCTTTTGAATCCGTCTCACTGTCAGTGGTGCTTCTCTTCTACCTGCCCAGGCCTGGCTGTCTCCAGAGGGTCTTCCCGCCCTCTTCCCATCTCGCTTTGGCTCCTCTGCAAGGCCTCCTGGGAGGTTTCCACACCTGTGGCCAGGTGTGATGCTCGTGCTGCTGTGGTGGTGCGTACAACGAGGGCCTGCGCCCCCAGGTGAGGCCCCAACCCCACAGCCACAGGGAGTGACTTGTGCTGTCACTGGCCTCTTAGACCACGTGTCACGGCCAGACCGGGCTGTGGGTGCTCACCGAAGAGAAGCACACACACAGGGGTGCCATCTCCTTAGGAGAGACGAAAGCCCTGAGGTAAAGAGCACAGGGTGCTGAGTCCCAGCCCCTCCTCTGTTCACGGAAGCCGTGGGAGGGCAGGGAACCAGCAGGCCTGCGGGAGTCTCTGAACTCGACCTGGCCTGCACATCTCAAGGGGGTCACTGCCCAGGCCTGTGGCCTGGAGCCTACCCCCACCCCTGGGAGTGGGGTGGAGTGTCAGGGCTCCATCCTTTCTGCTGAGCAGAAGTTCGGCCCTGAGGGGTCCTGGTCCTGGCCGAGTTGTCACTGCCTGTGAGTGAAAAGGGGCCATTGGCAGTGACCCCCCAGCTTGTGGGGTTTACACTTTCTCCTCAAGGCTCAGTTGTCCTCCCTAGGCTGAAGCTCGTTCATCATTCTTGGTGACTTTAACATCCACTTGGATGACCCGTTGCACACCCTAGACTTTCACTTCCATTACATCCTTTTTATGTATGTGTGGTGAAGGCAAGCACAGCAGTTACTTCAAGGTACTGAGCAAAGAGTAAGGGGCAGCTAATGCTAGAAAGACCTGAATTCGCTGATGGCTCTCAGGGAAGGGGTTTAAAGGCAAGGTGAGGGAGAGGATCACGGGGAATGTGATCACCTTATGCACAGTTCTCTGATCAGTGGGTGGTGAGGTAACCAGGTGAGGCCACAGGGTTTATCATTACCAATGTCCAGGCTCCAGTCCAAATGTGGGCTGTGTGCTTACCACTCACCACTCTCCATTTGAGAGGGGTCTGGTTTCTGCAAAACACCTCTGAAATGCATCAGCTGCTTCTTGTTTCTCTGAGGTGTGCTTTTGATTTGTAATTCTACATTTCTACTGATCTTAGAGAGTGTCCCGGAGGGCAAAAAACAACTGTAGCTCGCCTGGGAACATAGACACCGGTGACAGCCATTCCTGGGAGCTCCCTCCACCATATGGACACCTGGACCAGCAAGAGCCATCCTGGAGTTCACCCTCTAGCTCATCCACGCCAAGATCTCATGACTGCTTTATCTGGTCTTTTCTACAATTCTACATCAGATTCTCACCTCTATGATGTGATGCTACCCTAGCCTTTGTCATCATCAGAAGCTACATCATTTTGAAAATTTCTGCTCTAGTGCTACAGTTCTTCAAGCTCATCATATTGCTTCTCCAATTCATTGATTGCACCACTGTTTCACTTTTCATCTGCCCACTGTTTCCTCCATTTGTCTCCTTACCCAGTACAGAGTCCGTGCATTGATATCATCATATCACTTTGTAGGGAGAATGATGCCTCCCACAAAGATGTCCACATCCTAATCCCTGAAATCCTGTGAATATTTTAGATTATATGGCAAAGAGAAATTGAGGTTAAAATGGAATTAGGGTTGCTAATCAGCTGACCTTAGAAAAAAAGGAGATTATCCTGGTTTAGGCAGATGAGCCCAGTGCAATCACAAGTTTCCCTCCAAGTGGAAGAGAGGATTGGAAGAGAGAACTGGAGAGATGGCAGCATGAGAAAGACTCAGCCCAATGTTGCTGGCTTTTAAGATGTAGGAGGGGCTATAAGCAAAGGAACACAGGGAGCTTCTAGAAGCTATTAAGAGAAAAGGCAACGATACAGATTTGCTCCCAGAGTCTCCTGAACGAATGCAAACCTGCTGACACCTTGATTTTAGCCTTGTAAAACACATTTTGGACTTCTGACTTCCAGAACTGTAAGATAAAAAAACTTGTACTTTAAAGTCACTAGGTTAGTGGTAATTTGTTACATCAGCAATAGGAAACCAATACACTCTACCTTGTTAGTCCATTTCCTTTCTCCTCTTAGCTCCCTATCATATTCACTAGGCAATCTGCAGTACTACTTGAACCACATGCTTCTCTGTCTGTACTGAAGCAGCTGAAAATACTAAAAATTGTATGGCTGGGCTGACCACAAAGTTATGATCACGAGCACACTCAAGACTGCCTGGGGCTTCCCTGGTGGTCCAGTGGTTAAGAATCCACCTTGCAATGCAAGGGACACTGTTCGATCCCTGGTCTGGGAAGATTCCACATGCCACGGAGCTACTAAGCCTGTGTGCCACAACTACTGATCCCACGTGCCACAACTGCTGAGATCATGTGTTACAACTATTGAAACCTGGGCACCTAGAGTCTGTGCTCCACAGCAAGAGAAACTACCGCAATGAGAAGCCCACACATGGCAACAAAGAGTAGCCCTCGCTGACCACAACTAGAGAAAGCCACATGCAGCAACAAAGACTGAGCACAGCCAAAAAATAAAATACATAAGTAAATCTTTAAAAAACACAACTGCCTGGCAACCTTACTACACTTCCTCTCCACCTCAAATCTTTGACAACTACACCACACAACAGCCAGCCCCCTCTGTGTCTTAGCTTCCTCATTTCACATGATTTGTCATCTACTCTACCTTAGTCGCTCATTCCTGGTGCCATGCCTAGGGTCCCAGACCTTCTTAATGAAAATCGATATTAGTTCCAAAAATCTCAACTTCAAAAATTCCACACTCTTATTTTTCCAGTCTGGTCCTCTTCTTCTAATCCTCAATGATCACCATCTGGTCAAAGTCATGGATCACTTTTCTAATTCTTATCCTTTTTGATCCTTTAGTCACAGCTGTCCATACAATTTACCTTCCCACCAAAAGCATACATGGGTTCCCTTTTCTCCACATCCCTGCCGACACTTGTTATTTGTGTTCTTATGGGGATAATCATTCTGACAAGTGTATAGTGATAGCTCATTGTGGCTTGGATTTGCATTTCTCTCATGATTAGTAACAGAGAAGGCAATGGCACCCCACTCCAGTATTCTTGCCTGGAAAATCCCATGGACGGAGGAGCCTGGTAGGCTGCAGTCCATGGGGTCGCTAAGAGTCAGACACGACTGAGCGACTTCACTTTCACTTTTCACCTTCATGCATTGGAGAAGGAAATGGCAACCCACTCCAGTGTTCTTGCCTGGAGAATCCCAGGGACGGGGGAGTCTTGTGGGCTGTCGTCTTTGGGGTCGCACAGAGTCGGACACGACTGAAGCGACTTAGCAGCAGCAGCAGCAACAGCATGATTAGTAATGTTGAACATCTTCTCATGTGCCTGCTAGCCATCTGTTTGTCTTCTTTGGAAAAATGTCTATTCAGGTCTTCTGTCCATATTTTGTTATTTTTCTTTAAATTGAAATATAGCTGATTTACAGTATTGTGTTAGTTTCATGTATATAACAAAGTGAACCAGTTATGTGTATACATTTTTCAGATTATTTTCCATTAGAAATTATTACAAGATATTGACTATAGTGCCCTGTGCCATACAGTAAATCCTTGTTGCCTATGTATTTTATGTATAGTAGTTTGTTATTCCCATATTCCTAATTTGTCCCTCCCTTCCTTTCTCCTTTGGTAACTGTAAGTTTATTTTTTATGTCTGTGAATCTATTTCTGTTTTGTTTATAGATTCATTTGTATTATATCTTAGATTTCATGCATAAGTGATATCATATAATATTTGTCTCTATATTACTTACTTCACTTAGTATGATATTATCTAGGTCCATCCATGTTGCTGCAAAAGTTGTGCCCATTTTTTAATCAGGCTGTTTGTTGTTTTGATATTAAGTTATATGAGCTGTTTATGTATACTGGATGTTAACCCCTTATCAGTCATGAAGTGAAGTGAAGTGAAGTCGTTCAGTTGTGTCTGACTCTTTGCGACCCCATGGACTGGTAGGAGCCCTACCAGGCTCCTCCATCCATGGGATTTTCCAGGCAAGAGTACTGGAGTGGGTTGCCATTTCCTTCTCCAGGGGATCTTCCCGACCCAGGGATCGAACCTGGGTCTCCCTCATTGTAAGCAGAGGTGTTTACGGTCTGAGCCACCAGGGAAGTCTTTAATCAGTCATATAATTTACAAATGTATTCTCCTATTCTGAGGGTTGTCATTTCATGTTGTTTATGGTTTCCTTTGCTATGCAAAAGCTTTTAAATTTAAATAGATCCCACTTGTTTATTTTTGCTTTTATTTTCATTACTCTATGAGGTGGGTCAAAAACCATCTTGGTGTGATTTATGTCAGAGTATTTTGCCTATGTTCTCTTTTAGGAGTTTTATAGTTTTAGGTCTTCCATTTAAGCCTTTAACCTATTTTGAGTTTGTATTTGTATGTGGTATGAAGAAATGTTTTAATTTTGTTCTTTCACATGTAGCTGTCCAGTTTTCCCAGCACCACTTATTGAAGAGACTGTTTTTTCTCCATTGTATATTCTCGCCTCCTTTGTCATAGATTAATTGCCTATAGGTATGTGGTTTTATTTCTGGGCTTTCTGTCCTGTTCTGTTGACCTATGTGTCTGTTTTTGTGCCAGTACTATGGTGGTTTGATTACTATAACTTTGTGGTATGGTCTGAAGTCAGGAAGCCTAATTCCTCCAGCTTTGTTCTTTTTTCTCAAGATTGCTTTGGCTATTTGGGGTATAATTGACTTCTTATCCTCCATGTCTCAGTTCAGTGTCACCTCATCAAAGAGGTCTTCTCTTACCTCAGTTGCTTTCTGTCTCAACACCATGTCCTTTTCCTTCATAGAGCTTATTGCCATCTGTACAGATTTGCTTGTCTTCCTCACTATAAGCTCACTGTAAGACAGAAGCCTTATTTGTCTTGTGCAGTGTTGTATTCCCAGCACCCAATACATAGCGTTCACTGAGAAATGGCAGTTGATGAGAAAGAATTAAACTCCTGATGAGAGAATGGAAAAAACAAAGTGATAGCCTACATTAGCACCTTGCCTAGGTGCCACCTGCCATTCCAGCTGGCACCAGGAAGTCTCTATGTCATAGGGAAAGTGCAAATTTGGCCAGCCATTCTCAAATGCAGCAGCACATCAGAGTCCCTGAGGATTAAAAAAGAAAATGGGACCTAATTAACCTTAAAAGCTTCTGCACATCAAAGGAAACTATTAGCAAGGTGAAAAGACAGCCTTCAGAATGGGAGAAAATAATAGCAAATGAAGCAACTGACAAACAACTAATCTCAAAAATATACAAGCAACTCCTACAGCTCAATTCCAGAAAAACAAATGACCCAATCAAAAAATGGGCCAAAGAACTAAATAGACATTTCTCCAAAGAAGACATACAGATGGCTAACAAACACATGAAAAGATGCTCAACATCACTCATTATCAGAGAAATGCAAATCAAAACCACTATGAGGTACCATTTCACACCAGTCAGAATGGCTGCGATCCAAAAGTCTACAAGTAATAAATGCTGGAGAGGGTGTGGAGAAAAGGGAACCCTCTTACACTGTTGGTGGGAATGCAAACTAGTACAGCCACTATGGAGAACAGTGTGGAGATTCCTTAAAAAACTGGAAATAGAACTGCCTTATGATCCAGCAGTCCCACTGCTGGGCATACACACTGAGGAAACCAGAAGGGAAAGAGACACGTGTACCCTAATGTTCATCGCAGCACTGTTTATAATAGCCAGGACATGGAAGCAACCTAGATGTCCATCAGCAGATGAATGGATAAGAAAGCAGTGGTACATATACACAATGGAGTATTACTCAGCCATTAAAAAGAATACATTTGAATCAGTCCTAATGAAGTGGATGAAACTGGAGCCTATTATACAGAGTGAAGTAAGCCAGAAAGAAAAACACCAATACAGTATACTAACGCACATATATGGAATTTAGAAAGATGGTAACAATAACCCTGTGTACGAGACAGCAAAAGAGACACTGATGTATAGAACAGTCTTATGGACTCTGTGGGAGAGGGAGAGGGTGGGAAGATTTGGGAGATTGGCATTGAAACATGTAAAATATCATGTATGAAACGAGATGCCAGTCCAGGTTCGATGCACGATACTGGATGCTTGGGGCTAGTGCACTGGGATGACCCAGAGGGATGGTATGGGGAGGGAGGAGGGAGGAGGGTTCAGGATGGGGAACACGTGTATAACTGTGGCAGATTCATTTTGATATTTGGCAAAACTAATACAATTATGTAAAGTTAAAAAAAAAAAAAAAAGAATAGTAACATGGGCACTCCTCCCTGCAATGTCAAGTTTCTGATGTAATCTGAGTGGCTCTGGTAGATATCCTTTAGGCACTATCTCAAGATTGCCACTGGGTGGAGCAGTGGGACTGTGTTTTGGAGTAGAGATGGGGCTCTGCTATAGGCAGATTTGTTTTGGGTGTTTGTTGGCAACTCTTACCTCAGATCTTATTCGAGGAGTGTTGGCTTGACAGTGCCTCCAGGAAAGTTCTAGTCCTGGTTTCTTTTCCTTGTCCTTTCAGGTTCACAATAAAAGAAAAAAACAAACCCTACCCAACCTTTCCTCACCTCTCCTAACCTGCCCTTACAAAGCTCCAGCACCATTCTCTCACTTCTGCCCTCCATTTTCCTTCCCCCTGCCCACCTTTATTGAGATACAATTGACACATAACATTGCATAAATTTAAGGTGCTCAACATGATGATTTGATACATGTATATGTTGTGAAATGACTACTACAATAAAGTTAGTTAATACCTTTATCACATCACATAGCTACCACTGTTTCTGAGAACATTTAAGATCTATCCTCTAAACAACCTTCAAGTATTTAATACAACATTGTTAACTATAGCCACCACCTTGTACCCTACATAGCCAGAATTTACTCATCTTATAATGGAAACTGTGTATGCTTTGACCAATATCTTCCCATTTTCCCCAGTCCTCAGTCCCCAGTCCCCAGTCCCTGGCAACCACCATTCTACTCTGTTTCTATGCTGCTGCTGCTGCTAAGTCACTTCAGTCGTGTCCGACTCTGTGTGACCCCATGGACGGCAGCCTACCAGGCTCTGCCGTCCCTGGGATTTTCGAGGCAAGATTACTGGAGTGGGTTGCCATTGCCTTCTCCACTTTGTTTCTGTAAGTTTGACTTTTTAAAAATACTACATATAAGTGAGACAATATGGTATTTGTCTTTCACTATCTGACTTATTTCACTTAGCATAATGCCTTCAATGTCCATCCATCTGTATTGTCATAAATGACAGAATTTCCTTTTTTATGGCTAAATAATATTCCTCTGTGTGTGTGTGTGTGTGTGTGTGTGTGTGTGTGTGAATATCACATTTTCTTTGTCCATTCATCCATCTATGGGCATTTTGGTTGTTTTCATGTTTTAGTTATTGTGAACAACGCTGCAGTGAACATAGGTGTGGTGTACAGAAATCTCTTCCAGATAGTGACTTCACTTTCTTCAGATATACCCAACCAGAGGTAGGATTGGGAGAAGGCAGTGGCACCCCACTCCAGTACTCTTGCCTGGAAAATCCCATGGATGGAGGAGCCTGGTGGGCTGCAGTCCATGGGGTCGCTAAGAGTCGGACACGACTGAGTGACTTCACTTTCACTTTTCACTTTCAAGCATTGGAGAAGGAAATGGCAACCCACTCCAGTGTTCTTGCCTGGAGAATCCCAGGGATGGCGGAGCCTGGTGGGCTGCTGTCTATGGGGTCGCACAGAGTTGGACACGACTGAAGCGACTTAGCAGCAGTAGCAGTAGCAGACGTAGGATTGCTGAATCACATGATGGCTTTATTATATTTTTTATATTTTGAAGACCCTCCATACTGTATTGTATAGTGGCTGTATCAATTTACAATCCTATCAACAGTGCACAGAGGCACACTGCACTCCACATCCTTAAATAACACTTGCTATTTGTTATCTTTTTGATGTTAGCCACTCTATCATATGTTAGATGGTATTTCATTGTGTTTTTGATTTGTGTTTCCCTGATTATTAGTGATGTTGAGCATCTTTTCATATACCCATTAGCAATTTAGATGTGTTTCCTAGAAAAAAAATGTCTATTCAGGTCCTTTGCCTTTTTTTAAATTGGATTATTTGATTTTTGCTATTGAGTTCCTTATATATTTGGATATTAACTCCTTACACATATATGGCTTTCAAATATTTTCTCCCACTCTGTAGGTTGCCTTTTCATTTGTTATTATTTCTTTTGCTGTGCAGAAGCACTAAAAGTTTGATGTCATCTTGTGTGTGTGTGTGCTCAGTCGTGTCCAACTCTTTTCAATCCCTTGGACTGTAGCTTGCCAGGTTCCTCTGCCCATACCATTGTCCAGGCAAGAATCCTAGAGTGGGTCGCCATTCCTTCTCCAGGGCATCTTCCCCACCTGGGGATCGAATCCAATGTCTTTTTTGGCTCCTGCATTGGCAGGCGGGTTCTTTACCACAGCATCACCTGGGAAGCCCTACTTGTTGATATTGTCCTACTTATTAATTTTTGGTTTTGTTGTTTGTGCTTTTGGTGTTTTATACAAAAAAAGAATCACTGCCAAGACTAATGTGAAGGTGCTTTTACCTTACGTTTTATTCTTGGAGTTTTACAGTTTCAGATTTTATATTTAAGCCTTTAATCCATTTTGACTTAATGTTTGTGAGCTGTGTAAGATAGGAGTCTACTTTTATTCTTCTTCATGTGGATATCTAGTTCTCCCATTACCTTTTATTGAAGAGACCATCCTTTCCCCATTGAGTATTGTTGGCTCCCTTGTCAAGTATTAGTTGACTGTATACAGGTTGGTTTATTTCTGGCCTCTATTTCTATTCCATTGATCTATTTGTCTGTTTTATGCCAGTGCCATGTTATTTTGATTACTATAGCTTTGCAATATAGTTGGAGATCAGGAAGTGTGATGCCTTTTATTTTGTTCTTTCTCAGGATTGCTTTGGCTATTTGTGATTCCATATGATTGGACTATTTGTCTTATTTCCATGAAAAATGTCATTGGAATTTTAATAGAACTTGCATTGAATCTGTACATCCACTTTTCTTTCTCTTCTTTTTTTTAACCTTTTTTGTCTTCTCTTCCTCTTTTTCTTTCTGGGAACCACTCTGCAGCATGTTTTTTTTTATTTTATTTTATTTTATTTAACTTTACAATATTGTATTGGTTTTGCCATATATCAACATGAATCTGCCCAGAGGTATACATGTGTTCCCCATCCTGAACCCTCCTCCCTCCTCCCTCCCCATCCATCCCTCTGGGTCATCCCAGTGCACCAGCCCCAAGCATCCAGTATCATGCATCGAACCTGGACTGGCGACTCGTTTCATATATGATATTATACATATTTCAATGCCATTCTCCCAAATCATCCCACCCTCTCCCTCTCCCACAGAGTCCAAAAGACTGTTCTATACATCAGTGTCTCTTTTGCTGTCTTGTATACAGGGTTATTGCTACCATCTTTCTAAATTCCATATATATGCAGCATGGTTTCTTTACCTGTAAAATGAGGATAAGAGTAGCATTGTGAAAGTCTAAGGAGATACCACACGCCAAATTGCATTGATCTATCTTCATAAGCCCTCACAATGCTTTGATAATCTGCATAGTAGTGGTTACTCTTCTGTTTAAGCAAACATGGTTTTATTAATGTTGTTTTTAAGAGCATGTATTATGTAAAGTGAGTTATACTTGAAAAGTATTTGGGGAGAAAATCTCCACACACCACTCCCCTGCCTTTTGCTATCCATCATTAACCAGCCTCTTAGTTAACTGGATGGGGAAGGGGTGGGGGGTGGGTAACAGAGGGTTAATAATAGGTATTTTGTTTTCACCTGAAAAATGGAGATCATAATAGTGCTTACTTTGTAGACTTGTACGAAATGAATTAACATATGCAAAAACTTGAAACAGAACCTGAAACATAAAAAACATGAGTTTTCAGCCTATGATCCCTACCCTCAAACAGTTTAGGTTTCAGTTGGAGAGGTAAGTCTCTTGCAGTAGAAGATCTTTTAACAGTACATGTTACCTCTTATCATTACATACATGGATTGCATGTAGTGTTAGACCCTAAAAGTGCCAATCAGGTAGACTAAACAATAAAAGCACCAAGATCAGAGCAGAAGAAAGTCCTTTGGAGTGGAGTGATCAGAGATGACTTTATGGAAAATGTAGGACTTGAAATAGGCCCCAGAAATATGCCAGGGGGTGAGTAGATGGAGCTAGAGCAATGCAGTCGGGGCAAAAGAACATGGGTTTAGAGACAGAAATGTCTGTAGGGTGGAGGGGGAGGTCAGACCTCTTTGAAATGCATTTAAGGAAGCCCCCTTTCACATGGCCTGTTGGTAAAACACCAAACTAAAAAGAGAAACATCTCCTAACATCCAAGAGCTAGCCTAGTACTATCAGTTGGCCTTGGTGTTGGTAGGTGCTGGCCTGGCACTAGTAGCAACACCAAACTAAAGCTTGGTGTTCTGTCGAGCCCCCCAAATTATCAGTATCAGATCAGGCAACTCTGCAACTATGATGGATCAAGACAAATCAAGACTACTCCATAATGTCTGAACCCAGACAAAATACGAACATTGTCCAAACCACAGAAATGACTGAATATTTCTCCTTCCTGACTAATATGAGTGACCACTGCTTCTTTATCAATTAGTCTCATTCTAGTCTGTCCCCCACCCTTGATAAAATTGACTAAGATACTCAATCACAGGACAGCTCTGTTTTCTGATGGCACCCAACCCAGACTGAACCACAGATTCCTTTGACCCTCCCCCAAGTCACTCAACCAAAGCTCAAAGCCTAGAATAAGTTTGTTCGGCGCCCTTTTTTTCTTGAGATGCCTCACAGTTCTCCGTGGTGTAGATTCTCACTAAGTGACAAACCCACTTTGTATGTGTGTTCCTGGGAGTCTTTGGCTAGTGGTGGTTAAGTCCCTAAATCATGTCTGACTCTTATGACCCCATGGACTGTAGCCTGCAAGGTCCCTCTGTCCATGGAATTCTCCAGGCAAGAATACTGAAGTGAGTTGCCATTTCCTTCTCCAGGGGATCTTCCTGACCCAGGAATCAAACCTGGGTCTCCTGTAGAGCTTGATCAGTATATGTATGTTCCCGGGAGTCTTTTGCTAGAGGACATTGATATCATCACTAAAATTACTGAAGTCTATGGATGAAGGTCTGCCACTCAGTTTCATTTCAAGAATTCCCCAGACACATCCAAGAAACGTCTGAAACATTCACAATACAACACAGCATGATAAACGAAATGACAGAAGCAATTGCAGGCACTGTGGAGACAGAGAAAGACTACTTTTAGTAACAAATCACAACCCCACAATCCAGTGTGCATCATACTTCCTTTTGTCCTGATCACGCTTGTTACAGAGGTGACTCAGCTTCTATCTGCTGTTGTTCCTACACCAACACCTGTGCAGTGTCTTTTCACTTCCCAACAAGACTTTCAGCCACAGCTGCTTTTTCTCTGTAATATCTGCTTACGGGGAGACAGGTCCACACTTCAGGGTGGTTAAATACAAAACCCAACATAATTTGTTAACTAATGCTCATGCAGGAACCATCTTGTAGCTATTTTTAATGCTTTAGAGGAACATCAACTTTATGTTGATGATATTCCAAAGTATATTCTCAAGTGTTGTTGAAGATTTCTTTGGTTCCAAACTTTCCTAACCCACTGAGAGGGTGGACAAGGTGGTGTAAGTATTTCATGCTAACCTTATTCTCAAGGAGTGTACCATCTGATTTAAGAGACAGCAAATCATTGACAAATCAAATAAGAATATGGAAGAGTGTGCTAATTACATGGTTCTTTGAAAGCTACCTGAACTTGCCCCATAAATGCATGAGGAATTCTCACAGGAAGCTCACCATGTGTCAAGTGAGTCCAGGATGGCTTTGTAGAGAAAGAAGAGAGGGTAAAATATGCTTTAGAGCAAAGGGCTTTTTTTTGGAGAGGGGAGCATTTCATGCTTTGATTGACTTTAGTATAAAATGAATTGGGATAATTAATTAATTTTGAGGGGATAATGCAGTGCTCCTTTAAGACCACTGTAGCCAACCAAGGATCTCACAAAAACAATGTTAAAATGTTCACTGTTTACTGTAATCCTAGTTCTCCTGAGAAATGTCGCCAAGCAGCTATCTGCACATTTCATCAAATATGAATTTTCTTAGATTAGAAAAAACCACAAAATCACAAGTGTGCAAAGGCTTGCAACTTCTGATTGGAAGAGTTGCCAAGGAGAATTCCTACATCAGTGGCATCTGCAAACCCACACCTGTCACAAGTGATGGAATTCACTTTCACCTTCATCGTCACTATATATTTTTTAGTTATTCTGGTAGGTGTCATGTATTTTGGTCATATACTTATTTTTATAGAGAACAATTTGTATACTTTGTTCCCATGCATGTCTCTGTGGTTTCAGTTTTTTAAATATATTACACACAGGATTCCATATAGTGTAGTTATTTTGTATGCCCAGTTTCTGATCACAGTATAATTTTCTTTAGTATAATAGTAAGATGTCCATAATGAACTAAAAGTGAAAACTTCTTTCCAGCATGGCTATTAACATGATTTTTTTCAAATTTTTAAAAATTTTAAAGCAATTTTATTTTATTGTTGTGAGAACACTAAACATGAGATTTACCTTAGAAAATGTTTAAATGTGTAATATGTTACCGTTGACTACAGGTGAAATCTTATACAACAGATCTCTAGAACTTATTCGACTTGTTTAACTGAAACTTTATGCCAATTAATTAGTAATTTCTCATGTTCCCCTCCTCTAAACCCCTGGGAGCCATCATTCCACGGTTTGATTGTATGAACTTGACTTTTTTAGATACTTCATATAAGTGGAATCATGCAGTATTTGTCTTTCTGTGACTAGCTTATCTCACTTAGCAAAATGTCTTCATTATGGGAATACCAGACCACCTTACCTGCCTCCTAAGAAACCTTGTACGCAGGTTGAGAAGCAACAGTTAGAATCAGACATGGAACACAGACTGGTTCAAAATTAGGAAAGGAGTACATCAAAGCTGTATATTGTCACCCTTTTTATTTAACTTCTATGCAGAGCACATCATGAGAAACGCTGGGCTGGATGAAGCACAAGCTGGAATCCAGATTGCCGGGAGAAATATCAATAACCTCAGATATGTAGATGACACCACGGCTATGACAGAAAGCAAAGAGGAACTAAAGAGCCTCTTGATGAAAGTGAAAGAGGAGAGTGAAAAAGCTGGCTTAAAACTCAACATTCAAAAAACGAAAATCATGGCATCTGGTCCCATCATTTCATGGCAAATAGATGGGGAAACAATGGAAACAGTGACAAAGATTTTATTTTCTTGGGCTTCAAACTCACTGCAGATGGTGACTGCAGCCATGCAATTAAAAGATGCTTACTCCTTGGAAGAAAAGCTATGACCTACCTAGATAACATATTCAAAAGCACAGACCTTTGAAGGTCTGTATAGTCAAAGCTATGGTTTTTCTAGTAGTCATGTATGGATGTGACAGTTGAACCTTAAATAAGGCTGCGCACTGAAGAATTGCTGCTTTTGAACTGTGATGTTGGAGAAGACTCTTGAGAGTCCCTTGGACTGCAAGGAGATCAAACCAGTCAATCCAAGGAAATCAATCTTGACTATTCATTGGAAAGACTGATGCCAAAGCTTAAGCTCCAATACTTTGGCTACCTGATGCAAACAGCTGACTCATTGGAAAAGATCCTGATGCTGGGAAAGATTGAGGTCAGGAGGAGAAGGGGACAACAGAGGACAAGATGGTTGAATGGCATCACCGACTCAATGGACATGAGTTTAAACAAACTCAGGGAGATAGTGAAGGACACAGGAGCCTCATGTGCTGCAGTCCATGGGGTCGCAAAGAGTGGGACACGACTCAGCGACTGAACAACAACATCTTCAAGGTTCATCAGTGTTATCATATATTGCAGAAACTCCTTTATTTTTTATAACTTTCCTTGTTTATTCTTTTTATTTTGTGGGTTTTTTTTTTACTTTTTATTTTTATTGGAGTATAGTGGCTTTACACTGTGTTAGTTTCTGATGTACAGCAAAGTGAATCAGCCGTAAGTATACATATATTCCCTCTTTTTTGGGTTTTGTTCCCATTTAAGTCACCACAGAGCACCAAGCAGAGTTCCTTGTAGGTTCTCATTAGTTATCTATTTTATATATAGTAGTGTATTTTCTATGATGAGTATCAGTTCAGTTCAGTCGCTCAGTCATGTCCGACTCTTTGTGACCCCATGAATCGCAGCATGCCAGGCCTCCCTGTCCATCACCAACTCCCAGAGTTTACCCAAACTCATGTCTATTGAGTTGGTGATGCCATCCAGCCATCTCATCCTCTGTCGTCCCCTTCTCCTCCTGCCCCCATCCCTCCCAGCATCAGGGTCTTTTCCAATGAGTCAACTCTTCTCATGAGGTGGCCGAAGTATTGGAGTTTCAGAGTCAGCATCAAGGAGAGATAAGGAAGCCTTCCTCAGCAATCAGTGCGATCAATGCTGAGTATATGCTACCTTCAAAATCATAAATATTTTAAAATCATAAAAATAGTAAGGTAAACTCATAGAAAAAGAATATCACACAGTAAAAACTAAAGTTTATTGAGTCTAAAATACAAAATATTTTGCATATTTTATAGATTTTAATTTCATTTGTTATAAAATAAGTGTTAATTTATCTTTTATGGATAATGACTCTATGGCCTTTTAACTTTAAGTAATTTAAATTAATTTTAGTGTGATTTATTTCAGTGTAAACTAGTAAAGTTTTGGGTTGATTTTCAGTTTTTTAATATTGTCCCATTTGTTTTTCCCTTGTGTTTAGCATAGTCACTTTTCAACAGTGTCACCAGTATCAAAATAATATCTAGACCAGAAAATCAAAAGTGCATACAGAATAATTGTTTATTGGCAAGGTGTTCCTGCATAGAAATATTTTAGTTTTATTTTATGTGCCTACTCTACGTTGAAAAAACATGCTTACATAATACACTGTCAAATTTTTTTCTTTAATCTAACTATTAAAAAAATATCTGGAAAAAATAGCTAAATTTTTACTTAATCTTTTTACAGATAATAATCTCATTATGTAAAGTGACATAAGTTGGACAGAGAAAGACAATACTCTATGTTAGCGCTTATATGTGGAATCTAAAATATAAAAAACAGATGAATATAACTGTCACTGGAAAAAATTAATCAACAGTCAATCTAATAAAGAAATGGAAAATTTTATCCAAGCCAACCTGAGGATTATAACCCAGGAGACAGTCTTTCAGAAAGGTCTGAGGTCAAAGCACAGTTATATAACTTTGGGGGACAAAGGATAATGCATCAAAATGTTTTACCTCAAAGTAGCATCTTGACAGTGTAACCTGTCCAGTGGGTGGGTAGTGGGTCATCGTGACCCCTTACAGGAAGTGTTATCTCGCAAAGAATTACTTTGTTTTTTTATTTCCTGGTGAGCAGGTCTTCCAGTGTCCTCAGTGAGGATCTGCTGCTGCTGCTAAGTCGCTTCAGTCGTGTCTGACTCTGTGTGACCCCATAGATGGCAGCCCACCAGGCTCCCCCGTCCCTGGGATTCTCCAGGCAAGAACACTGGAGTGGGTTGCCATTTCCTTTTCCAATGCATGAAAGTGAAAAGTGAAAGTGAAGTCGTTCAGTTGTGTCTGACTCCTCGCGACCCCATGGACTGTAGCCTACCAGGGTCCTCCGTCCATAGGATTTCCCAGGCAAGAGTACTGGAGTGGAGTGCCATTCTAATTAATGTATAATACAGATTTGCTGTTGTTTAGTCACTAGTCTTGTCCAACTCTTTTGTGACCCCATAGATTGTAGACTGCCAGGCTCCTCTGTCCATGGGATTTCCCAGGCAAGAATACTGGAGTGGGTTGCCGTTTCCTTCTCTAGGAGATCTTCCCGACCCAGGAATCTAACCCACATCACCTGCATTGCAGGTAGATTCTTTACCACTGAGCCACTTGGGAAGCCAAAGAGGAAGGAGTAGTGGCCCAAACAAAGAGATAATTTTATGTTTAAAATTTTTCTTGTTTTAAAAATAATTTTATTTCCTCATAACAGAAATGGACTTAGATGTACAGAGAAAAAACTACTGGTTACCAGTGGGGAGAAGGAAGGGAGGAGGAACAAGATAAGGGTAGGGGATTAACTACTATGTATAAAATAAATAAAAGATAAGGATAGATTGTACAGCACAGGTAAATATAGCCACTATTTTATAATAACTTTAAAAAATATAAAAAATATTGACTCCTCATGTTGTACACCTGAAACTAACATAATATTAAGTTCGGTTCAGTTCAGTCGCTCAATTGTGTCTGACTCTTTGCGACTCCATAGACTATAGCCCACTAGGCTCCTCTGTCCATGGGACTTTTCAGGCAAGAATACTGGAGTGGGTTGCCATGCCCTCCTCCAGGGGATCTTCCCAACCCAGGAATCGAATTCAGGTCACTTACACCTCCTGCCTAGGCAGGCAGATTCTTCACCACTAGCACCACCTGGGAAGGCCTCTGAAAGGATAACTGAGACTAAAGTCCAACTCTACAGATTACCAACTCCATGCACTAGCTCAAACTCTACTTCCAAGAAACAATAGAATGTCTGGACAGTGTCATGGTGATTTGAATGGAAAGTGAAGGAGGTATTCAATAAATAGTAAAACAGGGCCTCATAGACTGTGCATTCCAGCATGGTTTCCCTTGCGGACTTTTGCTCATATAAGAGATTAAATGAGTTGCTTCAAAGTGTTCTTTATGGTTTATCTGGGTGATACAGAGGGTACCTAGTGCTCAGTTGCAGAGGAGGAGGGTAGGATGTGTGTATGAAGATATTTTGTGGGGGGAAAGCCTGATAGGTACAAACAGAGAGGATAGATCCATTACCTCAAGTGACTTATTCACTTGGCTTTATTCTAACAAAATTCAATGTGAGATTTATGAATAACTGGAAAAAACAAATGGAATAAATGGATGTATTCTTTGCAAACATTCAATCAATATTTTAATTCTTCCATTTTACCTTCCCCTTTTCATTGCAACGTGTGCACATTTGCAAAGGCTCATCATAGTGGTGAATATCAGTGAGAGCATTCAGAAGGGAGAAGAACCTCCTAGAAATAGTTTTGTAAGTATTAATGCAGAAAATTACAGACTCAGGATACAACCAAACAAATGTACAAATAACTTCTGACATTCTGCCTTGTAGAGTATGGTCAATGTAAATATCCCCTGTAGTCTGAGTACTTTTCTTCTTGGATTAGATTAGTTAGTTTAGTAAATTAAATATTAAGAGTTTTATGGTATGATGTGTAACCTTGGCTCAATTACTTCACATTTCAAAGCTTCCATCTCTTTGTCTTATAAAGTTAGGAAAATATAAATCCCGACCTCTTAGTGTTGTTTTGTGGATTGAATACAATAATGTACTCAAGTACTTAGCATAATTCCTGGCACGTAGGAAATGGTCAAAAAGTATTAGCTGTTATTGTCTAAGGTAAAACAAATGCCATTACAGTGGAAAGTACATGCTGTTCCAGAAAGAGCACTGAACTGGATGGCAAGAGTCCTGGATTCTAGTTCTGATTCTGCTATTAAATTGCTGTAATGGCCTTGGGAAAATGACAAAACTCTCTCTGGACCTTAGTTGGTTCACTTGTGAAAAATAAAGACATTGGACTAGATGATTTCTAAGGGCCTGTCCAATTGTAAATATCATTTCACGATAATTCTATAACTCCCCTATGACAAAAAGTCCACTCTCTCTGTCTCCTACTAGCCCCAAAGTAAGTAGATGATTAGAGGAAAATCTGTACAGGCTTCTCAGCTGTGCTGCAGCTCTTTTCTGCCCATGGCTGTAGTCTGTCATGACGAGGGGATGACAGTGCAAGCCGTGCAGAAACCTACAGAAGGTGGCACAGGCCAGGATTGTGTCATGAACCTGCCAAACGAGGTTGTGGAGCCCACGCCTGATCATTGACATTTATGTGCCTCTACCTTTTACATTTGGAACAAATGGGAGTGCTTCAGAGGCACCCATACAGTAGTTCTTTGATGACTGTGTCTGGAACAATGAAAACATAGCACTGAACATGTCTTTGGCTTTGTGTGGATGAATCATTACTGCAAATTTGTTCCTGGAAAAAAAAAAGCTCTCTCCAGAGTCTGGAAGCATGTAGATTTCTCATGGTTGTCATCTGGCATTGAAAGGCTATGTGGGAAATTGGTCCCTACTGATTTTTTTAGTGGGGGGATATTAAAAGCACACCCAGTCCTGAAATTGTGTTTCTGCACCTGTTGTAGAAAAGACTAAGCAACATTTGATAGAAGCTCACTTGTAGACTTCCTTTTCTCTGGGGGCAAAACATAAAGAAAAAACAACAAAAAGATAAAGAAGTTTAGAAGGAAATATCTCGATGAATGTGCTGTTTCCAGAGAAAGAAACTAGCAAAATATTGACACTTTCAATCTGAGTGCTAGTCAGTTCCATTGGTTGAGTGTGTTGTCAGGGCATCCAAGGGACACCTACAAGGGATGTCAAGTATCCATAGAACCCAGGGGGCACCCAGGTGGCCAAAGGACAAGTTTTACTGACAGTGAGGAACAGCATCATGTTTCCATATGAACTGGACAAACCATTCCATCAGCATAAATGTGGGGAAATCTGGGGCACCACTCCCCTCACAAAAATCTAAGAAGTCGAAGGTAGTTAATGCATAATTGACTCCTTATCATGTACAAGGAAGGCACAAAGACAAGCCCATATGTTGTTTCATGCACAGTTTTGTGGGGTATGTGTCTTTTGCTGTGGTCAACACATGTTTAGGGTCGGTCCTTCACTTTCAGGAGTGAGAAGTTAGATTGTATCCCTACCTCTTCCTCCAGGGTGATGAGGTTCTGAGGAAAGGATTCTCAGTAAGCAAGTTCATAATAGAGGAATTTCCAAAAATATTTCCAAAATAATTTGGGGGAATGACTTAATAATGACTCACACTCATTCGGTACTTATGTGTGACAAGGACTCTGAACATTTCTTTGGATGATTGATCTCATTTAAACTTCACAATCATCCTCGGGAAATTAAGCCTCAGACAGAGGAAGTCTTCTATATGTGGTAAATGACAGGTCTCTGTGACTCCAAAGCCATCATGACATTTGTCATAATGATAATAGAAGACACAGCCCCTTCCTCGGGTAACGAGGAAGAATATAGGGAGGGGATAAGGACAAGGCTTATCATCAGAAAGCACAGTCTCTCTCCTGCCTATGACTCAGCTGCAGCTGTGACTCATAGAAGACTGAAGGTCACTCAGCAACTTGGAAATGGCCCTGGACTTTAGTATTGGAGCCAACACATGAGTGCTGTGATGCTGGCTGTTATCCCAAACTGACCTGCCTTTCCGCCACTCCCACGGACTTCAACATTCTTCCGCTTCCCACACCTACCTTCTCTCAGACAAATGTGATCAAAGACACAAATAAGATGCCTGGGTGTGCTGTTTGGGGGATGGGGCGGGTAGAGGTGGGTTCTGAGACACAAGAGAAGCTGACAAAGAATCAATTTCCAGGTTCCAGGAACTGAGCAGTGCCCCCCCCCCCCCCAGATTCATCTCTCAGCATTTACATGGTAGGTGAGACCCTGGCCCCTCTGGTTGATCAGGTGACAGACATTCCTCCCACGGGATGCTGAGGAAATAGAATGTATCTCTCTCTCTCCTTCATCGTCTGACCAGACTGGAAACAAATTTCTCTAAGCTAAACCCCGTTCTCATCCTCAGGTGCAAAAATAAAATAGCTGCCTTATGTAAGGCTCTGCAGTTCCCCCACATTAAATGACAGTGGGTTGATCTGGTTTGCAGAGGTGTCGCTAAGATCAAAGCCACTAATGGTGGGTATTCACTTCCAGCAGTCTCTGTATTAATCATCAATTTTCTACCTGACACGAGCAAGTATAAATGGAAATTTCCAGTTGTTGTCATAGATCGTGGAATGGGGAGAATGAGGGCTGCAGGGAACGTGTCTACTGGGCAGCTTAGCCCTTTTAACCTTGGAAAACTCTCAAGTTCCCAAGGCTAGGTCTTTTGTTGTTGTTGTTTCTTGGTTTTTTTGGTACCTACTATCCTGATCTTCCTGTGTTTTCTTGCCCACACATCACTTTACAGGCAAGTATTGGGCTGGCCAAAAAGTTTGTTCAGGTATGTCTGCACAAACCGCAATGAATTTTTTGACCAACCCAATACATCTGGCTTGTAGTCATCTCTACCCCCACCCCACCCCTGCGAAAAAAAAAAAAAAAAAGGAGGCCTGCCCGTTCTTGCCAAGGAACCAGACTAGCAGGGATTACCTAGTCTGAGTAGCACCAGGCTTTTCAGAATTAAGCTTTAGGCTTTCTGCTTTTTGTTCTTTGTCCTCCCACTCTTTAAGGCACTCTCCCCAACCCCACCTCATCCTGAAGACATGTACACAATATATATCCTCCCAACCTCCACTCCCCACTCAGAATTGAAGGCCTTCCTGACAATAGGGCCATATGACACAGCCTCAGACATTTGTAAATACCTACTTGTCTCCTCCTTGTTGAGTGGGCTGTAACCTTCACTTATTCCAGTTATATAACCATTGGTCAGCCAATTCCCATAAGGCCCTTCTCTGACCTAGTTGCACCTCATAATTTAATGATTTCATAGGTTACAAGAGGTGCGACTGCCAGGTTGCTATAGAAACTTTTGCTCCACTGACCTTTTCTCCCCCTAATAAAATGTTAAAACAAAGTTAAGTCAACTATCCAATGAGGGATTGGGTATATTTTAAGCATAATGTGTTCTTTCACACTGGTGAATGCTCGAAAGCCTTCTACCTCAGACAAAGTCAATTTGTCTCTTGGGTTTGGGTTTTGTTTTGTATTTTTACATTTTCAATCAAATAATCCTATTGAGTTCCCCCAAGGGAGAAATAACAAGCTGAAAATTACCCCAATTGTGCATGCTCTTGCCAAAAGACTGACTTCATTGTCATGTCCAGACTCCACTGGCTGGAGTGGAAGAGGAAAAGCCAGGGAATTGATAAGATATGGAAAAGAGAGTTGGAGGTATGGAAGTCTGGCAAGCCTGAGGTCACACTGAAAAATGATCAGCTGACAGTATGTTCTAGGCCCAAGGCATTAGGCCATGAAACCCCTGAATCCTGTGCCTGGGAGACCAATGAGCAGAGGTAAGGGGCCAGACCAGAAGTCATGCCCCAGGCAGGTGGCTGAGGAATAGCATAAGTCCTTAGAGCAAAAATTGAACTTGGGGCTGAATAACTGCCCTCTGACATAAGGTTGGGGGCCATAGGTGCCTCCTGTCCAGCAGTGGGGCCACCAATGAGTAGCTTGAGAGAGCCATATACACCCCCTTAAATCCATCTGTCTCTCAAAGTTACTCTCAAATAAAAATATGAAAAGCCTTCTTTCATAAGGACAACCTATATTTTTAAATATTCGGTAAAGTATTAAAAGGGCTTCCCTGGTGGCTCAGTGGTAAAGAACCCACATGCCAAATGCAGGAGACATAAGAGATAGGAGTTCGATCCCTGGGTCGAGAGGGTCTCCTGGAGGAGGGCGTGGCAACCCACTCCAGTATTCTTGACTGGAGAATTCGATGGACAGAGGAGCCTGGCAGGCTACAGTTTATGGGGTCTAACAGAGTCAGACACAACTGAAGAAACTTAGCAAACTTAGGGCCACACTGAGTGCCCCTCTGTCTTGGCCCACGTCACCATCTCCCACTTTTTGTGGCCTTAATGTGTGTTAATCATTCAGTTGTGTCCAACTGTATGCGACCCCAGGGACTGTAGCCCACCAGGTTCCTCTGTTCATGGGATTTCCCAGGCAAAAATACTGGAGTGGGCTGCCATCCCTTCTCTAGGGGAATCTTCCCAACCCAGGGATCAAACCTGCATCTCCTGCATTGCAGGCAGACTCTACTGTCTGAGCCACCAGGGAAGCCAGATATTCTTCCTTTATACAGATTCTAGAGCTGCCATGCTGTCTCAGGCTAATGTTTGGTTCCAAAGTAATAGAGAATCAAAGTTTACACAGAAATAATGTTGTATTATCCTTATTTACTAGTCTTCATGTCTGAGTCCAAGCAGGGCTGAGATGGGGCGGAAGGGGATGCATTCTAAGGCAACTTTCACTCCCAAGACAGCCCAGATTGAGCAGGGCTCACAGCTTCCTTACTCCCAAGGGCCCTAGGGCTGAACAATGTCTGTGGAGTCTAGTGACCTAGCCAAAGCATTGGGCTAAGGATGAGTAGTAATACAAACAAGGACCAAAGGAAGTAGGAAAGAGAAAAGAGAAAAGTGTTCCTCTTGCAAGTGTCTCTGATGGTTGGAGCACTGCTCAAAATTGCCTCAATCCTGGGGGACTTCCCTGGCAGTCCAGTGGTTCAGACTCTGAGCTTCCACTCTAGGGTACATGGGCTTGATTTCTGGTCAGGGAACTAGGGTCCTGCATGTGGAGCAATGCAACAACAACAACAACAACAACAAAAGAAATTGCCTCAATCCTGGGAACACTGAGGCCATCACCGATCCAACTTTGAATGTCCCTGACACCTAGAAACACTTGTGGTTGATTTACTCTCAGGATATAGATGTAGACCTGAATCGTAGTGGTCACTGGTCTTAATTATAAGCCACAGAAACCACCTCTGATTTAAGGGAGAAAATGTATTCAGTACTTATTTATAGGTTCTTGGTAGCTCACAGAATCCCTGGGGGAGAGCTAGCCAGCCCAGGACATTCCTACAGTCATCTTCCATGGGTACTAGACACTGCAGCCTGGCCCCTTAATGCTCTCAACATTGAACTCCAACTATTGCTGCTGCTAGAGAGGCTCTGCCTTCCCCAGTACTCATCAGTGAGTGAAAGTGAAAGTCACTCAGTCGAGTCCAACTCTTTGCGACCCCATGGACTGTAGCCCACCCTGTCCATGGAATTCTCCAGGCCACAATACTGGAGTGGGTAGCCTATCCCTTCTCTAGGGGATCTTCCCAACCCAGGAATTGAACCAGGGTCTCCTGCATTGCAGGTAGACCAGCTGAGCTACCAGGGAAGCCCTCATCAATGAGGACTTCCCCCAAATATTAGAAAGAGCTTCAGAGTCTAGAAAGTTAAAAAAAGGAGGCGGGGGAGGGTATTCATTTGCTAGGGCTATCAGAACAAAATAACATATATGGGTGAATTAAACAACAGAAATTTATTCTCTCACTGTTCTGGAGGCTGAGTCCAAGATCAAGGTGTCAGCAGGTCTGGCTCTCCTGAGGCTTCTCTCCTTAGCTTTTTCAGATGACTGCCTTCTCACTGTGTCCTGGTGCGTCTCTTCCTTTTCTTATAGGAACGCTGGTCAGATGGGATTGGGGTCTACCCTAGTGGCCTCATTTTTACTTCATTACTTCTTTAAAGGCACTCTCCCCAAATACAGTTGCATTCTGAGGTACGGGGTGGTGGGTTAGGGCTTCTTCAGCTTATGAATTTTGCAGGGGACACAGTTCAGCTTGCAACAGGGACAGATATTTGTTCTGTTTTTAGATTTTTTTTTTTTTTAAATTTGATTGGGTCATGCAACTTATGGGATCTTAGTTCCCTGAGCAGAGATCGAACCTGTGACCCCAGCAGTGGAAGCGTGGAGTCCTCACGACTGGACTGCCAGGGAAATCATCTGGAACAAATGCTTATTATTAAAGAAATTACCTTTAAGTAGGTAATTAAGTGCTTCCCTGGTGGCTCAGATGGGTAGAATCTGCTTGTAATGTGAAAAACCCGGGTTCGATCCCTGATTGGAAAGCTCCCCTGGAGGAGGGAACAGCTACTCCACTCCAGTATTCTGGCCTGGAGAATTCCAAGGACAGAGGAGCCTGGCGGGCTATAGTCCATGGGATCGCATAGAGTCAGACACAGTCAAAATGAGGCCATTAGTGTGGACCCCAATCCCAAATAAACAAATGCTTATTTCCCTGGATTTGCCACCCTGCCTTGGGCACTATTAGTTTGGAATGGCTCGTTACTCCATCCCCTTGACCCTTCTAGGGCCAAACCAGGTTGTCTTCCCCTCTCACAATCTTGTCTAATGCCAGCTACATATCTTTCTCTACTAGTCTTCTGTTGAGGTCCCCACAAGCTTTGTGGGGCACTTACTCAGATGAAAAGATCTGGAGTTCTTAAATCTCCTGATCTGATATTCTTTTAGATAAACTATTGAACTTTAAATTCCATCCTCTAATGGCAGCTACTTCTTCTGTGAATATCAGTGCATGTCCCAAGGACCAGAGGGGTGGAGATATCTAGGAAGATTTGACTCTCATGTTCCTCAACAGAAGTTCTAAAGAAAACGATTTAGAGTGTGGTCCTGCTGCCCTTGAAGGGATCACAGTGTACATGCACCACGTGTGCTCAGTCACTCAGTCGTGTCCGACTCTCTGTGACTCCATGGACTGTAGCCCACCAGGGTCCTCTGTCTATGGGATTCACCAGGCAAGAACCCTGGAGTGGGTTGCCATGTCCTACTCCAGGGAATCTTCTGGACTCAGGGATTGAACCCACATCTCCTGCATTGGCAGGTGATTCTGGGAAGCCCCGTGTATGTACCACTGGGAAGCTAAAAAAGTTTAGGTAAAGAAGCCATGTTTTCATGATCAGAAATACACTTTTTCTTTGTGCAAGGTTCTTCGAGGTCAAGGAGGCATGTTAAGGCAAGAGTTTGTCTATCTAATGCTTATTTTGCAAAACTTCATAATCCTGTTTTGTAAATTGATAGTCATTAATTTTCCCCAATGGATGGCTATTAATATAAGTAATCTAGCTAAAATTATATTTCAAGAGAGTAAAATTAGGTCGTTTTATTTGTGAACTCCCCACATATACATCTCTGGGCTCAATCTTAGGGCCTCTTTTCTTTAGCCAAATAGGCAGAATGGTCTAGGCTTTAACCTCACAGCTAAGGGATGGAAGACATGTGGAAAGTGGAAAGTGTAAAGCTACTCCTGGCAAATGTGGGTTTTTGAATGGTGGAAGCCAGTGAAGGAAAGAAGGGGAGCCAAAACAGGACTCTTAAAAAAGTATATCAACATGGCTTCCTGAGGTGTGGGTCTTGTTTTTATTTTGGCAAAGCCAAAATTGATGAGAATTATAATCAAAATGCAAATATATATTGAGAAGCCATAATGAAACTCTTCAGGAGAATAAGGCAAAGTCCATTTGTGTGAGATGCTGGGAACCTTGAGCTGAGCCAGGCATGCAGTGTTCAGAGGCTATTGGGGAAAAGAGGCACTGAAACCAAAAGGCCAGAACAGCATGGTGTGAGCCTCAGAAAATAATGGCCAAAAGTGTAAAGGAGGGAAAGTGAATGGAAACATAACTATGGATCCAAGATGGGAGCACTTGGGTGTGTGGAGGTAGGGAAGCAGGCAAGGACAAAAACTACCAGATGAATAAAACAGAGGGGAAACCAGGAACTGAATGTCCAGTTGTCTTTAGCTTAGACTCTAGAATCGGATAAAAACTATTTCAAGAAAGGCCCAGATCAGGAGCCAGAGAATATATAGAGCAGGAAGGTCCATAAGTGCATGTCAAGGGGGTCTACGAGTCTGCAAATATATGTGCCTATGTATATGGCTTTCAGCAGATTCTCAAAGGCAGAATGACTTATATACATTTTCTATTTACACAGAATGGCCCCAGAGAGAGCCCATGAGTATTTATGTTTGCTTGTTTTCTGGGTTAATTCTAGGCTGTAGCCAAATAATCAGCATGCTGGGGAGACTAAGTCAGAGGAGGGTGTTGGGGGCAGTCTCTAAACTGGTCAGACTGTGAAAGTTGGGAGTTTAGCTCAAGTTCAAATTTAGCATGTTGTGCTGATATGCTGAACCAGCATCACATCCCTGAAATATTATGGGGCTTTCATGTTAACTTTGGTGACCCCAAACAAATACTATTAGTGTGGACTTTAGCATGTAGAAAGTTCTTCCACAGAGAGCACATGAATGGGCTTCACTGATCCGGAGGAGATCTGTAGACTGCATATATGCAAAGTATATTCAAAATAGTGTGTGTGCCTTTTTCTAGAGAGCAGACACATAATGTTCTGCACTTGTAACACAATAAAGGTGATGACCTGTGACATACAGAAATATAAAGAATGATGAAACAACAAAGTCCTTCTGTATAGCACAGGAAATTATATTCAACATTTTATAATAAAGTATAATGGGAAAGTATCTGAAAATGAATATACATCCAGTTATTCAAGCTGGATAACTTTACTGTATGCCAGAAGCTAACACTAAATTGTGTCAATAAATCAACTATGCTTCAATTTTTAAACTTTTTTTAAAAAAAGAATGATGAAATAAGGTTAAACTTTGTGTTTGAATGATCAAAAAAGTTAAGAAGAGGTTGTCTTGGCCTGGAAGGACTTTCAAGCTTGTGGGGTCCCTCTGGAAGCTACAGTATAGGTCAGAGCTATGAAACTGCGTGTGAAATTGACAGCACTTGTGAGAGGTCCTCTGCTGCCAGAAGCCTTATGTCAGATCAGGACAAAACATGGCCGGGGCAACTAGGAAAGCCATTTGATCAAGGCCTTACATTCACGACCAACCTCAGTGTTTGGGGTTATCTCACAACTAGGCTATTTTTCATACATTCACAGAGTTTCATTGATAGGTCTGGATAAGCACAATATTCGCCATATAGCTTAAAGCTTGTGTCCCATTTTCAGATGACACTACATACTGCTAAGTCACTTCAGTCGTGTCCGACTCTGTGCGACCCCGTAGACCACAACCCACCAGCCTCCCCCGTCCCTGGGATTCTCCAGGCAAGAACACTGGAGTGGGTTGCCATTTCCTTCTCCAATGCATGAAAGTGAAAAGGGAAAGTGAATTCACTCGACACTACATACAGTGCAATACAAATAAATTTCTATATAAATACTGGATTTAGCCTGTGAATAGCAAAGTCATACTGTATTAAACTGCTCTGTAATTTAATATATGAATGTGTTACCACAAATTTTATAACCTTATCTTTGACTTTTCCTCATTTTTTTCATATACTTGCTATAATTTTTTTAATTGCAGTAAAAAGCATTTAACATAAAATATACCATCTTATTCAACTTTAAGTGTAAAGTTCAGTTGTGTTAACTATGTTCATATTGCTGTGCGACAGATTCTTAGAACTTTTTAATCTTTAAACTATCCTCATTGGACAAATGCCCCACTTCTCTCATGACTCACAAAATTATATTGCATTACGTTTCTCTGTATTAAATGTGTGAATGTGTTACTACAAATTTTGTAACCTTATCTTTGGTATTTCCTCATATTTTTTTTTTTGTTGTAATACACTGGAAGAATCATAAAATGCAAACAGTCTGGGACTTTCTCAGCTTCTGTGATTTTCTCACTTAATGGTCAAATTCAGCCATACATATAAGCCCCGAGGTGTGCCATCCCTCAATGAACAGGGAGAGAATACAGTCTGGTCAGAGAGAGGAGTGGAGGGGTCCCGGCCAAGCCAAGGGAAGAACCATGAAGACAGCTTTGATGGGACCAAGGTCCCCTCCATGATGAGAAAGGAGCAATCTGGAAGCCGACTGCTTGGATCCCTAGCTCCCTCCATGGCTTGAGTGCTCTGTGCACAGGTTCCTTAACCTCTCTGAGCCTCAGTTTCCTCTTCTATAACATGAGGATGGTAATGGTATTTGCCTTCCAGGATTGCTGTGAGCACTAAAGAGCACTACCTGGTACATAGTAAGCACTCAATATATATTACCTGCTACTGGTATTGTTATTATTATGAACCTCTCCAGCTGGGAACACCTGGGCTAAGGACTTGTCAATCCATCTTAGTGAGATGAATGATGAAGAATCAACTGTTTAATTCCACTGAAATCCTAGGCCAGGAGAATAGTTTCAGGCTTGTGGTTTGAAGGGGGTGGATGTTGAGGGATGATCTTAAAGAAAAGCATAGAAGGGATTGTTGTCTATTATGTCCATCTCAACAGTGGTTGAAAAGGTTGGTCTGAAAATGTCTTGTCAATCACACCATCTTGGCATCCCCCCAAGACCTCTCTTAAAGCACGAATAAATTATCTGAGTCCACCAGAAATCTGGACTCCTAACACTTTGCATGTCCACACATGCTAGTTTTCAGGATTGCTGTTTCCTGAAAACAGCTATTGGCATTGGGGGTAAGTTGAGAGATGGACAAAGGAAAATGACCCAGAGTTGGTGCTGTGCTGGTAAAAATGTAGCAACCTGTTCTCTGGAAGAGAAGCCCTAATTTCTAGTGTGCTGTACATCTCCCACCATGGCTGGTTTCAGCTACCAACCTGATGTCACTGAACGAGAGGTGCTCAGTGAGTGGCGTACTGTGATATAGCATTTCCACCTACACATGCGGGAGGGCTCAATAACTTCAACAGCATGAATGAGAGTGAAAAGTAGTACAACAATTAGGAAGTGATAAACTTGGAGTATCCATTACTTTGTTTTTAACATAATTTATTTAATTGTAAGTTTATACAACTCATTTAAAAATAATGGCCATGTTTAACAACCAGCTTGTAAAATTTCTGAAATCTTAACAGTTGTCTTTCATGAGGTCAATAAGGCAGCTCTAGTGCCCCACTATAGGGGCCCCGTTTATGTCTGGTTGATCAAGGTGAGAAGACTCATCTGGGTCCATTGCGCTAAAGCCTCCAGATCTTATAAAGCACAACCCTTCACTCCAGCCCAGCCAACTCCTTTCTTTCCCTACCCTACCATGGCCTCCCCACTTCTGAAGGTTTCAACCACTCCCCAAAGCATGTCCCTCCCACAACCATCCCAGCTTCTCTTTCTCTCGTCTGGATCATAACAGGGCTCCCGGGCTCAACAGCAGGAGTCAGGCTGTGCTGAAGCGGCTCCCATGGCAGTTACCCCATGAACCCTGACTTGGCCGGTAGGCTGGGCTCTCCCATGCTAGCCCACCTCCTTCTCCCAGAAGTTCACTGCACAGGTCTCCCCAGACAGTGGCTGGTGCTTTCAATCAGGATAAAACAAAAGTGTGAGACACTGGGGCCTGCTCCCCTGTCAGGAATTGCCAGGCCTTGGATCCTGTGCTCTGTTGGACTGAACTGCTCACAATATTACACACCATTGGCTGATGCTCTCTTTATGAACTTAATAGATTTTTTTTCATGTGTTTCTTCTGCCTGGAATGTTCTTCAATCCCTCTCCATACTTTCCTCTGGAAAACTTCTCATTCTTTAGGATTCAGCTTCTATATCACCTCCTCCAAGAAGCCTTCCCTGAATACCTCCCCAAGCAAAATTAGGTGCTTTTCCTTTGAAGAAAGTAATGCTCTGTGTATCTATGTAATACCCTGCATTTTCTTCTCTAGGCTGTGAGCCTCTCAAGGGCACAGATATGTTGTGTTCTTCTCTGTAGCCCAGTGCCTGGCATATAATGTGTCCTGAAAATACTTGTCCTGCCCTTGCAGGACCTGGACTAAGAATTACCACTGTAGCTGAGCCTCTGTTTTGCTGCCAATTCCTATAGGTGGAAAGGCCTCTGGTGAATACCCTTCCATCTGAACTTTGAAGGAGATGTGAGCATCAGAAGATCCATCCCCTTTTCACTTATCTATTTTTCAAACACAAAGATTGTGTTTAACTTACAATTAATGAGGGAACCGGTAAGATGTCACAGGCTATTCTAAGGAGAATGCAAAACACCTTTTTCAACTTAAAAAAAAAATCCTTTCATCTGTGGATTTATAGTCCTGTATTATGGATGGCCGACAAAACCCCACCCCTTTTGGCACCTGGCTCCCAGCGGGAAGGATGAGGTAGACAGCCTTCTTTTCGAAGTTGTTTCATTAATGATGAGGCTTTAAAAACATTTAGGATGGACTTCCCTGGTGGTCCAGTGGTTAAGAATCCACTTGCCAATGCAGGGGACATGGGTTCAATCCTTTGTCCAGAAAGATTCCACATGCCATGGAGCAACTAAGCCTATTTGCCAGCCATAACTACTGAGCCCGTGCTCTGGAGCCAGTGCTCTGCAACAAGAAGCAAATGCAATGAGTAGCCCATGCACTGCAACGAGAGTAGCCCACGCACAGCAATGAACACCCAGTGCAGCCAAAAACCAACACAAAAGACAAACAAAACAAAACAAAAACATTTGGGAAAGATGGAAACAGACCAGGCACTTGATGGGATTATTGGACCTAAGAACCAACCTGAAATCTCTTGCTTCTGGTCTTCCAATAGGAAGACAGATGTCTTTTGGTGGGGGGTGGGGGGCAGCTGTCAGAATATAGGAAATGTGAGGCCTGAGAAATGAGAGTGGCAGAGTTCATGAAAAGCAGTCTAAGGACTGTGGAGTCAGACAGCCTGGATCCCAAGGTCAGCTGCATGGCCTTCAACAAGTTGCATTCTTTTTCTGAAGTGCAGCATCCTCCTCTGTAGAACAGGGATGATAACAGGACCCACCTCAGGACTAAACACGATAATGTGGAGCACAACACTCCGCATGTCGTTCATTATTGGTCAAGGGGCGCTGCTCGCACAGAAAATGTTGCTATCACCCTTTCTGCAGGTTCCCCAACCAAGTGTCCACCAGGTGAGTCTGTGGCACCCTGTGGGGGGAGCTCACAAAAGCGATGAAGGTCGAGGGCTCTGGAATCAGATTGCCCAGGTTTTCATCTGTATGACCCTAGGCAAGTACTGTAACCAGGCTGTGCTACAGTTTACTACCTATAACATGGGACTAGCGATCTACTTCACAGATTAGAGTGAAGATCTCATGAGAAGCTAAATATTTGAAAACCTAGAAAAGAGCCTGGCATGCTGGGAACACTCAGTGTATGTTAGTTGGGCCTTTGAACATCTAAGGGTGTAAGAACATGACTTGTGCTTCCTCAAGACATGACTTCAGTCTTGGTTTGGGCATAAGTGGCATCCCCAACCAGGATGGAAGATCAAATCCAGTCACCATGAGAAGAGGATGCATGAAGTTCTTCTCAGAAGGCAGTAAAAGGAAGTCACGTGAGTTGTCATGATTAGCCTTTTCCTCTTTCCCTCCCTCCAGCTGGAACTCATCCTTGTAGACTTCATGCTCTCCCAACCCTCAGCCCTGGTGCTCTTATGAAAGTGCTCACTGGAGCTTGTAGGAGAAGCACATGGTCCAAAGGGTCAGTGATCTCCCCTTTTCCTGTGACTGTGTTGGATGGTCCCATAAAGCACCTCTAAAAGCCAAGAGAAGCAAGATTTTATAGCAAAACTTGACTTCTGTTAAGTAAGCTATTTGGGGACTTAATTTTGTTGCACTTGTGGTATCCAGAAATTGTTGATATTGACTTATTGAGAGGTAGGTGGTGTTCTGCAGGGGGGCTAGTGGGAAGCACTTCACTAAGTAGAGGAAAGGGTTTTTTAGGACTTTGTAATGCAACCATGACATTGGGTCATACATGTCTGGACAGTAAACATGACTGACCAGTCAATGTGAGGATCAATTGAAACGGGGAGATCAGTAGCAGAAAACTGGAAAGGGTGGGAGAGGTGAACTCTGAGATCTAGAGCAGGGCTCCTTGGGGCCTCCCCCTCCTCTGCCTTGACCAGGGCATGGCTCTGCAGTGGGCTGACCATGGACAAGTCTTGCTGGGAAGTTTCTGCATTGCCTGGAAAGCAATATGGAGAGTATTGACATCAGCTCTTTCCCATCCCACCCCAGTCCCTCCTAGGAGTGAGGAAATCATAGAACATAAGAGGGGACAGGAAAGTTTAAACATCTGGGAGCCTGTGGGTTGAGGGCATTTGTCCATCCCTTCTCTGGCTCCTGTTTTGTTTTGAGACCAGGAGTTCCTTCTAGGGAGGCATCTTTGGCCGTGGGGAACTCAAAGGGTGGATCCCAGAAGACAGAAAGCAGAAATGTTGGCTTTGGCTTTGATCGAACAAGACCTTCTTTTTAGATGATTCAATCCTGTTCTCCAGAGAGAATTAGGTGGCATTCTGGGCAGAAGCCCTGCCTTGAAGGGAAGACTGTGCCTTTGGCCTGTGTGTGCTCTATCTCATGAGAACCAGACAGCAGCAAATGAGGCATAGAAGGGCCATGTCCAACAGAACCAAGCATTCCCTCCGGGACCTGGCTGGTAGGAGTTCGGATTTTTCTCAATTACCAGAAAGATTCTGTTACAAAGAACAAGGTCAGGCCCAAGTGGAGTTTTCTATCAGTTTTTTAATTGTTCTACTCCTATGTTTTTTTTTTTCTTCAGCGGTAAAATGGAACCTGTGTAAAGTCCTCAATGGCATGAGACTAACACCCATATGCTAAAGGAGGTGAGATGTTACTGAAGCTCTTACGCCAGTGTCAGCTCAGTCAACATCACTCACTGTCCTAGCCAATTTGACCAGTTTTCCTGTCAAACGGCTCATGCTGTGGGCCTTAGCTTCAGCGTGTTGTTGAGACACCATTGAATCGAAATAAAAACATGTAATTTGCTTTCATGAACATTTTATCATGCCAAAGAAAATATACTAGGTATTGTGCTCTGCTTTAAACAAACCCAATATATGAACGGATTGACAAAGTAGTGGCAGGTTATTAGCAAAAAGTTTCAACATAATTAGTAACAACAAGCTTTTCTGGTGCATTTTTAAACAATTAGTTTAATCAGTTCACACCTGCCTCGCTGTCACATACATAATGTCTATTTCCTTGAAACGTCTTCCAGTCAAATGTATTACAACCAATAGGAACAAGAACAAAATCGATGTTCTTATCGTTTTCAATTCAGCTTCTGACAAAAAAATACTGAAGTCATTGGGGCAATTCTTGCCCTACAGTATGGGAAACATTTTTAAATGAACAACAAGCTTTCACAGAGACTGTCTCTATCACATTGTTATTACAACATAGATGAGCTGAAACTTCATTTGTATAGATTTAGAGGAAAGAAGACCCTAAAGAGACAACAAGCATATAGAGGTAGTTGAATAGCAATATGGGAAGAAAAAAAAGAAGCATTATATTTATTCCCCGTTTGGGTCATTACAATGCAAGAGTAAAATGGCTGCTTAACAAACAATGGGAATTACAAACACAAAGACACATTTGCCACTGTTTAAATGGCTTGCTTGATATTTTAATCCTGGCATTACCAAGAACTGCATAAAATGATGGAACTAGTTTATCTAAGGTAAAGCCTATGAAGCCACACTGAACTATTTGCTCTCCTTTGATTTTGTTGTTGTTTATTATCATTGCTTTGACTATAGATAAATGTCAAGCAACTTTTAAAATGAAGCATAAGCTACAGTGTTGCTTTGTAAACTTGTTAATCACATTTGCTGCGACAAGGTTTTAAACGGCTACACAATCACGAAGCAAAAGCTTTAAAATGAGACCAGGAACAGAGATTACAGGCACTTCTCTCTCAAGGTTAACTTAGCGCATTTGAAAACACCCATTTGTAAGGGGAAATGTCTTCATTTCACCTCTGGTTGTGCATAATCCAGATTATTAAATAGTTGAACAGTGGGAGCTATCATTCTAAGAGGAACCAAATGCATACATTTGACTTGGCTCCTTTTCCTTCTTTCTTGCACTCAGAAAAGGCCACAAATTGCAGGCCATGCAGCCGGCTGCTTCTCAGAACTGTCTTCGATCAAATCAAAACCTCATTCCTCATGCCCAAGAATGGGCTGAAAATCTGTCCTTTTCTCTTATTTGGGATGCCTTCTATTTGCATCTCGATTGCACATCTCTGCTATGATTCTGCTTTGGGAAACAGAAATGGATGCAAAGTCAACATGTTAGGAACTCAAGGAACGAGTCCCTGAATAACACTCCCATCTTGGAAAAGGAGTTGGTGAAGGGAAACATAGTCCCCAACGGGTTCCAGTCCATCAACAGTATGTGATCTATTGGCAGTGAGAGACCTCTGGGTGCTGTGAACCAGCCTCAGAGCTCCACCGCTGCAACACCCAGTCACAGGGGACTATCTGAACCCAGTCCAGCTCCACAAGCCGAACTGGAAGCGCCACACGCGCGGTGATTTGGCTAGCCCCAGAGTGCTACGCAGCAGTGGGCTAGGTGCAGTCGTCCTTCACAAAAGGCGAATTGTTGACATAGTCCGTTCTCTACCCCGCTACAGAGGGGGCAAGCACTCTTTTCTCCAAGTTATCTACAGAAAATTAGCTTTTATCATTTTTCATTTTCTACATTTTGCTGGTTATTAGCTAGCAGCAATAATAGTACAGTACAAAGCAGAAAGGCATAATGTCTGCTTGGTACCTAATATATATATACACAAGTACACACACACACACAAACACACACACACATATATATGCACATCTATATACACCTATATACATCTTTATACACACACACACACACACACACACACACACACAGGGAAAATAACCTACTAGGAAAAGACTAGGTGAATCACAATAAACTAGCTGAATAAATGGCACTGACTACCAAGGGGGAAGTCTTGTCCTTCTGGCCTAGATTTAATTTTATGTTTTTACTGTGTATGCTCTTTATTCTTAAGCTTTGCAGCAAAATCAATTCACAAGCAGCAAAATAGTCATGTCCAATTGATTACCCCATTCAAGTACATATCAAAGAAAGTCAAGGCTTAGCTTTGCACCTTGCCTCCCACCACTACTGAAACAAAAGCTTGCTATAAAACAATCCAAATGTGTACCAAGGGTACTGGGAAGCAAGTGCATATCGGCCTAGCCAAGATCTATTGCTACAGTTAGTCCTCACTCATCAATGTGAAATATCCTATGATGTGGAATTTTATACATTTTGGAGAGCAAGCAGTGATGAGTTGGTTATTCTATGGAGTTAGAATTTAAGGATTCCATTTTACCAGAAATTCTAGACCTCCAAACAACACTACTTTTTAGTCCTCTTGAAAGAGGGGAAATTTGCTGGCATGGGATTTCCCCCTTATTTCTAACCCTCACTTGTTTTCCAGTCTTTTCACTTTCCCAAACAGACTTGACCCCCAAAAGAATTACATGTAAATCATCAAGTTATGGTCTGAAAATCAGGGGTGTGAATTCCCTCAACCAATTGTAAAGGGGTTGGAAATGGGTATTGTATGTAAAGGCAGGGTTTTATGGAAATGTAGCCCCTGATGATATTCTGTAACTATGAATAATCTAATCATAGCAGTTACTTGTTGAATGACTCCTACGTGCTAGGCACTATGCTAAGTGATGTATGTATATTATCTCACTTAATGTTGTATTAATAACAACCCTACATGCAGTATTCATCATCACCATTTGCTAGATGACAAACTGGTTCTCAGAAAAACTGAAATCACAAAAGTAACACATCTAGCATCAGAGACATTTATGACCCTCTGCTGCATTTATGCTAGATAATAGGAAACTATTGTCCTAGGACTGTATTCTGACCATCTGGTTGGGCACCAGGTGCGAACGGGAGCCTTTCATTTCCTCCTCCCTGAGCCTGGGAGAGTTTGCGTGGGCAGTAATCACTCCTATACTTCCATTTTTTACTGGCCCAGTTGGGCTCCAAACACCCAACCTGGGACCACAATGTTCTGACAACACGGTGTTCGTTAAGAAAGTGCAGAAGAGGTTATTTGGTTTCTGCTTACATGAATCTCTTTTCTGTTGCCTGGATCAACTCATTCTCCCTTTTGTGTTTCTGGCCACAGGTGGTAACGGAAGAAGTCAGGCTGATTACTTGCGGCAATAACCTCTCACGGGAACAGACTGGACGGGCTGCACATGAGTCAAGCATCACAGCTGTCCAGAGTCACATGGGGGATTACTTACGTGAAGGTAGGAATAACACAATTCATTTCTTCCCTGCCCTAATCTTTTCACTTGGTTGTTATAACACTCCTGTTTTCAGGTTGTCCTGGCACTAAAGAAACCAAACTGCACCAAGCAAGCTAAACAAGACCTCACTCTTACCCTCTTATCACTGTTCCTCCCCTGTGTTGAAATCTTTAGCCCATCACAACAAGGAGGGAAGATCATGTTTATATAAAATAATGGATTAACTGTCTGCTTCCTTTGAAAAGACTTAAAAAGCAAAAAGGTAGTTTGAGAGTTTTTTTTTAAAAGGGTTCTACATCTTTTTTTCCTGGTTTCTTTACACTTTCAATAATGAACCATCCTCATCAAGTGTTTCCACACATGCTAGCCAGGCCATGATCCTCACAACCCTGACTGACAAGAGGCGGGGTATGGAGGCTAACTGGGCATGGCTGTGACATGCCAGACTGAAAACCATCACCTCTGAAGAGTTACATATTCTCCTGCCGTCCCATTCTAACTGAATTGGAGAGAAATTAAGATATAATTAGATTGCTGAAATAAATGCATCTGGGAGATTGTAATAAAATATACTCCTCTAATTCATCTCTTGAGTCCAGAAAAATAATTCCTTCATCCTACCTCCATAGCAAATGGATTATTTTTATTGCACCCTGGCTTATTCCATAACCTATGCCGAATCCCATAAGTGTTTTCTACTGTTGCATTCAAATTGAAAGCAAAATAGAATCTGTAAAGATAGATGATCTTAGCATGATGCTGAACTTTAAGCATCCAATTGGATAGATACTGAAATGGTTCAAGAACTGGGGTCACATGTAGCACAAACCATTAAAGCAAAAATCACACATTTCTAGTATTGTTACTTCCCCCTAGGTACATGGTAAACCACAGCAATAAATAAAGCAGTATTTTTCAGTAATGCACACGTAAATAGTTACAAACACACATGTAGGGGAAAAAAGATATTGTAGTGCAAAAAATAAATTATTAAAACAGAAAGAACTATGAACATTATTTTACACAATGCTATATAAAATCTTAAAACATTTGGAATGAGATCTCAAAAGTCAGTAAGATAATGTAACAACATGATTAGGAACTGGGTATCACATTTCAACCACACAGTCATTCCTCTATGAAAGACAGAAAATTAAAGCAAAACCACTTTAAACTTTGAGAAAATTTTATGTCAAAATCAAAAAATTTTTTTTTCTTCTGGGCTCTTAAACAACCTCTGCTGTGCATGTAGTTGTGCAGCATGTCAAGAAGCATCTTCAGAAAGAAAGTTGCAAACAGATCACATTTTTCTGGTCTTTTCACTTAATTTCTCTCTGATCAATAGCAGGAGAGTGATTCTGTTTGATACTTCCTTCTAAGATGTTATTGCAATTAGATATATTTACAAGATGACTCCCCCGCAGTGGTGGGGGAGCGTGGGGCTCCTTTTCAGCTACCCACTCACTAGTTCTGGTTTCGGGATATAAAGGCCAGGACTCGCCGAATACCATTCAGCCGATCCTTCAGGGACCTCATTGCTAGGAACGGGAGCTGAGCTCGGCTTTCCAGTGGAAGAACCGCTAGCGTCCACCAGCACCAGGCCGGGCCATTCGGGTTGATCTGCAACAGAGAAATGGCATGGGTTCATCCTAGTCCCACAGAGGCGATCCCAGTCTGCAGGCTTCCAAAGCTGCCAGGAAACAATCCAGGTGGAACTGCTTCTGTGTATGGCAGAGACTGCTAATTACACCCCATCCCCAATATCTATTTCCCTTTAGCTTAGCTGGGCATACAGCCACTGGGGCCGAGGGGGGGAAGCTACATTGCTCAGTCTCCCTTGCAGCCATAAGACAAAATCCTGGCTAATGAGATGTAAGAGGCATTGATGCGTATAACTTCTGGGTCATTCTCTGGGAAAGGGGCATGTGCCCTCGCCTTCATCTTTTTCTCCCTTTCCCCTGGCCAGAGTGTGGACATAGTGATGATCACTTTCTTCACTCAGGAGGATGAGGGCAGCAGTTACAGGAGGGTAGAGCTTTGTCAGGAATGAGCCTGGGTGTCTGAAGATCTCACGGAATACGGCTGCCCTAGCTCCCCATCTCTATGACTTTTGCTCTCTATCTAGTTTACACTACAGTTATTTTTGGTAGTGGTTAAAGCAGACACATTGATACCTTAACAAATACCCCATACCTTCTAGCCAGTGTGAATTCATGAGCTGAACTAGCTACTGCAGTCAGCCCTCCATATCCACAGACTCAACCAACTACAGATTGAAATTGGTTGGCTGAATCTGCAGACGTGAAACCTGTAGATGCAGACGGCTGGTTGTACTCATTGCTCTGCATCACTTTATAGAAGGGGCCTCCTGGAACCAATCCCCCGTGGAGACTGAGAGATGACTATTGAGCCTCTTCCACCTCTTAGATTCTGTTTAGGCCCTTTGGCCTGGTATGCAAAGCATGTGAGCCTTCAGTTCTTATGGCTTCTTAGGCTTTGTGTGTCTCTTACCTCCCTTCCTTTCCCTGTTTCTGGCTGAAGGCAAGAGTCTACATATGCCAGGTCACTATATGGGCCACAGTTAGCTTCTCCCCAAAAACCAGAGCCAATGGTTCACAGTCCCAAAGGAAAACTTTGCAAAAATTCCAATTGCAAAACACAGTCACATGGAAATATATTCCACCCCAGGTTTCCTCGATAAAGAGCTTTCCCACCCCACAGAAATCCTGCACCAAAATTCTGTCAGCAGTGGCCCAGGCACACATTGTAGGCATTGATGACTTATTTTCTTGTTTGTTATTGTTTAGTTGCTCAGTCATGTCTGACTCTTTTGCAACCCCTCCAGGCTCCAGTGTCCATAGAATTTTCCAGGCAAGAATACTGGAGTGGGTTGCCATTTCCTTCACCAGTGATTCTTCCCCACACAGGGATCAAACTCATGTCTCCTGAGTTGCAGGTGGATTCTTTACCACTGAGCCACCAGGGAAACCCAACTTATTTCCTGCTAAGCCCCAAATGAGCTTCCTGCCCACATCCTTGGGAAGGTTGGCTTTAGGACTGCAGAGAACCACATTCTGGTCAAACCATCTACACATGGGATTATTTGCCTCCAAATTGGTCACCTAATTTTCTCCCAACCCTTGCTTCCTCTTTGCTTCTCTATGTCTCTAGATTCATTTGGATTCTTTTTGTCCCTCACTGCAGTCTGTAACATCTCCTCCCTCCTCTGATAAGTTCTGAATGTTAGATTGACATATCCTGAACTGTATTTCCCAAGATCATTAAGAAAGATACTTAAGCTGATGTTAATACATGTGGCAGTTTCTAAGAAACCCCCTCTGGAGCCTTAGAACATTCTTATTAATGGCACCACTGGGGCTTATAGAATTGAATTGCTCAAACTAGATGTGATTTTTTTTTTTTTCTGCTGCTGCCGCCAAAGCAACATGTTAACAGTCCTCATAAGAAATGAAACAGAACCCAAGATTTCAGCTTTCTGTGTCACTGAGCCCTTATGAATCGCTCTGTGGCATCTGTGTTTTCTTTTATGGAAGATGCTGTCACCATTACTGATCTCTATCTTCTGCCTGACTGGGGGAGAATGCTTTCCAGAAGATGAAGGGGAATATTCAACTTGATCGTGAGCTTTCTCAGAGCTCTGTCATAATCATGAGTCACACTGGCCCAGAGCCAGGAGCCTGATCACTGGGAAGCATTAACTGCCCTTCTCCCTCCAACATTCATGATGCCTTTGAATAGGGGGAAGGAGCCACATTTGTGGTCTGGAGAAAACAAGACACTTCAGCCCATTAGGGAAGAGATTGGTGTTTTACAGCCTCAGAAGGCAAGAGGAAGAAGGAACTTTAGAGACCTCGTCGTCTACCTCCCTCATTTCAGAGATGGGGGGAAAGTTGACAGAAGGGAAAGGACTTGCCCAAGGTCACATAGCTAGATGTAAGGAGGATCAATCTTTTAGCATGGATGTCAGAACCTACATACTCTATTTAACTACTGTGACAGAGTCAACAATGAGTATAAGTCAAGAATCAAGGAAGTTATGGGGATGATATTGCAGAAGCTAGCTCAGAATGTGGAAAGGTGATGGTGTGAAAATATTAATATTTGACTACAACACCTCCAATCTTGTCCTAGAGAGACAGTATTCCCTGATTTACACTAGGCATGGAAAGCTTAAGGAAAATTAGCTACCGTCACTTTCCTGGGGAGCTTTTTTCTGATCTGTAGCTGGATCTCTCACATGGACCTATCCCTCCAGGAAATAGACTGATCTGTTAGAATCTAGTGAGCTCTTTTATAGTAGAGAAAAGGGTAGATTTAAGGATTGGGTCAGTTTTCTCAGGAAACTTGCTCATCCATAACAAGGACAATGATAAGGGTCTAGACCTCCAGGGCTAAGCTTCGAGGGAGCTGGGTATGGAAAGTTTCTGTGGTCCTGCAGCTGGAGCCTGAAAGGTGGCTGGCCCTGAGCAATGGGGAAGAGAGCAACCAGGAAGAGAGTTCTGAAGCCCCTGAGACATGGCAGCCTTTGGTCTCAGTTTCCCTAGATCCCCTTCTTTTAGGCCTGGCCTTTTGTGATTCCTGTCACCCTAACACATCACCACAGTGGGCATCTGGACTCCCATGAAAGACTTTTCTGTTGATGGTGCCTGTGTTCCCATCCTCTCACCTAACTAATCTCTCAAAACCTGTCTTTGATCCAAATTCCTACTGCTTTACTTTAGTTACCCCAAGTCTGACTTGGGGTCCTTTTGTTCTTAACCATGATGCCCATTGCCTAGCCAAATGAGACCAATTTGGATCCATCTTCCCCTCTACACTAAATTTGCTGGATGGAAAGCACACACCCATCTAATCACAAAACCCAGGCTCTCTTATCTGGCGGGAATGACTGATTACAAAAAGGCATTTTCATATACCTGGGGATCAGCATCCTTCTCTGGCATTGGGCCAAAATGATTGAGTATCCGGTTCTTCAGAGATGATTTGAGGGAATGGAACCATGATGACGCTTGCTCATAAACACAGCTATGTAATCCCATGAGCTCAGCACAATCCTCTCCTTGAACCTGAAAGTACCAAAGTAGAATGAAGTGTTCTGTAGCTTCTCCATCACACCTAGAACCCGTTTTGACACGTGGCTCTTTGAGCATCCCTCCTGCCACCCTCTGGGAAGGCTCACCCTTCTGGTTGTCTGCTGTGTGATGTGTGAAAGGCTCTTCAGCTGGATGATGGACTGTGTGGAAATACTGCTGAGGGTGGTGGATTGGAGAAAGGTTCAGCTGGGTAAATGAGCTGAAACAGCCAGACATATAGAAAACTAGCGATGCAAACTGGCCTGAGTGGATGCGTGCTGTTCAGCTAGGTTGTGCTGGTTCACACCTCTCTCCTTTTCATTTTTGACATCTGCTTTCCCATTGCTCCCTGGGAAGAGGGACATGAATGTGTCTGTGTCTCAGCATGCAACTCTATCTTCCAAGGCAAATACATTTATTTATTGAGCAAATGTTTATTACTCTTGTACTATGTAGTGAATATAAATATCAATGATTATGCGATAATTTACCCATTAATTCAGAAAACCCAGGATTAACTGGACATGTCCTCTTTCTCCCTTATGGAATGATGGATTATCGGGAAGGGCTCTTGGCCACATTGCATGTTTAAAAATAGAAATGTGCACGTGAATCTACAATTGTCTCAAAGGAAAAAGTTGTAAAAGATAAATAAATAAATCAAATATATATATATACATACACACACACACACACACACACACACACACATGTAGATCGAGCTCCAGATCTTGGTATCCCTGGCAGAGACCCAATTCCAGTGTGAATGGGCTGCAGGGTTGATCTGGCTCGGAACCTTTCATGCACAGATACAACTCAGCAAGTAAGCAGGGGAAGGCTGGACACGGCTGTGCACTGGTGCTCCACAATTGAACTGCAACCCGGCAGCATTCAGTGTGGCTGCAGCAGATGGGGAAGAAATCCCCAGGCTCCCATCAGTGCCGAGAAATCCTCCTGCAATCATCTTGATCTGCCAAGCTACATGGAGAGCCTGGCTTCAGAATTCTTGGCACCGGCCACCCTCACCTTTTGGTCTTCAATGTATTCGATGTCAGCTGTGTTGTAACCATCCCGCTGGCCCTGATGGAGGACCTTGAAGCGCCTCTTGCCTATGCTGTCGACCACTGAGCGGCCATCAGCAAAGAACTGAACATTTCTGATCTCTAGGATGCAGCCATATTCTGCAAACCTGTTTAGAGGGAATGGAGTTATGAAAGTAAATTCTCGATAAGCTGTTTCCCTTGCCCGCTATCCCCACTCCATCTCTATACCCCATGTTGTGTCTTGAGGGACTTCTGCCTTCTTGTCTGTCCCAGGGTCTATGGCTGCAATAACACCACAGGCAATGCTTGTGTGAAAACTGATCTTAATGTGTAACTGTTACCGTTTATTGTGCTGTACTCAGTACTTTATCAGAGAAGGCACTGGCAACCCACTCCAGTACTGTTGCCTGGGACATCCCATGGACGGAGGAGCCTGGTAGGTTACAGTCTATGGGGTCACTAAGAGTCGGACACGACTTCACTTTCACTTTCACTTTCATGCACTGGAGAAGGAAATGGCAACCCACTCCAGTCTTCTTGCCTGGAGAATCCCAGGGACGGGGGAGCCTGCTGGGCTGCCGTCTCTGGGGTCGCACAGAGTCGGACACGACTGAAGCGACTCAGCAGCAGCAGCAGCAGTACTCTATGAGCATTATTAACTCCCCAGTCCTTCCAACAAACCAGAGAAGTCGGCACTATTATTGTACACATCCTACAGATAAGGAAACGGAGTCACAGAAAGGTTGAGTTATTTGCCCGAAGTCAAACTTCCTCCAAGGCTGGAGCCACAATATGAACCCAGGCAGTTTAATTCCAGGGCTCATACTCTTATAAAACAAGTTTTAGAATATGTATCAGCCATTTAACAAAAGGTTGATCCTGGGGTCCCTTTAAATAGGCAGCCTCTTACATGATAAAACTAGGGGCCAGAGGGATCCTGATCCTTACAAACGCACCTGGAAGGGCCCCGAAGTAAGACCACAAATCCTTTCCACCCAACCTCCCTTGACGCACCTAATTCCTCGCTTACCCTTTGACAGGATCTCCAAGGCACATGCCAAACTGTCGTGTGCCTGTCTCAATGCATCTACGGATCATCAGACGGTAGCAAGGCTCAAAGATGTGCAGGGGACAAGGAACCGTGGGGTAGGCCATGGTGCACACGAAAATAGGCACGTTCTTATTTAAGCTGTCAGGAAGAGCAAATGACATGGATCTCACAGCATGGGAGCAGAACAGAGAAAGGCTGGTCGAATTTCACCATGTGGATCCCCCACAGGAAGACAAGGAGGCATAAAGTGTGGACAGCTGATAAAAAATAGTAAAATGCATCTGATGCTGTAGGCTGAGTCCCATTACCTGATGCACAGGTTAGCCTAAGGGCTATGATTAAAATGGATATTCTATACATTCTAATTTGGGTAATGAAGTTGTCTAGTACCTTAACATTGTCGATGATAGTTATACCTCATATTTTTCTTTCTTTCATACTCTCCACTCCAAACAATCTCTCCAGGTGTCTTGCTGGCAGTATGGGGAAGGGCACTGGTGGTAAAAGTGAACCCAGCTCTCCAGAGGGATGGTGGGGAAATCTCTGCAAGATCCCTGTGAGCATCTCCCATTTGCAAAGCTCCCAGAGGATGTGCATGGCAGGTCCAGCTGGGAGGAGGGAGCAGTAGAGAGGCAAAAGTAATATAGCCCAGTGATGCTCAAATGCTCCTGTGCATTGGAGTCACTGGAGGACCTTAAACACAGACAACCTGGCCACTGCACCTCGCCCTCCCAGAGACTCTGGTGCAGTGGCTCTGAAATCAAGACCTACGAGTCTGCCTCTCAATCTGTGCCCATGAAGATTCAGACACAGCCTGATGGAGAACCACCAACCAGGCCAGCTCCTCCCGATCACAGTTCTGTTTGTCCAGTAAATCCAAGGGACATCTGAACCTAAACCTGCCAACAAATATAAGATTGTCTGCCCAAATCTCAAAAGGATTAAATTTGATTCCCCTAAAGGAATATCCCCAGTAAATTCCAGTTTTTATTAATAAGACATTAAATGATACATGAGAAGAGGGTTCAGAAAGATTCAAGGTGAACTTAATATCAGAAAGAAAGATAAAGACTCCTGCAGTAGATCTAATATGTCAATGAGAAAAGAAGGACTGCACTTCTGGCTTCCCAGGGAAACATGTTAGTCAAAGGGAGAGGTGCAAACGAACTGGTTTCAGTTTAACAATGTTTTCTATGGGGTGGGCATAAACCCAGAACAGCCTCCTCGGGAACTTCATCCTCAGAACACTGTAAGAATTCCACCTGGAATGGGGAGATGAGTGGGCAGCAGTACGAGAGGCAGAAATTAGTGACTTCACGCTGCTTTTTCTGCTACATGAGGCAGAGAGTTTGGAGCCCTACTTCCATCTCACCCCTACTCGCTACCTCTCACAACACCTGTGATGGAAGAGGAATCATAATAACCAGAAGCGTTGTTACCATTACTTTTATTAAGTGCTTATTCTGCACCAGCTCATTTGATCCTCATAATGAGTCCTTGAGGTAGGAACTACTATTATCCCCAAGTTACAGATGAGGAAACTGAGGCCCAAAGACATTAAGTGGCTTGTCTAAGGCCATGAAGTCTACTCACTTTGTGGTGAAACTGTGTCCCAAGCCCAGGTCTGACTGACATCAAAGTTCTTAACCTCATAGAACCTCCTTATGTATCTGAAGACTGTCTTCAGAATATAGCTGACCCTTGAACAACTCGGGGGTTACAGGGACTGACCCTCTGCACAGTTGAAAATCAGCATGTAACTTAGAGCCAGTTCTCTTTATCCATGCTTCCCTGGTGGCTCAGCTGGTAAAGAATCTGCCCACAATGCAGGAGACCTGGGTTCAATCCTTGGGTTGGGAAGATCCCCTGGAGAAGGGAACAGCTACCCACTCCGGTATGCTGGCCTGGAGAATTCCACGGACTGTATAGTCCATGGGGTCAGAAAGAGTTGGACACAACTGAGTGGCTTTCACTTTCATTGATCTTTATCCACGGTTCAGCATCCATGGATCTGACCAACCACACATTGGATCATGCAGTACTGCAGTATTTACTACTGAAAAAAATCCACATATAAGTAGAACTGCATGATTCAAATCCATGTTGTTTAAGGGTCAACTATACTTCATTCAGTTCCTCTGATAACTTATTCCAATCTAATCCTGCCCATGACACCCAGCTACTAGTGCCAATAACCTGGTCAGTGGTTTGACTTAAGTTTCTTCAGTGGTGAGCTGGTAAATGAACAATCAGCTTTCTAGGGGTGGGGAGGGGAAGTCCTTGTTACTGCATTTGCCAATTTTCACGGTGTCAACACTCTCACTGTGGCCAATTTCAAGCTATCAGCATGGTATCATTAAATGGGGAAGATATGTGCACTTTCAGTTCTATGAGCTGGCGTGAATGAAACTGAAAACAGCAGTGTGCATACTTAGAAAGTTCTTCCATTTCCTCTTCATAAAGCCTCCTTCGTTCCTTGAGTTCTTCTGGAAGGAATTTAGCTATTAGCTCTTCCATTATGACGTTTTTGCTGTACTTTCTTGATGCCAAGCACTACATGGGGAACAAGGCAGTTAGATATTATGCAGTCATCAGAGAAATACAAAGCATTGCTGATGTAATCAGTAGAACATTTCAGTGACCAACATACTGGAGTAACGTGGATAGACACATTGGCAGCTCATATGATCATAATGTATATAATCTCTGGAGGTTAGAGTTTACCTTAAAAAAAACACATGCAATGAATTACTTTTATAATTAGAACAAATATTTTAACAAGGAAAAACACCTGCATTGAAGTTTTAAAAATGCCATAGCCTTCCTAAAACACTGAAATTGATTATGATCATGTTTCTTGTCAATTAAGGGAGACAATCCTTTCCTTTCCTTTTTTCTGATTATTGTGTTTATAAGCTCCCAGAATGTTCTCCACTTGAGATATGCTGCAAGTCCGTGGTCAAATGGTTCAGGGAACTAAAAAGCAATTTAAAAATCATTCATCCTTTCCTGCCCTGCCACACTCTCAGTGCTTGGCTTCTGGATATTTTGAGTCTATATATTATAACTATTTTTCTCCTCTAACTTAACTATTTTTAAAATAAACTAAATACTGGTGATTTCATTTCCCATTTTTTTTTTATTATAACATCTAGATATCATTAAATTCACGTTATAAACCCTGATTTCAGAACCTAACTCAGGCTCAACTGTCACTATTACTCTTATCCCAAACACCCCTAGTCTATGCATATCCAAGGAGCTGTAAGGAGTGGGTGTTAACAGCATGAACCAGACAATGGGGATGACAACATCTGCAGAGAATTGCTGGTTATGGAAACTACCCACACAGACCCAGCAGGGGGAGCTCCTGAGTATAACACTGCAGGCTTCAGACATTTTCCCCTTTGCCAACGTCTGTCTATTCCGCAGTGAACATGATCGGAATAAGATATTTCTCTCTCTGGAAAATGGTGCAAGTATGACCCCAGGTGAATACCCAGAGACAGGTGGAAATAACTTCTAGCCCCTAAGTCCAGGATCCCATAGCCTCTGCTTCCAGGATGCCTTCTTAGCCACTGGCATTGCCTGGCTCAAGGAAAATCAAAGGCTTGCCCAGTCTTTGGGAGAAAGCAATGGCTCAGAAGGTAGCCTATCCAAAAAGGAGGTGACATCTCTGCTGATGCTAAAACAAAAACCCAGGAAAGGCACATATTAAAATGTCAACAGTATATTTTCCTTCTTTCTGCTGTTCTGAATGTTGTAATGTTCCCACAACACGAATGCATTATTTAAGTATAACAGCCATGGGCTTCTCACCTACAATCAGTACAGCAATCCCCCCTCTTTACCCCGGCCAGACATGACACTGACCCTCCCTCCATCCCAACACACACCCTCAGGGCTATCCTGGGTGATTATCTCACTTCCTTCCCTTAGTCTAAATGGTGGGGTGCTGGGAAAGCTCAACATGTGACTTCTCTGGATCTACATTCACCAAGAGAGAGTCTTGCATCATCTCCAGCTTCTCCTCAGGGATGACAGGGGTCAAGGAACATGAATACTAATTGTAAAATGTGGCAAACAAGTCCCTGGCAGGGGGAGAGGGGTGACAAGACGGATTCCCAGATCTTCTTGTGCTATAGAAAATTACAGCAAATCCACTTGAAAAGCAAAGGTGGCTGTTTGTGTGATTCATTTTAGAGGACCTGGAAGCCCCAGAGATTTTCAAGCACACAAATACCTGCTAATAATAAAGGAGGCAGCTGAGGAGAGGGACAAGGACCACAATGAAGGGCTGTGAGGTTTTCCTGGGGACCTGGGGGTGATCTCTTCAAACTATGGAATAAACACTGATGATAAAGGAACACTGGAGCTCATAGATGAATGAGCCAAGGCCAGTGAATCAGGGGCCATGATGGGATTAGAACCAAGATCCATGTTTATCATCAATTTGATCTGTGTTTATCACCACTTTGATTCATGTTTATTATCATTTTGATATTTTTGTTTCCAACACAGATTGATCTCACTGCTAGCAGTTCATAAAAAGCTAGCTGTTGCCTCATTTCTCTGGAGGACTTTGTGGAGAGAGGAGGGGTGGCTCTAAGACAGGAGAAATTGATGGTCTGAAGGGGTGTTTTGCTCTAGCACAGTGCAGTGGCTTGGGATCCAATAGGATACTGTCTTCATGCCCAATTCCAAATAAACTAACCCGATCAAGAAAGAAACAACGTTTTACCTGGGAAAGACCGTCTTTGCACAGTGGACACTTCGCATTGTGATCTAGACATCTTTCAAGGCATTTTAAGCAAAAGGTGTGCCCACAGGGTGTTGTGACTGGTTCGTAGAATAATCTGAAATTTAGGAATCAAAATGGAAGAAAATTGTAATCAAACCAAACATAAAAGACAGAGCTATTGAATGTTAAGGTTTTTACAGTATTATTTGAGAAAGTCTATGCGTGGGAGTAAGAGGGGGGTTCTTTTTCCTTTTTAAAAAACAATCCCTTACACTTTAGAAAACCATTTGCTTTTTATTTCTGAGCTGGATTTAAATGCATCAAATAATGCATTTATTAAAATTTAGGACATAGCTAGATCATTTTATAACATTAGTTCTAGTCAGTCTCTTCCAGAGCATCCAGATTTTTTCCCTGTCAGGTCCCAGAAAAATGAAGATGAATGCCCAGAGTATCTGATTAGATTCCATTCTAAAATACTTAGCCAACCTGTTCACCTGGATATACGTAAACACATAGATAAAGAGACACAGAGATAAATACACACACTACCATATTTAAGCACTTCATATAATATTAAATGGGAAAGACTAGGTTTATTTGCTAACCTTGATTCCATTTTTCATCTAAACAATGTTTACAGTCTGAAGGATCTCCAAATTGCACCTGTAACAAACATACTGCCTTTTACATGGATGGACCGTTTACCCAGGGGCAGTAGAGTAAGATTATTACTATGCTTATTAATAGACAGACAGACACATACATAGATACATGTGTATACATACATATTCTCTAATTAGATCCTATTTTAATTGCTTTGCAGGAACTGGCTATTTTTTTCAAAGCAATCTGAGCCTCTTTTAAAAAGCTGTTCTGTACATTCAGAGATTCGTGGATTTATTTTGCTTAATGAAAATCTCACCTGCAGCAGGACCACTGGATGGAGGCAGCTGAAGATGATGCTTCAGAAGTGGAGCTCGCACTCTCCAAGAGGACAGAAAGAAGGGAAAGACGCCAGAACAGCTTATTTTGACCTCATTAGAGTGTTCAGTTGAGAGGAAGAGGCTGCAAGCTGCACAGCCCCCTCGTGTGGCCAGGAGGTGCACCAGCAGCCTGGCCACACAGCCAGGCGAGCAAAAGAATCAAAACATCAGAGCTGAAAAGTACTTGAGAAAACATCGAGCTCACCAGCCAGAATGAAACAGATCCAGAGTGAATGAAGTCGCTTATCTAAGGGTACACAGCCAACTGTTGGCAGATGAAAGTCTTTCCAACTTCCCCTTCCAGCCGTATGCCCTTTCTATTAGAACAATAATTCTCAACCGTTGCTGTGTTTGAGAATCATGTGGATTGTTTTTTCTTTAAGTAGCTTTTTAGATATATTATTGACATGCAATAAATTGCACATACTTAAAGTGTACAATTTGATAAGTGTTGACACATGTACACACCTATGAAACCATCTCCAAGATCAAGATAATCAACATACTTGTCACCCCCAAATGTCTCCTTGTGTCCCTGGGCAAACCCTCCCTCTTGCTTCTCCCTAGACCACCCTCCCCCATCACCTGGGGAACTTTTAAAAACTATAGAGGCTGGACCTCACCTACAGAGATTCAGATCAGTTGGTCCAGGGTAAGAGCCAGGCATAAGGATTTTTAAAGCTCCCTGGGTGGTTTTAATGTGCAGCCAGAGTTGGGAGTCACTGAATTACACAATCCTACTAACCTCTGCATGGACAAATCTCCATTGGTCTCTAAACCTAATTATCAGAGTCCCCTGTGGAACTTTAAAAACACAGACATGGCAAAGTCTCACTTGATAAAGTTTGCAATTCAAGAGATTTGTTATTTTTAACAAGCCAAGAAAGGTCTGGACCTGGGAAGAAGTTTTTCATATATTTACTGTTTTCTACTTTTTAAATAGTATCAATGTGTTTAAAAAGTAGTTAATGTATCTAACTGAGTTAATACATTTTAGTTACTAAATTGGGCAAAAAGTAAAATTAAGTTTCAAAAAAAGATCTTTAATGGAGGTCCTAACCAGTGTACTAAGGCAAGGGATAAAAAAAAAGTCTGAAAACTGAAAAGGAAAAAAAGCTGTTGTTATTCATAAATGGTATGATGATGAACTTAGAAAATCTAAAAGAATCTTAGAATGATTATTAAAATTAATAGGAATTGAGATAATTAGCAAGAATGCTAGACAAATACACATACACACAACTGTAGTTCTACATACCAACAAGAAGCGTGAGAGAATAGATTTTTTTAAAGATGACATTTACAATTGCTTTTGAAAATCAAGTGCCCATGAGTGAAGTCAGACAAAGACAAATATGGTATCGCTTAAATGTGGAATCTAAAAAAAAAGTAGAAATGAACTTATTCAAAAAACAGAAATAGAGTCACAGACATAGAGAACAAAATTATGGTTACCAGGGGGTAAGGTGGGGAGGGAGATTCGGATTGACATATACATAGTACTATATACAAAATTGATAACTAATAAGGACCTACTGCAGAGAAGGCGATGGCACCCCACTCCAGTACTCTTGCCTGGAAAATCCCATGGGCGGAGGAGCCTGGTAGGCTGCAGTCCATGGGGTCGCTAAGAGTCGGACACGACTGAGTGACTTCACTTTCCCTTTTCACTTTCATGCCTTGGAGAAGGAAATGGCAACCCACCCCAGTGTTCTTGCCTGGAGAATCCCGGGGACAGGGGAGCCTGGTGGGCTGCTGTCTATGGGGTCACACAGAGTCGGACCTGACTGAAGTGACACAGCAGCAGCAGCAGCAGCAAGGACCTACCGGGGGCTTCCCAGGTGGCACTAGTGGTAAAGAACCCACTTGCCAATGCAGAAGATGCAGGAGACATGAGTTCTATCCCTGGGTCACAAGATTCCCTGGAGGAGTGGCAACCCACTCCAGTATTTTTGCCTGGAAAATCCCACGGACAGAGGAGCCTGGCAGGCTACAGTCCAGAGGGTCACAAAGAGTCGGACCACGACTGAAGTGACACAGCACACAGTGTTCAAGGACCTACTGTATAGCAGAGGGAACTCTACTTAATACTCTAGAATGGCCTATATGGGAAAAGAATTTTTAAAAGAGTGGATATATGTATACGTATAACTGATCCACTTTGCTGTTGAAATTAACATAACGTTGTAAATCAATTATGCTCCAATAAAAATCTTTTCAAAAAGACAACCAAAAAATGAAAAAGAAAATCAAGTGCCCAGGAATAAATCTAACAAAAGTTCATGAGATCTCTATTGTAAGAAACTGCAAACATTTCATTGAAAGTAAAAGAAGACCTAACTAAGTCCCAATGCAAGACCCCAATGGGTTATTTCACTTGTTTGTTTTTGTGGAACTTGGCAAGTTGATTTCTAAACTTCATAAGGCAAGGCAAAGTGCCAAGAAGAGCCAAGACACTTTTGAAGAGCAGCAACGTGGGAGAACTTGCTCTACCAGACATGAGAATTTATTATAAAACAGTACTGATTGAAAAGCAGTAAGACTAGCACAGGAACAAACAGATCTGTAGAATAGAATACAAAACCCAGAAATAGATTCAGACCCAGATTCTTGATTTTTAAAACTGTGGCACTTCAAAACAGAGAGAAGATTTTCCACACATAAATAGAATCCTCAATAAGTGCTATTTGGGATAGTTGGCTATCCGTAGGGGGCAAAGAAGTTGGACTGATTCTCATACCGTACACAAAAAGCAACACCATGTGGGCTGTAAAAATGAATGTGAAAGACAAAGAGTAAAGCTCTTAGAATACAAGATAGAATATCTGTATGACCTCAAGGGGAAAAAAGATTTCCTAAACAACACACACACACACACAAATGCTAACTGTAAATGAAAAGATTGATCATTGTTACCATACTAAATTTAAGAACTTGTTAGTGTATTGAAAGATGTCATTAAGAGACCTTTCATGTTGAAAAATGTCTTTATTTAATAAGCCTCATAGAATGGCTTTCTTCCTTAAACTATATGCATGTACAACTTTGATAAAAATTTAAAAACCAAATTAAAAACTAAAGGCCATTAACAGGAAAAAAAAAAAAAAAAGAAAGGTGCCATTAAGAGAGCAAAAAGGCAAGTCACAGAGTGGGAGAAGATATTTGCAACAAGGTGACTAATGAAGGATTTACATTTAGAACATACGTAGAGCTCCTACAAGTCAGTAAGAAAAAGAGAGATAACCCACTGAAAATGGGGAGAGTTATATATACACTTCCTTGGTGGCTCAGACAGTAAAGAATGCGGCAATGGCTGCAATGCAGGAGATCTGGGTTCGATCCTTGGTTGGGAAGATTCCCTGGAAAAGGGAATCTTCTACCCACTCCAGTATATTCTTGCCTGGAGAATTCCACGGACAGAGGAGCTCAGCAGGCTGCAGTCCATGGGTTCACAAAGAGTCAGACATGACTGAGCAACTAACACACACATATATACACTAGTAGACATAAAAACTGTTCATAGTAGCATTGTCTGTAATAGCCCTAAACTACAAACAACCCAAATATCCATCTAGAATATAACTGATTTTGTTAGATTCATACAATGGCACACTATACACTAGTGAAAATGAACAAATTTCACCAACGTGCAATAACATGGATAAATCTTCATCCCGAGGAAAAGAAGTTACAACAAAAGAGTCCATTCTGGATAATTCAACTTACATTAAGTATTTTTAAAGAGGAAAAAATGAAATTGCACTATTTAGAGATACACACAAGAGTGGTAAGACTTTTTTTTTTTTTTAAAAAAGAAGAGATAAAATTCAAGATAGTGATTTTAGGGGCAGTGGCGGAGGGGGTGGTGATTTAGAAGTGACATATGGGCAGCTTCCGGAGTCCTGGTAATTAACGTTTTCTTTCTTGGGCTGAAAGGGATTGCATGAGTAGCCTCTTTACAGTATTTTATGAGAATCCATTCCTATTTTTATGTACTTTCCCAGTGTATCTATTTCACAATTTAAAGTATTTCTCAAGACTGTGACTTGCAGGCTGACTTTGTGAACCACTGCTGTGATCTAACTACTAGAAGCAGCCAAGACAGACGATCTCATTTCCTCAGTAATTTGAAACCTGTTAATCTGAATGCCTTTTATACATTATTCGATGACATTAATGATGAAGACTGATTGATGAACCTGTATCTGTAAAACTATTTTTTCCTGAGAATTTCAAAATTGGGCCTTTTGTTCACTGAAGAATGTAATCCACATACAAATAATAATGATATAGCTGGCCAGTTAATTGCAATAACTACTGACATTTAATGAGCAGATGAATGTAGCAGACACAAAAGGATACAGCAACTCTTACCAAGAGCTATGATTAAAATGCCCCTGATTCGAGTGGTCGCAAACAAGAATGCTGCCACAGATGCTGCATAATTATTGCTCTGAAATAATTCAAGGTTCAGATGCTTAGAATGTATCATCTTTCAATACTCAACCCACTTCTATTCAGGCTGACTGAGTAAAGAGACTGGGAACAGATGGAATGCATTTCTCTTGCTATCAGGAATGTGTGCATTGCTGTTTTTCATATCAATTAGCTTTATATAGTCATAGGCAGTAGTTAATTGGATTAGCTCTATTTTACTATGGAGGAAATTGGCTCAGGCAAGTTAAATAACTTGCCCAAGGCCACACAGCTAGCTAGTAAATAGCAGCACTTGGGATGTGAAGTCACATGTGATTCTCAAGCCCATCTTCCTTCTCCACTAGATGACACAGAGACGACTGTGTGTGAATCTAGATCTTGGAACAAACACCATCCATGTACATGTAGATACACACTCACACACAAACACACCCTTTTCTCCTTCTCTGTCTCTCTCCCTTCCCTTCCCCACCACCAGAGAGAGCGAGAGAGAAACTCTATATAGACATAGAGTTAGAAATATATACTCAAATTCCTCTCCCTTTTATTTATCACTTTAGAATGATTTCAGAAAAGACTTCAGGGAGGGATTTATAAATCAGTGTAGGGCCAGATTTTCTCACAAGAAAGCATTTTACATTGTCAGGGTGATGGAGTAAACAATAGTAATAATAAATGCTTTCAGTTAGATGTCAGCCCGGATAAAATGTTTGGCTTGTCTGGAAATAGCTATCTTTTCCCACCAGTTACATCCTTGTATTGTGCTCTTGTGTGGCTATCAAATGAGAGCAAAGGGGGAACAAGGAGGAGGGAAGGGGTGGAGGGAGGGAGAGAGAGAGAGAGCAGTGAACTGACTCCATAACACCCAGCTACTTGAGCAGCTCAAACTAGGTTAAATATAAAGCTTTTCATTTCAATGGACAAAGGGGCCACTGGGCCATTAGGTAACTGGTTCAAATATCCAGCATTCCTGCTCCACAGCAGGCCCAGAGGTGACCCCAGGGCAAGGGTATCCGGAGCAGGTAAATCTCAAGGGAGGACTGGCAGTCATTAAAGACGGAGGAGGAGAGTTCTGAGGTGTTGGAATCAGAGAGCAACTTCCCCCAGCAGATCTTGTTCCGTCCAGCAAGGGGGACTCGGAGACTGGGAAGTTTCTCTTTAGCTCACCCTTCAACGGTTGTTCCATTCACTCTTTCCACCATTTTCCCCTGAGGAATTTATAAGCAACTCCTGATTTTCTCTCTAGACTCACAACAGATCAATTCCTACTCTAACTCGTCTTCAACCAAGACAGCACCACGGCATTGGATTTTATTCTTGAAACCTGCACAGGAGGTACACATGTGTAGTTTCATGACCTGGCAGATTGCTTGAAAATATCTCTCACCATAAACTCTCTCCACCAAAGACACAGGACAGTCATGACAGAACCTACGAATAATTCTAATCATGATTAGAAAAATAAAAACACTACAGGAAACAGGAACTTTTTCAAGACTGCAATAATTCAAACTAAAGCATGTATCTGAAATGGCCTCTGTCAACATACGATTTCTGACTTGGAGACAAGCCCTGCTGGAAGGGGAACCACATGTTTCTGAACTAGGGCTCCAGATTTAAGAGCCTTGAGATCAGAAATGTTCTCTAGACTTGGCAGGTTTTTTTTCACCATCAAGCAGCTCCCGAGTGTCCCCCGTGTAACTCAGCAGCCCATACAATAGCTGCTCCAGGCAAAGATGGGTTTCTGCTTTGAAGTCTCATTTAGAACAGAGGGGCAGGATAAGGGAAATAATGGCTTTTCAACTCAGAGTGAGCAAACTCGAAGGGGGTCTTATCCTCTTGGTGTTTATTTCTTGGACCAAATTACTAACCCTTCTCTGAAGCCCCCTGTTGAGATCAGGGACAAACAAGATGAAAGGGAGAAAGCAGACGGAAGGGAACAAAAGAACTTCAACCTCAGAATTCTTAGCCCTCAGGGAAAACACAAACAGGATGAGTCTGCATGTTTGATTTTGCATCCCCGGGATGTCGGGAGGCGTGTCCAGGAGGATAAGCTGAATCAAGTCTATCAAAGTCTGACATCTGAAAGACCCTGGCTCTCATCACTGCCTGAACACCATAATGGCATTACCTGTGGGGGCCCACACCTCAGCTTGGAAAGCAGAGCTTGTCTGTCTCACACCTTGGCTCTGACTTGACCCACCTGCTACATCGTTGTGATGGGGAGGGGGCACAAGGGACCGGGTTATACAGCTGGTATAACCCACTCCACCTAGAGCTCTGACAATATATGCAGGGCTTGCTTCAAGTGCTGCTACATTCCTTATCAAGTCTGTCTGAGCTTACAAGCAAATCTGACAATTCTTTTTTTTTTTTTTTTTGAGAGAGAGAGAAAAAAAGGAAAAGTACGTGTTCAGGTAACAGCTGCCTTACTCATTTTTATTCAGAGGACAAGAAAAGTCACTTTGAGCAGTGACAAATGCCTGGGATTGACATGGAAGGCATATGTACTTGTAAAGGGCAAGAAGACATCTGAGGGGCCTCCGTTGGCTGCATCCATCCATGTGATGGACCAAAAGATTTTCCTTGACATCTCTTGTCTTGGTTCAGTCATCTTAACAACTTTTGTGCAAATATCTCAGCCTCCTTTTAAAGCTCTTTTGCCAAGGGGAAGGCACATTTGAGAATCTACTGAAAGCTGTGGACCTTGTCCTGGAAAACTCTCTCTCTCTCTCTTACACACACACACATACTTTTACATATAACATCAGGGAATTCCTAGATCTACTAGAATCCATCCACAGAACCCCCTCAGGGGTCAATGGACCTAAAGCTAAAGAACCTCTGGTCTAGAAAAAAAAGTTAACATTTACTGAGTACTGACTATATGTCAGGCACTCTTCTAAGTGTCTCAAATAGATTTTTGCAATTAATCATAACAACACCATAGAACAGGTACCACTGTTCTCTGTTTTACTGATGAGAAAACAGTGGTGGAGAAAGTCACTTGCTCCAGGTCAAACAGCCAATAAGTGGCACAGCCTGGGTGGAAACCCAGGCCATCTGTTTTTGGAGACCTCCTCTTAGCCACAAAGCCAGGGTTGTGAAATGAAACAAGTGAAAGTCATTTGTTTTTGCAGACCACGACTGCAGCAGTTTCCTATTTGTATATGTTGCGGGGTCGGGGTGGGGGGAGGCATGTATCTCTAGAGATCTGAGAAAGTTGAGACAGTGTGGCAGTAGGTGGAGGAGAGACTCTTAGCCAAGTCGTACATGCCCACTACTGACCACTGCGCAGGCAGGTATAGACCAAAAATGAGTCCAGCCCTCTCCTTGGCTTCCAGAGAATAGGCCTGTGAGGCTGACACTGGCACTCATGCTTTGAGATCTTGATCTAGTAGCCAGCAGAAATTAGTTCCAGGGTCCCAAACTTAAATAGAGGCCAGGAAAGTGATGCGAATGTGTGAGGAAGGCAGTGGCCAAGGGAGGGGGGCCATGACCAACTGGAGTGAGTGTCCTGTCTCTAAACATTCACCTTAACAACAACCTCCCAAATCCCATGAGGCCTGAACAAAAGACATCCAGCCTGTGGACTGTCCGTTTGACTTCTGAGTAGACAGTTTCCTTCGTGCTCTCTAGGTATTTCCAAGGCAGGAGTGCGGGGCATGTGATCCGTAAACAAGGGACACAAGCTCACCCGTGTGACAGTCAACGTGACTTCCATTTTGTTAGAAGCATGCTTTTCTGTGCTAACCAACCAAGCCATAGGTCACTAGCAGAGAGGTGCAGACACCAGAGGGGAAGACCTCTCGGGCAGTAAGCGACAGGGCACCTCACATACCTCATACAGAGGGAGCATTCAAGGTCAGAGGCGTCAAAAGATGCCAGCGGGACACTGAGCGCAGGCCTGGCCCTGGGGTCAGTGGAAGGATCTGTGATGTAGAGAGCAGAAGTCAGAGGGGAACCAACCTTGGTGTCACAAGACAGCACTTCTAAGGCCAAAGAACCCAAATATTTTTTTTCAGTCAGCCACTCTCATCACCTCCCTGAGAATTGATTTAGTGGCCAAGTGAGCCACTGAGAATGGGGTACCCTGATACAGGCATGTGGAGGCTTCCAGCAGCCCCAAAGAAAGAAATGTGTAGGTCAGGGATTGTCTGGGAGCCCTGGGGGGGCTTCATTTAAATGGAACAGGCACCTCACTCTTGACAAACAGCTGCAACGACTCCACGGACTGAGCCAGGCCTTCATAGCTGACACTGAATCTTGGCACTGGCAGCCACTCTTGGAAAGATACCAAGCTGCAGCTGCTGCTTCTCAGATGCCTACCTACTGGGACATGACTGGGAACGAGCAGGATGAGGCGTGATGGAACTGCCCGGGTCTGACTTCCCCAGAATGGGGAAGGGGGTGCAGAGAGGCTGCCCTGGAAGGAAGTGACACCATCAAGGGCGTGAGATGTCATTACTTGACACTATGCTTGCCCATAAGCCCTGGCTTTCCCTTATAATTCATATGGGGTACCGGCAGGATGCTAGGAACTGCTTGCTCTCACAGAAACCCCACAGCCACCCTAGAAGTGGCAGAGCAGAGGAGCCATCGTGTGGAGGGTAGAAGCCTCCACACACTGCTGAGCCCGGGCTCCCTTCCAAGCCCCCAACTCCCTGGGTAGAGTCTGCACCTGGCTTAGACGCTTTATTAGGCCTCTCTGGGTCTTGGGGTTCAATTTGGCAGTGCTTCCTTTTCTTCTCCTGGCATTTGCCAGTCTTAATGGAGGCAGCTTGGGAAGAGGCAGCGACCCCCTTCTCCTCCTCTGCTCCAACCGAGTCTTCCGTGTGGTCCTGCGGCCCATCCCCTGTCACTGTGACTGGGTTCATCAGGCTGCCCCCCTGGCCCCTGGCTGCTGCCCCCTCCTGACTGGAACAATGTGGGCGCTCGGGCGTTTCCTGGAGGAAGAAAGAGCCAAACATCAGAATCTACTGGGGCCCAACATTGTCCTCTGATAATTGTCTCCAGAAGGGACGAGGAGAAAACACTGCCCAGTCCTGACCATGTAGAGGACAGGTAGCTTAACTGGGCAGCAGTCATAGGGCACAGAAGGCCCAGATGGGGCAGAGTAAGGCATGCAGGGAGACAGTCCTTGGGCAGCAGTGAAGGCAGGATGCCAAGTGCAGTGCCGGTCTCCACTCCTCTCCAGTCAGTCCCAGTCACCACCTGAGGGACACCAAGGCATGCAGTGCAGTGAGGGTAGATCCTGCCACTCGGCCCTTCCTCTCACCCTCACTGCCATTCCCAGCCATCCTCCAGTCCCACATCCAGCTTCCAAAGAACTTTCGGGAAGGTTCTGGTGCAGGTGTGTTCACAGGCCTACCAAATGCCCTCACACTCCAGAGCTATGTTATACTGGTCAAAGGAACTAGGAACAAATGAATCCTTTCACTAGATTTTGGGCAAAAAGTCTGAAAAAGAGACAAGATCATCTGGCAAAATGATCAATAACATCTCTAGCCTTTTCAAGAATTTTTGTCCAGGAGAAAAAAAAAATCCAATGACAAAGTGTTTATGCAGTTTTATGTGGAGAACCCCTCTCTCTACATTCAAAGTGTATGGGTCAAAATGTTCAGATTGTTGTGTTCCCTCCAACTCCAATAAAAAAAAAAAAAAAAAAACAAAACCCTGGTAGATAGATGAAAAATGGGGAGTGCACAGCTGGGAGAAAATGATGAGGTGAGGAGGAAAAGACTTTTCTGAGTCTCTAACCTGGGGAGTTCAGGGTTTTATCAGCACTATGGCACTGCCGCATCCTCAGCTTTCCATGAGCCCTTGTCAGAGTCTACACAGAACAGTGCTTTGCAAGGCAAAGTTTGGGTAGAAACCCAGTCCCTAGTCCTCAGCTTCGTCATACAAGAAAGCCAGGGGTGCTTTTTTTCTTCATTTCTAATTGGGCTGCAATTAGAAGTCACTCCAGGCACTTGGGTTCAGTATTATGGTTCTCAATTCGGTAATAATGATCTCAAAGAAGTATTGAAATGTAGGTGGTGCTAGTGGTAAAGAACCCGCCTGCCAATGCAGGAGACATAAGAGATGCAGCTTTGATCCCTGGGTGGGGAAGATCCCCAGGAGGGATCCCATGGACAGAGGAGACTGGCTGGCTACAGTCCATGGGGTCGCAAAGAGTTGGACACGACTGAGTGACTTAGCATGTAGCACTGCTTTGATTTCAGGATATACTCTAAGTTCTGCCCATCACCCCCCCCCCCCGCCCCCACCACCCAGCCTTTTTGAGTCAGGCACTGCATTTTGTTCATTCTCCAGAGCAGGGAAAGAGGTCAGGGAAATATAAGATTTTCACCTGTCAGAGAACCAAGAAGCCATGGAGAGCCTAGGGCTCACACGGGAGGAACACAGGGCATGGACAGCAGGCAGGCGGATGCTTTGAGCTGCCTAGATCTTCAGAGCCCGCCTCTGTCTACATATCTGTGCTTCTGAGCCCCAGCTTCTGCCCACTTGCCCTCTGCTGGAAAGTTGGGGCCTGGAGACCATGGTTTTCAAAGACTCAAATCCCACAAAGTTAACACTTTCTAAGTTGCTTCCCTCTCCCCGGCTCCACATATGTGCTGGAAGTCTACTTACGTGTAAGACACAGTGCAGGAATATGAAATGACCTCCAGTTGGGGATCAAATGGAGATGTCTTTGCACAAGGAACTCAGCTGGTACTCAAAGACCAGCAGCTTGAACAAACAAAAAGTAGGACAGGAGGGGCTGTCAGGCCCTCTTCCCAGGCTCTGCCCCTAAGCTCACCCCAACCGAATGGCTCCTGGGGAAGTGGGCCTTTCTAGTTCTGTCACCTCTCTCAACTGGACCTGATAAAGAATTGAAAATTGAACATAATAAATCATCAACCTGGGCCCCTGCCTGAAATCCAGTTTTATCTTTAAATAGCCTTTCAGCAAAGAAGACAGCCACTAGCAACTCTATTTCTTCTTTCTCGGGAACCAAACAAAGTAGGAGGGTGAGGGCTTACTCTCCATGTTTGCCCACAAAACAGCCAAACGAAGCGTCAGGAGCGAGCTGGGTGAGTGGAGTTTTACCTGTGACAACTTTGGTAGATTATGGATGGTGCCTTCAGTAGCCAATGACTCTACGTGTTCCTTTAATCTAAGGTGAGGTGCCAACAGCTTCAGTATATCGGGAGAATGTTCCTGAGAGGCCCCCGGGAATGATGGTGTAAAGAAACTAAGGAGAAGCTGGGACATAAAACAGAAGACTTCACTACTTAAGTTTCTACAGGTGCTTGGGTGAAGGGCAGGGGTGGGCGGGCGGGAAGGGACAAAGGGTACAGCTTGTGGGGCCAAACCCCAGGGAGGAAGCCTTGGACCAAAGACCCCAACACAGTGGGGCAGGGATCCTCCTTCGGCTCATCAGAATAACCTGGGAAGTTTATGAGACTTCCAGGTTCCAAGTTCCCATGCCTGGCTCCCCTGGGTCTGAAGTGTGGCCAGGAATCTGAATTTTGAAAAGGCACTACAGATCTGCCTTTGTCTCCCTAGCCAGTTACACCACTCCGCTGCTACCCTTCCACAGAAAGATCTGCAGGGGGATTTCAAAACCTGTCTAGGAGGAAAGAGGCCGAGGAGAAGGAAGGAGCCCAACATCAGCTGGGGGACCTGGAGTCGTGTCCGAGATGCCCCCCTGGGTAGAAGGCAACAAATGTCGCCAAGGTTCCTCTGTATTTCTTCCCTCCCTGTCTGCCTGTCCTGCCTCTCCTCCCCGACCATCAGCCCTGGATCTTGAATCCCTTCAGCAGTGATGTGTTTGTAAAAGCAGAGCCAAGTCTTCTTCCCTCTTCTCCCAGCCTCTCTTCCTACTTTCTAGCCTTCACTTTCCAGAGAATGTCAAGTCACTTCAATGATTGGGGTGGAGGTGGGGGGCGGCAGGCTGGTCTAGTCTATGGTTGGCTTCCTTTGCAACTGGATAAGCTGGGGATGGGGGTGGGGCAGATAAAAGATCCAGAAGGGACTGGGAGTCAAAGACGCATGATCTAGTGGAGGCTGCCCCATCAACCGCCCGCATCCTTGCTTCAGTTCTCTCTTGTGGTAAAGTGCCAATTATCTGTATACATAGGTATTTTTGTATGTAACACATAACCCAGGAAGGCAGGTCACTTGCTTCTAAAATATATTCACATGTTTTCTGCTGAGACCAACTAAAGGGTGCCCTACCCCTTCCTCTAGGGAACAGGGTATTAACTGATCAGGGGAATCTGACCGAAACTGGGATCAAACTCTCTCCAGTTTGATTTCTTTCCTTACTGGGCCCCAGCAGTTCCTCATGATGTTTCTTCTGATGCCAGCACTTTCCACGTGGCTAAGCCTTGCTCATCCTTCAAGGCTCAGCTCCAGGTCTCCCATCTTCTCTTCCTCCAGTCTCCCTGATCTCTCCCATCATTCTGTGTTCTCAACTGCACCAGAAGATAGTGCCTCACCCTCCCCAGTCTGGTGTTAGCCTCAAATTGCATCGCAAATGTAAGTCTTGCTCTGTACAGATGCTCTGTTTCTGGAGGGCACACGACTAATGTCCAGTAAATACTCATCACACTGGACGGAACTGAGTTAAGACACTAGCCATCCTAGGGCCCAGAGAGATGCCTAGGGTTCAGGCCCAAAGTCCCCAGATGACAGATGTCTCTGTTTCCTTCCAATTCTAAGTTGGTGTAGGAATGAGATGGGAGGTTCTCACACTGACCAGGGCTGTAAACGCCAGCTTTCAGAGACTCCTCCTTTACTGGAGCCAAACTGGGCTCTCAGGGGGCTCTGAGTGACCCACCAGGAACCACCTCTGAAGCACTCCCCCCTGGAATTCTCCCCCAGAGAGAAGTAGCAAGCCATAGGGAAACCCCCAGGTACAAGGATACGAGGGCAGAGTGTGGTGGGAGGGGAAGAGAGGCAGAGAGGGAAGCTCGAAGGAAACCAGGCAAAGGAACAGCAGCACTGAGCTTCCTCTTCCGCTACCTAAGACGTCATTGAAGGCCTTCCCAGTGGCTTTGGAAAACAAAAGTTGGGGTCAACTCTCAGTGAAAATGGAAGTCAACTTCACTTCAGCGTCAGCCTTGAAAAGGCCCAAGTGGGCCCAGAAGTCCAAAAAGAATCTGAAGTAAAGACAAACATTAAAAAGAAACCCAGGCCTGTAAGTGACAAGGGCAGCTAATTCATGGCAAGTGAACCTGGACCATCTCTGTCACATCTTTATCCCTGGAGAGGGGAACAACCCAGCAAACAAGCACAGAGGGTCCTCAGCGTTCCTAACTAAGTGCCATGTCCTCACCTCCCGCCGTCGAAATTCGCCTCTAAATTCTCACCTTAGCTTCAGAACTCTGGAACACTCATCACAGGCAAATGTTCGATTGTATTATCTGGCATTTATATCACATTATAGAACCAGTGCAAGAGTGTAAGGTCCTGGAGGCCTGAGACTGTGGCTTATGCCTCTTTGGGTCTCCAGAGCTTAGCACAGTTCTTGCCCAATCCCATTAAGGCAGCTGTGGAAATGACACTGCATGCATGCTTACATGCTAAGTCGTTTCAGTCGTGTCCAACTCTTCTTGATCCCATGGGCTGTAGCCTGTTAGGCTCCTCTGTCCATAGGATTCCCCAGGCAAGAATACTGGAGTGGGTTGTCATTTCTCCTCCAGGGAATCTTCCCAACCCAGGGATCGAACCTGCATCTCCTGCATTGGCAGGCCGATTCTTTACCACTCAGCCACCTGGGAAATGATACTAGGTGGTCTATAAAGTGGGTGGGAAAGAGGATCAACCCAAATGATGACACCAAGAGCCTCTCAGGCCAACTGGGAAATGGACAAATGAGAGTAAAGAAATCACTCTCTCCCGGATCCACACCTGCCTCTGTTGGTCTTTGCATACTCTGTTCTTCTAACCACCTTTGTGCATACATCCCAGAGCTGGATAACCCCACTGCTCCTCTCCCCAGTCTCAGCAGTGGGTGCTGAGACTCCTGACTCAGCCTCCCGGGCCAGTAGGATAGTGGAGCAGCTCACAAGGCAGACTCTGGAAGCAGGAGGAGCTGGGTTTGGTTGCTCTTCCACCGATCATTAGGTTCATGACCTCAGGAAAGGCACCAAGCCTCAGCTTCCTCATCTGTTTCATCCGTAACGTAGGGATAAATGATAGTACCTACTCTCATAGGGACGTTGTGGGGATTTAATTATAGCTTCCCCATAAAGTCCACAGAACAGTGCCCAGTGCACAAGAAACGCTCAATAAATGCTAGTCATTATTACTATTACTCACACTGTGGACTACAGTTAAGATTTGCGGAAGGGTCCACAGCTTGGAGCAATTCTCTGCCACCAGCCAACAGCTGGTTAGCTCCTACTAACCAGCCCAAAGTAACTTCCCAGAACCTCCGGTGCTCAGCTGCCCCTAGTTCAATGATTTTGCTGAAGATTCCTTTCTGGAGCCTTCAGAAACCAGTCCTGTCTCTTGCTCCCTTTCTTCATCCACTGCTCTGCCAAAGCACCCTGGGACAGAGGCACCTAGGGCGCGGTGGTGAACAGGGGGTGGGGCACAAGCATAGCAGAAGTCCCCACTGACTGTCAACATCCCATTGCCAGGCCAACGAGCCAGACACTGAGAGAGCACACTGCAGAACAATAAGCAACAAAGTCTACGAATTGAGGATGCTTGAGCATTCACTAATGTGCCTAGTATCTCATGCAGTTAAAAAAAAAAATAACAACCACATCCTCCAGCGACTCAAGAGTTGGGATGATTGGATTATAGTGTAATGGTCCCCAACTTATATCACATATGTGTTTCATTTCTAGCAAAGAAGCTGAAGGTTGGAGTTCTGCATATGGCAAGGCAGATGGGACCCAACACCCCTTGTGAGGAGCTGGCCACCCTGTGTGGCTGGTGAAGCTGTGACTCAGCCCAAGGAAAGTTCTAAAACTGCCTCACACCCGGGATCTCTGGCCAACAGCTGGAGTCTCCTCCGTGGGCCTCCATCTCCACGTTAACTTATTTGGTTTTATTTCTTTTGTTTGTTTGTATTCTTACTGACCACCCAGACCCTGAGTCAAAGAATCAAGCACATTCCTCACAGGCTCCTACAGAAATGTAGGAACTGCTCAATCTGATTGTACGTGCCAAAAGGATGGTGTTTCTGGGTCATCAACTGGCACCTGTGTCTTGCTCCTGTCCCCTTAACCCAGGAAACCATCCACTCTGGACCCCCAACCCTAGGGAGCACAGTTCCCTCACTCCCTGCCCTGGAGAGGACAGAGGGCTGGAAGCCCATTGGGCAGCTGGACCTGACGTCATCTCAACTCACCCTTTGGGCTTCAGCTCTTGCTCTTTTGTTCCTTCCATCGAGGGATACACAATATAGAAACTCTCTTAGCGCTTCCTCCACCTTGCCAAGGGTGGCTAAGGCTTGCGCTTTTCTGAAGTGTGCCTGGAAGAAAACATGAACATTCAGTCCCATTCTTCTCCACCTCTTGACATTGCTATCATTCATAACATCAGCTAAATTACTTCCTGGGTGTTCACTGTCATGTGAGGGCTTTAAAAGGACTATGTTATCCACAGCCTTATTGTGTAAGCCAGGGCTCTCCAACCCCTAGGCCACTGTACCGGTACCAGTCTGTGGCCTGTTAGGAACTGGGCCACACATTAGGAGGTGAGCGGCAGGCGAGCAAGCAAAGCTTCATCCATTTCTGCCTGAGCTCCTTCTCCTGTCAGATCAGTGGCAGCATAATAAATGTAGTGCACTTGAACCATTGCCAAACCATCTCCCCCCACACCCCCCAACATCTGTGGAAAATTTGTCTTCCATGAAACCAGTCCCTGGTGCCAAATAGGTTGGGGACTGCTGGTGTAGGCAATTGTTCTGAAGCCCATTTTCAAGAAAATAAAACTGAGACCCAGAGAAGTGACTTGCCTGAAGTAACCTGGCTGGAAAATTGTGGAATCAGATTGACAGCCTGGGAATGACTGATATAGAAGACCAGATTCACAACCACTGTGCCATACTACCACCACCCCCCACCCCCTGCCCCACGATTGTATTGGAGGAGGCATCAGATGTAGCAAGAACTCCCATCTGAGGTCACACTAACCAGCTTTCAGGACCTGCCTGGATGGGCCTTCCTGTTAACCAGTCTGTCAAGCAGAGACCTAGTCCATGTTACTGGCTGAGTGACCACCCACACTCAGTGATCACTTATTAGAGGAGGCCCAAGTGAGCCAAGCCATGTGACCTCTCTAAGACCTTGAAGGCAGCTAGTGGCAAAGCTGGAACTAGCACTGGGAGCTTCCCCACCAAGCCCTTCTGAACGCTAACCAGGGGCTGCACAAATGCTTTGGCTCCAGTGAACTCAGCTCATGTCTGCTCCCTCACCACATCTTGAAATCATATAAGAAATTTTAGTGTTTCTCAGGGTCCAAGTCAAACTGCCCTGGGGGAGAACCCTTAAAGGGTAGGAGAGGAGCATCCTGGGGAAGATGGGGGAGAAAGAAGAGAAGTGAGAAGAGGGTTGTCTTCTCTCCATGCCTGGCAGCTTGGCTTAGAGGCTGCCCCTCAGTGGCCTGCTCCCCAGGCCTTTGCCTACATGCTGACCCCGAGTCTAACTTAGGGAAGGCAACAATCCGGGTTGTGGCTGCTGGGCACTCTAATACATGGACCTCCCCTTCAGACATGCCTCTGTGGGCCCTGGTGCCTCCTGGCTTGGGCCTGGCTTACAGGAGCCAGCCAGAATCTGCCTTCTTGAGCAGTGGCCCCTGCTCCAAGCCTCTTGGGGGCCTCTCCTCGAATTGTGCCCTCCCCCTCCTTCTGGAGCTGGATGCTCCCAGCAGTGCTTGCCAGAGCCCTCTGGAGAAAGGCCTGCCTGACATTTCAAGGTGGCTAGAGGGTGTTAAGTGCTGGGAGACTGGCAGTTTTGGGGATCTGACCAATCACACCAAGTAGCAACCCATATACTCCACCTGCTCAGGGCAGCCAGCTCAGTTGTCACGCTTGCAGGAGAGTTCCAGCCCTGGCTGGGTGGCTGGAATAGGGATGAATGAAGTGAACACCTCTCATAGGAGCGTTGCATAAAGAAATGGTGGGAAATCCATAAACTGGGGTGTGAGGTGGCTTTGAATCAGAAGCATCAGTTCCAGTCTTCCTTCAATTCCCAAGTCCATAAAGTTCTATCATCACTGCCTCTCTGCTTAACCCAGCACTTAGGGAAAATGAACTTCTGTTTAATATTTTCACCAACTCTTCCTTCACTGGGTAAGTCACTTTTCCCATTTCATCCAAAATGGTCCACTGCTTACTTAGCCCTGTTTCCCACTGCACTATCGAGGTCCCTGCCCCGATATGGTTTAGAATGGGAGCAAAAACAGTTACAAGAGACGTCCTCTTAACCCCAGGTAGCTCACTGGCCTGCACTGCTACAAGGCCTGAAATACTCCCAGTGAAGTTCCTTTTGGTTAAGACATTGATGAGTTTGAATAAACCGTAAATGTGTTCCTTGGGAAAGAGGATATACTAATCTATCATCACGCATGAAAACTTTCTTATGAAAGAGTATGAGATTCACTCTGACATTAATGACCCCAGTATGCAGCTCCCCAGTGTTTTATCTGAAGTTCCCCAAATCCAAAAAAAAGGCTGATAATCCAACATTTTCATAGGCTTGACATCAAAAGTCATTAGGTGGCAAATCTTGATCTAAAACGATATGTGTTACAGTCTTCTTCCCACTTAGTGTGAATTTTCATGTAATATGCTGCAGAAATATTATTGTGTTTGACTATGGGGCACTGTCCAGAGCTGATACCTGGTCTTAGTGAAATTGGAAACATTCTGGATTCTGAACATATCCAGCCCTATGGGATTCAGATAAGGGATTATGGACTTGGCCTTGGATGAAGTGGGTTTCAGAGGACATCATCCTGGGACATCATCCTGGGGCTGCGTAGAGAGAGCACTACACCAAAACCCAATGTTATGGTTCACAGAACAGACTCTTGGTCAAGCTGACCTGGAACCAGCACTGCCCCCCTGCAAGGTGATTACGGCAGAGAGCAAGATCTATGTTTTGCAAACAAGGACGCCTAGGGTTCTGAGAGTGAAGTGACTTCCCCATGGTCACTCAGCTTGCAGGTATAGAGTCCAGGCTCAAATCTAATCTTCTAAACCAACTATAGACATGTGGCTGAAGTCTAGTCCTGAGGGAGGCCGGACACAGATGCAGGAAGTGACATTGTGCATCCTGGCATCTTGAGAGAGGCTGAACCTGTCTTTCTCCCCTCCCCACTCCCACCCCACACCCTCATGTGACCTACATGTTTAGGGAAAGCAGCAGGCTGACTGACTACATTAAGGACTTAAGATGGCAGAACCAAACTGCAATGTTTCTCTTCCCCTCCTCTCTCTAGTGTCATGGGAAAATAATGGTGATGATGCTGATGTTGGCAAATACATACAATGCTATATGCCGGGCATTGTTCTAAGTATCTGCCTGCATTAGCTCATGTAGTCCTCACAACAGGTAGTCTCCCCCTGTTAAGTAGATGCTTTGAATATCTTCATTTTATAGGTGAGGAGATGAAGCACAAGGAGGTTAAGTAATTTGGCCAAGGCCACACAGCTAGTAAAAGTAGCAGGGCTAGGACAGAAACTCGGGCAGTCTGGCTCCCAAGTTCAAGTTCTAAAGAATCACAAATTCCAGGCTGCTTTGCAAGTCATCAGTCTAAGATCAAATTGGGACAGAACTCACCTCTCTCGCAGACCCCTAAGTCACCCTTTGTCAAGGGACTCCCCCCACCAGCTCCTGTGAAGAGCCTTTCCCCTGCTCTGAGTGCGCTCTAGTGCCCCTACCCACCGCTTCCCCCCACCCCCAGTGGCAGTCCTCCCTGCCACTTCCTGTCCTCACTACAATTCCTTCCCATCCTTCTCATCCCACACTCACCTTAAACCCCATGGGGCGGAGCTTACATGCTATTTCGGCATCATGCAATGCGTCCTCATGAGACTCCAAGGTGAAATAAATTTGAGACCGGTTGCTGTAAAGCAAATGGTCATTTGGAGCTGCCAAAATGAGAGGAAAAAAAACCTTGAGCAAAATGGCAAGTTATCTAGGACTTCTCTAGTAAGGACCCAAAAGAGTAAACTTAATCTCCAGCCCTAGTATTGCCCTGCCTACCACACCCCCAACCACTCTGGGTCTGAGCTTTCCCAACTGTAAAGAAGTCATTATCCCCCCTCTCTCAAGCAGTTCCTTAGAGGGCCTGTGGGGTCAGTAGTGATTAGCAGTTCTGACACAGAGCAAATTCTGGCGCCCTGCTTCATGGCTGTGGCTAGGAACTGGCAGCCTAGCTTCTGAGTGAGGTATTGCCCACAAGGAAACAGGCCAGGGAAGAGGGAGAAGGTGGTGGCTGGATGTGATCCCCATTCTTGCCACCAGGAAGACAAGTCCAAGTTAGTCTTATCAGCAACATCTTTGTCTACGAACACATATGAAGTTTCTCTTAAGAAAACAGAAATGCATTTGCAAGGCTCCATCATCTCATTACAGATGGGCAGATATGAATGGGCTGGAACAAGGCTTCTGGGAATAAAGTGAGGTTGGCTCTCATCAATACTCTAAATCGGTAGACCCAGGGCTGCAAAGGCCTTTAGAGATCATCTGGTTCAAGCAACCCAATCTTCAAGGAAAATCAAGTTTGAGAGCTGAAGGCATCTGCTCAAAGCCTAGCTAGCTGGTAGAGTCATTGCTACCTTGACAGACTTTGAATCTGGGATAAGAGACAGGTTCCTTTTTTTCTGAAGTACAGTATAGCACTTAAAATAATAGAAAGAGAGACTGGCCACTTTCTAGCACAATGATACTCTTTGTTGGGGAGGCCCCTGGATTCTCTGGTGGTCCAAGGATGAACCCCCAGGGAAAAGTGATGACAGTAACCAAGACAGAGGAGGAAGAGGGAAGGAAAGGGCTTTCCTGGCTCTTAAGGGGCAGCTGGGGCTTTCCTTATGGCTCAGCTGGTAAAGAATCTGCCGGCAATGCCGGAGACCTGGATTCGATCAGGAATGGAACCTTCCTTTGAGATCTGGGCTTCAGCAGGCTCTACCTGTCTCCTTCATACTGCCCTGCTCTTCCCTACAGACTGGGCTCCAGCTTCTGCTGTGGGAACAGGCTTTGTTGTTGTTTTCCCCCAGGAGTGTGCAGAAGGTTTGCGTGGGTGCCCATTACTTGCTCTGAAGACATCAGTTAAGAGTTTACAGCCTCCTCTGTTCATTTCCTGCAGCACAAGCCACACTGGTGGCAGCTGACAAGGTGCTCTGCTTGGGCACATGGGTCGGGGGTTGGGGGGTGCCAGTGTTCCCCAGTCCACCTTCTTTCTTCCCCCTCCCCCATTACCTGTTGCAAGCTCGGGTGAAGATTCAACACGTGGAGACTGCAGCCCATCCCCTCCTTCACCGTCCAAGCAGGGCTCAGGGCACCCTCGGATCCCAGAACCCTGTCTGCCCAACCCTGTCGCCTTCTCCCTGGCAAGCCTCGCCAGACACCGCGCCCCACCGCTGAGCTCCTGGCAGCCGGCCCGAGCTGGGCAATACCCGTCGCTCGTCGCTGGGCGGCCACTTCCTGGGTCCAGACGTGGGGGGTTGGGGTAGTCGTTGCCTAAGGGAACTCAGGCGCCCTAGTGCGGCCAGCGGCGTGGGGCTGCCCACTTTGCCCTTGAGGCCGCAGAGCCCACCCACCCATCCTCAGGCGGCACGGAAAAGCTGGGCAGAGGCGGTCCCCTTGGCAGTCAGTCCAGTGTCCTCAGGGATCCCTGAGCCGTCGCCTGGCCCGTCGCCCTCTGGGCTGGAGGGCTAGGGTTCGAAGCGAGGGCGCAGGCTGCGGGCAGGCGGCGCGGGAGGGGGGACGGGGAGGGCATCTATTTCAGCCGAGGATCGTGTGATAGGAAGCGGTGACAATGAGTCACAGGGCAGCGGGGCGCGAGAGCTCCTGCCCGCCGCCCCCCCCCCCCCCCGCCCGCACACGCTCCCGGGATGGTTTCCGAGGCGAGCGTGGCCCACTTCGGTTACCTCAGCCGTTACACAATCCCGCCCGCCCGCGCGGAGGAGGGGCCGCCCGGCCCGGGCCGCTCGCGGCCCTTATGCAACCAGTGCTCTCCTGACCTAATTCCATGCCGGACCCACCCCACCGCGGCCCCGGAAGGGACAACTCCCGGCCGGCAGGGCGGCCCCGGACCGGGAGGGAGCGGCAGACACAGGCGCCGACAGAACATCCCCGGCAGTCTGGAGCGCAGGGGCCCCGGCGCGCCAGTGGGAAGGGTGCGAAGTTCACCTCCCGATTTGCAAGGTGCGGGCAGGTGTAAGAGGGGCTGGGGCACGCAGAGGGAGAAGGAGAAGGCGAGCCCGAGAAACAGAGACGGTGACACCAACCAAGAGCCAGAGTGACAAAGATGCGGAGAGAAAGGAAAAGACAGAGGAAACAGAGTGACACAAAGAGAAGCAGGGACTGAGACACGCAGGAACACACGAGCTCACAGGAGACATAAGACGAAGAGCAGGGAGACATACAGAGACCCAGAAAAGGGGCAGACACAGAGAAAAAGTCGGAGAGGGAACTCCAGAGTTCCCCGCCCCCACTCCAGTCGCGGTCCATCCCACGGTCTGCGCGCCCTCCTCCGCCGGAGTCACCCTCAGCTCCCCTCCCGGATCCAGCCCCGGCCCGCCCCGGCCCCGGCGGTACGGTGGGCTCACCCAGCCTAACTGCCTCGTTGTACTTCAGCAGGGCCGCCTCCACCTGGCGCTCGCGGTACAGCCGGTTGCCCTCGTGCCGGAGTTGCGACGCCCGAGCTGGGCCCGGGAACAACTTGCCAAGGAGGCCACTGAGCACCACGTTGACCCGCAGCGGCGGCGGCGCCTGCTGCCCAGCCCGCCGGGTCCCGCGCGCCCGCCCGGTGGTCACCATCAACGCGGAGAGTTTGACGCCGCAGAGCGCACAGCGCCGATCGGCTGCCCGCCCGCGTTCCAGGCACAGTTTACAAAAGGTGTGGCCGCAGGACAAGGACACGGGGTCTGAGAGAAATCCATGGCACTTCCGGCACTTGAAGCCATCCCACACCTCGGTGGCCTCGGCGGCTGTCACCGCCCTTGCTTCTTCCGCCGCCAGCGCGCAGCTCCCAGCGCGGCTCCCGTCTGGGAGCTCCGGCGCCGGCTCCTCGGCTTGCGGGACGTTCTCGGCCAGGCAGCGCACCAGCTGCTCCAGCTGCTCGGCCACCAACTGCTGCCGCTCGGAGAGCTGTCGGTACACCTCGAGGGCTTCTCGGAGGCGCCCCCCAGACGCCAGGGCGTCGGCCTGCGTGAGCAGGACTTTGCACTCCGGCGTCGAGGCCCTCGGAGGCTGCTCCTGCTCTGGCGGCCGAGTCGGTAGAGGTGCGGGGCCTTCTGCAGCCGCCTCCGGGTGGGGGCCCGTGTCTCCGCGGGCCGCTGATGCTGCCGGTTCCTCCAGCTCTAAGTTGTTGCTGCCGAGCTCGGCGGGCAAGCTCAGCATCTGTCCAGCCTGAAATGAATCCATAGGGAGAGGGACACGCGTGGAGAAGAGGCGTCTAGGAGCCGGGAACGCGGAGCTGGGAGCGGCGGCTGGAGGGAATCGGGGCTGCCACCGCCGCCGCTCTGCCGCGCGCCGGTCCCTGCCGCGCCTCCGCGAGCTCCATGCCGGCCGCCCCGCGCCGCCTAATAACTGTCTTGTCTCAGCAAAGTGTTATATAAAACGGCACCACGTGATGCGCCGCCTCGCCGCTCATTGGCCGGCGGCGGGGCGATTGTTACAAAACCAGACAGTTTTGTAACAGTGTTGCGCTTGCTTCTTTTGGCTTCGCTTTTCTTGGCTTCTTTTTGCGGTTGTTTGTGTTTACACTCTGTCTTATTTCTCCCCTCGCGATGTGGTTCCTTTTTGGAAAAGTGAAGAAGAAGAAGAAACAACAACAAAAAGCACCAGTGTCTACTCTTGGGCTTCTCCGTCTCCAAACCCTACTCCATCCCACCTCCAAAGCCGTCAGCAAACAGGTCTCCGCCAGCCGCTCACTAACTGCCCCCTCCCCGCTCGAGAAGCACAGTCCTCCAGGTCTTTAGGTTCTTAGGAGGTTTGCGCTCCCAGGGGCGACAGCGGCTGTCTGCGAACGGAAGCACCTTGGGAGTGTTCGGGGCAGCCCTTCACCTGGGTCCCTGCCCCAGCTCCTCTCATGCGGGGTCCCCGGCCACCTTCCCCAGGGAATCCCCCAAAGGTAGTAAGTGTGGTTATCCGAGGGCGCTTGGTCTCCTGTGCTGCGAGTGACTCCGAGCAGCGGGCCCGGCGGGCTCAGCACTTTGGCTGCGCTCGCGGAGCGGAAAGAACAAGCGGAGAAGATGCGCTAGCCGGCCCGGACCGGGAGGAGGCCCCCCGCGCGCCCTGCTTCTTCACCTCTCTCCCCTCCAGCGGTGGAACCTGCGCCTGGGCGGGCGGCCGGCGCCCAGGCCCTGGGGGCCACCGGCTGGATGGGCGCGGCCGCGAGCACAAGGCCTGCTGGGTCAGTGGGTATTCTGGGGGCGTGGGAGAACCGCGAGGGGAAGACAGGAACCCAGAGCGCGGCTCAGGAGAAAGTCTGTGAGTCCCGGCGCGCTCCAGCGGCCGGCTCAGCTGCCTCCAGGTCCGCTGCTCCAGAACGGAGAGTTCTGACACTGGCACGTCACAGTGGGGTGGGGTGGGGGGACAGGGGGCTGCGCACAGCCTAAGTGCTTGGCTTACTGTGTCGAGGGTGCCCCGCTTACTTGCAGAAGGCCAGAGTGAACCGCCCACACTGTGTCTCCCTCCCGCCCCCACACTTCGGAAGGGAGCCAAAAGCACAAATAAGCAGACAGGCTCAGAGACTTAAAGGAATAACGCACTTCCCCTGGGGTCCCGCTACACCGAGCAGGGAGGTGGGGGTCTGGGCTCGCTTCTGGCTCAGTGGGCCTCGGGAGTCATCGTGCCCTGGATATTGCCTGGAGCGGTGTCTGGGGAAGAGTGCTGTCCCATAGGCCTGAGGACATACAATGGGCTTCTGCTATGGCCGTTTCTGAGCTGAATGACCTTGGGTAAGTGATCTAAGACTCTGAGAGGCAACGTTTTGGCTTCTGAACCAATGTCAAGAATGACAGGTTATGTTGCGGAGCTAAGAACCACAGGATCCATCCAGGCTATGTCTGTTTCCACTCTTTAATCCCCCTTGAGTCAAACCCAAGGTCCCAGAGAACAGATACTGTGCAGCAATCCTTAGAGTCTCCCTCTGAGACAGTTCAGGGGGAGAGGGTCAAAGGGGAGAAGGGACACGGGCACATAGCAGGAGGGGACCAAGAAAAGAAACCGAGGAACTCAGGATATAGCCAAGAAGGCACACATAGGAAAACTTGGCTAGCAGCCCTGGCTTTGTCATAACTTGATGTGAGACTTTGGGCCAGTCCTCCCACAAGGTCTTACCTTGACAAGCTCTTGGTCCTAATGACCAAGTTCCCCTTGAACCTTGAGTGCCTTCTATCCTAAGACTAGATGTCATGATACCCAACTCAACTAATTAAGTACAAAAGACTAGTCCAGATGCTATAGGAGGTGGTGGCTTGGACAAGGGGGTGAAGTCAGCAGTACTGGTGGAAGGGCAGGTGATTAGATGGCTGTCCTCTTTTTCAAGGTCAGGCTTGAGCCAGATTTTGAAGCTAGGGAAGTCAGGGGACTGGCCAGGAGGCAGAGGAGAGGTCTGTGCCAGGCAATTGTGGAGAATCTGGGGCTCCTCTTGACTTGCTGTCTAAGGGGAGCTCCTTTTATCTTTCAGTTTCCCCTGTTATTCAATGGGGTCCATCTTAGTCTGTTCAGGCTGCTATTATACAATGTCATAGACTGGGTGGTTTACAAATAAAAGAAGTATTTCTTATAGAGAAATTCACTTATGGAGGCTGGGAAGTCCAAGATCAAAGTGCTGGCAGATCCACCGTCTGGTAAGAATCATTGTCCTGACTCAAGCCAGTTCTTTGTGCTAACTTCACATGGTGGAAAGGGCAAGGATCTCTGTGAGGTCTTTCCTAAGTGCACGCATCACATTCATGAGGGCTCCAGCCCCATGACCTAATCACCTCTCAAAGGCTGCATCTCTAAATACCATCACATGGGGGATTATGTTTCAACATATGAATTCAGGTGGAGGACACAGTCTGTAGCAGGATTCCCAGTATTAATTATCTGCCTGCCTCTTCTGGCACCTGTGAGGTGGGATAGTCTGTGGGGCAGGTAAAGAGATTCATATGAAAGGGCCATGAGATGGATAATAATGGAAACCTCTTAATTCAAGAATCATATCTCTTTGACAAGTTTTAAAACTAGATATTGGTTATCCAAAATTGTCTCCCGGATGCAGATTTGGGGTGTGCTTTGTTCCCTGGACCACCTTGACAAGTCAGCATCCCCTGAGTTGGCTTCCCTCCCTTACCTGTCATGGGTGGAGAGACAAGGAGAAGGCCAAGTCAGGCAGGCCTGCAGACTTGGAATAGAGATGCTCTCATTAGGTAGCCCCTCTGGGCAGCTGTGGGTGCCCATGGCTAACCATGAAGTTAGGATTGTTCAAACTACAGGGAGCAATGGTGCAAAAGGCAGAACCATCCACTCACCAGACTCCATGAGAGTTTTACATTGTATTTTCAAATCAAGACTGCCTGCAGGATGACACCAAATGGGTTTCTATTAAACACTGGAAAACATTACCACAATGCTTCTCTTTCCTTCTTTGTTTAAACAATTCCATTGATATTCATTGGTGAACCAACTTAAACAAATCTACTCAAAACTTCTTTTCCTCTGCCCTTAATAACTGAAGTTCCTAGAACTTGATGACGCTAAGGAGAGGAGAAATGGATGACTCTTTTTCAGATGCGAATATTCTCTTTAGAGGGCTGGATCCTTCAAACTTCCAATTTTATTTTATTTTTTTTGGCCAGGATCCCCTCCTAGCTAAGGTTAACCAGGAAAAAGCCCACGAATTGATCTGTCCCTTCTTTTCAGCTTACTCACAGCAAGTTTCCCACCTGAGCTCTGAGGATCCTCTCTGGGGCCCAGAGGAGAGAGCAGGCAGGGCTTGACTCCAGCTCCCCTCAACTGGGGCAACTGGGCATTCACCAGTTTCACCTAGTGAGCTTCGGGGATGATTTCATTGAAGAAAGGCTTTCCCTTCCTTAAAATTAAAAAGTTAAAACGTTGACAGTTTTCACCTCTTAACAAATTTGTTGAGCATCTTCTCTGAACCAGGCACTTGGCTCCCAGGTCTTCCCTTACATATGGTAGCACAGCTTTCCCCAGGCTGGCTAGGGGGCAAGGACTGGCCTCATGTCCTTCATCTCCTCCTCAGGGAACAACACGGAAACAGATTGTACTGAACATTGCAGTGGACATTCTGGCCCTAGATAGCAGTGAGCAGAGGGACAAGAGGAAACCCAGCTGGTCTATGTCACACCTTTGCCCTGGATTGTTCACAAAGAGGGTGGGCAGTCCTACACTTGGGAAAGACTGGTAACAGCTCTGGAAGGGAAGAATCCAGCCCTAGCCAGGGAGCTGCAGTGAGGAATGAGCAACCCCTGCCCCGCATCCCCTCCCCACACACACACATTAGGGGTGGAAGCTTGGCCAAAGCATTTACTTGTTCTTTAGTTGAGTTTCTCATTTTATAAACTGGGAGTGATCCATCAATGACATAGTTCTTACAGGAAAAAAAAAAAAAGTAAGGCATGGTGGACATTAAAGACGTTGACACAACAAAGGCTGCCCCTGGCTAACCACAGTAGTGAAAAAAATCCAGAGCTGAAAGAAACTTATATATCAGTCCTGGTTTCTCAAGTGAGGGACCGAGGGCTAGAGAAGGCAGGCGACTTGTTGCAGGTCACAATGGGAGTTTGTGACAGTGCCAAGATTGGAAGCTAGGGCTCTTGCCTCTTTGTTTAAAGTTCTTTCCATGTGACCAGAAAGCTTCCAAAGGACACAGAACCCCTCCCAAATAAATAAGAAATGATTTCAGATTTCTGAATTACAAGATCTGCCATTCAACAAATATTTATTGAAGAGGTACTAGGTGCTAATGGAGCTGGCATTTTGGGGGGTCAAGAAGAGAAGGGCAGGACACTGTTTTTATCCTCTGATAGCTAACTGAGGAAATAAGAGGCAAAGATTTGAAACAGTTAAGTAAAAATAACAAGCAGTATGTGAGAAGTGCCAAAATTGGGAGAACAGGGAGTCCAAGGGGGAGCTTGAAACAGAACGCAATGTCTCCCATGTCCTAGCAAGGGTTCCTTTAAGCTGAGTCGAGAGGATTTAAACAGAAAGGTTAAAGACCACCCCACTGCTCAACTCGAGGGGGTTCCCTTCATACTGGGGGCCACTTGGCCAGGAGAACAGAGAAGAAATCCAAGTAAGCCAGGTTGGTCAAGGTCCAGGAATTTGTATTTTTAAAGCCCACCCATGTGATTATGCTCAGCCGGGAAGTTCACCCGTGTAAAGGATAATGCAGAATAAATTGGATAAGGGTACACCGATCCTCTCCCTAGCTCATCCACAGCTTCTCTGGGGTAGGCACCAATAACTCTTTTCTACACTTTACTGAAGGGAAACCTGAGGGTCCAGGGACTTGCAATGATGTGTTCAAGGTCATTCAGTAAGTAGGGGGCACTCAGTTTCCTGCCAATCAATAGAAACAGGAAGACCACAATATACCGTCCCAAGGAAGATTTTGCTTCATTTCTCTGCAAGACAAGTTGGACCCTCTTGGTTAACCAGAGAGTTCATGGCCCAGAGTACGAAAAGGAGAAAGTCTCTGGAGCTGCCAGGTGTGCGGGATAGAGCCCAGGATGAGGCCAGTTGCTGGGAGTTGGGAGTTCTAACTTTGCTGTGTGACTCAACCCAAGCCACTTCCCCTCTCTCTTTGTCCTTCACCTATTAATAACGATGCCCCACGTCACTGTTGGGATAGCTACCAGTGATGGAAAATGCACAGCGAGCTTTGTCCTGATGTGATTCCTGGGATCCACAGCCATCTGCTGACTGTTGTGAGTAAAATATGTGCTGGCTGCCTTCAGAGTAGAGGTATTTTCTTCCCCAAAAGAGAGAAGGCTAGAGGCCTGAAGCTGGACTCTGCCTCTTTGGGGGCACTGACCAATGTGAGGCTCTGGAGATCTTGGTAGAGAGCAGTCTAGTGTCAGGAGGAAAAAGAAAGAAAAGGGAGGTTATCTGGAGGGAAAGCAGCAAGCATTCATCAGAAGGAAAATATCAGAAGCCTTGGGCAGGACTGGGAAATGGTTAAAATTAAGGCTTGGATCTTCTTTTACAAATTGTGGTAAAATATACAAAATGCAAAATTGACCATTTTAGTTATTTTTAGGCATACAGTTCAGTATTAAGTTCATTCATATCCTTATGCAACCATTGCCACCACCCATCTCCAGAACATTTTTTTCATTTTGCAAAGCCAGAACTCTGTCCTCATTAAATAACCACCCCATTCCCCACTCCCTCCAGCCCTGGAAACCACCATTTGACTTTCTGTCTCTGTGAATTTGACAACTCTCAGTATCTCAAATAAGTGGAATCCTGTGGTATTTGTCCTTTTGGGATTGGCTTATTTCACTTAGTATAATGACCACATTGTTTATTCATGTTGTAGCATGTGTCAAAATTTTCTTCCTTTTAAAGGCCAAAAAATAATCTGTTGTATGTATATTCATTTATCCATCAGTGGACACTTGGATTATTTCCACATTTTGACTGTTGTAAATAATACTGCTATGAACACAAGTATCAAATATCTCTTCCAGACCCTGCTTTTACTTCCTTTGGATATATATACCTAGAAGTGGAATTGCTGGATGTACAGTAATTCTATTTTTAATGTTTTTGAGGATCCACTATACTATTTTCCACAGTGGCTCCTACCAGCAATGCATAAGGGTTCCAATTGCTCCATACCTTGCCAACATTTGTTATTTTCTGTTGTTTTCTTTTTTATAATAGCCACCCTAGGGGGTGTGAGGTGGCATAGCATTGCAATTTTGATTTGTGTTTACCTAGTGATTAGTGGGAGAAGGCAATGGCACCCCACTCCAGTACTCTTGCCTGGAAAATCCCACCGTGGAGGAGCCTGGTAGGCTGCAGTCCATGGGGTCGCTAAGAGTCGGACTCGACTGAGCAACTTCACTTTCACGCATTAGAGAAGGAAACAGCAACCCACTCCAGTATTCTTGCCTGGAGAATCACAGGGATGGGGAAGCCTGGTGGGCAGCTGTCTAAGGGGTCGCACAGAGTCAGACACAACTGAAGTGACTTAGCAGCAGCAGCAGCAGCAGTGATTAGTGATTTGAGCATCCTTCCATGTGCTTATTGGCCATTTGTATATCTTCTTAGAAGACTTGTCTATTAAGTGTTTTCCTATTTTAAAATAAGATTGTATGTGGCTGAATGAAATTTTGCCATTTGCAACAAGGTGGATGGAATTAGAGGGTATTGTGATAAGTGAAATAAGTCAGACAGAGAAAAATGAGTACTGTATGATCTCACTTATATGTGGAATCTAAAAAATACCAACTAGTGAATATAACCAAAAAAAGCAGATTCACAGATATAAACTAGTGGATACCAGTGAGGAAAGGGAAAGGAGGAAGGGCAACATAGGAGTAGGGGATTAAGGGGCACAAACTATTAGGTATAAAATAAGCTACAAGGACATATATAATACAACATAGGGAATATAGCCAATATTTTATAATAACTATAAATGAAGAATAATTAGTAAAAATTGTGAATCACTGTATTGTACATCTGTAACATATAATGTATATCAACTATATCTCAATTTAAAAAAAGAATGAAAAAAACTGGGTTGTTTGTTGTTGAGTTTTAAGTGTTTTCTGTGTATTCTGGATATTAATCCCCTCTCAAATATGTGATTTGTAAATATTTTCTCCCATTCCATGGGCTGCTTCTCACTCTGTTGATAGTGTCCTCATCTGAAACTCTGGCAGAACTGAGCGATGATTAGAACCAGGGTTTGGATCATGAACTCAAAGTTTCTGGATTCAAAATCTGGTTATTTGATATTGGGAAAGCTAATTAACCTCTTTGAGCTTGCCTTACTTTTTTCATCTGAAAAATGGGAATAATGTTTATAATAGCACCTAGCTTGCTATTGGATTAGCCAGAAAGTTCATTTGAGTTTTTCTTTAAAAACCTGAATGAACTTTCTGGCCAACCTAATATAATCAGGAATAAATGCAATCACATCTAAAATCTCACCACAGAATCTAGCCTAGATTAGCTGCTCAATAAATGGTAACCTTTATTAGTATTGGGCATAATAAGGGACCAGGATGATGTAACTGAAATCTGATATTAGTTATTATAAAATGGGTGAGTAGGCCAACAATATTAACCAACCTGAACACTGTAATATTACATAATACTTATTAACACTGGTGTAGCAAGTTGTAGTTTATGAATCATTTCAACATACATCGTTCATTCAACTTGTCTTTGCTGGAAACATAATGATGATAAGTCACAATCCTGCAGAGCTGAGTCGGAGAAAACAAGGCAAAAGGTCATTTCAATCAGGGCCATGAGTGCCAAGGAGTCAGAAGCATGGGATGCTGGGGAGCACAGAGAAGGAGCAGGTCAGACTGGGAGAGGACTTCCCAGGTGGGTGGAATGGATATTGGATTCCACAGGACTACAGGGTTAGGGGGAGGACAGGGTGCTGGAGCGGGCTGAGTGTTCTAGCTAGAAGTAAAAGCTATGCAAAGGCTGGAGGTGAGAGAGGCTGCCTCATTGGGGAACAGCTACTAGTTTATTGTGGCTTGAGCCTGGAACTTAAGAGAGAGGAGCAGTGTGAGATAAGCCTGGAGAGATAGACAGGTGCCAAAAAATGAAGGGCCTTGTAGACCAGGGCCAGGATTTGGGTCTTATCCTGAGAGTAATAAGAAGCTATTGAAGGGTTTTAAGCAGATTCACCATGTAACTGGCTTTGAGTTTTAGAAAGATAGATCTCTTTGGCTGCAGTGTGTAGAGCAGAATGTAAAGGATGCAGCCTGGGGCAGACCAGGTAGAAAGATGAACTAAAGAAGGAACCACAAGGACAGAGAGAAGTGGGGGGTTCAAAAGACATTTAGGATAACATGGAGCAGATGTAGGGACTGATGGGATGACCTCAATTGACTGGGAATAACTCTGGTATTAGCATCATTCCTTCATTTGAGATGAGCAGCAGAGGCTGAAGAAGGTGAAATAATTTGTACCAGGTCCCAGAGCCAGAAAGTATCTTATCAGGACTCTGACTTTCCACCCTGACATCTCCTGTTCACTCCTCCCAAATATGCTGTTAGACGAATCCCTAGATCTTTATGTATAAATCCCCTTGCAGGAACTCAAGTCCTGTTTCCCCACTGACTGCTCTGCAGCATATAATCCTCTTAGAGGCATTTTATCTGAGTTTTTAATTGGTTGTCAATGTCCTAAGCCTTCACACCTCTGAGCTTCAAGACATTTTCTTTTCCTTCCATTCCACTTAGTGTTTAAACCTCAACCTGGAAGCAAACCCTGACCAAATCCCAGGGAGGCTCAGATGAAGAGTCCTGGACTCAGAAAGAGTGAGCCCAAGTCCTAGGCTTAGCCACAAATTAGCTATGGGATAGAATGAGTCACTTTCTTTCTACAAACACCTATCTGAAAACCCAGGGGAAGAGAACAAGCAAATGCATAGTCACTCAGATTCAATAACTTTGGAATCTCTTTAAACAAATATTCCTTTAAATTGTGAAAAACCACTCTGTCATGAATGTTGGGTCAAGTGGGTTTCTGACTCCATAAGATGCTCATAGATATTAGGGATTTGCCTTGAAACCCAACTGTTTGCTCAGCAGGGCATATGTCCCTGTTCTGTAGTTGCTGAGCACGGTGTTATCAGACTTAAACTGCCGACCAAGATGTATGGGAATGTTTGGTTCTCTCTCAGACACTTGTACTGGCTAAGACTTTTTTTTTTTGGTTGGGGGAAGTGCAATTCTTTGTTATAAAGCCAGCAGGAAGAGGGAAAATGAAGAGGTGAATTTACAGTTTATGGAAAAAGCCCACCAGGCAATATGCCTATCCTGAGGCATGGAGGAGACGGGGGAGGAGCAGTGTCTATGAATGGCGGGACCCTCTCCACCTAGACAGTGAGATGACACAATTATTCTTGCTTCAAACCCCACAAGCTAGGGGAGGCTGTGAGTGAAAAGGGGCCATTGGCAGTGACAACTCAGCCAGGAGCAGGGCCCCGCAGGGCCGAACTTCTGCTCAGCAGGAAGGATGGAGCCCTGACACTCCACCCCACTCCCAGGGGTGGGGGTAGGCTCCAGGCCACAGGCCTGGGCAGTGACCCCCTTGAGATGTGCAGGCCAGGTCGAGTCCAGAGACTCCCGCAGGCCTGCTGGTTCCCTGCCCTCCCGAGGCTTCCGTGAACAGAGGAGGGGCTGGGACTCAGCACCCTGTGCTCTTTACCTCAGGGCTTTCGTCTCTCCTAAGGAGATGGCACCCCTGTGTGTGTGCTTCTCTTCGGTGAGCACCCACAGCCCGGTCTGGCCGTGACACGTGGTCTAGGAGGCCAGTGACAGCACAAGTCACTCCCTGTGGCCGTGGGGGGTTGGGCCTCACCTGGGGGCGCAGGCCCTCGTTGTACCCACCACCACAGCAGCACGAGCATCACACCTGGCCACAGGTGTGGAAACCTCCCAGGAGGCCTTGCAGAGGAGCCAAAGCGAGATGGGAAGAGGGCGGGAAGACCCTCTGGAGACAGCCAGGCCTGGGCAGGTAGAAGAGAAGCACCATTGACAGTGAGACGGATTCAAAAGCCCCGTGATTCAGTCAACAGACACCTACCTGTGCAGACCCCGTGGGGGGTGTCGCAAACTTGAAGAATGTCTGGACCGTCCCCCTAAAGGGCCTGTGCTTTTCCAGGGGAGCCAAACAGTGTCCATACATCTCAGTGCAATCAGGAGAGCCTGTGGGGGTCGCAGGGGGAGCAGATACAGAAGAGAAGGCTTCCTGGAGGGTTGAGTTTGGGGCCGAGCTGTAAAGCAGAGCTCAGGACTGATCAGGGAGTGTGCCCTGCCATGCCCGCCAGGAAGCAGAGACCTCTTCCAGCTGTTGTGACCCTGGTCCTTCCCTCGTTTCTCCTCTCCCAACCCTGATGATGGATCTGCAAAGGGAAAGGATGTGGCCACTTCTGTTGACCAACAGGGAGTGGGGTGGGGAAAGCTAGCACCTTCCTTTAAGGAAATCTGTCATTGAAGTCCAAGTGTCTTCCCCTCTAGACCATGAATTAGGGCAAGTCACAAATCCTGGACATCTGTCAATCTCCAGCCCCCAGCACAACTCCCAGTAAATAGTAAGTGCTCAGTAGATGCTTAGAGAATGGCTGAATAGCTAGGGTCTGGAACATTTGTCCTGTAACTTCAAGTGGACAAACCAGCTTTTCATGACCTGAGAAGACACTTGTTTTCCTATAATAACATCCCCTTCCTTCCCCCACCCCAAGACTCAGGCTTTTATTATAGCCAAGGAGACTCTGAGACATCATGTGCACTTTAACACAACATCCTGCCTTTCTGGCCTCGCTCAGTCAGGGGATGCTACCTTCTTCTGAAACTCAAGTACTCCATCCTCTTGGAAGACTTCCCTGAGAAAAGCCCTCACACAGTGACTCCTCCTACCTCTCCTGGCTGCACAGTTGAGTGAGTCATTCGTTATATTATAGGTAAATGTGTTTGAATCATAGAGATATTTCATGTACGGCCTTTTCTCCCAAAGAGATGGTGAACCTCTTGGTGAGTCAAGAGATGGTAGTCCCTGCTTTTCTGTGCCCAGGAATGTCTCCCAAAATGTAATGCACACAGTCAGTTCAGTTCAGTCGCTCAGTCGTGTCCGACTCTTTGCGACCCCATGAATCGCAGCACACCAGGCCTCCCTGTCCATCACCAACTCCCGGAGTCTATTCAAACCCATGTCCATCAAGTCGGTGATGCCATCCAACCATCTCATCCTCTGTTGTCCCCCTCTGCTCCTGCCCTCAATCTTTCTCAGCATCAGGGTATTTTCAAATGAGTCAGCTCTTCGCATCAGGTAGCCAAAGTATTGGAGTTTTAGCTTCAACATCAGTCCTTCCAATGAACACCCAGGACTGATCTACTTTAGGATGGACTGGTTGGATCTCCTTGCAGTTCAAGGGACTCTCAAGAGTCTTCTCCAGCACCACAGTTCAAAAGCATAAATTCTTTGGCACTCAGCTTTCTTTATAGTCCAACTCTCACATCCATACATGACTACTGGAAAAACCATAGCTTTGACTAGACGGACCTTTGTTGCAAAGTGATGTCTCTGCTTTTTAATATGCTGCTTAGGTTGGTCATAACTTTCCTTCCGAGGAGTAAGCATCTTTTAATTTCATGGCTGCAATCACCATCTGCAGTGATTTTGGAGCCCAGAAAAATAAAGTCTGACACTGTTTCCACTGTTTCCCCATCTATTTCCCATGAAGTGATGGGACCAGGTGCCATGATCTTAGTCTTCTGAATGTTGAGCTTTAAGCCAACTTTTTCACTCTCCTCTTTCACTTTCATCAAGAGGCTCTTTAGTTCTTCACTTTCTGCCATAAGGGTGGTGTCATCTGCATATCTGAGGTTATTGATATTTCTCTTGGCAATCTTGATTCCAGCTTGTGCTTCTTCCAGCCCAGTGTTTCTCATGATGTACTCTGCATATGTCAAATAAGCAGGGTGACAATATACAGCCTCGACGTACTCCTTTTCCTATTTGGAACCAGTCTGTTGTTCCATGTCCAGTTCTAACTGTTGCTTCTGTTGCTAACTGTTGCTAGTGGAGGTGATGGAATTCCAGTTGAGCTACTTCAAATCCTGAAAGATGATGCTGTGAAAGTCCTGCACTCAATATGCCAGCAAATTTGGAAAACTCAGCAGTGGCCACAGGACTGGAAAAGGTCCACTTTCATTTCAGTCCCAAAGAAAGGCAATGCCAAAGAATGCTCAAACTACTGCACAATTGCACTCATCTCACATGCTAATAAAGTGATGCTTAAAATTCTCCAAGCCAGGCTTCAGCAATATGTGAACCGTGAACTTCCAGATGTTTAAGCTGGTTTTAGAAAAGGCAGAGGAACCAGAGATCAAATTGCTGACATCTGATGGATCATCGAAAAAGCAAGAGAGTTCCAGAAAAACATCTATTTCTGCTTTATTGACTATGCCAAAGCCTTTGACTGTGTGGATCACAATAAACTGTGGAAAATGCACACAGGTGTGCAGTAAATACTTGCTGATTGAAGGGAAGGCAGAGATCTGATCGTACGTTTTAGGGATCCACAAGGCCCAGACATTCACTTGGACTAGGTAACTAACCTTCAGCTCTCAAGTTGCCCTAGAAGCTGCAGAGGTGAGAAACAATCCTGTTTCAACTTCAGATTGAGAGATCAGGAAATCCTGGTTATAGACCCGATTCTGCCACTAGTATGAACTTTGGTAAGCCAGTTAGCTGCTTTTGGCCTCAGTTTCCTCAATTAAAAAATAGGGATATTGCTACATCTAGCTAAGACAGCACAGTAGAATTTGTACATACCCTCCTGCATGAAACAACCGAAAGAAAAAAATCCAGACAATATGAAGCAACAATTTTCAAGACACTATATATTAGGCAACAAAGAACAGTGATCCTAGAGAGATGGAAAGCAAATGAGATGAGCCCTATGAATGACTAGCTTATTTTTAAAACAACTTTATTGAGATATAATTCATATCCATAAACATTATAATTAATTATAATTCACATTCATCCATTTCAATTATACAATTCAATGGTTTTTAGTCTATTCACCAACATGTGTGATCATCACTAATGTTAGAACATTTTCATCACCTCAGAAAGAAATCTCATAGCCTTTAGTTTTCTATTCCCTATTCCCTCCAGCCCTAAGCAACTACCAATCTACTTTCTGTCTATAGACTTCCTTATTCTGGACATTTCAAATAAATGGAATCATATAACATGTGGTCTTTTGTAACTGGCTTCTTCGACTCAGTATAATGTCTTACAAGATGCATCCATGTTGTAGCCTGTATCAGTAAGCACTTTGTTCCTTTTATGGCCAAACAATATTCCATCGTATGGATATAGCACTTTATGCCTTCATCAGTTAATGGACATTTGGATTTGGGGCTTCCCAGGTGGCACCAGTAGTAAAGAATCCACCTGCCAATGAAGGAGACGCAAGAGACACAGGTTCAATCCCTGGGTCAGTAGGATCCCCTGGAGTAGGATATGACAACCCACTCCAGTGTTCTCACTTGGAAAATTCCATGGACAGAGGAGCCTGGCAGGCTACAGTCCATGAGGTCACAAAGAGTCGGAGAGGACTGAACTATTGAGCACACACACACATACCTACCTTTTGGTTATTATGAATAATGCTGCTATACACAAGGTTTTTTGTGGGCATATATTTTCCTTTCTCTTGGAAGGAAGATATTCTTCAATTCTTGGAAGAGATTGTTGGATTTATTTTTTTTTTAATTGAAGGATAAACACTTTACAGAATTGTGTTGGTTTCTGCCAAACATCAACATGAATCAGCCATAGGTATTCATATGTCCCCTCCCTGTTCTTCGTTTTCAAGATTCCTTTGACTATTCTGGGCCACGTGCAATTCCTTGTGAATTTTAAAATCAGCTTGCCATTTGCTAAAGAGAAGCCAGCTGAGATTCTTATATAGATTGCATCAAATCCATAGATCAATTTGGAAAGAACTGCCATCTTAATAATATTGTCTTCCAATCCATGAGCATAGAATGTGTTCCCAAATAATTTATCTCAGTAGTCTTGTAATTTTCAGAGTATAAGTTGTATATTCCTTCTCTTAGCTTTATTCCTAAATATTTCATTCTTTTTGATGCTACTGTAAATTAAATTTGTAATCTTCTTGGATTGTTCATTGTAAGTATACAGACACACAATTGATTATTGTATATTGATCCTGTATTCTGCAATCATGCTGAACTTTTTAATTACTTATAGTAGGTGTTTTGTTTTCTTTGCAGATTCCTTGAGATTTTCTACATACAAGATCATGTCATCTGCAAATAGAGATAATGTTACTTTTCCCTTTCCAATGCAGCTGCCTTTTATTTCTTTTTTCCCACCTACTTTCTCTGGATAGAATTCCATTAAATTGTTGAGCTGCAGACATTGTTTTGTTTCTAAGTGTAAGGGTATAAAGCACCTATACTTTCACCATTAAGTAGATTAGCTGTGGGTCATAGAAGTCCTTTGTCAAGGTGAGGAAGTTCTTTTCTATCTCTAGTTTGTTAAGTGTTTCTATCATAAAAGGCTATTGGATTTTGTCAAATTCTTTTTTTTTTTAATCTATTGAGATGATCATGTGATTCTTTTTTATTCAATCATTACAATATACTACATTAATTTATTTTCAGATGTTAAACCAACTGTATATTCCTAGGATAAATCCCACTTTTCATAGTGCATAAGTGAAGTGAAGTGAAGTGAAGTCACTCAGTCGTGTCCGACTCTTTTTGACCCCATGGACTGTAGCCTACCAGGCTCCTCAGTCCATGGGATTTTCCAGGCAAGAGTACTGGAGTGGGTTGCCATTTACTTCTCCATAACTCTTTTATATGTTGTTAGATTCAGTTTGCTAGCATTTTGTTGAGGATTTTTGTACCTATAGTCATAAAAGATAATAATCTATAATTTTCTTTCCTTGTGATATCTTTGGTTTTGGTATAAGGGTAATACTGTAACTCTGAATATTCACTGAAAGGGCTAATACTGAAGCTGAAGCACCAATACTTTGGTCACCTGATGCAAAGAGCCAACTCAGTGGAAAAGACCCTGATGCTGGGAAAGATTGAGGGCAGGAGGAGAAGTGGACAACAGAGGATGAGATGGTTGGATGGCATCACCAAATCAATGGACATGAGTTTGAGCAAACTCTGAGAGATGAAGAACAGTGAAGCCTGGCATGCTGCAGTCCACAGGGTTGCAAAGAGTCGGACATGACTGAGTGACTGAACAACAATATAAATATACACATATATCTATATGGTAATTGTATTACATGTTCTTAATTGTAAAAGTAATTGTATTACATGTATATACTCTATATACATATAATGTATATACATACTACATATATAGTAATGTGTATATATATATGCATATATATATATATATAATGTGTGTACAGGTATACATAGAAATGATACATACAAATGTAGCATATATACAAACACATGTATGGGAATGTTTGGAGAAGGCAATGGCACCCCACTCCAGTACTCTTGCCTGGAAAATCCCATGGGTGGAGGAGCCTGGTAGGCTGCAGTCCATGGGGTCGCTAAGAGTCGGACACGACTGAACGACTTCACTTTCTCTTTTCACTTTCATGCATTGGAGAAGGAAATGGCAACCCACTCCAGTGTTCTTGCCTGGAGAATCCCAGGGACGGGGGAGCCTGGTGGGCTGCCGTCTATGGGGTCGCACAGAGTCAGACACGACTGAAGCGACTTAGCAGCAGTAGCAGCATGGGAATGTTACAATTTTCCCTGGTGGCTCAGATGGTAAAGAATCTGCCTGCAATGCAGGAGACCTAAGTTCAATCCCTGGGTCAGGAAGATACCCTGGAGAAGGAAATGGCAACCCCCTCTAGTATTCTTGCTTGGGAAATCCCATGGACAGAGGAGCCTGGCAGGCTGCATCCCATGGGGTCATAAAGAGTCAGACACAACTGAGTGACTAACACACATGAGGATGATAGCACACTTAGGACAGTGGCTATCTCCTGGAAGGTGTATTAGTTAGTATGTAGTATAACCAATTACTCCCAAAACTTAGCTGCTTAAAACACACTTTCAGGAATCCAGGCATGGCTTAGCTAGGTCATCTGCTTCAGGGCCTCTCACAAGCCTGCAATCAAGGCACTGGCCAGGGATGCTGCTTCACCTGAAGGGAAGGATCTGCTTCCAAGTTCAGTCACATGGTTGTTCGCAGGATTCCGTTTTTCATACACTGTTGGACAAAGGATTCAGCTCCTCATAAGCTGTTGGCCACAGGCTTCCTTGAGTCTCTGGATGTGGGTCTCCCCATACAGCACGTGGAGATATGGCATCAAGCTTCATTAAAGTAAGAGGGCAAAAGAGGGTGCCAGTGGGATGGAAGTCACAATCTTCTGTAACCTAATCACAGAAGTGCCATCCCATTATTTTGCCACATTCTCTACATCAGAATAAAGTCACGAAATCCAACCTAATTAGAGATTTCTCTAAAGACAACATACAGATGGCCAAGAGGCACATGAAAAGATGCTTAACATTGCTAATTATTAGAGAAAATGAATATCAAAACTATGAGGTAGCACCTCACACTGGTCAGAATGGCTATTATCAAAAAGCCTATAAATAATAAGTGCTAGAGAGGGTATAGAGAAAGGGAAACCCTTCTACACTGTGAGAATGTAAACTGGTACAGCCACTATGGAAAACAGTCTGGAGGTCTCTTTAAAAACTAAAAATAGAACTACCATATCTAGCAATCCCACTCCTGGGCATATGTCTGGAAAAGATGAAGACTCTAATTCAAAAAGATACATGCACCTCAGTGTTCACTGCAGCACCATTTACAATAGTAAAGACATGGACACCTTAGTGTTCATCGACAGGTGAACAGATAAAGAAGATGTGGTATATATGTGTATATACACACACACATATGTATAATGGAATATAACTCAACCACAAGAAAAATGAAATACTTCCATACACATATCATACTAAGTGAAATAAGTCAGGCAGAGAAAGACAAATACATATGTGGAATGTAAAAAAAAAAACAAATCAACTTATTTACAGGACAGAAACAGACTCAAAGACATAGAAAACAAACTTATGGTTACCAAAGGGGAAAGAGTAGGGGAGGGATAAATTAGTATGGAACTAATAGATACACATTAACGTACGTAAAATAAACAACAGGATTCGCTGTATAGCACAGAGAACTATATTAAATATCTTATAATAACCTATAATGAAAAAGAATCTGAAGCTATACACCTGAAACTAATACAATATTATTGATCAACTATAGTTAAATTAATAGATTAAAAAAAATAAAAGCAATATAGCTTTCCTGGTGGCTCAGTGGTAAAGAATCCATCTGCCGGTGTGCAGGAGACAAGGGTTTGATCCCTGATCTGGGAACATCCCACATACAGCAGAGCATTTAAGTCTACTGTTGCAACTATTGAGCCCATGCTCTAGAGCCCAGGAGCTGCAATTCCTGAGCCCATGTGCTGCAACTACTGAAGCCCGAGGGCCCTAGAGCCTGTGCTCCGCAATAAGAGAAGCCCCCACTCCTTGCAATTAGAGAAAGCCCAGGCAGCAACAAAGACCCAGCACAGGCAAAAATAAATAAGATAAATAAAAAAAGTAGTGCACCAGGAATTAAAGCAGCCCTAGTTGGTGAAAAATTCATTTTCACTACCCTTAGGAAGTTCCAGGTAAGGTTGGAAACTCTTGGCATCGTTTGTATCCAATAAGGGTGTTAATCGCACACATGCTCAGAATGCAGATTTTCTGGCCAACATCAATACACTTTATGATTGCTCTACTCTATGAGCCACAGAGCAGAATAAAATCCTTCACTTTAGGACCAACTGTTTGGAGGAAATAGCCTTTGGAGGAAAATGAAGAAGACAGCTGTATGCTCATTCTGTACAACTTGGAATGGTATGTTGCCCATTCTCCAAATAGTAATTACAAACTTTAAGCAGGAAATTCAGTGCAACCAAGCAAATCTGGAACAAACGCCAAGTATAGCATGTGGAGGCTCCAGTTACGACTGCCATATTCTCTCTCCCTTTCTTAAGAAAACACATCTGTGGCTCCATCACAGTTCTCTTAAGAATTGGTATGGAAATCTCACCTTTCTCTCTTGTGAAAGAGAAACCTTTCAGTACATACCCCACCCACTGCTTGCCCCTTGGGCCCAGAAGCACAGAACATGCCATTTTGGAAAGGTTTCAGGCCTGTGCTCTTTTTCTTTGCAATTACTTTAATTCCCCCAAATAATCCTTTGACTTTCCAATTCTCAGAAGAGAAACTGAAAAGATGAGGAGAGGGCAGAAACATCTAACCACACTGTCTCATACTATGCTTACGACCTCAAGCCCATTTCTTCACAAAGTGAAGCTTCTGCAGAATTCATAAATGAGAGCCTTAAGCAGGCTTTGAGAGAGTTTTCAAGCACTTCTTAAAATTCCCAGAAATAGGATTTACCAAATGTTCAAAAATAATTATGATGAATCACAATCGTGAAGAAACAGTTTTCCATCTTTATTACAAAGTTATTTTTAAAGTGTTTCTTCATGAATCATACAAAATAACTGATTGCAACACAAATTGTCATCTTCATAACTATTTCTGAGAGGGGGAAACTCTGGCTTAAAAAAAAGGCAACCAATATTTTAATTGAAAAAACTAATTTCTGCACCATAAAAAATGATACAGTAATGAAACAATGCACTCCTCAAGTGTAAATTATCTCATTATTTAATGTTACTATTCTTAAATTTTGATGCAATTCTAATCCAGAGTAAATCACTAAACTCTCTGGGTAAAATGGCAAATTCTTCCAGATTATTCAATTCTTTCAGGATCAGAGCAATACTGTATGTCAGTTTTTGAAACGGGAACTGTAAACAGAGAGACATATTGATGATAGAGTCTATGAATTCTCTGTCCAGACAGGTTTCTATTCGGAGTGAAGGGACGAGCACTAAATACTTTCACAGGGACTGACACTGCAAACCATTCTTTTTTTTTTTTTTAAAGGGGGAAGCATTTTAGTAAAAAGTGTGATCTCTACTCTCAGGTCCTTCTGTTCTCATCACTACTATGAATATCAAGCATCTGGTTGTACTGACACTCCTATTCTCAGGACACAATGTTCTGAATGAAGTGGAGGGTGTTTGGTGCTTTATAGAACTGTACTGAGATGTTCTCCCTACTAGAGCCCTCTTCGTGTCAGCTGCTCCTCCCATCATGACCATTGGCATTTCTGAGAGCACCCATCAGATTTTATTATGACAAATTATACATCGTATTTCCTATTAGACTGTGAACTTCCTGAAGGTAGGGATATGCCTTTTAAGTATTACCTTAAGTGTTTTCTAACACAATGCCTCAAACATTGTTATGATGATAATAATCATAATATGATGCCCTTACTATGTGTTGTTGTTCAGCCGCTAAGTTGTGTCCAACTCTTTGTGACCCCATGGACTGCAGCACGCCAGGCTCCTTTGTCCATCACTATCTCCCAGAGTCTGCTCAAACTCATGTCCATTGAGTTGATGATGCCATCCAACCATCTTATCCTCTGTCACCCACTGCTCTTCTTGCTTTCAATCTTTCCCAGCATCAGAATCTTTTCCAATGAGTCAGTCCTTCGCATCAGGTGGCCAAAGTATTGGACCTTCAGCTTCAGCATCAGTCCTTCCAATGAATATTCAGGGTTGATTTCCTTTAGGATTCACTGGTTTGATCTCCTTGTAGTCCAAGGGACTCTCAAGAGTCTTCTCCAACACTACAATTCGAAAGCATTGATTCTTCAGTGCTCAGCCTTCTTTATGGTCCAACTCTCACATCCATACGTGACTGACTACTGGAAAAACCATAGCTTTAACTAGACAGATTTTTGTCGTCAAAGTGATGTCTCTGCTTTTTAATATGCTGTCTAGGTTTGTCATAGCTTTTCTTCGAAGGAGCCAGTGTCTTTTAATTTTGTGGCTGCAGTCACCATCTGCAGTGATTTTGGAGCCCAAGAAAATAAGCCCTTACTATGTACCAGGTCCTGCATTCTAAGCACTTTATGTGATTAACTCAACTGATTTGTCACAGTGACCCTACGTGGGAAGGACTATCCTGATTTTACAAATGAGGAAACAACAGGTTGAGTAACTTGTCCAAGACTATACAGGTAACTTAGGTACAGACACAGGATTAGAACCCAAGCAGTCCAGCTCCAGAGTAATGCTCTTAACCTCTAAATAGCACACTCTGTTCCCTAGAGTAGATGTTCAATAATTTTTAAGAGAAATATTTGAGTTTTCTCTAAACACATTTTTAACTTAAACATATAAATGAACTAGTCTTTCAAAGATACTGCCCTGGGAAGCTTCTATTGCTCAAAACCTTTTGTAATTCCTTCTTTGGAATTGTTTTCAAAGTCAGTTTATGAATTTCAGAGGAAAAGTAATCAATACATTGTGATCACAGGTCATTTTAATTAAAGACAGTGTCATTCAGTATGATGAATACCTTATTTTCCCAACAAATAACAAAGATACACTGATCCAAGCAGGGCTTGCTCTATTCTTGAGGCTTACCTGACCTTAAAAAACAAACAACCCCAGGATCACACAAAACTGTCCTCAGAGAGAGAAAAGGGGGCTTAGGAGGTGGGTAAGTACTGCTCACCATGGGTGGGCTCAGTGCTTAAAGAAGATGAGAGATGGAGGAAAGTACTATGGATACCCAAGTTGCATGTTGAGGCAAGAGTTTGAAGGCTCTCTTCTCTGTAATGCTCATTGGCCAGGTGGCCTAACCCTAATTTTGTGAAACCTTTGAAGAATGCAAGATAAGGAACACATAATGAGGAAGCTCAGGTGAGGTATGCGATGCTGCCTAGGAAGAACAGGCCTTTCTGGGATTTGAGAGTGAAACCATGGTGAGTCAGAGGACACAATGGGCACTCAGGAGACAGGACCACCTGCTCAGCAAAGGGCACCAGAGGCAAACTTGATCTGTTTCACAGGTCTGTCTAGAGCTGGGCCCAGTGAGCTCAAAAACGAAGGGGCAAGAGATGGTAGGATGGAAAAAAATATTTGCTCATGTACCATTTATCCATTGAGCACATGAGATGTTTAAAGAACTGTGAGAGACAGCTGGAGGAGCTACAGAAAAGAACGTAATACAGTTCCTGCCCTCAAGCAGTCTGTGATCCCAAGGGACTCCAAGGCTGTGCAGAACTTCTGTCTTGTTGGTAAGATATAGAACAGTGAGAGATGTCTTCTCTAGACTTGCCACATCTTCTCTCTAGCACTACCATTCCTGGGGGTGGAAGGTGAGAGCAATCTTCTCTGGAAAGTTCCCTCTCAGTCTTAGAACTCTACTTAAGAGGCTGAGAATCAGTGGGGTTTTTTGTTGGCTTTTGTTTGTTTGTTTTGGCCGTACCACACTTCTTGCAAGATCTTAGTTCCCCAACCCAGGACTGAACCCATGCCTTAGGCAGTGAAAGTACACAGTCCTAACCACTGGATCACCAGGGAATTCCCAGAACCTGCATTTTCAAGCATGGCCTCAGAATCCTTTAGATTTTACAAAGGATGTAGGAATAGTCTTTCAAAAGATTTCCCTATGTGTTCCTAGTTCATTGGAAAATGTATTATTATTTTTAAATATAAATTTATTTAAACTGGAGGCTAATTACTTTACAATATTGTATTGGTTTTGCCATACATCAACATGAATCCACCACGGGTGTACACGTGTTCCCCATCCTGAACCCCCCTCCCACCTCCCTCCCCGTACCATCCCTCTGGGTCATCCCTGTGCACCAGCCCCTAGCATCCTGAAATTTTAAAAATCTATATTCAATTTTCCAATAACTTACTGTGATGATTTAATTTATGTGTAAACTTGACTGACCTAAGGGGTACTCAGATTAAACATCATTTTGGGGTGTGTCTATGAGGGTGTTTCTGGATGAGATTAACATTTGAATTGGTGGACTCAGGAAAGTAGACTGCCCTCCCCAATGTGGGCATCATCAAATCCATCAAGGGCCTGAATAGAACACCAGGTAGAAGGAGGCATTCATCCCTTTTGCTTCTTGTATGCTTGCCTGAGCTGGGACATTGATCTTCTGCCCTTGTACTGAGATTTACAGCACTGGCTTCCCTGGTTCTCAGGCCTTCGGACTTGGACTGGACTTCATCCATTTTCTAAGAATGATACCACTGGCTTTCCTGAGCCTCCAGTTTGCAGACAGCAGATCTTGTGACTTCTTACTTCCATAATATTGTGAACCAATTCTTCATTATATTATATTACACACACACACATATCTATCTATCTTATTGGTTCTATTTTTCTGGACTAATAGAATTTGCCTGACTAATACATTTGCCTATTGTATAAGGTAGTGTTATTCAAACATTTTTCTCTTACTAGGAGTTGAATTCATTTTGTAAACACATTTCACAGAGAAAATCCACACTTAAAACATAAAACAGAACAACTCTGACTAAGGTAGGGTGAGGTCTAAAGCCTCCATTTCTCAGCTCTTTCATCCATTACTGATAATAACTCTCAGCAAGCTAGCAATAGAAAGGAACTTCATCAACCTGATAAAGAGCATCTATGAAGAACCTATACCTAACATCATACTTAATGTTGAAAGACTGAGTTCTTCCTCTATAAGAAGATCAGTAATAAATCAAGATGTCCATTCTCACTGTTTATATTAGCACTGACTAAAGGTTCTGGTTCCAAATAGGAAAAGGAGTACGTCAAGGCTGTATATTGTCACCCTGCTTATTTAACTGATATGCAGAGTACATCATGAGAAATGCTGGGCTGGAAGAAGCACAAGCTGGAATCAAGATTGCTGGGAGAAATATCAATAACCTCAGATATGCAGATGACACCACCCTTACGGCAGAAAGTGAAGAGGAACTAAAAAGCCTCTTGATGAAGGTGAAAGAGGAGAGTGAAAAAATTGGCTTAAAGCTCAACATTCAGAAAAGGAAGATCATGTCATCTGGTCCCATCACTTCATGGGAAATAGATGGGGGAACAGTGGAAACAGTGTCAGACTTTATTTTTTTGGGCCCCCAAATCATTGCAGATGGTGACTGCAGCCATGAAATTAAAAGATGCTTACTCCTTGGAAGAAAAGTTATGACCAACTTAAACAGCATATTAAAAAGCAGAGACATTACTTTGCCAACAAAGGTCCATCTAGTCAAGGCTATGGTTTTTCCTGTGGTCATGTATGGATGTGAGAGTTGGACTGTGAAGAAGGCTGAGCGCCGAAGAATTGATGCTTTTGAACTGTTGGAGAAGACTCTTGAGAGTCCCTTGGACTGCAAGGAGATCCAACCAATCCATTCTGAAGGAGATCAGCCCTGGGATTTCTTTGGAAGGAATGAGGCTAAAGCTGAAACTCCAGTACTTTGGCCACCTCATGCGAAGAGTTGACTCATTGGAAAAATCTCTGATGCTGGGAGGGATTGGGGGCAGGAGGAGAAGGGGACGACAGAGGATGAGATGGCTGGATGGCATCACTGACTCGATGGACTTGAGTCTCACTGAACTCTGGGAGTTGGTGATGGACAGGGAGGTCTAGCATGCTGCGATTCACGGGGTCGCAAACAGCCAGACACGACTGAGCGACTGAACTGAACTGAACTGAAAGGTTTTGGTCAAAGCATTTGGGCAAGAAAAGATGTGCAAAACTTGTATGCTGAAAACGATAAAGCTTTGATGGGAGAAACTAAAGAAAATCTAAAAAGTGATTTATACCTATTCATGGGTCAGAAGACTCAATATTGTTCAGACAACAATTCTCCCCATATTGATTTACAGATTTAATACAATCCCTTTCAAGTTCCCAATAGGAAATTTTATAGAAACTGACAAGTTGATTTGAAAATTCATATGTAAATGGAAATGACTGAGAACTGTCAAAGCAACTTTGAGGAAAGAACACATTCAAATGGTTTACACTACCTGATTTTAAGGTGTATTACAGGGACTTCCCAGAGTTTACTCAAACTCGTGTCCATTGAGTCAATGATGCCATCCAACCATTTCATCTTCTGTCACCCCCTTTTCCTCCTGCTTCAATCTTTCTTTTATGGACATCCATAGGCAAAGGTATTAAATATAATAAGAAGACTAGACCTAAACCTCATACCTTACATATAAATTGACTCAAACTGGGTCACAGATTTAAATATAAAATTATATAATTTTAGAAGAAAACATAGCAGAAAATATTCATGACCTAGCATTAGGCGAAGAGTTCTTACACATGACACTAAAAGCACAATATATAAAAGGAAAAAAAATCAATACATTGAACTTCCTCAGAATGAAAAACTTTGCTCTGTGAAATACCCTGTTAGGAAGATAAAAAGACAAGCTATGGACTGGGAAAATACATTAGTAAATCACATCTCTAACAAAGGATTTGTATACAGAATATGTCAAGAACTCTTAAAACTCAACTGTGCCTTCACAAGAAATTGCAAAAATAAAAAAACAAACAAACAGAAAATACTACAGAGAGGTTGCATATACTGACCATCTAGCGTCCCTCATCAGTAATATTTTCCATAATTAGAGTCATTGTCAAAACAATTAATTGGCACAATACAATTAAGTAGAGGCACAGTTATTTCCAAATAAAAATTACAAATTGATACTCAATTAAATTATTAGAAAACTTTGACCTATGTTTGGAACAACTTGATTTGGTGAATCTATATTTTCAACTGTAAATTTTATGAAATCTAAGTATAGATCAAATATTCCTGGTGAAATTTATCCTCCACATTGAAATGTGCTGTAAGTATAAAAGACACACCAGATTTCAAAAACTTCATATAAAAATATCTCATTAATAATTTTACAGTGATCATATACTGAAATGAAAGCAGATCAGATTGATATACACGATACATCATTAAAATTAATTTCACCATTTTAAAAAACTTTTTTAACGTGGCCACTAGAAAATTAAAAACTAGCATTCACATTATTTTTCTATTGGATAGTGTTCCTCTAAGGTGCCACAAAGGTAAAAACTGCAGGGAGCAGCTATCACCCTGGAGCTTCAGGGGTGTGGGAAGAGAAGAGTTTGTAATTACTAGAACTTGGGAGAGGGGCTCCCTGGAGCTAAACCTCAGGCTTCTGAAAAGGGGGTACTTGCCAACTGATGCCAAGATGTCTGAATTTGGAGGAAGGTGCCTGTGTTGCTGGAACCAAGACTTCTGAAGAGGGAGGACAGATTGTTGGTAGTGTCTCTGAGCAGACATGATGAGGCAGATTCTTCCAAGTGTTGGAAAAACTGCAACCAGATTCAGCTGACGCTACAGGAAGGCACTGCTGTTTGCAGGGTGAACACACAAGGCTGCAGTGGTACAGGAACCACAGACAGGAAAATCCACCGCAAGCAAATAGGCAGGAAGTCTCTACCTTCTCCAGCTTTGCGGTCTCCTTCTACTGCCCCCTATTGGCAGAACCTAACAAAGCTACAGTTTTTCCAGTAGTCAAGAAGGGATGCGAGAGTTGGACCATAAAGAAGACTGAGCGCTGAAGAATCGATGCTTTTGAACTGTGGTGTTGGAGAAGACTCTTGAGAGTCCCTTGGACTGCAAGGAGATCCAATCCAGTCCATCCTAGAGGGAATCAGTCCTGAATAGTCATTGGAAGGACTGATGCTCAAGCTGAAGCTCCAATACTTTGGCCACCTGATGTGAAGAGCTGACTCATTTGAAAAGACCCTGATGCTGGGAAACATTGAGGGCAGGAGGAGAAGGGGGCGACAGAGGATGAGATGGTTGGATGGCATCATGGACTCAATGGGCATGAATTTAAACAAACTCTGGGAGATAGTGATTGACAAGGAAGCCTGGCGTCCATGAGGTCTCAAAGAGTCAGACACAACTGAGCAACTGAACAACAACAACAACATACAGTTGGCCAACAAAGCAGAAATGTGGCTCGTAGTGCCTTACTGCCGGCATTACAAAGCAGAGTTTGGAGTTGAGGTAAGAACTTAGTTACTACCACAGTACAACTTCGACAAAGTCACTTAGGTAGCCTCCAAATATCTATATTGTCCTTCCATCATTCCTGAGATGTGACTGGGAAGTGGCTCCACAGACAAGAACTACCATTTCTCAGTTTCCTTTGCATTTAGGTGGGGCCTTCCTGACAAGTCCTTGCCAATGGAATGCTGGTGGAAGGGGTGTGGGTGACATTCAGGCCAATCTAAAAAGCTCACCTCCCTTCTCTACTCTTTCTGTTTTTCCCACCTATTGGCTGGTTATCAGCATCCAGGGTGACCTTGGATGCTGTATGTTGAAACGACAAAATTAATGTTACCTTAATGGATACATAATTCTTCAGACACTCTACTTTGGCCCCTAGGTAGAAATGGGCATAGTATCCCTAGTTGCCATGAGGTCACCAAGGAGGCATTTTTAAAAAATTTTAATTAGGGGATAATTGCTTTACAATGTTGTGTTAGTTTCTGCTATACAACACCGTGAATCAGCTATAAGTATACATATATCCCCTCCCTCTTCAGCCTCCCTCCTACCCACCCCCATCCCACCCCTCTAAGTCATCAAAGAGCACTGAGCTGAGCTTGCCAAGGAGGTTTTTAAATCTACCAGCAGAGAATTCACAAATGCTTATCAAAACTCTACTCCCATATATATCCATTTTCCATATAAGAAGAAATATTTCTTTTACCTTTCGAACTTAAAGATTATTTAGCTGGGAAAATGGATACTCTTCCCAAGAGTTTTAGAGAATTTATTCATGTATTCTAAATTGGAGAGTACTTAGCATTGATAATACTTCTGGTATAATATTGCAATTATGTTATAACAGCATACTATTAAACTTGTTAGAAAATCTGAGTAATTTTATGTAAAATGTACGTTCAGGATGAGGTGATGAGGGTGAATTCTAGCACCTATCTTCACCACAACAAAAGTGTTTTGTTTTTTAAATGATTCATATGCCAAATTATTAACAAGGGGTCATCTTCAGTCTCCAATTAAAGTCATATGTTAACATGGATTTGAACTTCCACCAACCCCTTCATTTAACACAGGTGTAAAAGGTGGGATTTTGCTATGGGAATGGCCCTTGGGCACCAGTGTTATGGTGCACCAGTGTTGTTGTGGCTTAGTCCCTAAGTTGTGTCCTACTTTTTGAGACCCCATGGACTGCAGCACGCCAGGCCTCCATGTCTATCACCAACTCCTGGAGTTTACTCAGACTTATGTCTATAGAGTTGGTGATGCCATCCAACCATGTCATTCTCTGTCGTCCCATTCTCCTCCCACCCTCAGTCTTTCCCAGCATCAGGGTCTTTTCCAATGAGTCAGTTCTTTACATCAGGTGGCCAAAGTATTGGAGCTTCAGCTTCAGCATCAGTCCTTCCAGTGAATATTCAGGGTTGATTTCCTTTAGGATTGACTGGTTTGATCTTGTTGTCCAAAGGACTCTCAAGAGTCTTCAGCAACACAATTCGAAAGTATCAATTCTTTGGCACTCAACCTTCTTTACGGCCCAACTCTCACATCTGTACACTACTGGAAAAACCATAGCTTTGACTACATGGACTTTTGTCAGCAAAGTGATGTCTCTGCTTTCTAATACCTTGTCTAGCTATCTCATAGCTTTCCTTCCAAGGGAGCAAGCATCCTTTAATTTCATGGCTGCAGTCACCGTCTGCAGTGATTGGAGCCCAACAAAACAAAATCTGTCACTGCTTCCACCTTTTCCCCTTCTATTTGCCATGAAGTGATAGGAGCAGATGCCAATGTCATGTAAAGTATAATCAGAATTCTCTCAGATGTGCAGACTAGATTCAAGGAGATGGAGAGGGACTTCCCCAGTGGTGCAGCAGGTGCAGGTTCAATCCCTAGATGGGGAGTGAAGATCCCACATGCCTTCCATCCAAAAAACCCAAAGAACATAAAACAGAAGCAATATTGTGTGCTGTGCTCAGTCGTGTCCAACTCTTTGCAACCCTATGGACTGTAGCCTGCTAGGCTCCTCTGTCCATGGGGATTCTCCAGGCAAGAATACTGGAGTGGGTTGCCATGCCTTCCTCCAGGGGATCTTTCCAACCCAGGGACTGAACCCAGGTCTTCCATATTGCAGGCAGATTCTTTACTGACTGAGCCACCAAGAAACCTTGGGCTAATGCTACCAGTTTCTCAGTGTGGTGGAGTCCTCACTGAGGCCACATCTGGAAAACATGCATCAGTGAAGCCCACCTTAGGTTCTTTGTACTTGCTATTGCCATTGTCATGATATACCCATGACTGGCTTATATTTCCACTGCCAGTTCCTCTGGACTTTCCCAATATTTTTTAAAAAGATAATTTATTTATTTTTATTTTTGGTTGCACTGGGTTTTTTCATTGCTGTGCTCAGGCTTTCTCTAGTTGTGGTGAGCAGGGGCTGCTTTTCATTGTGGTGCTCAGGAAGACTATAAAAATGGTCCACATAAAAAAAAATCTTAAAAAAACAGGAGATGGAGGAAAGAGGATTTTTTGAGCTAGTCAAAGAGAACAGTTGCTTTAAAACCTTCCATGCATTACAAGAGGAAGCCTGGAACCTCCACAACAATGTCATAAGATTGCCCTAAATTCTTTTTTAGATGGTTATAAAGTTTAGAATTTCTACTTTCAGATTTTGAAATAGCATGAAGAAACTGGTTAAATATGTTTCTAGAAAGACAGTCAGCAACCTCTCATGATATTCATGTTGAGTGTTGGCTAAAGAGGCCAGAGAGAATGGAAAGAGGATCTATACCAGTGTCTTCATGGAGTGGCCCGAAGGTCTTCCAGAACTGTACAACTCTGTTTTGGAAGATAATGAAGATGTCTCTGTCTTTCTCCCTCTCACCACTAGTGCCATGGACAGGCTCTCTTGTATAGACCTGAATTCCCACTCTGCTCATTGAGCCACTGGAGTGCAGACTTCTCCACGCCAGCTCGCTTTCCTTTCACTTGCTTTCTCTCTGCCGAGTCCTCACTTCAGAAATACTTACTGATTTAAAGGGATATTGCCACTCTTTTCAGTGTTATCAACTGCCAGTTCCTTCTTCTAAGTGAGGCTCAAAAGGAGTGATACATAGTTCATACATACTGCTGCTGCTGCTAAGTCACTTCAGTCGTGTCCGACTGTGCGACCCCATAGACGGCTGCCCACCAGGCTCCCCTGTCCCTGGGATTCTCCAGGCAAGAACACTGGAGTGGGTTGCCATTTCCTTCTCCAATGAATGACAGTGAAAAGTGAACGTGAAGTCGTTCAGTCCTGCCCGACTCTTAGCAACCCCATGGACTGCAGCACACCAGGCTCCTCCATCCATGGGGTTTTCCAGGCAAGAGTACTGGAGTGGGTTGCCACTGCCTTCTCCGTCATACGTACTAGAGGTCTATGAACCTCTAGTTCTAGGGGTCAGAGTGGATTAAGGCACACAAAAAGATTAAGCTACCTGTATCTGAGATCAGCTGCCAACCTCCAAAATACTGCCCTCATTAGTTCTCCACTATTCCTGAAATTCCCACCAATTCTCCCTCTTAAAGGGCCTGCCAAAGGAATCCAACTAGGTTTTCAGGCTCTGAAAACAAAGCAGTGAAGTAGTTCACATTTGGCTTTAGCACAGTTCCTGCTCAATAACTGAGGAGTGATTTAACCTCTCTGAACTTTGGTTTCTTCATTTGTTAAAAAGAATCCTTTATCTTCAGTGCACCTGACACCTATTTCTTGGAGTCTCTGAGCAGCTGGCATTTATTATTCAATAACATGCAAGATTGCAAGGCTGAAAGTGGTCTCTCTTCCTGTGGTATCTACATTTTCATAATAGTATCTCAGTAACTTATATCTGACGGATATTTGTAAGTTTCCACTGAATCCTCCCACCAGCTCTGTGTGACAGTCTGATTACATATCTATCTCTAATTAACTGTCAAGAAAATGGTCTAAAATGGGTATATATGACCTGCCCGCCATTATGGGACAAACTGGTGGTAGAACCAGAATGAGAGACCGCATCTCCTCATGTCTGGCCCAGTGCACTTTTCTAGAGATGAACATTTCTGATCTCTGTGTTTCTGGACCCTCCAGGATTTATTTCTGATCATCTGGACAGAAAAAGAGAGGGGAATCCCAGGTTTTGCTCTAAGCATAAAACTGCTAGCCTCACCTCTAGTTTATTACACGCTCTATGGTCTCTGACTCATGCCCAACGCCTTTTCCTCAACTTGGGAAGCCCCTGCCATCAGAAATCTACCAACTCTTCACCATCTGCCTGGAGACCTTCTTCGGGCAGCCTGCCCTGACCAAACCCACACTCCAGGATTATTCCTTTAGCATCTAAGCATCCAGAATCCTCAGTTAGTTGCACATTTTTTGTGTTAATGGGTGAGGTTCTTCTAAAAAAGAGAAAAATGATAGTGTAACAATCAGAGATTTAATCAAACTGTAAGATTTTAGGTTATGACCAGGATTAATACTGATGAAATAAAAATTCACATTTTAAGGCAAGTAAAGAAAAGCATAAACATAAAATTTTTCTCTGCCTTCTGACCTCCTCCCTCACATCTAGTGTGCATTATGCACCAACCGGATCTCCCCAGTGGCAGAAATACCTGTTCAACCGTAAAGAACAATGTTCTCCCGGTGTGGGCAAGATCACTTCTAAGGAGACCAACATTCTTTCTTAATCTTGAAAGAGGTCATGATGACATATTACTGGATAACTCCTTTAGGAGATAATATTCTGTCTTAATGCTGGCAAAATCACTTTTTAGGAGACCAACATTCCTTCTTCATCTTGTAAGGGGTCATGATGACATATTACTCGATAACTCCTTTAGGGGATAATATTCCTTTTTAACACTGTAAGGGGTCACAGTAACCCAGTACTTTATAGGTACACATCTGAATTATGTAAACCATCAATATCTGATGTATAACCCTTTGTCTCAAAAATGGATATAACTGTTCTTTGACCTCTAATTGGCAGAACAGTTCTGAGTTCTCTGAGAGAGATTGTCTCCCAGGTTATAATCTTCAGGTTGGCTTAAAAATTTCCATTCTTTTTGATATTTGGCAAAACTAATACAATTATGTAAAGTTTAAAAATAAAATAAAATTTTAAAAAATTTCCATTCTGTTCATAGATTGACTATTGAATTTTTTCATCAACAATTCAAATCTCTGGGATACTGGGAAGGAAATTTACATAGGAATTTCAGAACCCCAAAAGGTCAGAGATTTGATAAGAATGGATAGCCCTGGGGAGTTCTGAATTTCTTGGTCTTTTTCATTTTAATTTTTTAGCTGTACTGGGTTTTCATTGCTGCACGCGGGCTTTCTCTAGTTGTGGTGTGCGGGCTTCTCATTGCGGTGGCTTCTCTTGTTACAGAACATGGGCTCTAGAGCATGCAGGCTTCACTAGTTGAAGTGCTTGTGCTTAGTCGCCCTGCAGCATGTGGGATCTTCCAGGACCAGAGATCAAATCCACGTCCCCTGCGCTGGCAGGCAGATTCTTATCTACTGGACCATCAGGGAAGTCCTGAAGCCTTTTCTAAGAAAAGGAAATGAAATGGAGTTCTCTTTTCAGTTTGAAAGATGATGAGATGACTTAGGATAACAAGACTCACTTCAAGGTGATGAGCTATCCTATTTGAGCTTCAGCTACAATAAAACTAATGGTTGCAAGGACCAGAATGATACGCTTGTTCATTATATGCCTGGAGAGTTCCAGGGCTATCTATCCTTTGGAGGTAAAACTCATAAGTTCCCTAGCAAAGTGAGATGGCACATCCTGTTTTAACTACAGGGGAGCAATTCTGAAGTCGTACACACAAGATATACTTCAGATATCTATGTCAGTCTACTGATTTCCATAATAGTTCAGTTCAACAAGTATTTCTCAAATGTTTGTTTTTCAGGCACTGTGCCAGTTGCTAGAGATGTGGAGATAATAACTATTTGTAATAGTCAAGCATTACCAAGAGTTTTTCTTTTTTTTTTTTTAAAGCTATGTCAGACCCTGTGCTAGGTGCTTTAGACATATCATCTCATTTCAGTTTTTCCATTGCCCCATGAGGTATTCTTATTCTCACTTTACAGATAAGGAAAAGGAAGCATGGAAAGGTTGAGTAAGGTTAGACAGCTTAGTACAGAGCAGAGGTGGGACTCAACCCCAGGTATGGCTAATTCCAAACTTCATGATCTAACCCTACACCATACTTCAGAGACTATTAAGCTTTAAGGTCCTGATGGCAAAGCCGCAGGCACATACTCAAAGAAGGAACTTCAAACTACTATACTAAATGCTGAGATAGAGGTATGTATATGGTGCTATGAAAACAGAGAGCATCGCTTATGGATTTCTATACACACAGACTCTGCAGCCAGACAGCCTGGGTTTGAAGTGTGACTTGCCACTCATCAATTATGTGAACTTGGACAAGTTAAACCTTCATCTGCCTCAGTTTCCTTATCCAAAAAGAGGGATAATAATAGAACCTAATTCACAGAGTTGTTTTGAGGTTGAAAAGTGCTTAGAATAGTTCCTGGCATATATAAGTGCTATAAGTTGCTTCAGTTGTGTCCAGCTGTGTGCTTAACTCCATCAGGTTCCAGGGAAGACTTCTTTAAAGGGTTAATTGCCTGAATTGAGTCATAGAGGGTGAGTGAGTATTAGCCAGGTGAAGGAAAGAGCAAAGGTGGGCTAGGCAGGTGGGGAGAGCATCATGGGTGGGGCTTCACTACAAGTGACTTGGTAATTCTAGACTAGAGTGTAAAGTACAGAAAAGAAAGTGGTAGGGGGTTGTCTGGCAAGGCCTTGCATGTCACTTGAAAGAGTTTGGACTTGATTTTATAGACAACAGGGAACCATGAAAGGGAAGGGTTTTATGCAGGGGAACAATATGGACAGATGTCCATGGGGAGGATAGATTTGTTATATAGCCTGAAATTTACCTTGACTCAGCACAGGGACTTCCCTGGTGATCCAGAGGTTAAGACTTCGCTTCCACTGCAGGGGCTGTAGGTTTGATCCTTGGTTGGCGAAATAAGATCCCACATGCCATGCAGCCAAAAAACAAAACAACAACAAAAACCTCAGCACAGACAATGCAAGATACACACACCCCTATACATATACATGAACATATAGATAAACTCTAAGGACAGTTACTGTCTGAAGCACCTCAAAGAGGAACACATTCTAGCAGTGCTTAGTTTGCATCTGAAGGGCTCTAATTATGAGTTCATGCTCCAGAAGCAGCTACTGGAAAGCTTCAACCACTCTACCTAAATCGACACTAGAGGGTTTGCTCATTACATACAGGATGGTAGAAATAGACTTTCACTTGTTAAATAAGTAGTGTTCCAGATTTATGGACTGTTGCTTTTGTCTGCCGTTGCATCAAGGGGGCCTAAAACACTGGTACTTCCAGAGTGACATTCTAGGTCTAGAAATCCATTCGGTCCTGGCTCCTGACACCTGATGGATGAGTCTGCTGCCTGATTTGACCAGAAGTTTAGCTAAAATGATATTGCTGGAGAATTGCTAAATGTGCTTCAAATGAACCTTTCCTGCGTGGGGCTTCCTGGAGCTTATGAGGACAGGTTGTAGGACTATGCCCAACTGCTAATAAATGTATGCTTGGCAGAATTGGGTCGAAGTCCTGTTTTCAGTGGAACATACCAGCCGGTATGGAGGCCCTGAGGGATGAAGACTACAACCCACAGATAATTCTAGACATTGGAAACTACTGATATTCACTGAAAAGTACCTGATGGTGCTAGAGGCTAAACTGGCCTAGGTCAGTTTACAATAGAATTAAATGAGGGCAAGAATGGAGGCAGGGAGACAAGTTAGGAGGAGGCTGCTGCAAGTGGTTCAATCAATAGATGATGAAGATCTCAACTAGGGCAGTGACAGTGAGTAAGAAGAAAAGAGAACGGAGTTTAGAAATATTTCAGAGGTAAAATCTGGAGGTCTTGGCGAGCCATTGGATGGTAAGGTCCAGGAACAATTTGTGATAACCTCCAAGTTTCTTTGTTATTATTATTATTGAAGGATAATTGCTTTACAATGTTGTGTTAGTTTATGCCTTACAACAAAGTAAATCAGCTATTAGTATACATATATCTCCTACTTCTTGAATCTCCCTCCCACCCACCCCTTCCCACCCCTCTACAGGTTTCTTGTTTGAGTTATTAGGTAGACATTAGTGACATTCACTGATGAAGGGGCAGTATAATAACCAGAGGAAGAGAAAGTCTGGGAAGGACCAGGGGCAAGCATTTTAATTATGCTCTGCATACGCTGAGCTTAACATCCACATGGAGATGTCCAGCAAGCATTTGGATAATATAAGCCTGAAGCTCAAGGGAAAGTGAGGGTTGGAAATATAGATGGAAAGTCATCAGCACACAAGGCCTAGAGAATACTTCAAGAGTGGATGGATCTTCAGCTACCATAACACAAAATCAGTAAATGATGTTTAAAAAGTGTTTGATAAGAAAACAGTAGAATGTGGAAAACAACACAGTGCTCCTCAGAAAAGCAAACACTGAATTACCATATGATCCAATAATTCCATTTCTGGAGATATATATATATATCCCAAAAAAATGATAGCAGAGGCTCAAACAGATATTATACACTTGAGTTCACAGCAGCACATTCATAATAGCCAAAGATGGAAATAGATCAAATGTCCATCAATGAATGAAAAGATAAATAAAATATGATGTTGTATGTGTACAAAATAGAATATGTTTCAACCTTTAAAAAGGAATGAAATTCTGATATATATGACAACATAGACAACCCTGGAAGACATTTGCTAAGTGAAATAAGTGTGACAACAGAGGACAAATATTGTATGATTCCATTTATATGATGTACCTAGAATAAAATTTATAGTGACATGACCTAGAAGAGTCATTACCAGGGGCTGGGCAGGAAGGGAATGAGAAGTTATTGTTTACTGGATACAGAAGTTCAGTTTGAGAGAATGAAAAACTTCTGTAGATGGCTTGTGGTGATGACTGTACCACAACACAACTGTGCTTAATACCACTGTACACATAAAATAGTCGAAATGGTAAATCTGTGCAATGTATATTTTATTGGAAAAAAAACAAAGAAACAGTGGGATAATCATATTCTTTTCAATGACTGAGGTAAACACCATAAGGAATACTTCAAAGAGAGATTGCTTTTGGGAAGCATGAAAGGGGTGGGCATAGGGTCTTCTGCTTATCCCTTTGTATAAGCCTTTTTTTTTTTTTTTTGTATAAGCCTTTGGTATGCTTTTTTAAAAAGAAAAAAACTATATGCATCAAATAAAAACATTTTAAACTGAAAAAAGAGTGGAGGAGATCACTCAGGGTGAGGTTGAGGAAGTGGTGGAAGAAGAGATTGTTGTTGTTCAGTCGCTAAGTCATGTCTGATTCTTTGAGACCTCATGGATCCCAGCACGCCAGGCTCCTCTATCCTCCACTATCTCCCGGAGTTTGTCCAAGTTCATGCCTATTGAGTCGGTGTTGCCATCCAACCATTTCGTCTTCTGTCGTCCCCTTCTCCTCCTGCCTTCAATCTTTCCCAGCATCAGGGTCTTTTCCAGTGAGTTGGCTCTTCACATCAGGTGGCCAAAGTATTGAAGCTTGAGCTTCAGCTTCAGCATCAGTCCTTCCAATGAATTTTCAGGGTTGATTTCCTTTAGGATTGACTGATTTGATCTTCTTGCAGTCCAAGGGACTCTCAAGAGTCTTCTCCAGCACCACAAAAGAAGAGGTACCTTAGGATAAAAGTGGCAAGAAACAAAACCCCACTAAAATAAGGTAGTGAAAAGAGAGAGTCATTACAAGGATACAGGAAGTCACGAGGAAATGTAGTGCAGCCATCACCACAGCCCCTCACAGAGAGTCAGAACTCCCCTGGGTGCCCTCTCCCGTGCTTCCTCTCCTCAGTCCCATCTCCCTCCTGTTCCTCTCACCATGCTTCCCCCTCTGCTCCTCTGTCTGCTCCTCTGTACCCCTCCCTGTTTCAGGATCTCTTCCCTGTTTCTCAGGCAGAGTTGCCTTTATTTCTCACGCTGCCTCCTCTGCCCGGAAGTGCCTTCTAGTCACTCATCCACTCACACAATCACAACCATAGGGTCAGCGTCTGAGTCGGTGTGACCCCTCACCCGAGTTCCCTGCCGTCTGCTTCCTTTATCTCACTGCATTCTGGGGGAGAAAGAAGGACTCCCACAGGTATGGTATCCACCTCCCATTAGAGAGCCATCACTAGACCTATTGACTGTGTCGGGGGCTTTACCATCCCTTCCTGAGAGATTATGGGTTTGGGAAGTACTGCAGTGAAGGAGATGTAAGCTGGGTATGAACCCAAGATATAACTACTATCGATTAAGATCCTTGAGGGACAGAGGAGTAGAAGAATCCAGAGAAGAAAAGTCAGGAAAAAGAGTTTCAGGCAGACAAATCCAGTGAGAAATGCTGCAGAGCAAGATCCTGTAAAATAAAGACTTAAAAGGTGCCCGTTGAGTTTGGCACTGGGGTGAATGAGAAGGAAGGACTTCGAACATCAAATACAAACCATTCTTTCAAGAGGCTTGGCTGGCAAGGCTTGGAGGGCAGGGAGACATAGGTTGAAAAGATTTTTGCTTGTTTTTATTCAAACAAAACAGAGGTTTTGTTGCGGTTACAAGTACAGCAGGGTGTAAGGGAAGAGCAGAGATTTGTAAAGAGATGGACAGGTGACAAGGTGGGTGTTGACCTAGAGAAGGGATGAGTTATCCGCTGAGACAGGTAGAACAGCCTAAGAATTGCAGTAACATTTTACAGAAAACCCAAATGAAACTTTTGGCCAACCCAACAGGAGACAATCAGGCCAAGGATAGTACCTAGTACCTAGGGGAATGCCAACACAACACAAACGAGCGCCAACTCCAGATCTGATGGTCCAGGGGGAATGTTTACTTTGGGTCTAGGTTTCCTACCATCATACAGCTCTGTACCACTCCTTAAACTAATTGGCTTTGTGCCCCAGGAGTGCCTAATAATAACTTTTACAAACTATCATCAGAAAGGAAAGTATGGAGCACTAAAATCATATATCACATTCCGGAAAGAGGACAGAAAGGGGAATTATGACCCACCTTCCCTCTCGGGGCCTCTGTTTCCCCACGGTGAAAGTGAAGGGCTGGGACTTCCCTGGTGGTCCAGTGGTTAAGACTCCGAGCTACCACTGCAGGGGGTCAATCCCTGGAAGGGGAACTGAGATCCCACATACTGAACAGTGAAAGTGAAAGTGAGTCGCTCAGTCGTGTCCCATTATTTGCAACCCCATGGACTATACAGTTCGTGGAATTCTCCAGGCCAGAATACTGGAGTAGGTAGCCTTTCCCTTCTCCAAGGGATCTTCCCAACCCAGGGATTGAACGCAGGTCTCCTGCATTGCAGGCAGTTTCTTTACCAACTGAGCTATGAGGGAAGAGCGGCAAAAAAACAAAACAAAACAAAATAAAAAACAACAACAACAAACAACACATAAACAAGTGAAGGGCTGGTCTCAGTTGTTTCTCTGGCTCCTCTGGCTGGAACACTCTGATTCTTTGACTTCTGGCTTATCTCTGCTCTTCTTGTAGCTGTATTAATATTCTCCTACATTCATACAAATGGGGGAAGCTGACTACATTCTTTTACAAGCTAATGATAACAGGGGAAAAAATCCAAGGAACCTGAACAATCACAAAATATGATCAGTAAAAGAAAAGGAGAGTCAAAAGGAAAAAAATGTGATTGGCTTCTTGCTACTAATGTCCGTGCCCAGCCGTGCAACAGTAAGGCTGTGTTCCCTGGAGATCAAATCAATGGCTCAAAAGGGGAAAACAAACCACCTTTTTTCTCTGGTCAAATCAAGATTTTCTACTCCAATAAAAATAAAATTAAAAATAAGTAAAAATAAAGAATAACTTAAAAAAATCAAGACTTATTCCCTGTCCCTGCTAACTTTTGAGGAGACAGTGAATATCTTCCTCTCTCTGTAACATCCCTCACAGTTGTCATAAGCATTAAGAGTATTTTAACATATATAAAAGAATATATGCTTAATTATTATTCTAACTCACCAACTATTCTCACCAAACTTTCAGAACTTCATGGGCAGGGGGAGATTAGACTAGGGACCGTATGCCCTGTCCACCTTCTTCCATGCTGCCTGCTTGCAACAATTTACCAGTGTCAACGCCTGGATTCCTCACTCCTAGTCTGAAGTTTAAAAATACTTTGAGTGGGATTACAAAGAAAGATCATGCTGCCATTTCTACAAAAAGATGGTACAACTGATTTGTATATACATCAGATCCTTTCAGTTCTTTTCCCAGGGTCAAGGATGGGATTATTCAGTCTTGTCTACACCCTCAACCCTCTTGTGACCAGATGGCTTTTAATTGTGTCCAGGTGGCCAGGGAGAGAGGTAAAAGTGGTGGTCAAGAAATTCCCTTGTTCATGTAGATCAGACCTAGGCCCATGAATCAATCACAGGTGCATGGACCCACACAGGAAGGTAGTTTATCCAAATATTTCACCACACAGGCTGAGTCCCCCAACTTCAGTATTAAACATCATAGGCAAAGGCTCCAGTCTGGAGAATGGGTCAAGTTCTCAGTTTCTGCTTCAATCTGTGAGGCTGAGTCAGTCCCCTGAGTAGGGCACAGGGGACAGTACACTGCCTTCTGGTTCATGTACCAGGGCAGGTAGAGGCAGGGAGATGGTAATGGCTCAGCTGCCAGCCTTTTCAGCAGATGGTATCACCACCATGAGATAATTAGTGCGCAGTCCCACAGTGGGGCTGGGTATAGAGAATGAACAACTGAAATTGAAAATCAGATGAACAGAAATGTAGGGGAGATTGTGGCCCAGCTGTAAATGGTCATGCCTCAACATGAAAGGCTCCAATTGCATCAGCTCTAAAGATGCAGAGCTTTTTCCATTGGCATTTGGGTCTCAAACACTTAACTAGCTTCCTGCTGTTGAGTAGCTAAGTCATGTCTGACTCTTTGAGACCTCGTGTACTGTAGCCCGCCAGGCTTCTCTGTCCATGCGATTTCCCAGGCAAGAATGCTGGAGTGGATTGCAATTTTAGTCTCCAGAAGATCATCCTGACCCAGGGGTTGAACCTGCACCTCCTGCATTGGCAGGCGGATTCTTTACCACTGAGTCACCAGGGACGCCCAACTAGCTTCCTAGGTCTACTTTATTTCTGCTCTTTCTCAGAAAGCACTGTCTCTGCGATTCTTTCTTTGCAAAGGTTTGAACCATCTTGCAACTCAGTTCTACTGCTCCCTGGGCAGCCCCTCAGCACACCTGCCTAGAGCCCTAGGTATCATGGCCAGAAGCCCTTAGGAAGGAGCCTGCGCTTGCCCCAGCGCTTCCACCCTCTGCCTGTGTGCTGCTTTGCTTATTTAACCAAGGGCTGCCGTTGAATGTTACCAAGATGATAAACTGCGCTTTTGACTATTCCTTTGTTGTTTTAAACATCCTTTTGATGCACTAAGAGCCACTTATATATACATAAAATAAGTGGCCCTCTGTTTTATGAACTGTTAGACCGAAAATGTGTCAGCTCAAGTGCAATCTACCAATTTACTGATTGTTGGTCTATGACTAATCAACAGAAATGAGCTGTGTTACTGGCAGACGTGCCAACAGTTACTTCATTAGTTGTACGTGTCTGCGTGGAGCAAGAGGTTGTAAAATAACAGTGGTGAAGAAGACCAAGGCCCCAGCTAACCCCAGGCTAAGGGGGCCCTGGCTTGCTAAATGGGTGTGCAAGGGTCGTCCTACTGCCCTCAGTTCGGGGTAAGTCTGACCACTCGAGGCTGAGTTCCCTCCCTCACAGGAAATGAGTTGGTTTACCCTCCACCTAGAGTCTCTGATACTTGGCCATCGAGTTGCTTTTATTAATACAAGCAGGACTTTCAGAGTGACGTGCCTTTGGGGAGAAGGAGAAAAGACTATAAACATAAAAGAAAGGGAAACTGAATAAAAAAGGAAAGCCCTCCTGCAGTCGGAAGGTGGCTTCCTCCTCCACACTGGCTAAGTACACTGGATTCATAAACACTCTTATTGAATTGGGTTTCAGAGCTTCGACTTCATATTGACTTAGTAGATAGATAAGACAGAAGCAAACACAGCATCTAGCGATCTGACTCCAGAGTGGGGCCACCAGGGCATGACCTGGCTGTACTGAGGACACAGGCAATGTTTGTTCTTAGCATGTCCCACTGCCTCTTTTGACACATTCTCCCCACCCCTTTTCAGCCCACTTCCCTGGGTCCCAGTGTCTCCTGCTGTTAATGCAAGTTCGTGCACCTGACAGTGAGGTTAAACAAACTGAAAAGGTGGAGTTTGGAATAGGGAAAGGTTTACTGCAGGGCCATGCCAGGGGGCGGGTGGCTCCTGCTCGAAAAAGCCTTGAGCTCTCTGAAGGGTTTCTACAAAGCACTTTTAAAAAGTCAGGTGGGGCACGGGGTCGACAGGTATGTGATCAACTCACACAGGATTCTCTGATGGCTAGGGAAGAGGATAGTGTCACAGGGGTTAAGTCCTTAGGCTCCGGGAGGCCTGGGGCTATGTGCTCCTGATCATCAAGTACTTAACATTTTCAATTTGGTGGGGGGTTTTCACATCTGTGTGAAAAGGAGTACGTCAAGGCTGTATATTGTCACCCTGCTTATTTAACTGATATGCAGAGTACATCATGAGAAACGCTGGGCTGGAAGAAGCACAAGCTGGAATCAAGATTGCTGGGAGAAATATAAATAACTTCGGATATGCAGATGACACCACCCTTATGGCAGAAAGTGAAGAGGAACTAAAAAGCCTCTTGATGAAGGTGAAAGAGGAGAGTGAAAAAGTTGGCCTAAAGCTCAATATTCAGAAAACTAAGATCATGTCATGTGATCCCATCACTTCATGGGAAATAGATGGGGAAACAGTGGAAACAGTGTCAGACTTTATTTTTTTGGGCTCCAAAATCACTGTAGATGGTGATTGCAGCCATGAAATTAAAAGACACTTACTCCTTGGAAGGAAAGTTATGAACAATCTAGATAGCATATTCAAAAGCAGAGACATTACTTTGCCAACAAAGGTCCGTCTAGTCAAGGCTATGGTTTTTCCAGTGCTCATGTATGGATGTGAGAGTTGGACTGTGAAGAAAGCTGTGTGCCGAAGAATTGATGCTTTTGAACTGTGGTGTTGGGGAAGACTTTGAGAGTCCCTTGGACTGCAAGGAGATCCAACCAGTCCATTCTAAAGGAGATCAGTTCTGGGTGTTCATTGGAAAGACTGATGCTAAAGCTGAAACTCCAGTACTTTGGCCACCTCATGCGAAGAGTTGACTCATTGGAAAAGACTCTGGTGCTGGGAGGGATTGGGGGCAGGAGGAGAAGGGGACGACAGAGGATGAGATGGCTGGATGGCATCACTGACTCGATGGACATGAGTTTGAGTAAACTCCGGGAGTTGGTGATGGACAGGGAGGCCTGGTGTGCTGTGATCCACAGAGTCGCAAAGAGTCGGACACGACTGAGTGACTGAACTGAACTTTCACATCTGCAAAACAACTGAGGAAATCTGCATCAAATCCTATCATCTAGGTACTTCAGAGAGGAGCTAAAGCAGAGGACATGGGGGAAGAGCTCTCCTGGGAAGGCCTCATAAAGTCCTGCTTGTTACACCACTGCCACTTGGCCCTGTAGAGTCATCTGACCTCACCTCTAATTTAAGCTGGGGTCCCAGGTCTTAGCACTGAGCTCCACTCCAAATCTGGCCTCTGCCTCAGATCAGAAGGTTTTGTTTAAGCCCTTCAGGGCCCAACTTCATAACGGGATATCCTCCTATGTGACATGTTTGCATTTTTTAAAGAGAGGTCTTCTGGAACTCCTTAGCCTAAATGAGTGATTCTAATGGTAGAAGTTTCTGCTATGACAAATCTTTAGTAAAAGACATTTGGGGTTCCTCAGGAGGGCAGTTCAAGAATTCCTTAAAAAGTCACCTTAGGGACTTCCCTGACAGTCCAGTGGTTGAAACTCCATGATTTCACTGCAGGGGATGTGGGTGTCATCAGGGGGTATGGGTGCGATCCGTGGATGGGTGGTGATGGGGATGTGACTTTCTAGACAATTGTACTCATTCTTCTGTGTGAAGCTGGCTCGAGAATCAACAGGAAGGCTTCTGCGCAGGAGGCATGTGTCTAGAGGGCCACTGCTGTCCTGGTAGGTTTCTCAAGTGGTGAGAGAAGTGGTTTGAGAACAGTTCAGGCAGTCAAGGGTGCTGCTTGCTGGTTTTAGAACTCTATGATGCTTGTTTAGAAATTATTATCTACTTCTTGCCTCTTCTGCTTTTTTTATCAGCAGAAACGGATGAAGAACTGGATAAGAAAAACCTTAGTAACTGTCAGTCATTTTACCAAAGGTGATTTCATTGCATATAGATTATACTGTTGCTACACTACTAGAAAGCCTGCTTAGAAAACTAATGAAATTGGGGAGTAATTCTTAAGTAAAAAAGGATCTTAAATGAACTACTGATAGATACACCAATGTGATGAATCCTGAAGACATGATGCTGAGAGAAGCCAGTTTTAAAGTTCTCTACTGTATGATTCCATTTCTATGAATTTCTCAAAGAGAGAAAACTACAGTGATGGGAAACACATCAGTGGTTGCCAGGGTTTGGGGGGGGGTGTAACTACAAAGGGGCAGCATGAGGGAGTTTGGGGGGAATCCTGATATAGGTGTTTCCCTGGTGGCTCAGATAGTAAAGAATCTGCCTGCAATGCAGGAGACCCAGGTTTGATCCTTGGGTCGGGAAGATCCCATGGAGAAGTGGATGGTTACCCACTCCAGTATTCTTGCCTCAGAACCTAAAACCTTACGGAAGGTCAAGGTTTTTAACCTGGCCAATTTAGTAATTTAGATATTAAATCATAAAACCAAAGCAAACTTCCAAATGATCTCTTTTGCAGACAAAAAATTTGTGAGGACTTTAAAAAAAAAAAAAAAAGCCAATGTTGCCAAGATTAAATTTGAGTCACTAAAGAAAAAAAAAACTACTATTAAGGGGAAATGTGCTTTCCCCACTGTTTGTTTACTCCTCTGTGAAATGAGGTTTCTCTTTGATCAAAGCAAGTGATAAGTTCAAGATGTTCCAGGTCTGAAGAACAAGCAGGAAAAGAGCTTTTAGGAAAAGATCATAAAAACCCTCTAAGCTCCTCTTAAGGAAGATGTTGAATCTTAAGGTGGCGTATCCGTTTGGAGCCCTTGGCCAAGTAATGGAATGGGGTTTGCAGCCAATCGTCCACAGCCTCTCATTCCCCCTCAGCGTTTCTCAATGGTCTGAGCCTTCTGGTTGCCCAGGGTTAGGGGTGACAGCTGTTCACTATACAGACTTAACAGGCCCATTCAGATCTCAGACATTGACTGTATGAAGAATGATCAGGCTGGTGATTCCTGTTTTGGAAGGGCTAGGGTATGGAGAGGTTAGAGATACCCTATTTTGATTTTCTAGTGTGGTTCTCCAAGATGAAGATTTATATAGCAAATGTTTGTTATTTCATGAAAGTGATTTTCAATTACATTTGGTCATTGAGAATTTCAAGAAGGTGAACAATACCTCTTTGGATTATTACAGGCTCCCAAAGGGACTGTATCCCCAAGTTGGGAGAGTTACTGTTCTTCATAACTATCTACTCTGTAGTCAGATGGCCAACTAGTTTCATGCCCGCAAATGAGCCAGATTCCATAGTTCAGCTTCTGGAAAAATATTCAAGGCCCCAATTGTTTGTTTTTTTTTTTAATTGAACTTTGTATTTTGAGATCATTGTAGAGTCACATGCAATTGTAAGAAATCATGCAGTGATACACCATGCATATTTTACCCAGTTTCCCAAAGTGGGAACAGCTAATAAAACTGTAGTACAATACCACAACCATGGCACCAATACTGCCCGTGAACCATTGACCCTGCCTAGATATCCCCAGCTTTACCTGTAATCATTTGTTTGTATATGTCTGTGGATTGAGTTGTTTGCAATTCTATCACATGTGTAGGTTCATGAATCAACCGATAAGGTCAGAACTGTACGATCACACGGATCCTTCCAGCTGCTCCCTGTGCATTCATACTTACCTTCTATCTACCCCGTTTTCCTACCCCTGTGGCACCCACTAACTGTCCTCCATCACTATACAGTTTGTCATTTCATTAGTATTATATAAACAATCGTACAGTATATAACTCTTTAAGACGTATTCATCCAAGTTATTACATGAACAGATACCCTATTTCTTTTTATTGCTGAGATTCCATGGCACATATGTCCTACAGTTAATTTAAACATTAATATGTTGAAGAATACACATATGAATGATCCAGTTTCTCTGCATCCTCTCCAGCATTTGGTATCAATATTTTTTATTTTAGCTGTTCTGATAGGTGTGTCAAAGCTATGTTTTTTCCAGTGGTCATGTATGGATGTGAGAGTTGGACTATAAAGAAAGCTGAGCATTGAAGAATTGATGCTTTTGAATTGTGGTGTTGGAGAAGACTCTTGAGATTCCCTTAGACTGCAAGGAGATCCAACCAGTCCATCCTAAAGGAAATTGGTCCTGAATATTCATTGAAAGGACTAATGCTGAAGCTGAAACTCCAGTACTTTGGCCACCTCATGCGAAGAACTGACTCATTGGAAAAGACCCTGATGCTGGGAGGGATTGGGGGCAGGAGGAGAAGGGGACAACAGAGGATGAGATGGTTGGATGGCATCACTGACTCAATGGACATGAGTTTGAGCAAGCTTTGGGAATTGGTGATGGACAGGGAAGCCTGGCATGCTGCAGTCCATGGGATCGCAAAGAGTCAGACACGACTGAGTAACTGAACTGAAGTGATAGGTGTGTAGTAATATCAGACTGTGGCTGTGATTTGCACTTTCCTGATGACTAATGATGTTGAATATCTTTTCATGTGTTATGTGTCATCTGTATATCCTCTTTAGTGAAAAGTTTGTTTATATCTTCTGTCCATTTTCTAACAGGATTGTTTGAGTTTTCAGAGTTCTTTATATATTCTGGATAAAAATCCTTTTCACAGATGTATAGAACAGTCTTTTGGACTCTGTGGGAGAGGGCGAGGGTGGGATGGTTTGGGAGAATGGCATTGAAACATGTATATTATCATATGTGAAACGGATCGCCAGTCCAGGTTTGATGCATGATACAGGGTGCTCGGGGCTGGTGCACTGGGATGACCCAGAGGGATGGGATGGGGAGGGAGGTGGGAGGGGGGTTCAGGATGGAGAACACATGTGCACCCGTGGCAGATTCATGTCAATGTATGGCAAAACCAATACAATATTGTAATTAGCCTCCAAAAAATAAAGAAATAAAATAATTTTCAGATATGTACTTTGCAAATAATTTCTCTAGTTTGTAGCTCATATTAATAGGATCTTTCATAGAACAAACTTCATTATTTTGATGAAATACGATTAATAGTTTTTCCTTTTATGGATCATGTTTGTGGTTATCGAGTCTAAGAACACTTTGTTGAGCCCTAGACCATGAAGATTTTCTCCTGTGGCTTTTGTTCTACAAGTTTCATAGTTTTACACTTTAAGTCTGTGATCCTTGTTGAATTAGTCTTTATATACAGTGTGATGTTTAGGTCAAAATTCACTTATTTTGCCCATGGATGTCAATTGCTCCTGCACTATTTGTTTAAAAGGCTATCCTTCCTCCACTGAACTGATTTGATAACTTTCAAAAATCAATTGAACAAATTAGTGTGGATGTGTTTCTGGGTTCTCTATTCTGTTCCATTTATCTGTGTTATCATACTGGCTTAATTACTGTACTATATTGTAAGCCTTTACATTGGTTTATGCTTTATAAAAGTTTGCTCTTTATAAAAATCTTTTTTAGCTACTCTAGGTCCTTTGCTATTTCATATAATTTGGCGGGGGGTGTTGCACAGAGTGGCTTGTGGGATCTCAGTACCCTGGTCAGGTACCGAACCCGGGTCACAGCAGTAAAAGCACGGAATCCTAACCACTAGGCAATCAGGGAATTTCTTCCACATAAATTTTATAATAAGCCTATCTCTGTCTACAAAAATCCTTGCAGAGGTTCTGATAGAGACTTCATTAACCTATAAATCAATCTGGGGAGAACCGACATCTTTAGTATGTTTAATCTTCCAGTCCATGAACACAGTCAATCTCAAGCTCTTTCATTAATGTTTTGTAATTTTCAGCATACAAATCCTGTACCTGCTTTGTTAAGTTTATACCTAAATATTGATATTTCATTGTCTTTGGAGCAGTTGTAAATGGTGTTATTTTAGATTTCCAATTACTATATAGAAATGCAACTGATTTTTGTGTTGATTTTATATCATATGGACTTGCTGAGTTCAATGTTTAGTTCTAGAAGGTTTTTTTTTTTTTTAAAGATTTCTTGTGATTTGTTGTGCAGATGATCAAATTTTAGGCAAGACAGTTTTGCTTGATTATTTCTAATCTGTAGTTTTTAAATTTCTTTTTCTTATCTTGTTATACTGTCCAGAACTTCCAGCACAATGTTGACTAGAAACGATAAGAACAGACATGCTTCCCTCGTTCCAATCTTAAGAGGGAAAGCATTCAGTCTTTCACCATTAAACATAATGTTAGCTGTTATGTTTAGATGTTCTTTATGAAGTTAAGGAAGTCCCCCTCTACCCCTAGTATACTGAGGGTTTTTATCATGAATAAGTGTTGAATTTTATCAAATGTGTTTTTCTTTGCTAATTGATATGGGCATGTGGATGGGGCTTCCCTGGTGGCTCAGGAGGTAAAGAATCCTCCTGCAATGCAGGAGACCTGGGTTCAATCCCTGGTTCAGGAAGATGCCCTGGAGAAGGGAAGGGCAACCCACTCCAGTATTCTTGCCTGGAGAGTACCATGACAGAGGAGCCTGGTGGGCTACAGTTCATGGGTCGTAAAGAGTCAGATATATATGGTAGCCTATGTTGACTGATTTTTTTTTCAAGTTTTTATATGTTGATTTTAAAAATATTGAACCAGATTTGCATACCTTAATAAATCTCACTTGGTCGTGGTGTATAATTCTTTTATACATTGTTGGTTTCATTTTGCTAATGTTTTGTTGAACATTTTTCTAAGTTCATGAGATATTTGTCTATAGCTTTCTCCCTTTTCTGCACTTTGATTTTAGTATGCTTCTGGGACTCTGACATGGATCTTTTGTAATTTCCCACAGGTTTCAGAGGCTCTATTTTTTTTCCAGTCTATTTTTTTCTGTGTTGCTCAGATTGAGTAAATTCTATTGGTGTATCCTCAAGTTCACTGATTCTATCCTTTGTCATCTCCACTACACTATTGAACTTAACCAGCAAGTTTTTGATTTCTGCTACTGTATTCTTCAGTTTTATAATTGCTGTTTCTTTTTTATAACTTGTTGTTTCTTTGCTCTGACTTCCTATTTTTTTTGCCTTCATTTTTTGGAAGAGACATGGAAATTGCTTATTGAAGCATTTTTGTGGTGCTGCATTAAAATCCTTGTCACATAATTCTCAGTATGGTACTGGCACAAAAACAGAAATATAGACCAATGGAACAAGATAGAAAGCCCAGAAATAAACCCATGCACCTATGGGTACCTTATTTTTGACAGAGGAGGCAAGAATATACAAAGGGGCAAAGACGGCCTCTTCAATAAATGGTCCTGGGAAAACTGGACAGCTACATGTAAAAGAATGAAATTAGAATACTTCCTAACAGCACACACAAAGATAAAATCAAGATGGATTAAAGACCTAAAAGTAAGACCAGAACCTATAAAACTCTTAGAGGAAAACAGGCAGAACACTCGATGACATAAATCAAAGCAAGATCCTCTATGACCCACCTCCTCCTGCTGCTGCTGCTGCTAAGTCGCTTCAGTCGTGTCCGACTCTGTGTGACCACATAGACAGCAGGCCACCAGGCTCCCCCGTCCCTGGGATTCTCCAGGCAAGAACACTGGAGTGGGTTGCCATTTCCTTCTCCAATGCATGAAAAGTTAAAGTGAAAGTGAAGTCACTCAGTCATGTCTGACTCCTAGCAACCCCACGGACTGCAGCCTTCCAGGCTCCTCCATCCATGGGATTTTCCAGCCAAGAGTACTGGAGTGGGGTGCCACTGCCTTCTCCAGACCCATCTCCTAGAGTAATGGAAATAAAAACAAAAGTAAACAAGTGGGACCTGATGAAACTTAAAAGCTTTTGCACAGCAAAGGAAACTATAAGCAAGGTGAAAAGACAACCCTTAGAATGGGAGAACATAATAGCTAATGAAACAACTGACAAAGGATTAATTTCCAAAATATACAAGCAGCTCCTACAACTCAATACCAGAAAAACAAACAACCCAATCAAAAAGTGGGGAAAAGACCTAAACAGACATCTCTCCAAAGAAGACATACAGATGGCTAACAAACACATGAAAAGATGCTTTACATCACTCATTATTAGAGAAATGCAAATCAAAACTATAATGAGATATCACCTCACACTGGTCAGAAAGGCCATCATCAAAACGTGTACAAACAATAAATGCTGGAGAGGGTGTGGAGGAAAGGGACCCCTCTTGCACTGTTGGTGGAAATGTAAATTGACACAGCCACTATGGAAGATGGTATGGAGATTTCTTAAAAAACTAGGAATAAAACCACCATACGACCCAGCAATCCCACTCCCAGGCATATACCCCGAGGAAACCAAAATTGAAAAAGACACATGTATCCCATTGTTCACTGCAGCACTCTTTACAATAGCTAGAATATGGAAGCAAGCTAGATGTCCATTGACAGATGAATGGATAAAGAAGTTGTGGTATATATACACAATGGAATATTACTCAGAAATAAAAAGGAATGCATTTGAGTCAGTTCTAATGAGGTGGATGAAGCTAGACCTATTATACAGTGAAGTGAGTCAGAAAGAGAAAGATAAATATTGTATTCTAACACACATATACAGAATCTAGAAAAACGGTACTGAAGAATTTATTTACAGGGCAGCAATGGAGAAACAGACATAGAGAATAGACTTACGGACATGGGGAGAGGTGGAGAAGGCAATGGCACCCTACTCCAGTACTCTTGCCTGGAAAATCCCATGGATGGAGCAGCCTGGTAGGCTGAAGTCCATGGGGTCTTGAAGAGTAAGACACGACTGAGTGACTTCACTTTCACTTTTCACTTTCATGAATTGGAGAAGGAAATGGCAAACCACTCCAGTGTTCTTGCCTGGAGAATCCCAGGGACGGGGGAGCCTGGTGGGTTGCCTCTATGGGGTCACACAGAGTCGGACATAACTGAAGTGACTTAGTAGCAGCAGCAATGTAAGTTTCCATGTTACTCTTTCCATAATCTCACCCTCTCCTCCCCTCTCCCCATGCTGCTAAGTCTGCTACTAAGTCACTTCAGTCGTGTCTGACTCTGTGCGACCCCATAGATGGCAGGCCACCAGGCTCCCCCGTCCCTGGGATTCTCTAGGCAAGAGTACTGGAGTGGGGTGCCATTTCCTTCTCCAATGCATGAAAGTGAAAAGTGAAAGTGAAGTTGCTCAGTCGTGTCCGACTCTTAGTGACCCCATGGATTGCAGCCTACCAGGCTCCTCCGTCCATGGGATTTTCCAGGCAAGAATACAGGAGTGGGGTGCCATTGCCTTCTCCGGAAACTTACATTGTTATGCTATGCTATGCTATGCTAAGTCACTTCAGTCGTGTCCGACTCTGTGAGACCCCATAGACGGCAGCTCACCAGGCTCCCCCGTCCCTGGGATTCTCCAGGCAAGAACACTGGAGTGGGTTGCCATTTCCTTCTCCAATGCACGAAAGTGAAAAGTGAAAGTGAAAGTGAAGTCGCTCAGTCGTGTCCAACTCTTAGCGACCCCATGGACTGCAGCCTAACAGGCTCCTCCGTCCATGGGATTTTCCAAGCAAGAGTACTGGAGTGGGGTGCCATACATATGTAAAATAGATAGCCAAAGGGAATTTGCTGTATGGCTCAGGAAACTCAAACAGGGGCTCTGTATCAACCTAGAAGGGTGGGATGGGGAGGGAGATGGGAGGTTTCAAAAGGGAGGGGACATATGTATACCTATGGCTTATTCATGTTGAGGTTTGACAGAAAACAACAAAATTCTGTAAAGCAATTATCATTCAGTAAAAAAATAATAAATCCTTGTCAGATAATCCTAACATCTGATTCATCTTGGTAGTGATGTCAGTTGATTGTCTTTTCTCACTCTAGTTGTGATTCTCTCGTTCTTGGTATGATGGGTGATTTTTCATTGTATTCTGGACATTTGGCTCCTATGTTAGGAGACAATTTAAATCTTTTATTTGAGTGGACAATGTTTAGTTTTAGCACACAAATCTTACCCTACTTTGTAGGCTGTGGTTTCAATGACAATTTACTTTTCAGAGCCTCTGTGGTGCAATTTTGTTCAGCTTGGTTAACATGGTGCTGACGGGGACCTCACCGGTCCCTGCTGGTGCTGCCTGAGGGAGCAGAAGATGCTTCACCAGGCTGCGCTGCCTCATGTCTCTAGGTGGAGGAAGTGAGTCTCTAGTCTTTAAAAACAGCACATCTTACCTGGCTTTGCTTATTCTGGTGGCAACTCCCCCACCCCTTGCCAGTGCTGTATGCCTGGTATATCTTTTGGGGAGAAGGGAATCCTTAAGATCATAAGGACAAAAGGCTTCCTGAGCCAGACTGCTTGTTCCAATAGGATTTCCCCTTGATGGTGCCCTGTTTGCACAGTATCTTTTCGAGGGCTAGGGGAGTCTCTGGCCTGGTGGGAAAGGAAAGCACTTCTCCTGACTGCTTATTGTCAGTGGGGCTCCCTGCTACATTTCCTTGCTGGAGTTGCCATGTTCACTTGGTATTGTCAGCAGGACTCCCATTCAATCCAGAGGAGCCTACCTGAGCAACCATCTGTTGCCAGGTTGGGAGCTGGGAAATGCTGGGCCTGTGTTGCCTTCTGTTGGGTGTTAAGTCATAAGGCTACCATGGTGTTTCTCCAGTCCTGGAATTCCCAGCCACTATGTCTTCTTCTTTACCTCTTTTAGAATTCTCCTTTGGTTGCCTCTTGAATTATTTCTAGGATTCATAATTATACTCAGCTGAGAGGAATAGGGAGCAATGAGTCTATGCCATCTTGTCCAGACTGAAAGTAGAAGTCCAATTTCACATTGGTTTCTGCTTCTGCTTCTCCTAGGAATGACTCTGGCTTTCATCTGCCACCCTTCTCTTGGTAAAGAGATGCTCAGGAGGCTTTGCTTTGGGTAATATAACAAGTTCTCAGTTCAGGAGGGTTTTTTCTGTTTATGACTGTGGTCTGTTTGTTTTTTAGAAGAAAGGCTGGCAGAGACCAGCCCTGAAGCAGCAACTGTGTTACCATGGGGAAACACTCTTGATTGGAGGCTGAATCAGCTGTGGATCTGTCTGGCCTATATGACACTCTAGTGGCCCTGTACTCACAGGATCATATTTTGAGGAGTCAGAACAACCAAAATTTGGCATTAATATTTCCAGACAGGATGTAGGCAGAAAATCAGAAAATAAGATTTTAAAATATTCTCCTTTCTCTGCAGAAAACCTTGGCATATCAGTGTGCAGCATACTCTGTGCAGCACTGATCTTCAAGGAAAACAAGAGGCCACTGGAGAAGACTGCCCGTTCCAGTACGCTGAATCGTGACCCCCAGAGATGTCCACGTCCTAATCCTTGGGATCTGTGAAGATGTTACCTTACATGGACTTTGCAGGTGTGATTAAGTTAAGGATTTAAGATGGGGATATTATCCTGGATTATCCAGGTGGGCCTAATCTAATTACAGAGTCCACATAAGGGAGAAACAGCAGGGTTAGAATTAACGAAGGCAATGTGAAGCAGGGGTCAGACACCCAGAGAGAGGTTTGAAGATGCTATGTGCTGGCTTTGAAGATGGAAGAAGGGGCCAGGAGCCAAGGAATGCCTGGGGCTTCTGGAAGCTGAAAAATGGATAATTTTAGACTTCTAATCTCCAGAAGTGTAAGATAATACATTTATGTTGTTTTAAGCCATGAAGCTTGTGGTAATTTATTATAGTAGCAACAGGAAGTAATACACTAACAGAGGGCAAGGAAGGGTCATGATGGGGGTGGAAGGTCAAAGAGTCCTGTAGAGTAGTAGGAAGATGGCTGCTGAGAGGAGACTGATTCAAAGTCTAGACCATGGCTGAAAATTAGAACTTTTTATGATGATGGGAAGGTTCTGTATCTGCACTTTCCAATACACTAGCCATTATTAGGCACATGTGACTACTGAGAACCTGAAATGTGGCTAGGGCTAATGAGGAAATGAATTTTTAATCTGATTTACTTAATTACATTTAAATTTCAAAAGTTTCATGTAGCTAGTGGCTGCTTGTATTGGACTACGCAGGTCTCTACCATTAAAAAGAGCGTGGATAAGGTAAATACAAACTTATTCATTCAATTCTTCAATGCTAGAAAACTAGCTTGCCAAAAACAGCTTGTATCAAATTAAAGAAGCACCAACACTTCTCTGGAGATCAGATTTCTCATAACCTCTGCCATAATACAAGCACAAACCTGGAAGAGGAAAAAACATCTAAACAAACTGCCAAACTGCTATCATAAAATCCATGAACTTCACAGGAGATATATGAGGTCAGCCCTTGGTGAAACATCTATACATTAGAAGAACCTAGAATACACTGGTCCCAGCCTCTGACACCAAAAAGAGTAAAGCTGGAAACGAAACAAGATAGAATTTCAAAAGCACAGAAATCTGGGACCCATTTAACAGGGAAAGACATATTACTACATGCCTCAGAGGTCCAGGGCAAAAGCAGATGGTCATAATGGCGACTCTGAGTCACAAAGCAAGGTTATATTATGTTCTGAGCCATCTGTTTAAGAAGGCAAACAGTGAATGATGCAATTTAAAAAAGAAAGAAAACCTTAACAAAGAAAATGGGTAAATGGAAAATAAAACAAAAAACTATGTTTCCAGTGTCATGCAAAACCCCTACTTTTTTTCTTAAACTTTTTATTTTGTACTGGAGTATAGCTGGTTAACAACATTGTGATAGTTTCGGGTGAGTGCCAAAGGGACTCAGCCATACATACACATGTATCCATTCTCTTCCAAACCCCCTCCCATCCAGGATGCCACATAATACTGAGCAGAGTCCCATGTGCTATATAGTCATTCCTGCTGGTTATCCATTTTGAATACAGCAGTGTGTATATGTCCATCCCAAACTTTCTAACTATCCCCCCTCTTTCTCCTGGTAACCATACGTTCATTCTCTAAGTCTGTGAGTCTCTGTTTTGTAGGTTTATTTGTATCATTGCTTTTTAGATTCCACGTATAAGTGATATCATATAATTTCTATGTCTGACTTACTTCACTTTGTATGGCAATCTCTAGGTCCATCCATGTTGAAAATGACATTTGTTGTGTTCTTTTTAATGGCTGAATACTATTACACACACACACACACACACACACACACACCACATCTTCTTCATCCATTCGCCCATTGATGGACATAAAGGTTGCTTCCATGTTTGGCTATTGTCAACAGTGCTGCAATGAACATGGGCAGAACCCCTACTTTTAAGGTACTGACCACTGTGCTATGTCACCCATTCCAGCTCTTTGTCTCTGTGGCTGTCACCATCATGATATGCACCAGGGTTGGTAACTCACTTCAAGCATTCTCTCACCATTACCACAACACCATTCTCACCTTATCCTTCTGCTTTAACTGCCACACAACTTCCAAATCTGGATCAATGCAATCAGCCACCACTGCTGTTTCTGTGTCCATGCTGCTGAGCCCTGGGGGAGGAAAGAGCAGAGTGGTACAGGACAGGATCATCTTGAAAAGGATGGTCTCTGTGGAATATTACATGTGGTTATATATGCAAGAAATCTATAAGTGCTGATATGGACAAATATTCAACGCACCCTAAATTAAAAAGCAAGTGATATCACACCCTGAGTATGGCAATCATCAAAAAGATAGATAACAAATGTCGCTGAAGATGTGGAGAACCTGCAGTCCTCTTGGGTTCCTGGTGAGAATGTAAAATGGTACAGCCACTTTGAAAATGTGTGGTAGTTTCTCAAAATTTCAAACATAGAGCTACTGTATGTTCCAGTGTTAGGGAAATTAAATGAATAGTCTTGTATAGGCTTCAGAGACAAAGCAGAGCAGATCTCTGACCTTGCTTCTAACCTGCCTGGACACTGCCCTGACTGGGAGTGACTGGGAGTGACTGCCTGCTGTGAGTGCAAGATGTGCAGCACCATAGATAAGATGGGGGAGGAATCTTGAGATTGTTGAGAACCTGGAGGGGGCCTGGCCAACCAAGCCCCAGGCTTAGCAGTTCAGTTCAGTCGCTCAGTCGTGTCCAACTCTTTGTGACCCCATGAATCGCAGCACGCCAGGCCTCCCTGGCCATCACCCACACCTGGAGTTCACCCAAACCCATGTCCACCGAGTCGGTGATGCCATCCACCCATCTCATCCTCTGTTGTCCCCTTCTCCTCCTGCCCCCAATCCATCCCAGCATCAGGGTCTTTTCCAATGAGTCAACTCTTTGCATGAGGTGGCCAAATTATTGGAGTTTCAGCTTCAGCATCAGTCCTTCCAAAGAACACCCAGGACTGATCTCCTTTAGGATGGACTGGTTGGATCTTGCAGTCCAAGGGACTCTCAAGAGTCTTCTCCAATTCCACAGCTCAAAAGCATCAATTCTTTAGCACTCAGCTTTCTTTACAGAAGTGTTGCTATAGGCTTAGCAACATTCCAAGTTTTACAAGACAAAACACACAGCATTAACAGGAAACCAGGCTTGCAATTTGGTCACAGATTGATGATGGTATCAGTTTGTGTCCATCCTGGGATTAAGCAGGAATGCTGAACTGCCATCTTTGACGTCTCACCCACGGAGTGGACACACTGCCTGGGACCCTTTTCCCAATCGGGACTCCAGATGTGCTGTGACACAGGACTTTAAGTCTGGATGTTGGTCAAAACCCAATTTTGTGATGTATTCTCTGCTCTTTCTAGTTCTCTTTTCTTTTAATGCTAGTATGTTGAAAATTATTTATATTTATCTTTAAATTTATATAATTTATAAAAATTATCTATATTTATTAGATAATCCTAATAAATATCTGTATTATTTATTTGTATATAACGAGTGGCTTATTTTGTTAACAAATCCTTTGAACCTGAGACAAAAGTGAAAACTTTCAGCAAAATACCAGCGATTCCACTCCTTGGTATATATTCAAGAGATATGGAAATAAACGTCCACACAAAAACTTGTAATTGAATGTTCATAACAGTATTATTCATGACAGCTAGCAATATGTGAACTGTGAACTTCCAGATGTTCAAGCTGGTTTTAGAAAAGGCAGAGGAACCAGAGATTAAATTGCCACCATCCGCTGGATCATGGAAAAAGCAAGAGAGTTCAAGAAAAACATCTATTTCTGCTTTATTGACTATGCCAAAGCCTTTGACTGTGTGGATCACAACAAACTGTGAAAAATTCTGAAAGAGATGGGAATACCAGACCACCTGACCTGCCTCTTGAGAAACCTATATGCAGGTCAGGAAGCAACAGTTAGAACTGGACATGGAACAACAGACTGGTTGGACTGGTTCCAAATAGGAAAAGGAGTACATCAAGGCTGTATATTGTCACCCTGCTTATTTAACTGATATGCAGAGTACATCATGAGAAACACTGGACTGGAAGAAGCACAAGCTGGAATCAAGATTGCTGGGAGAAATATCAATAACCTCAGATGTGCAGATGACACCACCCTTATGGCAGAAAGTGAAGAGGAACTAAAAAGCCTCTTGATGAAAGTGAAAGAGGAGAGTGAAAAAGTTGGCCTAAAGCTCAACATTCAGAAAACTAAGATCATGACATGTGGTCCCATCACTTCATGGCAAATAGATGGGGAAATAGTGGAAAGAATGTCAGACTTTATTTTTTTGGGCTCCAAAATCACTGTAGATGGTGATTGCAGCCATGAAATTAAAAGACACTTACTCTTTGGAAGGAAAGTTATGACCAACCTAGATCGCATATTATAAAGCAGAGACATTACTTTGCCAACAAAGGTCCGTCTAGTCAAGGCTATGGTTTTTCCAGTGGTCGTGTATGGATGTGACAGTTGAACTGTAAATAAAGCTGAGTGCCGAAGAATTGATGCTTTTGAACCGTGGTGCTGGAGAAGACTTTTGAGAGTCCCTTGGACTGCAAGGAGATCCAACCAGTCCATTCTAAAGGAGATCAGTTCTGGGTGTTCATTGGAAAGACTGATGCTAAAGCTGAAACTCCAGTACTTTGGCCACCTCATGTGAAGAGTTGACTCATTGGAAAAGACTCTGATGCTGGGAGGGATTGGGGGCAGGAGGAGAAAGGGATGACAGAGGATGAGGTGGCTGGATGGCATCACCGACTCAATGGACATGAGTTTGAGTGAACTCCGGGAGTTGGTGATGGACAGGGAGGCCTGCTGTGCTGCAATCCATGGGGTCGCAAAGAGTTGGACATGACTGAGCGACTGAACTGAACTGAAAATGTGGAAACAACCCAGTGTCCACTAACTGATGAACTGATAAAAAAAATGTGGTGTACATGTACAATGGAATGTTATTCAGCAGTAAAAAGAATGAAGCTCTGATTCATGCTATAACATAGATAAGCCTCGAAAACATGTGCTAAGAGAAATAGGCCCGTCAGAAAAGACCATGTATTACATGCTTCCATTTATAGGCAAGTCCAAAATAGGCTAATCTATAGAGACAGAAAGGAGATCAGTGGTGTCCTTGGGCTGTGGGTGGGCATTGGGGATAAGTGAGTAACAGTTAAAGGGCTCAGGGTTTTGTTTTGAGGTGATGAACATGTTCCAAAAACTGACTATGATGGTGGTTGTATATATCCATGAATATACTAAAAACCACTGAACTGTACAGTTTTAATGTATGAATTGTATTGTGTGCAAAGTACAGCTCAATTCAATAAAGCTGTTATTTTTTTAAAAAAGCAAGCGCTAGAATAATGCATGTACTATGAGTTCATTTACATAAAGCCCCAAACTACATATGCATGCAATATAAACATTTGTGAATGTATGTAAATATATAGAAGATGATTTGGAAGGCTCCCCACCCATCTGTTAGCATTGGTTACTTCTGGAGAGGGAAGCAGGACTGCCTTCTGTACTCTCACACTTTCTGGCTTCTCCTCCTACCACCCTGGTTGTTCCTTCAAGTTGCTTTTGTAAGCATCCCTTCCTCTGCACATCTCTTTAGAATCTCATTTTACTCTTCAGGCTCTCCTTGAAGTGATCCTAAGATCACACATTTCCCACAGCTTCAACTTCCATCCATATCCCGACCCATTCATTCAGCAAATATTCATTGAGCACCTACCAGGTACTGTACAAGTACCTTTGATCCTTCCTTTCCCTCACCTCCCATCCCTCACCCAGCAAATTCCACCAGTCCCCTCTCCAATAAACATACAGTAAGACCCCTACCTATGAATGAGTTCCATTCCAAGAATGCATTCATAAGTCCAGTTTGTTCCTAAGTCCATTGGTTGGACTAAGAGGAAGGAATTTTTACAAAGGCAACTTGAAGGAACAACCAGAGTGTCTGACCCTTGTTTCTCACTGAAGCAACTAGACAGACAGTGTGTGCCACTGAGACTGGAAGACAAGGGGAGGAGCAAGCAAGTTCTGGACATATTAAATTTGAGATGTGTGTGAGTCATCCAACTGGAGATCCTAAGTAGATGGCTGGCTATAGAAGTCTAGATAGACCTCAGTGAGGTGGTCAGGGCTAGAGATGGAAGTTTAGAAACTGAACTTATCAATATAGATACAGTATTTAAAGCCCTGGGAATAAATAACCTAGGAAGAAAGTGGAGAATGAGAAAAAAGGGGCCTGATGCAGAGTTCTAATTTCTCCCATATTTGTATGTCCAGTGCTAACCTCCTTCTTCCACGAGTTCCAAATGCCTTATATAAACCTGATATGGCCCCAAATGATTCCATCGACTTCCTCTTCAAAACTGGTCCTCCTTCTGTATTCATCAGTCAATTCAATCTCCAGTACTATTCCCCATCTTTCCATCCCCATGACAGTTACTTTAGGTCATCAACCTCATCATCTTATGCCTGGATGACTACAGTAGTTTCTTAGCTTGGCATCTCTGCCTCTAGTATTTCCCCCCAACTGATGCCAGTACTGCCGCTAAGTCGCTTCAGTCGTTTCCGACTCTGTGCGACCCCATAGATGGCAGCCCACCAGGCTCCACTGTCCCTGGGATTCTCCAGGCAAGAACACTGGGGTGGGTTGCCATTTCCTTCTCCAATGCATGAAAGTGAAAAGTGAAAGTGAAGTCGCTCCGTCGTGTCCGACTCTTAGCGACCCTATGGACTGCAGCCCACCAGGCTCCTCCATCCATGGGATTTTCCAGGCAAGAGTACTGGAGTGGGCTCCCACTGCCTTCTCCGATGCCAGTAGGGTCCTTCTAAAATGCCCAATCATGGTATTTCCCTACTTAAAACCTTTTGATGATTTTCCATTGTTCAAGATAAAGTACAAATTCTTAAACCTAATGTATAAGGTCTTTTAGGATTTGTTTCCTGCTGACCTTTTCAACCTTATCTTCCATTTATTCCCTCTCCTTTACATCCTAGGCATACCAATTGATCAACTGCCTTTAGTTCTCTGGACACATCATTCTTATTTATTTCTACAAACATGTACCTACCTTCAACGCACCCCACCACTAACTGTTCACCACTAACTGTTCTCCAGCTCTATTAAAAGTTTTCATATTGCCCTCCAAGCCAACTTGGATCTCTTCTTTCTTGATGTCCCTTCAGTATCCTGAGCATGCTTCCATCTTTATTGTCTATATCTTATTATATTTCTATTTCCATGTAGCTTTCTCCCTCTACTAGCCGATAACCTTAAGCAGTGATGGTGCTTGTTTTACCAGCACTTAATATGGTACCGAGCATATAGTTAATTACATCAGCCAATATTTATCAAGTGCTTATTATTCAATTCAGTTCAGTTGCTCAGTTGTGTCCGACTCTTTGTTTCCCCATGAATTGCAGCACGCCAGGCCTCCCTATCCATCACCAACACCAGGAGTTCACCCAAACTCATGTCCATTGAGTCGGTGATGCCATCCAACCATCTTATCCTCTGTCGTCCCCGTCTCCTCCTGCCCCCAATCCCTCCCAGCATCAGGGTCTTTTCCAATGAGTCAACTCTTCACATGAGGTGGCCAAAGTATTGGAGTTTCAGCCTCAGCATCAGTCCTTCCAATGAACACCCAGGACTGATCTCCTTTAGGATGGACTGGTTGGATCTCCTTGCAGTCCAAGGGACTCTCAAGAGTCCTCTCCAGCACCACAGTTCAAAAGTATCAATTCTTCAGTACTCAGCTTTCTTCACAGTTTATTATTAGTACTAAGTGATTTGATAAGTGCTTTACATGCACTGATTCATTTAATCTTTAAAAAAAATTTATTGGTGTATAGTTGATTTACAATAATGTGTTAGTTTCAGGTGTACAGCAAGTCAATCAGTTATACATAGATATATATCCATTCTTTTTTAGATTCTTTTCCCATTTAGGCCACTACAGAGTATTGTGTAGAGTTCTTTACTGTGTAGGTTCTTATTAGTTATCTATTTTATATACAGTAGTGTATGGGGCTTCCCAGGTGGCTCAGTGATAAAGAATCAGTCTGCCAATGCAGGAGTCTTGGGTTCAATCCCTAGGTCTGGAAGATCCCCTGGAAAAGGAAATGGCAACCCACTCCAGTATTCTTGCCTGGAGAATTCCATGGAGATTTCAAAAGGAGCCTTGTGGCCTATAGTTCATGGGGTCGCAAAAGAGTCAGACATGACTGAGTGAATGACGCCACCCCAGTTTCCCGCTAGTAACCATAATTTTCTGCATCTGTGACTCTATTTGTTTTGCAAATAAGTTTATTTGTGCCACTTTTTAAGGTTCCATGTATCAGTATTATCATGTGATATTTGTCTCTCTCTGACTTACTTTGTCCAGTATGACAGTCTCTAGGTCCATCCATGTTGCTGCAAATGGCATTATTTCACTCTTTTTATGGTGGAGCAATATTCCATTGTATGATTCATTTAATATGTACAACAGCCCTATGAGGCAGCTGCTATTACTATGCTCAACTGAGAAGTAGGAAATAGACACAGAGAGGTTAAGTAACTTTGTCCAAGTCACACAGCTAGTAAGTAATGGATACAAGCCCAGTCAGTCTAGCTCCAATGTCTGTGCTTGTAATCACTAGTCTCTCAGCAAATAAATGCCTGTTCAATGAATGGAAAATTGGGAACGTGGGACATGTGATTTTTTTTCATGTTATTCTGACCTTGACAATTTCATCTTTTCTTTCATTAAAAAACCTCATTTCATTCAGAGCTCAGACTCAATAAAGCTACAAAATCAAATAACAGATCCTGTGCTATGGAGCTCAAGGGAGCCAATAAGGGCAAATGTCATCATCCTCACACCTCCAGGCACTTAGCAAGTCAGGTTGATTTACTGATGTTCAATGACTAGGACCAAAGCACAGAAAAATAAGATAGGTCTAAACATCATTACATCTTAACATCAAAACATCCTGACAGTAACCATTTAGTGAGCACGTCACAGATGTCAGGCACTTTGCTGAGAGTTTTACATGAATTACCTCATTCAATCTTTCCAACAGCTTTCTGTGGTTTATGCACTGTTAGACTCTCCATCTTACAGATGAGAAAATAAGCTCAAAGAGGTTGGGTAACTTCTGCAAGGTTACAAAGTTAGTAAATGGCAAACCAGGATTTATGCCAGGGCTGTCGGCTGTAGTCGGTACTTTACAGCTCTGCAGTGGACGGCCCCATTTGCCTGAGTCAACTGTGACTCTAGGGCTGTGATGCCCCACTGGACAAACACTAACCACATTCAGGTAGGTCAATTTATGTATTTATTTTTTACATTTTATTGAGGTATAATTTATTTACAATATTGTGTTAATTTCTGCTGTACAGCAAAGTGAGTCATTTATACATACATTATATATATACATACACACACGCATACATATACACACATTCTTTTTCATATTCTTTTATATCATGGTTTATCACAGGATATTGAATATAGTTCCCTGTGCTCTACACTAGGACCTTATTGTTTATCCATCCTATATATAGTAGTTTGCATCTGCTAATCCCAAACTCCCAATCTTTCTCTCCCCCACCCCCTTTCCCCTTTGATAAGCATAAGTTTGCTTTCTACGTCTGTGGGTCTATTTTGTAAGTAAGTTCATTTGTGTCATAGTTTAGATTTCACATATAAGTGGCATCATGGTATTTGTCTTTGCTATTTACTTCACTTAGTGTAATACTCTCCTGATTCGTTCAGTTGCTGCATATGACATTATTTCCTTCTTTTTATGGTTGAGTAATATTCCACTGTATATATACACCAAATCTTTATCCATTCCTCTGTCATTGGACATTTAGGTTTATTCCCATGTCTTGGCTTTTGTGAATAGTGCTACTACAAATATAGGGGTGCATGTTATCTTTTCAGATTAGAGCTTTGTCTGGATATATGCCCAGGAGTGAGATTGCTGGATCATATGGTAATTCTATTTTTAGTCTTCTGAGGAACTGCCATACTGTTTTCCATAGTGGCTGTACTAACCTATACTTTCATCAACAGTGTAGGAGGGTTAGCTTTTCTTTATACCCTCTCCAACATTTATTAGAGTTTTTAATGATTGCCATTCTGACTGGTGTGAGGTGACACCTCACTGTAGTTTTGATTTGCATTTCCGTAATAATTAGTGATGATGAGCATCATTTCATGTAGGTCAATTTAATTAAAATTAACTACAACTAAAAATTCAGTTCCTCAGTCACACCAGCCACATTTTATGTGCTCCAAAGCCACATGTGGCTATTGACCACCATATTAGAGAGCACAAAGAAACACTGCCCTCATTACAGAAGGTCTCCTAGGTCAGTGAGGCATCAAAGTGCGCTGCCTATGACAAGATAGGCTCTGCAAGCTTCTTCCAATGTTATGTCCTTCTCTCTACCCTGCCAATCTGGCTCTTCTCACTTCAGAGTCTTGAGGAAACTCTGAGGTAACCTTTAAGGTAATAATTTTCATTATCATCCTTTCCATCATTCACCTCTTCAGTAACATCACTCTTTCTATCCACTGCCCACAGTTCATCCCAGTTACCCCCGCCCCTCTCCAGTCCTGGGGAGACAGAGGTCCTGTTGTTATTCATTCTCATTTTGCCTCCAATCAACCCAGATGGCCGGGCGGGGGGACAGACACTTCACAGCCACAAGTAGGAAAGGTCCCCCAAAAGCAGAGATCCCCAACTGTTGTCTGCAACTATGCCCTGTCTCCTCACCTGCTGCTGGCTCAGCTCTCTTGGGGAGGGCTCACCCCACCCCTGGCCCAGCTTGCTGCAGAGGTGCAGGCTCCTGTGGCCACCATGACTCTAATATAATTTTAGAGCTGGTGAAAAGGACCTGCAATCTTTTTGAAACCACATGTTACCCAATGTCAATGAAATCTGATAGGATGCTAGAAGACAGGCTGGTTGTATATAATCTGCTATGCACACAGGGACGAGTTGGGAAGAAAGGAGACAAAGCAGCCAGGAATAGGGGAGCTAAATAAGATCAATTTGATTATCTACAGTCATGGAGAATAGACATGGCAGCTTATTAAAGCCCCTTGATAATCCCAAAGGCACTCTGGAATTCATTATATGACATAGCCATACCCTACCTCTGAACCGCAGCAGACTTATCCACCTAATTAATTTTTCTCAGACTGATATTAAAATGGGCATGTATTTTCCAAGCTGATTGTAACTGATGGCTAGATGAAGTGGGCAATGGCATGCAGACTAGGAAGTGTAAAGACAGCTTAAAATGATCAATTTGCCACTAAAAATCTCAATGGAGAGTATTGCAGAGTCACCTGTGTACACCGTCCAAAGAAGGATTCTGCCTGTCAAGGCAACTACAGAGTTGAGACACCTGAGACACTTTTCAGAGGCCCAAGCCAAAGATGTAGGAAATGGTCAAGCTGGATGTCTCTTAGTTCAACATGCCACCAGTCACAAAATCAGAGACACCCTGCAGATCTCCAAAAGGTTCTCATGCAGAAGCAAGCTCACTACAGCACATGGCACTTAAACAGTGGGGGCTGTACTAGGGAAAGAAAGTGGTGGTTCATTGGTTAAGAATCTGCCTTGCAATGCAGGGGACACAGGTTCGATTCCTAGTTGAAGAACTAAGATCCAACATGCTATGGGGCAACCTAGCCCACGCAACAAAACTGGAGAGTCCATGCACAGCAAGGGAAGATGTCAAATGACACAGTGGAGATCTCATGCATCACAGCTAAGACCCAACACAGCTCAGTAAATAAATATTTTTTTAAAAAAAGAAGAAAAAAGAAAGGAAGGAAAGGTGGGCAGGGTCTGTCCCCATCCCTGTGATATGTGGGCCATGCTGCCTCTGAAAATACAGCTGTAAAATGGGGACAGCAAGCAACACTCAGGGTTCTTCTCCAGTCATGCTTGAAGTGGGCAGAGCAGAGTGATAATGGAGCAGGGAAAGGATGAGGGGCCAGAAGACAGAGTCACCATTCCTCTGAGCAAGAGTTCTCGCGAGACATTTATTGGTTTCTGTCTTTCCTCTGAAGGGGAGAAAGTAGGTCAACACACTCAAAGAACTGTGACCAGGAACAGTGGGACTGAGAGGGAGCTGCTGGCTAAGCCCTGCCAAGATGAAGCGGTGAGAGACACGCCTTTCGTTTTCAGGCACTTGGCTGAGGTCACTCTTGGCCTTGGGAAAAACTTGGGCTGTGGAGCCCTTGGTGTGTATTCTCTGCAGACCCTCGGAGTTGGGTGCAAGGGGAGCCTCGCATTTTAAAACTGATATCTAAATGGTTGGCTGGCATGAGCTGGCAGGCACAGAACATTTATAAGCAAACTGCCTGCTTTGGCTTTCAGTCAAGGTGGACAAGGCTCGGGGCAGCTTGGCTAAATATAGACAGCACAGGGGGCCCAGGAAGCCAGAGAGCTCAGTTTCATGCCCAGGTCTCTTGGCTAACCTGGGGCAGACTCGCAGAATGTCTTTCTTTCATGGACCAATTTGTTCTTCGTAAGGCAGGAGCACTGAGTAAGTCTTCCCAGGTCTAGAGAAAGGTGGGGGGTGGTGGGTGTCACACTGAGTCTGTTGCGTTTTCTGGCCTCATCTTCCCTTAAAAGATCCCAGTTTAGGGAAAACACCAGTTGTGATCAGGAGGAAGGTGGAGTAGCGGATACACGCATGGAAATAAGACAAAGTGGTGATGACCCACTGGCAGCCACATGAAGCCCCCTAAACAAGGTTGCTGGTTAGTCAGAGCCAGAAGGAGGCTGCCTGAGCCCTGGTATAAGGGTAGAGGTGGTAGAGCATACCAGAGATGCCAAGTTGGAACTCCTGTTACATAGGGCACAGCTACGAGGCAAGCAGTGTGAGACACAGGAATTCAGGGAGGCAATTTTAGTAGGAAATTAAAAAAGCAGGCTGTTCCTGCCCTTGTCTCTGCCCATATGCTATTCCTTTTCTCAGCAAGATTCTACTTGTACAGAAGCAAAGAACGCAGACCAAGGTGGCTGCTTGTCCAGTCCAGTGAAGGGGCAGTGTTCTCAGGAAAAGTGTGGACTAGCCACGGAGCTGGGGAGGCCGAGCCTCAGGAAACTCTTCAGTATTTCCCGCCCCAAGGCCCTTGGCCCTCCCTTTGCTCCTAGAGACTTCTGCCAGAAGTCAGTATATCCTTGGGTGGCAGGAATACCTGGGAGGAGCTGCTGTTTTTTCTGATTATAAAACTGATAAGTGATGGTTGTATAAAATTAAGAGTATAAAAGATAATTTAAAGTAGAAAAAAGAAATCACTATAATCCTATCACTTAAAGATTATTACTATTAACAGCCTATATGTAAATTTAGAGTATTCAGGCCTGGATGCAAGCTCTGGCTCTACTGCTACTTACAGTGTGACTTTGGGCAAGTTCTATAACTTTCTGAACCTCAGTTTTCTTATCTGCAAAATGTGAATAATCATAGTACTCACCTCAAAGCACTGCTGCAACGATACAAGAATTCATTTAAAGAGGTATAGTCATCCCTGGCAAATAGTAAGTGATTAATAAATCCTGGCCACCACTACCATCATCATTATTCTATGTGCCAATATTCAAAACCATCCATGCTGATGGCTGCACAATATTCCACCATGTGATGATACTATTTCCTGAGTGTTAAACATCTCTGTTGTTTCCAAGATTTCAGCATTACAAAATTGTTGCAAGGCACATTCTTGCATGTAATCTCTGATCATTTCCTTCACATAAATCTCCTAGAATTGAACTTACTGGGAAAAAGAATATGAACATTTTCAGACCCTTGTTCCAGACTACAAACTGGGTTTCTAGAAAGGTTGTATTCATTTACATTTCTACCAGCAGGGCATATAAGTACCTGTATCTTCATACTTTGGCTGACACTGAGTAACAACATTTTTGAAAAGTCTCTGCCAATTTGATAAGGGAAATGATGTTTTGTTTTCATTTGTAAGACTCTGACTATAAGTGATGATACACATTTTAAATTCTCTGTTAAACTCATACAGGAACTTACGTGTTCCCAGAGACAAAATCCATAAGGAAGTCTTCAGGGATCCTGAAATGAAAACACACAAGGGTATCTGCATTAAAATAATTGACATTTGAATAGTTGATATACATATTTGTAATTACTTTAAATTATAAAGTATAACATATAAAACACTGCACATCTTAATAGAGCATTATAAAGTCATACCTTCTTATTCTCATCTAGGTCAAGAAGTAGAACCTTGCCAGCTACCTCAGAAACCTGATATATATATACCATCCCAATCCCTCTTTGCATTCTTTTAGTTTTCTTTTTTAATTTGTACCCAAGTTGCAACCTCGGAGAAGGCAATGGCAAGCCACTCCAGTACTCTTGCCTAGAAAATCCCATGGATGGAGGAGCCTGGTAGGCTGCAGTCCATGGGGTCACTATAAGTCGGACGCGACTGAGCGACTTCACTTTCACTTTTCACTTTCACACAATGGAGAAGGCAATGGCAACCCACTCCAGTGTTCTTGCCTGGAGAATCCCAGGGAATGGCAGAGCCTGGTGGGCTGCCGTCTATGGGGTCACACAGAGTCGGACATGATTGAAGCGACTTAGCAGTAGCAGCAAGTTGCAACCTTAAGCACTAAACTTTAGTTTTACTTTTTAAAAATATATTAAGTCTCTTTTTCTTAATAACTGAAATACTTATAATAAAAGTTACACTGGATTATATCAGCACATAACTGAAAGAAACAAATGCTTTAAAAAAAAATGGAGCTTTGATGTTGTCATTTAGTTATCGTGTCCAACTCTTTGCAACCCCCTGGACAGTAGCCTGCCAGGCTCTTCTCTCCATGGGATTTTCCAGGCAATACTGGAGTGGGTAGGCCATTACCTACTCCAGCGGATCTTCCCAGATCAGGGATTGAACCTGTGTCTCCTGCATCTCCTGCACTGGCAGGCAGATTCTTTACCACTGAGCCATCAGGGAAGCCCAAGCAGATGAGTATTTCAAATGAAAGATGATGGTGGTTTGGACCAGACTGGTTGAAAGAATGAGAGGTGGTCACATTTGGGATACACCTCAGAGTGAGAATCAATAGTAATTACAGGGACTTCGCTGGTGGTCCAGTGGCTAAGACTTCACGCTCCCAATGCAGGGGGCCCAGGTTTGATCCCTGGTCAGGGAACTAGATCCCACATGCTGCAACTAAGAGTTATGCCACAACTAAAAATCCCAAGTGCTGCAACTAAGACCTGGCGCACCCAAATACATAAAAAAAAATTTAAAAATAGGAATTATGGATCGACTGTGGATGAGGGGGTGAAAGGAAGAGGAGAATCAAGGATGATGCCCAGGTTTGGGGCTCAAGCAATAGAGTGAATGATGCTGACAGTTACTGAGATGGGGAAGAGTGGTGGCGGGGTGGGGGTTGTTGAGGTTCAGATTTTGACATATTCACATGCCAGTGTCTAGGGGACTGGAGAAGACAAGTAGATAGTGACATGTATCTGAGCGGAGCTCAAAGAAGAGGCCAGGTCTTGTGTAGCCCCATGCTGGGCACACTGAGAGGGGACATGAACTGTATCAGACAGTTTAGAAGAAAGAGTTAATACAGAAAGTCTCGTGTATCAGTCCTTGTATGTCTCCAAGGGACCCTGGCATCATAACTGACCCGTGACCTATACCCCTGGGACAATGGCCCTCAGCAGGTTCTTTATGTCTCTGATTGACCATGCTGTCCAGAGAAATGGTGTGTATTGTAACAGCTCAGGAGGTCCTCTCAGGCGTGTTCAAGAAGAGTTATGATGTACCTGGCTTTAAGTACCTTTCATTTGAGACTTGAGTTTTGTCTCATAAATGCCTCAGACCTGGAGACTTGGTGGACTTCCCTGGGCACAGACATGTCATGAGTGTCCCTGTAGTTTGCTGTGAGTTGTTCCTGTGTGGCCCTGGGTAGGGAAAAATTCAGAAGGTTATCCTCGAGCGATGTGTGTATTTTTCCCACTGCCTTCCTCTGTATCCTTTGCTGTAAGACCTCAGCTGTGACTAAAACCTGCTGTTGCATCTTGTGAGTCATCCTTCTAGTGAATCACCCAACTTGAAGTGGTTGTTGTTGTTCAGTCACTAAGTCATGTCAGATACTTTGCGACCCCATGGACCTCAGCATGCCAGGCTTCTCTGTCCATCACCAACTCCCAGAGCTTGTACAAACTCATGTCCACTGAGTCAGTGATACCATTCAACCATCTCATCCTCTGTTGCCCCCTTATCCTCTTGCCCTCAGTCTTTCCCAGCATCAGGGTCTTTTCAAATGAGCTGGCTGTTTGCATCAGGTGGCCAAAGTATTGGAGTTTCAGCTTCAGTATCAGTCCTTCCAATGAATGTTCAGGGCTTTCTTTTAGGATTGACTGGTTGGATCTCCTTGCTGTCCAAGGGACTCTCAAGAGTCTTCTCCAACACCACAGTTCAAAAGCATCAATTCTTCAGTGCTCAGCTTTCTTTATAGTCCATTCTCACATCCATACCTGACTATTGGAAAAGCCATAGCTTGGACTATACAGACCTTTGTTGACAAAGTAATGTCTCTGCTTTTTAATACACTGTCTAGGTCTGTCATAGCTATTCTTCCAAGGAGCAAGCCTCTTTTAATTTTGTGGCTGCAGTCACCATCCACACTGATTTTGGAGTCCAAGAAAATGAAATCTAACACTATTTCCATATTTTCCCCATCTATTTGCCATTGTGGAGCCCACAAAATATAGCCTCTGTCCTCAATGGGGCTTCAGTTTTAGCTGGAGAGAAGAAAGGAAGAAATATGAAGCCACCATGACCCAAGCAGGAAAATATATACAGTACAGTCTGCCTGAGGAAAGGGACTACATATCTATTCATCTTTGCATCCCCCAAACAGGGCTGGGGAATGGCGAGGTCCTCAGTAAAAGGTTGCTGAACTTCAGGCAAGAGGTGGAACTTGCTGGATTGTGAGGGTTTTAAATAAGCTAAGAAGAGAGGAAGGGCATGCCAAATGGAGAAAACAACTTGATGCAGGCCCAAAAGCCAAGAACAGGCAGGGTTTGTTTGTCAAAAGCTGCCTTCTTAGTCTCCCTGCTCCACAATCTCTGGCTCAGTTACCAGACAGTAGGCATTTAATAAAGTCGGCCATTTGTCAGGTATCCATGACCAAGCTTGCTGCCACACCCTCTCCAGCCTTCCCTTTCCTTTCTGGGAAGTGCTGAGGATGAGAGGGAAGGGCACAGCCTAGTCCTCCTGCACCCGCTCGACTCACGTGCAAGAGAGTAAACTGAGGCTGAGATGTCGAGTTCCAAACCTCACTGTGACATAGACGGGTAGCTGGGCTGGTCTGCCTGCTGTTCAATGATAAACTTTCAGATGGGACTACCATATTTGTATTAATCCTGGATTCCACATCAGTTCCAAAATAAAAACTCCCAGAACTCAGGCATCGAGAATACAATCTTGCCATATTCCCTGGCCAGCTTTTCAAAGAAAGAGATTCAGAATTTCTTCACGACAAGAGAAGCTCAGGTGAAGCGAGATATGGAGATGGAGGAAAAGAGAAGGTATGCTCAAAAATGGCCCATTTCTGTCTGTATGAACAGGACAGAGAATAGAAGAGTGAGCACTTGGACCTTCGAGATCATTGAATGCAACCACTGCCCCTCCCCCTTGGGCAGAGGAGTAAGAGCTCTAAGACCCCACAGCTGATCCAGGACCAGTGCTTTACCACATTTTAGTGCCCCATTCAGTAGTCCTACTGCCATGAGAATCATCCCCAAACAAGGAGGATGGGGTAAATGGACCAGTTAGCAAGCACCCCTTGGTGAAGTGCATTAAGGGACAGAACAGGGCGGAGGTAAAGGCCTGGGCCAGGGCATCATGCTGGTGAGGGCTAAGGGAGCCACAGTTCTGCCTGCTGCATGGGCTCTGCAGCCTCACTCTTCCTGTGCTTTGAGCTGAGGCAATCACGCTCTGTGTCATAGGGTGGGGAGTCAGGCAGTAAGAGGGGTGAACAAAAGACTTTGCTGCCAGCAGAGGTGTGTGCCCAGACTATTAATCAACCACCAAAAGGAGGAAGGTGATTGCACATGATTGGCTTAAAACTCAACATTCAGAAAACGAAGATCATGGTATCTGGTCCCATCACTTCATGGCAAATGGATGAAACAATGCAAACAGTGACAGACTTTTTATTTTGGGGGGCTCCAAAAATCACTGCAGATGGTGACTGCAGCCATGAAATTAAAAGGGGCTTGCTCCTTGGAAGAAAAGTTATGAATAACCTAGACAGCACATTAAAAAGCAGAGACATTGCCAACAAAGGTCTGTCTAGTCAAGGCTATGGTTTTTCCAGTGGTCATGTATGGATGTGAGAGTTGGACTGTGAAGAAAGCTGAGCACCGAAGAATTGATGCTTTTGAACTGTGGTGCTGGAGAAGACTCTTGAGAGTCCCTTGGACTGCAAGAGATCCAACCAGTCCATCCTAAAGGAGATCAGTCCTGAAAATTCACTGGACAGACTGATGCTGAAGCTGAAGCTCCAAAACTTTGGCCACCTGATGTGAAGAACTGACTCATTTGAAAAGACACTGATGTTGGGAAAGATTGAAGGTGGGAGGAGAAGGGGATGACAGAGGATGAGATGGTTGGATGGCATCACCAACCCAATGGATGTGAGTTTGAGTAAGCTCCGGGAGTTGATGATGGACAGGGAGGCCTGGCGTGCTGCAGTCCATGGGGTTGCAAAGAGTCAGACACGACTGAGCGACTGGACTGAACTGATCACAGATGCCTCTGACAGCAGCAGAAAGCCCTGGCCCAACCAGTGTCCCTCCCACCCAAGGACTGCCAGTTCATAGCAGCTGGGCAGAGAGCTCAAGGCCATGAGAATGGGACAGGCTGCCAGAGTGGAGTCTGCATATTAGCCTCTGCACCCTGCCCAGACTTCTGACTCAGAGGTGGTGACAACGAGGCTGGGCTGGTTCATTGGCACAGTGAACCCAGGCAACAGGCTGGCAGTGACTTCTTTGAGGCCTGAGGTCACTTCCGGTTTGGTATCCCCAAGCCCTGTGCTGCCCTCCCATGCAGCTCGGGCCTCCATGCAGGATCACAGGCAGCTCCTAGGCCAATCACCAAAATGTGAGCAAAAGCCTAGAGGTAGCTGAGGGAGCCTCAGATGAAGTCTGAAATGGGATGCCTCTACTGAGGACCAAATCTGAGAATGAATGAATTTAGGATTCAAATCACATTCTTGCTCAATGCCTGAATCACTCTCATGCTGCTGCTGCTGCTGCTAAGTCGCTTCAGTCGTTTCCGACTCTGTGCGACCCCGTAGATGGCAGCCCACCAGGCTCCTCTGTCCCTGGGATTCTCCAGGCAAGAACACTGGAGTGGGTTGCCATTTCCTTCTCCAATGCATGAAAGTGAAAAGTGAAAGTGAAGTCGCTCAGTCGTGCCCGACTCTTAGCGACCCTATGGACTGCAGCCTACCAGGCTCCTCCATCCATGGGATTTTCCAGGCAAGAGTACCGGAGTGGGTTACCATTGCCTTCTCCGAATTACTCTTATAAGACAAGACAATTTCAGCTTTGCTCAGGGCTTCAAATCTTACTATCAAAAAGCATTATATTGTCATTGCAAGAAATAGTTCATAATTCTGGCTTAGGCAAGGTATAGCAGTTAGAAACAACTGGATTTGTACAGATAAGCAAATCGTATCCTTTAAACATCAAAATGTTTAAAGATTATCTCTGATGACATGAAATATACATGTATATATTACATGCTTCCCAGAGTTCTTAATTCACTTGAATCTTTTCCCAGCTAACTCAGGGTAATCAGAATCAACATGCTTTATTATGTTGTGCTATTTTGTCAGTATGACTTCCCATCAGTATATCTGAGCTTCTTCCCCCGGCCGCCCACGCCATCCCCCACTCCAATATCTCTTCCTGTTGCTTTTAATCTGTATAGCTAGGAAACAGATGACAACATTCTTTAGAGCTATGTTGTAAGCAAGGCACTAGAAAAGGCCTGGGGAATAAAGTTGGTGACTCCAGTGCTATCGTTCTGTGTTTGAGGGAGTTTATGTCTATTTTCTTCTTTCTAGGTTTAGAGCAAAATTCCAGAGGACAGAAGTTGCCAGAAGCCTGACCTGGGGTTAAGTGCTGTGCTACTGGATATCTGCCTGGAATCAGGCCAGGCCTCAAAATCCCCTGTCCCCACACCAACTCCCTGGCTCAGACAGCTCTGAGTGACAGTAAATTGGGAAGAATAACCAAGAATAAACATGAAGCTGTGCCAGATTCTTCTTTCAGAGAGCCAACGCAATACTGTAGAGCAATTATCCTTCAATTAAAAACAAATAAATTGAAAAAAATAAGAAAGGGAAGTGCCAACAAAGTGGGGGTAACATGAGCTTGGGGAATCTGCTCTAACCTGCAACTGAGGAACACCTCTGCCTTTTCCCCAAAACTGTGGAATGCTGAGGAAATTAAAAAGGTGACGTCTTGACCTTAGGCAGATCCAGAGAGAAACCAGATGATATTAAAAAAAAATGCACTGATAAATTTTTAAGCCTGTGATACCTTATTGCATTTCAGTCCCAAAGAAAGGCAATGCCAAAGAATGTTCAAACTACCACACAATTGCACTCATCTCACACGCTAGCAAAGTAATGCTCAAAATTTTCCAAGTTAGGTTTCAACAGTACATGAACCAAGAACTTCCAGATGTTCAAGCAGAATGTAGAAATGACAGAGGAACCAGAGATCATATTGCCAACGTCTGTTTGATCATAGAAAAAGCAAGAGAGTTCCAGAAAAACATCTACTTCTGCTTTATTGACTATGCCAAAGCCTTTGACTGTGTGGATCACAACAAACTGTGGAAAATTCTTCAAGAGATGGGAATACCAGACCACCTGACCTGCCTCCTGAGAAACCTGTAGGAAGGTCAAGAAGCAACAGTTAGAACCACATATGGAACAACAGGCTGGTTCCAAATTGGGAAAAGAGTATGTCAAGGCTGTATATTGTCACCCTGCTTATTTAACTTATATGCAGAGTATATCATGCAAAATGCCAGGCTGGATGAAGCACAAGCTGGAATCAAGATTTATGGGAGAAATATCAATAACCTCAGATATGTAGATGACACCACCCCACCGCCCTTATGGCAGAAAGCAAAGAGGAACTGAGGAGCCTCTTGATAAAAGTGAAAGAGGAGAGTGAAAAAGCTGGCTTAAAACTCAACATTAAAAAAATGAAGATCATGGCATCTGGTCCCATCACTTCATGGCAAATAGATGGGAAACAATGGAAACAGTGAGAGACTTTCTTTTCTTGGGCCTGAAAATCACTGCAGATGTTGACTGCAGCCATGAAACTAAAAGATGCTTGCTCCTTGGAAGAAAAGTTATGACCAACCTAGATAGCATATTGAAAAGCAGAGACATTACTTTGCCAACAAAGGTCCGTCTAGTTAAGGCTATGGCTTTCCCAGTAGTCATGTATGGATGTGAGAGTTGGACCATAAAGAAAGCTGAGTGCCAAAGAATTGATGCTTTTGAATTGTGGTGTCGGAGAAGATTCCTGAGAGCCCCTTGGACTGCAAGAAGATCAAACCAGTCAATCCTAAAGGAAATCAGTCTTGAATATTCACTGGAAGCACTGATGCTGAAGCTGAAGCTCCAATACTTGGGCTACCTGATGTGAAGAACTGACTCACTGGAAAATACCCTGATGCTGGGAAAGATTGACGGCAGGAGGAGAAGGGGATGACAGAGGATGAGATGGTTGGACGGCATCACTGACTCGATAGACATGAGTTTGAGCAGGCTCTGGGAGTTGATGATGGACAGGGAAGCCTGGCATGCTGCAATCCACGGGGTCGCAAAGAGTCAGACACGACTGAGCAACTGAACTGAACTGAACTGAACTGAACCTTATTGTTAACTGTAAACACTATTTGTAATTCAGGTCTCTGGAACGTCCTCATACTGTATAGCTGTAACTTTCTATCCACTGAATACCACCCCCTCCCCCATACCCCCATCTTCCCACCTCCTGGCAACCACCATCCTTACTTTTGACTATTTTAGAGGTCTCATCTAAGAGGAATCTCATGTCGTATTTGTCCTTCTGTGACTGACTTATCTTACTTAGCCTAATGTTTTCTAGGTCCATTCATGTGTCCAAACTCACCAGAGTATATATATTAATTATTTGCAGTTTTTGGCATACAATTATACCTCAGTGAAGCTGGAGAAAAAATAACTCAGCCATGGGCTCTACGTTCAAGCAAAACAAAAATGCCCTAATCAGAAGGTAAGCAAAGTGAATTTTGAAGTTTCTTAACCTGCCTCTTGAGAAATCTGTATGCAGGTCAGGAAGCAACAGTTAGAACTGGACATGGAAAAACAGACTGGTTCCAAACAGGAAAAGGAGTACGTCAAGGCTGTATATTGTCACCCTGCTTATTTAACTTACACGCAGAGTACATCATGAGAAACGCTGGACTGGATGCAGCACAATCTGGAATCAAGATTGCCAGGAGAAATATCAATAATCTCAGATATGCAGATGACACCACCCTTATGGCAGAAAGTGAAGAACTGAAGAGCCTCTTGATGAAAGTGAAAGAGGAGAGTGAAAAACTTGGCTTAAAGCTAACATTCAGAAAACGAAGATCATGGCATCTGGTCCCATCACTTCATGGCAAATAGATGGGGAAACAGTGGAAACAGTGGCTGACTTTATTTTTTGGGGCTCCAAAATCACTGCAGATGGCCACCTGATGCAAAAAGCTGACTCACTGGAAAAGACCCTGATGCTGGGAAAGATTGAGGGCAGGAGGAGAAGGGGACGACAGAGGATGAGATGGCTGGATGGCATCACCGACTCAATGGACACGAGTTTGGGTAAACTCTGGGAGTTGGTGATGGACAGGGAGGCCTGGTGTGCTGCGGTCCGTGCAGTCGCAAAGAGTCGGACATGACTGAGCGACTGAACTGAACTGAACTGAACTGAACTACAGCAATACTTGAGATCTTTGATGTCCTTCTTTAAAATCTTGGCAGAAAAGCAACTCATGCAATTTATAATGCAATACCAATGGCCATCATGTGTTTCATACTTTTACAATTTAGAAACCATTTCACACTTGACACTTCGTTTGATAAGCTGCCGAGAAGGTCATTCTCCCTTGCACCCTCAGCCATCACTTGTTACTTTAAGAAGCAACACTTGAAATTTTCTACTGTTTATAATATTATTGACAGCTAAACCCCCACTGTGTCCACATTCTATGTATAAAAGTAAGACCACAGGATTCTGCTGGGAGTGCTGGGTCAGGCCCCGAAGACCCAGCTACGCACAAAATATGAAAGTAGGATTGCCTAGATGCTGGGGTCCCTATCTTCTGGGGGCCTCTAAATCCAGAGTCCTGCCTCTGCCAGACCATTAATCCACACATGATGGAAAGCAGTCTCCCTCAGCCTGTCCTAGCATCATTTTTAGCTTACAATGGAGGGAATAATGCAGAATCCATAGGCTAGCAATTTCTTACTTTGGCCTGGACATCAAACAACAATCAGGATGATGACAACGGAAAAGTTATCACCTCTGCACCTTGATTTGACCATTCTTGAGAGAGAAGGAAGGGACTTCCATGGTGGTCCAGTGGCTAAGACTCTGTACTCCAAACGCAGGGGGCCCAGGTTTGATCCCTGGTCAGGGAACTAGATCCCACATGCTTCGTCTAAGAGTTTGCATGCCACAAATAATGATCCCGCATCTAGCATGCTGCAGTGAAGATCAAAGATCCCACATGCCTTAACTAAGACCCCACAAGGATAAATAGACAGTCTTAGCATTTAATGATGCTATGTTCATTGAACATAGTATTAAACACGTTAAAAAAAAAAAAAACTAACAACAACAAAAGGGAAGACAGAAGGGATAAAATGTGCCCCTACCTAGTTCCCAGATAGAGATGATAAACACAGTACTACAATGGACTATTTTAGTTTTTAAGGTGAATTACTTTGAAGTCCTTAGAAAGATCACATAAGTCAGTGAGATTCTAACTGGCTCAAAGTTAAATATCTTTGATCACTTAAAAAAAAAAGTTTTACTAGAATTCATACACAACATCTCAAACTGAAGACATGGAAAAGAGAAGAAGGCTTAGGTTTCAATGTTGGGAAGGGGGAGAAAACTTAGTGAGGAGAGCGGCAATTAACAGCAGGAATATGAAACACAAAGAGGAAGACATGAAAATGTCAAAGTGAAGAATTAAAATTTTGTTACTGGGAAAGAAAGAGAGGAACATAAACAACCACCACTGAATGATGTTTTCCCAATAAAGAAAACAAAGACATTTTAAAAAGTGGTTCAATCTGGAATAACTGTGAAACAATGAAAAACATACTATAAAGGACATAATGCTCATATGTATGAAATACATTTAAATGGTAGACTCTAACCGAGGTGAGTGCTGTACCTCGTCTTAGAAATCTTTTAACCATAATGAGCTTGGCAGTGACTCGAGAAGGTAAAGGGATGTGATTTGTATCTAAGAACTATTTGGATGAGTCTCGCCCAGATTCAAGCTAACAGGACCCACACAGAATATCACAATGAAGTCAAAGGAGAGAAAGGAAAAACTCATCATCATGACTCTCTTTCAGATACAGCCATGCTAACCCCTACCTCATTACATTGCTGACCCTCCTACCCTTTGAAGCCAACCAGGTCATCAGCCACCCAGCTACCCTGTGGATAACTTACATCGGGTCCAGGGCTCATCTTGCAGAGAGATACACATGCCAGAAACAATCCAGGGCTCATCTTGCAGAGAGATACACATGCCAGAAACAAGGAAGATGGGCAGCAACTCTGGCAAATATACACTCCTTGGATTGGTCTACACTGACCCCAGCCACCCCTATCCTCTGGAAGACACTAAAAGCCAGAAGACTCAATTATTTCCTTAGTTTGCTTGCACCTGAGATTCCAAGGGAAAACAACAACAAAAAGAAGCAAATTGTTCCAAGGGCTGGGCAACCAAAGTCCCCAAGCACCACAGGATTGATTTTTACACACACACACACACTCTAATATACTCTAGTGGTTATGGTTCAGCTACACACGATAAGTCAGGTCAGGAGCAGCCAACCACTTTTTAACTCTCAGGTCCCTTCTGGGAATTTGGTCTTCACCTCTAGAGAGAAATCTGGAAATGGCTCCATTGGTCATCCTCCTCCTGGGAGAAGGGCCACCATAACTAAAGAGAACTCGGCATTGGGAGGGGAGTAAGTCCTGTCTCTCAGTGATACTCGTGGACACTGGGGAACTCTGCTCCCTCAATCTCGTCAGAGGGTTTGCTGTAGATTAATTTATGGTGCCTCAACTCTGGGGCCTGAGGACCACTAGAGACAGGGACTGCCTGCCCAGCCTTGTGAGAACTTTGGAAAGAGCAGCTCTTCCACTTTCTCACTTAATACTCCCACAGCTCCAGTCAGACCTGGATCCTGGAACCAGAGTGGCAAAGGTGTCTAAGCTGGGAGCCATTCTTACATTTACATGAGTGTGAGTCTTGAGACAGAAGCAGAATGAGGATGTGAGCGATGAGGGAGGACAAGGCAAAGGATTGCAGCTGACAAACAGGTAAGCACTGCCTGTCCTGTGTCCTCTCGTTAGCTACAACTAGCGCTGTCTCTCAGGTTGGAGAGCTGGTTTGGTGTTTGCAGAATTAGGAAATCAACATCACTCATACATTCCCTGAGAGTGTGGTGGCAAGTTAAGGGTCAGCTGGTCCCCAGAGGATATAGGAGAGACTCTTCACAGCCACCAGATAGACCAGGTATGCTTCTACATGACCCTGCCACTAGACCGGGCAAAGTGATAAGTTCTTGCCACTGAAATATGTGCAGAAGTGATGTGTCAATGCCAGGGTGAGGCAATGAAGGCCTGTGGGCTTCCAGCTGTCTTTTCCTCTGCCACAGTGCCCTTGGAGGTCATGTGTGCCAGATGGCACTACTACAAGATTAAAGAGAGCCAACCATTCTGCATCAAGTCTTATTTATGTGAGCGACATATGCGTTCCTTATTTGTTACTGCATCAGAGTCTGGGGCTTCCCAGGTGGCTCAGTGGTAAAGAGTCCGCCTACCAATGCAGGAGATACAGGAGATTTGGGTTTGATCCCCAGGTTGGGAAGATGCCCTGTAGCAGGACATGACCACCCACTCCAGTATTCTTGCTTGGAGAATCCCATGGATAGAAGAGCCTGGTGGGCTACACTCCATGGGGTTGCAAAGAGTCAGATATGACTGAACGACTGAGCAGGAGTCCCTGCAGAATCTAGCTTATCCTGACTAATATAGGAGACAAAGCATTGGGCCATCCCCGATGCTTGAGACTTTAGTGCACGAAATTAACCTAGTCACACTCATAAACTCTATGAGGATGACTGTTTCTCACATGTTTTCCAAGACTTTCTTCAACAAAACCTTGTCTCTGAGAAAGGAGGGTCCATCCTGAAACAGTAACTTCAAGTGTAAAGGCTGCCTCTCCCAAGACATGTGTCTTCTAAATATCATAAAGCATCTACAACTCGTTCAATAGCTCATGAAACCTCTGCCCAGGCACCTATAATCTCCTGCTGTCTCCCAATGTACTAATATGACCAGACACAAACGCTGGCTTGTAGCCTCTATAAACACAACATCCTCATAAATTCAGGTTGCCATAAAAATCAAACAAGAGAAAAGTGAAAAAAAAAAAAAGAGCCACAACTAAGTTTTTCTCTATCAAGACCATCGCAGGTTCTTGAGAGCCTTGGCTCAGTTTCCTAAAGTTTAGAACAGGAGAAAGAAGAACTTCCCTCATTCACTGTCTCTAAAATGTCTGTATGTTTCTCAGGGAGCCAGTTAAGACCAGCAGGAGATAGGAGGTACGTGCTTTAACGTTAGAACCAAAAGGACTGGGGACAATTTGGGCTGGGCACTCTTCAAAGTCCTACATTTCAGAGCATCTACCTACTGAGATGCCAGGGACCCTATATATGACTGTCTGTTGCAAATGACCACAGTGTGTCTTTAAAAACAGGTCTTTCAAATGCAGGTCACGTTATCAGTGTGAGTTGGAGAAATTACACACACATCTATTTTTCTGGGGCTGGGACTTGATGGAAATGTTCAACCCCTAAGGAGAAGGCCTGTCTGGTGGTTAGGGGTTGCAGGAAAGCCATGGCTTAGGTTCGCACTCCGCGCTGGAATCTGCTTCTGGCAGGAGGAGACAGAGCAGCCCTTACTCCCTGACCCAGAAGGCCTCTTCTGAGCATTGCCCAATGCTCCTGTTATACAACATGCAAAATAAATAACCAACCTTAAAAGTCAGGCAGCCAAAGCTCCACTCAATAATAAGCCCTTTTACAAGCTGCTTATCACTTGCCAAAATCAGCTCCAGAGGAACACCAGGAACTTTGAATTCTATTGTTCTTATGAACTACTTGGGGAATATAGACAAGCGTCACTGGCTTTATTGGTTTTCTAAGAGAAAAGACCAACATTTTCATCTACCCCTACCCTGTCCTTGATCTCAAAAATGTTAATATAGCCCCATCCCACCATCTCGGAGAGATCTCTATGAGAGGTGGGAGTGAGAAAAGGGTCCTGGCCTTTTCTTAGGAAACATGTCTCTCTGCTTTGCCTGTCACCTGATGGTGGGGGTGACGAAGGGAAGAGAGTGCCAACCTTTTCAGAAAATCCACTGGGAGGGAGGATGAAGGCAGGCCAGAGGCCTGTGGGATGTGCTCCTCTGCTCATGTGGGCCCTCTGGCTTAATGACAAAAGGAAAGAGGAGTTTTGCTGAAGGAAAACTGTTTAAAACCATTTTTGGTGCACTTAGGTTGGACTGATGATGCGTTGTTGTTGGCCCAGAACAGTTTCTCTCGGTTTCAAAATAGAGGGTGGGACCTCTCATAAAGGGGTCTTATTCAGGAAATCAGTGGGAGACGTCTGTTCTAAAACTCATTTCCAATGAACCACAAAAAGGATTTTGATACCTATTTGACTTTCTTATTCCAGGATCCGCAACCCACAGATTTCAAAGCTCAGGATGTATCTGCTCCAAAAAGCCTTGCATGGGTCCTCAGTGGCTCATCATGCCTGACTCTTTGCTACCCTATGGACTGCAGCCCATTAGGCTCCTCTGTCCACGGGATTCTCCAGGCAAGAATACTGGAGTTTGTTGCCATTTCCTACTCCAGAGGATCTTCCCGACCCAGGGATCAAATCCAGGTCTCCTGCATCTTCTGCATTGCAGGCAGATTCTGTACCACTGAGCCACCAGGGAAAACCCTAAAAAAACCTTATGACCCTCCCTTTTCCCCTCACTGGTCCCTCTCAAAAAGTTGCTCCCTTCCTCTGCTAGGCTCTATACCTACTGACTTGCTGCCTTCCCCAGCAGAGGGGTTCTCTTAGAGCAGGAACCAAGCCTTACTCATTTCTGCATCTCTGTTGTCCAACACAGTCCATAGAACATTAGAGGTATATATTAAGTCACTTAATTAATAAGATTAGAAATAGATATAGTTAACATTTGAATGTTTAGTAACTGTTTAACTTCCTATATTTTTTTCTCATTTTCCAGATGAGGAAGCTGAGGCTAACAAGCTAGTAAGTTACTAAGCAACAACACAGACCAAGGCATCAGGTTCTAGAACCTTCATTCTTAACCACTACACATTGTGGAACACAGCAATAAATAAGTGAGCTGATGAAAGGGCCATACACATATGAAACTGTTAAACACGAACTTGAATTTGATTTAGAAACCTGTTGAGTCACACAAATATGTATTAAGCACCTAGTACTCTGTGCCAAGCTCAGTGCTAACAAGAGGGCGTGGTCTTATTCCTCAAGGAGAAGAGAGACAAATAACAAAAGCTTATACTGCTGTACACCTGAAAGTACCACCACGTTGTAAATCAACTCTACTCCCATAAAAATATTTTTTAAAGCTTATTGAGCACTTACTACATGCTGGGCACTGTTCTAAGTACTTCACATGTATTCATTGCTTTCATCTTACTACTATTCTATTTGGATGAGACAGAGGAGAAACTGAGGCACAAGGAGATGCAGCCAGGACTTCCCCGGTGGTCCAGTGGCTAAGACTCAATGCTCCCAATGCAGGGGGCCTGGGTTTGATCCCTGGTCAAGAAACTAGATCCCACATGCCACAACTAAAGATCTCATGTGCTGCAACTTAGACTTGGTACAGCCAAATATATATATATATATATATATATATATATATATATATATAATATTATATATATTATATCATTATAATTATATGTTGTTATATATTATATTATATATATATATATATTATTTATATAAACCCAAGCATCCTTGCTCCAAAGCCTGTGTTCTTATCCACTGTACTCTGCCATCTCTTGCATTCACAGGCAGACACACCTCAGTGTTACAGGTGTGAGAAGAGAGAAAGAGAAAAAGTGGTCTGGAAACTCAGGGAAGGAAATGATGCATTTTGTCTGAGATGGGGCTCACAGAAGGTTCTGCAGAATAAGTGACACTTGAGCTGGGCCTTGAAGACATGAGACATGGAAACAAGTTCAAATACGAAAAAAGAACATGGTGACTGGTGATCAGTGAAACTTGTATGTGTTCTCAAAGCCATCGCTCCTAGTACACACAGCTAAGACTTGAGCCCAGCTAGACAGGGGGTTCTGCTGTGAAGCCCACTTCTGCCCAGGGAATAAGGACATCATTAGTGGTCAGTTCAGTTCAGTTGTTCAGTCGTGTCTGACTCTTTGTGACCCCGTGGATTGCAGCACGCCAGGCTTCTCTGTCCATCACCAACTCCTGGAGCCTACTCAAACTCATGTCCATCAAGTCGGTGATGCCATCCAACCATCTCATCCTCTGTCATTCCCTTCTCCTCCCACCTTCAATCTTTCCCAGTATCAGTGTCTTTTCCTGATGAGTTGGTTCTTCACATCAGGTGACCAAAGTGTTGGAGTTTCAGTTTCAGCATCAGTCCTTCCAATGAATATTCAGGACTGATCTCCTTTAGGATGGACTGGTTGGATCTGTTTGCAGTCTAAGGGACTCTCAAGAGTCTTCTCCAGCACCACAGTTCAAAAGCATCAATTCTTTGGTGCTCAGCTTTTTTTATAGTTCAACTCTCACATCCACACATGACCACTGGAAAAACCATAGCTTTGACTAGACGGACCTTTGTTGGCAAAGTAATGTCTCTGCTTTTTAATATGCTGTCTAGGTTGGTCATAGCTTTTCTTCCAAGGAGCAAGCATCTTTTAATTTCATGGCTGCAGTCACCATCTGCAGTGATTTTGGAGCCCAAGAAAGTAAAGTCTCTCACTGTTTCCACTGTTTCCCCATCTATTTGCCATCAAGTGATGGGATGGCAGAAAGTGAAGAGGAACTCAAAAGCGTCTTGATGAAAGTGAAAGTGGAGAGTGAAAAAATTGGCTTAAAGCTCAACATTCAGAAAACGAAGATCATGGCATCTGGTCCCATCACTTCATGGGAAATAGATGGGGAAACAGTGGAAACGGTGTCAGACTTTATTTTTCTGGGCTCCAAAATCACTGCAGATGGTGATTGCAGTCATGAAATTAAAAGACACTGACTCCTTGGAAGGAAAGTTATGACCAACCTAGATAGCACATTCAAAAGCAGAGACATTACTTTGCCAACAAAGGTTCTTCTAGTCAAGGCTATGGTTTTTCCTGTGGTCATGTATGGATGTGAGAGTTGGACTGTGAAGAAGGCTGAGTGCCGAAGAATTGATGCTTTTGAACTGTGGTTTTGGAGAAGACTCTTGAGAGTCCCTTGGACTGCATGGAGATCCAACCAGTCCATTCTGAAGGAGATCAGCCCTGGGATTTCTTTGGAAGGAATGGTGCTAAAGCTGAAACTCCAGTACTTTGGCCACCTCATGTGAAGAGTTGACTCATTGGAAAAGACTCTGATGCTGGCAAGGATTGGGGGCAGGAGGAGAAGGGGACGACAGAGGATGAGATGGCTGGATGGCATTGCTGACTCAATGGACGTGAGTCTGAGTGAACTCCGGGAGTTGGTGATGGACAGGGAGGCCTGGTGTGCTGCAATTCATGGGGTCGCAAAGAGTCGGACACGACTGAGCGACTGATCTGATCTGATCTGATCTGATGGGACTGGATGCCATGATCTTAGTTTTCTGAATGCTGAATTTTAAGCCAACTTTTTCACTCTCTTCTTTCACTTTCATCAAGAAGCTCTTTAGTTCTTCTTTGCTTTCTGCCATAATGGTAATATCATCTGTGTATCTGAGGTTATTGCTATTTCTCCCAGAAATCTTGATTCCAGCTTGTGCTTCATCCAGCCTGGCATATTGCATGATGTACACTGCATATAAGTTAAATAAGCAGGGTGACAATATACATCCTTGACATACTCCTTTCCCTATTTGGAACCAGTCTGTTGTTCCATGTCCAGTTCTAAGTGTTACTTCCTGACCTGCATACAGATTTCTCAGGATCCAGGTCAGGTGGTCTGGTATTCCCATCTCTTGAAGAATTTTCCACAGTTTATTGTGATCCACACAGTCAAAGGCATTAGTGGTACTGTGGTACTGTGACCTTAAATTTTATGTCAGTTTTCCTACTTGCTTCACACCCCACCTGGGGTTTTGTCATGTTCACAGCATCTACAAGAATTTATTTCCCTCTCCCTTCTGTAAATAATAATAGATAATGTTTCTGGAGGTAGATGTACAGGCTGTCTTCAGTATAATGGAGGCCAGATCCACCAAAGTGGGCACAGGAGGCTAGAATCACCCAGTAGACTAGGGGGCTGGCTATAGCTCATGACCCCAACTGTTTGCTTCCACACGTGGAGGTACTCTCCCCTTTCCTAACTGTGGAGGTTCTGGGTCCAGTTTTATTAAAGGCTGTCCACGGGTTTCCTTGGAGTTTGTTCCAGTCAAACCTGCTGGCAATTTCCCCTCCCTCAACACCTTGCTTCTCTGAGAATTACCAGAAACGTATGTGACCAAGAACTAGTGAACTCCGATGACTGGTGAGTACTCCTGGGGCAAACGTTCCATTATTCTTCCCACCGTGAGTTTATTTTTGTCTATGGTGTGAAGGTGTGTTCTGACGTCATTGTTCTGCATGTAGCTGGCCAGCTTTCCCAGCACCACTTGCTGAAGAAACTGCTTTTCCCCAGCATATTTTCTTGCCTCCTTTGTTGTAGATTAATTGACCATAGGTGTGTGGGTTTATTTCTCGACTCTATTTTCTCCTATTCTGATACTTTCTCTTGATCCTCCCACACACCATTCCAGTTCCTGCCTCATCTCTCTCCTATTCTTGACAGCAAAATTCTTCAAAATATTTGTCTATATTCCCCATGTACAATTTTTCTCCTTCCCTTCTCTCTTGGCCCCACTCCCATCAAGCTTTTGTCCACTGAAAAGGCTTTTATCCAGGTCACTAGGGGCCTCTATGTTGCGAGAGTCCATCGAACATTCTGGGCCCTCACCTTGCCTGGCCAACCAGAAGCACTTATCACAGTTGATCATCCCCTCTTCCTGGAAGCACCTTCTTCACGAGGCTTCGGCTGCACCACATTCTTCTGGTTTTCCTTCCACCTTACTGGCCACTCCTTGTCAGTCTCCTTTGCTAGTTCCTCATCATCTTCCTAATCTCTGGCTGGCAGAGTGCCCCAAGGCAGGGTCCGTGGTCCCCTCCTCTTAACTATCCTCACTCCTGGAGATTTCATCCGTCTCAGAGCTTGAAATACTATCTGGACATCTGTGACTTCATAACATTTACCTCCTGCCCTAACCACGCCTGTGAGTGCCATGTTCCTGTACCCTACAGCTCACTCATCAACCCCACTTAGATGTCTGACTGGCGTCTCAAATTCAACACATCCTCAATTTAACTTCTTTTATCCTGTTTTTCCCACAGTCTTTACCACTGCAGTTAGTGCTAACTCCATCATTTCAGCTACTCAGGATGAAAACCTTGGCATTGTCTCAAACAGAAACACTGTGTTGTGTCACTCCAGAGAGCACCAGCCACATTTTAGGCAATGCTATTGGTGCTATGCAACATGGTGACTCTGTTTTCCTTGATTCCTCTTTCACATCCCACATCTAATCTGTCAGCAAATCCAACTTCAAGATGCACCCCCAAATCCAACAAGTTCTCCCAAATTTCACTGTTACCAGTGTGGCCCAAGCTTATTCTCTTAGATATAGTGTATTATACAGAAAACAATAGTGATCCTTTTAAAACGTGTCAGATCATACCATTCCCACTCAAAATTCCCCAATGCTTCCCATGTCATTTATAGTAAAAATCAAAGTTCTTACAATGGCCTATTAGACCTTGCATTGTCTTTCTCCTTTAGCACTCATCGCCATCTAATATACTACACATTGTATCTATCTATCTTACATATTATCTGTTACCCACCTGCGTCCACCTCATGAATTCCATGTGGTCAGAGACTTGGTAGGTTTTGCTCACAGATGAAGCTCAGCATCTACAATACTTGACAGAAAGTACATGATTATTATATATCTGTAGATGAAATAAATGACTGGGGAGAGGGAAATCTTTACACATGGGCCAGAATCATACTGAGACCCAATATGACAAATGAAATGGTATTTGGGCCAACTGGTGCTGGAACCAAATCAAGTCCCAAGTCCCAAGTTCCTACTTCCTATTGTTTGTATTCCCATTGCTTCAATATTTTGCCTGATGAAGTCTCCTTTCTTTTGCCTCTAAAGAAAAAGAAATTAACCTAGATATAGTAAGGAGCTCCCCCTGGTGGAAGCAGTTCCATCAACACCATGGCAAAGAAAATCATAGAAAACAGGCTTTAAGTTACAAAGGAGATTGCTGGGGACAAAGGAAATGACTCTAGTATTTTCACAGGAAAAGTCCTCACTAGAAACAAGAGAAACTAAAGATTAGATTCCAAGTACACTGGGGAACTTATCAACTTACCTCACTGTTGAACCTCTTTTGTACCTGATGATGAGAAAGAAAATTATTCATTTAAAGTTGAACAACCTAAGTACCTTCCCTTAAGGAATTTAAAATCAGGTAGAGGATATAAGTCATGAATATGAACAAGTACAGGGACTTCCCTGGCAGGGGAACTAAGATCCCACATGCTGCGGCATGGCCCAAAACAAAGCCAAATAAGCACAAAGCAGTGAGTATGACTGTAAAAAAGTGAATGGGGTCTAAATAAAACAAATAAACTAAGAGCTATGAGAATCCCTTGGACAGCAAGGAGATCAATTCAGTCAATCCTAAAGGAAATCAACCCTCAATATTCATTGGAAGGACTCATGCTCAAGCTGAAGCTCTAATACTTTGGCCACCTGATATAAAGAGCTGACTCACTGGAAAAGACCCTGATGCTGGGGAAGATTGAGGGCAGGAGGAGAAGGGGGTGACAGAGGATGAAATGGTTGGATGGCATCACCGATTCAATGGACATGAACTTGGGCAAACTCCAAGAGATGGTGATGAACAGGGAGGCCTGGCATGCTGCAGTCCATGGGGTCACAAAGAGTTGGACACAACTTAGCAACTGAACAACAACAAGATTTATGACTTACCTCAGAAAAAGAAGGATTACTTTGGGCTGAGAAAATCCAGGAAGACAACTCAGAGTGGGTGGTTCTTGAACTGAGCCTTGCAAAACAGATAAAATTTTATTGAGTGTATTCCAGGTAAAGACCTAAATGTAGAGAAAGGCACATCACAGGGAAACCCAAACTAACCAATGGGGCTCTGTAAAGGTCACAATTTGAGTGAGAACACAGAATTCAAACCCTTTCATAATAAAAGCAGAGAGAGGGTTTCCCTGGTGGCTCGGTGGTAAAGACTCCGCCTGCCAATGGAGGAGGCACGGGCTCGATCCCTAGTCCAGGAAGACCCTACATGCCATAGACCAGCTAAGCCTGTACGCCACAAGTACTGAGCCTGGGCTCTAGAGACCAGGAGCCGCAACTAGTGAAGCCTGCGTGCCCTAGAGCCCAAGGTCCACAACAAGAGAAGCCACCGCAATGAGAAGCCCCCGCACCACAACTAGAGTAGCCAGCACCTCACTGCAACTACAGAAAAGCAGCAACTAAGACCCAGCACACCCATAAATAAATAAATAAAATCACTGACAAAAAAGATATAGTCCTAAGTTTAAAAAAAGAGCAGAGAGGGATTCTCAAGAGAAAAGTCCTTGGCAGAAGCAAACACAGGAGGGAACCAAAGAAAGCTTCTTTCCTAGTTTTCCCTTGGATGAGAGGAACACTACTGAAAACCATAGAGGAAAAAAAGATAAAATATAGTTTCCATACTCAAGAATTTAGAATCCAGAAAACTAACAACAACAAAAAGAACCCATATGGACATGCAGGGTCTCTTCTGCTCTATATTTTATCTGAAGATAATGCCCAGAGAACATGCTTTTCAGAGGAGATGGTTCTCCCTTCTATTCCTTCCTACTCAATGTCCTTCTGGTGGAGATGCCAACAAGTATCCTGAATCCATCCACCCATCTCGATCTCCACTGCCATCCCCTTGTCTGAGCCATCATCATCTTTCTCCTGGTCTACTGCGACTGTCTCCTGACTGATCCCCCACTTATACTCTGGTTCCCCTATAAGCCAAACTGCAGATTGCAGTCAGATCACCTATGGCTATTTGGGGCTGTGGTAAATGACTCCCATGTCACTTTCACCTTTTCATTTTGAAACTACAGAAAACAAAAAACAGCTGCAAAATAGCCCCAAGAATCCTCACATATCTTTCACCCAGATTCTCCAAATGTTAACATCTGCCATAATCATAAAATAATACTATTAATATAGATCAAGAAATTAACATTCATACAACACAATTATCGAATCAATAGACTGTATTCAGTTTCCTTCAATTGCCCCAACAATGTCCTTTTCCTGGTCTAGGATCACACCTGTCCCTTTCAGCTCCTTTAACCTGGCATAGTTCCCTAGTCTTTTTGTTTGTTTGTTTTTTGGTCTTTCATTACCATGACACTTTTGAAAAATACTGGCTGTTTCAATTTTGGGTTTCTCTGATGGTTCTTCATGACTCAATTTAGACGATTTGTTTTGGCAAGAACACTAGAGATGTGACACTGTGTCCTTTTCAGTGCATCCTATCAAGAGGCATATGATATCAGTTTGTTCCATAACTATTAATCTTAATTGATCATTTGGTTAAGGTGGTGTCTGCCAGGTTTCTCCACAGTGAAGTTACTAGGTTGCCCTTTGTAATGAATAAGCATTTTGTGGAATGTACCTAAAAAATTACCAGTAGAACTGCCATATGGCCCAGGAATTGACTTCTGAGTATTGATATGAAGAAAACAAAAACACTAATTGGAAAAGATACACGCACCCCAATTTTCACTGCAGCACTATTTATTAAAACAAAAGCAAAGGTATGGAAGCAAGCTAAAGGGTCCGTTGATACATGAATGGCTAAAGTAGATGTGCTACACACACACACACACACACGATGGAGCGTACTCAGCCATAAAAGTTCTCCCATGTGCAGCAATGTGGATGAGCCTGGAGAATATTATGCTAAGTGAAATAAGTCAGACAGAGAAAGACAAATACTGTGAGCTCTCACTCATACATAGAATCTTAAAAAACAAACGAAATGAAAGCAGATTCACAGATACAGAAAACAAATGGGTAGCTACCAGAGGGAAGGAGGGCGGTGGGAGCAAAATAGATGAAGGGAATAAAGAGGTGCAAACCTCCAGTTATAAAATAAGTAAGCCACATGAATGTAATATACAGAATAAGGAATATGGTTCATAACACATAATAACTGTATGGGAACAGATGGTTCCTAGACTTAACCAGGGCAATCATTTTGTAAGGCATGCAAATATCAAATCACTATATAGTACAACTGAAACTAACATAATATTTCATGTCAACTATATTTCAATTTGAAAAAAAAAGAAATCCAATCTAAAGAGTAATCTAGAGTCATCTGAAACTGGGAATACTGACACATGCTAATAAAGCTTAGAAGAGAATGAAGTTTATAAATTAGAACATCAATTTATTAATTTAACTGTAAAATGGGCATTCTCTCCCCCACAGGCTCACCTACTAAGACAGTTTTCTTGTGAGCCTAGAACAGAGATCCATAAACTTGTTCTTTTTTAAAGGGCCAGATGGTAATTTTTTTTATTTTGTGGGTCATATACTTACATCTGTCACAACTACTCAACTCTAGCATGGCGAGGCAAAAGCAGTGATAGACAATATGTAAAGTGTTGCAGTAAGACTTTATTTACAAAAATAGCTGTCAGGGTCTATGGATCCCTGGCCTAGAATAAAAGGAGTAGGAGTTACATGATTTAAATGCTTGATCACATCTGGCTTCAGTATCCTGATGTGTCCATCACTGGAGGAGATAAACCTGTATCCACTATCAGATTAGGCATGGTGCTTAGCTGAACATAGTCAACCTTGGCCTTGCTAGGCTTTCTTTTTTAATGCCAGCCATCCTACAGAATCCCACCCCATTTTAAAGCCCAGGGTATAAGAAAGCTCTACTTACCAGTAGGGAAATGCCAGGAGCCTCCGTTTATATTCTACAGCCATTTCACAGAGAAAGACTGACCCTTTGTTAGCTTCTGGGGAGAAGAGCACCCTCCATTCTTACTTGTGTTTCCCTAGGAAAAAAAATGACAGATTTGGCAATATTAATACTTAAAGGGGCACTAGCAGGTAAGCACCATGAAGACAGATTATGCTTTAAATTAGGAAGAATCTTTTATTTTTACAAAAGCAATGTATATTTGTTCATTGTGGAAAATTAGAAAATATAAATTTTAGAAACAAGAACAGACTTGTGGACACAGTGGGGGAAGGAGAAGGTGGGATGAATTGAGAGAGTAGCATTGAAACATATATATTACATATGTAAAACAGATAGCCAGTGGGTATTTGCTGTATGTTGCAGGAAGCTCAAACCGGTGCTGAGTGGGTGGGATGGCGAGGGAGGTGGGCGGGAGGTTCGGGAGGGAGAGGACATATGTATACCTGTGGCTGATTCATATTGCTATAAGGCAGAAACCAATACAATATTGTAAACAATTATCCTCCAATTAAAAACAAATAAATTTAAATTAAAATTAACAAACTGTCTATTTCTATCACCCAGAAAGTGTCACTATTAACGGCTAAGTATATATCCTTTCAGATCTTTTTCTAAGTATATATAATATATATATGTATTTTCTACCAAAATGACATAACACATGCACACAATGCTTTGTAACTCTATAACTGCTTTTTCTCAATTATCAACCTCTACCATTCCATGTTAAGAAGCTTCCACTGCAGTGAACCTAAGATCCCACATGCCATGCTGCTGCTGCTGCTAAATTGTTTCAGTCGTGTCCGACTCTATGCGACCCCATGGACAGTAGCCCACCAGGCTCATCCGTCCCTGGGATTCTCCAGGCAAGAACACTGGAGTGGGTTGCCATTTCCTTCTCCAATGCATGAAAGTGAAAAGTGAAAGTGAAGTTGCTCAGTCGTGTCCAACCCTCAGCGACCCCATGGACTGCAGCCTTCCAGGCTCCTCCATCCATGGGATTTTCCAGGCAAGAATGCTGGAGTGGGGTGCCATTGCCTTCTCCAATGCATGAAAGTGAAAAGTGAAAGTGAAGTTGCTCAGTTGTGTCTGACTCTTAGCGACCCCATGGACTGAAGCCTACCAGGCTCCTTCATCCATGGGATTCTCCAGGCAAGAGTATTGGAGTGGGGTGCCATGAGGCATAGTCAAAACACTTAAAAAAAAGTTTTCATCTCATCTAAGACCCATCCATACTTATATTTGCCTACTTTCCCCCAAAATTCCCTATAAAGCTAGTTTATTCAAATTAAAGATCCAATCTCAGATCACACATTGCAACCTAAATCTCCTTTCATTTAGAGCAGTATCCTTCTTCAGGACAAGAACATTGTTTCCTGCTGTATCCTCAATACCTCTAACAGTTCTTAGAACACAGTAGTATCTCAAATATTTGCAAAACTAAATCATTTATAAAAATTTAGGGGATGGGCGGGTTTTCACTCTAGAGCTTATCTCATCCACCCATCACCCTTTATCTCTATTTTATAGATAATAAAAATCAAGGCCAGAGAAGTAAAGTGACTTCCCAAGGTCACCCAACAAGTACATGGCAACTGCTTTCTACGTCTGTTTATTCTACTAAACCAGGAGTTGGCAAACTTTTTCTGTGACGGTCAGATAGTAAATATTTTAGGCTATATGGGCCAAGAAGCAAAATTGAAAATACTATGTAGGTACTTATATAACAACATAAAAAAACAAATTTCCATAATTTTTTATTGATGAAACCCGAAATATAATAATAATTGATTACATGGTTTTGTAATATGGTCTACTAATGAAAAAAATGGAATTGAAAAATTACACTTTTTTTCATTATGATTGAGCTTGGGATTAACAGATACACACTACTATATATCAAATAGATAAACAACAAGGACTTATGTACAATGCAGGGAACTATATCCAATATCTTGTATGTATTCAATATCTACAATGGAAAAGAATCTGAAAACATATGTATAGAACTGAATCACTTTGTTGTATACCTGAAACTAACACAATATTGTAAACCAACTATATTTCAATTAAAAAAATTAATACTTTCGGCCATCCTCTCCCCAGGCTATGTTAGGTTTCTTCTGCTCTCCACAGCTCGTGGGGAGCTGTGCTCAACTCCTTCAGAGCATTTAACACACTGTAACTGTAATTATCTGTTTCTCTACCTGTCTCCCTGAAGGAACTATACATTAGCTCCTTGCAAAGAGTGACCATGTGTTATTCATTTCAGCTCCTTCATTAAAATATTAAAACAGGTATTCATTAAAGTGAAGTAAAACTAGCTAAACCAACTACCACTCAGTCTAGTCAAATTAACACCACAATGAGATACTGACAATAAGACAAAACAAGTGTTGGTGAGGATGTGGGGAAATTGGAACCTTCATACATTTACCAGTGGGAATATTACATGGCAGCCACTTTAGAAAAGTCCGGAAATTCCTAAAGAAGTTAAACATGCAGTTACCTTATGATCCAGAAATACCACTCCTAGACCAGGGAACAAGTGAACATGGTCCTTGCCCTCTCTAGAGGAGAGACAGTGTGTTAAGTGTTAAAACAAGGGTCTGCTAAGGGTGATATGGCAGCACCGGAGCAGATCAGTGAAATCAAGAGAACTGAACACATATGTCATCATATGTGTTCACAATAGGATTATTCATGATAACCAAAAAGTGGAAATAAATGTCCTTCGGCCAATAGATGGGTAGCAAATGTGCTATATCCATACCATGGAATACTATTTAGCCATATAAAGCAATGATGTACTGATATATGTTACAACATGGATGAACCTGAAAAACATTATGTTAAGTGAAAGAAGTCATTCACAAAAGACTACATATTGTATGATTCCATTCACATGAACTGTTCAGAAAAAGCAACTACAGAGACAGAAGGCAGTTTACATGGCTGCTCAGGACTAGAGGCGGGAGGAGAGATAAACTACAAATAGTCTTTTGTGAATTTAGGGGGTGGAGTGGGGTGATAAAAATGCTTTAAAACTGGACTGTGGTGACAATTACTAAAGTTTACTAAAAACAAGTGTACACTCAAAATGAGTGAATTTAATGGTATCCAAAATATAAGGCTCTTATACCATTAATTTATTACATTATTTCGTTTTTATCTAAATTAACTTTTGTCCTCCATGGCAAGACCTGGTAAGAATTGTGGTGAATGAAATTTCGGATGCATTTTTGTCGACTGGGGCTTTGGGTTGTGCTGACAGAAACAGCAAAGTCAGCATCTCTGAAAACTGCACGATGAGGTGTAGAATCCATTTCCGATTGGGTGATCCCAGTGTGTACTCTGGACAATCTGTGGCCTGCCAGTTTAAGTGTGAGTGTGCCTAGGCCCCTACTCCAAGCAATAAACTGTAGTCAGGTAACAAGTTCATTTCTTGCAGCTCTCAAGCCCTATTCATAAACGGTGAATTGTTCTATTCTAGCATATCTGTGAGAATGTTAATGATTTTTCTTTGGGGGTTTTCTAGCAATTTGGTTAATCCTTACAGGGCTAGGAAGTACTGCCAGAACAGCTGAAAGATACAAACTCCACTCCCCCAGGCCCGTCTCCTGGGATACTCCAGAGGAGAGCACACCCCTCCAAGGGCAAGAGGATGGAAGGGCACCTCTCCGATCTAAGGCAAAGGTTGGGACCAAGTCCCTCCTTTGCGTTACAGGATGGCAAAAACTGCCACAAAGTCAGGGTGAGGTGTCTCCTCCCAGGGCCTCCTGGTACCCGGGAAACTCACGCTGCCGCTCCTCAGGGTCGCCAGGAGGTTACAGCGCCCCAACTTCAGTCGTTTTCACCGCTGCAGTTCCACTGCGTGGCCCGTGCACAGCGAAAGGAGAAGGTGATGGAAGAAGAAAAGCAGCTTGAGTAGGCTCGCAGCCCTCCCGGGCTCCAAGCCACGGTCCCCTATGCCCCAACGCGCGGCTCCCGGACCACTTGGCCGCCGCCCCTCCCAGCACGTGCGATTGGGTCCTAGCGCCCCCTGGTAGCCGGAAACCAGAAAAACCGGCGCGGCGGGCACCTGATGGTCGGAGCATGCGCGGGAGGGGGTGGGGTGGCTTCCGGTCTGCCGAGCAGCCAAATCCGAGGCGGGGACCTCTGCAATGAGAGGGGTCACCGACCCCAGGGTGAAGCCGCGATGTCGAAGGAAGCTGATGGTGCTGCTGTTGCTTAGTTGCTCAGTCGTGTCCACCTCTTTGCCACCCCATGGACTGTAGCCTGCCAGGCTCCTCTCTTTATGGGGATTCTCCCCATGGCTAGAATACTGGAGTGGGTTGCCATGCCCTCCTCCAGGGGATCTTCCCAACCCAGGGATCAAACCCAGATCTGCCGCACTGCAGGCGGATTCTTTACCATCTGGGCCACCAGGAATCCCAAGGGGGGGGTGACCCAGATCCAAAGTGGAGCAGATGGAGGCTGCCTCCATCACTTCCTCAAAGAGGACAGAATGGCCAAATAATCTTGAACCTGGATCCCTTCAGGGGAAAAAAAAAAAAAACAAAACGAATAGAATAAGGCAGCTTTGTTGAAGTTGTGTTTTCCTGATGTTCTGAAAAAATGAATTAGTGCCAACTTCAATGTTCTGAAAAAATGAATTGCCAACTTCACAAGGTGTTTGTGAGAATTAAATAAATAATCCACCTAAACGGCTTAGCAAACTGTTAAAGCTAGCTATTTAATTAGTATCTCAGGGCTTAGCAAACACCTAGTAAGAAGAGTAGGTGTCATTCCCCGGGGTTCAGGGGAACAGAAGGATCATGACACTACAAAATAAACGCATACCTAAGGTCAATTATTCGTAAAATGTTTTGTGTATGAGAATTAAAACAGTCCATCCCCACACTCAGCCTGGACACTAAGAAACTAAGTGAAAGTGAAGTCACTCAGTGGTGTCCTACTCTTTGCGACCCCATGGACTGTAGCCTATCAGGCTGCTCCGTCTATGGGATTTTCCAGGCAAGAGTGCTGGAGTGGATTGCCATTTCCTTCTCCAGGGGATCTTCCCGACCCAGGAATCGAACCCAGGTCTCCCACATTGCAGGCAGATGCTTTACCGTCTGAACCACCAGGGAATTAACTACATAAATGTGACTTTGTTAGTCCACTGTCTTCACTGACATTACCTTTCCAGGAAGTTCCTCCCATCAGGAAGCTTCCACAAGCCTCCTAGCCTTATACACCAGAGGGCAGAGAGAATGAAAACCACAGTCACAGAAAACTAACCAAACTGATCACATAGATCACAGCCTTGTCTAACACAATGAAACTATGAGCCATGCCGTGTAGGGTCAACCAAGATGGATGGGTCACAGGTGGAGAGTTCTGACAAAATGTGGTCCACTGGAGAAGGGAATGGCAAACCACTTCAGTACTCTTGCCTTGAGAACCCCATGAACAGTATGAAAAGGCAAAAAGATATGACACTGAAAGATGAACTCCCCAGGTCAGTAGGTACCCAATATGCTACTGGAGAAGAGTGGAGAAATAGCTCCAGAAAGAATGAACAGGCTGAACCAAAGGGAAAACAACGCCCAGCTGTGGTTGTGACTGGTGATAGAAATAAACTCCAATGCTGTAAAGAACAATATTGCGTAGGAACCTGGAATGTTGGGTCCAGGAATCAAAGAAAATTGGAAGTGGTCAAACAGAAGATGGCAAGAGTGACCTTGACATTTTAGGAATTAGTGAACTAAAATGGACTGGAATGGGCGAATTTGATTCAGATGACCATTATATGTACTACTGTCAGCAAGAATCCCTTAGAAGAAATGGAGTAGCCCTCATAGTCAACAAAAGAGTCCAAAATGCAGTACTTGGGTATAATCTCAAAAACGACAAAATGATCTCTGTTTGTTTCCAAGGCAAACCATTCAATATCACAATAATCCAAGTCTATGCCCCAACACCTAATGCCCAAAAAAGCTGAATTGAATGGTTCTGCAATGACCTACAAGATCTTCTAGAACACCAAAAAAAAAAAAAAAAAAAGATGTCCTTTTCATCATAGGGGACTGGAATGCAAAAGCAGGAATTCAAGAAATACCTAGAGTTCCCCATCCTGATATATGGCAAAACCAATACAATACTGTAAAGTTAAAAAATAAAATAAATTAAATTAAAAAAAAAGAAATACCTAGAGTAAGAAGCAAGTTTGGCCTTGGAATACAAAATGAAACAGGACAAAGGCTAACAGTTTTTCAAAAAGAACACACTGGTCATAGCAAATATTCTCTTCCAACAACACAAGAAGCGACTCTACACATGGACATCACCAGACAGTCAATACCGAAATCAGATTGATTATATTCTTTGCAGCTGAAAATATAATCAGCAAAAATAAGATGGGGAGCTGACTGTGGCTCAGATCATGAACTCCTTACTGCAAAATTCAGACTTAAATTGAAGAAAGTAGAGAAAAACACTAGAACATTCAGGTATGACCTAAATCAAATCCCTTATGATTATACAGTGGAAGTGACAAATAGATTCAAGGAATCAGATGATAATGTACCTAAAGAACTATGAACAGAGGTTCGTAACATTATACTGGAGCCTGTGAGCAAAATGATCCCCAAGAAAAAGAAATGCAAAAAGCAAAATGGTTGTCTGAGGAGGCCTTACAAATAGCTGAGAAAAGAGGAGAAGCAAAAGACAAAGGAGAAAAGGAAAGATATATCCATCTGAATGCAGAGTTCCAAAGAATAGCAAAAAGAGATAAGAAAGCCTTCCTCAGTGATCAATGCAAAGAAATAGAGGAAAACAATAGAAGGGGAAAGACTAGAGATCTCTTCAAGAAAATTAGAAATACCAAGGGAACATTTCATGCAAAGATGGGCTCGATAAAGGACAGAAATGGTATGGACCTAACAGAAGCAGAAGATATTAAGAAGAGGTGGCAAGAATACACAAAAGAACTGTACAAAAAAGATCTTCAGGACCCAGATAATCACGATGGTGTGATTACTCACCTAGAACCCACCATCCCTGAGTGCGAAGTCAAGTGTGCCTTAGGAAGCGTCACTATGAACAAAGCTAGTGGAGGGGATGGAATTCCAGCTGAGCTATTTCAAATCCTGAAAGATGATGCTGTGAAAGTGCTGCACTCAATATGCCAGCAAATTTGGAAAACTCAGCAGTGGCCACAGGACTGGAAAAGGTCCATTTTCATTCCAATCCCCCCAAAAGACAATGCCCAAGAATGCTCAAACTACCACACAATTGCACTCATCTCACATGCTAGCAAAGTAATGCTCAAAATTTTCCAAGCTAGGCTTCAACAGTACACGAACTGAGAAATTCCAGATGTTCAAGCTGGATTTCGAAAAGGTGGAGGAACCAGAGATCAAATTGCCAACATCCGTTGGATCATCGAAAAAGCTATAGAAGTCCAGAAAGACATCTACTTCTGTTTCATTGACTGTGCCAAAATCTTTGACTGTGTGATTCACAACAAACTGTGGAAAATTCTTCAAGAAATGGGAATACCAGACCACTTCACCTGCCTCCTGAGAAATCTGTATGCACGTCAATAAGCAACAGTTAGAACTGAACGTGGAACAATGGACTGGTTCCAAATTGGGACAAGAAGACCTTAACGCTGTATACTGTCACCCTGTTATTTAACTTATATGCAGAGTAGATCATGAGACATGCCAGGCTGGATGAAGCACAAGCTGGAATCACTATTGCCAGGAGAATTATCAATAACCTCAGATATGCAGAGGACACTACCCTTATGGCAGACAGTGAAGAGGAACTAAAGAGCCTCTTGATAAAAGTGAAAGAGGAGAATGGAAAAGCTGGCTTAAAACTCCACATTCAAAAATGGAGATCATGGCATTGGGTCCCATCATTTCATGGCAAATAGAAACAATGGAAACAGTGACAGACTTTATTTTTGGGTGGCTCCAAAATCACTGCAGATGGTGACTGCAGCCATGAAATTAAAAGATGCTTGCTCCTTGGAAGGAAAGCTATGAACAACCGAGACAGCATATTAAAAAGCAGAGACATTAGTTTGCTGACAAAGGTCCGTCTAGTCAAAGCTATGGTTTTTCCAGTAGTCACGGATGGGTGTGAGAGTTGAACTATAAAGAAAGCTGAGCGCCGAAGAATTGATGCTTTTAAACTGTGGTGTTGAAGAAGATTCTTGAGAGTCCCTTGGCCTGCAAGGAGGGCAAACCAGTCAATCCTAAAGGAAATCTGTCCTGAATATTCATTGGAAGGACCGATGCTGAAGCTGAAGCTCCAGTACTTTGGCCACGTGATGCAAAGAACTGACTGATTGGAAAAGACCCTGATGCTGGGAAAGATTGACGGGAGGAGGAGAAGGGGACGACAGAGGATGAGATGGTTGAATGGCATCACCGACCCGATGGACATGAGTTTGAGCAAGCTTCTGGAGTTGGTGATGGACAAGGAAGCCTGGTGTGCTGCAATCTATGGGGTCGCAAAGAGTTGGACATGACTGAGAGACTGAACTGACTGACTGACTTTTCCAGGACTCCTCTGTCCAGGCAAATGGTTTCTTCACTACAGCATCCTCCCCAAAGATCCATAAACTTTTCTGTGGAACGCATCAACAGTTTACACTCTGAAATTCTTTAAGTCTCCCTCCTCAAAATCCTCCCCTTGCAGCTTCCACCAATCCCAGGCTTTTGGTTTCATGATCTATGCTGTGTGTGCTAAGTTACTTCAGTCATGCCTGACTCTTTGTGACCCTATGGACTTTAGCCTGCCATGCTCCTCTGCCCATAGAATTCTTCAGGCAAGAATACTGGAGTGGGTTGCCATGCCATCCTGCAGGGGATCTTCCCAACCCTGGGATCAAACTCACTTCTCTTATGTCTCTTGCATTGGCAGGCAGGTTCTTTACCACTAGCTCTACCTGGGAAGTCCATCAAGGTCCCTGCTGCTGCTGCTAAGTCACTTCAGTCATGTCCGACTCTGTGCAACCCCATAGACGGCAGCCCACCAGGCTCCCCCGTCCCTGGGATTCTCCAGGCAAGAACACTGGAGTGGGTTGCCATTTCCTTCTCCAATGCATGAAACTGAAAACTGAAAGGGAAGTCATTCAGTCGTGTCTGACTCTTCGCGACCCCATGGATTGCAGCCTAACAGGCTCCTCCGTCCACGGGATTTTCCAGGCAAGAGTACTGGAGTGGGGTGCCATTGCCTTCTCTGATCAAGGTCCCTACTCCAATCCTAATCAAGTCCCAGATTAAAAGACCCTCAACCATAAACCATGCTTTCATTTCTCAATCCACTGGAACTTCCTTCCTCCCTAAAACACTAGCAAAGCTTTGTGAGGTGGGGGTTCTCGCTTACAGAGGTAAGTGATAAATTCAACTTTGTCATATCAACAGGTGTGTTGGAGATATTTGGAGAGTTGGCACTTGATGGTTTTGAAGTCCCCACTGACATCCAATGCAGCTGAGACCTCAGCACAACAGCTCAAGAACTTCAACTTGGAAACAGTGTGCTCCTCTGTCCTCTTGGACTGCCTGCTTGGGGCTCTCTGACCACAATGGTAAGGTAGGTAGGTTTCACACTGGTTAGATCTGATCCCTTTGATCTCCCAGTTGCTGAGGATACTAGTCCTATGGCCTACACTTGACACCCTGTGAGAAGATATTTCTGACCCCCTGGATTATAGGGCCCTTCTCTGTGTTCTGTCCCCTGGCTCCCCCTGCCATGGTTCTCATCACTCTTGTTTTATTCTAATTAGCTACTTTACTCAGGGCAGAGGATCCCTGCATTCTAATTGTGAGGTCAGTCTGTGATGTGGCTGGGGCCTGGGTGAATTTATAATCATGTCTTCCTCTCTACAGCTACCAAGCTCACTCACTATCTTCTAGCTTAACTTGAGTTCTGCCCTTTCACTCGTATCCTCTAAAAATAAAAAAGTTCTTCTTATAATTTTCCTTTCCTAACCCTTTCAGATTTTACATTAATGTCCCTCATTATTTTCAGAAATGTTCCCACCAATTCTTTTGCTTTGTCTGTGAAAATAATCATACTTACTACAGTTAATGATCATTATTTGTCAGCCAGTAACAGTTTACTTCTTGTAGGTTTTGTTGATATGTTTTTATATTTGCTCAGATGTTACCACCCCCTTACTTCTCTTTTACCAATCTTTATTTTGTGCTTTTGAAGTTATTGTACTTATTAATAGAAAAATAACAAATTTTACTCAATAAATTGTACATATATCTACACTCACACTCTCAAAGTTAGAAAAAAGATTTAAAAGAAATATGCCAAATGTTCAGTACTTACCTATGGCTTATTTATTCTTTCTGTATACTTTGATGCCTTTTAAAATATTAACCATATAAAATTTTTATATAATATTATGGTATTCTAAATATCCTACTTTTATAACAACTCTAAAATCATTTCGTGAATAAAATAGTTTTACCAAACATTCTGGCAGACAAAGAAGGAAAAAGTTTGTGTGTCAATTTCTTGAGCTTCAGAGATCAGTGATTCTAAAGAGATTCTATTTTCAATTATGTTTCCCTGAGCTAAATTAATCTTGGTCCATTCAGGATATTTAAAATCAACTTCCAAAAAAAAAAAAAATCAACTTCCATCATGTTCCCTCTAGTAAAATTTAAGTTCTTTCACGTATAGATTTTCAAACAGCTTTAACCTGTACTTGATGAACAGGAAATTGATCAGATGTTCATATCTGTCTGTTACCCCTGCCCCAATAACTGATCTTCTACTGTGATACAGGTTTTCTCATTAATGTTGACACTTTTACTTCAAATATATAATGGAAAGTTCACAGGCTTTGGTACCTGACTTACTCTGTGTTTACGGGCATATAGCACCTTAATCCTCTTGCTCTCTCTTACTGAGACCCATTTAACTCCTCTAAAATGGGGTTAATAATTCTTACTATATTACTGACATGTTCAACACATAGCAAATGAAAATAATATTCATTATTACTCTTTTTTTACATCTTAGGCTGTTTATTACACACATAAGTCTTACATATTTTTATTGAAGTATAGTTGATTTACAATACTGTGTTAATTTCAAGTGTAGAGCAAAATGACTCAGTTTCTTTTCCATTATAGGTTATTGCAAGTTATTGAATATAGTTCCTTGTGTTACACAGTAAATCCTTGTTGCTTAACTGTTTTATGTATAGTAGTTTGTATCTGTTATCCCATACTCCTAATTTATTCCTCCCCCCTTTCCCCTTTGGTAACTATCAGTTCATTTCCTATGTCTATGAATCTGTTTCTGTTTTGTAAATAAGCTCATTGTACAATTTCTCAGATTCCACAAAGGAGTGATATCATGTGATATCATAGTATTTGTCTTTGTCTGACTTACTTCACTTAGTACGATAATCTCTGGGTCCATCCATGTTGCTGCAAACGGCATTATTTCACTTTTAATGGCTGAGTAATATTCCATTGTATGTATAATACCACATCTTCTTAAACCTGTCATCTTTTGATGGGCTCTTGGCTTGTTCCCATGTCTTGACTATTATAAACAGTGCTGCTATGAACACTGGGGTGCATGTATCTTTTTAAATGAGAGTTTTCCTCTTTTCTGGATATAGGCCCAGGAGTGGGATTGCTGGGTCACATGGTAAGCTCTATTTTTAATTTTTTAATGAACCTCCATACTGCTCTCCATAGTGACTGCACCACATAATTATTCTTTTTACTTATCCTTTAGTAAAAGGGAAATAGCAAAGAGTACCCAAAACATCCAGGGCAGTTGTCTTTTAATACTTACAAGTGCACATGAAATTGGGAGTTTGAAACACCTAAACCTAAGATCTGTTGATGTGATATGGATGAAGCTACAAAGAAACCCATCTCTCTCTTCCTGCCTTGCTAGGAGTGAATGGTCCAACTAACAAGTCACAGAGAGTGAGTGGGAGAGAAGAAGCAAGCAGTTGATTTAGAATGTCTCCCAGGTTCCTGATCTCATCAACTCGATGGATGGCGGTTCAGCAGCATACACTGTTGTTTCCTTGACTGACTCCCCTCCAATAACGTTTCTTCTGGGAGCGTAGCAATAATAAAGGCTGCCATTCTCTGTGTACCTACTGTGTGCCAAGCACTTGGTTCGTTCCATTCACTAACATTTATTGAGATCCAGCTTATGATCCAGGTAGTGTTCTAGGATCTGGGGATACCACAGTGAACTAAGCAGACTAAAATGTTTACAGTCTAGTGGGGGATAGACAGGAATAAACAAATAATATAATAAATCAGTAGTTTATGTGTTGTGCTAGAAAAGAGGCATGTGATGGGCAAACAGAGGAGGGAAAACAGAATGAGAATGCTGGTCCAGGCATGCAGTTTTATTTATTTATTATTGATTCATAATGTGTTAATTTCTGCTGTACAGCCAAGTGATTCAGTTATATATTTCTTTTTTATGTATTCATTTCCATTATGCTTTATCATAGGGTACTGAATATAGTTCCCTGTGGTATAACGAGGGCTTTGTTTGTTCATTCCACACATGATGGAATGTGCAATCTGCTTCCACCTGCTAACCTCAACCTCCTACTCCGTCCTTCCCCCACCTCCCTCCCCATTGGCCATCACCAGTCTGTTCTCTGTGTCCATGAATCTCTTTCTGTTTCATAGATAGGTTCATTTGTGTTATATTTTGTGTGTGTGGGTGCTTAGTCACTCAGTCATGTCCGATTCTTTGCAACCCCATGACTGTAGCCCGCCAGGCTCCTCTGTCCATGGGATTCTCCAGGCAAGAATACTGGAGTGGGTTACCATGTCCTCCTCCAGGGGATCTTCTGGACTCGGGGATCCAACCTGCATCTCCCACATCTTCTGCATTGGCAGACAGGTTCTTTACCACTAGCGCCACCTGGGAAGCCCGTCAAGATCCCTGTGCTGTGCTGTGCTTAGTCGCTCAGTCATGTCCAACTCTTTGTGACCCCATGGACTGTACCCCACCAGGCTCCTCTGTCCATGGGATTCTTCAGGTGAGAATACTAGAAGCCCATATTATATTTTAGATTCCACATATAAGTAATATCATATGGTAGCAGTCCCCAACCTTTTTGACACCGGGGACTGATTTCATGGAACACAATTTTCCCACAGACTAGGGTGCAAGGATGGTTTCAGGGTGATTCAAGTGCATTACATTTCTTGTGCACTTCATTTCTAATCTAGTGCTGCCACTGATCTGGCAAGAGGTACCAGTCCACAGCCCAGAGGTTGGGGAGCCCTGTCATATGGTGTTTGTCTTTCTATTTCTGACTTACTACTTCATTTAGTATGATAATCTCTAGCTGCATCCATGTTGCTTCAAATGGCAATATTTCATTCTTTTTATGACTAATATCCCACTGTGTATGTATATATTAATATGTATATATATACACGTGTATATGTGTATTGTGTGTATATATATATATTTTTTTTTTGTTGTTGTTGTTGTGGCTGTTGTGGTTCTTTAGTCATTCAGCCATGTTCAACTCTTTTGCAACCCCATGGACTATAGCCCGCCAGGCTCCTCTGTCCATGACGTTTTCCAGGCAAGAATACTGGAGTGGGTTCCCATTTCCTCCTCCAGGGGATATTCCCAACCCAGGGATCTAATTAATCCACATCTCTTGCATTGGCAGGCAGATTCTTTACCACTGAGCCACCAGGGAAGCCCACTAAACACTCGGGCATTTCTGATTTCACTCCTGTGCCTGCCAGCGGCCAGGCTCGGCACAGCTCCTGGAGCCCAACTGTCACAGTGTCAGATTAGCACTGAATAAGCACTGTCTGCTTAGCAAAGACAGCATTTACTTTCCCCCATCCTTCCTTCTGTAGCAGAATCATGCATTCTAATGGAGTAATAGTTACCATTTTTGAAAGCCTGATGCTAATCACTCAGACACCAAGCACCTGGGGAAGGCAGGTCTTATCATCCTGAATTTAGAAACTTCAGTTCCCCACAGGCAGCTTCAGCAGCACCTACATTGTAGGGTGCTGTGGACACAGGAGAGCTAAAATATGTAAGAAGTGTAGGCTTCCCACCCTAGAGTGTGACCTCTGGCTCCACCACTAACTAGCTGCATACCCCTAGGCAAGCTTATTTAACTTTGCAGTGTGTTTCCTTATCTGTTGTTGTTGTTGTTTAGTCGCTAAGTTGTATCCAACTCTTTGGGACCCCATGAACTGTAGCCAGCCATGCTCCTCTGTCCATGGGATTTCCCAGGCAAGAATATTGTTGCCATTTCCTTCTCTAGGGGATCTTCCTAACCCAGGGATCGAACCTGTGTCTCCTGCATTGCAGACGGATTGTTTACTGCTGAGCCACCTGGGAAGCCCTTTCCTCCTCTGAAACATGTGCTAATAGTAATACCTATTTTATGAAATTGATGTGAGGGCTAAAGGAGCTCATGCATTTAAAGTAGGCGTCCCAAACCTCTGGGATCTAATGCCTGATGATCTGAGGTGGAGCTGATATAAAAATAATTGAAACAAAGTGCACAATAAATGGAATATACTTGAATCATCCCCAAACCAGCCATTCCCCTCCACCATAGGAAAATTATCTTCCATGAAACTGGTCCCTGGTTCTAAAAAGGCTGGGGACTGCTGATAAAGGACTTGGTACAGGCATGCAATAAGCTCTTAAATAACAATTGTAATGATTTTGATTTTGATTACTAGTATGGAGAAGGAAATGACAATCCACTCCAGTACTCTTGCCTAGAGAATTCCGTGGAGAGAGGAGCCTGGTGGGCTGTTGTTCATGGGGTTGCACAGAGTCGGACATGACTGAAGCGAATTAGCAGCAGCAGCAGCATGGAAAGATCAGGAAAAGGAAGAAGATTCAGCAAAGTAAACTGAGAACTGGGCACCAAACAGGTCAGGGAAGGGGGGAACCATGAGAGAGGGGCATCATGGAAACCAAGGGAAAAGAACGCCAGGAAGGAGGGATCCTTAATGCAGAAAGGCACTAGAAGGCCGGTTTCTTCTGACAAGACAAAAGAGTGATTTTCATCTCTTAGAGACCAATGAGAATGAAGGCAGAAAGGAAGAAAGAAGCCTAGAGTTTGAAATGAAGGCTTTTTTCGGCTAACCCCATTAGTCTGATCTGAATGCCCAGGTACTGGGGCCATGTCTCCTAATTAGGGAGAATATGTATTTCTCAAGTAAAGGAAAAGCCAGTGTCACACAAAGTGAAACAGAAAAATGTCAGATGACATCAGGTTGGTGAAATAAAAACCTAGACAGTCTCAAATTCATACACCAGAGAAGAGGATGAAAGAGGGAAGAAAACGGGGGTGAATCACAGAACATATTTTTAAAGCAGTGGTCTAACTGAACTCCCAAGCTAACTCCAGTGAAAAGGAGGTTAGTGAAGTGGGCAGGATTTATTTTTGTCTTATTTCAGCTCTGTCTTCTACTGGGTACTAGAGACACATGGCAACATAGAGTGTGTCTTTGGGCAAATATTCAACAAGTGTTTATAAAGTAAAATTATGAAAAGAGCAGAGATGGAGAGGTAGAGAAGAATTAAGGGCTAAATTCTATGTTATTGTTGTTGTTCAGTTGCCCAGTCGTGTCCAACTCTGCAACCTCCTGGACTGCAGCACGCCAGGCCTCCCTGTCCCTCACCATCTCCCAGAGTTTGCCCAAGTTCATGTCCATTGCATTGGTGATGCCATCCAGCCATCTCATCCTCTGACACCCTCTTCTCCTTCTGCCCTCAATCTTTCCAAGCATCAGGGATTTTTCCAACTCTATATGATCTGGGAAATGTTGGGGGTCCATGTGGCTTTGGGGGCCTGAGTGGAGCTGCCTCTTGCCTGGAGGTGAGGGAGGGGGGTCCCCTTCGGCTCTGGAGAGATGGTGGTGGCTATCAGGGTCTCATAGGTGCTGGGGAGGGATGCAAGGAGAAGGCCTCTGGAGTCTGCACTCCAGGCCGGTTCTCAGCTAAAGGGTCCAAAGCAGAGAGGCCCTCCCAGTCTCCCTCTGGTCAGGAGGGTTAAGGAGGCTGAGGCTTAAGCCAAACCTGGGATGCTGGAGTCTGGGGGAGGGGTGATGGCAGAACAAGGGAGGCTGAGCCTGTACCCTCTCCACCGATGGAGAATGTGCCTGGGGGTGGGGGGTGGGGTGTTCTTTCTAAGCAGGTTCCAGAGGTGTGACAGCCCAGGAAAGGCTGCACTGGCTTCTTACAGCACCTGGTGTCTCCCTCTCCTTCCTCCCTCAATTGCTAACACAATGGGAACCCCACTGTCTCTCTCTGGGTGCCTCAACCAGTGCATTGCTGGTACCCTCAACCTGGAGTTGTATGCAAAACCTGGGGATCTATGATTCCGACTAGCCTTCCTGTCACTGTCTCCTGTGAGTGTCCCTGATGGACCCTCACTTGCTCTCCTCTTACTCTCTAGCCCCTCATACACTCTCTCCAGCCACTGGGCTCCCTCCTCTCGGCTCTGAGGAGCACCGATTTCCTGTACACCAGCTCCTTCAGGTCCTCAGGTGTGCCCATTCCTTCACTCTGCCCCCTGTCTTAAATGCAGTCCTCTCCACTCCCGTGCCCCTGGCCCTATGCTGCTCACAGAGGTAGGTATTTATAAATCTACAAGAAGCGTAAGGACCTCGGGGTCTGAGGTCAGACATGTCCTCTTTTACCACCCTCTGATATCTCCAATATGAGATCAGGAGAAGGGACAGGGCAGGTTCCTGGGAAGGTCTTACCCCCCACCCCCCGCCGCCCTGCTTCTCCCCAGGCCATGAATGTCCACCACTCCACTAAAATGTGGAAGGCTTCCTGCTCACCGTGTTCCTTCATGTGTAAAGGCAACTATATTGTTTTTCATCCCTCCCCACATATTCTCAGTTGCAGGATTGAGAGGGGTTGCCTTGAAGTCATTGGGCTGCCAGTGACCTCTAACATGTAACTTCAGGGCTTCTGGGGGCTGAGCCCCCTGACGCTGGCTCCCACCAGTAGCTTCTCTCTCCTTCCTTAACTGGGGGAGTGGGGTGGGGTAGGGGCCGCATCAGCCCACAGGAGAGATTTCCCATTGTAACCTGGACGGGGTGAAGCCATGGCAACAGCGATGTCAAAAACCCACCCAGAGCAGGGAGAGCTGCCCCTCCCCAAAGTAATCAGGAATGGACCCCTGGTATCCTCCGTTTGGGCTATTACCTCAGCACCAGCCTCCCCCGCTGTCAGAATCTTCTGGATACCTTAGAGAAGAAAGCCTTAAGTTGTCAACTAGTGGGTGCCACAGTTTGGCTCTGTGACCTAAGGGACAGGTCAGTGGTGGTAAGGGGCTCTGTCCATTTACCTCTGGGGAAGATTTCAGCCCATTTCTTCTTCCCTTTTCCTCATCTGCAAAGTGAAGTTAATCAAAACCCCACCTCAGTGTATAACCCCACCCTTTATAGCTTTTTACTGTATTTTTCTTATTCCTTTTTCCTTTACTTCCCCTTAAAATAATACACAGACAGTAAGTTAGCTGCTGCTGTTTATTTGTTGATCTAGAAAGAAGCTCAGAACATATATTATTTGCTGAAAAAATACAGACTTTAGAACAACACTTATATTTGCTCACTCTTATCTATACATATATCTATCTGGGTACATAGGTAAAGGGAACTACCTAGAAGGACATTCATCAAAGGGTTGACAATGGTTATTTAAGGGTTAGAGGGTTTGGGGTAATTTGTACATTTTGCATTTGTCTTTATTGTTTTAATATTTAACAATGAATTATATAACTTTCACAAAGAGAATAAAAGCATCAAGGAAAGGGGGGCACGCAGAGGGTAGACCCTTAGGCAGCAGGGGATTAGTAGCAAGGATGGATGTCAGGCCATCTCCCCCCACTATACCAATATTCAAGACCCTCCATCCTCCACCCCAAAAGAAAGTTGCTTTGTGGATTAATTTATGTGATTAGAAGCATCCTCTCCCCCCCATTTTTCCCATTGCTGGACTCTGCATATAGGTTAGGGTTCACTTAAAGCTGGGGGCTAGCACCTCACTGTAGCTCACAAGGGTCGCTGGGTTCGACAGGGGCCTCTCTTGACCTCTCCTCGGTATGTGCCAGCTCCTGCAGGGTGATGATCAGATTTTCAAACATCTGGGCCTTGTTGCTCTCATTGTCACAGGTTTCCTTTGAGTGGCCCTCTTCACCACAATATGAACAGCGAATTGTGTGTTTTCGCTTCCTGGTTCTACGCATATTCCCAGGACCATCATTCTTATACCCAGAACCCCCACTGGTGCAAGGAGATGGAAACTGGGAATTGTTGGGGGAATCAATGATTAGCACTTGATCCTGAGGTCTGGCCCTGCGTCTGGAGGGAGGAGAATCCGAGAATGAACGTGGAAGGTCCTGAGACTCCCCCACCAGGATCACATCCTCATCTGAGTCATCAGGGGTATCATCTATCTCAATCACGTTACAGTCTTTATTATCAATCACTATGGGTGGGGAGCCCCCAAATGCCACTGGGCTAGTTGCCCTTGCCACCACTGACTCAGATCTCTTGGCCCGCTTCTGTTTAATGAAAATGTCATCCCAATCCTCTTCCTCCCTTATCATCCTGATTAACTCCAGGAAACTGGGGAGACGCTCCTGCTCATTTGCATACATCCTGAGAAGATTCTTCAGCCTGAAGCGCAGGTCCCCATTCAGCTCAGCCCCTAAAAGGAACTGGTGCAGGCGAGACTGGTTGGCATCTTTCTGAGCTATGATCCCTGCCTGAATAGCATTCTGGAGCTGCACCTCTAAACGGATCACATAAAGGGAGGCTTTCTCCCCTTGCGCCTGCAGGGTGTTAAAAAATTTACTATGAGCAGTCACACTGCTTTCAGACTCCCCAAACACCAGTTTCATGGCGTGCAAGAAATCTGCCACGCTGAGGTTGGGGTTGGCCGCCTGCAGCAAAAGCATCACCTCCCGCGCAGGGCCCCTCAGGGTTTTAATTAAGCGCCTGAGCTTTTCTTCTTCAGACATATTCCAATCTGGCAAGACCTCATTGACTTGGATCAGCCAGTTCTCAAAAGTTTCTTCCCCCTGGGCTGGCACCACCCTCCCTGAGAACAATTTCAGGTTTCTCTCTGACAGGATGGCCATTAAAGGACCGAGACTCCTTTCCAGAGACCTTAGCATAGAATGGGCCCAAGGTGGCAAGGATGTGTTCTGCCGCCGGCTGTTACTCATGCGTGCAATGATGCTAGTCATGATGGATGATGACTGGGTCTCTAAATGTTAACAAGATTCTCAGGCTTTTACAAAAAGCCTAATCTGCAGGCGTGCTGGAGGGTTCTGTCGTCCTCCTGTCTCAGTAGGAACTGTAAAAAAGAAACAAACGAAACAAAACAAAAAACGGGAGCAGGGGTTATTTTCTCCCTTCCTGAATATCCTACAGTACATTTTATATCTGCCCACTACCCTAAAAATATCCTGCAGGAGACTGGCAATTAATTACAACCTCACGGAGCCAGCCAGTGTCTCGTGTTAGCAGGATGCTTTTTACAGCCACTTCTATCCCTTCCCTCGGTTCCTTCAAGAGGGACGGCAACTGTTGCTTCTAAGTGTAACAGTGTATGGAGAGGATAGTGGGCTCTCAAAATAGAGCACAGGGGTCACAGATTTGTGGGAATAAATAAGATCTCATTAACCTCTTGGTTTCCGGTCTCAACCACACCCCCTTCTAAAAGTCCACCCCCCACCCCGCCCCGCTATTTCTCAGATTCTTACAGGAGCTCAGGAACAAGTGCGCGCCTTTATTTCACTTCCAGCTTCTGCAACCGGTGGCTTCCGTGGGAAAGCTCGCCTCCGGGCTTCAACTGATCGCTGTCCACCGGGGGTCGCCGATCCAGGACCTTAGGGCGTCAAGACTGCGCCGCCGCAGAGGGCTTGGAAGGGAGGGGAAGGGTCAGAAACAGCCTCATTCCTCATTCTGCTTCTTCCTCCCCACCCCGCGGCCTCCGCAGTAGCCAGGTGGAAAACTCCTTCTCCCACCTTCTGAATACAAGCCAAAGAAGGCGCCCCCCCATTCCATTTCCCCCGGGGAAATCGTCGTCCTACCAGCTCTGTAATCAGCCGCACGGAATTCAAGTTCAGCTTCGGTTCTGGTGGCCTGCCACCGAGAAAGAGAATCGGAGTTGGAGACGCACACCCACATATTCCTCCCGCCGGAAGGGATGAGGAGATGCAAAGGGGGTTCAAGGCAGTTTGCGATTCTCCCACCTCCCAAACGCGCCCCTTGCCACCTCCCCCCGAAAACGCCCCCTTTCTCAATCCGGGCAAATCCTACCCATTCGGCAGCATCCAGTGGAACCCCACCTCCTCAGCGCAGCCAGGCCGCGGGAGGGCTCCTTCCCCGGCCGCACAACCCTCGATTCCCTAAACTGGGAGCCGCCAGTCCTGGTAGGGCTTCCCCCTCCTCTCTCCGCGCGGGGCAATCTTGCCCCCCTTTCTTTACCTGTGTTGGGCTGGTGGGCAGCGGACGCTCTGGCGTTGACAGCTGCGTCTCCGCCTTCGGTCTCCGCGGTCCTACAGGGGAAAAGGATGGGCGCCTCCTCAGCCGCTGAGCTAGCCGGGACCACCCGATGAAGCTGCTTTGCACTGCCGCGCTGAGACTGGTAGCCGAGTCGAGACAGCACGGTTCCCACGGCAGCCGCGGCAGCTTTTATCCTCAGCTAACCGAGACAAAAGAGCGTGACGGGCGGGCGGGCGCGGCCAATCAACCGGGCGCGGGGGCGGGCTTGCCGCGCAGCCTAGGGCTGGATACCAATGTGCGCCGGCGGTGGGGGTGGCGATAAGCAGCAGGTCCCCGCGAGGTCAAGTGCGACTGGGTTGTGGGAACTGGAGGAGTTTTCTCGAGTCTTCCCTTCTCCCTCTCTCTGTCGGCTCAACTTTGGGTCTTGGAGCCAGGTGCATTAAACATGAGGCGGAATCCAAATCAAATAAGCAATAAAAGTTCTTCACCTTTGTATTAGGGGAGTGGAAAATAAAAGCGTTAGCGTTTTCTTTGTGCAAATAACTTGCACAGACTTTTTTTTTTACTATGAAGAAGGTGGCAGTACTGCATCCATTTAACAGTGAGGGCACTTGGGCCCTCAGACTCTTTAACCAATACTCACGAAAAGATGTGGGCAAGGCTGGCTGCCTCAATCATTTTGGGGTGCTTGTTACAAATGCAGATTCCTGGGCCTGGCCTGTGGGATATTCTGACTTACTAGGGCTAGAGTTAGGAGGTTTTGTATTTTTTTAATTGGCGTTTAGTTGCTATACGATGCTATGTTAGTCACCTCTTCGTCACCAGAGTATTGAGCAGAGTTCCCTGTGTTACACAGCAGGATCTCATCAGTTGTCTATTTTATACATAGTAGTGTATATATGTCAATCCCAATCTTCCAGTTCATGCCCCCTCCTGTCCCCTCTTGGTGTCCATCCATTTGTTCTGTACATCTGTAGCTCTATTTCTACTTTTTAGGGGGGAATAAAGCACTGTATTTGATTCGGAGGTGTCAAGAGGATGGTGAATAATAGATCTGCTTCCAATGTATCTCTGGAAGGACTGATGCTGAAGCTGAAGCTCCAATACTTTGGCCACCTGATGTGAACAGCCAGATCACTGGAAAAGACTCTGATGCTGGGAAAGATAGAAGGCAGGAGGAGAAGGGGACAACAGAGGATGAGATGGTTGGATGGCATCACTGACTCAATGGACATGTGTTTGGTGGTGAAAGAGAGGGAAGCCTGGCATGCTGCAGTCCATGGCGTCGCAAAGAGTCAGACACGACTGAACTGAACTTCCAGTGTATATGTTCACAGCATACCTATGCTGACATGCAACGACAGAGCAGATATTCTTCCTGGGGTCCATGATCTTCCTGAAATTGTTTGCAAAGATTTTGGACTCTGTTGGAGAAGGCAATGGCAACCCACTCCAGTACTCTTGCCAGGAGACTCCCATGGACGGAGGAGCCTGGTAGGCTGCAGTCCATGGGGTTGTGAAGAGTTGGACACGACTGAGCGACTTCCCTTTCACTTTTCACTTTCATGCATTGGAGAAGGAAATGGCAACCCACTCCAGTGTTCTTGCCTGGAGAATCCCAGGGATGGGGGAGCCTGGTGGGCTGCCGTCTATGGGGTCGCACAGAGTTGGACATGACTGAAGCGACTTAGCAGCAGCAGCAGCAGGAGACTGAATGAAAGTGAAAGTGAAAGTGAAGTCACTCAGTCGTGTCTGACTCTTTGCAACCGCATGGACTATAGCCCACCAGGCTCCTCCATCCATGGGATTCTCCAGGCAAGAATACTGGAGTGGGTTGCCATTTCCTTCTCCAGGAGATCTTCCCAACCCAGGAATTGAACCTGGGTCTCCCGCATTGTAGGCAGATGCTTTACCATCTAAGCCACCAGGGAAGTCCACCCAAATACATCAAGGCCTAAGCGCTGGAACCTTCAAATGTTATCTTATAAAGTCAAAGAGTCTTTACTGTTCAGATCTGTTCAGTTCAGTTCAGTCACTCAGTCGTGTCCAACTCTTGGCAACTCCATGGACTGCAGCACGCCAGGTTTCCCTGTCCATCACCAACTCCCAGAGCTTGCTCAAACTCATGTCCATCCAGTCAGTGATGCCATCCAACCATTTCATCCTCTGTGATCCCCTTCTCCTCCTGCCTTCAGTCTTTCCCAGCATTAGGGTCTTTTTCAATGAGTCAGTTCTTCACATCAAGTGGCTGAAGTATTGGAGCTTCAGCTTCAGCATCAGTCCTTCCAATGAATATTCAGGACTGATTTCCTTTAGGATTGACTGGTTTTATCTTGCAGTCCAAGGGACCATCAAGAGTCTTCTCCAATGCCACAGTTTAAAAGCATCAACTCTTTGATGCTCAGCATTCTTTATGGTCCAACTCTCACATCCATACATGACTACTGGAAAAACCATAGCTTTGACTAGACAGACCTGTGTTGACAAAGTAATGTCTGCTTTTTATTAACTTGTCTAGGTTGGTCATGACTTTTCTCCCAAGGAGCAAGTGTCTTTTAATTTCATGACTGCAGTCACCATCTACAGTGATTTTGAAATCCAAGCATATAAAGTCTGTCTCTGTTTCCATTGTTTCCCCATCTATTTGTCATGAAGTGATGGGACTAGGTGCCTTGATCTTCGTTTTTGAATGTTGACTTTAAGTCAGCTTTTTCACTCTCCTCTTTAACTTTCATCAAGGGTCTCTTTAGTTCCTCCTTGCTTTCTGTCATGAGAGTGGTATCATCTGCATATCTGAAGTTATTGATATTTCTCCCAGCAATCTTCATTCCAGCTTGTGCTTCAACCAGCCTGGCATGTCACATGATGTACTCTGAATATAAGTTAAATAAGCAGGGTGACAATATACAGCCTTGCTCCTTTCCAATATGGAACCAGTCTGTTGTTCCGTGTCTGGTTCTAACTGTTGCTTCTTGACCTGCATACAGGTTTCTCAGGAGGCAGGTAAGGTGGTCTGGTATTCCCACCTCTTTAAGAATTTTCTACAGTTTCTTGTGATCCACACAGTTAAAGGCTTTGGCATAGTCAATAAAGCAGAAGTAGATATTTTTCTGAAACTCTCTTGCTTTTGCCATGATCCAACAGATGTTAGCAATTTGATCTCTGATTTCTCTGCCTTTTCTAAATCCATGTTGAACATCTGGAAGTTCTCAGTTCATGTGCTATTGAAGCCTAGCTTGGAGAATTTTGAGCATTACTTTGCTAGTGTGTGAGATGAATGCAATTGTGCAGTAGTTCAAACAGTCTTTGACATTGCTTTTCTTTGGGATTGAAATTAACACTGACCTTTTCCAGTCCTGTGGCCACTGCTGACTTCCAAATTTGCTGGCATATTGAGTGCAGCACTTTCACAGCATCATCTTTTAGGATTTGAAATAGCTCAGCTGGAATTCCATCACCTCCACTAGCTTTGTTTGCAGTGATGCTTCCTAAGGCCCACTTGACTTTGCACTCCAGGAGGTCTGGTTCTAGGTGAGTTATCACACCATCGTGGTTATCTGTTTTGTATAGTTCTTCCGTGGATTCTTGCCACCTCTTCTTAGTATATTCTGCTTCTGTTAGGTCTATACCATTTCTGTCCTCTATTGTACCCATCTTTGCATGAAATGTTCCCTTGGTATCTCTAATTTTCTTGAAGAGATCTCTAGTCTTTCCTATTCTATTGTTTTCCTCTATTTCTTTGCACTGATTACTGAGGAAGGCTTTCTTATCTCTCCTTGCTATTCCTTGGAACTCTGCATTCAGATGCTTATATCTTTCCTATTCTCCTTTGCCTTTAGCTTCTCTTCTATTCTCAGCTATTAGTAAGGCCTCATCAGACAACCATATTGCCTTTTTGCATTTCTTTTTCTTGGAGATGGTCTTGATTACTGCCTCCTGTATAATGTCATGAACCTCCATCCATAGTTCTTCAGGCACTTTATCAGATCTAATCCCTTGAATCTATTTGTCATTGCACTGTATAATCATAAGGGATTTGATTTAGCTCATACCTAAATGATCTAGTGTTTTCCCCTACTTTCTTCAATTTAAGTCTGAATTTTGCAATAAGGAGTTCATGATCTGAGCCACAGTCAACTCCCAGTCTTGTTTTTGCTGACTATATAAGAGCTTCTCCATCTTCAGCTGCAAAGAATATAATCAATCTGGTTTTGGTATTGACCATCTGGTGATGTCCATATGTAGAATCGTTTCTTGTGTTGTTGGAAGAGGGCATTTGCTATGACCTGTGCGTTCTTTTGGCAAAACTCTTTTAGCCTTTGCCCTGCTTCATTTTGTGCTTCAAGGCCAAACTTGCATGTTACTCCAAGTATCTCTTGACTTCCTACTTTTGCATTCTAGTCCACTATGATGAAAAGGACATCTTTTTGTGTGTGTGTGTGTTAGTTCTAAAAGGTCTTGTAGGTCATTGTAGAACTGGTCAATTCAGCTTCTTAGGCATTAGGTGTTGGGGCATAGACTTGGATTACTGTGATATTGAATGGCTTGCTTTGGAAACGAACAGAAATCATTCTGTCGTTTTTGAGATTATACCCAAGTACTGCATTTGGACTCTTTTGTTGACTATGAGGGCTACTCCATTTCTTCTAAGGGATTCTTGCTGACAGTAGTAGATATAATGGTCATCTGAATTAAATTCACCCTTTCCAATCCATTTTAGTTCACTGATTCCTAAAATGTCAATGTTCACTCTTGTCATCTCCTGTTTGACCACTTCCAATTTACCTTGATTCATGGACCTAACATTCCAGGTTCCTATGCAATATTGTTCCTTACAGCATCAGACTTTACTTCCATCACCAGTCACATCCACAACCAGGTTGTTGTTTTTGCTTTGCCTCCGTCTCTTTATTCTTTCTGGAGCTATTTCTCCACTTTTCTCCAGTAGCATATTGGGCCACCTACTGACTGGGGAGTTCTTCTTTCAGTGTCATATCTTTTTGCCTTTTCATACTGTTCATGGGGTTCTCAAGGCAAGAATACTGAAGTGATTTGACATTCGCTTCTCCAGTAGACCATATTTTGTCAGAACTCTCCACCATGATCCCTTCCGTCTTAGGAGGCCCTACATGGCATGACTGATCATTTCATTGAGTTAGTTAAGGCTGTGGTCCACGTGATCAGTTTGGTTAGTTTTCTGTGATTGTGGTTTTCATTCTGTCTGCCCACTGATGGATAAGGATAAGAGGCTTATGGAAGTTTCCTGGTGGGAGAGAGTGACTGTAGGGGAAACTGGGTCTTGTTCTGATGGATGGGACCATGCTCAGTAAATCTTTAATCCAATTTTCTGTTGATGGGCAGGGCTTGTATCCTCTCTGTTGTTTGGGCCAAACTATGGTAGGGGTAATGACGGTAATGGTGACCTCCTTCAAAGGAAGGAGAATCCCATGGACAGAGGAGCCTGGAGGGCTACAGTCCATGGAGTCACAAAGAGCCGGACATGAATGAGCATGCATATGTGCATCTCCAAATACAGTCACATTCTGAGGTGCTAGGGCTTAGGTCTTCCACATATGAATTTTGGGAAGATGCAGTTCAGCTCACAACACTCTCTTTTCCTTTACTTCTGGTTCTGGGAAAGTATGTCTACTTTCCTTCATGTAGATTGTGATTAGGAGGTCCCTGTGGCACTGTGGGGGTCAAGGTGGTGGCAGCATGTGCTGCACAAGTGGACTGCCCAAGGACACTGTTGTTGCTGTTGATCTTGTTCTTGGCTGTTCTTGCTTGGAAGCAAGTGAATGATCCGATGTCTTTTGGCTGCTGTGGGGTTCCTCTTTAGCCTGCCAAGGTACTTCATCTGCTCCTTTCTGCTTTCTTATTCCCAATCCCAATAGTTAGAATGCTTTGGAATAGACAGTTCCAATTTGGAGGTGAGGCATCTTCCAACTCAGGAGTGTGGCCTTTATCTTGTGGACAGAACAGTAGGGTGCTGGTGGTGGAGAGTGGAGGGTGGTGGAGGAAGAGAGAAGGTAGGTTGGTCACCTGGCAGGGTCGAGGGTAATGCTGGCAGTAGCTTGTGGGTTACCTTCAGACTCTGCCTTCAGCTTCCCAGTGCTGTGAAATCTGACCCTAATCTCTCACCACACCCTTGTTCTGAATTTCTTATTAATTGATGAATTAATTTTCATTTTTTGTTGTGCTGGATCTTTCTTGCTTTGCACAGGCTCTCTCTAGTTGTGGCAAGAGAAGGCTACTCTTCATTGCAGTGCATGGGCTTCTCATTGTGATGGCTTCTCTTGTTGCAGAGCACAGGCTCTAGGGCACGTGGGTTTCAGTAGCTGTGGCACACAGGCTCAGTAGTTGTGGCATGGGCTTAGTTACTCTATGGCATATGGAATCTTCCTGGACCAGGGATCAAACCCATGTCCCCTGCATTGACTGACAGATTCTTATCCACTGTACCACCAAGGAAGTCCCTTTGTTCTGAATTTGAATAGCTTTGAGGTAGAAATTACTAGGCAGTCAGTGTAGAACTCTGAGACCTCTGTCTCGTGTTCTGTAAACATCCCACTCCATTGTCCTGAATTACAGAATGTGTATTTAATCTGATAAATTATCAGCACTCAGATCCAGGGAAGGGCAGTAATTAAATTCTGTTCCATAGACTTCCCTGGTGGCTCAGATGGTAAAGCATGTGTCTACAATGCGGGAGACCCGGGTTTGATCCCTGGGTTAGGAAGATCCCCTGGAGAAGGAAATGGCAATCCACTCCAGGACTATTGCTTGGAAAATCCGATGGACAGAGGAGCCTGGTAGGCTACAGTTCATGGTGTCGCAAAGAGTTGGACATGACTGAGAGACTTCACTTCACTTCACTTCCATATGCTTGAGGGAAAAACAACTGGTGATCATTAGTCTTAAACCCATACATCTGGTCCATGGGAAAATTGCCAGAAGGTATGAAAAAGGGTGGAGACTTAATCCAAGGATCAAGAGAGGCCATAAAGAAGTTAAGTATTTTGACCTTTAAATTGATTGGTTAGAAATAATATGATTTAAGGAAGGATATAAAAACTGCTGTAAGTCCCATCTTGGGGGGGACTCTTAACCTCCTATGAGTGTCTATGCTGAGAACTTTGTACTTTCCTTCTCTTTAATAAATCCTATTCACTTGCTACCATGAGTGTCTGAGTGTTCGTGGATTCCATTCTTCAGCTCTGCAGATAAAAACTCGGATTCCCATCTCAGCTTCATCACCAAATCAGGTGACCTGCAGTTGGACATGGTGACATCATAGATGCCAAAAGACAGACTGGACTTCAGAGATCTGGCAAAACGTTGGAAGAAAATGGATTGTGTATCATGGTGCCTGGGTGGGGTCATTAGATCAAAGACGGGGTCGCTCCATGTAGCACTAGGAGAAGCATGTTGGTTATTGAGCAGCATGGTCTCCGGTCTTATCTCTGGTCTCATGTTGCTAGGTGTCAAGGGACACTTTCAATTGCAAAGATTCAGGCTCTGATGGCTTGGAGGAAACCATATTTTATTTTCCAGCATTTAAAACCTGAAGATTAGGAGCTAAAGCTTTCAGTTGAAACAGTATAAGCTACTTTTGATGGCCTTACTCCTCTCTGTTACCTGTCTACTTTCATCTGTTACCTGTTTAAGCTTCTCCTGAAACTTTGTTGAGATAGACACTGTTCCCTCATCAAAGGACTGAGAGCATACAGGCACTTCACACCAGGGCTTCAACTCAGCCCTGGAAGTTAAAGCCGGGGTGAGGGTGCTTACAGGAGATCCTGCCTATCTGGGACCCTGAGGGCAGCATATTTCATGAAAATCTTAAACAAGAGGGTGAAATAAGATATTTTTTAAAAACCAAAAACTAAGGGGGTTTGTTACCAGCAGACTGCACTAATGGAAATTTTAAAGGATGTACTTCAGGAGGAAAATGATTTGGGAAGAACTAAATGCAGGAAAGAATGAAGAGCAAGAAAAGCGATAGTATGTAGACAGTGTAAGGGAACATTGACGACAGAAGCAATCATAAAAAAGTCTATGCTGTTTTTTTTAAAAAATAAACTTTAAGTACTATACAGTAAGAAAAGATGTCAGAAGGGGCATAAATGGAGTTCAACTTTTCTAAGAGACTTGTATCATATCGGAAGTGATTTAGGTATTTATTAAATTTATACTTTGATAAGGTAGTTATCTATGTAAGAATTAATAGGATGTAACTATTAAAATGTGGGGTCGCTAAGAGTAGGACACGACTGAGCGACTTCCCTTTCACTTTTCACTTTCATGCATTGGAGAAGGAAATGGCAACCCACTCCAGTGTTCTTGCCTGGAGAATCCCAGGGACGGGGGAGCCTGGTGGGTTTCCGTCTATGGGATCGCACAGAGTCGGACATGACTGATGTGACTTAGCAGCAGCAGCAACTATTAAAATAATAGCAACAGGGAATTCCCTGGGGTGGGGGGGAGTCCAGTGATTAGGACTCTGAGCTCTCATTGGGCAGGGTTCAAGTTTGATTACTGGTCAGGGAACCAAGATATCACAAGCCACATGGCGTGACCAAAATTAATAATAATAATAGTGACAGAATAATTGAATAAAAAAATTCTGAGTCAATTTTTTTAAGTCAAGAAAGAAAAGGTTAAAATAATAGAAGGAAAAAAGATAGATTAAAACCATACGAGTACAGAAACCCAAATATATTAATAATTTTATAAATGTTTCTGTATTACATGCTCAAGTTAAAAAATATTGTCAGATAGAACTACTAAATACACCCATATGCTTTTCAGGAGAGATTAATCCAAAATATAAGGATACAGATAGGTTGACAAAAAAAGAGGGAGAGAGACAAATCATACAAATAACATTTAAGTGATAGAAAACTTGTACAGCTGTGTTCGTATCAGACAAAATACATTTAAAAGCAAAAAGCATTATTAGAGATAGAAGGTTATTTTTAATGATAAAAGGTTCAATTCACTAGGAATGATTTTGCACTTATAACAAAATTCCAAAATACATAAAGGAAAAGTTAACTTATGTAAAGGAGAAATAGATACCACTCATAGTTGATCAAGGAGAGGAAAAAAATTGTCTCTGAGGATATAGAATATATATATATTATATTTGAACAACATAATTAATAAATTTGAGCTAATAGCCAATGTATAGAACAATGCCCACCAACGACTATAGAATACACACACAGAACATTTGTAAAATTTGAGCTTGTACTAGGACAGAAAGCAAGTCCCAATACACTTCAAAAATTGAAATCTGATCATAATGCAAATAAATTACAAATCAATAAATAGAAAAAATAACTGGAAAACCTCTATGTTTAGAAATTAAGATACTGACTCTGAAATAACAGATTGGTCAAAGAAGAATCATAGTGAAATTACAAAAATTTGTAGTTGAACAATAATGAAAATACTCACATCAAAACTTGTGGCATGTAGCTAAAACAGTGCTTAGAAGGAAAAGTGTCTTTTGACAATGATGAAAGGTTAAAAGTTCATGAGGTATCTATTTCAAGACTTGAGAAAGCAAAAAGTATAAGCCCAACAAAATTAGGGAAACATGAAATGATAAAAATAAGAATATAAATTAATGAAATAGAAAGCAATAAAGACAACAAGTCAAGAATGTCCTATCTTGAACTGGAGTTCTAGCCCGGGAAATCAGACAAGAAAAAGAAGTACACAGTGCTGGACTGGAAAAAAATAAGTAAAACAATCTATTTATAGAGGACATGATTTTGCATATAGAAAAGACTACAGAAACCATTTTAAAAAAAACTTCTAGAATGAATGAATTAGTTCAGCGTGATTGTAAGATATAAGATCAAGCCTGGGTGCTTGGTATACTGGGCAAGTTCATATAGTACACATAAATGGCACATATAGTTCATATATAGTTCACATATAGTTCATATAGTACAAATAAACCCACCCCAATATTCTTGTCTGGAAAATCCCATGGACAGAGGATCCTGGTGGGCTACAGTCCTTGGGGCTGCAAAGAGTTGGACACGACTGAGTGACTGAGCATACACTCTTTCAGAGAAAACTTTAGTCTCTTTCATTCAGTAGACAAGTGTTCTTAGAAGTTGCTTAAATCATAAGTAGACATTTCTCCAGGGATGGTATAGAAATGGCCAATAAACACATGAAAAGATGCTCAACATCATTAACCATAAGGGAAATGCAAATCAAAACCACAATGAGATACCACTTTATACCTACTAAGATATCTGTAATAAAAAAGAGACAAGTGTTGGCAAGGATATGGAGAAATTTGAATCCTCAAATATTGCTGGTGGGAATATAAAATAGGTGAATACCTGAGAGAAATGGAAATGTATATCAATATAAAAACTTGTACACAAATGTTCATAACAGCACTATTAGCTCCCAAAATGGAAACAACCCAAATGTCCATCAACTGATGAATAGTTAAGAGGAAGGAAGTTCTGATACATGTTACAATATGGATAAAACTTGGGGACATTATCCTAATCCATGAAAGAAGCCAGTCACAAAAAGGTCAGGTATTGTATGACTCCATTTATAGGAAATGTTCAGAACAGGCAAATGTAAAGAGGCCAAAAGTAGATCAATGGTTGCTAGGAGTTGATGGAGGAGGAAAAAGGGGGAGACTGTCAATGGGTACAGACTTTCTTTCATTTTTTTTTTTTTTTGGCCATGCTAGGCAGCATGCAGGATTTTAGTTCCCAGACCAGGGATAGAACCCATGCCCTTTGCAGTGGAATATAGAGTCTTAACCACTGGACTGCCAGGGAATTTCCCATGGTTTTTTTTTGCAAATATAAAAATATTCTAAAATGATTGTGATGATGATTGCACAACTCTGAATTATTTTTAAAAACATTGATTTGTACACCTTAAAAGAATGAATTTTATGGATGCACACTGTAGCACAATAAAGCTGTTTAAAAAAAAGAATACTTGTGGTATGGATCCATTTATATAAAGCTCAAACACAGTTGAGACTATATTGTTCAGACATGTATTCAGAGATGATAAAACTAAAAGAAAGCAAGCAAATATTAAATATATACATATTAAATAAAGTCAGGATAGTGGTTACCCTGCAGGTGAGGGTGGAGTTTTGATTGAAAAGAAACCTCCAGTGGGCTTCCCCAGTATTTTATTCCTGACCTTGATTGGTGTTACATATGCATTTTTTTTTCTGTTTGTTAAAATGTACTTATGTGTTCTGTGCACATTTCTATATAAATGTCCTATTTTGGATAAAACAATAAAATTAAATTCATTCATGTAAGTGTATGTGGACTACACCAAACTGTTAAAATGTTGGACTGAGCCGTTATTCATTCCAGATATTTAAAGAAAAGAATTTCTGTATTAACTGTCAGTGAGAGTCTAAGACATCATAGAGGTGGACAGGAAATAGGGCAGAGGAAGAAATAAGAGGATTTGACTTTCTTAAGAAGTACTACTCCTTGGGGTCCTGAGCAATGCACTGAAGATGGGGTAATTGTGGTTAAGTATCCAGATTCTGCAGCCAAAGCATCTAGGTTCAAATTCTGCAACTGCTACTTAGTTTCTGACTCCTCCTCTGTCTCAGTTTCCACATCTGTCAAGGGAGTTTATAATCCCATCTTGCTTTAAATGTTATTGTGAGGATTAAAGGAGACTATCCTTGTAAGGTCTTGTGTGTTTGGTAACTATCATCTGTTACTATTTCTTCCTAAAACTCTTAATAGGGCTTCCCAGGTGGCACAGTGGTCAAGAATCTCCCTGTCAGTGCAGGAGACACTGACAGGGTCAGGAGACTTCCCTGGGTCAGGAAGATCCCCTGGAGGCAGAAAGGGCAACCTGCTCCAGTATTCTCATCTGGAGAATCCCAAGGACAGAGGAGCCTGGCGGGCTACAGTCCATGGGATTGCAAAGAGTCAGACACAACTGAGCGACTGAGCACACACAAGTTCTTAATAAGGTGAAGAAGTTCATTCTGAGTCCCTGTTTTATGTCTATGAGATACACAAAAGTAAGTTGTTGTCCTTCTCCACTTGGAGCCCTGTCCCTTTTCCATTGACAAGGTGATGCCCCACAGGCATTAAATACCCAGTGTCCTCATGCTACTATGTTTCCCCTCACGCAGCCCTCTTGGTACCAATCATGAAAAGAATGAGAGCTGCCATTCATTGAGGGTTTTCATGTCCTTGGCACTATCTTCTACAGGCACATTCTCAGCTTGATCTTTGACTTCACCCCTGCGTTTAGTGACTATTTTTTCTTGGGGAAAAATATATGTTAATGGCTGTAAAGTTTTCTTATCTAGGCCATAAGGCAAATCCAACTACAGGAATGGGCATAATTACCGTTGGAGTTTCCTTTCTCAGAATTCTTCTAAGGTCAACTAAAACCCAGTCTCGAAATTGTGCGGGAAGGGGCCCATCTGCCATTGCTGTACATCCGGCATGGTTGTGATCACTGAGGGCAAGAGCAAGGGCACGGCAGAAACTGGAGCTCTTTGTTCCTGAGGATGTTTCCAATGTTCTGAGGAATTAGCTAAGGACTCTTACTTTTGGTGGGTTCCAGCCCGTACTGAGGCCCTGAGGCTGTTCTATCTCTCTCACAATTACATTGCTGGGACAGAGTGGCTATCCTTCAAATCCAGGCAATTTTTTTCAATGCTCTGTGACATTTAAAGAAGCAGATGGAACAACTTGTCAGATGTTTGTCTGAAGCTGCTCACCTGAGCCCCCAAATCCTTCCCCTCAGCCAATAGATTTTTCATAAAGGAACATCAGTCTCTCTGGATCACCACCCTTTGCATCCCTACACCCTTAGATGCTGAGGCCATTTCTGGATTCAGAACCTTTGGGTAGGCTGTTTTATACCACCCTCTGCCCCTTGTAATTCTATCACAGTTAGAAAGAATAGAACTAGTTTGTGGAATGATTTTGATTTATTCAAAGTTTCCATGAGAGCAGACGGAATTGACTATCTTCTCTGCACCTGCCACAAAGCAAATACTCAATCAGTATTTGTCAAAGAATGAATGAATGAACAAGAGAGAGCAAAGTAGAAATGAATAAATGTAATGTTCTCAAACTTTTGCAGAGCTGTCATACAGAAGACAGAGGATTTTTTAAATTAACTGTTTATTTTGAAATAATTTCAAAGTTACAGAATAGTTACAAGAATATTACAAAGAATTTTCATATGCCGTATTATACAGATCCCACCAATTTAAACCATTTTGACATTTTATCACTCTTGCTACTTTTTTCTGAACTAGGTCTGTTAAACATACCATGTTACTTTATTTCTTAATATTTTAGTGCATAATTTCAAAGGACAAGGACATTTCCATAGATAATCACAGTCCAGTTATCAAATTCAGTAAGTTTAATGTGGTACACTATTGCAGTTCTTATTCTAGTTTTTCCAATTGTAAGGGAAGATTTTTTTTTTTTCTGTTTGGTTCCCCAAGGCAGAAGGAAGATTAAGAGGTAGGCATATGACGAATGTAATTTTTGGCTATATAATATAAAGATTGTAGAATGGTATACCAATGAATAAAATGGCCTTTCTCTAAAGATAGGGAACGCTCTGTTGTTGGAGGTATTTAGGTAGAGACTAGATGACCTGTTAGGAATGAAGGAAGAGGAGATGACTTTTGAACATGAGCTACAGAACAAGCTTCTATGTACCTCTCTAAACTAGATGACTTACATGCAATATACTGGGCTTGATTCTTTTTTTCCACTTACCATTTCTTTCTTTTTTTTTTTTTTAAGTTTTTTGATGTGGACCATATTTAAAGTCTTTACTGAATTTGTTACAATATTGTTTCTGTTTTATTTATTTATTGTTTGTTTTTGGCTGAGAGGCAGGTAAAAGCTTTGTTCCCCAACCACGGATTGAACCCATGCCCCCTGCATTGGAAGGGGAATCTTAACCACTAGACCACCAGGAAAGTTCCTCATTTAGCATTTCTAGTGTCAGAGTTGGCCCTATGTGTAGCTGGAGTAGCCAGCCTCTTCCATGACATGGTGTTGAAGCAACCTCAGTGTTCCATTAGGCTGAAACTATTTCCTCTGACATGTTCTATAAATAGGTCAGCCCTGAAATAATAATACTAATGAAAGGTTGCTGCTACAAGCTGTGAATGACGCCAGGATTCTTGGCCTCCAGAGGAGAGGAATTTGATCTAGGGCCAGTGACAAGACTTGATCACTCAGAGCTTTTTGTGTAGCAAAGTTTTATTAAAGTATAAAGAGATAGTGAAGGCTTCTGACATAGACATCAGAAGGAGAGAGAGAGAGAGTGCCCTCTTGCTAGTTTTTAGAAAGAAATTATTTCCCTATTACTACTAAGTCACTTCAGTCGTGTCCGACTCTGTGTGACCCCATAGACAGCAGCCCACCAGGCTCCCCCATCCCTGAGATTCTCCAGGCAAGAACACTGGAGTGGGTTGCCATTTCCTTCTCCAATGCATGAAAGTGAAAAGTGAAAGTGAAGTCCCTCAGTCGTGTCTAACCCTCAGCGATCCCATGGACTACAGCCTTCCAGGATCCTCTGTCCATGGGATTTTCCAGGCAAGAGTACTGGAGTGGGGTGCCATTGCCTTCTCCATATTTACCTATTAGCAAGTTGAAAATTAGAGAAAGGAAATGCCTCAGTACTGAGAGAGTTGCACCAGGCCCCTCACCCACAATATGCATTTTGAGATAGTACTGGCACAAGGTGAGTCATCCCAGGCCATAAAACAATTGACATGAATTTTGAAGAAAGGCAGATTTCCAAGCAAATACATAGTTCATTAAAAACATAGCTTAAGGACGACATTTCCATGGGAGAAACACGTTGATTAGCTCAACGTTTGAGATAAAGTTAAGCTCAAGTGGAACCAGATAACCACAATGGTGTGATCACTCACCTAGAACCAGACATCCTAGAGTGTGTGAAGTCAAGTGGGCCTTAGGAAGCATCATTATGAAGAAAGCTAGTGGAGGTGATGGAATTCCAGTTGAGTTATTTTATATCCTAAAAGATGATGCTGTGAAAGTGCTGCACTCAATATGCCAGCAAATTTGGAAAACACAGTAGTGGCCATAGGACCAGAGGAGGTCATTTTTCATTCCAATTCCAAAGAAAGGCAACGCCAAAGAATGTTCAAACTTCTGCACAATTGCACTCATCTCACACACTAGCAAACTAATGCTCAAAATTCTCCAAGCTAGGCTTCAACAGTACGTGAACTGAGAACTTCCAGATGTTCAAGCTGGATTTAGAAAAGGCAGAGGAACGAGAGATTAAATTGCTAACATCCATTGGATCATTGAAAAAGGAAGAGAGTTCCAGAAAAACATCTACTTCTGCTTCATTGACTATGCCAAAGCCTTGACTGTGTGGATCACAACAAACTGTGGAAAATTCTTAAAGAGATAGGAATACCATCTGCCTCCTGACCTGCCTCCTGAGAAATCTGTATGCAGGTCAAGAAGTCAAAGTTAGAACTGGACATGGAACAATGGACTGGTTCCAAATTGGGAAAGGAGCACCTCAAGCCTATATATTGTCACCCTGCTTATTTAATTTATATGCAGAGTATATCATGTGAAATGCCAGGCTGGATGAATCACAAGCTGGAATCAAAATTGTCGGGAGAAATATCAATAACCTCAGATATGCAAATGACACCACCCTTATGGCAGAAAGCAAAAAGGAACTAAAGAACCTCTTGATGAACATGAAAGAGGAGAGTGAAAAAGCTGGCTTAAAACTCAACATTGAGAAAACTAGGATCATGGCATCTGGTCCTATCACTTCATGGCAAATACATGGGGAAACAGTGGTAACAGTGACAGACTTTATTTTCTTGGGCTCCAAAATCACTGCAGATGGTGACCGAAGCCATGAAATTAAAAGATGCTTGCTCCTTGGAAGAAAAGCTATGACCAACCTAGACAGCATAGTAAAAAGCAGGGACATTACTTTGCCAATAAAGGTCCATCTAGTCAAAGCTATGATTTTTCCAGTAGTCATGTATGAATGTGAGAGTTGGACCATAAAGAAAGCTTAGCATCGAAAAATTGATGCTTTTGAACTGTGGTGTTGGAGAAGACTCTTGAGAGTCCCTTGGACTGCAAGGAGATCCAATCAGTCAATTCTAAAGGAAATCAGACCTGAATATTCATTGGAAGGACTGATGCTGAAGCTGAAGTTCCAATACTTTGGCCACCTGATGCGAAGAACTGACTTATTGGAAAAGACCTTGATGCTGGGAAAGATGGAAGGCAGGAGGAGAAGGGGATGACAGAGGATGAGATGGTTGGATGGCATCACTGACTCAATGGACATGAGTTTGAGCAAGCTCTAGGAGTTGGTGATGGATGAGGAAGCCTGGCGTGCTACAGTCCATGGGGTCACAAAGAGTCAGAAACAACTGAGCGATGAATTGAAGTGAACTGATGACAATACAGGATTAGAAGAGAAAAGAAAAAGAAATGCCTGCCACTTGCAGTTTTATTTTCTCCTGCTGCTTGGGGACTTCTGGCCTCCCTACTTGCAGCTATTAATACTCTCACTAACACGTTCCACGTGCTTAAGGCCAGGCATTGGTGTAACTGGTTTGGATATGTTAATTCATTATGTTTCCAAAACCGCCCCCCCCATACATGATACAGTTCTTATTATTAGCCCTATTTTAACAACAATGAATCTGAAGTTCAGACAGATTTTGATATCTTAATTTGATTCAAGTTCAATGTGCTAGAACACTTAAGACATTATGTTCTAGTCCAAGTGAGAGTATATGGAGATTTAAAAAATTGGTTTAATTCTTAGAAAAATAAAAATGAAAGAAAGAAGTAAAAATCTAGTATTTCAAGACTTCAAGAAAATTAATATTTCTTTATCTACTTATATCTATTCTTTTCTGAAAGGGGCAGCCTAATCTGTAGTTACTTTTTATCTCTACTATGTTTCCTGATTTTCTGATTGTCGCTGTAATTATTATTTTGATTTTAGACACATACTTTTCACTTTAATTGACATGCCAGCTCAGGATTAAAGGTTCTCCTAAGGATTGTCTGTGTAAAGCTTGGGATCTCCCTACTGCACTATCATTCTAGAAGACAGAATAACCAGGAAAATGGCTCCTTATTTGCCCAGCCTTATGGGTTCCATATTTTCCAGAATAGTTAACTCCTGGCTAATTCCACTAATCCTTCAAATTTCAGCTTAAATGTTACATCCTTAGAAAAGTTTTTGCTACCCTTCAAGACTAGGTCAGATTACCTTGTTACCTGCTCTCACTGCATCATGAAACTTTCCTTCATAGCAGTGATCACATTTATATGATTATTTTTCTCCCTTTATAGTTAGACTGTAATACAACTTTTGAGGGGCCCCATTTGTTTAAGTATTTACTGGTATTATTACGAATAACAAGCTCTCTGTTAAATTCAAACCTTTAATTTTTTATTTTACCTATTTACTATTTGGTGGAGAAGGCAATGGCACCCCACTCCAGTACTCTTGCCTGGAAAATCCCATGGATGGAGGAGCCTGTTAGGCTGCAATCCATGGGGTCGCTAAGAATCGGACACGACTGAGGGACTTCACTTTCACTTTTCACTTTCATGCATTGGAGAAGGAAATGGCAACCCACTCCAGTGTTCTTGCCTGGAGAATCCCAGGGACAGGGGAGCCTGGTGGGCTGCTGTCTATGGGGTCGCACAGAGTCGGACACAACTGAAGTGACTTAGCATAGCATAGCATTTACTATTTGGAGCTGCACTGCACAGCATGTGGGATTACTTCCCCTACCAGGGATCAAACCCACTGCCTTGGAACCATGGAGTCTTAACCACTGGACTACCAGGGAAGTCCCAGGGTCCCATCTGTTTTTGCTTCTCAGTGTATCCTCAGCACCTAGCACACTATCAGTTCAGTTAGTTCAATCGCTCAGTCGTGTCGGACTCTTTGCGACCCCATGGACTGCAGCACATGGCTTCCTTGTCCATCACCAACTCCCGGAGCTTACTCAAATTCATATCCATCGAGTCAGTGATGACATCCAACCATCTCATCCTCTGTCGTCCCTTTCTTCTCCCACCTTCAATCTTTCCCAGTATCAGGATCTTTTCTAGTGAGTCAGTTCTTCACATCAGGTGGCCAAAGTATTGGAGTTTTAGTTTCAGCATCAGTCCTTCCAATGAATATTCAGGACTGATTTCCTTTAGGATAGACTAGTTGGATCTACTTGCAGTCCAAGGGACTCTCAAGAGTCTTCTCCAACACCACAGTTCAAAGGCATCAGTTCTTCGATGCTCAGCTTTCTTTATGGTCCAACTCTCACATTCATACATGACTACTGGAAAAACCATAGCTTTGACTAGATGGACCTTTATTGGCAGAGTAATGTCCCTGCTTTTTAATATGCTAAGTTGGTCATAACTGTTCTTCCAAGGAGCAAGTGTCTTTTAATTTCATGGCTGCAGTCACCACCTGCAGTGATTTTCAGTTCAGTTCAGTTCAGTCACTCAGGCATGTCCAACTCTTTGCGACCCCATGAATTGTAGCACGCCAGGCCTCCCTGTCCATCACCAACTCCCGGAATTCACTCAAACTCACGTCCATCGAGTCAGTGATGCCATCCAGCCATCTCATCCTCTGTTGTCCCCTTTTCCTCCTGCCCCCAATCCCTCCAGGCATCAGAGTCTTTTCCAATGAGTCAACTCTTCGTATGAGGTGGCCAAAGTACTGGAGTTTCAGCTTCAGCATCATTCCTTCCAAAGAACACCCAGGACTGATCTCCTTTAGAATGGACTGGTTGGATGTCCTTGCAGTCCATGGGACTTTCAAGAGTCTTGTCCAACACCACAGTTCAAAATCATCAATTCTTTGGCACTCAGCTTTCTTCACAGTCCAACTCTCACATCCATACATGACCACTGGAAAAACCATAGCCTTGACTAGACGGACCTTTGTTGGCAAAGTAATGTCTCTGCTTTTGAATATGCTATCTAGGTTGGTCATAACTTTCCTTCCAAGGAGTAAGCGTCTTTTAATTTCATGGCTGCAATCACCATCTGCAGTGATTTTGGAGCCCAAAAAAATAAAGTCTGACACTGTTTCCACTGTTTCCCCATCTATTTCCCATGAAGTGATGGGACCAGATGCCATGATCTTAGTTTTCTGAATATTGTATTTTAAGCCAACTTTTTCACTCTTCTCTTTCACTTTCATCAAGAAACTCTTTAGTTCTTTGCTTTCTGCCATAACAGTAACATCATCTGCATATCTGAGGTTATTGCTATTTCTCTCTTGATTCCAGCTTGTGGGTCATCCAGCCCGGCATATTGCATGATATACTCTGCATATAAGTTAAATTAGCAGGGTGACAATATACAGCTTTGATATACTCCTTTCCCAATTTGGAACCAGTCTGTTGTTTCATGTCCAGTTCTAACTTTTGCTTCTTGGCCTGCATACAGATTTCTCAGGAGGCAGGTCAGGTGGTCTGGTATTCTCATCTCTTGAAGAATTTTCCACAGTTTGTTGTGATCTACACAGTAAAAGGCTTTGGCGTAGTCAATAAAGCAGAAGTAGAGTTTTTTCTGGAACTCTTGCTTTTTTGATGATACAACAGATGTTGGTAATTTGATGTATAGCATGCTATAGCTCATTTGTTGACTGAATGAATGAAAAGATGAAGGTCCAGTTCTGTTACTGAAAAGGAGACTGGCAAAAGAAAACATTCAAGTGGAGCCCCTGAATGCTAAATGTGGGATATTCTACAACAGTATGAAAAATCAGGGCCAGCCAGTGACTCAGTCAAAATCAAGAATTCCATGGGTCCCATAAGGAGTTGCGGTCCAGGCTAGCGTTTTGGTCAGTAGCTACAAGACAGCAAGGGCAGCATGAAAGATCTCAGTTTAGTGCTGTGATGCCAGACTGGAAGCAGTCTGTGGTCAAGGTGAAGCCCTTTAAGAAAGAAATGATACTATGGAACATCTGCCCCCAGGTTTCTTCCCTGGTGACAGAGAAATAGATCTGGCGGAAAAGAATTTGAAGGGGAATTCCCCGGCCGTCCAGTGGTTAGAACTTGAGGATTTGGCCGCTGAGGACCTGGGTTCAGTCCCCATGGGGGAACTAAAATCCCTCAAGCCACGTGGTAGAGCCAAAAAATAATAAATTGAGGAAGAACTGTAAAAGACTTTTGAGAGGCGGGGTTTTTCTTGCTGGCTCAAAATACGTCCCCTCTCACTAAGAGGTTTCCACAAAGCCGCCGTTACAGTTTCTCCATACAGCCCCCAGAGGGCAGCAGTGCGTTAGTCTTCAGCTGGAAGGTCCTGCCTAGCGCTCTGACTCTCCGACTGTCCCATGACTACCCCACAGTAAGCTTCGGTTTGGAGTTTCTTCACCCTGTGCCCAGAAGGCTTGCAATGTGTCTTCTCCTGGGAGTGCCCCCCATCGGTCTTCCTGGTGTTATGCTTCGGACACCCCGACTCTTGAAGTTACTCTCCTCTCACTGTCACCCCCGAGTGCCCTCCACCCTGATAGAAATCATGACCCAATGGTTCCAATAATCCATGTCAACATGTCCAAAACAGAATTCCTATTTCTCCTCTGCCTCATCCCCCACCCCCACTCAAGCCACAAAAGATCAATAGATCTTTTCCGCCAGATCTATTTCTCTGTCACCAGGGAAGAAACCTGGGGGCAGATGTTCCATAGTATCATTTCTTTCTTAAAGGGCTTCACCTTGACCACAGACTGCTTCCAGTCTGGCATCACAGCACTAAATTGAGATCTTTCATGCTGCCCTTGCTGTCTTGTAGCTACTGACCAAAATGTGTGCAGGCGCACATTTATCATCTTTTGTTTGTTTGTTTTGGCCGTGCTGCACTGCATGCAGGGATCTCAGTTACCCCGACCTGGGATGGCACCCACATTCCTGGTTTGAAGTGTGGCATTTTAACCACTGGACGACCCGGGATGTCCTGTCTGTCATCTTAGACACCTTCCATCCATTCTTGGTGAGTCCACCTCTAAAATATTTCAGATCTGCACCCTGTTCTCCAATTTCTCTGGCACAGGAGACCCTCGCACCTCTTGCCTGAGCTCCTCTCTCATCTGTTTGTCTCCATCATCTCGCCTCCAAATTCCATCCTGGCACCATGATCTCTGCCTTCACTCCAACTCCTTCAAGGATAAGAGTGTCCCTTTTGATAATCTCTTCAAATTCTACTCACACTTCAAAATGCAGATCAACCAGTACTTTCTTTAAGAAATTTTTCTAGCTCTCCTCCCAGCCACGTAACCCATGTCACTCTATACCTTGCCTGTCCACAGCACTTGATTTGGACCTCTTTTTCTAGCTCTAATTTTTAGCATATTTGATTATTTATATAGATGAATACTTCCTTCTATCCCTTAGCCCAGGAGGGCAACTGTGTGGCACAAATTCTTCATCTCATCCCCCTGCAGCACCCAATAAGAGACATCATTATTAGATCCTAGCTGTAATCCTACTGGATCCAAATTCTATCTCAAAATCCTTCTTGAAACAGTACTCTAGGCAGAACCGGTCACCAAATGAAACAAATTTCCATCCCTGCCCCAGACTATGAAAAACATTAAGACAGAAAACATATGCTATTCTTCTTTGAATAATAGCATCTTAAATATAATCTATACTCATTTAAAGACTTCTTGAATGAATGAATTTAAAAAAGTGGAATGCAGCAGACCCTGGCAGCAGGAATGCTGTTCCCAGACTCCATGGTTCAATTTAATCACTTTTTTTTTTTCACACCAATATATCTGCTCTATCCTGCTGGTATATCCTAAATTATTGCCAAATTCAGACTGAAATGGAAGAAAGTGGAGAAAACCACTAGACCATTCAGGGATGACCTAAATAAAATCCCTTATGACTATACAGTGGAAGTAAGAAATAGATTTTAGAGACTAGATCTGATAGATAGAGTGCCTGATGAACTATAGACAGAGGTTTGTGACATTGTACAGGAGACAGTAATCAAGACCATCCGCAAGAAAAAGAAATGCAAAAAAGCAAAATGGCTGTCTGAGGAGGCTTTACACGTAGCTGTGAAAAGAAGGGAAGCGAAAAGCAATGGAGAAAAGGAAAGATATACCCATTTGAATGCAGAGTTCCGAAGAATAGCAAGGAGAGATAAGAAAGCCTTCCTCAGAAATCAATGCAAAGAAATAGAGGAAAACAATAGAACGAGAAAGACTAGAGATCTCTTCAAGAAAATTAGAGATACCAAGGGAACATTTCATGCAAAGATGGGCTCGATAAAGGACAGAAATGGTGGGGACCTAACAGAAGCAGAAGATATTAAGAAGAGGTGGCAAGAATACACAGAAGAACTATACAAAAAAGATCTTCACGACCCAGATAATCACGATGATGTGATCACTCACCTAGAACCCACCATCCCTGAGTCCGAAGTCAAGTGGGCCTTAGGAAGCATCACTATGAACAAAGCTAGTGCAGGTGATGGAAATCCAGTTGAGCTATTTCAAATCCTAAAAGATGATGCTGTGAAAGTGCTGCACTCAACATGCCAGCAAATTTGGAAAACTCAGCAGTGGCCACAGGACTGGAAGAGGTCAGTTTTCATTCCAATCCCAAAGAAAGGCCATGCCAACAAATGCTCAAACTACTGCACAATTGCACTCATCTCACACACTAGTAAAATGATCCTTAAAATTCTCCAAGCCAGGCTTCAGCAATACGTGAACTGAGAAATTCCAGATGTTCAAGCTGGTTTTAGAAAAGGCAGAGGAACCAGAGACCAAATTGCCAACATCTGCTGGATCATGGAAAAAGCAAAGAGTTCCAGAAAAACATCTATTTCTGCTTTATTGACTATGCCAAAGCCTTTGACTGTGTGGATCACAATAAACTGTGGAAGATTCTGAAAGAGATGGGAATACCACACCACCTGACCTGCCTCTTGAGAAACCTGTATGCAGGTCAGGAAACAACAGTTAGAACTGGACATGGAACTGGTTCCAAATAGGAAAAGGAGTACTTCAAGGCTGTATATTGTCACCCTGCTTATTTAACTTATATTTTAATATAAATATATATTTATATATATTAATATATATTTAACTTATATATATTTTACTTATATGCAGAGTACATCATGAGAAATGCTGGGCTGGAAGAAGCACAAGCTAGAATCAAGATTGCCGGGAGAACTATCAATAACCTCAGATATGCAGATGACACCACCTTTATGGCAGAAAGTGAAGAGGAACTAAAGAGCCTCTTGATGAGAGTGAAAGAGGAGAGTGAAATAGTTGGCTTAAAGTTCAACTTTTTTTCAGAAAACTAAGATCATGGCATCTGGTCCCATCACTTCATGGGAAATAGATGGGGAAACAGTGGAAACAGTGTCAGACTTTATTTTTCTGGGCTCCAAAATCACTGTGGATGTTGATTGCAGCCATGAAATTAAAAGACGCTTACTCCTTGAAAATAACGTTATGACCAATCTAGACAGCATATTAAAAAGCAGAGACATTACTTTGCCAACAAAGGTTCATCTAGTCAAGGCTATGGTTTTTCCAGTGGTCATGTATGGATGTGAGAGTTGGACTATCAAGAAAGCTGAGCACAGAAGAATTGATGCTTTTGAACTGTGGTGTTGGAGAAGACTCTTGAGAGTCCCTTGCGCTGCAAGGAGATCCAACCAGTCCATCCTAAAGGAGATCAGTCCTGAGTGTTCATTGGAAGGACTGATGTTGAAGCTGAAAATCCAATACTTTGGCCACCTGATGTGAAGAACTGACTCATTGGAAAAGACCCTGATGCTGGGAAAGATCATGAGCAGGAGGAGAAGGGGAACGACAGAGGATGAGATGGCTGGATGGCATCACCGACTCAATGGACATGGGTTTGGGTGGACTCCAGGAGTTGGTGATGGACAGGGAGGCCTGACGTGCTGCGATTCATGAGGTCACAAAGAGTCGGACACGACTGAGCGACTGAACTGAACTGATCCTGCCAGTAACAGACATGGTGTATATCAATATTTCCCAATGGTATTCAAGGCAGAAACTTAATGAAAGCCGCATGACTAAGTGTACACTCAGCAGGTTTAAGGAGCACGTACTTAACCATGCATAACTTTTCTGAGCTTAATATTCAGACTCATAAACCTGTTTTTCTGCTTTGCTTTCAGATTTTCAGTGCATTTAAAAATATCATAAAGGGGTTGCACTATTTTGGTCTTAATCCATGCTGAAGTGCTCTTTCAGTATCACATTTCCAATATGCTTATATCAGTCATTATCCTGAGGGAAAAAAACGATGCAACACATGTATGCTTTGTACTGCCATTTGCAAGACCATTCCCTAAATATATTAAAAGTTGGCATTTGGGTGAGTGTGTGTATGTGTGTGTGTGTGCATGCAAGCTTGCAGGGTTTTTTTTTCCCCCAATAAAACAATGTTGTGTAAGAACTTTGCGATTTCAAGGCCAAACTTGAGTTTTCACTTATTTCACAGATGTCTTACTGTTCTTATAAAGAATTTCTGGCGTCCAATTGGACATTTAACTAATGTTTAGTCACAGCAATCTGGAAAGGGAAAAAAAGCTACTTTGTGGTGACAGGGTCATATTCTTTACTGGCTGTCAACATTGTATGGTTTAAGGGCCAACGATTGTTTGTTTCCAAATCCTTGCCCCTAAGTATCACAGAGCATCAGTATTCAAAAATCCACCATGAGCCTTTTTGGATCCCCACTTGAACAAATTAAAAAAGATTTATGAGACAATTAAGGAAATATGAACATTGACTGGATATTTGGTAGTATTAATTATTATTCATTTTTTAAGTGCAATAATGGTATTGCTGTAACTTTTAAAATAAAAGGGTCTTCAGCTTTTAGAGATGTATGCCCTGATATGTTTGCTGATGAAATGATAGTGTTTGGGTTTTACTTTTTTTAGCTTTTTTTCTTTCTTGACAGGGACCATTTTCAAAGCTTTTATTTGTTACAATATTGCTTCTGCTTTATTATTATTATTATTTGGCCACAAGGCATGTGGAATCTTAGCTCCCTGACCAGGGATTTGAACCTGCACTCCCTGCATTGGAAAGTGAAGTTTTAACCACTGGACCCACAGGGAAGTCCCTGGGACTTACTTTAAAATAATTTATTGTGTGTGGAGTAAATAATGGGTGGAGGTTTAGCTGAAACCAGATTTTCCATGTTGTTGAAGCCAGATGATGAGTACATGTTGGTCATTCATTGTAAAAATCTCTCTACTTCTATGCTGGAACTTTTCCATAATAAATGATTTTCCAAAATATATGAATCTTATCCAGGAATAATTATCCACAAATATCTTGGCCATCCTCGACTTTAGCAAAGATGAACTGATCAAATTTCTTAAAGGAGGTGGAGGCCAAAAGGAAGATGAAATGAGGCAGGTAAATCTGAAAAGAGAGGAAGTTGGGAAAGGCTTGGAACATAGATTCTTGCCAGAGTGGACAAGTGACTGCCAGCCACAGAGAGAGAGCATTTGGGAGTGGTAGTAGCTGGAGAGAGAATGCTGCGAGAAAGTAGTAGACTCAAAAGAAGGAAGGGATCCTGTGTATGCATGTTGGCTAGGGCTAGTGAGATGCAGCTGGAACGTAAAAGCTGTAAAACAAACTCACCTTTTGGGTCAAGCTGGCTTTGTCTCCCCTCTAGTGCCTTTGGAAACATCATGGAGATAAGGCATTTAGAATTCACTCCTGGTCCAATTCTCAAGTCAAACAGTAAATTATAGAATCATCTTCTGTTTTTGTCTACATTTTGAAATCTACAAGTCTTGGGTTAGCTGCTATTTTTCTATATCTGCTTTCATTTTTGGTCTAAAAACAATCAAAAGTTACCATTTTAATGATGGTGGATGGCAGACCTGAAGGGGCTCCTGTAGATCACTTACTCCTTTTCCCAGGAGAGAAAATAGAAACTAAGAGGAAGGAAGTGAGTTGCCTAGCATTGTACAGGATGGGGACATGGTGAAAGTGAAAGTGAAGTCGCTCAGTCATGTCCGACTCTGCTACCCCGTGGACTGTAACCCACCAGGCTCTTCCGTCCATGGGATTCTCTGGGCAAGAATACTGGAGTGGGTTGCCATTTCCCTCTCCAGGGGATCTTCCCGACCCAGGGATCAAACCCAGGTCTCCTGCATTGCAGGCAGACATGGTAGGCACTCAATAAATGTACATTCTAGTATAACTCTTCCCTATGGCTCAAACGGTAAAGAATCTGCATGCTATTCATGTTGAGGTTTGACAGAAAACAACAAAATTCTGTAGAGCAATTATCTTTTAATTTAAAAAAAATAATTTTTTTTAAGTTAAAAAAACAGAATCTGCCTACAGTTCAGGAGACTCAGGTTCGATCCCTGGGTCCATAAGATCCTCTGGAGAAGGGAATGGCAATCCACTTCAGAATTCTTGCTTGGAAAATTCCATGGACAGAGGAGCCTGGAGGGCTACAGTCCATGGGGTCACAAAGAGACAGATATAACTGAGCGACTAACACACACAGTATAACTCTACCAAGAAATTACAGCTGGCATCAGATATGATTGGTTGGTGCCCATGTCACACAGTTTTAACACCATTCCTGGTTGGAAAAAATGAATAAATAAATAGAGAAAACAAAGTTAGATCGTCCCTGACTTATAGGCCTTCTCTATAATTCTAGTTCTGGTCTCCATGGGATCCCTATGTGCAGACAGACTGGCTCTTGGCTGTGAAGGTCATAGCTAATCCAGGTTCAAGGTTTACACTGCACTCCCATAGTGAGAAAATGGTGAGTTGGGCACCAAACTACCTATTTTACTGTCAAGGAGTAGCTATATAGCATTATTTTTCCAGTTTTTAATCTACCCCAGGGGTGAGGGGAGAAAGTGAATCTGTGGAGTGTTTTTTTTTTTTTTCCCCAGCAGCTTGAAAAGTAGAAAAAAAAAGGGGGGGGAACCCTACTTTTAATCTTAAGCATTTTTAGAAATGTAAACAAGAGTTAAGCTTTGAGTTCTAGCATTCTAAGATTTTAATATTGCTAACTGGATTTATACCATATTTTTCTAAAACATTACAATTAGAAAATGTCATGCTATTACAAATTCAGTACAATGAAGGTTAATAGTATAATAAGATATTGTAAAAGCAAGATATATTGCTGCCACTAGGATTGTCATTTTCACATAAGAAGGAAAAAGGAATTGATGCTAGAAAAACAGTATATGCAATTATAGCCATCATTTATTGAAGTTCACTTTACATGGTTTATTTCATCAATATCTCAAAATAACCTGATGAGGTAGGTCCTTTTATCACCATTTTACAGATGAGAACTGAAGCTCAGACAGATCAAGTTGAGGAAACCTCCCAAAAGTGGAACCAAAAGATGATTAACTGGAGCATGAAAGATGTGAAAATGAGAGAATCAGTCTAAGACATACAATATCCAATTTTTAGGAGTTCTAGAAATAGAGAAAACAAAAAAGATATGTGAGAAATAATACAATGTCTCAAAAATGAAAGATAAGTTTTTTGATTGAAAGGGCTCACAAAAGCCCAGCCCAGTAAATGGAAGACAATGGATAAGAAGGTATATTACTGTTTAATGTTAAAACACTAAAGATCAAAAGAGAACATTTAAAGTTTGTAGAAAAAAAGTTATATACAAAAAAATAAGAAATCTTAAAAAAAAAAAAGAAATCAATAGAACATCAGACTTTTCAAAAGCAACACTAGAACCAAGAACATTGGGATAAAGTTTTCAAAATTCTTACAGGAAATTGTTTCTAATTAAGAATTCTTCAGCTGGTGAAACTCTGAATGATGTATGAAGATATATTCAGACACAGAAAGGTTTTCTTCAAATTACCTCCCATGTAATCTTCCTAAGAAGTTAGTGCAGGGTATGGTCCAGCAGAACTAGATCATAAAGCAATCAAGAGGACAACCTAAGATCTAGGAAATGGAATTTAACACAGAAGAGAAACAAAGGGAATTCCTGGGATGACAGCTGGGTAGTAGACAAAGAGGGCAACCATTCCAGAATGGAGAAGGAGGGCAGGGTTGTCTCTAAGAAAAATAGAATCTCATAGATTACCTAATATACTTGACCATACTGAGTGGAGTTTAATGGTTTTGATAGAAAGTTTGAGCCTGGACTCGAAAAGGCAGAGGAACCAGAGATCAAATTGCCAACATGGTAGGTTTATAGAAAAACAAATCAAACCAAATGTACAGTGTGGGGAATATAGTCACTAACTATGTGATATCTTTGTATGGTGACATGTTGTAACTAGACTTACTGTAGTGATCAGTTTGCAATATATAGAAACATCGAATCACTATGTTGTGTAACAGGAACCAACATAGGTCAATTACACTTCAAAACCAAACAAATAAAGTCATAGAAAAAGAGATCAGATTTGTGGTTACCAGAGGCAGGGGGCAGGGGAATTGGATGAACACAGTCAAAAGGTACAAACTTGCAGTTATAAGATAAAACAAGTACTGGGGATATAATGTACAACATGATAAATATTGATGTAATTAACATGGCTGTATGTTATATGTGAAAGTTAAGAGAATAGAGCCTAAGAGTTCTTACCCCAAGAAAAAAATTGTTTTTTCCTATTTCTTTAATTTTGTATCTATGTGAGATGATGGATGTTTGCTAAACTTATTGTGGAAGTTATTTCATGATATATGCAAATCAAATCATTATGTTGTACACCTTAAATTTATGAAGTCAGTCAGTCAGTTCAGTCACTCAGTCATGTCCGACTCTTTGTGACTCCATGGACTGCAGCATAACAGGCTTCCCTGTCAATCACCATCTCCTGGAGCTTGCTCAAACTCATGTCCATTGAGACAGTGGTGCCATCCAACCATCTCGTTCTCCGTCGTCCCCTTTTCCTCCTGCCTTCAATCTTGTGCAGTTATCAGGGTCTTTTCCAATGAGTCCGTTTTTTGTATCAGGTGGCCAGAGTATTGGAGCTTCAGCTTCAGCATCAGTCCTTCCAATGAATATTCAGGACTGATATCCTTTAGGATTGACTGGTTTGATCTCCTTGCTGTCCACTTACGAACTGCTGTATGACAATTATATCTCAATAAAACTGGAAGAAAAAAAAACAAATCAAAGCAAAAGAGACGATTTGGGAATCACAAAATAAATGCACTACAGTTAATGGCATTTTACATGGATCAACTGTAGACCAATAATTATATGATATAATGTAAATACTGAATATTTAAGCTCAAATTTGTTGCATTTGTGGCAGGGAATTATGGGTGCATGTGGTGTGTATGTAAAGCTAGTTCCTCAGCTTCTATAGTAGAAATTTAGAAATAGATAATCTCTAAGCCTAAGTAAAAATAAAGAAATAGCATTAAGTATTAGGGTATTATTCCAAAGTAAAGAGTTATATGCCAAAAGAAACAGCTACAGATGTTAAAAGCAGTTTTAAATAACACAAATTTATTAGCTTACATTTCTGCAGGTCAGAAGGGCAGCCCAGCATGACTGAATTCTCTGCTCAGGGTCTCACAAGGTTGAAATCACACCAGGCTTGCCAACCTGTGCTCCTCTCTGGAGGAACTGGGGGAGAGTCTGTTTTCAGGCTCATTCAGGTTGCTGGCAGGATGCGGTTCCAACACTTTGTCCATGGCTTCTTCCATCCTTAAGCCAGCAACATTTTGGGTCCTTTCTGTGTTTTGAATCTCTCCTCCTCTTATGTTTTCAACCAGAGAAATTTCTTTGCTTCTAGGGGCTCAAATGACCACATCTGACCCACTCTCATAATACAAGATAATCTCCCCACTTAAAATTCTGTTATGTTAACCACATTTGCTGAGTCCTTAGAACTGACTCATTGGAAAAGACCCTGATGCTGGGAAAGACTGAAGGAAGGAGGAGAAGGGGACGACAGAGGATAAGATGGTTGGGTGATGTCACCGACTCGATGGACATGAGTTTGAGCAAGCTCTGTGAGTTGGTGATGGACAGGGAAGCCTGGTGTGCTGCAATCCATGGGGTCACAAAGAATCAGACACGACTGAGTGACTGAACTTTGCCATGTAAAGTAACATTGTCATGGGTTCCAAGGATTAGGGTGTGAGCCTCTCCCCTGGGAGGAGGAATCAGCATAAGAGTGGCAGAGCAGGGGAACTGTTTTTGTTTTTGTTTTTTTTAAAGCCCCGTGGTATTCTTTGATTTTTAAAATTGTTGTTGTTCAGTTGTTTCTGATTCTTTGCGACCCCATGGGCTGCAGCACACCAGGCTTCCCTGTTTTTCATTATCTTCTGGAGCTTGCTCAAACTCATGTCAGTGATGTCATTCAGTCAGTGATGCCATTTAGCCATCCCATCCTCTGTTGTCCCCTTCTCCTCCTGCCTTCAGTCTTTCCCAGCGTCAGGGTCTTTTCCAGTGAGTCAGTTCTTCACATCAGGTGGCCAAAGTATTGGAGCTTCAGCTTCAGCATCAGTCCTTCCAATGAATATTCAGGACTGATTTCCTTTAGGATTGACTAGTTTGATCTCCTTGCTGTTCAAGGGACTCTCAAGAGTCTTCTCCAGCACCACAGTTTGAAAGCATCAGTTCTTTGGTGCTCAGCCTTCTTTATGGTCCAACTCTCACATTCATTCATACACGACTACTGGAAAAACCATAGCTTTGGCTATACGGATCTTTGTCCACAAAGACTTTTAAAATTAGGTACATGTTTTACGTTGATCAAATGAAATCCCAAAAGTTAATTGCAATGACCCAACTTCCAAGTATTGAATTCAAAGGGACTATTTTAGAGAATGCATCAGATATAGTAGCAGATGTACAAGCAATCTATATTATACAAAGTCCATTTTGGCACTTCTAGGCAAAATGACCTAAGACTGCAAAGCATGTTAAGAAATACTTGTTAGGTACAACCATGGCTGGGCCCTTGGGAAAATTCTGATTTGGATGAATCACAGGATTCTTCCAATGTATCAATTCCTTTGTTCTTACTGTTGCATTAAAGGACCAACTTTGGTTATTTTTGGCAGATACTGCTGATAGCTAGCTATCTACTGTAGCAAGAATAGGCGGTAACCATAAACATATTCTCTTGATATGTAAAACAAAAGTCATCATCTTAATTTTTGCAGGATATCAGAACAGAGCCAATCTAGTCCAACCTCCTCATTTTACAGATGAGAATACTGAGGCTGAGAGAGAGAAAGGAAGCTGCCCATGCCATTGCTAGTGCACACAGCAAAGATCCTCACTTCTAAATGAGCTCTACAGCTTATGGCCATTGTTATGAGCCTTGGATGGGATGATAAATCACTGTCTAACATCTCACTTTCTAGATGGGGAAGTAGATGCAGATAGGAAGAGATACCTGTCAAAGTCATTTGAAACTTCTAAATTCTAATCCAGGTCTCTTTCCCTGTACAAAGTAGCCTCTCCCTGACTAACCACCTGAAAGTGAAAGTGTTAGTTGCTCAGGCACGTCTGACTCTTTGCCACCCTGTGGACTGTATTCCATCCTCTGTCCATGGAATTCTCGAGGCAAGAATACTAGAGTAGGTAGCCATTCCCTTCTCCAGGGGATCTTCCCAACCCAGGGACTGAACCCGGGTCTCCCAAATTGTGGGCAGATTCTTTACCATCTGAGCCACCAGAAAAGCCCACTAACCACTTGATACCAAAACACACCTTACCCACTTCTAAATTCCTAGCGCCTAGCACACTGCCTGGCTCATAGAGGAATGAATGCACAAATGAATCTTAAGACAGTGTATAAAAGCTCACTTTGCAATGAAAAGAACCTGGAGAAGGAAATGGCAACCCACTCCAGTATTCTTGCCTGGAGAATCCTATGGACGGAGGAGCTTGGTGGGCTACAGTCCACGGATTGCAAAGAGTCGGACACGACTGAGCAACTTCACTTTCACTTCACTTTGCAACGAAATGCTTTAAATTCTTAGTCTTCCAGTTGATAAGAAATCTGGTAATAATTTGAAATAAGATATTTCTTCTTTAGTCTCCTAGGACAAATAAGTACATCACTGGCAGTATTATACAGGCTCTAAAGTCAGGCTGACTTGTTTTCCAATTCTGTCCCAGTCATGAGCTATGTGATCTTGCACTCCCAACTGAATCACATTATGCCTTGCTTTCTTCATCTGTAACATGAAGATAATAGCACAATTTATCTCATAGGACTCATATGGGGATTTAGTGAAATAACACATGTAACTTGGCAGACAGTAGCTACTGGGTAATTATTAATTTTCTCTTTTTATATAATGGTCTACCTAATAAATGTTGAAAACTAGCAGTGAAATATTTTCCTGTTGCTAATGGCAAACCAAGTGTGACCTAGAAAAGACAGCTAAGGCCAAAGAACCTTCAGGAAGAAATCATGTTGGGGATTGATACAAAAGTACATCCAAGTGTCAGCAAAACTCCTCCCTCACTTGAAGTAGAAGCATGCCAAGATTTTGCTACAGTATTTACAAAACCTGTTATTGCTTGATCTAATCATTAGGATTTACAAGAAAATAGAGTCTCTGAAATAAGTGTTCTGTTGTTGTTCAGTCGCTAAGTCAAATCGAACTCTTGTGACCCCATGGACTGCAGCATACCAGGCTCCCCTGTTCTTCACTGTCTCCTGGAGTTTGCTCAAATTTGTGTTCCTTGAGTTGTTGTTGGTATCTAACCATCTCACCCTCTGCCACCCCTTTCTCCTTTTGCCTTCAATCTTTCCCAGCATCAGGGTCTTTTCCTATGAGCTGGCTCTTCGCATCAGGTGGCCAAAGTATTACTTTCTTCTAAAACTATTACTTTCTTCTAAAACTATTAATATTCTAGTAGCATGAAACACTACTCACGTGAGCACAAAGTTGTGCTTGTAAAAGAGTAGGACTGCATGGAAATGACAAAATGGTAAATTATCCTGGAAAGCAAATGGGCTTAGATCGTTCTGGCTCCTCTGCCCTGAGATGAGGTGAACACATTTGTAGCTACAGGAATTTGTTTTCTATAGATCTCATACAGATATATAATCTCAAGGGCCCCCAGTTAAATGTTTTCTGTCCTAATAGTGTTGATGTATAGAGAATCAAAAGGCAGTTTCTTAATCAAAACTATACTTACCTGGAGACAGATTTCCAGAATCTTCCTGCATCATTTTAAATAATTACAAAAGTAACCTGACCCAGACCAGCACCTCCTATCCATACCCTAGGGCTTGGATCCTGGAAAGTTGCAGGGTAAGTGACAAATGTCAGATTAAAGACCCACTCCTAGAACATAATACAAATGAGAAACTCTCCATGACATTCAAAGCATTTTGCTGTAGTTAAAGAAAACATGGATATATATTACTACTTCTTAAAAGGGAAACTTTTGTAAATGGAATTTCTTAGTCTCAAATCTAACTTGCTTATGTGATTCATTCATAACTAGAGCTCCCTCATCATGTATATACCATGACAGCTTCCTAGGTACACTGCACTCTGTGCTGTGCTTACTTAGTTGTGTCTGATGCTTTGTGACCCTATGGACTGTAACCTGCCAGGCTCCTCTGTCCATGGGGATTCTCCAGGCAAGAATACTAGAGTGGGTTGCCATGCCCTCCTCCAGGGTATCTTCCCAACCCAGGAATCGAACCCAGGTCTCCCACATTGCAGGCAGATTCTTTAACGTTTGAGCCACCAGGGAGGCCTGAGAATACTGGAATGGGTAGCCTATCCATTCTCCAAGGGAACTTCCTGACACAGGAATCAAACCAGGGTCTCCTGCATTGCAGGCAGATTCTTTACTAGCTGAGCTAGCAGGGAAGCCCACACTGTTCTCTACTGGAAGCTTAAAATCAGAAAGGACCAGTTCCCCATTTCCCTTGTTAGAACCATGATTTATCAAACACTTATGTCCCTTTAGGTACTGTTTGCAAAGGCTGTGCTAATATTAAACCACATGCACACCTTTATCAGAAAACCCAGGCATGCCAAGAACAGCAGAGAAGCTCATGATAAATGGTTGTAAGATAAATTAGCAGTCTTGGAATTTTTTCCCAACTTACATTCTTTTAACTCCATTTTTTTTTCTGCCACCTACTCCTCATAACACTTTCTTCGAAATAAGACAAAAGGAAAACATTTGGGTGACATACAAAAAAACAATATTTATTTTACTCAAGCTTTTCTGCAAGAAGTTAAAATCATCCCCAGTTGAAGGCATTACCAAAAATGTTAACATAGTTTCATGTATCCCTTCTGTGCCAGATGAGGAAAAGACTTATCTGAATGAAAGAATAAGAATGACCATTTTTACAGTGGGTTTACTTAGCTATGTGGAGAAAAAAAAATATAGGTTAGACATCAAATAGTACATAAATCTACTAGTTTCCTATAGGTAGTGGGAATTAAGCTGATGTATTAAAGTATCCAATTGCTCTCAAGACCTGGGGATCACTTTTCAGGAATTATAAAACAGCCATAGGCACTTTCATAATTCACCACCCCATTTTTTCCCCCAACTATTTTGCTACTAAAAGAGCAAGATGGAAACAAAACACAATTTTCCCACTCCCAGGCTGCAGGACTGTCTGGCATCAGTAGTTCCTTAGATCATCAGAATATTAGAGCATCCCCCACCACTGCCATCTAAGTAGGACGACAGGAAAAATGGCTTTGGGTGAGGCATTTAGGTGTTGTGTTTTCTGGAAGTATAAGATCTGGCTAGGAAATAATAATCTCTTCCCTACACAGGAAAACCAAATATTCTTTCTAGAGAACAGTAGGGCAGAATGGAACATCCATGCCTGTCTTCCAGCCTCAACCTGACCTCAAATATAGAAGTGCAGGGAGGAAACATCTTGACATCTGCCATTGCCATGATCCCTAATTTTCTCCTCCACTGTGGTGCAAAGACATTGCCACTTTTGCCCAAACCTGTAAAGAGTAGGGATGTCTTATCTCCCTTCCCCCTAAGAGCAGGAACTGGAACTAGCACTATCTTATTAATATGAATGAATGAATGTTTGGAGAACTTGTGACATAGAGTTCTCAAATTCCTACCAGTAATCTGAGTCTATGTGAGGAGGGGGACTTCTCATTTCCATACTCTGAATATAGAGGAAGTAGAAATAGAGGGAATATATATATATATATACACATATGAATATGTTGTGGGGATGGGTGAGGATGGAGCCCTAACATAGGCAAAAAACAAACAAACAAACAAAAAAACCCCACAAAGGACTAACGTTGGAGCCTGGGATGGCTGGGTATCAGTATTAGAAATGAAGCCTGCTAATAACCATTTGGGGGAGTAAGGGGAAAGAGAAAGATATAACTATTCTTTTTTTCTCAAGCAAATATCAAAGTTCTAAGTGAAGAGAATACTTCTTTTCTGTGTAGAAAATGCATAAACAGTAAATGCTGAAAACCTTCAAATAAATGCAGACTCACATAGAAGTTAAAAAATATGCGAGAATTAGTCATTGTTTCTCAATCTACTCACACTTGTCCTGAGATGCAAATTACTCCGTGCTCCTCTAGGTGCTGTGAGCAGATTTATATTCTAATTGCTAATGAGAGGTGAAAGAATACACAGAGGGAGAATGCAAAAGGGGAAATCGGGGTGGGGAGTGGGGAGCTGAAACGTCTGGAAAATGACTAGTGGGGAGAAAAAACTGATCGAGCCCCAACTAGACTGTGAATTCTTTGAGGGAGTCAGCGCTTCACAGCTGGAGGCCCAATACAATCCGGACGTGTGCTAAATACTTGATCTGAATAGCAGTGGTGAAGAAGAAATTCATCATTAGAAACTGTGTCCTTCAAACTCTAATAGTCAATAAGTTGTTCTGCCTCCACTGCCATTAAAAGCCTGCAATGGCTTCAAAAGTTCTCAGTAAAGAAGCTGCGTCTGCTTTTTCTGTAGTCACAGCTGGCTGACACGGATGCCTGGGCCTTTCAAAGCAGAGAAAAATGCTGCTGGAGGGGATGAAGGTTCCATACTATTAAAGAGTTTTAATAGCCGTAGCCCCAACTCAGTGGGATCCCAAACAATAGATAACAGATTCTATCAATTCTGTTTTGTTAGATGTTCTCTATAACTCAAGTTTGACTTCAGCATTTGCACCCAAAATGAGTTCTCCTACAAATAATATGTGTTGGTATTATCTGAGAAAAAGAATTCAAAGCAGGCATAGATCCCTCAGGAAGTTGTCACAATTCTTGATAAGATTAACTCAACTGCCATCATCACTTTCTAGCTTTTGCCCCCTAGTGTGAAGCCTTCGCAAAAGATGTCTGCCTTTAAAATTCAACAAGAATGACTCTGTTCTTTTCTCCAAAGGGCCTATTATTTTTAGTTTTTCGGTGCACGACTCAACAGAAAAACCTGTGGCTCTTATGAGCTGCCTGTTTTGAAATGGTCCAGTAGTTTCAGTTTCCCTTTAACAAGGTCCCAGATAATAAATGGAGAAGGGAATGAATCTTCACAAGGTCACATTGAAGGTTAAAATAAATTATCTCCGTCACTGAGAGGCTCTCTTGAGGCTTTCTATCAGCACTACAGAGTCAGTGTCTTCTTTGGTTTGCTTCTCGTAGATGTCATACTTCTTCCAGTGCTGGAAGGGAGAAAAAAGCACAAGATGACTTTTTAAACCGTGTTCTTTTCCTGAGTACCTGCAGTAACTGCTTATTTTTAGGTTTGTGTTCATGGAACCCCGAGTGTATGTTTTCCTTTTTGTTTTGGGGTTTTTGTTTGTTTGTTTTGACCCAAGAATCTTCATCTGTTTGGACAATTAAATGAATTTATCAAGAAGAAAAGCATGGGATTGTTAATAGCTATCTCAAAAGGTAAACTTCTGTGGACATACAGCTCCAAAACTGGAAACAAAGTCTTTTGTAGAAGAATGAAAGAGTGACATGTTTTTCTTACTTCAACTGTTTCTATCTCTATTTTTTTACTGCTCAAATTTGACCATTGCTCCAGAGCTGTCAGAGGCTCAGGAAGGCATCAAGGTTTACGGCAATGTACAAAATATCCTAGAAGACAGTGCAGTTAAAAGTTTTGAAAGACCTTGCATTAACAACTTCATGCAAGAAAAGGGAATTGTGCATACAAAGTAAGCACATCTTGAACTCAAGTTAAGTGTGTCTCTTATGGTGAAAGCCAATATCCTAGTCCTTGTCTTCCTTCCTTCCAAGTCAGAGGAAAGGATGAAATGTCACGTCCATTTGTTTCTGTATCACCTATGGCTGTTTTCACGCTACAACAGCAGAGCTGAGTTGCTGTAATAGACCCAGTGGCTTGTGAAACCAAAAATATTTACTATCTTCTTCTTTACAGAAAAAGTTTGTCAATCCCTGCATTAGATTATTTCTAAGCTCCTTTCTGCTCTGCTGTTTTCTGGTTCTGTAAGACTAGAGAAGTAAATGGAAAGAAAAAAAACCAAAAACAAATGACAATGATGATTTAGCTGCCTCATGTTGTGCAACTAGAGATGGACCCAGCAAGTCAGGAGCATCCAGTCTTAAAGCACATATAGAGGGATGAGTTGGGAAACACTGCTTAAAATATCCAAATTATCCTAAATATTTAACCGTGATACTCCTAGTAGAAAGGCTACAATAAAAAAATACTGACAATTCCGAGTGCTGATAAGGATGCAGAGTACCTGGACTTCTTATATATTGCTGGTGGCAATGTAAAATAGCACAATCACTATGGAAAACAGTCTGACAGTTTCTTATAGAACAAAATATACACTTACTGAATGACCCAGAAATCTCGCTCCCAGGTACTGACCGAAGAGAAATGAAAATATGTCCACACAAAGACCTCTACATGAATGTTTATAGGACCTTTATTCATAAAAGCCAAAAATCAGGAATAGTCATGATGTCCTTAAACAAGTAAATGGTTCAATACAAATAAAAGCAATGATACACAACAACACAGCAACATCATGCTAATTGAAAGAAGCTAGACTCAAAAATCTGTGGGTTGCATGATTATTTTGGGCTTCCCTGGTGGCTCAAATGGTAAAGAATCTGCCTGCCAATGCAGGAGACCTAGGTTTGATTCCTGGGTTGGGAAGATCCCCTGGAGAAGGAAATGGCAACCCTCTCCAGTTTTCTTGCCTGGAAAACCCCATGGACAGAGGAGCCTGGCAGGCTACAGTCCATGCGACCACAAAGAGTAAGACATAACTGAGGGACTAACACTTTCCCCATTCACTTTAATCATGATTCCATTTATATAATATTCAGGAAACGGCAAAAACTTACGGATAGAAAACAGATCAACGGTTGCAAGGGTACACGATCAGGGAAGGGGGTGTACTGTAAAAGAGTATGAGGGAACTTGGAGGGATGATGGAAGTTTTCTATATCTTGATTGGAGTGGTGGCTACAAAATTGCATACATTGGCTAAAACTCTTGTAACTGTACACATAAAAATAAAATGTATGGTATGTAAATCTTAACACACTTGAATTTTTAAAAAATGCATAGATAACTGATAAAAAATCTAAAAACATTATACAACTGGCTAAACATTTGAAAACTAAAGTGAAACCCTACCTCACAGCCTGTATGGATACACCCTCTATGGATTAAAGGCCTGTATGTGAAAAACAAAAATCAAGTAAGTCCTGGAAAAATGTGTTAAGGAGCAATTATATAAATCTGTAGTAGGAAAGAGCTTTCTACACATAAAAAATAAAGGAAGGGGAAGAATAAGATGGTGGAGGAGTAGGTGGACATGGAGTACAATTCTCTCCATGGATACATCAGGAATACATCTTCAGACACAGAAGTGCATGCAGAACACCAGCTGAGAGCAGACAGGAGTACCTGACCAGAGGAAAAGAGTATATAGAACCATGTAAAACTCGGTAGGACGAAGGAATTAGGGAGAAGAACAGGAGTGTGAGTAGGACTGGACCTGCCCTCGGTGGGCAATCATCTGAGTCAGAGGAGACACATTTAAGGCTGATAGTGAAACAGCTGATCTGTGGCAATCTAAATGGAATGAGAATCAGACAGTCCTTGCCACAGCTATACATAACCCAGACAGGGATGCAAGTCTCCTAGAAGGTGCAGCAGCCAGGAGCTAAAGTTTAGGAATTGTGGAGCAATCCCAGGGTGAGGGCTTCTGTTGACTGGGGCGAGACCAACTGAGGGGACTTGAGGGAGGAGACTGTGGTGGGAAATGCCTGTGGAGGAAAGCCAGGCAGCCATGGAAGCAAGATGATACTGCTGAGTCATGCATAGGGGGTGGAGCCATCACCATAGCCTCTTTCTCCCCACATACCAGCATCAGGAGCTGAACAATAGACAGGCTGGCCCATCAAACCCCTGACTGCACTGAACTACAGAGCAGGACCCCACCCAGGGTGCTCCTTTAAGTGCCTGATGCGCTGATCTACAGAATAAGACCCCAGCCATGGGGGTCCCTCTATGTACCTGACACAGTGAACAACAGAAGAACCCCAGGCAAGGGAGCCCTCTAAGTGCCTGAACGGGCAGAGTTATGGAGAAAGACTGGCCAAAGAGGCCTTCTGATCACTAGCTAAAAGGGGCTTGAAAAAAGACTCTGATAGGGCCATAACTTCTGTGGCAGGGGCAATCCGTGTCCCTGCATACTTGGTGCCACCAGGGTCCCCGCAGGCCAAGCAGCTGTACCACCTTCATGCTTAACTCTCACTGGGGCAGAGCTGCCACAGGCAAAAAAAATTCTTGCATTTATGCATGCAGGGTCACTTCAGTAGTGTCTGAGTCTTTGCAACCGTATAGACTGTGGCCTGCCAGGCTTCTCTGTCAGGGAGGGGGGTTCTCCAGGCAAGAATGCTGGAGCAGATTGGCCAATACTGGTTGCCATACCCTTCTCGAGCACTATATTTCCTGCTGCCCAAGCTGCCAACTCCCCTGACTACCTGGTACTGCCAGAACCCCTGCGAGCCAAGCAGGTGCACCACCTCCACACCTGGCCCTCACAGGGGCAAACCCAAATCCTCCAGGGCAGCCTCAGGAGCAAATCCCAATGGAAGACCCACATGCAGAGGTAGAAGTAAAACCACAATTGAAACCCAGGGGCAGTGTGGCTAAGGAAGAAGACCCAAAACCTTCCCACCAGCTGTACAAGCTGCAGATTAAATCCACACAATCAACTAGGCAGACTCTGTCTATGGAATATATAAAAGGTCATGAGAGCTCCCACAAAAGAAAATGCCCTAGTTCTGATAGCTGAGGACATTGAAGGCAAGAACACATAGTAGTTGGATCAGATTAGAATACGAGCTGCCCCCACAGCAGGTCCAGAGATCAGCACAGTGTTGGACGGCATCCTAGGGAGGTGAGGTGGACTTTGACTCCCAGAGAGGGAAAGGACTCTGACAGCAGTGACCCAAGAAAAACATTTATTATTCTTAGGTTTTGACTTGTTCTGTAGATTCTTCTGGACTTTTTCTTTCTTTTTTTTCCCCCTTTTTTCCACCCTCTGTTGTAGTTGCAGATTTTATTGGCACTATGAAATCTAATTAAGCTTTTGATTTTTTTCCTCAGTCACATTTTTTACTGTTGTTATAAACATCTGCCTGTACATTGGGCTTTTGCAATTCTGTGGAGTTTTCCCTTTTCTCTTTTTTTAATTTTAATTTTTTAAACCTATTATTATTTTTCTAAATGTACTCTTTTGTTTGCCCTTCCTACTGTTCTTTTCCCCTTGCAGTTAATCTTTAATGTATATGAATCTTCTTCATCTACCTCTATTTGACTGCATATTTATTCTTTTTTTCTTTTCTTTCTTTCCTTTCCTCTCAACATATTTGTTAGCTTTGTTTTCATTGCTTTATTCCCCACTTGGTACCTTGAACTAGTTTTGTTTTCCAGTTTGTGCTTTAGTTAGTTTTTTTCTTAACTGGTAAATATAACTTTTGATTTCCATTGTTCTCTGGGTCAATCTACTGTACTTTATTTTTGTCGGACTTTTTTTGACTTTGCTCATGGGTGTATATATATATGTGTGTATATTCCATTATTTTAATTATTATTTGCCTGATTTTGTAACTGCCATTTGTCTGGGGTTCATTTTTGGTTTCTTGATTTTGGATATTTGTTTTAATCTCACTTAATGCCATAACAAGCCACTTGTGGAATCTTCACTCCTGACCAGAGATCAAGCCCTGAGCCTTTGGGAGCACTGACTCCAAGACCCTAGACTACCAGAGAACTAACCCTAGGGAGTATCAAATAGTGAGAACTCACACATAGGAAGCCACGTGAATTCAAGACCTGGCATCACCCAACCACCAGTAGCCTCATCTAAATAACAAACAAAACAAAAATACAAACCCAATCATCAGCAGACAGGATTACCACCTCACTCAGCCTTGCCCATCAGAGGAAAAACAAACAAACAAACAAAAACTCAACACAAAACTCAGCCTATACGAAGCTCACACAAACCACTGGACCAAACTTAGGAGGGCAGAAACGAAAAGGAAGAAAGAATTCAACACTGAAGCCTGGGAAAAGGAAACTTTAAACACAATAACTTACAAAAAAAATAATGAAAAGGCAGAGAAATACTACACAAATGAAGGAACAAACTAGAAACACAGAAGTCCAAATAAATTAGGGGGAAATAGGCAAACCACCTAAAGAATTCAGAATAATTATAGTAAAGATGATCAAAAACCTTGAAAACAAAATGGAGAAAACGCAAGAATCAATTAACAAAGACCTAGAAGAATTAAACAATAAATGTACAGAGACAAACAACACAATTACTGAAAATAAAAAAACTCCAGAAGGAATCAATAGTAGAATATCTGAAGCAGAAAAATGAATCAGTGATCTGGAAGATAAAATGGTGGAAATAACTGCTGAAGAGAAGAATAAAGTAACAAGAATTGAGGATAGTCTCAGAGTCCTCTGGAACAATATCAAATGCACGAACATTTGAAGTATAGGGGTCCCAGAAGAAGAAGAGAAAAAGAAAGGGTATGAGAACAGTTTTGAAGAGATTATAGTTGAAAATTTCCTCAACATGGAAAAGGAAATAGTCAATCAAGTCCAAGAGGCACAAAGAGTCCCATACAGGATAAACCCAAGGAGAAACATGCCAAGACATACACTAATCAAACTAACAAAGATTGAACACAAAGAAAGAATATTAAAAGCAGCAAGGGAGAAGCAACAAGTAACACACAAGGCAAGCCCCATACATTTAATAGCTGATCTTTCAGCAGAAACTCCGCAGGCCAGAATAGAATGGTAGGATATATTTAAAGTACTGAAACGGAAAAATCTACAACCAAGATTACTATACCTGGCAAGGATCTCTTTCAAAACTGATGGAGAAATCAAAAACTTTTCAAACAAGCAAAAGTTAAGAGAATTCAGTACCACCAAACCAGCTTTACAACAAATGTTAAAGATACTTATATAGTCAGGAAATACAAGAGAAGAAAAAGATCTACAAAAACAAACCCCAAACAATTAAGGCAATGGCATTAGGGAACATACATATCAATAATTACTTTAAGTGGAAACGGATTAAATGCTCCAACCAAAAGACACAGACTGGCTGAATGGATACAAAAACAAGACCCATGTATATACTGTCTACAAGAAACCCACTTCAGACCTAAAGACACATATAGACTGAAAGTGAGAGGATGGAAAAATATATTCCATGCAAATGGAAAGCAAAAGAAAGCTGGGGTAGCAATCCTCATATCAGACAAAGTAGACTTTCAAATAAAGAATATTACAAGAGATAAAGAAGGACACTACATAATGATCAAGGGATCAATCCAAGAGGAAGACATAACAATTGTAAATATCTATGCACCCAACATATGAGCACCTCAATACATAAGACAAGCACTAACAGACATAAAAGGAGAAATTGACAGTAACACAATAATAGTAGGAGACTTTAACACCCCATTCACACCAATGGACAGATCATCAAAACAGAAAATTAATAAAGAAACACAAGTCTTAAATGATTCATTAGATGAGACAGATCTCACTGATATCTTCAGGATATTCCAGCCAAATACAGAAGAGTACAACTTCTTCTCAAGTGCACATAGAACATTCTCCAGGATAGACCACGTCTTGGGTCACAAATGAAACCTCAGTAAATTTAAGAAAATTGAAATTGTATCAAGCATCTTTTCTGACCACAATGCTATGAGATGAGGTGAAGTTTTTTTCTTACAAGAAACAAACTGTAAGAAACACAAACACATGGAGATTAAACAACATGTCTCTAAATAACCAACAGGTTACTGAAGAAATCAAAAGGGAAATCAAAAAATTTCTAGAAACAAATGACAATGAAAACACAACTCAAAACCTATGGGGTGCAGCAAAAGCAGTTCTAAGAGGGAAGTTTATAGCAATACAATCCTACCTCAAGAAACAAGAAAAACATCGAATAGACAACCTAACTTTACACCTAAAACAACTGGAAAAAGAAAAAACAACCAAAATTAGTAGAAGGAAAGAAATCATAAAGATATGAGCAGAAATAAATGAAAAATAAAAGAAATAATAGTAAAGATTAATAAAATGAAAAGCTGCTTCTTTAAGAAGACAAAATTAACAAGCCTTTAGCCAGACTCATCAAGAAAAAAAGAGAAAACCATCAAATCAACAAAATTAGAAACGAAAAAGGAGAGGTTACAACAGACAATGCAGAAATACAAAGAATTATAAGAGACTATTATGAACAACTATATGGCAATAAAATGGATAGCCTGGAAGAAATGGACCAATTCTTAGAAAAGTTCAATCTTCCAATACTGAACCAGGAAGAAATAGAAATTATGAACAACCCAATTACAAGCACTGAAATTGAAAGTGTGATAAAAAAAATCTCCCAAAAAAACAAAAGCCCAGGACCTGATGGCTTCACAGGAGAATTCTATCAAACATTTAGAGAAGAGCTAATGCCTATCCTTCTAAAAGTCTTTCAAAAAATTGCAGAGGAAGGAACACTTCCAAACTCATTCTATGAGGCCACCATCACCCTGATACCAAAACCAGACAAGGACAACACCAAAAACCAAAACTACAGGCCAATAACACTGATGAACATAGATGCAAAAATCCTCAACAAAATTTTATCAAACAGAATGCAGCAACACATCAAAGCTCATACACCACGATCAAGTTGGGTTTATTCCAGGAATTCAAGGATTCTTCAATATTTGCAAATCAATGTGATACACCATATTAACAAACTGAAAGATAAAAACCACCTGATCATCTCAATAGATACAGAAAAAGCCTTTGACAAAATTCAGCACCCATTTGTGATTAAAACTCTTCAAAAAATGGGCATAGAAGGAACCTACTTCAACATAGCAAAGGCAATATATGATAAGCCTACAGCAAACATTATTCTCAATGGTGGAAAACTGAAAGCATTCCCCCTATGATCAGGAACAAGACAAGAGTGTCCAGTTTCACCATTATTATTCAACATAGTTCTGGAAATCCTAGCTATAGCAATCAGAGAAGAAAAAGAAATAAAAGGTATCCAGATCAGGAAAGAAGTAAAGTTCTCATTGTTTGCAGCTGACATGATACTGTACATAGAACCCTAAAGATAGTATCAGGAAATTACAAGAGCTAATCAGTGATTTTCGCAAAGTTTCAGGATACAAAATCAATACACAGAAATCACTTGCATTTCTATATACTAACAATGAATATTCTGAAAGAGAAATTAAGGAATCAATCCCATTCACCATTGCAACAAAAAGAATTAAATATCTAGGAATACATGTTTCAATGCCATTCTCCCAAATCTTCCCACCCTCTCCCTCTCCCACAGAGTCCATAAGACTGTTCTATACCTCAGTGTCTCTTTTGCTGTCTAATATCATGTATGAAATGAGTCACCAGTCCAGGTTCGATGCACGATACTGGATGCTTGGGGCTGGTGCACTGAGATGACCCAGAGGGATGGTACGGGGAGGGAGGAGGGAGGAGGGTTCAGGATGGGGAACACATGTATACCTGTGGTGGATTCATTTCGATATTTGGCAAAACCAATACAATATTGTAAAGTTAAAAAATAAAATAAAATAAAATAAAAATGAACAAACAAACTCACATAAAAAGAGATCAGATTTGTGGCTATCAGAGGTGAAGTTAGGGGGGAAGGGGAGTTGGATGAAGGCTGTCTAAAGGTACAAACTTCCAGTTATAAACAAATTATTAGGCATGCAATGTACAACATGATAATTAACACATATGTTATATATAAAAGTTGTTGAGAGTTAATCCTTAAAGTTCTCATCTTAAGTATGTGTATTCTAATGCCACCATTTCCTTAATATGAAGGAATCATACCCTAGATATTGAACCAGAGTGTTTAATGAGACAGCATATATTATATATTTTTATACATCAGTAAAATAGACCTACCTCATTTTCTTGAACCTCTGTATAATATTTCATTGTATGACTACACTATAATTTATTTAAGCAGTATCCTTAATATTAATAGATATTTAACTTGTATATCCTTTCTGGATGACAATTTGTCAATGGCAATTCAAGAGTTTAAAATGAATATAATCTCCTTTCATCTGGCAATCTTAACTGTAACAATTTATCCCAAGAAAGTAATGAAATATATATGTTAATATTAGCTGTGAAATGATGCCTATAATAATAAAATTTAGATTAATCTAAATGGCCAATAATAGGGAACTGATCAAGTGCATCATGATATTGACACTTTGCTGCTGTAGCATGAAAGCAGCCATATACAGATGAATAGGCATGGCTGTGTTCCAACTGACCTTTATGGACACTGAAATTTGAATTTCATATAATTTTCTTCTTTAGATTTTTTCAACTACTTAAAAGTATACACACCATTTGCAGCTTTCAGCCTATATGCAAACAACTGGCAGACAGGAGTTGGCCCACAGTCTGTAGTTTACAGAGAAATCCTATGAGGAAGGTCATGGATGGCAGCATAATTTTTTTTTTTAATTGAAGGATAATTGCTTTACAATGTTATATTGGTTTTTGCCGTTATGACAGCATGAATCAGCTATAAGTATATACATATCCCCTCTCTCTTGAGTCTCTCTCCTCCCACCCCACCCTTCTATCCTGCCCACTCTTCTACCTTCTAGGTCCTCACAGAGCACCAGGCTGAGCTTCCTGTGTTATCTAGCAACTTTCCACTAGCTATCTGTTTTACACATGGTAATGTATATATTTCAAGGCAGCATAGTTCTTCTGTTTCCCCAAATGCCACAATAAAAAGCACAAGCAGGAAAGGTAAGTCCACATGCTAAGTAGGAAGGCAAAGCTAAAATCCACAGACATAGTCTGCAATAAGACCAGATCAAAGTGATGCTCCAATGAACCCTGAAATATGACTGGGTGGCCAAATTAGAGATGCTAGAAGAGCAGGATCGTATTAGTTACAGGAGAGTCTGGAGACAGAATCAGCAGGGCCTCTGGTAGATGTCAGGACTCTAAGACAACTCACTGTAATGTCAGCAAGCTGATGTATGAAGTGAGTGAGTCTGGTAGGAGTCTGCATTGTCCAAGAGTGACCAAATGCAAGGAGACCATGGGACAGCCTGGGAGCCACCTGGGCCCTTTGAACTCTCAAAACCACCCAAAGCTCCCTTCCTGGGCCAAGTCTACCCTGAAGAGAAACTGATGGAAACAGACTCCACACTGGCTAGGATAGAGCCAGGAGACACAAATTACAGAGTCCAGATAAAAGTAGAGGAGGTGAACAGGCAGAGTCAGATTTCAGAAAGGAATTTACTATAATTAAATTGGCAAAAATAATAGAAGATGGAACTCTATTGCTGTGAAATTAGGAGAAAAAAAAAAACTATCCTAAATCAAGCCTCCTTCTAAAACTTCAGGGAAACTACTTTCATGTAAAAATAAGCAACAGAATAATATTGTTACAGAATTAAAGCAGGCCAGAAAGATGTCCACCAAAAAATAGATGAAAATTATAATCTAATGTTTTAAAACTAGTGAAAAGATATTAAGAAAAAGTTATGTGATATGGGAAAATGTACATGATATCAAAAAATATAAAAATTCAAAATAAGAGCAACAGAGAAATTATATGGTAAAACCCAATAAACAGAAGTAAAAGAAAATAATCATTTCAGAAATGAAGACTAGCTAGAGGAAACATGGGCAAATAAACACAACAGATAATACCTTAAGAGAAACAGACAATGAAAATTTCTTTTAAATCAAAAGAATTAATTAAATAAGATTTCTTTTAAATCAAAAAGAAATGAGATTAAAATAATCAAAAAGAAAGTTATCAAAAGGATGTGACAAACATAGAAGACAGGCAAATAAAATAAGGGGACAGAATAACAAAGTTTATAAGCAAAGAAATTTTTACTGAAATTTAAAAAAATGATTTGAAACTACATACTGAAAAGGCACACTATATACCTTGGAAAATCAACCCAGAATGACTAACACCGAAACATATCCTAATAACATTATTAGACTTGAAGGAAAGAAGTCTTTTGACAACCAGGCAAAAAAGACCAAGTGTTTCAATACAGAGAAAATTGTCAGTAGACTTTGACAACATTTATGCCAGAAGAAAATGGATGACATATTTAAGACACCCAAGGCAAGAACATGTAAGCCAAGGATTTTATATCTAGCTAAAATGACTTTCAATTATTAATGAAGGAAACTCCATCAGTGTGTAAATAATTCAGGAAATGTTGGTCTCATGAATCCTGAGAAAACTTTTGGTGCTTCATAAAACCAAAATTACTGGAATGACATCAACAGAAAGAATGTGAGTTAGCATCAAATACATACCATACAGAATTAAGACTAAAAAGGGCTATAATGGAGAAAATATAGTACATAATGACCTTATGCATTGGACATGTAGATACTGGACAACTTCAAGAATGGGGAGATAATGGGAAGAACATATGGAAAATTTGCTATATTTGATAATCATTAAAAATTATTTTATAGCTTTGTCAAAAGTTCAGAAATTCCTTCAGATCCACCTGTTTCTTTCTCTTCTGTTAAATTCAAATAAAGATGTGAGCATTTTATTAAAACATGTTATATACTATGATTTGTTAAAAGCATGGACTGGGCGGTCCTAAGATGGTGGAGGAATAGGATGGGGAGACCACTTTCTCCCCCACAAGTTCATCAAAAGAACATTTGAATGCTGAGAAAATTCCACAAAACAACTTCTGAATGCTGGCAGAGGACATCAGGCACCCAGAAAAGCAGCCCATTGTCTTCGAAAGGAGGTAGGAAAAAATATAAAAGATAAAAAGAGAGACAAAAGAGGTAGGGACGGAGCTCTGTCCTGGGAAAGAAGTCTTAAAAAAGAGAGGTTTCCAAATACCAGGAAACACTCTCACTGCCTAGTCTGTGGTGAGCATTAGAACCATAGAGGGCAACATAATTGGGAGGAAAAATAAATAAATAATTAAACCCCACAGATTACATGCCCAACAGTAACTGCCCCAGCGGAGAAGCAGCACAGATGCCTGCATTCACCACGAGCAAGCAGGGGCTGGGCAGGGAGGCTTGGGCTGCATTGCTTAGAGTAAGGACTGGGCCTGAATGCCCTGAGGACAATCTGAGGGAACTAACTTGGGATAGAAAACCAGACTGTGGGATAACTACCACGTGAAAAGCCCTAACCTGAGACACCACCAGGCCGGCTCACAGAACAAAGGACTGAGCAGAGCTAGCCGGCTGCAGACCAGCAATCCCCCTCCGGTGCCAGGCAGACGAGGGTAGCCAGAGCCGGAAGGGGGCAAATGCAGCCCCAGAGAGGCATTATCTACCAAACTGCAAGCAGGCTTCATTGCTAACCAAGACTTCTTGGGATTCTGGACGGTCAACATCTGCCTGAGAAGGTGCACTGGTTGTATACCCAGAAAACCAAGAGGCAGGGATGGGGGAGGCGATAAGTTCAGCTACCGCACTCACCAAATACCTGGTCACCTGAGCTGCTCGGACCTGGGAAGGGCACAAAACACAGGCCCAACTGAGTCTGTGTCTCTGAGGACTACCCGAGTACCTGAACCTGTGTGGCTTAGACCTGGGAAGTGCATACAAGCTGGGGCTGGCCTCAGACAGTTCCTGGCAAAGCAACCTAGAGCCTAAGCAGTGTAGACAGGGAAAGCACACACGCCGTGAGCGGGGGCAAACCCAATGTGGCCGAGATACTGCAAGCACATGCCAGTGTTATTTTTTTGCAGCGTCCTTCCCTCCCCACAGCATGACTGAACAAGTGAGCCTAAAAAAGTGTCCACCACCGCCCCCTTGTGCCAGGGCGGAAATTAGACACTGAAGAGATCAGCAAACAGAAGAAGCTAAAATGGAGGGAACCTCCTTGGAAGTAACAGGTGCAATAGATTAAGATCCTGTAGTAGGCACCAAACTACATAGGAAGGGGCCTATAGATCTTGAGAAATATAAGCCAGATCAAGGAACTACCCGAAAATAAACTGACCCCACACTGCCCACAACACCACCAGAGAAAGTCCTAGATATATTTTTACTATCATTCTTTAATTTTTTAAAAAAATTGTTCTATTTTTAAGTCCTCTATTACTCCTTTAATTTTCATTTTTATAACCTACTATTACTTTGCAAAAAAAAAAAAGAGAGACCTATTTTTTAAAAGCAAACTTATGTATATATTTTATAATGTTTGTGACTTTTTTTTCCTTTTTCTTTAATATTGTATTCTTGAAATTCCAACCTCTACTCTAGATTTTTAATCTTTGCTTTTTGGTATTTATTCTCAGTTTTGTACCTTTAAGAACCCAGTCTTCAGTACCCATTTTTACTTGGGAGCGAAATTACTGGCTTGACTGCTCTCTCCCCTTTGGATCCTCCTTTTTCTCCACTAGGTCGGCTCTATCTCCTCCCTCCCCCTTCTGTTCTCTACCCAACTCTGTGAATCTCTTTGTGTGTTCCAGACGGTGGAGAACACTTAGGTAACTGATTACTGGCTGGATCTGTCTCTCTCCTTTTGATTCCCCCCTTTATCCTCCTGGCCACCTCTGTCTCCTTCCTCCCTCTTCTCTTCTCTGTAGAACTCCTTGAACATCCCTGAGTGATCCAGACTGTGGAGTGCACATAAGGAAGTGATTACTGGCTAGCTTGCTCTCTCCTCTTTTGATTCCACCTCATCTCATTCTGGTCACCTCTATCTCCTTCCTCCCTCTTCTCTTCTCTTCTCCATGTAACTCTGTGAACCTCTCTGGGTGTCCCTCACTGTGGAGAAACTTTTCATCTTTAACCTAGATGTTTTATCAACAGTGCTGTATAGATGGAGAAGTCTTGAGGCTACTGTAAAAATAAGAGTGAAAACCAGAAGCAGGAGGCTTAAGTCCAAATCCTGAGAACACCAGAGAACTCCTGACTCTAGGGAGCATTAATCGACAGGAGCTCATCAAATGCCTCCATACCTACACTGAAACCAAGCACCACCCAAGGGCCATCAAGTTCCAGAGCAAGACATACCACACAAATTCTCCAGCAACACAGGAACATAGCCCTGAGCTTCAATATACAGGCTGCCCAAAGTCACTCCAAACCCATTGACATCTCATAACTCATTACTGGACACTTCATTGCACTCCAGAGAGAGGAAATCCAGCTCCACCCACCAGAACACCAACACAAGCTTCCCTAACCAGGAAACCTTGATAAGCCAGCCGTACAACCCCACCCACAGCCAAGAAACTTCACAATAAAGTGAACTACACAAACTGCCAGAATACAGAAAGGCCACTCCAAACACAGCAATATAAACAAGATGAAGAGACAGAGGAATACCCAGCAGGTAAAAGAACAGGATAAATGCCCACCAAACCAAACAAAAGAGGAATATCAGATAGGGAATCTATCTGATAAAGAATTCTGAATAATGATAGTGAAAATGATCCAAAATCTTGAAACCAAAATGGAATCACAGATAAATAGCCTGGAGACAAGGATAGAGAAGATGCAAGAAAGGTTTAACAAGGACCTAGAAGAAATAAAAAAGAGTCAATATATAATGAATAATGCAATAAATGAGATCAAAAACACTCTGGAGGGAACAAATAGTAGAATAATGGAGGCAGAAGATAGGATTAGTGAGGTAGAAGATAGAATGGTAGAAATAAATGAATCAGAGAGGAAAAAAGAAAAACGAATTAAAAGAAATGAGAACACACACCTATGGATAGATCAACTAAACAGAAAATTAACAAGGAAACACAAACTTTAAATGATACAATAGACCAGTTAGACCTAATTGATATCTATAGGACATTTCATCCCAAAACAATGAATTTCACCTTTTTCTCAAGTGCACATGGAACCTTCTCCAGGATAGATCACATCCTGGGCCATAAAGCTAGCCTTGGTAAATTCAAAAAAATTGAAATCATTCCAAGCATCTTTTCTGACCACAATGCAGTAAGATTAGATCTCAATTACGGGAGAAAAACTATTAAAAATTCCAACATCTGGAGGCTGAACAACACGCTGCTGAATAACCAACAAATCACAGAAGAAATCAAAAAAGAAATCAAAATTTGCATAGAAACGAATGAAAATGAAAACACAACAACCCAAAACCTGTGGGACACGGTAAAAGCAGTCCTAAGGGGAAAGTTCATAGCAATACAGGCACACCTCAAGAAACAAGAAAAAAGTCAAATAAATAACCTAACTCTACACCTAAAGCAACTAGAAAAGGAAGAAATGAAGAACCCCAGGGTTAGTAGAAGGAAAGAAATCTTAAAAATTAGAGCAGAAATAAATGCAAAAGAAACAAAAGAGACCATAGCAAAAATCAACAAAACCAAAAGCTGGTTCTTTGAAAGGATAAATAAAACTGACAAACCATTAGCCAGACTCATCAAGAAACAAAGGGAGAAAAATCAAATCAATAAAATTAGAAATGAAAATGGAGAGATCACAACAGACAACACAGAAATACAAAGGATCATAAGAGATTACTATCAACAATTATATGCCAATAAAATGGACAACGTGGAAGAAATGGACAAATTCTTAGAAAAGTACAACTTTCCAAAATTCGACCAGGAAGAAATAGAAAATCTTAACAGACCCATCACAAGCACGGAAATTGAAACTGTAATCAAAAATCTTCCAGCAAACAAAAGCCCAGGTCCAGACAGCTTCACAGCTGAATTCTACCAAAAATTTAGAGAAGAGCTAACACCTATCCTGCTCAAACTCTTCCAGAAAATTGCAGAGGAAGGTAAACTTCCAAACTCATTCTATGAGGCCACCATCACCCTAATACCAAAACCTGACAAAGATGCCACAAAAAAAGAAAACTACAGTCCAATATCACTGATGAACATAGATGAAAAAATCCTTAACAAAATTCTATCAATCAGAATCCAACAACACATTAAAAAGATCATACACCATGACCAAGTGGGCTTTATCCCAGGGATGCAAGCATTCTTCAATATCCGCAAATCAATCAATGTAATACACCACATTAACAAATTGATAAACAAAAACCATATGATTATCTCAATAGATACAGAGAAAGCCTTTGACAAAATTCAACATCCATTTATAATAAAAACTCTCCAGAAAGCAGGAATAGAAGGAACATACCTCAACATAATAAAAGCTATATATGACAAACCCACAGCAAACATTATCCTCAATGGTGAAAAATTGAAAGCATTTCCTCTAAAGTCAGGAAAAAGACAAGGGTGCCCACTTTCACCATTACTATTCAACATAGTTTTGGAAGTTTTGGCCACAGCAATCAGAGCAGAAAAAGAAATAAAAGGAATCCAAACTGGAAAAGAATAAGTAAAACTCTCACTGTTTGCAGATGACATGATCCTCTACATAGAAAACCCTAAAGATTCCACCAGAAAATTACTAGAACTAATCAATGACTATAGTAAAGTTGCAGGATATAAAATCGACACACAGAAATCCCTTGCATTCCTATACACTAATAATGAGAAAACAGAAAGAGAAATTAAGGAAACAATTCCATTCACCATTGCAACGGAAAGAATAAAATACTTAGGAATATATCTACCTAAAGAAACTAAAGACTTATATATAGAAAACTATAAAACACTGGTGAAAGAAATCAAAGAGGACGCTGATAGATGGAGAAATATACCATGCTCATGGATTGGAAGAATCAATATAGTGAAAATGAGTATACTACCCAAAGCAATTTATAGATTCAATGCAATCCCTATCAAGCTACCAACAGTATTCTTCACAGAGCTAGAACAAATAATTTCACAATTTGTATGGAAATACAAAGAACCTCAAATAGCCAAAGCAATCTTGAGAAAGAAGAATGGGACTGGAGGAATCAACCTACCTGACATCAGGCTCTACTACAAAGCCACAGTTATCAAGACAGTACGGTACTGGCACAAAGACAGAAATATAGATCAATGGAACAAAATAGAAAGCCCAGAGATAAATCCACGCACATATGGACACCTTATCTTTGACAAAGGAGGCAAGAATATACAATGGATTAAAGACAATCTCTTTAACAAGTGGTGCTGGGAAATCTGGTCAACCACTTGTAAAAGAATGAAACTAGAACACTTTCTAACACCATACACAAAAATAAACTCAAAATGGATTAAAGATCTAAACATAAGACCAGAAACTGTAAAACTCCTAGAGGAGAACATAGGCAAAACACTCTCTGACATACATCACAGAAGGATCCTCTATGACCCACCTCCCAGAATACTGGAAATAAAAGCAAAAATAAACAAATGGGACCTAATTAACCTTAAAAGCTTCTGCACATCAAAGGAAACTATTAGCAAGGTGAAAAGACAGCCTTCAGAATGGGAGAAAATAATAGCAAATGAAGCAACTGACAAACAACTAATCTCAAAAATATACAAGCAACTCCTACAGCTCAACTCCAGAAAAATAAATGACCCAATCAAAAAATGGGCCAAAGAACTAAATAGACATTTCCCCAAAGAAGACATACAGATGGCTAACAAACACATGAAAAGATGCTCAACATCACTCATTATCAGAGAAATGCAAATCAAAACCACTGCGAGGTACCATTTCACACCAGTCAGAATGGCTGCGATCCAAAAGTCTACAAATAATAAATGCTGGAGAGGGAGTGGAGAAAAGGGAATCCTCTTACACTGTTGGTGGGAATGCAACCTAGTACAGCCACTATGGAGAACAGTGTGGAGATTCCTTAAAAAACTGGAAATAGAACTGCCTTATGATCCAGCAATCCCACTGCTGGGCATACACACTGAGGAAACCAGAAGGGAAAGAGACACATGTACCCCAATGTTCATCGCAGCACTGTTTCTAATAGCCAGGACATGGAAGCAACCTAGATATCCATCAGCAGATGAATGGATAAGAAAGCTATGGTACATATGCACAATGGAGTATTACTCAGCCATTAAAAAGAATACATTTGAATCAGTTCTAATGAGGTGGATGAAACTGGAGCCTATTATACAGAGTGAAGTAAGCCAGAAGGAAAAACACCAATACAGTATACTAACGCATATATATGGAATTTAGAAAGATGGTAACAATAACCCTGTGTATGAGACAGCAAAAGAGACACTGATGTATAGAACAGTCTTATGGACTCTGTGGGAGAGGGAGAGGGTGGGAAGATATAGGAGAATGGCACTGAAACATGTAAAATATCATGTATGAAACGAGATGCCAGTCCAGGTTCGATGCATGATACTGGATGCTTGGGGCTAGTGCACTGGGATGACCCAGAGGGATGGTATGGGGAGGGAGGAGGGAGGAGGGTTCAGGATGGGGAACACATGTATAACTGTGGTGGATTCATTTTGATATTTGGCAAAACTGATAAAATTATGTGAAGTTTAAAAATAAAATAAAAAATTTAAAATTAAAAAAAAAAAAAAAGAAATGAGGACAATCTCAGAGACCTCTGGGACAATGTTAAATGCCCCAACATTTGAATCATAGGAGTCCCAGAAGAAGAAGACAAAAAGAAAGACCATGAGAAAATACTTGAGGAGATAATAGTTGAAAACTTCCCTGTTTGGGATGCAGAGAGTCCCAAACAGGATAAGCCCAAGGCAAAACACCCCAAGACACATATTAATCAAATTAACAAAGATCAAACACAAAGAACAAATATTAAAAGCAGTAAGGGAAAAACAACAAATAACACACAAGGGGATCCCCATAAAGATAACAGCTGATCTTTCAATAGAAACTCTTCAGGCCAGCAGGGAATAGCAGGACATACTTAAAGTGATGAAAGAAAATAACCTACAGCCCAGATTACTGTCCCCAGCAAGGATCTCATTCAAATATGAAGGAGAAATCAAAAGCTTTACAGACAAGCAAAAGCTGAGAGAATTCAGCACCACTAAACCAGCTCTCCAACAAATGCTAAAGAATCTTCTCTAGACAGCAAACACAAAAAGGGTGTATAAACTCTAACCCAAAACAATAAAGTAAATGGCAATGGGATCATACTTATCAATAATTACCTTAAATGTGAATGGGTTGAATGCCCCAACCAAAAGACAAAGACTGGCTGAATGGATACAAATACAAGACCCCTATAAAAAAAAAAGACCCCTATATATATTGTCTACAAGAGACTCACCTCAAAACAAGGGACACATACAGACTGAAAGTGAAGGGCTGGAAAAAGATATTCCACACAAATAGAGACCAAAAGAAAGCAGGAGTAGCAATACTCATATCAGATAAAAGAGATTTTAAAACAAAGGCTGTGGAAAAAGACAAAGAAGGACACTACATAATGATCAAAGGACCACTCCAAGAAGAAGATATAACAATTATAAATATATATGCACCCAACATAGGAGCACTGCAATATGTAAGACAAATACTAACAAGTATGAAAGGAGAAATGAACAATAACACAATAACAGTGGGAGACTTTAATACCCCACTCACACCTATGGATAGATCAACTAAACAGAAAATTAACAAGGAAACACAAACTTTAAACGATACACTAGACCAGTTAGACCTAATTGATATCTATAGGACATTTCACCCAAAAACAATGAATTTCACCTTTTTTTCAAGTGCACACAGAACCTTCTCCAGGATAGATCACATCCTGGGCCATAAAGCTAGCCTTGGTAAATTCAAAAAAATTGAAATAATTTCAAGCATCTTTTCTGACCACAGTGCAGTAAGATTAGATGTCAATTACAGGAGAAAAACTATTAAAAATTCCAACATATGGAGGCTGAACAAAAAGCTGCTGAATAACCAACAAATCACAGAAGAAATCAAAAAAGAAATCAAAATATGCATAGAAACAAATGAAAATGAAAAACACAACAACCCAAAACTTGTGGGATACTGTAAAAGCAGTGCTAAGGGAAGGTTCATAGCAATACAGGCATACCTCAAGAAACAAGAAAAAAGTCAAATAAATAACCTAACTCTACACCTAAAGCAACTAGAAAAGGAAGAAATGAAGAACCCCAGGGCTAGTAGAAGGAAAAAAATCTTAAAAATTAGGGCAGAAATAAATGCAAAAGAAACAAAAGAGACCATACCAAAAATCAACAAAACCAAAAGCTGGTTCTTTGAGAAGACAAATAAAATTGACAAACCATTAGCCAGACTCATCAAAAAACAAAGGGAGAAAAATCAAATCAATAAAATTAGAAATGAAAATGGAGAGATCACAACAGACAACACAGAAATACAAAGGATCATAAGAGACTACTATCAGCAATTATATGCCAATAAAATGGACAACTTGGAAGAAATGGACAAATTCTTAGAAAAGTACAACTTTCCACAACTGAATGAGGAAGAAATAGAAAATCTTAACAGACCCATTACAAGCATGGAAATTGAAACTCTAATCAGAAATCTTCCAGCAAACAAAAGCCCAGGACCAGACAGCTTCACAGCTGAATTCTACCAAAAATTTAGAGTACAGCTAACACCTATCCTACTCAAACTCTTCAAGAAAATTGCAGAGGAAGGTAAACTTCCAAACTTATTCCATGAGGCCACTATCACCCTAATACCAAAACCTGACAAAGATGCCACAAAAAAAGAAAACTACAGTCCAATATCACTGATGAACATAGATGAAAAAATCCTTAACAAAATTCTAGCAATCAGAATCCAACAACACATTAAAAAATCATACATCATGACCAAGTGGCTTTATCCCAGGGATGCAAAGATTCTTCAGTATCTGCAAATCAATCAATGTAATACACCACATTAACAAATTGAAAAATAAAAGCCATATGATTATCTCAGTAGATGCAGAGAAAGCCTTTGACAATATTCAACATCCATTTATGATAAAAAAAAAAACTCTCCAGAAAGCAAGAAAAGAAGGAACATACTTCAACACAATAAAAGTTATATATGACAAACCCACAGCAAACATTATCCTCAATGGTGAAATATTGAAAGCATTTCCCCTAAAGTCAGGAACAAGACAGGGTGCCGACTTTCACCACTATTATTCAACATAATTTTGGAAGTTTTGGCCACAGCAATCAGAGCAGAAAAAGAAATAAAAGGAATCCAAATTGGAAAAGAAGAAGTAAAACTCTCACTGTTTGCAGATGACATTTTCCTCTACATAGAAAACCCTAAAGACTCCACCAGAAAATTACTAGAGCTAATCAATGAAGATAGTAAAGTTGCAGGATATAAAATCAACACACAGAAATCCCTTGCATTCATATACACTAGTAATGAGAAAACAGAAAGAGAAATTAAGGAAACAATTCCATTCACCATTGCAACAAAAAGAATAAAATACTTAGGAATATATCTACCTAAAGAAACTAAAGACCTATATATAGAAAACTATAAAACACAGGTGAAAGAAATCAAAGAGTACACTAATAGATGGAAAAATATACCATGTTCATGGATTGGAAGAATCAATATAGTGAAAATGAGTATACTACCCAAAACAATCTATAGATTCAATGCAATCCCTGTCAAGCTGCTGCTGCTGCTGCTAAGTCGCTTCAGTCATGTCCGACTCTGTGTGACCCCATAGACGGCAGCCCACCAGGCTCCCACATCCCTGGGATTCTCCAGGCAAGAACACTGGAGTGGGTTGCCATTTCCTTCTCCAATGCATGAAAGTGAAAAGTGAAAGTGAAGTCGCTCAGTCGTGTCCGACTCTTAGTGACCCCATGGACTGCAGCCCACCAGGCTCCTCCGTCCATGGGATTTTCCAGGCAAGATTACTGGAGTGGGGTGCTATTGCCTTCTCCGCCCTATTAAGCTACCAACGGTATTTTTCACAGAGCTAGAACAAATAATTCCACAATTTGTATGGAAATACAAAAAACCTCGAATAGCCAAAGCAATCTTGAGAAAGAAGAATGGAACTGGAGGAATCAACCTGCCTGACTTCAGGCTCTACTACAAAGCCACAGTCATCAAGACAGTACGGTACTGGCACAAAGACAGAAATATAGATCAATGGAACAAAATAGAAAGCCCAGAGATAAACCCACGCACCTATGGACACCTTATCTTTGACAAAGGAGGCAAGAATATACAATGGAGAAAAGACAATCTCTTTAACAAGTGGTGCTGGGAAAAGTGGTCAACCACTTGTAAAAGAATGAAACTAGAACATTTTCTAACACCATACACAAAAATAAAATGGATTAAAGATCTAAACATAAGACCAGAAACTATAAAACTCCTAGAGGAGAACATAGGCAAAACATTCTCTGACATAAATCACAGCAGGATCCTCTATGACCCACCTCCCAGAATATCGGAAATAAAAGCAAAAATAAAGAATTAATCTCAAAAATATACAAGCAAGTCCTGCAGGTCAATTCCAGAAAAATAAACTACCCAATCAAAAAATGGGCCAAAAAACTAAACAGACATTTCTCCCAAGAAGACATACAGATGGCTAACAAACACATGAAAAGATGCCTAACATCACTCATTATCAGAGAAATGCAAATCAAAACCACTATGAGGTACCATTTGATGCCAGTCAGAATGGCTGCTATCCAAAAGTCTACAAGCAATAAATGCTGGACAGGGAGTGGAGAAAAGGGAACCCTCTTACACTGTTGGTGGGAATGCAAACTAGTATAGCCACTATGGAGAACAGTGTGGAGATTCCTTTAAAAACTGGAAATAGAACTGCCATACAACCCAGCAATCCAACTGCTGGGCATACACACCGAGGAAACCAGAATTGAAAGAGACATGTGTACCCCAATGTTCATCGCAGTACTGTTTATAATAGCCAGGACATGGAAGCAACCTAGATGTCCATCAGCAGATGAATGGATAAGAAAGCAGTGGTACATATACACAATGGAGTATTACTCAGCCATTAAAAAGAATACATTGGAGTCATATTATACAGAGTGAAATAAGTCAGAAAGAAAAAGACCAATACATTATACCAACACATATATATGGAATTTAGAAAGATGGTAACAATAACCCTGTATGTGAGACAGCAAAAGAGACAAAGATGTAAAGAACAGTCTTTTGGACTCTGTGGTAGAGGGCGAGGGTGGGATATTTGGGAGAGTGGCATTGAAACATGTATAATATCATATGTGAAATGAATCACCAGTCCAGGTTGGATGCATGATACAGGATGCTCAGGGCTGGTGCACTGGGATGACCCAGAGGGATGGTATAGGGATGGATGTGGGAGGGGGGTTCAGGATGAGGAACATGTGTTCACCCATGGTGGATTCATGTTGATGTATGGCAAAACCAGTACAATATTGTAAAGTAATTAGCCTCCAATTAAAATAAATAAATTTATATTAAAAAATAAAAAATAAAAGCGTGGACTGGAGGGGACTTCCTTGGTGGTCCATTGGCTAAGACTCCCCAGTCTCAATGCCGGGGGCCTGGGTTTGATCCCTGGTCATGGAACTAGATCCCACATGCCACAACTAAGCGTTCACATGCTGCAACTAATATCGAAGATCCCACATGCTGCAACTAAGACCCAGTACAGTCAAAAAAAAGAAATATATTTTTTGAAAACAGTGGACCAGAGGATAAGAATGCCTGAGTTCATATCCCAGCTCAAACACTTGTTAGTTGAGATCCTAGCTCTGCTAGGTAGCAGCTGTGTAACCTCAAATGAGTTACACATAATCCCTCTGGTACTTCATTTTCTTCATCTGTATAGTGGAGATAAAACCTACTGCATAAGGGGGACAAATTAATGAAGGAAAGACTTGGACAAGTTTCTGACACAGAGCAAAAGTTCAATAAATATGAACTGTTATTACTATTTTTGTTACTATTTTTCCATTTACCGGTAAAAGTGCAGTGAGTCCTCCAGAGGATATTCATAGGTTATGTGCAAATACTACACCATTTTATATGAGGGACTTGAACATCCATGAATTTTGGTATTTGAGGGGGTCCTAAAGCCAATCCCCACAGATACCAAGGGACGACAGTAAAAATGATTTTAATTAAAAAAAAAAGTAACCTGAATATTACATTTTCATTGGTTTCTGCTCATTAGACTCAATGCTTAAACTGTGTTGGACAGGAAAAAAGCAATCTGCACACTGCAGCAGAAATGGCTTCTAAAAATACATTAATTTTTTAATTGCCTTTTTTTATTCCTGAAACTTTTATTACTCTCATTTTTACCCATCATCAGCAACAGGGCCTTTGAGCACTATGTCTGCGAATATGTTCACATAAGGTTAAAGGGACAAAAGCAAAAGCTCTGGCCTATTATCCAATTATATGTCAGTCTAATTTTGAAATTACTTGTAGAAAAAACCTAAATCCACAAAACTACAGTCCACAACTCAATTCTTACCCGATTGATTTTTTAAATAAGATAATCAACAACAGAATAATGGCCAAAGATGAAAAACATCCTAGGTGAAAATATAACAGGTGTTTGGGTGGTGAACACAAGTAGTTTTTAGTTGGTAGTCATCCTAGAAAAATAACATGTATGTAACTATTATTTTTTAAAGAAAGAAATAAAAGTCGTAGAATAATGGAACATCAAGTCTCAATTGAAGAGTGCTTTCAAGATTTAGTTATTTCCTGCAGTGAACTATCCACAGGGGTGAAGTGGGCTTCATGCACCTTAGCATCACACAAAACACTGGACTTGTATGTGAAAGTCAATGGATTACGTGCCTCTGTCTTTTTCAGAGCAACATTCACAACAGAAAATTGCACAATATGAATCATAAATCCCCATGCCTTCAAATCACTGTAGCTTAAAAAGAACTAGCTGAATGTGGTATGGAGGGGACTAATTTGATATCAGTTGAGGTGGTTATCAATTCAAACCCTCACTTTAAAAATTGATAATTAAAGGGAAAGAATTAAATACATTTCCTGCCTTTCTAGCAGAAACTGAATTCCAGAACAATTAAAAGGAGCCTAGCTGATAATTGAGAGCAGTGCTTATAGGAAACTGTCAGCTTAGAAATGTAGATTAAATGATAGATGAGAAAAATCATCATCATTTCACAACCACTAGTGAGATTATTGAATCAAGCAAGGATACTAAGTGACCAATAAAAAGCATCAGCTGAAGAGTTGACAGGGTGCTAACATAACACCACACAGATTATCTTCCAGTGGCAAGGGGAGACGACATGTTATCACCATCTTAAATACAGTGGTCGAGCTTAGCCTCACTATGGGTGGACAACTGGATATTATCTGTCTCCTGATACCTGGGACAGCTGGAAAGATTGGAATATGGACTGAGCATTAGATGATGTGCATGCATGCTAAGTCGCTTCAGTTGTGTCTGACTCTTTGCGACACTATGGACTGTAGCCCACTCTTCTGTCCATGGGATTCTCTAGGCAAGAATACTGGCTAAGTCGCTTCAGTCGTGTGCGACTCTGTGCAGCCCCACAGACGGCAGCCCACCAGGCTCCCCTGTCCCTGGGATTCTCCAGGCAAGAACACTGGAGTGGGTTGCCATTTCCTTCTCCAATGCAGAATACTGGACTGAGTAGCTATTTCCTTCTCCAAGGGATCTTCTCAACCCAGGGATCGAACCTGCATCTCTTATGTCTCCTGCATTGGCAGGCGGATTCTTTACCACTAGTGCTACCTGGTAAGCCCGTATTAGACGATATTAAGGACATAATCATTTTTAAAGTGAGGCCATGCTATTTTGGCTATTTAAGAAGCGATCTTAGCTTTTAAAGATACATACTGAGGTTTAAAAAAATTCAGCAGTACTTGGAAGTCAACTTCAAGTTAAAAAGGCTGTTTTCTAATCAGGAATTCAAAACTGGCACAGGACTGAAAATAAAATTGGTTTCCAAGAAGCAGGGGAAGAATAGATAATATTTTAGGGATGAAAAGAAATGCAGATGCAGAAGAAAAGCAATTCCCTCTGCAAATCACCCACCCCCAAATATGGCCAGTGGCCCAATTAGTCACAAAGAAAGGGAAAACAGCAAAGCAACAGGAAAAAATGCTGTTGGCCAAAATGTTACTACAGTGATAAACAAAACATTGTCAAAACACTAGAAACCTTAAGGAAAACTATACAGAAGATTTAATTTATTGGTAGCCACACCTAAATACATTTTAAGTACCACTACTGATGGCACAGCATGGAAGAAGAAAGTGTTTAGAAAGGGCATGGATTATTTCTTGGGATTAGAAGCTGGTCACTTTGGGCTACAGTGACTTTTAGTGCAGGTTCTGGAATTATCTGTCTATGTGATAGTCCTTAAGAAATTTCTCCACGGCCCCCAGTGTCTCCATCTTAAAAGTGAGGGCCTGGACCAGAACCTAGAGTTTTGAAAATTTATAATTAAAGGCAACTAAACATGTAAACATATACCTCATTAGATGACCTCTCGGGCAATGTTCATGCTGTAATTATTCATTTCATAATTCAATGGTTCTAGAAGTAAAATGACAGTCTTTCCGCTAGTATATGCAGTTCAGTTTGTGAGGATTATTGTCATGTAGAGAAAGTAGATTAGTCATCCAGTTAAAAAGCAAACATGGAGATTTGCTCTATTATCCTTTCCCCTGCCTGGCACTTTTATTATATTTTTAGTTTTAAACACTGATTTTATTTAATGGTCTGCAGCCACCACAAACAAAAACATCTTATGCTTTTAGTGGTCCATCTTGTCAGTGTATCCGCCTCACTAAATTACAGAATTATCTGACTCATCGGGACAACATATTATCCTCTAGACAGCAAATTGAAAAAAAGCAATTTTCCCATCTCTGAGAAAGATAATTGATTTGATTTTGCTGTCAATGTTATTATCATTCACTCTATCACCCAGACTTGAAACCCTGAAATTATTTTTTACTCTCACCACCTTTCATCACCCACACAGAGTCACTGAGTCATAATGAGTTCCCTTTAATAATGTCTTTTGCATCAATCGCCTCTGCTACCACCTAAGTTCGAATCCCTATTATCTCACAGGCTTGGATGACCATGATATTCGCTTTTCCCTTAATGACTTGTATGGAGTTTCTTTTTATTATAAAAGTAATACATGCTCATTACAGGCAATTTGGAAATTTCAGAAACATGGAGAGACAAAATAATATCAATTATCCACAATCTTTCTGCCCAGAGATGATTATTTTGACCTATTTCCTTCCACTCATTGTTCTATGTATATATTGATGAATTTTTATAAAAATTAGGATTGTAATACACTACACATTTATGATACGTTTTTTATACTTATGTCGTAAGTATTTTGTTAGGACACTAAATGCTTTGAAAACCTAACTTGTTAAAAAACTTATTCTTGACTGTTGATGTTTCCTTGGCTTCTAATTTTTTGTGTTAGAAACAAAATCTGCATTGGCCATCCTTATGTCATTGTTGGATTATTTTCCTAAAATAAATTCCTAAAGAAATAATTATAATATTGAAGATGATTCTGATTACATTTTATTGGGTTGCTCTCTGGAAAGAAGGGCATTTTACAGGCCCACCAGTGGTGTGTGAAGAGTACCAGTCCCCCATCCATTTGTTAACACTGGATATTAGCACTTTTTAGAAATTTAATAAGCTGGAAATTCATATATCTTTGGTTGTATGTCTCATATATATCAATGAGTCCAAACACGTTTTCACAGACATTGGGCATTTGTGTCATGGCACTTTGCCTGTCTTCATTCTGCTAAGAGTGGTAGCAAACTCAAATGCCTTTCAGGGGTCTAGCATGTTAGGTCAATGTGTGAAACCACAGTGGGAATTGGGAATGGTAGGGCCTGAGATGAATTGGTAGTCCATGCCCTGCTTAAGATCCCAAATTGAAAATTTTTAAATACACTACACTGGCCAAACAAAACATCTATGGGACAAATTCAGGACTAGATTATCAGTTAGCAACTGTGATAGCACTTCCTGTCTCTAATTCATTCCCTTCAGGTTGTTGTCAGAATGATAGGTGTGGAGACAAGGGAACCCTCCTACACCATTGGTGGGAATGTAAATTGGTACTGCCACTATGGAGAACAGTATGGATATTCTTTAAGAAGTTAAAAAGAGAGCTACCATATGATCCAGAAATCCCACTGCTGGGCATATATCTGGAGAAAACCATGGTCCAAAAGGATATATGCACCCCAGTGTTCACTGAAGCACTGTTTACAGTAGCTAAGACATGGAAGCAGCCTAAATGTCCATTGACAGGGGAACGGATAAAAAAGATGTGGTATATTTATACAATGGAGTACTACTTGGCCATTAAAAAGAATGCCATTTGCAACTTAGACGGACCTAGAGATTGTCTGGGAGTAAGTCAGACAAAGACAAATATTGTATGATATTGCTTATACACAGAATCTAAAAAAAATGATACAAATGAGCTTATTTATAGAACAGAAATACAGAACAAACTTACAGAATAGATTTATGGTTACCAGGGGCAGGGAGGGTAGGGGAAAGGGATAGACTGGGGAGTTTGGGATTGACGTGTACACACCGCTATTGATATATTTAAAATGGATAACCAACAAGGACCTACCATATAGCACAGGGAATTCTGCTCAATATTACCTAACAACCTAAATGGGAAAATAATTTGAAAAAGAATAGATACATGTATATGTATAACTGAATCACTGTGCTGTATACCTGAAACTAACACAACATTGTAATCAACTCTACTCCAATTTTAACTATTTAGGTTGGCCAAAAAGTTCATTAGGGTTTTCCATTCCATCTTACAGAAAAACCTGAACAAACTTTTTGGCCAGGCCAGTCAGTTCAGTCACTCAGTTGTGTCTGACTCTTTGCGACCCCATGGAGTGCAGCATGCCAGGCTTCCCTGTCCATCACCAACTCCTGGAGCTTGCTCAAACTCATGTCCATCGAGTCAGTGATGCCATCCAACCATCTCATCCTCTGTCGTCCCCTTCTCCTGCCTTCAATCTTTCCCAGCATCAGCATCATTGGCCATGCCAATGAAAAGGATTCATGTTGATGTATGGCAAAACCAATACAATATTGTAAAGTAATTAGCCTCTAATTAAAATAAATAAACTTAAAAACAAACAAGCAAACAAACAAAACCCCAAAGAATGATATTCCTATTACCTTCTCATAGAGACCAACCAAAATGTGACTCCAAATCTATTTCTGGGAACTCCTCTATCCCAACCCAGTATTTCTACCACACAGAACTCTAAGGAGACTGTGAGGCTCTTGAGGACAAACATCCTGTCTTACAAAAGGCCCTGCAGCATGGTGGAAAGAGAGAACTCTAGAATCAGACACTTCTTGGTCAAATCCCACCTTATTATTTCCTTGCTGTGTGACTACAGTAAAGTTATCTAACCTCACTGAGGCTCCAATTCCTCATCTACAAAATGCTACTAAGAGCACTGACACCACAGGGTGGGTGTGAAGATGGAGCACTGAATACACTGTGTACACATGGGAGACTGCCAGTCGCTGGTTACAGGTGTTATTAGAATACTTGCACAATTCTTAGCCTCCAGCATCTATCACAGCAGCTGGTAAAATGAAGACACAGGGGTAATCCTAAGGAAAATATCGGTAACAGTGATTTTCAAAGTGTGGTCTGTGAATGATCTTGCCAGGAAAGGCATCACTGTTGGGCTCCTGTTAAGTGTGCAGATTCCTGGGAACCATCCCAGACCAGTGAGTTCGAACTTCTTGAAACAGGGCCCAGGATTCTATATTCTTACAAGCATTCCAGTCAACTGTGACTCAAAGGTGAAGAACCACTGGTTGCCACAGCCACCTCGGTCACAATATATGAGTCCTTCATTAGGCAGCTGACTTCTGGATCTCCCTGCCTAGTGGTGCCCTATATAGCAGAGTTACCCACTGTCTATGACCCTGATTTGGTGAAAAAGATCCAGCATGCGAGCCTCTGTGCCTTCCTTCCCTAGCCACATAGCATCACTGCCACTGTGAACCACCCGTTATTATAAGAACTGTTCGGGCATTAAAGAGAAATGGAAAGTATTATCAATAGTAATACTAAGCACTAACATTTGTTGTGGTTGTTTAGTTGTTAACTAAAAAGTTAATACAATAGTCATGTCTGACTCTTGCAACTCCATGAACTGTAGCCTACCAGGCTCCTCTGTCCATGGGATTATCCTGGAAAGAATTTTGGACAGGGTTGCCATGCCCTCCTCTAGGGGATCTTCCCGACCCAGGGAACGAAGCCAGGTCTCCTGCATTGCAGGCAGATTCTTTTACCACTGAGCCACCTGTGAAGCACCAAGCACTAATATTTACTAAGCACCTATAAAGTAATTTCCAGGCACACTAAGGAGTTTCTATGTATTAATTTAATCCACATAACAACATTATGCATGATAAACTGCTTCAGTCATGTCCGACTCTTTGCAACTCTGTGGACTGTAACCTGACAGGCTCCTCTGTCCATGGAATTCTCCATGCAAGAATACTGGAGTGGATAGACATACCCTCCTCCAGGGGATCTTTCCAACCCAGGGATCGAACCCACATCTCTTATGTCTCCTGCACTGGCAGGCAGGTTCTTTACTGCTAGTGCCACCTATTATTACCTTCACTTTACAAGTGTGAAAACTGAGACACAGGGAGGTTAAGGAAGTTACCTAAGGTCAAATAGATGGTACATGACACAGCAGAGATCCGAATCCAGACAATCTGACTCCAGAGCACAAGCTATTATCTACTATGTTCTACTATTTCCCTGAATTAAGTGTCTTATGCCTGAAATGATTACTTTAAGATACATACAATAATATTGATATTTATTTTATTTAGTGTCTTTATTATCTTATTTGGGTGAATGTATTTATCAGAGAAACCACAAACTCTTTTGTTCCCACAAGGTCTTAGCTCTCCCAGCCATAAATTCCAGCAGGAGTATCTGTAGCCACCTAACTCTAACAGTTCGGGGGGTAAGAGGTTGCTCTAGTTCCGTGTCTTCTGAGGCCAGCTTTCCAGGCAATAGCATGAATAAAATCGAACTCAACTGTTTGCATGCATGTGTACTCAGTAGCTCAGTCATGTGTGACTCTTTGCAACCCCAAGGACTATAGCTCACCAGGCTCCTCTGTTCATGGGATTCTCCAGGCAAGAATAATGGAGTGGGTTGCCATTTCCTCCTCCAGGGGATTGTCCTGACCTAGAGATCAAACTCGCATCTCCTGTGTCTCCTGCATTGCAGGCAGATTCTTTATCATGGAGCCATGAGGGAAGCCCTTTGACTGTTTATCTTATGTTTATATTTCCCCAAATTAAATTTGAAAGATTATCCAAGAGTCAGAAGACCTACCTATCAGTTTAGTTTCATAAAGGAGGCTCTTCCCCCTGCATGTTTGGATCAAATACATTCTCTTCCCCAGAAAGAGAAAGAAGCCCAGCAATACAAACTGGGTGAAGTATTCTGGGGATTTCTTAAATATTATGTTTGGCCTGAGATACAGCATTTTAAATCAGTTCTTTAATCTTTTAGACAAAATGTACTTTAAAATAACCAATTTTGAAATGAAATTCTGACCCATGCTACAACATGGATGAACCTTGAAAACATTATGCTAAGTGAAAGAAGTCAGACACAAAAGGCCAAATATTGTAGGATTCCATTTATATTAGGTACCTAGACTAGGCAACTTCATAGAGACAGAAAGCAGAATTAGAGGTTGTCAGGTGTTGAGGGGAATGGAGAATTATTGTTTACCAGGTACAGTTTCTGTTTAGGATGATGATAACATTCTGGAAATAGTGAGGATGGTTGAGGATGGTCCAACAACATTGTAAATGTACTTAATGTCATTGACCTGATATTTAAAACTGGTTAAAATGGTAAATTTTATGTTATGTATATTTTACCAAAAAAAAATTTTTTTAATCCTATAGCCTCCCCTCAAAAAATCAATTTTATACCCCATATAGTCAGTACTTACCAGGGTATCATCATTCTGGTCTCCAAACATTTCTTTAAAAATCTTGCCAGGATCAGGAATTGGAGGGAATATAATGATCTTGAGCCTTTAAGAAAACAGGGACATTTCTGATCAAATCTTCCAGTCCATAGAAATGTTCCTCTTAAATACAGCCATATTAAAAGAGGGCTTAGACAAAAGACATGGTACGCAAGTCATCTTTAGTGATAATGCAGTTGTGAAGAAATTTCTAAAGCACGCTGAGAAATCAATGTCTCAAGAGTATCAAGTGTGGGTTTTCCAGCTTTATTGAGGTATACTTGACAAACAAAAATTGTATAAATCTGAGGTGTACAAAGTGAGTTTTATGTAGGTGTACATTGTGAAAAGATCATCACAATCAAGGTAATTAACATATCCATCACCTCACATAGTTATAATTGTGTGTGTGGGCCTGTGTGTGTGTGTGTGTTATACCCTATCATTTAAATAATAATGGTGTTTTACTTATCACAGATCACATGGGAGCCTGCTGTTTATAATTTTTTAAAAAAAAATCTGAGAACAGGGGACATTCCTCTTTAATTTTTCTTTTCTTTTTCTAATTCGTCTTCTATTTTAAATTTTTTTTCAATTTTTCTAATTGAAGTATAGTTGATTTACAATGTTGTGTTAATTAGTTCTGTACAGCAAAGTGACTTAGTTATACATATAAACGTATATTCTTTTCCACTATGGTTTACCACAGGATACTGAATATAGTTCCCTATGCTGTACAGTAGGACCTTATTATTTGTCCATTCTATACATAATTGTTTGCATCTGCTAACTCCAAATTCCCAATCCGTCCCTTCCCCCACACCCCTCCCCCTTGCAACCATCAGTCTATTCTCTATGTCTGTGATTCTGTTTCTGTTTCACAAATAAGTTCATTTGTGTCACAGTTTAGAGTCCACAATAAGTGATATCATATGACAAATGATAATCTCCCACTGCATCAATGTTGCTGCAAATGGCATTATTTCATTGTTTAATAGCTGAGTAATATTCCACTGTATAAATATACTACATGTTCTTTATCCCTTTCTCTGTCAATGGATATTTAGGTTGTCTCCATGTCTTGGCTATTGTAAAGAGTGCTGTTATGAACATAGCAGTGCATGTATCTTTTTGAATTACCGTTTTGTCTGAATTCTGTTTTTGCATCTGATAGTATTACATTGGCCCAAAAGTTCATTCAGGTTTCTCTGTAAGATGGTGTGGAAAAACCCAAACGAACTTTTTGGCCAATCCAACAGTACCCTCTGGTGCACCTACCTCATCTCCTAGGTCTCTAAATATTGATGTGTCCTAGGGTTCAGTGTTTTGCCCTCTTTATCTCCCTCACTTTATGAGCACTCTCTTCTGGTCTTAGGGCTTTAAATCTATTTATATGCTGAGGACTCCCAAATTTCTAACTCTGGCCCAAACCTCTTCTTTAAACTCCTGTATACTCATGTATACAGGTAATGATTCAGCATCTCTACCTGGATATTTAATAGGCATTCCAAACTTATCATGTTCAAAACTGAAGTTCTCACCTTTTCCCTAAAGTCAGATCTCCTCCCAATCTTCCCCATCTCAGTAAAAGGCTGCAATATTCACTCAGGTGCTGAAGCCAAAAATCTAAGAGTTATCCCTTGAATCCTCAATTACTCCTACAACCTCCAAAAACAAGCAGCCATCAGCAAGTGCTATTATTAATTTCATCTTCAAAATACATCCTGCTGCTGCTGCTAAGTCACTTCAGTCATGGCCGACTCTGCGCAACCCCATAGACGGCAACCCACCAGGCTCCCTCGTCCCTGGGATTCTCCAGGCAAGAACACTGGAGTGGGTTGCCATTTCCTTCTCCAATGCATGAAAGTGAAAAGTGAAAGTGAAGTTGCTCAGTCGTGGCCGACTTAGCGACCCCATGGACTACAGCCTACCAGGCTCCTTCATCCATGGGGTTTTCCAGGCAAGAGTACTGGAGTGGGGTGCCATTGCCTTCTCCACAAAATACATCCTGCATCAGAATATTTCTTACTACCTTCATTGCAAACCTCCTGGCCTACACTATTCTCATCTTTCCACCCAAGCACTACAATGTTTCTCAACTGGTCTATCTGCTTTTTACTCTTGTCCAAGTCAAGTCTTCACTCAACAATACAACGATCCTTTATGACAGTCAATCCAATCACATCCCTCTCCTGCTTAAAACTCTCTAATATTTTCCCATCATGCTTAGGATAACATCTCAATTCCATGCCACAGCCTACATGATCTGGTCTTGCCAGCCTCTCCTGCCTCATATCCTCTTGTTCTCCCCCCTTGTATGCTCTCCTCTAACAAGACACACTAAGCTCATTCCAGCCTCAGGACCTTTGCACTTGCTGTTCTTTTGGCCTAGAATGTTCTTTCTTTGAATATCTGACTGGCTAACTCCTTTAAGTCTGTCTTCAAATGTCACTTTCTCAGAGAGGCCTTGCCTGGCATTCCATGTAAGTGTAGCCTCATATCACTTCCTAGCCTTTCTCCCCAGCCCAACTCTATAACTTTACTACTCACTATGTGAACCCATAGGTAGGGATTTTGTCCTGTTCAGCACCACAGCTCTAGCAATTAGAAGAGTGCCTGGCACATAATGCTGACAAAGGTCCATCTAGTCAAAGCTATGGTTTTTCCAGTAGTCAAGTATGGACGTGAGAGTTGAGCACCAAAGAATTGATGCTTCCGAACTGTGCTGCTGGAGAAGACTCTTGAGAGTCCCTTGGACTGCAAGGAGATCCAACCAGTCAATCCTAAAGGAAATCAGTCCTGAATATTCATTGGAAGGACTGATGCTGAAGCTGAAAGTCTAATAATTTGGCCACCTGATGTGAAGAACTAACTCATTGGAAAAGACCCTGATGCTGGGAAAGATTGAAGGCAGGAGGAGAAGGGGATGACAGAAGATGAGATGGTTGGATGGTATCACCGACTCAATGGACATGAGTTTGAGCAAGGTCTGGGAGTTGGTGATGGACAGGGAAGCCTGGCGTGCTGCAGTCCATAGTGTCACAAAGAGTCAGACATAACTGAGCAACTGAACTGAACTGAGCTGGCACATAAATAGGCACTCAACACATGCATGTTTAAAGAATACTGAAATAATGATAAAATATTGATTCTAGAACCAGCTTAGTAAACTTATTCCAACTTTAGGTATTTTCCTGAAAGAGCAAATAATAGCACCAGACTAGTCCCTATGATGAAATCAAGAAAGTAAAAAATTCTCCAAGAATGAGTATCATGTCTTAGAACTTGAAGTACTTTATCCTATAGCATTAAGTAGCAACTCATTTTGCCTTCACATTAGACAAGTCATTTAATTGGTAATGATCTCCACTTCTAAAACTTAAGAGCTAGCAAGTAATGGTTGACAAATTAGGTGTTTTAGGGAGTTGAGTGAACGTAAGTCTTATCAACATTCTAAAACTGTACAAACAGAGCGCTGCCTGAGCAGCACCTTGGAAGACTAACACTTTGCTCACTAGAAAATGGGCACAGTAATACTTGCCACGCCATCCTACCAAAAGCCAGGTATAGCCAAAATGCTGCCAACACACTGGGAAGACATCAAACACACCCACAAAGAATAGTAGCCAGGCTAGCAGAAAGCCTGCCTGAGCAGCTGCCTTACCTTTTCAAATACAGCAGAAGGACAATGACTGCGGCTGCAACGATGACTGGAATGATGAGTAATGTGGTTATGTAAAATGTCTGATTGGCCTTCTGACCTGGAAAATGGAAAGCAAACAGAAAGACATGAGAAATAAAACCTTTTGAGAAATAAACTAAGCAATCTTGTTATATTAGACTAACGAGATTACAGCTATTTCTGCCCTCTACACCAACATATTCCCCTAAATTCTTCAATTCTCTTGTCTTTTGTTATGTTACTAGTGGGGAGGGGGGAGTCCTACTCTAAAATTCCATGGATGAATAAGCACCTTAAGGATTATCTGAAACCAGGATATCTTAATTGGTTTTAGACACTATTAACAAAGAAGTTATATTTTTAAAATATGTCATCTCATTAACACCAATTATCTTGTTTTATTGGTTATTTAGCATTATTGTTGTCATTGTTTTAGTTGCTAAGTAGTGTCCAACTCTTCTGTGACCCCATGGACTGCAGCCCACCAGGCGCCTCTGTCCCAAGGAATTCTCCAGGCAAGAATACTGGACTGGGTTGCCATTTCTTCCTCCAGAGGATCTTCCCAATCCAGGGATCAAACTCATATCTCCTGTACTGGCAGGTGGATTCTTTACTGCTGAGCCACCAGGGAAGTTCTAGAGATAGATAATATTATTTCCCATTTATACAGATGAGAGGTATAAGGCTGAGAAAGGTTTAATGGCTTGTCCAGAGGGTTTAATAAGTAATGGAGTCAAGCCTAAAACCCAGCACTGTCCAATTCCAAATCCTTTCATTAACTGCCTTGCTACACTTAACACTTAGAATGGCATATGTCTATTTATATCCTCATCTTTTCCATGAGGGCATGAACATCTGGAAAGCATCATCAGGGCCTAGCATTGTGTTAGGCAGCCTCTAAGATGACTCTAAATGATCCTTGCCTCCTGATATTCACACCCTTGTGTAATTCTCTCCCCTTTAGGGTGGGCTAGACTAAATGTGTCAGAGAAGGCAATGGCACCCCACTCCAGTACTCTTGCCTGGAAAATCCCATGGATGGAGGAGCCTGGTAGGCTGCAGTCCATGGGGTCACTAAGAGTTGAACACAACTGAGCGACTTCACTTTCACTTTTCACTTTCATGCATTGGAGAAGGAAATGGCAACCCACTCCAGTGTTCTTGCCTGGAGAATCCCAGGGACAGAGGAGCCTGTTGGGCTGCTGTCTGTGGGGTCGCACAGAGTCAGACACGACTGAAGTGATTTAGCAGCAGCAGCAGACTAAATGTGTGAACCACAACAGTGATGGAATGTCCCTTCTGAGACGAGGTTATAAAGGGCTGTGGTTCTCATATTGGGTGTTCTCTCATACGCTCTTTCTTTCTTGGACCACTCACTTGGGGAAGCCAGCTGCCATGTCATAAGGTAGCCCTGTGGGGAGGTTCAAGTGGTAAGGGACTGAGAGAGACCTCCGTATTAGTTTCCTAGAGCTGCTGTAAAGAATCGCCATATACTGGTTGACCCAAAACAATAGAAACATATTCTCTCATAGCTCTGGTGGCCAGAAGGCCAAAATATTAGCTTCTGGTGGCTCTCAAGAATCCTTGGCATTCCTTGGCTTGTAGCTGCATCACTCCAATCTCTGCCTTCATCTTCACATGGCCTTCTCTGTTTCTGTGTATTCTCTCTTCTTCTGATAAGGATACTAGTCACTGGATTTAGGACCTGCTCTCAGCCCTTAAGGGCTTCCCTGGTGGCTCAGATAGTGAAGAATCTGCCTGCAAGGCAGGAGACCTGGGTTTGATCCCTGGGCCAGGAAAAGCCTCTGAAGAAGGGAATGGCAATTCACTCCAGTATTCTTGCCTGGAGAATTCCATGGACTGAGAAGCCTGGCAGGCTACAGTCCATGGGGTCACAAAGAGTCAAACACAACTGAGAGACTAACACTTTTACTTTTCACTTTTCACTTAGCCCTTATGGCCTCCTCTTAACTTGATTACATCTGTAAAAATTCTATTTCCAAATAAGGTCATATTCATATGGATGAGGAATTGCAACTTGAACATATCATTTGGAGGCACAAAATGAAACCTTCTAAAGCCTCCATCCAGCAGCCAGTGTGAAAATGAGGATTTGCAATGACCATATAAGTGATCTTGAAAGTGGATTCTCCAGCACCAGTCAAGCCTTCAGATGGAACCACAGACCCAGTCAACAGCTTGACTGGAACCTTATGAGAGAACTTGAGCCAGAGGTACCTAGCTAAGTTGTGCCCAGATTCCTGAGCCATGGAAACTGTGAGATAGTGAATATCTATTTTTTAAGACACTAATTTCTTATGCAATATAATGTAGCCTGGCATATAGCTTGTTCAATCTCTCAATTAATAGGGCTTGATTACTTCAATAGCCTGCTTCTCTTATTGTTAGGTAGCTGTTGCTGCTGCTGCTGCTGCTAAGTCACTTCAGTTGTATCCGACTCTGTGCGACCCCATAGACGGCAGCCCACCAGGCTTCCCATCCCTGGGATTCTCCAGGCAAGAGTACTGGAGTGGGTTGCCATTTCCTTCTCCAATGCATGAAAGTGAAAAGTGACAGTGAAGTCGCTCAGTCGTGTCCGACTGTTAGCGACCCCATGGACTGCAGCCTACCAGGCTCCTCTGTCCATGTGATTTTCCAGGCAAGAGTACTGGAGTGGGGTGCCATTGCCTTCTCCAAGGTAGCTGTTAGGAAGTTCTTAAGTTGGTCCTGTTTTGCCCCATAGAGCCACACACACACACACAAAAGACAGCCTATTCTCTCTTCTACTTGACACTACCTCAAATACTAGAATTCAGCAAACATGACTCCCTAGGCTTACTTCATTAACTGTGCCTCCCCAAATTTTAACATTCTTCAACATCCTGATTATGCTTTCAGGGAAAAATTCCAGTCTCCTAATATACCTCTTACAATGTGGTGCCCAGGATGGAATACTGCACACTTCAGATGTGGCCAGGACATTGTGCCACACGCTGTAGCATTCCCTTATTCTGGATGCTGTACTATCACTGCTGCCTATGATTATATATGCCTTTGGGAGACATTTAAAGGGTCTGATGTTGAGTCACTTTGAGCTTACCATCTAATAAAACCCTAGCCCCCACCCTACAATACATGTATCCATAAGGCACATGTCTTTTCAATCCTATACTTGATTCTAGCAATTAATAAGTGAAACTTTTTTTTTTCAAACCTGAAAGTGTGAAAGTCACTCAGTCATGTCCAATTCTTTGCCACCCCAAGGACTATACAGTCCATGGAATTCTATAGGCCAGAATACTGGAGTGGGTAGCCTTTCCCTTTCCCAGGGGATCTTCCCAACCCAGGAATCGAATCAGGGTCTCCTGCACTGTAGGTGGATTCTTTACCAACTGAGCTATCAGGGAATCCCAGATACAGGTTTATTTCAATAAAATGTCATCAAGGTTATTGTCATACTCTTGATTCTGTTACCAGCACATAGGATAGTCCTCTAGCACTGCACAATCTGCAGATTTAATCATGCCTGCCTTCTATAGTTTTGTTCAGGTTGTTGGCAAAGATGGAAACAGGACAAAAGAGAGAATAACATCATTTGGATGGCAAATTTTCAAAGAGCTGCATAATGTAAATTAACTCTGAGTGACTTGATAATAATTAAACAGAAAGTATATTTCAATTGTGAGTGTTCTCTGGCTGATGTCAAGAATGAAGAACAGTGCTTTCCCATAATGTTTTCTGCCTCAATTTAGTTTCCATGCATCAATGGTTTAAATTTTAATGAAATCCCATTCTCTTACCTATACTCATCGCTTGACTCCAATTACTCCAGAGTTTGTCATCTTCATAGCATAACTTATTTGTTTTGACTCTTATTCTGACTGTGTTCAAAGTATCAGGAAGAACACCAGGAACCATGAAACAAATTGTACCCTTAGATACAAGATAAAAACACAAGGAATATTACCAGTTTATTCTCTTTCTCTGCTTCTGAATCCTAAATATAATTATCTGCCAAGTTCTGTATATGACAAAGACTTCGTATTGCAATGTAAATTATCTGACTTTAACTCATGAAAAAGAAAATTGGCAATAATCTATAGAACAAAGTACTTTGTTTTCCTTAAAGCAGTTCAAATTTAGGATATGCCTCATCACCAATTACCATTGAGTTTAAGTCCAAATAGCTCAAGTTGAATTCACTGACCTCTAGGTTTCCTTCAAATTCTGTATTCTGACATTTGGCCTCTTCAACCTCAAAAATATAAAAAAATACATAAATTCAAAAGAAATTAAAGACCATATTTTATATCATTTAAGCATTTTAACAAGTTTTTTTTATACCATTAATAGAAGACCAGGTATAGTGGGAAAAAGGGAGGTTTTTTAAAAAATAAATGGTGCTAGGATTGTCATACTGAGTGAAGTAAGTCAGATGGAGGGAGGAAATATCATAGGATAACCCTTGTGTGTGGAATCTAAAAAGAAATGAGGGGATATATGTACACTTATAGCTGATTCACGTTTTTGTATGGCAGAAACCAACACAACATTGTAAAGTGATAATCCTTCATTTAAAAATAAAAATTAAAAAAATAAATGATACAAATGAATTTATTTATGAAACAGAAACAGACTCACAGACTTAGAGGATGAACTTATGGTTAGCAGGGGGAAGGGTTGGGCGAAGGGATAGTTAGGACGTTTGGGATGTACAAGTATACAGTGTTATATTTAAAAAGGATAACCAACAAGGACCTACTGCACAGCACAGGGAACTCTGCTCAATGTTATGTGGCCGCCCGGATGGGAGGGGAGTTTGGGGGAGAATGGATACGTGTATATGTATGGCTGAGTCACTCTGCTGTGCACCTAAAACTATCACTACATTGTTCATCGGCTACATCCCAATACAGGGCTTCTCAGGTGGCACTAGTGGGATTCGAAGTCCACATAATAAGTGCTCTTTGGGAAAGTAGTGACCAAAAGAGGTCACGATTGAGCTTATGGGGAGCTGGTTTTGTAAGTGACAAATCATTTGTGAAGAATCACTGAGCTGTCCATAATGCCTTCTGCAATTTTTCTATAGTACACTACATAGCAATACATAGTTTAAAAATATGCTCCCTTGTTGAGAATACGTGCTCAGACGCTCAGTCGTGTCCCACTCTTTGCAACCCCATGGGCTGTAGCCAACCAGGCTCCTCTGTCCATGGGATTCTCCAGAAAAGAATACCGGAGTGTGTTGTCATTTCTTTCTCCAGGGGATCTTCGTGACCCAGGGATTGAAACTGCGCCTCCTGCACTGGGAGGCAGATTCTTTACCACTAGCACTACTACCTGGGAAGCCCAATAACATATCAAATATCAAAAAAGGACTGAGTTAGGACTTGCCTGGTGGTTCAGTGGTAAAGAATCCACCTGTCATGCAGGAGACACAGGTTCGATCCCTGGTGCAAAAAGATCCCACATGCTGGGGTGCAACTAAGCCCGTGAGCCACAACTATTGGGCCTGAGCTCTAGAGCCTGGGGACTGCAACTACTGAGCCTATGTGCCACAGCTATTGAAACCCGTGTGCCCTAAAGCCCATGCTCTGCAACAAGAGAATCCACAGTAATGAGAAGCCTGCACACCACAAGAAAGAGTAGCCTCTGTTTGCTGCAACTAGAGGAAAGCCCATGCAGCAACAAAGACCCAGCACAGCCAAAAATAAAAACATTAAACAAAATTATTGTTTTTAAATGACTGAGTTAGAGAAAACAAAAGAAAATGCAAATTTCTCCTCTACACAATTTAAGTCACTTGCTGTACGATGTAAAGAGAATAACCAGTTCCTAAAATGCAGATATTTCAAAATCAACACATGAAAGTCTCTTGCTTCATTTCAATAGTCTACTTTTGGCAACAGGTCCATGAAAAGACATTCAACATCACTAATATACACTATTATACACTAATATCACTAATATACACTAGTGTATAAAATATACACTAATCATTAGCAAAATATACATCAAAACCACAATCATCTTACACTGTTGATAACAGAATGGCTGTCGTCAAAAAGATAAGAGATAACAAGTGCCGGAGAGGGTGTAGAGAAAAGGAACCCTCATGCACTGTTGGTGGGAATATAAACCGTTGCAGTCACTTTGGAACAGTATGGAGGTTTCTCAAAAAATTAAAAATAGAACTATCATATGATTCAGCAACCCCAAGGAAATCCTGCCATTTGTGACAACATGGAAGAAACCTCAGGGCACTATGTTAAGTGAAATAAGTTAGACAGAGAAAGACAAATACTATATGATCTCACTTGTATATGGAATTCAAATAAGTCAAATTTACTGAGGCGCAGTGCAGCATGGTAACTGCCAGAGGCTGGGGAGTGGGGAAAATGGAAAGATGTTGGTCAGGGGTACAAATTTTCAGTTATGAATTCTGAGGATTGAATGGGGCTTCTCTGATAGTTCAGTTGGTAAGGAATCTGCCTGCAATGCAGTAGATCCTGGTTCGGTTCCTGGGTCAGGAAGATCTGCTGGGGAAGGAATAGGCTACCCACTCCAGTATACTTGGGCTTCTGTTGTGGCTCAGCTAGTGAAGAATCCACCTGCAGTGCAGGAGACCTGGGTTCAATCCCTGGGTTGGGAAGATCCCCTGGGAAAGGGAAAGGCTACCCACTCCAGTATTCTGACCTGGAGAATTCCATGGACTATATAGTCCATGGGGTTGCAAAGAGTTGGACACAAGTGAGCAACTTTCACATGATGATTACAGTTAATAATACTGTACTGTATACCTGAAATTTGCTGAGAGATCTTGTTTTCTCACCACAGAAAAAGCTAAGTCTGTGAGGTTATGAATGAGTTAATTTGAAGTGATAATCATCTCACAATGTATATGATTATTATAACCTTGTATACCTTAAAATAATATTGTACAACCTAAATACATATAATTTTTACTTGCCAATCATACCTCAGTACAGATGGAAAAAATAGTCAACTTCTATCAGAGATGTTTAAACATGGGACAAAGACTAGAACACATGCTATGATTTGGGGCATTCAATGTCATTCACTGAATGGTTCCTACCAGCATTTGTGAAGAGTGAAAGGCCAACTGAATGATGATGAGCCATCCTGTCAATACTTCATATAAGGTCAGAGAAAAAGCTACTCGGGGGTTACTGTACCCCAGTGCTGGCCATATGGAGTCAGAGGCCTGTTGTGTAAATTGATGGTTCTGGGCTCTTGTTCAAATGTAAATCTCCTTGTGTAGTTTATCAGCTGCTCAGATACTTCCGTGAGAAAAGGGAAACAAGGACACAGATTACCAAGTGGATAGCTGGCGGGAATGGGCATGCCCAAAGATAAGTCACTCCATGCTTTATGATTCTGTCATAAGCGACCCCTGACCCAGAGCCATGGATGGCACCAGCTCATGCTCCAGTTTACTTCCCCCTCTTAACTAGAACACCAGGCCAAATAGCTCCTCAAAAAGTCTTGCAAGAAGAACCAAGAAAGGGTCTAACCAGCTGAGCTCAAAAGCAGTGTGCACACAAAAAGCTGATGACAATCTAGGGGATGGAGCAGCTGGTGAACATCTGCTAAGATACAGAACATTAAACTCAAGTGTATAAACAGAGTTAATTCCAAATTGACTACAGTTCTGGTTTTGATGGATAAACTCCACAGTATATATGCTCTCTTCAGTTCAGAAGTTTTTTTTTTTTTTAAAAAGGTAACAATCCAATAAGAATTTATTAAGTGACAACTGTACACATGGTCTTATACCCAGTGTTCTTGGTTAAAATGTAATACCTGGAGACCAACCTCTGAAGTCATACTTACTAGCTGTGTGGCCTGTAGCAAGTTACTCAACTTGCTCTTTGAGCCTTGTTTCTCACTAAAACATAGGTTAAAAAGGAACCAATTTCATGGATTGCTATGAGCAACTCTATAAGAAGTACATAGAAGACTGTATTTGTAATACATCATGAGCAATAAGTGATGGCTATTACTAGCAAGAGGAAGTACTGAGGTGGTCCCTAGGGGGTTAAGAATAAAAGCTTTGGAGTTAGACTTTTGCTGAAATCTTGAATTCTAACCCTTACTAGAAATGTGACCTTAGGAATAATCTTTGAGACTGAAGTTTTCCTATCTGTAACAGGCCTAGATCCTTGGGGTTACTGTGAGGACTAAATGAGACAACTCAGATAAAGTACTTATTAAAATAGCTGCTGTTGCTGCTGCTGCTGTGTCGCTTCAGTCGCGTACGACTCTGTGCGACCCCATAGGTGGCAGCCCACCAGGCTACTCCATCCCTGGGATTCTCCAGGCAAGAATACTGGAGTGGGTTGCCATTTCCTTCTCCAGTTGAAATAGCTAATACACAGCAATTGCTTAATACATTAGCTGGTATTAGTAGCCAGAACAGTACAAAGTAAACACCACCTAACTCCTCCCCCTTACAGGAGCTTATATTTTTAGTCAAGATCATGGGTAGCTAGCAGGACATCATTTAGTGCCAAGTGAGTAATGCAAGTGGCATGTGTCTCTGGATTTCAGACAGAAGAGAGCAGTCAAGGCTGGAATAGTCAAGCATATTTGGCTTTCTGATAACTCAGTTATAAATTCAAGCCTCACCCCCTCCCCGCATGGAAGCCCTTTGCTTTTTCCTTTTGTGGCATTATTTGGAGACCCTGGTTTCTGGGATGAAAAATGATTATTCTGCTTCAACAAATGCTTTCATTTGCAAATGCCCAGAAGAGCTCTGCTCAGCTGTGGACCTGGTTGCTCCCTCAAGAGTTACAGCCTGTCAACAGTGGCTTATTTTAGTAAATAAAATACTTTAGTTTTCGAAATTCCCATGACGAGCTAAAACAAGTGAACCAAGGGATCTTCCCACATGTGAGATGCAGGACTCCTGTAAAAGCCCATGGTTTCTAACCTCTCAAACTCAAATGGACACAGGGCCCAGGCAGGTAACACAAGTGAGTGGCACAGTTCCAGTGGTCCTAAGGCGCCACCTTATGGCAACTATACCCTCAGGTACCACAGTTTTCAATCTGGGCAGAAAAATCAAATGTAATATACAAGCAAACAAAACCCCACTTCGTTTTGTGGTCCAAACAAAAATGTCTGAGGTCTGAGTTTGAGATCTCTGTTCTAGAGCATAACAATGCAACTGAGCCCTGAGGTTATGCCACACCCTGTTAGGCCCAGTGCTCCAATGCATGTGTATATGCTCAGTCGCTCAGTGGAGTCCAGCTCCTTGCGACCCCATGGACTGTAGCCCGCCAGGCTCCTCTGTCCATGGAATTCCCCAGGCAAGATTACTGGAGTGGGTTGCCATTTCCTACTCCACAGGGACCTCTAATCTGCTTGTTTTGTATTAGATTCTAAAGAGCATAAATGTACATTATCCAAAAAATACTAACTACTCAGTATTGACTACTCTAGTTGCTACAAACTCCAAAAAACTGAACAGCCATACTGGAGCCTCTAAGTAGCTACATAATCTGATCTCGGCTCTAGGCTCAGACACCTCTTCCTACTATGTTTTGGTCATGCCAGTCTCCTGTTTCTCACACATGCCAAGCTCATTCCTGCCTAAGTCTTTGACCACGCTGTCCCCTCCACCTCCAGATCATCAAATGGCTAGCTCCTGCTCATTGTTCTGGTCTCATCTCAAATCTCATCACTGTGGATACCTACCCTACCTAATATTCCCTCAGGCCTTGCCATTACCCCACTTAAATTTCTGCATAGCATTCATTCTCTAAAATTAGTTTGCTCATTTATGTACTTATTTTTTAGTAGGTAAGCTTCATGGGCAAATTTTTTTTTTTTTTTTTATCAGGTGTCACATGCACGTAAAATAGTGCCTGGTAGTACACGACAGACATGTAGTAAAAAGACTTTTCAGCAAATACATTAAGGAATGCCTGAACTCTTGTAGGCAATACTATCATAAACCATCAAACCTTCCACCACACGCTGTTTCAGAGAAACCATTATCATCGGGTGACAAATCTATAAGCTATTTTTCATTGATATTTCAATTTATTATACTGTAACAAATGCAAGAAAAATTTCTAAATAACAACTATCTAAAAAAAAAACTTACATAGAAAATATCATGTGTCTCAGCGTGGCTGTTATTGACTTCTACTTCATAAGACAAGCATTTGCTTTGAAAATTCTGTGGATTTGTCCACTGCACATATAAGTCACCATTTTGGAAGGAGAGATTTTTAATATGTGGAGGATCAGGTTTCACTGAAAGACAAAAAACAGAAGAATACAAATTAATTTCCAGAGTTAATTTTGATGAGATACACATATGGGCTTTCCTAATAGGTCAGCTGGTTAAGAATCCGCCTGCAATGTAGGACAGCCCGGTTTGATTTCTGGGTCAGGACATTCCCCTGGAGAAGGGATAGGCTACCCACTCCAGTATTCTTAGGCTTCCCTGTGGCACAGATGGTAAAGAATCCACCTGCAATGTGGGTGACCTGGGTTCGATCTCTGGGTTGGGAAAATCCTCATTCTTGCCTGGGGAATCCCTATGGACAGAGGAGCTGGCAGACTACAGTCCATGGGGTTGCACAGAACTGGACAGGACTGAGCGACTAAACACGGCACAGCACTTATACGTAGAGACAATGAAGGTCACAAAGGTAAATCAAAATAGGTCTGATGCTTTTAATGGCCTTACATGATCAGACATACAGTTCTAGAATTTCTGATTAATCACAGTTAATGTAGGAAGCTTATTTTTTTTTCTTTGTTTCTTTTTCTTGTTTTTGGCCACACCACACAGTATGCAGGACCTTATTTCCCTGATCAGGGATTGAACCTGGGTCCTCTGCAGTGGAAGCTCAGAGTCCCGATCACTGGACCAGAAGGAAAGTCCCTTGTAGGAAGCTTAAACTGCGTAGTAAAATAGATCTAAGGAACATCTTCGGGCTGGCAGATGATGCAGATTCTGACCTGCATCTGGTTAGGGCATGGCTGGGGTATAATCTAGACATCTAGCTACAACAAGGGGGTGGGGTAAAGAAGTGCTTGGGTCCAGACGTGACTCTTCCTGATGGTACTGAGGGGCATCAGGTACAAAGGGTTCCCCCAGCCAGCGCTCATTTATGCCAATCAAAGACCACAATGAAAACATCAGCATAGTTTTGTCATAGATTACAACAGGAATGAAGGGCTTCTCGTGTGGTGCAGTGGTAAAGAACCCACCTGCCAATGCAGGAGATGTAGGAGATGTGAGTTCGATCCCTGGGCTGGGAAGATCCCCTGGAGGAGGGCATGACAACCCACTCTAGAAAATCCCATGGACAGAGGAGCTTGGCAGGCTATAGTCCATAGGGTCACAAAGAGTCGGATATGACTGAGTGACTAAACAACAACAGGGATGAACTTGGAGGACATGATACTAATGAAATAAGTCCATTACAAAAGGACCAATACTGTATGATTCCACTTATAAGAGGCATCTAAAGCAGTCAAAGCCATAGAAACAGAAAGTAGGAAGGTGGTTACCAGGGGCCGGGGGAGGGAGAATTAGTATTTCATGGGCATGAAGTTTCAGTTTTACAAAGTGAGAGAGTTCTAGAGATCTACTGCACAACATTGTGAATATATTTAACACTACTGAACTGTACACTTGAAAATGGTTAAGATGGCATATTTAATGTTATATAATCATAACCATGATTTAAAAGAAAGTAAAAAGAGAAATTAGCCTGGTCAATTTAGTTTTTCAGGAGTCAATTATGCTTAAGACCAAGCAACAAAAGAGAGTGGACAATTAACAGAAAACAACTTCACAGCATCCTCTTCTGGCTAACAAGAATCTCCCATTCATCTCTTACAGCACCACTCATCTCTAGGTAGAAGAGCAGCAAAATGAGCTTTAAAAGGTCCATTGAGGACATGCTTCCAAGCAAGGGGGAGGAGAGAGAAGGGCTTTGCTTCAAATGATCCCATTTGGCAAGTTGCCTCAACATCACTCCCTGGCTTACAAATTAAGCTGCCTTGGGTGCACTATTAGAATTCACTTCCACGACTGTCTGAAAGGGCAGTAAATAGTGTTCTGCTCACAGACTTGGGAACCTTTGTCAATTCATGATTATTTGCTTGTAAATTTTCTGTGTACCACTTTAGCTAGAATCAGAGCTCCCTGTTGTGATACTACAGCAAATAAGTAAATATAATGTGGCTTCCCTGGTGACTCAGGCAGTAAAGAATCTGCCTGCAATGCAGGAGATCTGGGTTCGATTCCTGGGTTGGGAAGATCCCCTGGAGGAGGGCATGGCAACCCACTCCAGTATTCTTGCCTGGAGAATCCCCATGGACAGAGGAGCCTGGTGGGCTATGGTCCATGGGGTTGAAAAGAGTCAGACACGACTGAGTGACTAAGCACATATGACTCTGCTTTAGAGATATACAAAATGCCTTTACATATGTCACATCATTTGGACCTTACAACAATCCTCTGAGTTCCAGAGGGACTATGTACCCCCTTTTATAGATGAAGAGGAAATTAGAGTGTATATGCCATATCCAAAGTGACCTTAAGCAGGTATTTTGTTTTCCAGTTGAGGGCTCTTTGTAATGGGCCGAAACTCAGCTGCACTGGTTGTTCTCATTGATCCGTGCCTGGGTTACTCAAAATGTTAGACAGTTTGAATATCAATCCTGATCACTCCATCTCCAGTCTAAGCTTTTTTGTTGTTGTTAAACAAAGAGACAGATTATTCAGCAACTATATTAAATCACATTTATTCTGCAGCATCATCCTCTGGAGTGTAAGTAAAAGAGAATAGATCTTAAGAGTCAGAGAGGAACATCCCTGGTGCTCCAGTGGCTAAGACTCTATGTTCCCAATGCAGGGGGCCTGGGTTTGATCCCTGGTCAGGGAACCAGATCCCACATGCTGTAACTAAAGATCCCATCTGCCACAATGAACATCAAAGACTCCGCATGCCTCAACAAAGACCCAGTGAAGTCAAATAAATAACTAAACATTTAAAACTGTTAAAAAAGTCAGAGAACCTGAGCTCCAATCTCAGTTCTACAACTAACTGCTTGCTCTAAGGCTCAGCATATGCATAAGTAAATATGGATAAAGCATGTGGCATATATGCACAAGAAATATGAGAATTTACAAGCTTGCTACTTTAACAAGGAACAAAGAAAAATATACATAAATATAGTCCCTTTTTTCTGGGAAGATCTTCAAATCAAAATCATCATTTTTTTTATCATGCGTATTGATGACATAACACTTTCATCCACACTGTCATGGAGTACTTCTAAAACTTACCATGAGAAGTTAAAGGCACTATATTGAAGGATGGTCTGATTTTTCCTGCATTGTCCTTAACCATTACTTGGACGCTGTGCTGTTCAAAACTGGAATCCTTCACCTTAGTCAGATTAAAGGAACAAGCAATGTGTTGGCCTTCTCTGTAGATGTTTTCACACTGAAGAATTTTTCCCAGGCTGTTGTGCCTACAGGATAAAATGAGATAACCTTCTGCATTATTTTTTAACCACATATGCAAGAAACAAATACAGATGTCTGTTTGTTTTTAAATGATTAAAGATATCCATGAAAAGCCATATTTGCAATTTGGCAGGGTAGCTTTTTTTTTAAAGCCCTATTTTATAACATGGCTCCACTTCACACTTGAGGAAGAAATGAATGTTCCTTTTTCATGAATATTGTATTTTCAATAGCTATGGAAACCATAGGAGTCTTGACTCTTTTTCCTCTTCTGTATGGGAAACAGTACGAAGCCAGGAGGACAAATTTTATGTTTCCTGAAAATGCCTTATCTGCTCAATTCCAAGTTTCCCTAGTCCCTCTGTCTGCTCCTTCCTTGTTCTCTTGGCTTGTTCCTTTCCTTTCTTCTATTCTCACAGAATTCACACCCAGTCTTCAGCCCTCTGTGTATTCTTCTCTATTTCTTACTCCCTCATCCACTCGCCCATTTATCACTTCCACTCCTCAACTAGAATTTCTGCACTGAGGATTCCTAATCCTGACCTACTGCCTTGGAGCCAGTCCCAGATTTCTAACTGCTCCACTTTAGAGTTCCACTCTTGCCTCAAATTCAACAGCCAAGACAGATGTCCCCTCTTCTTGGACAAACTGCCTTTTTTTCTAACCATCCCAACTGCCATCAGCCAGAGCTCATTTTTCTCTGGGCTCCTTGATTAGATTAGAGCCTCTGAAATCACCCCTCCCCTCTTTTTTATATCTTATCACCAAATTCGGTTACTTCTTTCTTTGCAAACCCTCTGGAATTCTCTATGATATTCCTCTCACCCTATTTCATGCCCTAATCACTTGAGGCTTCATGTCTTCTCCAGATTGACCTCTCTGACATTATTAGTGTCCTTTAAACACAATCTTTACCTATCAGGGGGCAGACAGAATGAAAACCACAATCACAGAAAACTAACCAAACTGATCACATGGATCACAGCCTTGTCTAACTCAATGAAACTATGAGCCATGCCGTGTAGGGCCACCCAAGATAGACAGATCATGGTGGAGAGTTCTGACAAAACGTGGTCCACTGGAGAAGGGAATGGTGAACCACTTCAGTATTCTTGCCTTGAGAACCCATGAACAGTATGAAAAGGCAAAAAGATATGATACTGAAAGATGAATTTCCCAGGTCGGTAAATGTCCAATATGGCAAAGAGTGGAGAAATAGCTTCAGAAAGAATGAAGATATGGAGCCAAAGAGAAAACAAAGCCCAGTTGTGGATGTGACGGGTGAAGGAAGTAAAGTCCAATGCTGTAAAGAACAACACTGCATAGGAACCTGGATGTTAGATCCATGAATCAAGGTAAATTGGAAGTAGTCAAACAACAAGAGTGAACATCGACATACGAGGAGTCAGTGAACTAAAACGGACCCAAATAGGCAAATTTAATTCAAATGACTATTATATCTACTACTGTGGGCAAGAATCCCTTAGAAGAAATGGAGTACCCCTCACAGTCAACAAAAGATTCTGAAATGCAGTACTTGGATGCAATCCCAAAACAGCAAAATTATTTCTGTTCATTTCCAAGGCAAACCACTCAATTTCACAGTAATCCAAGTCTATACCCCAACCACTAATGACAAAGAAGCTGATGTTGAATGGTTCTATGATGACCTACAAGACCTTCTAGAACTAACACCCAAAAAAGATGTCCTTTTCATCATAGCGGAGTGGAATGCAAAAGTAGGAAGACAAGAGATACCTGGAGTAACAGGCAAGTTTGGCCTTGGACTACAAAATGAAGCAAGGCAAAGGTTAACAGAGTTTTGCCAACAGAATCCACTTGTCATAGCAAACACTGTCTTCCAACAACACAAGAGACGACTCTGCACATGGACATCATCTTATGGTCCCTACCAAAATCAAATTGATTATATTCTATGCAGCCAAAGATGGAGAAGCTCTATACAGTCAGTAAAAACAAGACCAGGAGCTGACTGTGGCTCAGATCATGAACTCCTTATTGCAAAATTAAGACTTAAATTGAAGAAAGTAGGGAAAAACCACTAGACCATTCAGGTATGAGCTAAATCAAATTGCTTATGATTATACAGCAGAAGTGACAAATAGATTCAAGGGATTAGATCTGATAGACAGAGTGCCGGAAGAACTATGGACAGAGGTTCATGACATTGTACAGGAGGCAGTGATCAAGACCATCCTGAGAAAAAGAAAGGCAAAATGGTTGTCTGAGGAGGCCATACAAATAGCTGAGCAAAGAAGAGAAGCTAAAGGCAAAGGAGAAGAGGAAAGATATACCCATTTGAATGCAGAGTTCCAAAGAATAGCAAGGAGAGATAAGAAAGCCTTCTTCAGTGATCAATGCAAAGAAATAGAGGAAAACAATAGAATGGGGAAAACTAGAGATCTCTTCAAGAAAATGAGAGATACCAAGGGAACATTTCATGCAAAGATGGTCACAGTAAAGGACAAAAATGATATGGACCTAACAGAAGCAGAAGATATTAAGAAGAGGTGGCAAGAATACATAGAAGAACTATACAAAAATGATCTTCATGACCCAGATAACCACAATGGTGTGATCACTCACCTAGAGCCAGACATCCTAGAATGTGAAGTCAAGTGGGCCTTAGTAAGCACCACTATGAACAAAGCTAGTGGAGGTGATGGAACTCCAGTTGAGTTATTTCAAATCCTAAAAGATGATGCTGTAAAAGTGCTACACTCTATATGCCAGCAAATTTGGAAAACTCAGCAGTGGCCACAGGACTGGAAAAAGTCAGTGTTCATTCCAATTCCAAAGAAAGGCAATGCCAAAGAATGCTCAACTACTGCACAACTGCACTCATTTCACACGCTAGCAAAGTAATGCTCAAAATTATTCAAGCCAGGTTTCAACAGAACATGAATCAAGAACTTCCAGATGTTCAAGCTGGATTTAGAAAAGGCAGAGGAACCAGAGATCAAATTGCAAACATCCCTTGGATCACTGAAAAAGCAAGAGACTTCCAGAAAAATCTACTTCTGCTTTATTGACTATGCCAAAGCCTTTGACTGTGTGGATCTAAACAAACCCTGGAAAATTCTTAAAGAGATGGGAATACCAGACCACCTGACTTGCCTCCTGAGAAATCTGTATGCAGGTCAAGAAGCAACAGTTAGAACTAGACATGGAACAATGGACTGGTTCCAAATTGGAAAAGAAACACCTCAAGGCTGTATATTGTCAGCCTGCTTATTTAACTGCTTTTTATTTATTTATTTTCCTGCTTATTTAACTTATATGCAGAGTACATCATGTGAAATGGTGGGCTAGATGAAGCATAAGCTGGAGTCAAGATTGCTGGGAGAAATATCAACCTCAGCTATGCAAATGACACCATCCTTATGGCAGAAAGTGAAGAGGAGCTAAAGAGCCTCTTTCAGTTCAGTCACTCAGTCAAGTCCGACTCTTTGCGACCCCATGAATCGCAGCATGCCAGGCCTCCCTGTCCATCACCAACTCCCGGAGTTCACTCAGACTCACGTCCATCGAGTCAGGGATGCCATCCAGCCATCTCATCCTCTGTCGTCCCCTTCTCCTCCTGCCCCCAATCCCTCCCAGCATCAAAGTCTTTTCCAATGAGTCAACTCTTGGCATGAGGTGGCCAAAGTACTGGAGTTTCAGCTTTAGCATCATTCCTTCCAAAGAAATCCCAGGGCTGACCTCCTTCAGAATGGACTGGTTGGATCTCCTTGCAGTCCAAGGGACTCTCAAGAGTCTTCTCCAACACCACAGTTCAAAAGCATCAATTCTTTGGCGCTCAGCTTTCTTCACAGTCCAACTCTCACATCCATATATGACCACAGGAAAGACCATAGCCTTGACTAGACGGACCTTTGTTGGGAAAGTAATGTTTCTGCTTTTGAATATGCTATCTAGGTTGGTCATAACTTTCCTTCCAAGGAGTAAGCGTCTTTTAATTTCATGGCTTCAGTCACCATCTGCAGTGATTTTGGAGCCCAAAAATACAAAGTCTGACACTGTTTCCACTGTTTCCCCATCTATTTGCCATGAAGTGATGGGACCAGATGCCATGATCTTCGTTTTCTGAATGTTGAGCTTTAAGCCAACTTTTTCACTCTCCACTTTCACTTTCATCAAGAGGCTTTTTAGTTCCTCTTCACTTTCTGCCATAAGGGTGGTGTCATCTGCATATCTGAGGTTATTGATAGTTCTCCCGGCAATCTTGATTCCAGTTTGTGTTTCTTCCAGTCCAGCGTTTCTCATGATGTACTCTGCATATAAGTTAAATAAGCAGGGTGACAATATACAGCCTTGACGGACTACTTTTCCTATTTGGAACCAGTCTGTTGTTCCATGTCGAGTTCTAACTGTTGCTTCCTGACCTGCATACAGATTTCTCAAGAGGCAGGTCAGGTGGTCTGGTATTCCCATCTCTTTCAGAATTTTCCACAGTTTATTGTGATCCATGAAAGTGAAAGAGGAGACTGAAAAAGCTAGCTTAAAACTCCACATTCAAAAAACAAAGATCATGGCATCTGGTCCCATCACTTCATGGCAAATAGATGCGGAAACAGTAGAAACAGTGAGAGACTTCTTGGGCTCCAAAATCACTGCAGATGGTGACTGCAGCCATGCAATTAAAATATGCTGCTCCTTGGAAGAAAAGCTATGACCAACCTATACAGCATATATACCAACCTATACAGCATATTAAAAAGCAGAGACATAACTTTGCCAACAAAGGTCCATCTAGTTAAAGCTATGGTTTTTCCCGTAGTCATGTATGGATGTGAGAGTTGGACCCTAAGGAAAGCTGAGCACCAAAGAATTGAAGCTTCTGAACTGTGGTGTTGGAGAAGACTCTTGAGAGTCCATTGGACTGCAAGGAGATCAAACCAGTCTATCCTAAAGGAAATCAATCATGAATATTCATTGGAAGGACTGATGCTGATGCTGAAGCTGAAGCTCCAATACTTTGGCCACCTGAAGCGAAGAACTGATTCATTGGAAAAGACCCTGATGCTGGGAAAGATTGAAGGCAGGAGGAAAAGTGGATGATAGAGGATGAGATGGTTGGATGGCATCACAGACTTGATGGACATGAGTTCAAGCAAACTCTGGGAGATGGTGAAGGATAGGGAAGCCTGACGTGCTAGATTCCATGCAGTTGCATAGAGCCGGACACGACTGAGTGGCTGACCTGAACTGAACCACTGCCAGATCAGTGTTCCATAGCATGAGGTCTTTCTAAGTGTCTTACTCTACTATGTGGCTCTAAATGCTGATATCTTCTTTCTTATTTCCAAAAACGTCTATGTAGACCTTTCCCCAGTAATCATCCAGCACAGTACAGGCAGACAGAATGTGCTCATTACACTTTTTGTCAAAGTTATCAAAGGATTCTCTTTTATAGTAACTAGAAGAATACACAGAGTAAAGCCTTACATCATTAGTCACAAGGGAGATGTGCAAACATTCTGCAGAAAAGGAAGACAATGTAGAAAATGAACTAAGAGGAAAGAGTCCCAAACCCTTGATTTGTTTACTTTAGAATCATCTGTGATCATTTGAAAAATGCAAGTCCCTCAACCCCTCTCCCAGAGAATCCTACTTAGAAGGTTTTGCCCAGGGACTAAGATAAGCATTTTGACAGCAATTCTCCAGGGGACTGTGCTACAAATCCAGTCTTATAAAAAGCAGATCTTTCCCATAAATACAGTCAATTGATCTTTGACAAAGGGGAAAAGGCAATACAATGGAGCACAAATAGTCTCTTCAACAAATGGTGCTGGAACAACTGGATATCCACATGTTAAAAAAAAAAAAAGAATCTAGTCACAGACCTTATATTCTTCACAAAGCTAACCTCACAATGGATCACAGACCTAAATGTAAAGTGCCAAACTATAAGCCTCCTAGGAGATAACATAGGAGAAAACCTAGACAATCTTGGGTATGGTGATGACTTTTTAGATACAATATCCAAGGCATGATCTTTAAAAGAAATAACTGATAAGCTGAATTTCATTAAAATTAAAAACTTCTGCAAAAGATAATATCAAGAGAATAAGAAAAGAAGCCAAACACTGGAGGGGCGGGAGAGAAAATGTATGCAAAAGACACATGTGATAAAGGGCTGTTAGCCAAAATATACAAAGAACTCATAAAACTGAACAATAAAGCAAAATACTCAACTAAAAAATGAGCCAAAGATCTTCACAGACATACAGATGACAAATAAGCACATATCATCGGAGAAATGCAAATGAAAGCAACAAGATACCACTACACACCAGTCAGAACGCCCATAATCCAGACATCGGCAATATCAAATGCTGATGAGGATGTGGAGCAACAAGAACTCTTGCTCATTGCTGGTGGAAATACAGAACGGTACAGGCACTTTGGAAGACAGTTTCTTACAAAACCAAACATGTTCCTACCATATGATTAGTAATTGTGCTCTCTGGTATTTACCAAAAGAAATTGAGACCTTATATCTACACAAAAACCAACATACAAAAGTTTAAAGCAGCTTTATTCATCATTGACAAAGCTTGGAAGCAATCAAGATGTCCTTTAGTCACTAAATGGATACATAAACTGTAATACATCCAGACAGTGGAGTATTATTCAGCACCAAAAAGAAATGAACTATCAAGCCATGAAAAGATATGGAGGAATGTTACATGTGTATTATTAAGTGATAGAAGTCCATCTGAAAATGCTACATACTGTCTGATTCCAACCAGATGAAATCCTGGAAAAGACAAAACTAGGAGAATAAACAAATCAATGGTTGCCAGGGGTTGGAATAGGGGAGAGATGAATTAGTGGAACGCAGAGGATTTTTAAGGCAATGAAAGTACTCTGTATGGTAATTATAACAATGGATATATGTCATACATTTGTCCAAACCCATAAAACGTAGAAGGCCAAGAGTGTACCCTAATATAGACTATGTAGAATTCTGATGGTGGTGATGTATATCAGTGTAGCTTCATCAATTGTAACAAATGTACTATTGGTGAGGGATGTTGATAATGGGGAACGCTATTAATTGTAGGGGCAGTGGGTATATGGAAAATCTCTGTACCTTCCTCTCAATTTTGTTGTAAACCTAGAACTGCTATAAATAATGTCTTTTTAAAAAAACGAAAACAAAAAAAAATTTTTTTTTAATTCAGATCTAATGTATTTACTTCTTCAAAGGCTGTTCAAAGAAATGCTTCAATATAGAAAGTGACCTTGTCCTTTAAGAGATAGTATATAAATTTTTTCTCCTAGTTGTTGGCCCCTGTGGTTCATGAATGAAAACAGTTTTTTAAAAACTAAGTTACAGCCATGACTAGTTTTTAGATCAGAGAGGCCTGAAATGTTTTGCACACACACAGAAATAGAAACTGAAGAAACTTACGACATTATTGTTACATAACTAAAGAGAACTATGTAGAAAGTTAACGTTGTTCAATAATGAAAGGAACTCGTCTAATGAGTAACCTTTGAGATTCCTTTTTCATTGTACCCTGAGTATTTCACATATTCTCATGGAATCCAGATAAGAAATGTAAAAAAAATCTTTTGTTGTACTTCAGAAAAAAATAACAAAAGGGAAAATACTGATTTTGAAGATAAAATTTTTGAAATCTTGTGAAAGATTAGATGATAACCTAAGATAGGAGGCATTTTAGTGCTTCCTGTTAAAAACCACACACTGAAATCCACACAATCACTCTGCTGACAGAAGGAGGAAATGGACAAATTAAAGACTATTTCCTGCACTGTAAAGATGATTAGTTTGTTAAGAAATTCCCTAAAATTCATTGGCTTGGCTAGTCTGTAGCTATTAAGGTCAGGCTCCCTTCAATGCCAGACTATCCCTGAAGGACTGGAAGTCATCGCCCTGGGGCTTCAAAATGACTCCATCTTTTTCTGACTGGAGATTAGGGAAACAGTCTCTCGCAGTTTGTTTGAGGTGATTTTAAACTGGTACTTCAACCAATTCTGACTGTTTGATAATGAATGAGCCACGTGTCTTTCTTCTGTGGTTTAGATTGGAAAGGATCTCTCCAGGGGAGAGTGGGGAGGAACAGGGGTGGGCTAGGTGCCAATTCTGTGAGGTGGTGGAAGAGGTCAGCTCTGTGTACCGGCTGCATCCTCAAGGGAGTGGGGATGAATAATAAAAAACCATATAGCTAGCACGTATTGCATGCTATATGGGCTTCCCTGGTGGCTCATACGGTAAAGCATCTGCCTGCAGTGCGGGAGACCCGGGTTCGATCCCTGGGTTGGGAAGATCCCCTGGAGAAGGAAATGGCACCCCACTCCAGTACTCTTGCCTGGAAAATTCCATGGACTGAGGAGCCTGGTGGGCTACAGTCCATGGGGTCACAAAGAGTTGGACACGACTGAGCGACTTCACTTTCACTTTCATTACATGGTTACTCTACAGATGTTAGCAATTAGGCCAACTCCAAACACTCTTCATATAACAGCCCTCAAAACATCCTTAAGAGGCAGCACTATTGTTACTACTCCCATTTTACAGATTACAAAACTGGGGCTGAGAGAGAAGTAACTTGCCCCAAATCACACTGCTAGTAAGAGAGTCAGTATTTGAACCCAAGCAGTATGGCTCCAGAAAAGAGAATAAGGTGGTAAGGGCAAAAGATACAGAATTTATACCAGCCTGTCCAATAAAATTTTCTGGGATTATGGAAATTTGTGCTGTTGGTACAGGAGCCACTAGCCATATGTGAAACTGGCTAGTAAAACTGAGCAACTTAAGTTTTAATTTGATTTAATTTTAATTAATTTGAATTAAAATGTAAACACAGTCATGTGTGACTAGTGGCTCTTGTATTGGACAGTACAGGTCTATGTTATAGGAAGAGTCCACGCTGATGACCGACTCTGGGAATGTGTATGACAAGAAGTGGTATCCCTGCTGCATTCCCCCCACCTCTGGGTGCCAGCGAACCCCCACTATCTTGGGATGGATGCCATCCCATGGTTGTAGCTTATCCCTGCACCACAGTATGAACTAAGGGCTGAAAGCCAGCCAACCAGCCCAAGCACCGTCTGCGGTCAGCTTTGGTAAGATGCTGCATCAGCCCTGAAGTTGAACACTTTGGTCCAGAGGAAGAAGAATGCCTTCTTATTTGATTGGGCCAGTTTTTGATAATTTATTCATCCAGAGGGGATGCTAGTTTTGTAATCTGCACTAAGATTCATTTTGTGCTGGTATATGCCCCAAGGTGGGGCTTTCCAGGTGACTCAAGGGTAAAGAATCCATCTGCCAATGGAGGAAATGCAGGTTTGATTCTTGGATCGGGAAGATCCCCTGGAGGAGGAAATGGCAACCTACTCCAGTATTCTTGCCTAGAAAATTCCATGTACAGAGGAGCCTGGCAGGCTACAGTTGGTGGGGTCACAGGGAGTCAAACACAACTGAGTGACTGAGCACGACACACTACTATATATAAAACAGATAAGTAATGAGGACTCGCAGGAGATGTGGGTTTGATTTCTGGGTCTGGAAGTTCTCCTGGAGGAGGAAATGGCAACCCACTCCAGTATTCTTGCCTGGGAGAACCCCATGGGCAGAGAAGCCTGGTGGGCTACAGTCCATGGGGTTGCAAAAGAGTCAGACACACTGAGCCACTAAATAATAACACGTTCCAAGGCACTTCCCTAAATTTGTCTAATAAGAACTCCAAGGGCTAGGCTATCATCTGCCTCAGAGCTACCCTAATTTCTATATTTAGGTTACTTTCCTGCACGGTCTGCTGTGGACTGAGACAAAGTTTTAAGACTTCTTCCCTTCCTTTCCCTGTCCCTGCTAAAGATAGATTCTTTGAAGGTTTTCCCTGTGATTTTACCAATAACAACTCTAGGAAAAGCAAGGGGAATTAATAGCATAATAAACTCAGGGATCCTAAGCCTATAGTAACGGCTCTTTCCAGACTTCACCAAAACATTACCAGGGCCAGGCTGCTTCTTTTAAGGCTTAGTTCTTGGGGAGGCAGATCTACTCCATCCTTCTCTCTTTTTGTTCCTGAATTATAATGCTCCTGAGTTGCTTATCCTTGCCCCCTAAGTCCTCACCCCAATCCTGAATGTTGTCTAACTTTGGATACTACCAAACGTTCAAAAACCTATTCACAGAGCACCTCCCATGTGTCAGGCATGGGGTGTGGGGGAATAAGACACAGCCCCTGCTCTCAAGGGAGACGGTAGCCTGGAGAGGATGACCACTAAGTAAACAGGAAATGACATTGCAATGTGCTGAGTATTATGACACAGGAAAGTACAAGGTACTATGGTACATGACAACCGGGCACGTACCTAGGCTAGAGAGGTCAAGGAAGGCTTTCTGGAAGGGAAGAGGTGCCTGAGCTGAGATAAGGACAAGTTAGAAGCGTCCAGGTGAACAGGCAAGGCCTGGGCCACAAGGGCATGCAGAGTGATTCCACTATTCTGCCTGAATGTTGGGTCTGTATGCCACTCTTCTGTTTGAGTGTCTGAAGAGTGAGTTTGAGGAACTGAAAGAAGTTCAGTGTGGGTTGGGTGGTGGGTGCAGGATGACACTGAGGCGACAGAGCCAGTTAGGAGAGCGAGCATAAAAGGCTTTGTTGCTCCTGCTGATGAGTTTGGACTTTAGACTGTAGGCGCCAGGAACCACTGAAGGGCTTAAAGTAAAGGAGAAGCAACAGGTACCACCAGCAGGCAAGTGAAACTGCAGACCTCACATGAGAATGATCTGTACTGGGGAGTCAGGGGGACTCCAGACTGAACCACGTGAATTCAATGCTGTCTGCCTTCGCCTGCAGTGCCCCTCAACTTGCCTGGGAGCACCTCTGGGGACAGGGGAAGAGAGAGAATGCCAACCTCCAGGTCACCTGGGAGGTTTCTGTTCAAAAATTCATGTGATTTTTTGGTGTCCTATTCCATGATATAGCCACGAGGGTCGTCACATACCAAAAATATTCATACTTTTCATCCAGTCATTGGGCAAAATGGACATTCCAGGATAAAGGCCCTGTTCATCCTATAACTTCAGAAGTTCTGGATGTGGCCCTCCATACCCCACTCTCTCAGAAACAGTCTGAATGAATGACAGATGGGGGGACAAGGCCAGGTGCAGGGCACCCTGCCAACATCAGACCTCCTGCTTCCCTACCTGGAATCACATAAACGAAATACTCCCAGTCCTGAGACCATTCTGCCTCAGCGCCAGCCTCCAGCCTCAGAGACACTTCCCCATCTGGGCAGTCCACCCATTCAGCAATGCCTCTCACCTCGCTCCACCACCATGCCAAGCTCCACCCTCACTCCTCACACGCCTGTCTGCACTTCTGCAAGCCTCCATCACGCACTCTTCTTTGTATATAAACTACCGTGTCCAGCGCTGTCACCTCTACAATGACGCTTCAGGAGTAAAAAGACGGGTTTCTTATTTCTGCTCACCATTCAGAGCTTTAGCCACTATGTATGCTCAGGTTTTACTAAATTCAGTTGATTAACCTGGTTCTTTCTTCCCTGTTCTGTTGTTAATAATCAATTCTAGGCTCCAAATGAAAGGAAATAATGAAAGATTAATTTAGAAATTTAACAAATTTTGTAGATACAGTCACACATAGGAAATACAAGTTATTCTCTGGGGCAGTAAACTACTTTTTAACTCTGGGAATGATATAATTTTCCTTTTGAAAGATAAAAACCAATCACTCATACATTGCTGGTGAGAATGTAAAACAATACAGTTACTCTAGAAAATAATTTGGTGGTTTTTTAATAAAACTAAATGTGTAATTACCATATGATCCAGCAATTATACCCTAAGGCATTTGTTCCAGAGAACTGAAAAGTGATATTCACATAAAAACCTGAACATGAATATTTATAACTGCTTTCTCATACTTGCAAAAAAATTGAAAATAACCGAGATATCCTTTAGTGAATAAAAGGTCAAACAAACTGATACATCCATATCATAGAACACCACACAGCAAGAAAAAGAAATGGACTATTGATATATACAACAGCTTGGATGGATCTCCAGAGTATTATGCAGAGACTGAAAAATATAGTCAGCCTCTGACAGTTATTAATATATTTTGTATGATTCTGTTCCTGTTACATTCTTTAAATGACAAAATTATAGATGGAGAACAGATGAGTGGTTGCCAGAGGTTAGAGACTTGGGGGAGAGGAGTGTGGGGAGAGGGGTGCAGGAAGGAGGTGGGTGTAGCTATAAAAGGGCAACTTGGGAGTGCCCTGGTGGTCCAGTGTCTAAGATTCCTCACTCTCAATGCAGGGGGCCTGGGTTCGATCCCTGGTCAGGGAACTAGACACACATACCACAACTAAAGATCTATCATGTAGCCACTAAGACCAGGTGCAGGCAAACAGATTAACTGATTTTTAAAAATAAATAAAAGGACAATTAGAGGGATCCTTGTGGTAATGGAACTGTTCTACATCTTTGCATATGATAAAACTGCATAGAACTACACACAGATCCAAATGCCTGGACGGAACACTGGTGAAATTGGAATAAGGTCAGTGGACTGTACCAATGTCAATTTTCTGGTTTTAATACTGCACCATATATATGAGATGTTACCATTGAAAGCAACTGGGTGAAGGGTAGATGGGATCTCTTTGGATATTTTTTGCAACATACCAGTGGATCTATAATTATTTGTTAAGGTTTTTTTTTTTTTTTTTTTTTTTAATGAGACACCAAGAGCAGATGCATTTTTCATTAGAGCAAACTGTAGAAAGGAATAGGGTATTCTGTTTATGTTTTAACTAGGTTAGCTTCAAAGGTTCCCAATGCAATCACAGTCAGTCCCTCTGCAGTAAGTAAGTGTACAGTCCATACTCACCAGTAGTATAGAGTGTAGTTAGTGTCAGGACTTGTATTCCTTCCAGGGAGCCAAGTGCATTTCATGTACCTCAGGTTGTGCCAAATGCATTGGAGCTCAGTAACAGCAGACTCAGGATCACCTAGAACATCCAGCTAAGAGTTCACAACTGTCCTCGCCTTGTAGTGCCAGCTAGCCAATCACTCTGAGGGCTGGGCGTGATGAGGGTGCTTCAGGCTGCTTCTCCAGAAAGCTGACCCCTAACTTCTCAGTCCCATTTGACCCAGAAGGCACCCAGGAGGGAGAAAACCCAAATCTAATTTGCTCACAACTTTCTCTCTCATCTCCTCAGATTAAGAAGACATCTTTACTATTGAGGGACCCTAACTCTTGTACTCCTAACTGGAGAGAGAGTTTAAAGGTCAAACAATATTTCAATCATAGGAAATGACTAGGAAGTTTCCCAAATGAATGTGAAAACATAAACAACCATTATATCTACTTGTTGTTTAAAAAAATACATTTACTGAGTTATAATTTACCTTCTTGTCAATTGAGCAATACTGACACATCTTGTTTTAAAAATTAAACAAACATTCCTCTTGAAGCAATTTGGGGAAAGGTAAACAAAATATAACTCTTAGTCACTTCCTATTGCGTGTTATGGTGTTATGGTCTTAGGAGCCAGAAAATCTTATTGACCTGAAATCTCTACCTTTAGAAAGCCTTTTAAGTTACGATATAACATCTCTAAATTAAATGCCTTTGTTTAAAATTCAAACCTGCTATCTATCGTGATCCTTAAAAGGCTACTTTTTGCCATAATACAATTTTTTGTATCACCAACCACCTTTTGGTCATAATACAGTTTAGGCTTTATTCAGATTATTAAACTCCTCGGGAAATGAGAATAGGGGAGGTTAAGTTGTTATAAACCATGCTCCCAGCCTCTTACCCATACTGAATAATATTTTTGTTATTTTTTTAAGGCACTGGATCTAGGATCTGAAGATCTACAGCAACTCACTCAGTTTCCTTTTTCCTCATAAAATGAATCAGGATAATAATACACACCTTTGTCATTTCACAGAATAAGCTTAAGAAGCTCAATTCAGGGGAAAGGCATGTGTGCGCGTGCATGTGTGCATGTGAGGGTGCGCCAGTGTGTATTACTTTCCAAATTAGTCGGTACTCTATAACTACCAGGCATGGTCATTCAAGTTGTCTGTGAGCATCTCACAGTTATCAGTGTGTTGTCATCATCTAGTACAAGTGCCTGACACTTATTAGACTCAAGTGTTTGAAAATGGAATGAATTAATGAACACTGAACATAAGCAGGTAGATAATTTGGATGTATTCTCTAAATGCCAAGAGATAGTGCTTTTGGTTGTTACCTTCAGGGGGCGAGATGCACTTTTCCACCAAAATGCTGGGCTTTTCACTTTCATTGGTGCTGCACTGGGACCCCACCTGCAGACAGATCCTCTCGTTCAGGGGCACTTCTTTTGAACGATGAGTTTCTGGAGCAATTTTCTAAGGTAAAGAAATGTAAAAGGTATTGCTGTAGCCAATGCACAGAAATACATTTATGTAATAAAACATTTGCATGTTGAAATGTGTAAAGAAAATGAAAAGTTAGTAAATGGTATGCAGTTCAGTGATTCTCAACTGGGTGTGATTCTGTTCTCCCCCCCGTTGATAACATTTGTTGATGTCCAGAAACACGTTTAGTTGTCATAACTGGTGGGGGGGGGGCGGGGGCAGAGTGAATTGCTACTGGCATCTAGTGGGCAGAGGCCAAGGATGCTGCTAAACCCTCTACAAGGCATAGGACAGCCTTCCCTCCCCCCACAACAAAGAATTACCCTACATTAAATGGCAGTAGTGCCACCATTGAGAAACCTTGGTAGAAACAAGAGACAGTTCCTCACATTTTCATGTATAAACATCATGACATTTTCTCTAAACCTACCATGCTAACATGTCAACTGTCTAAGAGCAAACTCAAAGGAAACACAGTGAGATTATAAAAATTCACTTCCAAGTAGACGTAGTATAACATCAAGATTAAGGTCAAATGAACTGGTCTAAGAACCTGGCAACTCTGGTCACCTCTGAGGAGAGGAAGTAAAGAAGAGGAGCCTGAGGGCTGAGGAACGACTTTTTCACCAAACATCTTTCCGCACTGACCATTTTGACAATCTCACATAAACATAGGAATGATAAGGGCTGACACGTGCACTGAGTGCAGCACACTCTTATTCTGAAAGGTAGATAAGCTTTGTGGAACCACAGCCAACTTACAGACAGCCTACAGATAAAAATCACAAGTCTTGTTATTATGATTTAGAATAATGAGATTAAAGGACTCTTCAGGAAATTCACATTTTCCAAGGTGACAGAGTTGGAATTATTAAGAATGGAGCTGCTTTTAATCAGAGTTCCAAGGCGCTTCCTGTTTTGTAATATTTTCTGACTCAAGTTGGAGACAGCATTTCCTTTTATATACGTGCTGAGAGCCATGAAGAGGAAATTTTGTCAGTGTTACCTCTATCTACCACTCTAAAGGGGCTACTCTGCCATTTCACATGCCTGCCAGCAGCTGAGCATGAAGGCGACTGTGAGAGACTCTCAAAATGAGGACCCAAGGATGTCCTCTGAGAGGTAGCCAGCCAATCATCAAGCAACAAACCATAGCAAAGACACAAGGGAAAAAACAACACTTTATGAGATACTGAATAGCTCTAAGGACTAGGCAAGACAGCACTCTAAAAGAGGAGTTCGTTGGTCAGCCCTGGAAAAAGAGAAAAAGAAATGTCTGCAAACAAAATTGTGATGGGGAGAAAAGGTGATTCGGTCCATGAACATTGAGTCAGTTTGTCCCAGCAGCAAAGCCATGCCTACCCTCAGTGGTGCCTCCAGCTATTCTGAGCCAAGTACATTTTCACAACAAATTCCTGACTCCTTGCCAAGGAACCTACTTATCATTTTGCTTTCCATACAGTTGCTGCCTACAGGGATGGAACATACCAGCTGTGCCAACAGAAGCCTCTCGAGACTGTTTCACCATTATTGTTCTCATGGTGAAGTAAGGAACTGGCCCTGGATTGATGAATACATGCTGAGGAAATGAGGTTTCTTGAAACACTCTTGAGAATGCTTTGGCATTATTGTTCCCATGATGAAGTAAGGAACTGGCCCTGCGTTGATGAATGTGTGCTGAGGAAATAAGGTTTCTCAACCGGTGAAACTGACGACCAGTCCCAGGATTTTTGGTGATGACGGCAGGGAAGCTCTGAATGCACATTTCACCAACCACACTATTTTACTCAGCAAAAGTCCCATATACCCCTGAAGGAGCCGTCCTGACCAAGAATCCTTGATAATTCTTGTGTGGAAGTTGCGTTTGCCATTTGAGGACACCCAGGGGAAAATGCATGGTCAAATGCCATCAGTGAGAATCATCAATGAAAAATCTCAGTTATTATACTAGATATTGTTCCAGTGAGTGGGCTGAGTTTTATTACGCAAATATTTTTAATAAATAGAATTTCTTAAATTAAAAACATACTTTAGTACCTAAATCTGAACCTTTTGTTTTGGGCAAATGAATAATAAAATAACTTAGAAACGACATGGTAGGGGAAAAGAAAATACTTTAAAAAAATTCTCTTCTGAAGCTCAAGGCAAATAATATTAAACTGGCATGAATAAAGTAGGAATCCCAGTTGTCAATGACTGCCACATCAAGTGTGCCTCTATCAGACCAGGAACCAAATCCCTCCCAGCAGATCTTGATGAAGTATGTCTGATGGCTCCCACGTGACTTTCGGCTGTGGTGACTCATTCAACTGGTAGCTGCTGTATGACATTATGCTCCACCCCTCAGAGAGTCTGGGCTCCTTTGAAAATTAATCAAAAATCAAGGCCAGAGTCCTGAGCCAATCCTTCCCCCTCAAGACCAATGTTCATTTGGCTAGGTTGCAGCTTTCCCAATTCCTAATCCTTTCTCAGAAGGAAAGGGGGGTCAGCTTGATCTTTAGCTTCTTTGGATGCCTAGACAGAACAACAGCCTTTTAATTTATTCACCGAGTGAGACTCACCTGTCTCTTGATGATGAAAGAAATCTAAAATCTGAGGCCCGATCCTATTAGATATTGCTAAAACACTGGTGGAGGGCAGCCATTTGGACTAGTCTTCTATTTAAAAAAAATTTTCTACGATTCTCTATGTCTCATCTTAATGTTTCTCCAATCTGAAGACTGAAAATGACCTCAATGATTTACCTCATTTAGCAATTTGGGACCATTAGATGGTCACAAAAACACCATAACACATACAAACTATTATAATGCCACTGCATCAATATGCTTCAAAGCATGGGCCTTCCCTGGTGTCTCAGTGGAACAAAATCCACCTGCCAAGCAGGAGACATGGGTTCAGTCCCTGAGTAAGGAAGATCCTCTGGAGAAGAAAATGGCAATCCACACCAGTATCCTTGCCTGAGAAATCCCATGGAGACAGAAGCCTGGCAGGCTACAGTCCATGGGGTTGCAAAGAGTCAGACACGACTTAGTGACTAAACAATAACAATATATACATCCCAGTGTGGTCTCACGACATTAATGCTATATTCAAAGGACAGTGTGAGGGGAAGAAAATCTCTCCTGCCATTGACTCTCAGACTCAGGACTGTAAACTTCAAAAGGACCAGACAGGAAATCCCCCATCACTGATTGGAAGGGATAATCTGTGTTTATCACGGTCCTGACATTGGTAGCCTTCAATGCTGCAAATGCCTGCAATAAATGAGTAGGCCTTAGGCAGAGGCCACCCTTTATAGGTTTCTTTGGGAGCAAAAGGGAGGGACCAAGATTAAACAATAATACTAGTTCAACCATACAGATGACCTATAAAAGAAACAATTTTACATGATTCGATCCAACAGTAATCATAATAAAAGCTAACAATTATTGAACACAAACTCTGTACCAGGTATATCACAAACATTATCTCCTTTCATAAATGTACACCATTCATACGAAGTAAGTACTTTTACTAGCCTTCCCCCGCCCCACCCCAGCATTTTACAAATAAGAAAATGGAGGCTCATGCTCAGAGAAGTTAAATGACTTGCCTGCCTAAGGCCACAAGACTTGAAAGGGGAAAAGACAAAATTTCCAACCCAATTCTGATTCGACTGCCTCCTAAAGTTACTTTTATGTCTAAGTTTCTGTAACTATACTAAGGAGTCAGCCCCATTTCTAGGCTGGCATGTCAGCATATCTAGCTGACTCATCCTTGAGCATGGCTGACAGGCTACTGAACAAGGCCCTGTTAGAAAGATGGTGACCTCTCTTGGGGGTTTCAGTTAGATTATTTAGGTGACACACTAAAAAGGGTCTTTCCTGTAATTTCTGAAGGCTGAACTACCAGAAGCTGTCACTAAGACTCCAACTGTCCAAGGCCCATCCTTCGGAACAAGAGGAAGCCAACAGTGTGAAAAGGGGAACTGGTCTACCAGAGTTTCACTGGCTTCCGCATTTGGAGGACCTCTCTTAAAAGGCAAATACTTGGAACTGACCAGCCTCTTATCAATCGACATCTAAACTACAATTAACACCTCTGTGGGAAGGCAGATTAGCAAGTTCCCCTCGGGAGGGAGAGCCCATTTCATCCTCACTTCATTAAGCTTTCCCATACATTAGTTTTGGTGTCCCAGCAAGCCAGAGAAGTATAAAGCCACAGTTTACACACAAGGAAATGAAGGCTCAGAGAGGTTAAGGACTTTACCCCAGGCCACTGAGCTAGCTGCATGGTGCACTAACTAGTTCTCCGGACTCTTCCTGCCACCAAACTGCCTGGACGTGATGATTCCACAGTTCACTGAGCCGAAGTACTGTCATTAATAACAACTTCTCATTGGCCTCCTCAAAATCCTGGGCAAACTCAACCCCAAACATCTTCCATCTTCCCCACCCACACACTGAAAGAAGAATCACCCCTCTTACATGGGAGAGGCATTGGTTCCAGGGCCTCCTGTAGACACCAAAATGTGTGGATGCTCAAGTCCTTTATTTAAAATGGCCTAGTGTTTGGATCTTCCCTGGTGGCTCAGACGGTAAAGCGTCTGCCTACAATGCGGGAGACCTGGGTTCAATCCCTGAGTCGGGAAGATCTCCTGGAGAAGGAAATGGCAACCCACTCCAGAATTCTTGCCTGGAAAATCCCATGGACGGAGGAACCTGGTAGGCTACAGTCCATGGGGTCGCAAAGAGTTGGACACGACTGAGCGACTTCCTCACTCACTTCACTCAGTGTTTGCATATGACCTCTGCCCTATACTTAAATCCTCTCCTATACTTAATCTCTGGATGACTTATAATACCTAGTACAATGTAAATGATATGGAAATAGTTGACAGTTTGAAAAATTCAAGTTTTGCTTTGGAACTTTCTGGGATTTTTTTTTTTTCCTGAATATTTTCCACCTGTAGTTGGTTGAGTCTGCAGATGCAGAAACCAAGGAGTGTATACAGGTATAAAACAGTTCTGAACAGACAATATGATGCTTTGAGGAACCTGTCAATTATAAGGGGCTACAAACCAATAAGGCTCTTAAGAGAAATTTAAGTTAAATACGATTATCATAAAGAATCTGAAATCTTGTTAACAAAAATTCACTGAAATTGGTTGCACATCCAACTGGGAAAAGCTGAAAGTTTCTCTCATTTTTCCTCAAACATCAGGGAATCTTTTAGTCAATCCCACCTGTCATGGCTATTTTCTTTGGCAACACATAGATCTTGCATATCTACCTGTGCATGTGATTAATGGATGGTAAATGAGAAAATTCCCTGAGAAACTGAGAGTCTTATATAAATACAATGCTTCAGGCAACAACACAGAAACCAATTTTAACATAATTAATTATTCATGGAGTGCCTATAGGAACTAATTTTAACATAATTAATTATTTATGGAGTGCCTACTAGACAACGATACCTAATATTTCCTAAGAGATTAATAACCTCAATTGTATTTGATTAGCAAATATTTTCTGATGTTCAGTTTTGGACATAGTTGTTTTCATAATTTTCCACATAAAAAAAATTAAAAAAAAAAAAGATGCAAGTGAAAAAAAAAAAAATTTGGACACGACTCTAAAAACCCCACTTTGAAGTGAGATTAGAATGTAGCTCATTCTTAGCTCCAACTCACAGTTGATCACTTTACCTTATCAGTGTGATCTGTTCCAGAAAACTTACCTTATCCTGTTTGTTGCCAAAATGACTGAAATACTTTAGACTACAATTTGGACTGGCTCCCTCAGGAGGATTCCATGTCCATATGATGGTGCAGAGGTTTTCAACAGAAACACTCAAATTTGTCACAGGTGGCTGAGATTCTGTTCAAATCAAGCACAGGAAACACATTTATCAACAGCAGCCAGTGTTTTCAGTGGTTCATTTCATTTTTCCTCCAAGTCCTAGAGGCCAGGAATCATAAAACTGAGTTAATGAGAGCTAACATTTACTGACCCAGGTAGTATCATAAATACTCTCCACAAACGAATCTGCTCAGCCCTCACAACCTTAGAAGACAGGGACTATCAGCTTGTAAAGATGAGGAGACCAAGACAAGGGCTTTGAGTCACTTGCCCCATATCCCATGGCTGGTAAATGACAGAGCTGAGATGCAAACCCAGGAAGTATGGCTCCCATTCCGCATCATCTGCTACAGAGTGAACCCAGAGGACAGTATATTCTTAAACATCCAACTTTTCCTCCTGTGGGTATTTGGAGTCCCCTACACTTGCTCACCAAAGGGCACTCCATATAGACACTTCCCTCTCAGCAGTTCTGCGAATGTGTTGAAGTGCCTCATCTTTAACTGTGCTTGCTAACGTGACCTGGTAATTGTTTTTTAATGACTATTCCAAAGAAGTACTGAGAGAGAGATTTAACAGCCCTGGTTGCTCCCTTGAGGTCTGACACTAAACAGCTGGAACTGTAGCTCTGGCAAATCTGAAGAGGGAAGAGAAGAGGAGAAACAGTGAACCAATGTCTTGAAAAATGTGTTTCATTTGGAGAAAACCCACCACTGTCTCCACCAAGTATTTACTGACTCTATTATTTTGGATTCAGCTTTAGGACCAGGGAAAGGAGTTTTCATGCTTCTGCCAAATGCAGGGAAGGAAACAGAGAGGGAAAGGAAATATCATTTCAAACTTTCCTGAGAACTTCTCCTGAGGCCAGGACTACCAAAATCATCCCCCGCCCCCCCGCCCCGCCGCAAGGAGACTGGATAAGGGCTTCTCTGTACTATCTTTGCAACTTTTCTATAAGTTGAAAATTATTGCAAAACTCAGTTATTTAAACTAATGGAAACTTAATCATTATTAATTACTTAAAAACTACAGCTATATTAACTTATCAATAGGTAGTTATATTTTATACTCTATGCCAACACTTTGGAGTGCTCTGGGCCTCTTACATGATATGCAATATTTATAGCATTACCTTCCTTTTTAACTGAACAAAAAAATGCCATTTGTCCCAAAACATCAACCCGACAGGCACTATGTAGTTGTGATTCCCCGCAAAATCAGTTTTCTACACGGCAGCCTGCACCGGCCATGAATTCTCAATATTCAGCCCACCATTCCTGACTCAACTACCATTAGCATTTCTGAAAGGTAAACCAAAGGCCCAGCTGTGGGGAGGAGCAGCCCATAGCAGGCCAAGTCCTTGTAGAAGCAGGGAGTTCCTATTGCACTGCATTTAAACACAGCTGGTGCCAGGGGGCACCAATGGGTCAGGTGACAATGATTTTAAGTTAAGATTTTAAGTGATTAAAAGTTAGGATTTAAGTTAGGACTTGATATACAGTTATTCCATTTTGGCCTTTCTGACATCACATCAATGATATTTTTGAAGACAAATCATTTATCAGGTATACAGCCTTTAATGAAAACATTGTTCCTACTGGAGACCACACTCTACTTTAGGATTAACTCCCTTACTGTGCAGTTTCCAGAAATGCACTGCACCAAAAGTCCAGGATAGCTGGTTTAGCCCTTCCTGACATACTGCCTTCTCACCCACCTCCCACTCCCACACAGAAATTAAAGCCCTCACAATAAAAATATTACCTATTTATGGTTCACTTTAAATCATACCCCAATTTTCAAGGTAGTTTAAGACTTTTTAAAATCTATCTTTTAACCTTGGTATTTTAATGGAATATTAGCCTCCCCTATTTCCCATCTCTCAAATGGATTTCTTTTTTGCCCATTTGTTCTGAAGTAGATCCCTGGCTCGGGAAGATCCCCTGGGGAAGGAAATGGCAACTGACTCCAATATTCTTGTCTGAAGAATTCCATGGACAGAGGAGCTTGGTGGGCTACAGTCCATGGGGTTGCAAAGAGTAGGACACGACTGAGCGACTAACACACACACACAAACATCCTTTAGTCAGATCTTCTAACTCGTTTACATTTTAGGTACTTATGGCTCTCTGCCATCCTTTTTTCCCCTAATAGTTCCTTCCATTTCTCTTGAGATTCTTCTACTTCCTATTTAAAACACACACACTCACAGAAAGTTTAAATGCAATCTGCAAATGTTTAAACGTATCTGAATACATGTATGTGGGTATAATACATCCAGACATACTCATAAACAAGTGGAGACTGTGCTTCTTGTAAAGCTCTCTAACAGCTCTTCATCTGTAAGACATTTCGTTTCAGCGTAGTGTAGTGATTAAGAGCACAGACTATGGAGCCAGGCTGCCTGAACTCAGATGCCAGCTCTATTACTTACTAGCCAGCAAGTTACTTAACCTCTCTGCCTCTCTCTGCATCTATAACATGAAGATGATAATTATACCCAAAGAAAATGGTTATTATGAGGATTAAATGAGTTACGACAGATGAAAAGCCCCAAACAGTGCCTGGCACAGAATAAGGGCTATGTAAATACATGCTATGTGCTTTCTTTCTTTTTGAGGAGACCAACAGTTCTGAATGGTTGCTTTGGTTTTCTATGGAATTGATAATCTGCCCATGGCCTTAGAGACAGAACAAGCTTATCTGCCTGATAAACTTTTCTTAGGCACCTAATTCCAACCATTTCTTAGGGGTTGATCACTGGCCGGAAAGGGGAGTGGGAAAGCCAGGGGGACTCAAGTTAACTACCCTTGACTAAACTTCAAACCTCAAGTGAGTCTGTATGGTCATCTAGCGCAAGATTCCACTCTAATTTTGAATGAATACGATCAATGCTGTCTCTAATAATAAGGCTTAACTCAAAGCTTGTGCTGTCTCTCGTTCAGTCACAGGAACTGGCAGAAGCATGCGTATGTCGGGAAAAGTCAAGGAAATCACGAGTTACACGTGAGTCATCCATCTCCTTCCTTTACATCTTAATCATCAACCTCTTTCAGTGCTTTCCTTGCAACACCTCTCTTATTATCCTGATCATACTCAGGTGCTCTGCTGTGTCTCGTGAGGCAGGCAGACATACAGCAGTCAGGCCCGAGCCTGGACAGAAGGCGTGCAGGACCCGTCTTTCTAGGGGCCACCTCCAATCCTAGATTCCTGCGGAGCTTTGCACTCTGGCAAGTCCCCTCTCCCTCCAGCCCCACACTCAGTCAAGTCTCCCTGTTGACTTCTCTTCCAGTGTCATTTCCCTCCCTCTGCACCCCAACTCAGCCTCAAGGGCAAATGAAGCCCTTCTGCCTTGACTGGTTTGGCCAATACACCCTCCTGCCAAGCCAGACTCCTCGTTGAGCCCACAGGGGCACCACCACCGTTACTTCTGGGCCTGTGCTCCTGCTCGCCTCCCAAACTGGGAGTAACTTCTCCTCCACCAACTCAAATGTCACCCACCCTAAAAGTCTAGCTCAAATTTCAGTTCTTCCTCAGAATTCCCAGCCCTCAGTTTCCCCTCTTCTGAATGCCTGTGGTACCTATTGTTTGGACTACACAGTCTGGCAATCATAAAGCAAGTCTCCAATACATGATCATTTGCTTTTTACCAATGGCCTGTACATACTTGCGTGAATGCCCACCAGGCCTGCCCTGCTGCTCTGGGAGAGGCCCAGCTCCCCTCCCAGCCAAGGACTCTCCTCATTTCTGCAGAGAGAGGCAATGAGTGCAGTGGTTAGGGGCACGGTCTCTGGAAGCCACTGCTGGGGTCAGCAGCCTAGCTCCCTCCTGCAGTCTACCACCTACGAGACTCTGGGCAAGCCTCTGGGCCTTGCCGTGCCTGTTTCCTCCTATACAAAACAAGAATGGTAACAGCACCAACAGGAGAGGTTCTGTGGAAAGCTGAAATAGGTCACGTGGAAAACTTAGAGCGCTGCCCGGCATAGAGTAAGCACTATAGAAATGCTAGTTGTTATTAAGAATGCCACAATGTGGGCTTACCAATCTACACAGACTAAAACTAAGCTGGTAACCTAATCATTTTTATACACACTCAAACGATTAGAGCTGGAGGAGCCCTTAAACCTTATGGAGTTCAACCTCCTTTCACAGAGAACACTGTTGCACGAGGGAGGGAAATGACCAGTCCTGAAGTCCCACAGCTGGGTAAGGTCAGACCATTATAACAGTCAAGTCCCCTGTTTTGTTTTGCCTTTTTCCCCCCTCCATATCTTAATGCAATTGTATCAATATTTCCAATGGGAAAAAGTTTCTGTATTTCTAAGTAACCAAGTCGCCAATGAACCTCTGTGACAAAACTGATTAGTTGGGGATTGCCAGTATCAGCTAGAGTCAGCTGTTTGTTGTTCCAGGTGTGAGGTGTGTAGGAGAGGGAGTCTGGAGGAGGGAGGGGACTGCAGTGGCACGGTGACAATCAGGAGACTACAGAGATGGGTGGCTTCCCTGCTGGCTCAGCAGTAAAGAACCCACCTGCAATACAACGCAATGCAGGAGATGCGGGTTTGATCCCTGGGTCGGGAAGATCCCCTGGAGAAGGATACGGCAACCCACTCCAATATTCTTGCCTGGGAAATTCCCATGGTCAGAGGGGCCTGGAGGGCTACAGTCCATGGGGTCGGAAAAGAGTTGGACGTGACTGAATAACTCAGTGACAACAACCGAAGGGAAAGGTGACCCCCCTCCCTTCTCTGCACTGTAGCTGCCCCATGATATGGAAATCAGATCCCCCCAAGTGAACTAGGAACACAAGATTACACAATATACTCCAAGGCTCTAAGCCAATGCACAACACCTGGCTCAGTACTAAAGAAGGCAGGCACTTGAATGAATAACTGGCAAACTACAAACTTCCCTCAAGTCTCTCCTCAAATGCTGCCTTTTCAGTGGCAGTCTACGTAGTCCACCCTATTTACAATGGCAAACCCCTAGATTGCTTTGTTTTTCTCCATAGTACTTACTGCCCTCTAACAGACCTTATAATTTACCGCCCCCCCCCCGCCCCCCGCTTAAGCTGACTCTACCAATAGCATACCAGCTCCAAAGGGCAAGGACTTGCTCTGTTTTGCTCATCACTGTATTCTCTGCCCCTAGAACACTGCCTGGCACAAGGCACGCAGAGTGGGCATAGGTTTTGTTGACTGAATCAATAGAGGGCATCCAAGTTTCCTAATCAACATTTCAACTTGGGTTTCAAAGCCCAACGCACTGGCTGAAAAAGCAATAAACAAATTGTGGGTGTTTGTGTCAACGTGACAATAAAACCTATCAACTTTGGAGCTACTATCTTCACCAAAAAAACGTCCAGAAGGTCGCTCAGGCCAAAAGCTGTCCCTCAGGAATTCATTAGTGCCCCTCCCCACAAGTTTTCACAGTAACTGGTTGGTTCATTTAAATGGCCACACCAGGTGAAGAGTATGCATCTGTGCAACTTTTCTGTAAATCGAAAATTATTCCAAAATACAAAGGTTACTAAAGAAAAAGGCTTCCACGCGGATGGTGCCCCGGATTTCCCATGGATTTCTTGTACGCCAGAGGAGACCCGTCCTTTGCTACAGGGACTAGGCGCTTCAGAGGTTCCCTTCGACTGCCGCCACCTCGCTGGACCCGCCGCGCAAGGAGCCTCGGCGCGTCACCCGCACTCCCGGACCTTGGTCGCCGTCCCCGCGGGCTCCCAGCCCCTCATCCCCGCTCCGGGCCACGGGGACACTCCCGCCCCCGACCCCGCGAACTCCTTTCGGGCCCCAGGCCTTAGCGCCAGGCTCCTCGGCGCTGCCCGACGACCAAGGGAAGTGCGGCGACAAGTCGTCGTCCTCCCGCCCCGCCGCCCCCGCCGCCCGGGATCCGGGAAAGCCCGGTCGCCCCGGGTCCCCCAAGCTCCAGCCGGGCGCGGGAGGCGCCTGCCGCCGCGGCCGCGGGCTGTCCCGAAGAGGGCCCTCGACCCCGACTCCGCCGCGGCCCTCGGCCCCAGGCGCCCCGGCGGGCCTCTCGGCCGCGATTCCCGCTGCCCCGGCTGGGGACCGAACTCACCCGCGGGCGCAGCCACGCCGCCGCGGCCGGCGTAGAGCAGCAGCACCCACAGCCCGCAGAGCCGCGCCGGCCGCTCCATGCAGCCCCCCGCTCGCTCGGAGCCCGGCCGGGCTGCAGCCGCCGCAGTCTCCGCCTCTTTCGCTCCCTCTCCCACTTCCCGGCTCCGCCGCCCTGGAGGCAGGGGGGGGCCGGCGCAGACGGGAAGGGCCGCCCCGCCCACCGGCCGCAGGTAACCCCGCGGCCAGCGCCGGCCGAGGGGCGGGGCGCCCGCGGCTCCAGCAGCGGCTTCCGAGGCGCGACACCTGGCCCCGCGGCAGCCGAGCCTCCGTCGCGCCCCGGGAGTTCGATCGCCGGCCAGGCAGAGCGGCCCCGACCTCGTCGCGGCCAGGCCTCTGCGCCGCCCGGCTCGGTGCGAACTGTGTGCAGCCCGGAGGAACCTCGGACGTGTCCAGCCGAGCACCCGGGCAGGGCAGGGCGGCCTCTGAGTCTCAGCTTGCAGTCGTTGGCCTCTGAGCCCTTGTTTCCTAAAACTCTGACTCCAGGGTTAGAAATCCCAGGCCTGACTTCACAGGGTGCACTTGGAAGACCAAAGAGGGCACTTGGTGGAAGCCTCCTTTGTGAACGGGACAGAAGGTATATTTGAGAGCTGGTGATACATAATGTGAAGTTGAACATAGAAAGAAAGAAAAAAGCTAAATGTTAAATATGAGAGACAGTACCATACTGGGCTTCCCTGGTGGGCCAGTTGGTAAGAATCCCTCTGGAATGCAGGAGACCCAGGTTCGATCCCTGGGTGGGAAGATCCTCTGGAGGAGGTCATGGCAACCCAGGCCAGTATTCTTGCCTGGAGAATCCCATGGACAGAGAAGCCTGGCGGGCTACAATTCATGGGGTCACAAAGAGTCAGGCAGGACTGAGCATCTGAGCACAACAGAGTACCATACTATGTACTTGGATTTTTCAAAACTCACAGCCAACTTTCTATACACTTCTTTTTTACAGATATATATTGGGAGATGGAAGGTGAGCTGGAAAAGTACGCACTGAATACGTTGAAAGTGGGTGATTGTGAGGATTAAGGATGATGAGGATGGAGGAAGAACCCTTTAGTTTTCCTGTGGCTGCTGTAACAAATTATCACAAATTTAGTGGCTTTAAACCACCCAGTTTTATGATATTCATATTAGAATCCTGTAGGTCAGAAGTCTCATCGGACTCCAGTCAAGCTGTAGGCAGACCTGTGTTCACTTCTGGAGGGTGTGAGGGTCAATCTATTTCCCTGCCTTTCCCAGCTTCTAGAGACTGCTACATTCCTTGACTGCTTCCTGCACCACTCAGACCTCTGCTTCCCTTGTCACATCTCTTTCTCTGACTCTGACCCTCCTGCCTTCCTTTTTCATTTATAAAATCCTGGTGATTTGATTGGACCCACCAGCTCTAGAGAAGCTGGTGGTTGGGGTAGGGGAATGGGAGGTACCAACTACTGGGTGTTAGGTAGGGAGCGAGGACGTATTCTACACCACAAGGAATATAGCCAATGTTTTGTAATAACTGTAAATGGAGGGTAATCTTTTAAAATTTGTGTACAAAATTTTTTTAGTGTAAAAAGGAAAAAATATATAGGACCTCCTAGATAATCCATGATCATCTTCCTATCTCAAAATCCTTGATTTCTATTAATAAAAAGCTACTGTATAGCCCAGGAAACTCTACTCAATACTCTGTAGTGACCTATATGGGAATAGAATCTTAAAAAGAGTGGATCTATGTATATGTATAACTGACTCACTTTGCTGTACAGTAGAAACTAAAACAACATTTTAAATCAACTGCTGCTGCTAAGTCACTCCAGTCGTGTCCGACTCTGTGCGACCCCATAGACGGCAGCCCACCAGCCCCCCCATCCCTGGGATTCTCCAGGCAAGAACACTGGAGTGGGTTGCCATTTCCTTCTCCAGTGCATGAAAGTGAAAAGTGAGAGTGAAGTCGCTCAGTCGTGTCCGACTCTTAGTGACCCCATGAACTGTGGCCCACCAGGCTCCTCTGTCCATGGGATTCTCTAGGCAAGAGTACTGGAGTGGGGTGCCATTGAATCACCTATATGTCAATAAAAACTAGTTTTTGAAACTCATTGATATAATCACACCTGCAAAGTCACTTTTGCCATATAAGGTAACAAACATATGCACAGTTGTCTGGGATAAGGTCATGGACACCACTGGGAGGGGATTATTTTGTCATTGTGTGCTAGGTGCTTAGTTGTGTTCAACTCTGTGACCTCATGGACTGTAGCCAGCCAGCCAGGCTCCTCTGTCTATGGGATTTTCCAGGCAAGAATACTGGAGTGGGTTGCCATTTTCTTCCCCAGGGGATCTTCCTGAACCAGGGATTGAACCCATGTCTCCTGTATTGGCAGACAGATTGTTTATCCCTGAGCCACTTGGGAAGCTCCCCCTACCCTGCCAAAAAAAAAGAGTCTTGTCTGGACGGATGATGAGACCCGCTAACTGGGATGTATTTTTGTTGAATTAAGCCAATTTACGCACCTAAAATCTGTTGCAAAAAGTATAGCAATAAAAATACTGATAGTACACCTAGTCTAGAGTCTACACAGGGGCTTCCCAGGTGGCACTAGTGGTAAAGAAGCTGCCTGCCAATGCAGGAGACATGAGACACGGGTTTGATCCCTGGGTTGGGAAGATGCCCTGGAGGAGGGCATGGCAACCCACTCCAGTATTCTTACCTGGAAAATCCCATGGACAGAGGAGCCTGGCAGGCTTCAGTCTATAGGTCGCAGAGATTCAGACAGGACTGAAGTGATGTAGCACACATGCAGAGTCTATTCAAAGGGCACGGGAATGCTTAACCTATCCAAAACAATGGCCTCACTCTTGGTATTAGACCCTCAAGTTCAGTAAACTGAGGTAGACAGTCATTAAAAGCAGGCCCTGCCAACAAAAAGTTGCAGTCATTGTGAGGGGAGATCATAAGGGCAAGAACAGGGAACTGTGGGACACAAAGAAGGGACAAGTTATTGGAGAGCAGAGGCAGGAGAGACTTCCAGAAGGCAGGCCTGCCTGCTCTGAATCTTGAGATATTGAGTCTTGTTGGTTCAATTTTCAGAATAAATTCTTGAGTGTATATTTTTGTTGTTGTTGTTTAGTAGCTAAGTTGTGTCTGACTCTTGTGACCCCATAGACTGTAGCCTGCCAGGCTCCTCTGTCCCTGGGATTCTCCAGGCAAGAATACTGGAGTGGGTTGCCATGCCCTTCTCCAGGGGATCTTCCTGACCCAGGGACTGAACCCGTGTCTCCTGCATTGGCAGATGGATTTTTTTTACCACTGAGCCATCTGGGAAGCCTTTGCATGTGTACATTACTGTACAAAATAATGTTTATGAAAACACTATGTAAACTATCAAAACCAGCAGAACTGAGATATTACTATTATTTCTAAATCCCCCCACAAATAGGCCAGTCACCCTCTAATGTAAGAATCCCCTCCCCCATCACCACACACATACACTTGTTGACATTTGCTATAAACATTATATGTTTATAACATAACATAAATAAGTTTATAATAATGTTTCCAAAATGATTATATTATCTGCCTTCAAAGAAGTCTCCAGTTGGAACAGGAGTCCCTGGGGAATGGCTGAGTGCCACCATGGGCATTGTCTTGCATAGACTGAGCGAGTACTTAATAAAATGAACAGTAATGGCAGCAAATGATTGGAAAATAGGATCATGACTTGTCATTAGCCTCCAGAAAAGGCCCTGAAAATGTGAGCACTGTGAGGAAAAAAAAAAAAAAACCCAGGCAGTGGCATGGCCAAGGTAGTCCTGGCTTGCTGTCCTGAGTAAGAGTCTTATATATAAGTCAGTTTCATTTCCTCTAGATCCTAAACATCAAGCAACATTTGAAAAAAGAATTTTTTGGTAGGGCTAGGCAAGGGTTAGGAAGGCTCTTTCTTCAGCATCAAACTCTTATTTGTAATCTCTGTGTACATTTATTCAAAGACCGTCTTGGATTGAGTTAGGCCACTGCCTGGGTCTGCAAGAAGATGAAGACAAAAGGAAGACTTACGGGGAGGGAGGAGGGAGGAGGGTGCAGGATGGGGAGCACGGGTATACCTGTGGCGGATTCCTTTCGATGTTTGGCAAAACTAATACAATATTGTAAAGTTTAAAAATAAAATAAAATTTTAAAAAAAAGTAATAAATGAAAAAAAAAAGACTGCTTCCAAAAAAAAAAAAAAAAAGGAAGACTTTCCAGGGACTGCAGTAAACAGAGTTTTCATTTTGGTTTTGTGTAATCAAAGTCCTGATGAGTCAGCATCAGGTTGAGCTTTAACCTTTAATCCATCGTGCCCTAATGACTTGGGTATGAGACTCCCAATCACAGCTCTTTTTGCTTTGACTGGGTGGGGCTGGAGTTCTGGGCTGACTGGTGCATCCAGTTGGCTTTCTTGATCTTTACCCTTCTCCCTAGGGCTTTCTTCTTTTCTGTAAGTGGAGTTAGAAAAGGACTTGTTGTTGTTCAGTCACTAACTCATGCCCAACTCTTTGTGACCCCTTGGACTATAACCCTCCAGGTGCCTCTGTCTATGGGATTTCCCCGGGCAAGAATACTGGAGTGGGCTGCCATCTCCTTCTTCAGGGGATCTTCCCAACCCAGGGATTGAACCTGCATCTCCTGCATTGGCAGGTGGATTCTTTACTGCTACGACCAGGGAAGCCCTAGAAAAGGGCACAAGAAAATATCTGGGAAGAGAGAATGATATCCTTCTTTCCAATGTCAAATCTCCTTCTAGCCAGTTAGACGCCACCTCCAAAGTTCATAAAGGACAAGACCCCAGCACAGACTAAGGGCTTAACCAAGAATTCTGGCCCCTTGGGCAAATCTCACAAAAGGTCTTCTACGTTTTATTAAGCAAAACCAGAACAGACCCTCATCACCATTGCGATGCAAAGCAAAAAGGGAAATAGCAAAGAGGGAACTTCCCTCCTGTCACTAGAGCAGTGGTTCCCAAACGGGCAATTTTGCCTCTGCAGGGGACGTTTGGCAGCATGGTCTGGAGATATTTTGGGGGGACATGACTTGAAGTGTGGGGGTGTATGCTACTAGCATCTAGTGGGCACAGGACAGTCACCTACAGTACACTTCCCCAGTACAAAAAGACAACAGTTGAGAAATTCTGAGCTAGGATACTCTGTTATCTTTTGAACCTCATCCCGAGCCAGCTACCGTCCCCCTGCCCACCAAAAACCAGTGAGACATGAATGCTAAAACTTATCCTTGACACCTCCTTTCCCTGAATCTAGTGTAAATAGTTTGCCCATTCCACCTATTAGCAATGCACTCACTTAAATGCAATCAATCCTAAAGGAAGTCAATCCTGAGTATTCACTGAAGGACTGATGCTGAAGCTGAAGCTCCAATACTTAGGCCACCTGGCGCGAACAGCTGATTCAGTGGAAAAGACCCTGATGCTGGGAAAGATTGAAGGTGGGAGGAGATGGGGACGACAGAGGATGAGGTGGTTGGATGGCATCACTGACTCCATGGACATGAGTTTGAGCAAGCTCCAGGAGATGGTAAAAGACAGGGAAGCCTGGTGTGCTGCAGTCCATGGGGTCGCGGAGTCAGACACAACTGAGCAACTCAACAACAACACTTAGATGGGAAACCACCTCTCAGATCTACTCTCCTCCCATCCTCACCTCTGCTGTTCTGTTCAGGTCCTTATCGCCTCACCCTTATAGGTCATGTGTGTGTGTGCTGTGTGCTAACTCACTTCAGTCGTGTCTGATTCTTTGCAACCCACTGGAATGCAGCCCATCAGGCTCTTCTGTCCATGTGGATTCTCCAGGCAGGAATACTGGAGTGGGTTGCCACGCACTTCTCCAGGGGGTCTTCTCAACCCAGGGATCAAACCCTCTTCTCCTACCTCTCTCGCTTTGGCAGGCGGGTCCTTTACCACTAGCAACACCTGGGAAGCCCCTGAGTACCCGTGGCACTTGACAAATTCCTCTACTGTAGCAAATAATACAGAGGATTGTAGGCATGTCCATTTTTCCCACTGGATTCAGGTTTCTGGAAGCCAGAGACTGTTCAGAGTGATTCCAGGATTTCTACCTAGAAGGAGCTTAGGGCCAGCAATCTGATTGGAAGGGGTAACAAGCAGGGGCTTCTCTGGAAGCCATGTGTATAGCATGCAAGCACAATAATCTTACTCAAGTTCTGAGTTTATTTGTGATGGCTAGAGGGAAGACACAGTGTGGCACCATGGAGACTATAAAGATGGATGTAACCTGATCAGTCTGGGTTTAATTGACTCATAGGTTCTTTGCTCTTCAGCAAGTGCTTTTTGTCTAGAAATGTCGCGGGGGTACACTCAAGGCAATGCTGTTGACACAAGAGGCCTGTGATGGGATCCTCTGAATTTAACCTTAGGCAGAGTAGCAAGGTGCTGAGCAGAGTCTTCATCAATGTCCTGAAACCCATTGATCTCTACGTCTTTACACTTGACAGCAGTGATTAAATTGACTCTTTAAAAAATGTTTTTGGGGTTATAATTTACAATGCTGTATTAGTTTCAAGTGTATAGCAAAGTGCATCAGTTATTCATGTACACGTATCTAATCTTTTTTAGCTTCTTTTCCCATATAGGTCATTATATAGTATTGAGCAAAGTTCTGTGTACTATACAGTAGGTCCTTAGTAGTTGTCTATTTTATATATAGTAGTGTATATTTATCAATCCCAATTTTCAATTTTACCCCTCCCCTTACCTCCCAGTAACCATGTCTGTAACTCTCTTTTTTGTAGATAAGTTCATTTGTAGCCTTTGATTTTTTAGATCGGAGAAGGCAATGGCAACCCAGTCCAGTACTCTTGCCTGGAAAATCCCATGGACAGAGGAGCCTGGTAGGCTGCAGTCCATGGGGTTGCTAAGAGTCGGACACGACTGAGTGACTTCACTTTCACTTTTCACGTTCATGCATTGAAGAAGGAAATGGCAACCCACTCCAGTGTTCTTGCCTGGAGAATGCCAGGGACGGGGGAGCCTGGTGGGCTGCCGTCTGTGGGTCACACAGAGTCGGACACGACTGAAGCGACTTAGTATTTTTTAGATTCTACATGTAAGCAATATTATATGATATTTTCTTTTCTCTTTATGACTTCCTTCACTCTATATGACAGTCTTCAGGTCCATGCATGTCTCTGCAAATGGCACAATTTCATTTCCTTTTATGGTTGAGTAATATTCCATTGTATAAATGTGTCACATCCTATTTATCTATTCCTCTGTTGATGGACATTTAGGTTGCTTCCATATCTTGGCTATTGTGAGTAGTGCTACAATGAACACTAGGATGCATGTATCTCTTTGAATTATGGTTTTCTCCAGATATTTGCCCAGAAATGGGACTGCTGGATCCTATGATAGTTCTATTTTTAGTTTTTTAGGGAACCTCCACTCTTGAAATCAATGAGGCACTCCTCTCCTCAGAACTCTCCAATGGCCTCCAAGGCCCTACCGCATCCTACCTTGCTAACCTCATTTCCCACTGCTGTCCCCCAGTGTGCCCTCCTCTAGTCCCAGAGACCTCCAGTCCCCTCCTCACACAGGCCTATTGCACTTCTGCCTCAGGGCCTTTGCCATGCCTATGTCCTCTGCTTCTTGCCCCACTCCTTCCCTTCATTCAGATCGTTGTTCATTGAGGCCTGCCCTGACCACCTCCTTGAAAATTGAAAACCACATCAATACTCCCTATCTCCCATCATGGGTCACTCTGTCTCTCTACAGTCAAAAGTAAGCTTCAGGAGGGCAGGGAATTTGCTCTGATTTGTTCCCAGCTGTATCCACAACACTCATAACTATACCTGACACATAGTACATACTCAATAAATATATTTGAATGAACAAATAAATTACACTTTGCTAGGTGCTGTCAGGGATACCAACCAACCAAGAAAAGGCAATAGTTCTGGCTGTTGCCCTTGGGGAACTACTAACGTAAGTTACGGAAAGACATAGAAAACAACTAGAGAAAATGAAGCAAATGAAATGCTCTTTTGTGTTACAGGTTTCAGAGAAAGGCAAGACAAACCAATATGGTTGGAATTGCTTGTGAGAGCTTCTTGGAATAGATGGGAGTTAAACTAGACCTTAAAGGATGACCAGAACTTAGAGAAAGAAGTGGGGAGGGAGCTGGAGAAGTGGAAGGAGGGAGAGAGCACATGAGTGAATAGTAGTCAGCTTATGGCTGGATCTCAGACGCAATAAGGAGATTTTCATGAACCAGGTAGTGACATACATAACACATGTGGTGTTTAGGAGATTTGGTGGTCTAAGATGAGTCATCAAGACTTTTTCATTCTTGCCTAGAGGGAAGAAGGTAGTGGAAGGACAGTTTGAGGTTTGGGCAATCAGGAACAGGGTCAGCCTCTAGGCAAAGTACGGGCTCCACCATCAGATCACAGGGGCCTAGAGGCTGATTCTTCTGTGGGCCAAACAACTTGGGGCACTCTGCTACAAAGAATACATGGGGATCGGGGGTTGGGGCCTGGTATCCCTACTCTCTCTCCCCTTGAGAGCATTCAATATCACCTGCAGGGGCTCCATGGCCTCATTCCCTTCAGGCCACAAACCCTTCCTCTATGGAACTGACCCTTTTCTGCTTTCTGACTCTTTGGAGGAAGGGCCTCTGTCAGTCAGTTCACTCGCTGAGTCATGTCCAACTCTTTGCAACTACATGGACTGCAGCATACCAGGCTTCCTTGTCTATCACCAACTCCTGGAGCTTGCTCAAACTCATGTCCATCAAGTCAGTGATACCATCCAACCATCTAATCCTCTGTTGTTCCCTTCTCCTGCCTTCAATCTTTCACAACATCAGGGTCTTTTCAAATGAGTCAGTTCTTCGCATCAGGAGGCCAAAATATTGAAGTTTCAGCTTCAGCATCAGTTCTTCCAGTGAATATTCAGGACTGATTTCCTTTAGGATTGACTGGTTTGATCTCCTTGCAGTCCAAGGGACGCTCAAAAATCTTCTCCAACACCACAGTTCAAAAGCATCAGTTCTTTGGTGCTCAGCTTTCTTTATAGTCCAACATTCACATCCATACACGACTACTGGAAAAAGCATAGCTTTGACTAGACAGACCTTTGTTGGCAAAGTAATGTCTCTGCTTTTTAATATGCTGTCTATGTTGGTCACAGTGTAACAGGAGGGAAAGGGGCAAGGCACAACTTTTGAAAGAATAACATAGCCCAAGGACACAACATAAACTGATTAGAATCAAATGCGATCAAATGGCAGACAAGACTTGACCTTAATCCTCAATCAGCAAGTGAAATGACACACCCAGAGGTGCCATGACAGTTCCTCAGCACTATTAAAAGACCAAGGAGTGAGCGGTGACCCAAATCCAGGAAGTCTCCACCCCTTCCCTGAAAATAGTTTGAATAGTCCTCCCACTCATTAGCGTATGAAATTACCCAGCCTATAAAAACTAACCATGCCACATTTCTTTTTTTAATTAATTAATTAATTTATTTTAATTGGAGGATAATTGCTTTACAATATTGTAGTGGTTTTTGCCATACATTGGCATGAATCAGCCACGGGTGTACATGTGTTCCTCATCCTGAAACCCCCTCCCACCTCCCTCCCCATCCCATCCCTCTGGGTCATCCCAGGGCGCTAGCCCTGAGCACCCTGTCTCATGAATCAAACCTGGACTGGTGGTCTATTTCACATATGATAATACACATGATTCAGTGCTATTCTTTCAAATCATCCCATCCTTGCCTTCTCCCACAGAGTCCAAAAGTCTGTTCTTTACATATGTTTCTCTTTTGCTGTCTAGCATATAGGGTCATCGTTACCATCTTTCTAAATTCCATATATATGTGTTAATATACTGTATTGGTATTTTTCTTTCTGACTTACTTCACTCTGTATAATAGGCTCCAGTTTTATCCACCTCATTAGAACTGATTCAAATGCATTCTTTTTAATAGCTGAGTAATATTCCATTGTGTATATGTACCATAGCTTTCTTATCCATTCGTCTGCCGATGGACATCTAGGTTGCTGCCATGTTCTGGCAGCAGTAAACAGTAAACAGTAAGCAGTAAGCAGTAAACAGTGCTGCAATGAACATTGGGGTACACATGTCTCTTTCAATTCTGATTTCCTTGGTGTGTATGCCCAGCAGTGGGATTGCGGGGCTGTATGGCAGTTCTATTTCCAGTTTTTAAAGGAATCTCCATACTGTTCTCCCTAGTGACCATGCCAGATTTCATGGAGGCCACATTCACCCTCTGTGATGGCCCACACTTGTCTGTGGAGTGTGCTTCTCTCTGAATCTGAATAAATCCACTTCTTACCTGTCACTTTGTCTCTCACTGAATTCTTTCTGCGATGAGACATCAAGTAGCTAAGTTTCATTAGGTCCTGAAACCAGGTACTGTGGGGTTTGGCTGGGTTTGAGCCCCAGCCACATGGGTTCAAGTCCCAAGGAGGGTTTTCACTGGGTTTGAGCCACAGCCACATGGGTTCAAGTCCCAAGCACAGTTTTGGCTGGGTTCAAGTCCCAGCCATGTGGGTTCAACTCCCAATCTGAGGTAAAAGATTTCAAAAGCTTTTCATCCAAGGAGCAAGCTTCTTTTAATTTCATGGTGGTTGTCAATATCTGCAGTCATTTTGGACCCCCAAAATAAACTTTCTCACTGTTTCCATTGTTTCATCATCTATATGCCATGAAGTGATGGGACTGGATGCCATGATCTTCGTTTTTTGAATGTTGAGTTTTAATCCAGCTTTTTCACGCTCCTCTTTCACTTTCATCAAGAGGCTGTTTAGGTCTTCGTTTTCTGCCATAAGGGTGGTGTCATCTGCATATCTGAGGTTATTCATATTTCTCCTGGCAATCTTGATTCAAGCTTGTGCTTCATCTAGTCCAGCATTTCTCATGATGTACTCTGCATATAAGTTAAATAAGCAGGTTGACAATATACAGCCTTGATATACTATTTTCCCAATTTGCAACCAATCTATTGTTCCATGTCTGGTTCTAACTGTTGCTTCTTGACCTGAATACACAGTTCTCAAGAGGCATGTCAGGTGGTCTGGTATTCCCATCTCTTGAAGAATTGTCCACAGTTTGTTGTGATCTATACAGCCAAAGACTTTGGCATAATCAATAAAGCAGAAGTAGACGTTCTTCTGGAATTCTCTTGATTTTTGTAGATCCAGTAGATGTTGGTAACTTGATCTCTAGTTCCTCTGCCTTTTTTAAATCCAGCTTGAACATTTGGAAGTTCACGGTTCATATACCGTGAAAGCCTGGCTTGGAGAATTTTGACCATTACTTTGCTAGCGTGTGAGATGAATGTAATCCTGTGGTATTTTGAGCGTTCTTTGACATTGCCTTTCTTTGGGACTGAAATGAAAGCGGACCTTTTCCAGTCCTGTGGCCACTGCTGAGTTTTCCAAATATGCTGGCATATTGAGTGCAGCACTTTCACAGCATCATCTTTTAGGATTTGAAATAGCTCAACTGGAATTTCATCACCTCCACTAGCTTTGTTCATTGTGATGCTGCCCATGGCCCACTTGACTTTGCAATCCAGGATGTCTGGCTCCAGGTGAGTGATCACACCATCATGGTTATCTGGGTCATGAAGATCTTTTTTGTGTAGTTCTTCTGTGTATTGTTGCCACCTCTTCTCAATATTTTCTGCTTCTGTTAGGTCCATGGCATTTCTGGCCTTTATTGTGCCCATGTTTGAATGAAATGTGTCCTTGGTATCTCTAATTTTCTTGAAGAGACCTCTAGTCTTTCTCATTCTATTGTTTTCCTCTATTTCTTTGCATTTATCGCTGAGGAAGGCTTTCTTATCTCTCCTTGCTATTCTTTGGAACTCTGCTTTCAAATGGGTAAATCTTTCCTTTTCTCCTTTGCCTTTAGCTTCTCTTCTTTTCTTAGCTATTTTTCTCTTAGCTTTTCTCTTCTTTTTTTCAGGGATTCTGTGCCTCATTGTTTGGAGAAGGCAGTGGCAACCCACTCCAGTACTCTTGCCTGGAAAATCCCATGGACAGAGGAGCCTGGTAGGCTGCAGTCCATGGGGTCGCTAGGAGTTGGACACGACTGAACGACTTCACTTTCACTTTTCACTTTCATACATTGGAGAAGGAAATGACAACCCACTCCAGTGTTCTTGCCTGGAGAATCCCAGGGACAGGGGAGCCTGGTGGGCTGCCATCTATTGGGTCGCACAGAGTCAGACACGACTGAAGCGACTTAGCAGCAGCAGCTGTGCCTCATTGTTAGTCCAGGGCTTGTCCTTTGGCCTCAGATTGGGGTGCTGTCATTGGGGCCACTAGCCCAGGTCTCAGCCAGGACCCCTGCCACCTTCTCACTACACTCTCCACCCTGGAGGAAAGCCCTATTCGGGTCCTGCCCCTTCCCTGACCCAGGCAGGGCCAGTCTGTACACACCATCAGGTCTTCAACAGCCCCATCTGTGCTGGTGCCTCAGGACCCAGGACTCTTCACTTTAAAGATGCAAATACATCATTTGCATGTTAGTTTCCTGCAGCTTCTGGCCCTGAAAAGCCTCCATTGTTTGTCTAGAATGTGTTATGATTTACATCTGAACACCAAATCTCCAGTCCCTCCTGCCTCTTCTCCATCCCCTCTATCCAAGGTGTTTCTCTGAGGAGGAGGATCTTTGCATAGCTGTGACACCGCTCTGGGCATCAGTGTGCTAATTTGCACTTCCAAAGAACAGAAGGAAAAGGCAAAGGAGAAAAGGAAGGATATACCCATTTGAATGCAGAGTTCCAAAGAATAGCAAGGAGAGATAAGAAAGCCTTCCTCAGTGATCAGTGCAAAGAAAGAGAGGAAAACAATAGAATGGGAAAGACTAGAGATCTCTTCAAGAAAATTAGAGATAGCAAGGGAACATTTCATGCAAAGATGAGCACAATAAAGCAAAGAAATGGTATGGACCTAACAGAAGCAAAAGATATTAGGTGGCAAGAATACATAGAAAAACTATATGAAAAAGATCTTCGGGAGGAGCCAAGATGGCGGAGGAGTAGGACAGGGAGAACACTTTCTCCCCCACAAATTCATCAAAAGAGCATTTAAACGTCGAGTAAATTCCACAAAACAACTTCTGAATGCCGGCAGAGGACATCAGGCACCCAGAAAAGCAATCCAACTCTTCGAAAGGAGGTAGGGAAAAAATATAAAAGACAAAAAAAGAGACAAAAGAGGGAGGGACGGAGTTCGTCCCGGGAAGGGAGTCTTAAAAAGAGAGAAGTTTCCAAACACCAGGAAACCTTCTCACTGCCGAATCTGTGCCGAGCTTTGGAAGCACAGAGGGCAACATAACGGGGAGAAAAAATAAATAAACAATTAAAACTCGAAGATTGCGAGTCCTACAGTAACTCCCCCAGCGGAGAAGCAGCGCAGACGCCTGCACGCGCCATTAGCAAGCGGGGGCTGGGCAGGGAGGCGCGGCGCGGGCTGCATCGCTTAGAGTAAGAATCTGGCCTGAATACCCTGAGCGCTATCTGAGCGAAATAATTTGGGCTAGCAAACCAGACTGTGGGATATCTACCACGCGAAAAGCCAGCCCCAACCTAAGACACCGCCAGGCCCACGCACGGAACAAAGAATTGAACAGAGATAGCCGGCTGCAGACCTTCCGCCTCCGGTGACAGGCAGCCAGAGCCGGAAGGGGGCAATCGCAGCCCCAGAGAGACATTATCTATAAAACTGTAAGCAGGCTTCTTTGCTAACTAAAACTTCTTGGGGGTCTGGACGGTTAACATCTGCCTGAGAAGGTGCGCCGGTTTTACACCCAGATAACCGAGTGGCGGGGAGGCGATAAGTCGCAGCATTGGCGCTTGCCAAACACCTCATCACTTGAGCTGCTCGGACCTGGGAAGAGCACAAAACTCAGGCCCAACTGAGTCTGCGCCTCTGAGGACTGCCCGAGTGCCTGAACCTGAGCGGCTTGGACCTGGAAGGTACATGCAGCCCAGGGCCAGCCTTGGATTGTTCCTGGCGGAACAACCTAGAGCCCGAGCAGTGTGGGCAGGGAGGCTACACGCGCCGTGAGCGGGGGCAGACCCAGTGTGGCTGAGGCACTGCGAGCGCACGCCAGTGTTATTTGTTTGCAGCATCCCTCCCTCCCTCCCCACAGCGCGACTGAACAAAGAGAAGAAATACAGCTCCACCCATCAGAACACCGACACAAGCTTCCCTAACCAGGAAACCTTGACAAGCCACCTGTACAAACCCACACACAGCGAGGAAAAGCCACAATAAAGAGAACTCCACAAACTGCCAGAATACAGAAAGGACACCCCAAACTCAGCAATTTAAACAAGATGAAGAAACAGAGGAATAGCCAGCAGATAAAGGAACAGGATAAATGCCCACCAAACCAAACAAAAGAGGAAGAGATAGGGAATCTACCTGATAAAGAATTCCGAATAATGATAGCGAAATTGATCCAAAATCTTGAAATTAAAATGGAATCACAGATAAATAGCTTGGAGACAAGGATTGAAAAGATGCAAGAAAGGTTTAACAAGGACCTAGAAGAAATAAAAAAGAGTCAATATATAATGAATAATGCAATAAATGAAATTAAAAACACTCTGGAGGCAACAAGTAGTAGAATAACAGAGGCAGAAGATAGGATTAGTGAATTAGAAGATAGAATGGTAGAAATAAATGAATCAGAGAGAATAAAAGAAAAACAAATTAAAAGAAATGAGGACAATCTCAGAGACCTCCAGGACAATATTAAACGCTACAACATTCGAATCATAGGGGTTCCAGAAGAAGAAGACAAAAAGAAAGACCATGAGAAAATACTTGAGGAGATAATAGTTGAAAACTTCCCTAAACTGGGGAAGGAAATAATCACCCAAGTCCAAGAAACCCAGAGAATCCCAAACAGGATAAACCCAAGGCGAAACACCCCAAGACACATGTTAATCAAATTAACAAAGATCAAACACAAAGAACAAATATTAAAAGCAGCAAGGGAAAAACAACAAATAACACACAAGGGAATTCCCATAAGGATAACAGCTGATCTTTCAATAGAAACTCTCCAAGGCAGGAGGGAATGGCAAGACATACTTAAAATGATGAAAGAAAATAACCTACAGCCCAGATTATTGTACCCAGCAAGGATTTCATTCAAGTATGAAGGAGAAATCAAAAGCTTTACAGACAAGCAAAAGCTGAGAGAATTCTGCACCACCAAACCAGCTCTCCAACAAATACTAAAGGATATTCTCTAGACAGGAAACACAAAAATGGTGTATAAACTCGAACCCAAAACAATAAAGTAAATGGCAACGGGATCATACTTATCAGTAATTACCTTAAACGTAAATGGGTTGAATGCCCCAACCAAAAGACAAAGACTGGCTGAATGGATACAAAAACAAGACCCCTACATATGTTGTCTACAGGAGACTCACCTCAAAACAGGGGACACATACAGACTGAAAGTGAAGGGCTGGAAAAAGATTTTCCATGCAAATAGGGACCAAAAGAAAGCAGGAGGAGCAATACTCATATCAGATAAAATAGACTTTAAAACAAAGGCTGTGAAAAGAGACAAAGAAGGTCACTACATAATGATCAAAGGATCAATCCAAGAAGAAGATATAACAATTATAAATATATATGCACCCAACACAGGAGCACCGCAGTATGTAAGACAAATGCTAACAAGTATGAAAGGAGAAATTAACAATAACACAATAATAGTGGGAGACTTTAATACCCCACTCACACCTATGGATAGATCAACTAAACAGAAAATTAACAAGGAAACACAAACTTTAAACGATACAATAGACCAGTTAGACCTAATTGATATCTATAGGACATTTCATCCCAAAACAATGAATTTCACCTTTTTCTCAAGCGCACACAGAACCTTCTCCAGGATAGATCACATCCTGGGCCATAAAGCTAGCCTTGGTAAATTCAAAAAAATTGAAATCATTCCAAGCATCTTTTCTGACCACAATGCAGTAAGATTAGATGTCAATTACAGGAGAAAAACTATTAAAAATTCCAACACATGGAGGCTGAACAACACGCTGCTGAATAACCAACAAATCACAGAAGAAATCAAAAAAGAAATCAAAATTTGCATAGAAAAGATTGTGTGGATCACAACAAACTGTGGAAAATTCTTCAAGAGATGGGAATATCAGACCACCTGACCTGCCTCCTGAGAAATCTGTATGCAGGTCAAGAAGCAACAGTTAGAACTGGACATGGAACAACCTCCTGGCTCCAAATTGGGAAAGGAGCACCTCAAAGCTGTATATTTTCACCCTGCTTATTTAACTTATATGCAGAGTACCTCATGAGAAATGCTGGACTGGATGAAACACAAGCTGGAATCAAGATTGCCAGGAGAAACATCAATAACCTCAGATATGCAGATGACACCACCCTTTTATCAGAAAACGAAGAACTAAACAGCCTCTGGATGAAAGTGAAAGAGCAGAGTGAAAAAGTTGGCTTAAAAGTCAGCATTCAGAAAACAAAGATCATGGAATCCAGTCCCATCATTTCTTGGCAAATAGATGAGGAAACAATGGAAACAGTGACAGACTTTCTTTTCTTGGGCTCCAAAATGACTGCAGATGGTGACTGCAGCCATGAAATTAAAAGAAGAAAAGCTCCTTGGAAGAAAAGTTATGACCAACCTAGACAGCATATTAAAAAGCAGAGACATTGCTTTGCCAACAAAGGTCCTTTTAGTCAAAGCTTCGGTTTTTCCAGTAGTCATGTATGGGTGTGAGAACTGGACTATAAAGAAAGCTGGGTGCCAAAGAATTGATGCCTTTGAACTGTGGTGTTGGAGAAGACTCTTGAGAGTCCCTTGGTCTGCAAGGAGATCCAAACAGTCCAACCTAAAAGAAATCAGTCCTGAATATTCATTGTAAGGCCTGATTTGCATCTGAAACTCCAATGCTTTGGCCACCTGAGGTGAAGAACTGACTCTTGAAAAGACCCTGATGCTGGGAATAATTGAAGGTGGGAGGAGAAGGGGACGAGAGAGGATGAGATGGTTAGATGGCATCACCGATTCAATGGACATGAGTTAGCTAGGCTCCAGGAGTTGGTGATGGACAGGGAAGCCTGGCATGCTGCAGTCCATGCGGTTGCAAAGAGTCAGAGCGACTGAACTGAATTGAACTTAGAGGTCATTTTGCTTATCAGACTGTTGGACATTTGCTTCAGCAAGCAAGGAATGGAAGTCTCACTATTCACTTGGAAAACACCAGGCTTGAGGGAGGGCGGGGGAGCAGCAACACCTATCTTGATTTAGTTCCCCAACGAAATGACACCATATTGCCCACAGCTCCTTACCTGGATTGCTCTTTCTGACTCTCTGCTACTTAAAGAAGCATGACCTCAGCTAGACCACGTTGTGGGTCACATTCCTGGTGCGGGGCCATGGCCTTGGGCTCTCTGGACCAGCCTCCCCACTTCTAAGTCACAGAAGCCAAGGCCAGCACTTAACTCCTCTGCATCCTCACTTCCCAGGATGGTACCAAGCCTTGCAGATTTGATTAAGTTTGCTTTATGACACAATGCATAGCTGATATTTGTAAATGTTCCATGAGTGTTTGAGGAACAATTCTCCAGTTATGGAGCCCAGTGTTCTGTGTGTTTACATTGTATCAAGTCTGTGGGTTGTGTTGGTCAAATCCATGCACTTGCTGAGTTTTTTCTTTTCTTAATGAACCTGCCAGTCACTGAGACATGGTAAAATCTCCCACTATGATACTCTGATTGGAGAACGAAATGGCAACCCACTCCAGTGTTCTTGCCTGGAGAATCCCAGGGACGGGGGAGCCTGGTGGGCTGCCGTCTATGGGGTTGCACAGAGTCAGGCACGACTGAAGCAACTTAGCAGCAACTTCTCTCACTTAGCTTAATATTTTTAAGGTGGTTGTTGTTGTTCAGTTGCTCAGTAGTGTCCGACTCTTTGCAACCCCGTGGATTGCAGCATGCCAGGCTTCCCTGTACTTCACAGTCTCCAGGAGTTTGCTCAGACTCACGTCTATTGAGTCGGTGATGCCATCCAAGCATCTCATCCTCTCTCGTCCCCTTCTCCTTCTGCCCTCAATCTTTCCCAGGAACAGGGTCTTTTCCAATTAGTTGGCTCTTCACGTGAGGTGGTCAAAGTATTGGAGCTTCAGTTTCAGCATCAGTCCTTCAGTGAATATCCCTACAATGAACTATTATTCGGTAATAAAAAGGAATGCCTCATTAACTATTTTATGCAACCAACTTACTAATGTATTGCAAGATTCCAGACATATTTATACTTAGTTTTAATAAATTATTTGGTAGTAAAATATTCATAACACAAAATTTTTCCATTTTAAGTGTACAATTCAGTGACATTAAGAATATTCACATTGCTGTGCACCCATCACTAATATCCATCTCCAGAACTTTTTCATCATCCCAATCTGAAATGCTGTGTGAATTAAGTAGTAGCTCCCCAATCTTCCCTCCCCTCCAGCCGCTGGCAATCACCACTGTTCTTTCTGTTTCTATGAATCTGACTCTTCTAGATAACTGAGACAAGAGGAATAATACACTATTTGTCCATTCGTTACTGGCTTATTTCATTTAGCATAAAGTCTTCAGTGTTCATCATTGTTTTAGCATTGTCAGAATTTCCTTCCTTTTTAAGAATGAATAATATTCCACTACATTTTGATCATCCATCCGTCAAGGGATGTTTAGGCTGCGTCCACATTTCAGCTGTTGTGAAAAATGCTGGTATGAACGTGGATGTACAAATGCCTGTTAAAGTCACTGCTTTCAATTCTTTTAGGTACATATCTAGAAGTAGAATGCGTGGATCATATGACAACCCTGTTTAACTTTTTGAGGAACTGCCAGACTTTTCACAGTAGCCAATTTTCCACAGTAGCGTCATCATTTTATATTCCTACCAGCAGTGACCCAGCATTCCAACTTCTCTAGATCGTCATCAAAACTTGTTCTTTTCCCTTCTTTTTAAAATAATAGTCATCCTGATGAGTGGAAAGTGGTGCATCACTGTGGTTCAGATTTGCATATTCCTAATGATTATGCCATATTTTCCTAAGCTATATTATCCAAGAACTACCTTACAAGATTTTAAAAAATTGTTTACAAAACAAATAATCCCCACACATGTTATTAAATTTACTTATTTGAAATCAAGTATATCCCTTACTGTGGAAAGTACATTGCATGAATATGGAAGTTCCTGGGCTGGACACTTGTCATAGGTTAATCTTCCCAGGAAGTGAACTCTGAGGAAGTTCAGAGTGCAGGGTGTTAAGGAAGGAGTGCCCTTGGGATGAACACCTGTGGGAGACGGGGAAACAAAGTCGAATTGCGATTCCCAAAAGTTTTAAGAGTTTAAAGTTGTTCTGAGATCAAAAAATTTGAGAGCCACAGGCCTAGAACGTATTAGGGGAAGTGAAACCCGCTCAGAGTCACTTCAAATCAAATTCTTACCTGACTACTACAACTGGAAGGCCCAGGACTTCCCTGGTGGTTCCGTGGTTAAGATTCCATGCTCCCAATACAGGGGCTCTGGGTTCGATCCTGGGTCAGGGAACTAGATCCTTCATGCTGCAACTAAAATGAAATTTGTAAAAAAAACTGCATGTCACAATGATGGTCAAAGATCCCAAGTGAGCAACTAAAACTTGATGCACCTAAAAATATAAAAAATTCTAATACCCACTCTCCCGTTTCCCCCCTCTCTCTCCTCTATTCCTTTTCCTACTTTTTCCTAAGACTGTCTCACGTCTCCAGGTGTGTTTCACTCTGCACCAGGTCTCCGGCATATATTTTGGGGTTTTATTGTTTTTGGCTGCACTGGGTCTTCATTGCAACATGCAGGTTTAGTTGCCTAAGGGCACATAGGATCTTGGTTCCCCGACCAGGGATGGAAACCATGTTCCCTGCATTGGAAGGAAGAGTCTTAACCACTTAACCAGGGAAGTCCCCTCCAGCATATGTTTATCTCACCTTCTTCTCCACATCTTTTCTGTGGATTTCAAGAATTTAAACTGCTCCTATTTTCCACACTGGCAGAAGCATTCACTTTGGTGAAGACAGTTATAATACATCATATATAGTTTGTATTTTTAGAACTTGTGAATCCCAGAGAGGCCTTTTGTTACTGTACATGCTAACAGAGATGTATAGCATCTCATTCACATTGTAAGTTGATACTGGACTTTTGGAGCAAAGTTCAAAAAATACTGAGAGCATCTATTTACTGTTTACTGTGAAGAATAAAAGTATATACAAAATTGCCATCAAAAGATTATGGGATTATTTGAGAGAATGGTATTGAAACATGTACATTACCATATGTAAAATAGATGACCAGTACAAGTTCCATGCATGAAGCAGGGCACCCAAAGCCGGTGCTCGGGGACAACCCAGAGGGATAGGGTGCGGAGGGAGGTGGTAAGGGGGTTCTGATTCATGTTGATGTGTGGCAAAACCCATCACAGTATTGTAATTATCCTCCAATTAAAAGAAATTAATTAATTTAAAAGAGATTAGACTCTCATATTTGTGTGAAGCCCATTCAAAATACAGATGTTCAACACCTCAGTTTATTTCAATCCAAGCACAGAAAGCACCAGAGAACAGAAAAACACCCAAAACTCCACCAAGTTCCAGTGTTCCTCTAGTGATATAATGTCTTTTGAAAGAATGTCATGCTACCCAGGACACAGAAAAAGCGAAGATATGAAGTAAGTGGGGTGAGGAATCATCATGGCAATCAAATACCATTTATTTGAGTTAAGAAGAAGTTTTCCTTTTTGGTCTGGGGAGATTTTGCTTTTGGAAACATAAAGTGTTACTTTCTCCAGGCATCACACATGTGCACTGCACACACACAAAGTACGTAGCTGCTAAATTTAGCTGTGGTTCTGTCACAACAATGACAAAGTTTCCTTCTGACCACAATGTGTTTGCCTACAAATGGTTCCTCTTTCCAGGCTCTGCTTAGTCCATACACACATTCCTAGTATGGTGACCCCCACAATCTCACAGCGGGACAACTTCTTGAGAGCAGACAGCCAGGATCCGGCCATCCTCTCTAGGAAGAGACACAAGGAATTAAACTGTTTCCTAGCTGGTGGGTTCTGCGGCCTTAGGCCCATTTCACAGAAACTGATAATCGCAGCTGATTCACTTTCACCGTGGCCAGCCTAGAATGACACGCAAATGAAGCCCCGTGTTGGGGGGGACCGCCATCACCTTGTGGAATGGGATTCAGTCAAGGTGCCACTGTCTTCTCCCGCACCTACTGTGCCACAGAGCCGCAGCACACAGACTCCTCCCCAAAGGGCTTCACCACCGAGCTGCCTTGGGGATGGAGGGCTGAGCGCAAACAGGAAATCAAATGGCATAAAGGAGAAATGAAAGAAAAGGGACTGAAAACAAATGGGATATTGTCAGCAGAAAGGAGAACAACAGAAGCGGAACCGCAAGATACAAGGGAACGCTAAAGATGAAAGAGTACTAGAACTTCCAATAATAGTTCCCAGTTAGGAGTGCTTACCCTGTGTTAGGCACTGGATAAGCATTTCATGTGAGTTTGTTCATCTCATTCAATACCGACAACAAACCCTGTGGTATGTATATTTTACAAAAAATAAAACATGCTCTTGCAATGAAGAGCCCCCCAGCCACACACACACATTTAAAAGAAATCGAAAGAGGAGGTGATAAAAAGAAACAGAAAAAATGGGACAAACAGAAAGCACAAAACCAGATGGTAGAAATAAGTTGAAACATACTAGAACTAAACTACAGTTAAAAGACAATGATTGCCTATAGGATAGAAAACAAAGAGATTTGCACTCTATGCTGTTTCCAAGAGCACATCTAAAACATAGCAGAGACAGGCGAGTAAGGATGTGTGGAAAGGTACAAGGTACACACTACTAACCAAAAGAAAGCTTATGAAGTGAGACTAATATTAGTCAAAACAGAACCTGAGGCCAATAACATTCACAGATTAGTGAAACCTACTTCTTAGTGATTATTAACTCGGTTCTCTATGTGCTCAATCCATCAGTCATATCCAGTTGTTTGTGACCCTTTGGACTGTAGCTCACCAGGCTCCTCTGTCCATGGGATTCTCCAGACAAGAATACTGGAGTGAGTTGCCATGCCCTCCTCCAGGGGATCTTCCCAACCCTGGGGTCGAACCTGTATCTGCTGTATTGGCAGGCAGATTCTTTATCACTAAGCTATTGGGGAAGCCATCGATGGTTCACTATGAAGCTATAACAGTTCTAGATTTGCATGCCTCTGATGAAATAGCTTCAAAAATACATCTTTGTAAAGCAAAAATGAACAGAATTATAAAGAGAGCTTGACAGATCCACCATCAGAGTATCATGCTGCTGCTAAGTTGCTTCAGTCGTGTCCGACTCTGTGCGACCCCATAGACGGCAGCCCACCAGGCTCCTCCATCCCTGGCATTCTCCAGGCAAGAACACTGGAGTGGGTTGCCATTTCCTGAGAAGGAAATGCATGAAATGTGAATGAAATGCATGAAAGTGAAAAGGAAAAGTGAAGTCGCTCAGTCATGTCCAACTCTTAGTGACCCCATGGACTGCAGCCTACCAGGCTCCTTCATCGAGTTAGTCACACACACACACACAAAACACATATTGAAAGATGTCTGGAAGATGCAAGTACTTAGAGACAGAAACTAGTTTAGTGCTTGCCTAGGGCTGGGAGGAGATGTGGGAAGAAAAGAGGAAAGGCTGCAAAGTGGTGTTAATGGACACAGGGTTTTTTGAGGCAGAGTGATGATAAGGTTTTAAGTTGATTGTGGTGATGATCATACAACTCAATGGCAGTACTGAAAATCATTAAATTCACTTTATATCTCAATAAAGCTTTTGTTAAGAAAAAGATTAATGAAAAACCAAACTCATAGAAAAGTCTCTTGAGGAATATCTTTACTGATTGACCTAAGAAATTAACCTTTTATGCCTCTTTGTGGAAAGGTTCATGAATTTTTCTTGTATTTCCCTTTAATCATTCAGTAAATATTTATTGCAAATTTTCTGTGGACAAAAAACGCTATTGAATGACATAGTGATCTACAAAAAATATTTTCTTAAAACATGGTGTCTGCCTTTCAAAAGCTTTCTCTCTGATTAAGGAGACAAGCCATTCACACACGAAATGAAATTAAGGCAGTGCCACATTGGAGGTCAATTATTGACTCATGTCCATTTGCCACACACAACAAACTGAAAGCATTATTATTGTAAATTTAGCGATACTGAAAATAAGATTTCACAGTGGTTAAGAGCAAGGGCTCTGGAGCCAGACTGTCTGGTCTGAATCTTGGCTCCATCATTTACCAACTGTGTGACCTTGTGCAAGTTACTTAACTTGTCTGTGCCTCAGCGTCCTCCTGTTGAAAATAGGGATGATTATGATAATAATGGCACAACTTCAGAGAGTTGTTGTGATGATTAGATGTGCTAATACCGATAAAGTGCTCAGAACAGATCCTCGCACATAGTAAACACTCAAAGAAAGTATCAGTTACCATCATTTCCAGAAAACTGTGGGTGACCTCTTTGATGAATATTGAATATTTGTGCAGTGAAAAGCTTTAAACCTACATTTTAAAGATACTTCTTAACAGAGCTGAAACCCTATGCTGGAGATTTTGGCAACACATAAGGCAGGTGTCATTCAGGATGTCATAGTTGTATTGGTTCAAGGCATCTACAATGTCCCGAATCCTGACTGAGCATGAAGTACAGGCTCAATAAATATTAGAATTCAAAGAAAAAACTTAGATTAAAATGTTAACATTTTGGATGATGCAATTATGTCATTTTTAAGCCATTTTCTATTTTTTTTTCTCAAAATGACTGGATTACTTTTATTTCTTTATATATTTTATTGTTAATATTTCAAGTCCACAGATATATATATAGAGACTAACATGCTGAGCCCTTATGGCAGAAAGTGAAGAAGAACTAAAGAGCCTCTTGATGAAAGTGAAAGAGGACAGTGAAAAAGTTGTCTTAAAGCTCAACATTCCGAAAAAAGATCATAGCATCTGGTCCCATCACTTCATGGCAAATAGATGAAGAAACAGCGGAAACAGTGGCAGACTTTATTTTTGGAACTCCAAAATCACTGCAGATGGTGACTGCAGCCATGAAATTAAAAGATGCTTACTCCTTGGAAGAAAAGTTATGACCAACCTAGACAGCATATTAAAAAGCAGAGACATTATTTTGCCAACAAGGTCTGTTTAGTCAAGGCTATGGTTTTTCCAGTGGTCGTGTGTGGATGTGAGAGTTGTACTGTAAAGAAAGCCGAGCGCTGAAGAATTGATGCCTTTGAACTGTGGTGTTGGAGAAGACTCTTGAGAGCCCCTTGGACTGCAAGGATATCCAACCAGTCCATTCTAAAGGAAATCAATCCTGAATGTTCATTGGAAGGACTGATGCTGAAGCTGAAACTCCAGTACTTTGCCCACCTGATGGGAAGAACAGACTCATTGGAAAAGACCCTGATGGTGGGAAAGATTGAAGGCGAGAGGAGAAGGGGATGAGAGAGGATGAGCTGTTTGGATGGCATCACCGACTCAATGGACATGAGTTTGAGTAAGCTCCTGGACTTGGTGATGGACAGGGAGGCCTGGCATGCTACAGTCCATGGGGTCACAAAGTGTCAGACAGCACTGAGCAACTTAACTGAACATGCTGAGCACACATATACCCGTTACTTAGCTTTGTTAAACTGCAACCCTAGGAACTTCTCTGGTCGTCCAGTGACTAGGACTCTGTGCTTCCAGTGCAGGGATTCAGGGTTCGATCCCTGGTCGGGGAATTAGATCCCACATGCCCCAACTAAAAGTTCGAATGCTACAAGTAAAAAATCCCACATGCCACAGCTGAGGATCCTACATTGCACAGCTTAAAAGAAAAGATAGGAAAAGATCCCTTGTGCCACAATGAAGACCAGGCTCAGGCCAATAAATAAATTCAAAAAATTTTTGAAATATAATAAAAAGTATGTCAGGAGCCTTTAAATAAATAAAAGCAATTAGTAAATAAAAGTTAACTTTAAAACATAGGTAAAAATAAACTGTAACCCTAGGCCTTGTGTACCTGAGTTTCCTTTCTTAAGATTTAAATCGTTATGCACCTGTATGCACCTTTCTCAGTCTCTCAGACACCACCTCTCCCCTAGAAGTGCCCTTATCTTGAGTATTTTTATACTACTACCAGAGTGAGGGTATTCATAAATAATATAGGGTTTTTGCATATTTTGAAACTACATACACAGAGAACAAACTTGTGGTTGGAAGGGATAGTTAGGGAGTTTGGAATGGGCATGTACACACTGCTATATTTAGAAAGAATAACCAACAAGAACCTACTGTATAGCACATAGAACTCTGATCAGTGTTACGTGGCAGCTTAGATGCTGGAGGCAGGTGGGGGAAGTTTGTATACATATGGCCGAGTCCCTTTGCTGTTCACCTGGAACTGTCACAACATTGTTCACTGACTATACCCCAATACAAAATAAAAAGTTAAAAAAATTATGTACAAATGGTAATCTGTACATGTGTCATTCTGAAACACCATTTTCATTTAGCACTTTCTGAGACTCCTTCATGTTGCTACATGTAGCTCTAGTTCATTTTCGCTGTTGTAGAGAATTCCAGAAGGTCTATGTTTATTTATCCTTTCTTTTGATGGAGGACATTTATATCCTTTCCATTTTTTCCCTACTACAAATGGGGTTCCTCCAAAAGTTCTTGGGTATATGTATAGATTTCTCTAAATGTCCATCTAAAAGAGATATTTGCGCCTTCAACTTGACCAGATATTGCCAAATTGCTCTGTAAAGTACTTCTATTCTCACCAGCAGTGCCAGGAAGTTTCCATTGCTTTACATCCTTGCCAAAAGTTGATATGTGTTGTGCTTTTAAAAGTTTTGCCAGTTTGATGGATGTGAAATGATGTCTTATGGAAAGCACATAGAAGTTTGCCTGGCACATAGTAGGGTCTGAGTAAGGGTGAGTTACTATTTTAATGACCATATCCATAATCAGTATGATAATCAATATGGGTTGGGCACCTTTTCATTTGTTTGTTGGTCATGAAAAGTTTTCTGTAAGGTACTTCTTCAGGTCTTTTCCCATTGTTCTACTGCATTGCCTTTTTCTTAGTGATTTATGGGATTCTTTATATTTTCTTGCACTATTGCTTTGCTTCTTATGTATTCTTGGGCATGTGTTTAACTTCATTTATGGTGTCTTTTGTCCTTCAGAATTATGTTTTTTAATTTAATATACTCAGATTTATCATTTCACCCTGTGGGTTGTGCTTTTTATATCTTATTTTAAAAAGTCCTTCCCTATTAGTGGGGCTTCCCAGGTGGTGACAGTGGTAAAGAATCCACCTGCCAATGTAGGAGACATGAGATGCAGATCTGGTCCCTGGATCAGGAAGATCCCTTGGAGAAGGAAATAGCAGTTCACTCCAGTATTCTTCCCTGTTAGTGATTATGAATTCCCAAGGGAACTCTGTTTTTCTGGACAGAACCCAGGCCTAGGTAGGCAATCTCTCATTTAGTCTCCTCTGCCAGTGGACACATGGTTTTCCCTAATTTTACATTTCACTGAGGGAATAACTAATTAATGGCCCACGATTAAATATGAGGGTCTTGGTCTCAAAGCCTTGGCTCCTCTCTCTATTTGTACATTGAACTGATTAGTATTAGGCTCAGCTGAGAGCTGAACCTGATACTCCACAGTAATAGAGACATTGATAAGAGCCAAACTGTCTCATATACCAGTCCAGAGAAAGGCAGCCCATGCTGGCATAGAGTGTTTATCCTCACCATGTCTTCAGGCACCCAAGCTCTTCGTCTCTTGTTGTTCCAGTCTATGTGGCCTCTGTATCTCAGGTCACTTCATAGTCCAAGAAGGCCCTAGCTTTCACGTTTACATTCCAGCCAGCAGAAAAGAGCAAGAGGTCAAGCAAAAGGGACATGGCAGCTATCTTTTAAGGAAGATTCTCAGTCACTTCCCAATGACATTTTCTTTAGTATCCCATTGGTCAGAACTTAGTCATGGTCGTCTTTATTCCGGGTGACTGTCCCACTGAAAGTTAGGAGTTTGGTTTTAGATACACAGGAGAATATATATTGGGGGCTAACAGTCTTGGCCACAGAGATCAGATCTCATCAAATCTCAAGTTGCCCATATACTAGTCTAGTTTTTAGTTCTCTCATCCTTTCTGGTACCTTATTTTCTTGTACTCTCGACTGTGCCTTTCAGACAGTCATTCAATAATTATTTATTGAGCATGTACTATGAAGCCAGAAACTGTTTTCAGAGCAGGACTTACACCAGTGAAGAAGACAAAAGCCGTGCCCGCATGAAGCTTACATTCTAATTGAGGGAGGCAGACCACAAGCAAACCAGAAAATGCAATACTGTAATGTCAGAGGGTATGAATTGGGATGGAGAAAAGTAAAGCATGTTTACTAAGGGGATGAGAACTGCTGGGAGCGGAGCGAGTGGTTACCAACATTTGGGTGAGAGCATTTGAGGCAGAAGTAAGACCAAGTGCCCTGAGGTGGAAGTGGACACTGAATGTTCAAGGAAAAACAATAGGGTGTGTGTCGCTGGAGCATGGTGGGAAACTGGAGAGAGAGAAAGAGATCGGGGGCACACCAAAGATCCCAAGCACCAGATCAGCCAGAGCGTAGCAGGCTTTTGCTTTTATTGGAGTGAGAAGAGATCCACTGGAGGGCTTGAACAGAGGGGCATGCCACAGTCTGACTGACGTTTCATTTATGTATTTGCCCTCTTCACGCTGCATGTGGGATCTTATTTTCCCAACCAGGGATCAAACCTGTGCCCCTGCAGCAGAAGAATGGACTCTGAACCACTGGACCACCAGGGACGTCCTTGTCTTAAGTTTTATGAAGCCCACTTCAGCTGTAGAGGTGAGAATAGACTCTAAGGTAGGAAACGGTGGATGGGGGGAGATAGGTGAGGAGACTACGGTGGGTGGCCAGGCAGGAGAGGAAAGTCACTCAGATTAGGATGGTAGTAATGGAGGTGGCTTCCCCAGTGGCTCAGTGGTAAAGAGTCTGCCTGCAGTGCAGGAGACTCAGGAGACCCAGGTTCGATCCCTGGGTCAGTAAGATCCCCTGGAGGAGGGCACGGCAACCCACTCCAGTATTCTTGCTTGAGGAATCCCAGACAGAGGAGCCTGGCTGGCCACAATCTACTGGGTTGCAAAGAGTCAGGCATGACTGAAGCGACTTGGCACAGGACAGCAGAATGGGGGTGACAAGAAAGGGTAAAATTACAGGTATATTGTGAAGGTTCAGCCAAAAGTATATGCTGAAGGATCAAGACAGGGTGTGTGTGAGACAGACAGAGGTGATAGAACCAAGTCTTAGGTTTCTGGCCTGAGCAAACATTGAGTGGTGATGTCATTTACACAGATGAGGAATTCTGGGAAACAAGCAGGCTTGGGGGATGGAAATCAAGAGACCTGGTTAAATATGAGATATGCAAGGGGAGACATGATACAGTTGGGCATAGAATTTGCAAGTTCAGAGATATTTGGGTTGGAGATATGCCTGTGGGAGTCATCAGCATGTACGTGGTCATGAGATGAGGGGAGATCAGGAGGAAAGGCAGCATAGAGTTTGGGAGAGTTGGCAGTAGGGAAGATCGGGACATCCTCTTCTGAGTCCTATTTTTTGAGTGAAATCAGAAGAAAGATCATTTGCTGAGAGTGACATGGTACAGGAGAAACTGGAGGTTTGAGGAGAGGGGACACAGTGTGAAATATCTATGTGTGATGTTGTATTTTATACAACATTTCTAGGTGTTTGTTTTGGAACAGAGTTTTGTGTTATTCAAGGAGCAGTTTGCTGTGGTAGTTCACTTTTACACAAAGGAAAAGGTCATATTAAAAGACATGTAGTTACTTCTAATCATCCTATCCTTGGCAACATAGAAAAAAGAAACAATCAGAAATCGAAAATGTTTCTTACAGATTTCCAGTTGCCATGAGGAAGTGGGGTGGGGGAGGGAAGTATTGGGAGTCTGGGATTAGCAGATGCAAACTATTATATATAGCATGAATACACAACAAGGCCCTATACATAGCACAAAAACCCATTTTCAGCATCCCATGATAAACTGTGTGGAAAAGAATATGAAAAAATATATGTGTGTGTGTACACGGAATCACTTTACTATACACAGAAATTAACACAACATTGGAGATCAATCACACTTCCATAATATTTTAAAAAACCTAAAATGCTTCTTAAATTCCAGCAAATGCATAAAATTGAAATGGAATTGGCTTTCCCCTTTCTTTACATGGGAGGCATGACATCAGAGAGTGATTTGCCTAACGTCTCTTGCTCCCACCAGGACTACGTGACTGTCATCCTACAGACAAGGTGAACTCCAGGGATGTTTGGCCACTGGTCCCCTTTCCAGGGAAGCATGCTACTGCTCTACAATGCTGCACTGAAAGTGTAGACAGGACAGAGGACCAGAAACTAAGAAGCAATGCCTCAGCTCTCTTGGGCAGATTAGCTGAGTTCTAGCCTCCTGAAGATGTCATGGCCCCTAACCGAAGCGGATCTGAGTGTCTCACTCTGGAGATCACTGGAGATAAGGGCCTGACCTTGGCCAGGCAGTCCCTGAGGTTAGACGGAGCCAACGTGTACTCAGGAGCTCTCTCCCATTCTCTGATTCATAGTCCCTTTCACATGGACTAGATTACAGAGCATCGTTTCCCCTCTCCTCCCAGGCCACCTCATGAAACACTGGCAGTCATGAACAGATTTTTTCTGCAGTGCCAGATGTAGGAAGAAGCAAACTCTTCTTTAGCTTATCCTTCACACTGTGAGGAGCTTAACCTGGGAGGGACATGTACTTCTGCTTTACCATAGTCATAGAGGATCTTTCTTTGCAGTCTTCAATTTTGTTTAACTGTCCATGTCAGGAAGCCATGTGGACAAGTGGTGTAGATATGGACAAAGATCTCACATGGTGTATGTATGGATGAAGAAGTGGGACAGATCCAAGACGTGTTCAGGAAGTGAGTTCTGTAGGACTTGTCTGATTAGATGTGAGAAGGAAGGAGCGTGAGGATTCTAGACCAACGAAACCCGGCCCATTTATTTCTGTATGACCCATGACCTAAGAATGGATTTTACATTTTTAAATAGCTGGGAAAAAATCAAAAGGAATCTATCATTTTGGAACCTATGAAAATTATGTGAAAATGTTTTAGTGCACCTAACTGAAGACTCATTGGAACACAGCCCCACCCACTTGCTACATGCTGTCTAATGACTGCTTTCATTCTGCAATGGCAGGGCTGACTAGTTGCAACAGAGACCGTATGGCTGGCCAAGCCTCACGTATTTCCCATTTGGGTTTTATGGAAAATGTATGCTGACCTAGGTGACTAGTGGGTTCCTGGCCTGGGTAACTGGAAGGGAGATATTGTCATCACTGAGACGGGGAACACAGGAAGAGGAGCAGGTGTTCAGGGAAGAGCAGGAGGTCAGGTACGGGCATGGTGATCCTCAAGTACCCATGGGTCCCCAAGGGGAGAAGCCCAGCAAGCAGCTGGGTATAGGCTCTAGAACATAGGAGAGAGGCTGGAGCTGGACACCAAGCCATGGAATATTGACACCCTTCTGGTTCTACCTACCAAAGTCAACACGCCAAACCCCGTAGTCTTCTTGCCACTCTGGGTAAGGAGCTGAGAGTTCCAGGTTTGTTCTCAGGGCCAGTGTTTGCTTTAGCCATAAAGCTCTCATTTCTTTTGGAACCCTAAAGATGTGGCAAGGTGCAGGTGAAGGTGAGAGGACTTTTGAGAATTTACTTGAGAATTGGAATGATATTCAGTTTAGTCTCCAATCTTCCTAGGCTCTTAAGGCCTGTTGTTTAAATAGGGCTTCCCAGATGGCTCAGTGGGTAAAGAATTCACCTGCAATGCAGGAGACACAAGAGACACAGGTTCAGTTCCTGGAGGAGGGCAGGGCAACCTACTCCAGTATTCTTGCCTGGAGAATCCCACGGACAGAGGAGCCTGGTGGGCTACAGTCCATGGGGTCGCAAAGTATCGGACACGACTGATGATACTTGGCAAGCACACATGCACACACTTGTTGAAATTACAGCTGTGTGGTGAGGGAGGACATAAGTGGATCTTTTTATTTTGTTGTCCTAGGTTATGCTTTGGCAGAGAGGTGAAAAGCAAAACCAAAATGTAGCATTTTTTTATTCCTGAATTCAGATTCCTTCGGAAAACCATTGCTTTATTTACTATATAGAAACAACAGTAGAATGTTAGTGAAAGTGAAACTGAAGTCGCTCAGTCGTGTCCAACTCTTTGCGACCCCGTGGACTGTAGCACACTAGGCTCCTCCGCCCATGGGATTCTCCAGGCAAGAATACTGGAGTGGGTTGCCATTACTCAGCTATAAAAAAGAAGAAAATAATGCTATTTGCAGGAACATGAAGGGACCTAGAGATTGTCATATTGAGTGATATAAGGAAGACAAACATCATATGATACTGCTTATATGTGAAATCAAAAACAAAAATGGTACAAATGAATTCATTTGCAAAACAGAAATAGGGTCACATAGCAAAAGAGACACAGATGTATAGAACAGTCTTTGGCCAATGTGGGAGAGGGAGAGGGTGGGATGATTTAGGAAAATGTCATTGAAACATGTATAATACCATATATGAAATGAATTGCCAGTACAGGTTCAATGCATGATACAGGATGCTTGGGGCTGGTGCACTGGGATGACCCTGAGGGATGGTAAGGGGCGAGAGGAAGGTTCAGGATGGGGAACACGTGTACACCCGTGGCAGATTCATGTTGATGTATGGTAAAACCAATACAATATTGTAAAGTAATTAGCCTCCAATTAAAATAAATAAATTTATATTTTAAAAAGTGTGAAAAAAAAAAAAGAAATAGAGTCACAGATATAGAAAACAGATTTCTGGTTACTAGGGGGGAAACTGGTGTTGAGGAGGGATAAATTTGGAACATTGGGATTGACACGTATACATGACTATGTATAACTAATGAGAACCTACTGTATAGCACAGGGAACTCTACTCAGTGCTCTGTGATGACCTAAATGGGAAGGAAATCCAAAAAAGAAGGGATATATGTATACATAGAGCTGATCCACTTTGCTGTACACCAGAAATTGACAAAACATTATAAAGCAACTGTACTCCAATAAAAAAAATTGTAATGAAAGTAAACGTTGATTCCTCTGGACACCATTTATTTCATTGATTTGAACTCTTGCCTAAGTCCTATGTACTTAGTAAGCTTTGGTAACAGGGACAGAAGTCGGTGATCCACGGACCTGGAAAAAGAGGCTGGGTACCATCCAGCAACTGCCTTCCGATGTCAGGGAACTGAAGCTTTCCTCCTCCTTCCTTCCTTCCTCATCATTTTATTCTCCTGCATCTGTCCTCTTTTTTCCTTGATTCATCTCCATGTGGTGGTTCAGAGTGTCAATTTCTACACTAGATTCCCTGGGTTCAGATTCTAGGTCACTACTTATTGTGTGCTCTCAAACAACTTATCTAGCTTCACTGTGCCTCAGCTTCCCCAGCATAAGGTGGTGGGTGATACTAGTAATTGCCTCACAAAGTTGCAGTGAGTATAAAATGAGCTCGTGTATGCAGAGCCCACCTGTAGACCAAGTGCCAGGTTAGAAATGAGGGTCAGGAGGCCCGCTCCCGCTTGTGGTATGCAGGTACGTGTGTGTGCACGTGCTAAGTCACTTCCGTTGTGTCTCACTCTTTGTGACCCTATGGACTGTAGCCTGCCAGGCTCCTCTGTCCACGGGGTTCTACAGGCAAGAAAACTGGAGTGGGTTGCCACGCCCTCTTCTAGGGGATCTTCCCGACCCAGGAATGGAAGCCGCGACCCTTATGTCTCCTGCATTGGCAGGCGGGTTCTTTGCCACTACCGCCTCCTGGGAAGCCCGGTACACAGGAACACAAGAGGGTAACAGTTGCAGTTGAGGGTAAAAAAGTCCCTAGTAGGAAAGAGATCTCCCAGTGAATTTACTGATGGGATGGCCAGCAAAAGGGTCCTTGAGGACGAACCAGCCGGTGGAGCAGCTTTCAGGGAGTTCACTGAGGCAGGTGGTAGTGGTACTCCGCTCTCCTGACCTTAGAGCCAGGTACATTTGTGTTGTGGGTGGCTGCCTGTGCACCGTAGGGTGTTGAGCAGCACCCCCGGTCTCTACCCCACTTCCCAAAATGTCTCCAGTCATTGCCAAATGTCTTGGCATTGATCCTGCCAAATGATCAATCCCAATTAAGAACCACTCTTCTAAGATCTAAGGGACCAGGGAACAAAGGAATAACCAAAGAAGTGAGCATGTGTGAGGTCGGCCAGCAGGTGATGGTGGGGAAGGTCAGGGTCTATACACACATACCTGCATACCACAAGCAGGAGCGGGCAGCCTGACCCTCATTTCTAACCTGGCAGTTGGTCTACAGGCAGGCTATGTTTAGGAATCTGAGGATGCTCAAGGTCTGCCTCACCATCCCTGTAGCTGTCCTTTCCACTTCCTGGTGAAGTCTTTCTCACTACTAGCGACCTCCAACTTGTTAACTTGAACAAACAATTTCAGTTCTATTACCGCTGCCAACTATAAAGCAGTTTAATTCCTCTAATAAGACCCAAGACTTCTAAGATATTAGCCCTGAAGGAAAAAAGCATTAGCTGGAGAAGACTATCTACTGAAAGACATAAAAAATAAAGTCCTGAATCAATGGAGGTGTGTGTGTATATCTTGTCACAATTACAAAGATGTGGTGGCCTGTTGGCCTCCTGGAAAGAGGAAGTGCAAGATCCACACCCCACTCTGCTACCTACTGGAAGAGGGGGTGGGATGGTGAGGTATCTGACTTCCTAGGGATGTCCCAACATCGGATCAGGAGGAGGAAGCAGAGCAGGGCCAGGGACTGATTTGCTGAGAGCCATCCAAAGGAAGAAATCCGTGCTGCAGAATACCTGGCAGGGAGGGAGCCTGAGGGTAGAGAGGTATCCATCTGCGAGATAAATTTCAGATTTGGGGTGAAGAGAGGGAAACTATAGCCAGTTCCATCTCAAGACATTTCCCTACTGCAGGCTTGTCAGATCCTGACTAACTAAATGTCAATTTCCCCCAAGTTGCAGTGGCTGCAGAAACTTGCTGAAATGCCCTTCAGTGACATGAGCTGGAGTTATGGGTCACGGTTGTGGGAACTGATTCATCCAGACAGCGAGCACTGAGCAGCTAGTGTGAGGAGAGCACACAGCACAGAGGGGTGGGGAGCTCTTGGAGAGAAGAAGAGACTGAGCAGAGGAGGACAGGACCTAGGACGCACTGGGAGGGAGGGGCCAGCACTTGACTTCTAGACACAGAGAGTGTAGACCTCACTCCAGGTCCCATCACCCAAAGTGAGGATGAAATGTCTTTAAACAAGATTGGTTGGGCAAATTTTCCCCTACAGGATTTCGAAATGGGTAGGAAATGGGGAGGGGAAACTGAAAAGTTTTTCATCTTTTTTAAGAGAGCTGGTTATCTGTGAACGTTGACAGAAGAAATCCAAATGAGAAACATACATTAAATTCAACAGAAGGAAGCTATGGCTTTACAGACTCTCTACAGAGGAAATACTGAGGGAGTAACTCATATCAGTTCAATTGCAAACCGAAAACCACTTCTGTGTAATTCTGATAGTGGAAGGAAGCCAGAGGAGGTAAGCAGAGAGGCCCAAGAGTTTGGGGGCATAAGGGATGGGTGGTTGATGCTCAGATGTGTGTGGAAGCTAAAACGATCAATAACTGGCTACCGTTCAGGGAGACAGACACAGGGCAGGGTTCCTGTGCAGTCAGCGTGTGCCAGTATGGCAGCATTGATTGCTATCAGCCAGCGTCTTTGTATGTTTTGTCGGTGGGCTTCCGTGGTGGCTCAGATAGGTAAAGAATCTGCCTGCAATGCAGGAGAGCCCGCTTCGATCCCTGGGTAGGGAATGTCCCCTGGAGGAGGGCATGGCAACCCACTCCAGTATTCTTGCCTTGAAAATCCTATGGACAGTGGAGCCTGGTGGGCTACAGTCCATCGGGTCGCAAAGAGTCGGACATGACTGAGTGACTTTCAATTTCCATAACAGAGGATGTGGTGGTGGTGGTGGTGGGATTACCTTATTTTCAAAACCAAAACATTCTGTGTAAATACCCCAGATTACCTCTTTGAACATAATTTCTCTTGCATGTGACCTTAATTGTATTCAGCTGACCCGGTGCCTACTTGGGGTTCCGGTGGAACCAAGTGCAGCCTAGTTTCCTCCCAGAAGCCTTTCACTTTCACTGTACTTGTTCTGGTAGGGATCATTCTGCCAGATCAGCCTTTTCCCTTCACTCAACCTCTTTCATTTTGGGTGTTTGTCTATCTAGATTTAGTTTGGGCTATGGAGGGAAGATCTAGTACTATCTCCATGTTACATTGCTTCTGGAAGCATCTCAAATCTTGACTATGGCAAAGAGGAACTATGAAATAATTCAGTGCATGAGCACTATAGGACCTGGTCAGCTTTGCACTGAACAGAACTCCACATCTACATTAGCTCTGCTTTTGCTTCTCAGTATCAAACATCCAGATATAACAGTGCTAGGCACTATTACTTACATCTCTCAATCGGATACAGAATCCAGAATACCCAGTCCAGTTAATGAGAGAGAAAGGCCACCCTTGGAATAACTACTAGATTACAATGTCTTAGCTGTGTATCCCAGGTGGCTCAGTAGGTAAAGATTCATGTTGATATATGGCAAAACCAATACAATATTGTAAAGTTAAAAAAAAATAACTTTAAAAAAAAAGAAAAAAAGAATCTGCCTGCAATGCAGGAGATGCAAGAGACTTGGGTTGGATCCCTGGGTTGGGAAGATCCCCTGAAGGAAGGGATGGCAATCCACTCCAGTATTCTTGCCTGGAGAATCCCATGGACAGAGGAGCCTAGCAGGCTACAGTTCATGGGATCAGAGTTGGACACCACTGAAGTGACTTAGCACACACCTGTGTATCTACCCACTGAATACAGCCTTGATCGTCCGTATAGCTGGCTTACAATGGTAGATCAAAAAATTGTGACAGATGGTCGACAATTCCCAGATTACAGCCCTCAAGAGTTCATATGATAGCTTTCCTTGGTTTCCTATCAGAGGCACACACTCAGCATGCCAGATGAGAAGTACAGAGCCTGTAAGACTCTCAGCCCTAGGTGATCTACAGAATTAGTGATTATTACAAAATGCTGAAATACACAAAGAATACAAAATGCTGCAATACACAAAGAACAAGACTTGTTGGTTAGAATTTGACCGAGGTTGGCTTCAAAATTTTTCTAACATGGGGATGAAGCAACTAGAGTGCAAATGTTCTGACAGAAAAAAAAAGCTGCTTTACTGAGTTTGAGTCTAAGGCAAAAGGATAAGGGGGTCAGAAGAACAAGATAATGTTACCTGCTTTTATATGCAGGTAACATATTATTATTATTATTATTTATTTATTATTTATCTATTATTATTTTTCCTTTGCATGGCTCTTATTATAGTGATCGGTTCTAATGGTCAGTGTTCATATAATAATTAAAATGAAGTTTTTAACTACCCTGCCTGAGGTCCTTCCTTAACACACACATGCTGGTTCCTACCCATCCTTCAAGGCTGTCGTCCTTCATGAAACCTTTTTTGTTCTACATCTAAAAAAGCTCTGCCCATTCAAGCACTTGTCATGACCACTGATTTGCTATTATCAGACCTTCTCCTATCTCCTTATGTGACTTTGTCTTATCGTCCTCAACCACAAGCTCTTTGAGGGCTGGGGTACTGTTCACACTGCCTTGCCCATACTAAAAGCTCTAGAAGGATCTGCTTATCTAAACTGGCTTTCTTGAGACTGTTCAAGTACTTATCCTTTGGCAGGTGCTTTTATGTTTCAGGGAAACAGAGACAAAAAATCAGAAGAGACTCTACCCTTAATGGGCTTACCTTCTTTGTAAAAAAGTGGAAGAGAGGAAACTTTGTGTGTGTCTCTGTACAAAGCTGCAGCAGCAGACTGTAGGAAATAGTATATAAGAGCTGAAAACACATTGGACTCTGAATTAGGATGCTTTGATTTCATTTCTAATTTGATGTGTATCTTGAGTACATTTCTTAACCATTTGTCATCCATTTCCTTATATGGCATAGAGTACATGTCATATTAACATCAAGAAATGTACTCTTTCTTAATAGGGTACATTTGTCATCTATTTCCCTATACGTCATACAGGGATCATATGATTACTGGGGGAATTGATTGAATCGGAAAACAGATGCAAAGCATGTTGCAGGGAACTTCCTCAGCCTGATAAAAAGCATCTATGAAAAACCCATGGCTAAAAGTACACCTAACCTGAAAGTTTGAAAGCTTTCTCCCAAAGATGAGTAATAAGACAAGAATGTCTTGCTCTTACCACTGCTATTTAACATTCTACTGGAAGTCCTAGCCAAGTGCCAAGTGAGAATATGAAATGAAAAGAATCAAGATTGGAAAGGATGATGTAAAATTCTCTGTATTTCCAGATGACACAATATTATATAGAAAACACTAAAGAATCAGTAAAAAAAAAAAAAAAAACCATTAAAGCTAATAAATGCATCCAGCAAGCTTTTAGGATACAAGGCCAATATACAAAGTCAGTTGTATTTCTGTAAACTAGCAAAGAATAACTGGAGAATGAAATTAAAAAAAAAATCCCTTTATAATAGTATTAAAAAGAATAAAATAGCAAGGAATACATTTAACAAAGGAAGTGAAATACTTCTACACTGAAAACCACAAAATACTGTTGAAAGAAATTAAAGAAAACCAAAGTAAACAGAAAAACATCTTATGTTCTTGAATTGAAACTTAAGGTGGCAATACTTAAGGTGGCAAAACTTAAGGTGGAAATACTCCTCAAATTAAATTATGGATTCAAAGCAAATCCTACCAAAATCTCAACTATATTTTTTTGCAAAAACTGACAATCTGAATCTAAAATTCAAATGGAAATGCAAAGGACCAGAATATCCAAAACAGTCTTGAAAAAGAACGAAGCTGGAGGACTTGTGATTCCCAATTTTAAAACTTACTATAGAGCTACATTAATCAAGACAATGTAGTCCTGGCATAAAGACAGACATATAGATCAATGGAATAGAACTGAGATCCCAGAATAAAACCATTCATTTATGGTCAATTGATTTTTGAAAAGAGTACCAAGGCAATTCAAGGGGGAAAATAAGTCTTTTCAACAAATGGTAAAAAGACAACAGGATATCCACATGCAAAACAATGAATCTGAACCCTTATCTCAAACCATAAACAAAATCCAGCTTGTAATGAATCAAAGACCTAAAAGTAAGAGTTTAAAGTATAAAACTCAGAGGTGCTGATAGTCCCTACGGCGGCTGCTCTGGAGCCTAAGGACCCAGGGCATGGGAAGGTAGAAATAGAAGATTATGTGACATTGGAATAGGAGGATTTATCTTGGCGACTTTAGGATGCTGGTTCCATTGTAGGTATAATTACGCAAAGCTAAGAATCCAGGAAAGACTTGCAGAGAAGGAATTAAAAATAAGATTATATATGAAAGTGCCCATCTTGATCCTGAAAGAAAACAAATCAGTGGCAGCAGCAGCAATTGAGCATAGAAAAGAACTCACTTCAGTGTGAACAAAGCTGAGATGAGCTACAGAAAGCATTTTATGTACCATAAGAAGACTTGCAATTTGTAAATAAAGTATGGGTAAGTAGTAAAATAAATTTTTTTTTTAACTCAAAGAAAATTAAGTATAAATCTCCATGACCTTGGATTGGGCAATGTAGTCTTAGGTACAACATCAAAGCACAAACGACAAGAAAACATAGAGAAATTAGACTACATCAAAATTAAAAACTTTTGTTTCAAAGAACACCATTACAAAAGTAAAAAGTCAACCACAGAAATATATGGAAATCATATAGCTGATAAGAAACTTGCATCTAGAACATATAAAGAATTTTTGCAACTCAACGATCAAAAGCAAATCAGTGTTTAAAAGTGGGTGAAGAATCTGAATAGACGTATTTCCAAAGAACATATAAGAATGGTCAACAAACACATGAAACAATGCTCAACTTCATTAACCTTTTGAGAAATGCAAGCAAAAACCCCAATAAGATACCCCTTCACACCTACTAGGAAGGTATAATCAAAGAGGCAGATAATAACAAGTGTTGTTGAGAATATGGGGAAATTAGAATCCTTATTTAGCGCTGCTGGGACTGTTCAGTTCAGTTCAGTCCCTCAGTCGTGTCCGACTCTTTTGTGACACCATGAACCACAGCACACCAGGCCTCCCTGTTCATCAGCAACTCCCGGAGTCCACCAAACCAATGTCCATTGAGTCAGTGATGCCATCCAACCATCTTATCCTCTGTCGTTCCCTTCTCCTCCTGCCCTCAATCTTTCCCAGCATCAGGGTCTTTTCTAATGAGTCAACTCTTCAATTCAGGGGCCCAAAGTATTTAAATTTCAGCTTCAACATCAGTCCCTCCAATGAACACCGAGGACTGATTTCCTTTAGGATGGACTGGTTGGATCTCCTTGCTGTCCAAGGGACTCTCAAGATATTCTCCAATGCCACAGTTCAAAAGCATCAATTCTTTGGTGCTCAGCTTTCTTTATAGTCCAACTCTCACATCCATACATGACTACTGGAAAAACCATAGCTTTGACTAAATGGACCTTTGTTGGCAAAGCGATGTGTCTGCTTTTGAATATACTGTCTAAGTTGGTCATAACTTTCCTTTCAAGGAGCAAGTGTCTTTTAATTTCATGGCTGCAGTTACCATCTGCAGTGATTTTGGAGCCCAGAAAAATAAAGTCAGCCACTGTTTCCCCGTCTATTTGCCATGAAGTGATGGGACCAGATGCCATGATCTTCGTTTTCTGAATGTTGAGCTTTAAGCCAACTTTTTCACTCTCTTCTTCATAGTGCAATTACTGTGGAAAACAGTCTGGCAGTTCTTCAAATGGTTAAACATAGTTACCATATGACCCAGTAATTCAACTCCTAGGTATATGCCCAAGACAAATGAAAACATATCCATAGAAAAACTTTTACACAAGTGTTCATAGCAACATTATGAAAAATAACCAGAAAACAAAAATAACCCAAATGTTCATTAACTGATGAACAGATAAAATATGACATATTCATACAAAAGGAGTTATTACCCAGCCATAAAAAGGAGTGAAACTCTGATATAAGTTAGAACATGGATGGACCTTGAAAACATGCTAAATGAAGGAAGGTAGTCAGAAAAGGTCACACAGTATGTGATTCCATTTATATGAAATGTCTAAAATACTAATCTATAGATACAGAAAAGTTGATTACTGATTATCAGGGGCTGGGGGCTGGTTGGTGGGCAACAGAGAGTAACTGCTTATGAGTATGGGATTTTCTTTGGAAGTGATGAAAATATTCTAAAATTAATTGTGGCGATGGCCACACAACTGTGAATATACTAAAACCCACTGAATTGTGCATTTTAAATACGTGAGTTGTATGGTGTACAAATTACAGGTTAACTAAGAGGAAAAGAGAAGACCAGAAAGTATGTTGGAAAAAGTCTTAAGATGCCATACATAGAGGCACAATCTTTGAAGAATTTAGTCGCAGTGTCAATCCAGAGTTGGATAAACATACGTATACACTTTTCTCAGAGGAACCATTATGTGGCTAGGGACTAGAAAGAAAGCATTGTCAGTGGGACAAGATGAACAAAGCACTTTTACTGGCCACTTCCCAGGACAGGGGAATAGTCCTGTGATACAAACCCATTCCCCAGCCTAATGGTCTTTTACTCTACTCCTCTCCCTGTGTTTCGATAGCTGAAGTAGTGTACTGTTATTAGAAGACTGAAGGTAGCCCACCAGTCCGTGTATGAGAAGCCTGAAATATGTATCTCTTTATTAAGAGTTTCGAGAGTTAGGAAATTCCTAAGATTTCTATACATTGCTCAGGTTCTGCATTACAGATAAACTAGTATTTATAATCAAAGGCTTGGGTTTGTATTATGCTGACCTATTTAGTTTGTTCATTAACCAGTGAGTCATCTCTAGTTCTACGATATGTTGGTCATGGTTCCAAGTCTATTGCTATTACTGCTGCTTTTTGTTTCATTTTTAAAAAGATGTTTCAGTTCAGTTCAGTTGCTTAGTTGTGTCCAACTCTTTGCGACCCCATGGATTACAGCCCGCCAGTATTCCCTGTCCATCACCAACACCCAGAGTTTGCTCAAACTCATGTCCATAGCAGATTAGTGATGCCATCCAACCATGTCATCCTCTGTCATCTCCTTCTCCTCCTGTCCTCAATCTTTCCCAGCATCAGGGTCTTTTCCAATGAGTCAGTTCTTCACATCAGATGGCCAAATTATTGGAGTTTCAGCTTCAGAATCAGTCTTTCCAATGAATATTCAGGTCTGATTTCCTGTAGGATTAACTGGTTGGATCTCCTTGCAGTCCAAGGGACTCTCAAGAGTCTTCTCCAACACCACAGTTCAAAAGCATCAATTCTTTGGTGCTCAGCTTTCTTTATAGTTCAACTCTCACATCCATATATGACTTCTGGAAAAACCATAGCTTTGACTAAATGGACCTTTGATGGAAAAGTAATGTCTCTGCTTTTTAATATGCTGTGTAGGTTGGTCATAGCTTTTCTTGCAAGGAGCAAGCATCTTTTCATTTCATGGCTGCAGTCACCATCTGCAGTGATTTTGGAGCCCAAGAAAATAAAATCTGTCACAGTTTCTATTGTTTCCCCATCTATTTCCCATGAAGTGATGGGACCAGATGCCATGATCTTAGTTTTCTGAATGTTGACTTTTAAGCCAACTTTTTCAGTCTCCTCTTTCACTTTCATCAAGAGGCTCTTTAGTTCTTCTTTGATTTCTGCCATAAAGGGTGGTACATCTGCTTATCTGAGGTTATTGATAGTTTTCCAGCAACCTTGATTCCAGACTGCGCTCTATCCAGTCTGGCATTTCTCATGATGTACTCTGCATATAAGTTAAATAAGCAGGGTGACAATATACAGCCTTGACATACTCCTTTTCCTATTTGGAACCAGTCTGTTTTTCCATGTCCAGTTCTAACTGTTGCTTCCTGACCTGCATACAGGTTTCTCCAGAGGCAGGTCAAGTGGTCTGGTATTCCTACCTCTTTCAGAATTTTCCACAGTTTATTGTGATCCACACAGTCAAAGGCTTTGGCATAGTCAATAAAGCAGAAATAGATGTTTTTCTGGAACTCTCTTGCTTTTTTGATGATCCAACAGATGTTGGCAATTTGATCTCTGGTTCCTCTGCCTTTTCTAAATCTAGCATGAACATCTGGAAGTTCACAGTTCATATGCTGTTGAAGCCTGGCTTGGACAATTTTGATCATTACTTTGCTAGCATGTGAAAGGAGTGCAATCGTGCGGTACTTTGAACTTTCTTTGGCATTGCCTTTCTTTGGGATTGGAATGAAAACTGACCTTTTCCAGTCCTGTGGGCACTGCTGAGTTTTCCAAATTTGCTGGCAGATTGAGTGAAGCGCTTTCACAGCATCATCTTTTAGGATTTGAAATAGCTCAACTGGAATTCCATTACCTCCACTAGCTTTGTTCTTAGTGATGCTTCCTAAGGCCCACTTGACTTTGCACTCCAAGATGTCTGGCTGTAGGTGAGTGATCACACCATTGTGGTTATCTGGGTCATGAAGATCTTTTTTGTATAGTTCTTCAGGGTATTCTTGCCACCTCTCCTTAGTATCTTCTGCTTCTGCTTCTCCTTTGCCTTTAGCTTCTCTTCTTTTCTCAGCTATTTGTGAGGCCTCCTCAGAGGACCATTTTGCCTTTTTGCATTTCTTTTTCTTGGGAATGGTCCTGCCCATGGCCTCCTGTACAATGTCACAAACCTCTGTCCGTAGTTCTTCAGGCACTCTGTCTATCAGATCTAATCCCTTGAATCTGTCTGTCACTTCCACTGTATAATTGTAAGGGATTTGATTTAGATCATACCTGAATGGTCTAGTAGATTTCCCTAGAAATTTCCCTAAGAAGATACTTACACTATTTATATATTCAGTCAATTCATATAAATATGGTAACAATAACAATAACATCTATGGACATGATGCCATTGGTGCATTGGTTACTCAGGAAATCTGCATGGAATTGCTCACTTTTTCTATGGGTTATCATTGTCATGATAAATTATACTACTAATGGTGACTTTATTCACATTTCACAAGCTATTCAAAGACTATCAAAACAGTAGTTTCCAGGGAAACCTGGAGTCAAGCTTAATTGAAAAAATAATCAGTATAGCAGAAATGTATTCTTTGATATGAATTCATCTGTAGAGGCCAAATCACTTCATGAAATCTTTATTTTTTTAATTTATTTTAGTTGGAGGCTAATTATTTTACAATATTGTAGTGGGTTTTGCCATACATTGATATGAATCAGCCATGGGCTTACATGTGTTCCCCACCCTGAACCCTCCTCCCACCTCCCTGCCCATCCCATCTATCTGGGTCATCCCAGTGTAGCAGCCATGAAATCTTTAAACTATATAAACAGTAATACCTAACATACACAGTGTTTCAAGGCATACTTAGTGGCTTTCTCTAGTCTAACCCACCTTGTTCTCTATATATACCTTTCTGCCCTCAGTTTGGAAGCTGGTGAAAAAAACCTAGGGAAATTGTGCCACGACCTGGAGGCCTGTGGCCACAGGACACAAAATTATCTTTACTTTTTCCTTTTTTCTCCTTGGCCATCAATGAATCATGTCCAATTTTTCCACATAGTATCTCTTGCACTTGTCCTTTCTTCTCCATTCTTGTTCACATCTATGGGCTTATGGACTCATAATTAGATTACTACAATAATTATCTAACTGGTTTCCATATTTCCATCTCTCTTGGACTCAAAAGCTTCTGGCAGCAATATAAAAGATTACATTCATAAAAGTAATGTTTAGTCAAGTAATAGCTCCATTCAAAAACCTGGACTGGTTTCCTTCTGTTTCTTGAGTAAACTCCAAATGCTGTTATCCTGGTATTAGAGGCTTTCCAAAATTCAGGTGTGAATTTTCTTTCTAGATTCAGAATCCATTACTCCCTTGAACAAAACTGGCCTCTTCACCATCCCCTGAACTTTTACAGATTATTTCTGCACCTTTGCTTGTGACAGTCCTCCTGCCTAGAATAGCTTCTCATCTTTGAAAGCCTGTTCAAGGCTTTCTTTTCTCCATGAAGTCATCCCTGAACATTAAAACTCACAGAAGCTTCTCATCCCTTGAATATGATATGAGTTATGGATAGCATCATTCATTTGGCAGTTCTCATAGACAACTTATCCTGTCTTATATTGTTAATTCTTGTATTATTTATTTTTGTGTCTATCTTGCCTCCTCAACTAGACTGCAACTTCCTTGAGGGCAGGGGTCATTTGTTATACATTTTAAAATGACCCACAAGGCACAATGCCATGCTGGGGGATAAGATAAAGACTGGTCATTGACAAAAGATTACTCAAGTTTCCCTAAGATGCCTCATTCTCAGGAGGCAGCACTCTCTCTGGGTGATGATTTTTTACACATATGTGCTAAATATAATAGTTTTAAAGGTGAAACTAGCTCTTCACATTACTCCAAGATATTAAGGAATTACAGACTGCTTCTGGAATTTCTGAATTCCTTATTAAAATACAAAATTAACCTTTCATAAGTAATTTAATGTTCCCCTGAAAGCTTAAAAATGATATGTAAAGAAAAATGGCCAAGCCAGGTGCATAATAAGCTCTAAGATTTACTTAATCACAGAGTATTTAAAAAGCCAAAGCTCCATGCAATCCACTTGTATTTCAGTGTCTGTTTTTTCCTTTTTTGTCTATAAAATAGGCTAAACTACATATGAAAAATAAATCTAGGACTTAATGTTTACATGAAAGGCAGCCAAAATTTTATGGATAGTTCAAGGTAAAAATGTTCACATTTGTGAAACCAAGTTCATATCTTGGTTTCTCCTGAATTATTTAGTTAATCTGAGGTTTCTTCATAGTTAGAGATTCAATCCTTAGCCAGCAGCTGCTAAATACGTGATGGTTATGGATACTGACCCAAGAAATGCTGTGATCATCAAGTTCTATCAAAATCCTTATTAACCTTGTTAACTGAAGAAAGTCATCATTACAAAATCCCTACCCTCAGATTCTGCTGCTAAAACTTGGAAGTAACTGCAAATCTCAGAGATGTGTGTTTAGCTTTATGGACAGCCTCAGCTGATGAAACTTAGGCAACAAAGGCTGCTTGCTAGGCAAACACAGGCCCCAAAGGAATCCCTTGCCTCGTATGTAGAGAGACCACTGACTGGAATACCTAGCATCATTGGATCAAAACTTGAAGGACTGGTAAGCCTGGTATTTCTATATATGTCCTTTCTTTGTGAAAATTTCTTTGTTTATATAATGCTTTTGTTTCCTTTAGCCCAGTCTAGACCACTGGAAGGCAAGGTTTCAAATTATCTCCTCAGTTGGAAGTATCCATGTTTCGTGAAAAATTTATCAGTTTTTTTCTCCAACGTCTAGTATAATAATGAATTTAGCTTCCTGTCAAGAAAAACACTAAGTTCAAAGTATTATTTCCTTCACTTCTAATTACAAAGAAGTTTTACCTTTTGAGTGCCATTATACCATTTTACACAGTGCCATTAATATTTTAAGTAACAAGTAAGCAAATCGGATTAAAGTTTTTGAACTCTACTTCTCAGTATATTGATTTATCTTAAAAAGTACAAACTAAGCACAGTGGTGCAATTTTCCAGGCACTTTCAAGTTGCTTAAATATTTACAAATATGTAAGCACCCTGTATGAAAGCATGAAAGTTTTGGTGTCAGGAAGAAACACTCTGTGTATAACAAATCTTTAAATTTTTAACACTTGCACAGCTCCAAATATTCCTGAGAAAGTTCAGTCTTGTTGTCACTTGACATCTGCATGTCCTCATATTTCAGCAGTGTATCTTGGGGAACCATAACTTCGGTCACTTGATGTAACCACTAATTGCACAAAATACATGTAATGTGTTGCTCATCCAGGGAGAATGCATTGGGTCATCTTGTATTATCTAAAACGAAAGAAATGGCATGTTTATCACTAAGCAAAATAGCCATGGCCAAAAAAGGTATGTGTATACGAAATCACAGGCATATTCCAATTTATCACTGACACTTAGCTATTTAAAATGATGTAAAGCAGAAAGAGCAAAGAAAAACATTACTGACTCAAGTCTTCAAAGCTGTATTATAAAGGCAGCGTATCAAAAAAGCAGAAAAGATCTGGTTACTCATTAAGAAAAACAAAACGTTGTAAAATGCAAAATTCAAAAGAAAGTGAGAGGTAATAAAATGTTTAAAATTTTTTTTAATAGACGGTCAGAAAAGAGCCTCAACAGTGAACTATTTGATATGAGTTTATAGATCATCTTCTAAGAGTGGTTCTCAAGTTCACTTGGGGGCTATTCAATATGCAGATACCCATGCCCCTTTCCTGGAGACTTGGGAAATAATTTTAAGTGAAGAGAAAATAAGTCAATATTTCCAAATATACACCATAATTATGTAAACTCATTGATGCAAAAAAAAATTTAATGAAGAACTTCACAAATGTATTAATAATTTTATAACCTATAAGCATAAACCATATATATTCATAATAGTATAGACATTTTAAAAATTATCCATTTTGCGTGATCAAAGGCAACAGATATCTCATGCATGGATTAGATGAAAGAATAGCATACCAACCTCTTTACTGAACAATACCAACTTAGCTTTCGAGCTTTCAAGACTAGGTTCTCAAGTTAGCTTTGAAACTTCAGTAGGAAGCCTGAAAATGGCTTCTGGTGGCAGTAATGGGTCATATCATTTGTGTTGCTACAAATCACATCTTTATTATAAAGTCCATAATACAAGATTTTCCTCTTATAAAAGCTTGAAGAAGTTATAAAAGGACTTCATATTTTGATATAGTGTAACAGATAACACTGAAAAGGGCCGAGGAATATCCAGGCCATATCTTTTTGTCAAGTCATCATTTACGGAGCTAAACAGATAGCTGACATTTCAATGCACAGCTATATTTTATCTTATTTTATATTATTATATTTACCTTTGGGAAATAACAAATCTCAAATTTTGTGACTAAAAATAGTTACTTTATATGGGACTGTAATTGGAAATATTGATTTATAAAACTTCAGTAAAAACTCAACATTTGCCTAAACTAAGGTACATCTAAATATGATACATCATGACCGGACAGCTTTCATAAATATAAACCAATAGAAAGCAAGATTTTCTTGGTTAGCTATAAATATATTATATATAATATATAAGATAGAAGAATGCATAACATATAATGTATAATATATAATATCAAGGGTCTAAAATGTGGTCTCTAGAACTAAATATAATAGCCATGGTTTATAGAAATTAAATGAGAAAGACAGGTGGGAAATATGACAGCAGATTCATAAAGCCCACATTTTGGGGTGTTAAAAAAGAGACAAGGAACTTCCCTGGTGGTCCAGAGGATGGGACTCTATGCTCAGTAGGGTGGTGGGATCAGCCCCTGCTCAGGGAGCTGGATCCCACATGCCACAGCTAAGACGTGGTGCAGCCAAATAAATTTTTAAAAAGAGAGAGAGAGAGAAGAGGCCCAAAATGGAGTCACTTGTGCTAAACCCACATCACCTGAGTTATAATATATGGCCTACTTGTAGTTTTAGCCTTTTCCAGGCATCATGAGAAACACTGGGCTGGAAGAAGCACAAGCTGGAATCAAGATTTCCAGGAGAAATATCAATAACTTCAGATATGCAGATGACACCACCCTTATGGCAAAAAGTCAAGAGGAACTCAAAAGCCTCTTGATGAAGGTGAAAGAGGAGAGTGAAAAAGTTGGCTTAAAACTCAACATTCAGAAAACGAAGATCATGGCATCTGGTCCCATCACTTCATGGGAAATAGATGGGGAAACAGTGGAAACAGTGTCAGACTTTATTTTTTTGGGCTCCAAAATCACTGCAGATGGTGACTGCAGCCATGAAATTAAAAGACGCTTACTCCTTGGAAGGAAAGTTATGACCAACCTACATAGCATATTCAAAAGCAGAGACATTACTTTGCCAACAAAGGTCTGTCTAGTCAAGGCTATGGTTTTTCCTTTGGTCATGTATGGCTGTGAGAGTTGGACTGTGAAGAAAGCTGAGCACCAAAGAATTGATGCTTTTGAACTGTGGTGTTGGAGAAGACTCTTGAGAGTCCCTTGGACTGCAAGGAGATCCAACCAGTCCATTCTGAAGGAGGTCAGCCCTGGGATTTCTTTGGAAGGAATGATGCTGAAGCTGAAACTCCAGTACTTTGGCCACCTCATGTGAAGAGTTGACTCATTGGAAAAGACTCTGATGCTGGGAGGGATTGGGGGCAGGAGGAGAAGGGGACGACAGAGGATGAGATGGCTGGATGGCATCACTGACTTGATGGACGTGAGTCTGAGTGAACTCCGGGAGTTGGTGATGGACAGGGAGGCCTGGCGTGATGCGATTCATGGGGTTGCAAAGAGTCGGACACAACTGAGAGACTGAACTGAACTGAATCTTAACTAGTCAAAAAAGTACATATATTACTTTCAAGTTTGGAATTTCCTGGTCAGCACTAGTGAGGTAATCCAACTGACAGACCTTTGCTGTGCTCCAGAGGAAGGTGAGCTTGCTGGAAACAATCAGGTCTCTTTTAGAATAACTTCCTTGATCTGACTCCTTGTACCTGTAAAAGGCTTCCATTTTCTATGGCTCTTCAGAGCTTCTTTCAGTCTGCTACATGGGATCCTGCTGGACTTGTGAATCACTGAATAAAGCCAAAATCTTTAAAACTGACTCACCTGACTCTGAATAAAAAGCAGAGACATTACTTTGCTGACAAAGGTCCATATAGTCAAAGCTATGGTTTTTCCAGAGTTGGACCATAAAAAAGGCTAAGTGCCCAAGAATGGACACTTTCAAACTGTGGTGTCGGAGAAGACCCTTGAGAGTCTCTCGGACTGCAAGGAGATCCAACCAGCCCATCCTAAAGGAAATCAGTCCTGAATATTCATTGGAAGGACTGATTCTGAAGCTGAAACTCCAATATTTGGCCATCTGATGCAAAGAACTGACTCACTGGAAAAAGCCCTGATGCTGGGAAAGATTGAAGGCAAGAGGAGAAGGGGATGACAGAGGATGAAATGGTTGGATAGCATCACTGAATAAATGGGCATGTGTTTGAGCAAACTCCAGGAGGTGGTGAACGACTGGGAAGCCTGGTGTGTTGCAGTCCATGGGGTTGCAAAGAGTTGGACATGACTGAGCAAGTGAACAACCACAGTTGAATTTTGTTTTTTCACAAGGAAAAAAGAACCATATAGAATGCTCTAAATAACTTGATCATCATAATAGCAGTAAATTGAATAATTTGCTTTCAATTTGAATAATTTAGAGTTCAAGGCTAGGTCATACAGTTGCATGCAAATTCTACAACTGTAATATATATTGCCTTAAAATGCTATAATTGTTTTATATTTTTGTAAAGGAGGAGTTTTGCTGTTTTTTCCTATGGACAATGGAGAAGAGAACCCCATAAACTAGACAGTTTCTAGGAACAAATTGTGTAGTCTATTTGATTAAAGTATTCCCCAGATGGCTCAGATGGTAAAGAATTCACCTACAATGCAGGAGACCCGAGTTTGATCCCTGGGTTCAGAAGATCCCCTGGAGAAGGAAATGGCAACCCACTCCAGTATTCTTGCCTGGAGAATTCCACAGACAAAAGAGCCTGGTGAGCTACAGTCCATGGGGTCACAAAGAGTTGGACATGACTGAGTGACAACACTTCAACATAACCCAGAAGGGTGAGGGTGAAGAGAGGCATATCCCCACCGTACTCAGGGGCTGAACCTGAGACACAGACAATAAAGGAAGTGGAATGATTCCCTGCCTGCCTAGTCCTGATCACTGGACTGCTTTAGGAAGGAGACAAAAAAGGACCTCGGAAAACTGAGCAGCAAAGATATGCCTTGGGATGGTTTACACTCACTCTTAAGTGGGTTAACAGAAGTCAAGATGACAAAAAGAGGAAACAGATCACTGAGTCCAGACTCCTCAGGCTGGCGAGATTCCCTGCCATGAGAATAGGAGAGCAGGAGACTGGGATGACTCATCTCATTGAAAGATGGATGATGAAAGTCTGGCTGCCTGGCTTCTCCATACTGAGAAGATGACCATGGTTAGAAAATTGGACTCCTGGTCATGCAGTACAACTTTGGACTAATTATAACAAATTTCCCAAAGTCCTTTCTAACAGGAGTTAGATACCACAAGAAAGGTAGAGCTTGGAGTCAACTAGCTCCTGTTTTCTTTGAAATCTTTCTTCTCCCCCTCCCCATCATTATACTGCAGTGCTTTGGCACTAACCATGGTCAGTCTATTTGTAAGGACACCCTCCATGTGATGGTCTCACGCAGGGGAGTGTCTTCAGGCAAGCAGTGAAATGCTCATACCAGGACAGAGGAGGTTCTCCTTTCTGGAACCAGCAATAAGAATGTGTTCTCTAAAGGGCTGTAGTTATCCTTGTTTCTTTTAAGGGGTCTTAATTTCATAAAAAATTGAGAGTCTGAAGAGTTTCTGAAGCAAATATTGATCTTATTGGCTGTTTTCCTTCTTAAGGAAAGCAAAGAGATATTATGTAAGCTCAATAGGGCTCAGGCACTGAGGACCAGACCATCAGGCCATGACTTTTACATCTGTCGTGAAGACGTTAAAATAGCTGAGTGACAATCCATGTATAGAGTAGTTGTAAACACAGATTTCAGGAGCCTAATATAGGAATGACATTTACCAGGATAATTCAGGAGTACTCTGGTTTTAAGGTAAGTAGATCTATAAAAGTCTTAACTACTTAATTATGACAGAATTTGGCTGTCAGTGGTGAGCAGATCTTTGCTTCTATATGTTTCAGGTTGTGAACTATATAACTAAGCTAGTTATAACTGACATTAACAGTCAGTCAAACATTAGAATGCTAGGTATTATGAAATGAGAGTTTTGCAGGCTGTATGGGTATTAACACAATTCCTGAATTTGGGGATTCACTCAGGATCTCACCTAAATGATCATACAGTTGTCCCTCAGTATCCCCAGATGATTAGTTCCAGGGCCACTGTCCTCCTTCCCCCATGGATATTAAACTCTGAAGATGCTCAAGTTCCTTATATAAAATCACACACTATTTGCATATAACTTATGCATATCCTCTCCTGTACTTTAAAATCATCTCTAGATAATGTATAACAGCTAATACAATGTAAATGTTATGTAAATAGCTGCCTACATGCAGGAAATTCAAGTTTGGCTTTTTTGGAACTTTCTGGAAATTTTTTTTCAAATATTTTCGATCTTCAGTAGGTTGAATCCCTGGATGCGGAAGCTGCGAATATGGAGGGCCAACTGTAACTAGTTTCTTACAGCTAAAACAGGGATATTCATTTAGGGATCTGGCTGCTGAGCCAATCATTTCACTTCTCTAGGACCCTTCTTGAGAGACTCTTAGCCATGCTCACAGTAGATTAACTAGACTTGCACAGCTACTCACTTCTAATGGCACAGTGGTGCACAGAACAAAATAGCTTACTACATGAACAACTGCTGAAGCAACTGCCAGTAATTGCTTCAAATCTGATTTGCGGTATAGAACAAGGTGGCAGAGGAGTGGACATGGAGTGCATCTCTCTCCATGGATACATCAGGACTACACATTCAGACACAGAAGTGCTTGCAGAACAGCAGCTGAGAGCAGACGGGAGTACCCGACCACTGGAAAAGAGTATATAGAAGCATGCAAACACTCGGTAGGACAAAGGAACTAGGGGGAAAAACAGGAGTGTTACTAGGGCTGGACCTGCCCTCGGTGGGTGCTGAAACCGAAGGTGGGGTCCAATCCCCACACTGGGGCAATCATCTGGGTCAGAGGAGAAACATTTAAGGTTGAGAATGAAACAGCTGATCTGTGGTAGCCTAAATGGAATGAGAATAAGACAGTCCTTGCCACAGCCATACATACCCCGGACAGGGAAGCAGGTCCCCTGCAAGGCACAGCAGCTGGAAGCTGGAGCGCTGGGATTGTGGAGCAATTCCAGGGTGAGGGCTGCTGTTGACTGTGGCAAGACTGACCTAGGAGATGTGAGGGAGGAAATTGTGGTGGAAAGTGCCTGTGGTGGAAAGCTAGGCAGCCACGGAAGCAAGACGATACTGCTGGAGCCATCACCATAGCCTCTCTCTCCCCACATGCCAGCACTGGCAGCTGAACAATAGAGAGGCTGGCCCATCAAACCCCTGACTGCACTGAACTACAGAGCAGGACCCCATCCAGGGTGTTCCTCGAAGTGACTGATGTGCTGAACTACAGAGTAGGACCCCTACCTACCGGGGCCTCTCTATGTGCCTGACATGCTGAACAACAGTGAAGGACCCCAGGCAAGGGAGATCGCTAAGTGCCTAAATGTGAGGAGCTACAGAGAAACACTAGCCAAAGAGGTCTTCTGATCGCCAGCTACCAGAGGCTCAAAAAAGATTCTGATAGGGCAATAACTCCTACAGCAGAGGCAGTCCGTATCCCTGAACACTTGGTGCTGCCATGATCCCTGAAGGCAGCTGCGCCACCTTCATGCTCAACCCTCACTGGGGCAGAGCTGCCACAGGCAAAAAAAAATCTTGCATCTACGCACATGGGGTTGCTTTGGTTGTGTCCAACTCTGTGACCCTGTGGACTGTGGACTGCCAGGCTTCTCTGTCAGGGGGGTTCTCCAGGCAAGAATATTGGAGTGTATTGGCCAATATTGGTTGCCATAACTTTCTAGAGCACTGCGTTTATTGCTGCCCTAGCCTCCAACCATCCTGAGTACTTGGTGCTGCCTGAAACCTGTGACCCAAGCAACTGCACCACGTCCGTAGCTGGCCCTCACTGGGGCAGACCCAAGTCCTCCAGGGCAGCCTCAGGAACAAACCCAAGTGGATGACCCATGTGCAAAGGTGGAAATAAACCACAATTGAAACCCGGGGGCAGTGTGGCTAAGAAAGAAGACCCAAAACCTTCCCACCAGCTGTACAAGCTGCAGATTAAATCCACACGATCAACTAGGCAGACTCTGTGTCTATGGGATATATAAAAGGACACTGAGAGCTCCCACCAAAGAAAACGCAATATTTCTTATAGCTGTGTACATTGGAGAAAATTTTTGAAAAGATTATACTTGATAATTTCCACAACATGGATAAGGAAATGGTCAATCAAGTCCAGGAGTTGCAAAAAAAGGAAGAAAGAGTTTAACCTTGAAGTCTGGGAAAAGGAGACCTCAAACACAGTAAGTTTAAAAAATTATTGAAAAGGCAGAGAAATACTACACAAATGAAGGAACAAACTAGAAACACAGAAGTCCAAATAAATGAAGAAGAAATAGGCAAACTACCTGAAAAAGAATTCAGAATAATGATAGTAAAGATGATCAAAACCTTGAAAACAGAATGGAGAAAATGTAAGAATCAATTAACAATGACCTAGAAGAATTAAAGAATAAATATACAGGGACAAACAATACAATTACTGAAATTAAAAATACTCTAGAAGGAATCAATAGCAGAATACCTGAAGCAGAAGAATGGATGAGTGAGCTGGAAGATAAAATGGTGTCAGATCAGATCAGATCAGATCAGTCACTCAGTTGTGTCCGACTCCTTTCGACCCCATGAATTGCAGCACACCAGGCCTCCCTGCCCATCTCCAACTCCCCAGAGTTCACTGAGACTCACGTCCATCAAGTCAGTGATGCCATCCAGCCATCTCATCCTCTGTTGTCCCCTTCTCCTCCTGCCCCCAATCCCTCCCAGCATCAGAGTCTTTTCCAATGAGTCAACTCTTCACATGAGGTGGCCAAAGTACTGGAGTTTCAGCTTCAGCATCATTCCTTCCAAAGAAATCCCAGGGCTGATCTCCTTCAGAATGGACCGGTTGGATCTCCTTGCAGTGCAAGGGACTCTCAAGAGTCTTCTCCAACACCACAGTTCAAAAGCATCAATTCTTTGGCGCTCAGCTTTCTTCACAGTCCAACTCTCACATCCATACATGACCAAAGGAAAAACCATAGCCTTGACTAGACGGACCTTTGTTGGCAAAGTAATGTCTCTGCTTTTGAACATGCTATCTAGGTTGGTCATAACTTTCCTTCCAAGGAGTAAGCGTCTTTTAATTTCATGGCTGCAGTCACCATCTGCAGTGATTTTGGAGCCCAGAAAAATAAAGTCTGACACTGTTTCCACTGTTTCCCCATCTATTTCCCATGAAGTGATGGGACCAGATGCCATGATCTTCGTTTTCTGAATGTTGAGTTTTAAGCCAACTTTTTCACTCTCCTCTTTCACCTTCATCAAGAGGCTTTTGAGTTCCTCTTGACTTTCTGCCATAAGGGTGGTGTCATCTGCATATCGGAGATTATTGATATTTCTCCCGGCAATCTTGATTCCAGTTTGTGTTTCTTCCAGGCCAGCGTTTCTCATGATGTACTCTGCATATAAGTTAAATAAACAGGGTGACAATATACAGCCTTGATGAACTCCTTTTCCTATTTGGAACCAGTCTGTTGTTCCACGTCCAGTTCTAACTGTTGCTTCCTTACCTGCATACAGATTTCTCAAGAGGCAGATCAGGTGGTCTGGTATTCCCATCTCTTTCAGAATTTTCCACAGTTTATTGTGATCCACACAGTCAAAGGCTTTGGCATAGTCAATAAAGCAGAAAGAGATGTTTTTCTGGAACTCTCTTGCTTTTTCCATGATCCAGAGGATGTTGGCAATTTGATCTCTGGTTCCTCTGCCTTTTCTAAAACCAGCTTGAACATCAGGAAGTTCACGATTCACATATTGCTGAAGCCTGGCTTGGAGAATTTTGAGCATTACTTTACTAGCGTGTGAGATGAGTGCAACTGTGCGGTAGTTTGAGCATTCTTTGGCATTGCCTTTCTTTGGGATTGGAATGAAAACTGACCTTTTCCAGTCCTGTGGCCACTGCTGAGTTTTCCAAATTTGCTGGCATATTGAGTGCAGCACTTTCACAGCATCATCTTTCAGGATTTGGAATAGCTCAACTGGAATTCTGTCACCTCCACTAGCTTTGTTCGTAGTGATGCTTTTTAAGGCCCACTTGACTTCACATTCCAGGATGTCTGGCTCTAGGTCAACTGCTAAAAGCAGAATAAAGTAAAAAGAATGAAACGAACTGAGGATAGTCTCAGAGACCTCTGTGACAATATTAAACACACCAATATTCGAATTATAGGGGCCCTAGAAGAAGAAGAGAAAAAGAAGGGGTATAAGAAAATTTTTGAAGATATTATACTTGATAATTTCCGCAACATGGATAAGGAAATGGTCAATCAAGTCCAAGAGTGGTAGAGTCCCATAAAGCATAAACCCAAGGAGAAACACACCAAGACACATACTAATCAAACTAACAAAGACTAAACACAAAGAAAGAATATTAAAAGCATCTAGGGAAAAGCAAGGAGTAACATACAGGGAAACCCCATATGTTTAACAGCTGATCTTTCAGCAGAAACTCTGAAGGCCAGAAGAGACTGGCAGGATATATTTAAAGAACTGAAATGGAAAAATCTACAACCAAGATTACTCTACCTGGCAAGGATCTCATTCAAATTTGATGGAGAAATCAAAAACTTTTCAAACAAGCAAAAGTTAAGAGAATTCAGTACCATCAAACCAGCTTTACAAGAAATGTTACAGGGACTCTATAGTCAGGAAATACAAGAGAAGAAAAAGTTCTACAGAAAAAAACCCCAATTAAGACAATGGCATTAGGAATATATCAATAATTACTTTAAGTGCAAATCGATTAATTGCTCCAACCAAAAGACACAGACTGGCTAAATGGATACAAAAACAAGACCCATGTATATGCTGTCTACAAGAAACCCACTTCAGACCTAAAGACACATATAGACTGAAAGTGAGAGGATGGAAAAGTGTATTCGATGCAAATGGAAAGCAAAAGAAAGCTGGGGTAGCAATCCTCATATCAGACAAAGTAGACCTTAAAATAAAGAATATTATAAGAGATAAGGAAGGACTCTACATAATGATCAAGGGATCAATCCAAGAGAAAGACATAACAATTGTAAATATCTATGCACCCAACATAGGAGCACCTCAATACATAAGACAAGCACTAGCAGACATAAAAGGAGAAATTGACAGTAACACAATAAGTAGGAGACTTTAACACCCCACTCGCACCAATGGAAAGATCATCAAAACAGAAAATTAATAATGAAATACAAGTCTTAAATGATTCATTAGATGAGATGGATCTCATTGACATCTTCAGGACATTCCAGCCACATGCAGAAGGATACACCTTCTTCTCAAGTACCCATGGAACATTCTCCAGGATAGACCACATCTTTGGTCACAAATGAAGCCTCAGTAAATTTAATAAAATTGAAATCATATCAAGCATCTTTTCCAACCACAATGCTATAAGACTAGATATCAAGTATGATGAAAAAAATCTAAAAAGTACAAACACATGGAGATTAAAGAGTACATTTTAAAATAACAAGCAGATTACTGAAGAAATAAAAAGGGATATCAAAAAATTCCTAGAAACAAGTGACAATGAAAACACGGCAACTCAAAACCTATGGGATGCAGCAAATGCAGTTCTAAGAGGTAAGTTCATAGTAATACAATCCTATCTCAAGAAACAAGAAAAACATCAGACAACCTAACTTTAAACCTAAAATGTAAAAAAAAGAGCAAAAAAACCAAGATTAGTAGAAAGAAACAAATCATCAAGATCTGAAAAAGAAATGAAAAAAATGAAATGAAAAAGAAACGAAAGAAACAATAGTAAAGATTAATAAAATGAAAAGCTGGTTCTTTGAGAAGATAAAATGGACAAACCATTAGGCAGACTCATCAAGAAAAAAAGAGAGAAGAATCAAATCAACAAAGTTAGAAATAAAAAAGGAGAGGTTACAACAGACAATGCAGAAATACAAAGGATTATAAGAGAGTATTATGAACAATTATATAGCAAGAAAATGGATAACCTGGAAGAAATGGACAGATTCTTAGAAAAGTTTAGTCTTCAAAGAGTGAATAAGGAATAAATAGAAATTATGAACAACCCAATTACAAGCACTGAAATTGAAGCTGTGATCAAATTTCTCCCAAAAAACAAGAGCCCAGGACCAGATGGCTTCACAGGAGAATTCTATCAAACATTTAGAGAAAAGCTAATGGCTATCCTTCTAAAACTCTTTCAAAAACTGCAAAGGAAGAAAAACTTCCAAACACATTCTATGAGACCACCATCACCCTGATACCAAAACCAGATACAGACAACACAAAAAAGAAAACTACAGGTCAATATCACTGATGAACATAGATGCAAATATCCTCACAAAATTTTAGCAAACAGAATTCAACGAAACATTAAAAAGCTCATACACCATGATCAAGTTGAGTTTATTCCAGGGATGCAAGGATTCATCAATATATACAAATCAATCAATGTGATACACCATATTAACAAATTGAAAGATAAAAAAGCACATGATAATCTCAATAGGTGCAGAAAAATCATTTGACAAAATCCAGCACCCATTTATGATTAAAACTCTTCAAAAAATGTAATCAATACTGTGAAAATGACTATACTACCAAATGCAATCTACAGATTCAATGTGATCCCTGTCACAATTACCAATGGGATTTTTCACAGGACTAAAACAAAAAATTTCACAATTCATATGGAAACACAAAAGACCCAAAAGACCCCAAATAGCCAAAGCAGTCTTGAGAAAGAAGATTAGAGCTGGAGGAATTGACTTTCCTGATTTTAGATTATACTACAAAGCTACAGTCATCAAGATAGTATGGTACCGGCACAAAAACAGAAATATTCACCTATGGAACAAGATAGAAAGCCCAGAGATAAAGTCACGCACCTATGGATACCTTAGTTTTGACAAAGGAGGCAAGAGTATACAATGGGGCAAAGAGAATCTCTTCAATAAATGGTCCTGGGAAAACTGGACAGCTACATGTAAAAGAATGAAATTAGAACACTGCCTAACACCATACACAGATAAACTCAAAATGGAGTAAAGATCTAAATATAAGACCAGAAACTATAAAACTTTTAGAGGAAAATATAGGCAGAACACTCAATGACATAAATCAAAGCAACATCCTCTATGACCCACCTCCTAGAGCAACAGAAATTAAAACAAAAGTAAACAAGTGGGACCTGATTAAACTTAATAGCTTTATCACAACAAAGGAAACTGTAAGCAAGGTGAAAAGACAATCCTCAGAATGGGAGGAAACAATAGGAAATGAAACAACTGACAAGGGATTAATTTCCAAAGTATACAAGTAGCTCATACAACTCAATACCAGGAAAATCAAACAACCCAATCAAAAGGTGGCAAAAAGACCTAAACAGACATTTCTCCAAAGAAGACATACAGATGGCTAACAAACACATGAAAATGAGCTCAACATCACTCATTATTAGAGAAATGCAAATCAAAGCTACAATGCGGTATCATCTCACTCCAGTCAGAATGGCCACTGTCAAAAAGTCTACAAACAATAAATGCTGGAGAGGGTGTGGAAAAAAGGGAACACTCTTGCACTGTTGGTGGCAATGTAAATTGATACAGCCACTCTGGAAGATGGTTCCTTAAAAACCTAGGAATAAAACCACCATATTACCCAGCAATCCCACTCTTAGGCATATACCCTGAGGAAACCAAAATTGAAAAAGACACATGTATCCCACTGTTCATTGCAGCACTGTTTACAATAGCTAGAACATGGAAGCAACCTGGATGTCCATCGACAGATGAATGGATAAAGAAGTTGTCATACATATACACAGCCAAAAAGGAACATATTTGAGTCAGTTCTGATGAGGTGGATGAACCTAGAGCCTATTATACAGAGTGAAGTCAGTCAGAAAGAGAAAGTTAAATATTGTATACTGATGCATATATACCGAATCTAAAAGTTGGTACTGAAGAATTTATTTGCAAGGCAGCAATGGAGAAACAGACATAAAGAAAAGACTTATGGACATGGGGAGAGGGGAGGAGAGGGGAGATGTATGGAGAGAGTAACATGGAAACTTACATTACCACATGTAAAATAGATAGCCAACTAAATTTGCTATATCTCTCTCAAGAAACTCAAACAGGGGCTCTGTATCAACCTAGAGGGACAGAATGGGGAGGGAGATCGGAGGGAGGTTCAACAGGGAAGAATATATGTATAGCTATGGTTGATTCCAGAGAAGGCGATGGCACCCCACTCCAGTATTCTTGCCTGGAAAATCCCATGGATGGAGGAGCCTGGTAGGTTGCAGTCAATGGGGTCGCTAAGAGTTGGACACGACTGAGCGACTTCACTTTCACTTTTCACTTTCATGCATTGGAGAAGGAAATGGCAACCCACTCCAGTGTTCTTGGCTGGAGAATCCTGGGGATGGGGGAGCCTGGTGGGCTGCTGTTTGTGGGGTCGCATAAAGTCGGACAGGACTGAAGCGACTTAGCAGCAGCAGCAGCAGCAGCAGCAGCATGGCTGACGTATTTTGATGTTTGACAGAAATAAACAAAATTCTGTAAAGCAATTATCTTTAAATTAAAAAATAAATAAATTTTAAAAACTCTAATTTTCATTACATTATTTAATGGTTAAAGAATATACAAACAAATTTTAAAATAACAGACTTGATTTCATTGTAACACCATTTCAAACTAATTGGTTTGCTAAGTAACATTTTAGGGACCCAGATCATGTTTTCCTTTTCAATCACTCTAATACTTGCCTGTTCATGAATAATGTCAGACAATTCTTTCGCCATGTCTCTGAAATTTGACGTGAGCTCTTCATGGTATTCAATCTGATCCTCTTTCATTAACCACTCATTTAGTTCCAGTGCAATGCTGCATGCTTGGATGAACTTCCTGTAGATGAAGATCAAAGGTAAAGTTTTTGTTACTTATTACGCAAAAGTCTCACTGACCATTTAATATTTACTTTAACCATGGTTTGCCTAGAAGGAAGAATAGAATCCCATATTTTCTCACTGTGGTTTTGTTAATGCCATCTCCTAATCTGAAATATCTTTTCTTTTCCATCTTTGCTTCTGGTTTCTTATCTCTTTCAAAACCTAGCTCAAAATATTTAACCCTCTAGGAAGCCAACCTGCTCAGTCATTTACGTGATATGGTATCAGCTATGCTTGTGCTCACAGTAATTTATATCTGTAGATAATGTCATTTATTCAAAAATAGCTAATTTGGGGCTATGTACCCAGTACAGTGCTGGGTGTTATAGGTATGAAGTATCTGCCCTGGGTTGGTAAGAGTGGTGACAGGGAGTTGATGACTTATCATAAAAATATCTTTCCATTATTTCATATGTATATGTTTAATGTGCATAATTAGAATGCAAAACTTAGGGGACAAAGTACCTCACTGACCATTTGTTCTGTATCCCTATGATAGCAACTAGTAGAATCTTTTTTTACATGCCAGGCATTAATACGGAGAAGGCAATGGCACCCCACTCCAGTGCTCTTGCCTGGAAAATCCCCTGGATGGAGGAGCCTGGTGGGCTGAAGTCCACGGGGTCGCTAAGAGTCAAACACGGCTGAGTGACTTCACTTTCACTTTTCACTTTCATGCACTGGAGAAGGAAATGGCAACTCACTTCAGTGTTCCTGCCTAGAGAATCCCAGGGATGGGGGAGCCTGGTGGGCTGCCGTCTATGGGGTTGCACAGAGTCAGACATGACTGAAGCAACTTAGCAGCAGCAGCAGGCATTAATAAATATTGAATGAATGACTACTGGTTACTATGTAACCTGAAATAGCTGATAATACAGAGATAGGAAAAATAAATGAAGTAAGTTGGGAGCAAATGAGTGGAAGTTCTCCTTCTACTCAGTCTGCTTTACTCATCTCTCCCTCTTATTCTGAATGTAAACTCTTTTATACACAAAACAGATTTTTTCTACTTCGTGATCATTCAAACATGCCTTGCCTTAGAGGGACTCTCAGACCAGAGATGATATCGTATGCCCTAGTCTGGCAGAATCCAAGTGGAACTAAGGATACAGGATAGAAGTAAGCCTATCCAACCCTTCCTACCCTAAATGATCTGGAAAAGCTGTGACATGAGGTCAGTCAGGCAAAGGAGGAAATCACGTAATGAATGTAGGCTTCTGTTTGTGTCACAATATCCAGAGCAATGAAGTGGTTGCCATATTTAATGCCTTGGGTCATTAGGAGATTGTTACAGTTCGGCAGCAAGAAAGAGATCACACATTTCCTCACTACCTAAAATACCATTGGAAGGTAACTTAAACTTTATAAAAGGGAATCGATAATTTTTTAGAGGGACATAATTTGGTGAATATTTTGGTTTCACTTAAGAAGACAATGGAGTAAAAAAAAATAGTGGTCTGATCTGAAAACTACAAAGCACTTACCTAAACATGTCTTTCAACTCATTTACTTTTTTGGGTGGATACTTGCTATCTTGACTGTCATTTAAGACAGCCCTTGCATATGCCAATGGACCTGCATTTACCTAAATTACAAAAGGAGAAAAATGAGAGTTGTCAGAATGTAATTAAAAAGTCATTTTTGCATTTCTCTTTTTAAAAAGAATACTATATTAAAGATCCATACCTGAGAAACATATTTACTATCTTATTATAAATTTACTTAAAAAAGATTAACTAAAGCAAATCATCTGCCAAAATTATACTCTAACAAGTTACTTAACAATTTCTCCTATCTAAATATAGGGCTTGGCTATAGTCAGAGGGATTTATGTTAAAGCTATCTGACATAACAAAAAATTTACAGAAACTGAACATAATGTCTTTATTAAATTAATAAATAATGTAGAGGTTTTTGCACCCAGTCAGAGTATAAGACAATTACAATTAGTGTTTGTTCTGTGCCCTTATGAAAGTGAGAGGAACAACAAGAAACGTTTAATACATGGTTAGCAACCAACATACCTGCACTGAAACACAGCCCTGCAATTTAAGTAGGAGCTGAATCATGTCCACGTCAGCAGAAGAGCAAAGCTCTGCAGCTTTATTTTATTTTATCCGTGGCAACATCAATTGTCTTTAAATGAATCTGCTGTTCATAGTTTATAGAAATCCTCTTCACATATGGAAACGAGTTTGAAGCTATTAAAGATTAAGATTGACAGATGAGTTTTTAAGATAGTAAATCAGCCAAATTAAAAAAAAATCTATTGTGCTTAATTCTCCCCATATTTTCTCTGGAAAATCCCTTAGAGACCAAATAGGTGCCTTATTACTTCAGGACTGAAGGAGAAATTCTCTCTGAGACGACTCAGACTAAGCATGAATTACATACTTACATATGGGAAAGGAATGGTTTATAACATAGCATGTTTGTGTAAGTGAGTGACTGAACAGCAGAACAATAAATGATTAAAATTTCAATTACATTTTCCTGCTGACCAGCTGCTACTTGTATGTATCAAAAAAGATCATGTCAAACAAAGAAGTTATGCCAAGTCCTACTTACTAGTCAAGATTGTACGGCGTTTGCACTGTTCCTCTATACAGCCTTGCTTTTTGCCTGACAATGTATAAGGAGCCTCAAAAACAAATCTGTTGATATTATGGTTTCTTTCAAACTCAGTTTTTCTTTCTGTGAGTTCTTTATCATCAAAGTAGGGCTTCACATAAGTGACTTGGATATGAGCATATTTGGGATCAAGCTCTTTGACATTTACCTGGAAAGTAAGAAAGTTTTGTGTTTTATTAAACAGGAGGGAAAATGGGGTACAGGTAAGCTACTAACCCCTCTGAGATCAACTGTGGAACAGTGTCATTGAATACACTGGGAGATGAATACACAGTTGGAAGAGATCTTTGCTCTTTCTTCAAGGATTGTCTCCTTCTGATTATTAAGAAGTTACAGAAGCTATTTGGAGATTACAGAAATGTAGACAGAAAAAACTGCAATGCTACCACTCAGCAATGACCATCATTTACATTCTCATATATTTCCTTGTAATCTTTTTTTCTATGCATATATATTTATTTACAAACTGGAGATCATGCTGAGCATTGCTTTATCATTTGCTTTTTTAAAAAATTTACTTTTATTTGCTTTTACGTTACATTCAATTTCTTTTTTAAAATTTTTACTTATTTTTATTTTTTAATTTTTATAATATAAATTTGTTTATTTTAATTGGAGGCTAAGTACTTTACAATACTGTACTGGTTTTGCCATACATTGACTTGAATCCACCACTGTTGTACATGTGTTCCCCATATATTAAAATGGCTAACTGCACATTTGAAAGTGACAGTGAAATCGCTCAGTCGTGTCCGACTCTTTGCGACCCCATGGACTGTAGCCTATCAGGCTCCTCCGTCCATGGGATTTTCCAGGCAAGGGTGCTGGAGTGGATTGCCATTTCCTTCTCCAGGGGATCTTCCCAACCCAGGAACCGAATCCGGGTCTCCCACATTGTGGGCAGACACTTTACCATCTGAGTTCCACCTCAAAAAATACCTATTACAGAGAGGATTCTCAGAAGATGGCAGAGCACCAGACGTCTATCTTCTTATAGAGACAATAGTTACACCGTCATTACCTATCTGATGGAACAATTTTGGATCTCTGGAATCTGTTGAAGACTTGCAACTTCCAGGGGAAGGCTTGGACAGAAAATTGCCTTAAATTTGATTTTGTTCAATTTTAACTGTGGGCACAATGGCAGCCACCCATACCTCATCCCTCAAGTACTATGGCAGATAGCTGTGTGCATATTCCTAGAGCAGCTTGTAGGAGCCAGGATGAACAAAGACCCTGTCTTCCAAATATTGTGAATCTGTGCTATGACTGCTGATTGCTGCTTCTGGTCACAGGGGGACAGTCAAAGAGGCTGTGGCCATTTTTATACCACCTCTTCCCTTTGTTGCAATGCCCTCCCCCTCTGCCTAAAGTGACTTTCAGGGGATTTAACAGACCAGCACCTTTCCTCTCTCTTTCATTTTCCTCTCCATCCCCTCTTAGGAGCCAGACATCCAATACTAGACTGTTCAAAGGTAACTGCATAAATGAGGGTGACTAGAAAGTCACTGCGCATGCTCAGGGGAAGGCACAGGCTCAGAAAAGACTTGAGAAGATCCCAAATTTACACCTCAGGTGGATTCTTGGGACAGACACAGCTTACAACAATTAAAAACAACAACAAAACCCAGGAAACTCTGGGACAGGGAGAGAATCTGATTTTCAGAGAGATCACAATATTAAATACAAATGTCCAGTTTTCAACACCAAAAAAAATTGCAAGGCATACAAAGAAATAGGACAGTATGGCCCATTCAAAAAAGAAAAATAAACCAATAGACATTATCACTGAAAAAAAAGTGATAGCAGATCTCCTAGAAAAAGACATTAAAACAACAGTATTCATGATCAAAGAACTAAAGGAAGTTGTGGAAAACGTCAAGGAAATTATGTATCAACAAAATACCGTTATCAATAAAGAGCTAGAAAATCTAAAAGGAAACCAAAACCTTTTTTGTCAGAGCTGAAAAATACAACAACTGAAATGAAACATCACCAGAGGGATTCAAAGACACATTTCAGCAGGTATAGCCAATTTGAGGATAAGACGATGTCAATGATGGATCAGAGGAACACAAAGGAAAAAAACTGAAGAGAGACAGAGGCTATGGAACATGAGGAATATCATCCAGCAGGTCAACATGCACACTATGGGAGTCTTTGAAGGATAAAAGAGAGAGAAAGGGACAGGGAGACTATCTGAAGAAATAATGGGTGAACACTCAAATCTTATGAGAGACACAAAACTCAACAAACTCCAAGCAGGGTAACTCAAACAGATCCATGCTGAGACATATTAAAATCAAATGTCAAAAGTCAAAGCCAAAGAGAGAATTTTTTTCTTTTTTTAAAAATTATTTTTTTAATGAATGCTAATTATTTTACTATGGCAAAGAGAGAATTTTGCAAGAAGCAAGAGACAAAGACTTGTCACATATAAGGGATCCTGAGTAAGATGGTCAGATTTCTCATCAGAAATGTTGATGGTCAGAAGGCAGTGGACTTTAAACAAAAAACATATCTATTAATCAAGAATTCTATATCTTGCAAAGCTGTCCTTAATAGTGAGGGAGAAACTAAGACATTCCCAGGTAAAGAATAGCTGAAGGAGTTCATTACCACTCAGTTCACTTCAATTACTCAGTCGTGTGCTACTCCTTGCGACCCCATGGGCTGCACCAGGCCAGGCTTTCCTGTTCCTCACCAACTCCTGGAGCTTGCTCAAACTCATGTCCATTGAGTCGGTGATGCCATCCAACCATCTCATCCTTTGTCATCCCCTTCTCCCCCTGCCTTCAATCTTTCCCAGCATCAGGGCCTTTTCCAATGAGTCCGTTCTTCGCATCAGGTGGCCAAAGTACTGGAGTTTCAGCTTTAGCATCAGTCCTTCCAGTGAACACCCAGGGTTGATTTCCTTTAGGATGGACTGGTTGGATCTCCTTGCAGTCCAAGGGACTCTCAAGAGTCTTCTCCAGCACCACAGTTCAAAAGCATCAACTGTTCCATGCTCAGCTTTCTTTATAGTCCAACTCTCACATCCATACATGACTAAAGGAAAAACCTTAGCTTTGACTAGATAGACCTTTGTCAGCAAAGTAATGTCTGCTTTTTAATATGCTGTCTAGGTTGGTCATAGCTTTTCTTCCAGTAAACAAGCATCTTTTAATTTCATGGCTGCAGTCACCATCTGCAGTGATTTTGGAGCCCAAGAAAATAAAGCCTGTCACTGTTTCCATTGTTTCCCCATCAATTTGCCGTGAAGATCCAACCACTCTGTGCTGAAGATCAGCCCTGGGATTTCTTTGGAAGGAATGATGCTAAAGCTGAAACTCCAGTACTTTGGCCACCTCATATGAAGAGTTGACTCATTGGAAAAGACTCTGATGCTGGGAGGGATTGGGGGCAGGAGGAGAAGGGGATGACAGAGGATGAGATGGCTGGATGGCATCACTGACCCGATGGACGTGAGTCTGAGTGAACTCCTGGAGTTGGTGATGGACAGGGAGGCCTGGCGTGCTGTGATTCATGGGGTCGCAAAGAGTCGGACATGACTGAGCGACTGAACTGAAGTGAACTGAACTGAGTGGGATGGGATGCCATGATCTTCATTTTTTGAATGTTGAGTTTTAAGCCAGCTTTTACACCACTAGGCTTGCCCCATATGAAACACCAAAGGGAGTCCTGCTGGTCACAATGAAAGAACATCAGACAGTAATTCAAACCTGTATAAAGGTCTTGGTAATTATAAAATCTAGTATTATCATAACAATAGCAACATATTTCTGTTTTTTGATTGCTGCATGATTTAAGAGACTTTACATTAAGATATAATTAGTCTACAGGACTTTCCTGGTGGTCCACTTGTTAAGAATCCTCCATCCATTGCAGGGGATGTGGGTTCAATCCCCAGTAGGGGAACTAAGATCTCGCTGCAAGATGACTAAGCCAGGGCGCCACAACTAAAAAAGCCCCTGTACCACAGCTACTGAACCCATGTACTCTAGAGCCCATGCTCTGCAACAAAAGAAGCAATATACTACATTAACATAATGAAGAAAAAAAAAAAACATGATCATCTCAATCAATGCAGAAAATGCATTTGACAAAATTAACACCTGTTCATAATGAAAACACTCAACAAACTAGGAATGGAAGGAAATGACTACAATCTGACCAAGGGCCACTGTGGAAAACCCATAGCAAACACTGTATTCAATTCTGTGACAAGGGATAGAAATTTTCTTAGTAGTTCTTAAAACTTCTCCAAAAAGCCTACATTCAAAAATTCTTTATTTTCTTTCCAATTAAATATCTAGATTTCTCCAGTGAAACCTAAGGAAATAGTTGAAGTTAATTATCTGGCCTAGACAAAACATAGAAAAGAAATAAAAAAGAGGTCAAGACTGATTTTAACCTCATAAAAATAAAGTATATGGTAAAACATTCAAGAAGTACATGAGGGTACACTTGAAAATAAATGTTTTTCTTCTCCATAAGACTCTAGTCTATCTCTTTAGGGATAACTATTACTACTTTTGTATCATTCCATCTATGGCTGATTCATACTGATGTATAGCAAAGAAACCCACAATATTGTAAAGTAATTATCCTCCAATTAAAATAAGTAAATTAAAAACCAACTTTGTATCATTCCAGAAATTTCCTAAGCATACACAAGTGAGTGTCTGAAAGTATCAGTTTTCACAAATGTAATCATCCTGCCCATAATGTCTGCATCTCACATTTTTCTCTCAAGAATATATCTTGGTTGGTTCATTTAAATACTTATAAATTTTTAAAGTAGTTTAGCTATATCCATTACGAGGGTAGTACCATTTCCTTAACTGTATGGACACAGATTGTTTCCAGGTTTTTGTTACATAAACCTTATAGCAATAAACATCTTAAACGTATATCTTTGTGTACATCTACAAGATAAAATCTTAAACGTGAAATTATTGGGTCCAGGAAACGTACATTTAAAATACTGGAAAATATTGCCCACTGTTCTTTAAATTGTTTGTGCCCTTAAGCAGATTTTATTCTTTGGCAAGTAAAAGAGTGTTTCAAATTTTCAACTTCACACATTAAGAAAGAAGAAGGATTTTAAAAGTAGCAACTGCTTCTTTTATCTGTTGCCTATGAAGAGTGAGTAAAATATTGTGTTTACAAAGAGGGTCAGGAGTCCAGCTGCCTGATGGTGGTTTGTTATTAGTGCCTGTTGGCCAGGTTTTCAGAGGCAGCATAAAGCAGAAAACTGCATGTTTTTCTGCAAGCCTGGCTTTCTAATAACTTTCCATTTATAGTATCAGTAGTGTGGTAGCAAGCCTAAAACTTGCTGGCTACAAAAGAGAAAATTTTCTGTTGTCTTAATTCAATAAAACAACACAGAAGACTGAGACTGATAAGAAGCAGAGAGGTTTTGCCAAATATTAATGAATTCTGGACCTGTCAGTATACATTTTAAATATCTAAGATATTCAAGATACAATCATCTCCATAAGATACAGCTAAATTTACAAAGTGAAGAGATCATTTTCATGGTAGAAAATGAAGTGTCTTTACCATCGCCAAGGGCCTTTCACTCTGGCAATGCTGGCTGTTAGCTATCAAGTGTTTTGCAGAGCACCATGCACATCACAGTCACTCGGTACGTATTTCTGGGGCCTGCAGATCTTGCACCGTGTTAAAGGGCTTTCCTACCGTAAAAATCAGCTCTCATCCTGAACATGCCCATGGTGACTAAGGACAATCAGTCATTCCCATTGTGCTCTTCTGCAATTCTGTCTATAAGGAACTATGCGTTTCTAAGAAACAGCCTCTTGTGCTGGAACCTTTCTCATCCTTGCCTTGGCAGGGTCTAGTGGGATGGATCATCTTTAGATCAAGGCATCTCTCCTAAACCTACATCACTGCAAATATAGCTACTGAACTAAGGCTATCTTAAGAGTGAAATGTGTGTCGTAAGATGATTTTTCCTTTAAAAATCTCATTTATTTATGTTTATGTTCGGCTGCATTTGATCCTCCTCGCTGCGGTGTGTGGGCTTTCTCTAGCTGTGGTGAGCTGTGAGTACTCTCTAGTTGTGGTGCCGGGATCAGAGTGCACGCACAGTAGCTGTGGCGCACAGGTTTAGTTTCCCCACAACATGTGGAATCCTCCTGGACTAGGGATCAAACCTGTGTCTCCTTCACTGGCAGGCAAACTCCTGCCCACTGGACCACCAGAGAAGTCCCACCTAAGATGATTTTAATCATAAAGTATGCAATTGACAATCATGAGGCACAACAACATTAACAATAATGGCTAACTTCTATTGAGCATGCTAGTTTCTATGTTATTATCAAATGCCTTCTTATATATCAGGAACTCTAATCACTTTCCATACATTGAATAATTTAATCCCTACAACTATCAAGGATGTATATTGTCACCCTGCTTATTTGACTTATATGCACAGTACATCGTGCAAAATGTCAGACTGGATGAAGCACAAGCTAGAATGAAGATTGCCAGGAGAAATATCAAAAACCTCAGATATGCAGATGACACCACCCTTATGACAGACAGTGAAGAGGAACTAAAGAGCTCTTGATGAACGTGAAAGAGTAGAGTGAAAAATTTGGCTTAAAACTCAATATTCAAAAAATGAAGATCATGGCATCCCATCCCACTAGTTCATGGCAAATTGATGGGAAAACAATGGGAACAGTGACAAGCTTTATTTTCTTGGGCTCCAAAATCACTGCAGATGGTGACTGCAGCCATGAAATTAAAAGATGCTTGCTCACTGGAAGACAAGCTATGATCAACCTGCTGCTGCTGCTGCTAAGTCGCTTCAGTCCTGTCCAACTCTGTGCGAACCCATAGATGGCAGCCCACCAGGCTCCGCTGTCCCTGGGATTCTCCAGGCAAGAACACTGGAGTGGGTTGCCATTTCCTTCTCCAATGCATGAAAGTGTAAAGTGAAAGTGAAGTCACTCAGTCATGTCTAACTCTTCGCGCCCCAATGGACTGTAGCCTACCAGGCTCCTACGTCTATGGGATTTCCCAGGCAAGAGTACTGGAGTGAGGTGCCATTTATCAACCTAGACAGCATATTAAAAAGCAGAGACATTACTTTGCTGACAAAGGTCCATCGAGTCAAAGCTATGGTTTTTCCAATAGTCATGTATGGATGTGAGAGTTGGACTATAAAGAAAGCTGAGCACGGAACAGTTGATGCTTTTGAACTGTGGTGCTGGAGAAGACTCTTGAGAGTCCCTTGGACTGCAAGGAGATCCAACCAGTCCATTCTAAAGGAAATCAGTCCTGAATATTCATTGGAAGGACTGATGCTGAAGCTGAAACTCCAATACTTTGGCCACCTGATGCGAAGAACTGACTGATTGGAAAAGGCCCTGATGCTCGGAAAGACTGAGGCAAGAGGAGAAGGGGATGACAAAGGATGAGATGGTTGGATGGCATCACCGACTCAATGGACATGAGTTTGAGCAAGCTCCGGGAGTTGGTGAGGAACAGGGAAGCCTGGCATGGTGCAGTCCATGCGGTCGCTAAGAGTAGGTCACAACTGAGCTGAACTGAATTCATGCAACAACTCTATGAGGAAGGCACTATTATTAAGTTCATTTACTAACAAGAAAAATGAGGCCAAGAGAGGTTAAGTATATTCCCCATGGTCACACAGCTAGTAAGTGGCAGAGAATGGAGATCTTATTCCTTCTCTCTGATTCCAAAGCCCCTGTCCTTTATTTTAGGATCTGGAAAGACTCTATTTCCCATGTCTCTCCTCCACCAGCTAAAAAAGGAAAAAATCAGAAGCAATGTGCTACATCTGGTACTAATAAATAATGATTTCAAAATGCAGGGCATGTTACCTTGTCTGAATCCTGAATTATTTTGACATTCTCTGTACCAAATTTTTCACCATAAAGTTTAACAAGTCTCAGGGAAATCTCTGAGAGGCCAGTGCGCTTTGGCTCTTTATAGATGTACTCCTTTCCATCCTCTTCTTCAAGAAAAAAGACTATTATAAAGTTAAACACACAATACTTTATAAGCATTATGAGCAAATGCAGCATTTAGAGAACATCTACTAAGTAATCAGAAATAATGTAGTTGAAATAGATTTTAAATAATAGTTCTAAAAGCCACATGTATATATTGTAGCTGAATAAATGAGAACGTTCAAACTCACAGTCATATGAGCATATCATTGGCCTGAAGGTTTTTACACTCAATTTTTCATCACTTGTATACTTACCTGATTTTTATTTGAGAACTTTCAGTACTCAATTCAGTACTTAAATTAACATTTAAGAAGCCTGACTGAAAATGAAACTGAAGGAAACTTCAAATCTTATATGCTGTCCTCTGACCTAGTGGATTTAGATCTGGAGACCAAAGTGAACATTACACTGAGAAAGTGTCACACCTGCTCTTGTGACAGGTGCTTTATCTAGACAGAATCCTAGGGCCAGTAACTGCTGCTATGGTACTCTAATAACTCAAAGGTGAATGTTTAAAAAGGAAAACAACTTGATGAACTAAAGAATACTTACTTGGCCATAAAAGGCAACTCTGAAGAAAGTGCCTAAAAGTCTTTTCTTTGTGTGCATAACCTCCAAAATTTTTGTGTAAGCTCCATGAAGAGTTCTGTAAACTTGAGTAAGGTCTAAAAATATGAGAATCAGCAAACTAGCTTTATCTTTTGGTTAGTTATGAAATGTCTACAATAAATGCATAAGGGGAAAAAAGCAACACCATTTCCTGTTCAAAATGGTTTTGGTGGGGTCATTTGCATTCCCTTCTCCCATGGTCACAGAAAAAGTGCCTTAACAACTTTAGGTGAGAGGGTAGAGCTTTAAATGGTCAAATAACACTGTAATTGTATATATCATGCTTCATGTCATTCATATCTCAATGGTAGTATATACGTTAAAAGTACTGTGTTATTGACTACTTTTTTTCCTTATGTCTGAATTATTATAACTGAAAAAGAAGCAAAATGCTTTGCTTGAGCCCTAAGGTGGAAAGATGGGAATAAACGATCATGCAGACACTTTAGGAGAGGAAAGTAAAATGCAGACATAAAAATAACAGTAAAAGCCTGAGTGGGGAATGCTTTTATAACAAGTTCACAGACACTTCCAAAAAATATATTCTTCTACACACTCAGAAAAAGCGAACGTACTATGCAAAGAACATTATCTAGAATGTGAAAAGACACCATACAGAACAGGAGAAAATATTTGCAAGTCACATATCTGATGTTTTCTTATCCAAAAAATATAAGGAACTCTCATGGTTAAACTACAAAATGAAAAACAACCCAATTTAAAAGTGAGCAAAGGACTTGAATAGACATCTCTCCAGAGACTATATAAAACCGGCCAACAAAGACATGAAAAGCTGTTCAAAATCGTTAGTCATTGAGGAATGAGAAAGCCAAACCACAATGTGACACCACTTCACATTCACTAGGTTCTAATGAGAACCCCAGAACACAAGTGCCAACCAGATGTGCTGGTGGGAAGGTAAAAGGGACAACAATTTGGTGGTTCCTCAGAAGTTATAAATGGAATTACTATGTAACCCAGCAATTCCCCTCTTAGGTGTCTATCCAAGATAAACAAAAACATGCCAACACAGAATCTTACTCATAACTGTTTACAACAGCACTCTTTATCATAGCCAAAATGTGGAAACAACCCAAACATACAAACAAATTTTGGCGTAGCCATACCATGGAATATCATTCAGCCATGAAAAAGGAATGAAGTTCTGATATAGGTTACAACTTGAATGAACCTCTAAATATTATGCTAAGTAAAAGAAACCAGACACAAAAGGTCACATCTTGTATTCATCTTTTTCATGACACATCCAGAACAGGCAAATCCATAGACGGAAAGCAGAATAGTGGTCATCAGTGGGGTGAGGGAGGGGGTGAAGAGTGATTCCTTGAAGGAGATGGAGTTTTGCCTGAGATGATAAAAATGTTTTGAAACTAGAGAGAGGTGGTTGGAGCATAATACTAAGAATGCGCTAAATGCCACTGAACTGCAAACTAGAAAATGGTTCACTGTATGCTGGTGAATTTCATTTCAATGCTAAAAGGGGAGCCTGGAAGCAGATGTTCTTTCTTTCACATTCTTTCCATACTATTTTCTGCAGTTGAAGTCAATTTGAGGGAAATTTTCCTTCCTTAATGGCTGCTCTGGTTGACACTTTTCAGCCCATCCCATAAAGAACACTGAAAAATTACTTCATCCCATGCAGGATGCTTCAGAATCTATTCAGAGCCTTGCCTCTCTACAAGGAAATAGGAGTAGTTCCCCAGTAGAACCTATTGTTTCCTTTAATGTGTAGGGAATATATATTTTTCTTTTTTCCTTATTAGTCAATTCAGTAGCCAAATGTTCTCTGGGTTTCTAATAACCTGGTCTTCAACTTAAGAGTAAGAGAGTAGGTACTTTGGAACTTTTACAAAGGTTCTTAGGATGCAATGCTTTGACAGAAAGAGCAACGCCAATTCTTGTCTCATAAGTTATTCTTTGTCATCAGTATGACATAGATTTAATTACTTAACTCTCACTTTTTAATATAATCACTTGAGCTGCACTATGATTTTTAAGGCATGTCCCCATTTACACCAAAAGAAGGGTAAAGAGTAGGAAGACCCAGAACCCAGGAAGAAAAAGTAAGTTTGATAAGAGCCAATTTGGAGAAGAGAATAGAACACTACACAGATGACATTAAATGTATTTTTTCAGTCTTGGACACTTCAACAATGAAAGACTACTTGCTACATATATTTAAGGATAAATTCCTATGCTTTTAAAAATGGCTTGGGTCTTAAATCACCCCTTGCCAGCATAGCAGGGGTAGAAAATTATGATATGGACTCAGATTCTTGAACATAAAAAGTCCTGTTGAGTGCTGGTGGCAACAGCTCTACTACTATTCTTTAGTAGTTCCCCTTGATCAAAGATCTATGTGGCAGACAAAACTGGAAAACTCCTCAGAAAAGGGTAATTCCTAGTAACTTATTATCCCCCCACTATCATCTGTTAGCAACTTCAGCCTCACCATCAGATTGCAAAGCCTAGAATTACACCTATGTCTTTTCCCAGACAACATGGAAATCCAGTGACTTTTTGTTTGTAGCGAGGACAACATGGATTATTCTCTGTCATGAGTGGAGAAGGGGAGATTGCTAGTAAAAATGCTGTAGGAACAACTGGCATAATGTTCATTCCAATACAGATTTTAAACACTGCGTCCTTAATTCCATTTGGAAAATTTAAATGAATATAAGGTAGGACTGTAATTTTAGGACTTTTCAGCGTTTTTTAAGGATAGCAACTTCATACCAAAATAAAATATATAGGTGAATGATGCAAACATATCAGTTTCTTACCTCAAACTCTCGACGATTCTCATAAATTGGAATGATCAACTTGGAAATTTCAGAAATTACTTCATAACGCTCTGCTTTCCTTAAGCCATCCACACAATGTTCCAGCAACTCCAGCAAAACTTCCTGCATTGAGAAAAAAATGTAATGAGGAATTAGAGATACTTTTAGAGCTCTGGGCAAATGCAGTTTGAACTATTTCAAATGAATAAAAAACAGAATGTACTACATTTAAGGAAATGTACAGAAGGAGTATAGTTGTGTGACTATATTTTCTAAATGACATACTTGAAATATTTGGTATTGAAACCACATTCTTAAAAGTATGAAATGAATATTGACAATAGTAAACTATTTACTTTGTTTTGTGTATCATCAAGATGTTAACCGTAGTTACAAATGGTAACATGTTGAGAAGTATTTTCCAAACTGAGGATATTAAATGCCACTAAGTAAATTCCACTAAGCCTATAAATGTCTATGATTTTTGCTTTCTACTAAAATTATATTTACACACAGTTAATAGACTCTTAAGGTAATTTCACAGTTTTCAAGCTGCTGCATCAGTGACATCAGTGTTCATTAAAATGATGTGATTTTGGTCAACAATGCTTCCTTCCTAACTATTGGTTCTAAAACTAGTGAGAATGATAATATAATACCTCAAAATAGAGATCTCTTTGCCATAATAACAGCTTCTATAAAACAACCATCATCTCATGTTCTCAACAATGAAAAGATGATGCCAATTACTCATACTATCCATAAGTCTTAACAGTTTGTTTCTTTTTTTTTTTAGGTTTTTTTTTAAAATTTTATTTTATTTTTAAACTTTACAATATTGTATTAGTTTTGCCAAATATCAAAATGAATCCGCCACAGGTATACCTGTGTTCCCCATCCTGAACCCTCCTCCCTCCCCCCTCCCCATACCCTCCCTCTGGGTCGTCCCAGTGCACCAGCCCCAAGCATCCAGTATCGTGCATCGAACCTGGACTGGCGACTCGTTTCATACATGATATTATACATGTTTCAATGCTATTCTCCCAAATCTCCCCACCCTCTCCCTCTCCCACAGAGTCCATAAGACTTAATTTAAGTTTATTTTTTAACTTTACAATATTGTATTGGTTTTGTCATATATCAACATGAATCCGCCACAGGTATACCCGTGTTCCCCATCCTGAACCCTCCTCCCTCTTCCCTCCCCGTACCATCCCTCTGGGTCGTCCCAGTGCACTAGCCCCAAGCATCCAGTATCATGCATCGAACCTGGACTGCCGACTCGTTTCATATATGATATTATACATGTTTCAATGCCATTCTCCCAAATCATCCCACCCTCTCCCTCTCCCACAGAGTCCAAAAGACAGTTCTATACATCAGTGTCTCTTTTCCTGTCTCGTATACAAGGTTATTGTTACCATCTTTCTAAATTCCATATATATGCGTTAGTATACTGTATTGGTGTTTTTCTTTCTGGCTTACTTCACTCTGTATAATAGACTCCAGTTTCATCCACCTCATTAGAAGAGATGAATTTCAGACCTATAGAAGTGACTGCTACAATGGCTCTTAAAGTACATCCTATAGTCAATTCTGAATTCATCTTTTTTCTAAACTAGCTCTTTCCCTTTCATTTCCTACCTTGCCAGGAGTCATATCCTATAGACTCTGAACTAGAAAACTAAAAGCAATTTTGACTTTACTCTTTGTTGTAAGTTGAACTGTGTCCCTCACAAAGATACGCTGAAGCCCTAACTCCCACTGCCTCAGAATGTAACCTTATTTGGAAATAGGGTCACTGGAGATAATGATGAGTGAAGTTGATGTCATACTTGAGTGACTTACTTACAGGAGTGATTTACTGGGTGAGCCTTACTCCAAACAGGGAGAACACCATGTGACTACAGAGGCAGTGACTGGAGTAATGTAGCTACGAGCCAAGGAAATCCAAGACCAACAGCCACCATCAGAGCTAGGAGGAGGCAAGGAAGGCTGCTACCCAGAGTCTCAGAGGGAACAGGGCCCTGGTGACACCTTGATTTCCAACCTCTGGACTCTAGAACTGTGAGACAATAAAGTTCTATTATTTTAAATCACCCAGTTTGTGTACGTTGTTATGGCAACTCTAGGAAACTAATACCCTCTCAGTCTTGACTCATCCTCTAATTAGTTCATGGTCAAGTTCTGCCACCTTCACATCCTAAATATTTCTCAACTCTGACCCTTCCTCTCCATTTCTACACTCATTGCTAAGGTTCAAGATGTCATTATTGTTTTCTAACAGATTGTCTTGCCTCCAGCCTTGGCACTTTCAAATCTGTCCTCTACAAATCTGCCAGAGGGTTTTGATTAAAATACAAACCAGACTACATCCCTCTTCCCTTGTAATCTCATGGCTCCCCATCATTTGCAGAACTAAGGACAAATTCCTTCATTTGGCACACAAGGTTTGCAGCGATCTGGCTGATATTTCATAAAATCATCGCTCCTCAAGCGAGCCTTGTAGCTAATGCTCCAGCAGTGATGAACTACTATTAGTTTCTCTGAAGCCCCACGGTGTTGGCTTAACTTTGTGCCTTTGTCCATTCTGTACCCTCGTGTCCTTTAATCCCTTTCACGTAGTTAACCCTGTAAGAAAAGTTAGATTGCACCTCTTCCAGGATCCTTCTCCTGATTAACACAGAGTAGCGACACGAGGCCTATTTTTCTTACTATGATACCACATTGGGTGGATATTTATCACTATACTTGCCCGTTATATATGTATCTGACTTTACAAGTTGGCTGTGACTCTTTAAGTGTAGGGACAGCACATTTATTATATTGTTTTTTTCAGTCACTAGCAGGGTGGTAGTAAATAGATGTTCATTAAATGTTGCTACTTGAACATTCATTGTTCATTAACTGTTGCTACTTGAATAATCTATATATTAACATTTAATAGTTAAATTTTCTATCAACAGTAGAAAGGAGGAACTTTGGGGAAATTAAAAAAAATCTATTAAAAACTAGTAATGTTTGTCCCAGGAATGTAAAGTTGGTTTACAATTAGGAAAAAATCCAATGTAAACAGAAAGAGCCATGTATACAGAATAAGAGAAAAAACGTGATGTCTAGCAATAGTTGCAGAAAAAGAATTTGAAAAAATTCAATATCCTTTCACAATGTTAAAAAAGAATCCACCCAGAACAGGGAATCGAAGAGATTGTTCTCAATCTGATAAAGAGCATTTATTAAAAACCTGCAGGCTGAACACTCTTCTCCTCAATTTGGGAACAAGTCAAACTGTCTGCTCTTATCATTTCCATTCAACATTATGCTAAAGGTGCTAGCCAGTGTAATAAGGCAGGAGAGAAAGAAAGAGAGAAGGGAAAGAGATGAGGAAATGTGAAACTATCTTTCTGTGCAGATGACATGATGGTGTATGTAGAAAATCCTAAGGAATATACAAACTACTAAAACAAGTAAGAAGATTTAGGAAGGTTGCAGATCATAAGAGCAACATATAGAATCACTGTATTTATGTAGAGTAGCAACAACAAATTGAAAAATAAGATTAAAAAACCAAACAATACTATTTCCAGTAGCATCAGAACATCCATTATCTAACAAAATATCCAGGAAAGGACTTCTACTCTGAAAAAGAACAAACTATTGCTGGGTGAAATTAAAAACCTAAACAAGACTTGATTGAAAGAGTCAGTATTGTTCAAGCTATCCATTCTCCACGTAGAGATACATAAATGTAACAAAATCTCAACAAAGCTTCCAGCAGGCTATTTTGAGGAAAGAGAAAAGATGATCTGAAATTCTATATGGAAATCAAAGGATACAGAATAGCCAAAATTACTTTGAAAAAGAACAAAGTTGAAGGACTAACACTATATAATTCCATAATTTACAAACTTACAGCAATCAAGACAGTGTGATATTGGTATCAACATGGTCAAATAGATCAGTGGCACAAAACAGAGTCGAGAAATAGATCACAAACATATAAAGAACTGAAATTTAACTAAGGTGCCAAAGCAATTCAGCAGGGGTGAAAGAAGTTTTATTTCTCCCCAGATGGTGTGGACTATGCAAAATACCTGTCTACAAAAAATGAATCTTGACTTCTATCTCATTATATGCTCAAAAATGAATTCTAAAGAGACTATAGACCCAAACATAAAACTCAGGAACAAAGTTCATAGCAGAACATATCAGGCAATATCTTCACAGTCTCGAGGTAAGGAAGGATTTCTCAGACCAAACATACACATACAGACACACACACACACACACACACACACACAAACCATTAAAAAAGAGTAAATTGGACTTTATCAAAACCAAAACTTTCTGCTCAATAAAAGACTTAGTGAAGAAAATACATAAATGAATCAAACACTGGTAAATAATCTACAGCACATATATCTGATGATGGACTTATATCCAGAATATAGAAATAACTCCCATAAATCAACAACAACAAAATGAATAATGCAATTTCTAAAATGGGCAAAAGAATTGAACAAACATTCCACAAAAGATAAATGAGAGACAAAGACCGCATGAAAAATGCTCAACACCATTAGTCATTAGAGAAATACAAATGAAAAACACAGTGAGATACCACTTCATGTCTAATAGGACGGCAAAAATACAAAAAGATTAGCAACAGCTAATGTTGGTGAGGAAGTGAAGCAGCTGGAACTCTCATCCATTGTTGGTGGGATATAAAATTGTCCAAACACTTTTAAAAACTCTTGACAATTTCATATAAAGTTACATATAAAACTTCCCGAGGAACCAGTAGGGTATTTACTCAAGAAAAATTAAAGCATATGTTCATAAAAGGTCATAGATAAGAATGTTTAAAGCAGCCTTATTCATAACAGTCCCAAACTGGAAGCAATCCAAAATCCATCCATAGGAGAATGGGTTTTAAAATGTTATATTGAGAGAATAGAATATTTAGCCATGAAGAACTTATGATTTACTCCACAATATGGATGTATCTCAAAAAATTCCTGCCAACCAAAAGATGCAGATACAAAAGGTAGATACTGAATCATTTCATTTTTATGACACCAAATACTGTTAAAACTAATCTACATGACATATTGGGGCTGGGCAGACTGACTGGAAATGGGCACGATGGAACTTTCTGGGGTAATGAACATGTTCTACTTTTTTGTCTCGTGGTAATGTGCTACCATGGTGTTATATGGGTGTAGACAACTGTCAAAATTCATCAAGTTGTCCACCCAATATGTGTACATTTTATTGTATGTTAATTTTTCTTTAAAACTATTTCAAATCAAAAGTCAGAAATGCAGTCTTAAAAACAAATTAAATTATTAATGGGTTAATTCACCTACTTAAAGAAGCCACTAAATGAACACTAATTTGTATTTTTCATTTCAATACAACTTGTAAGTCAGTGGCAGTTATTTTCCATTGGCTAGGGCACGAGGAAGAAGCCGTATTATATAAACTGAAACATAAAATGGCACTATGGAGAATATGATTCTATCTGTATACCTTAAATGAAAGGCACATATAAATTATTACTGTAGAACACAAAAGAGTTCCAACAAATGTGTTTACATAGGAAACTGATTATAGTTCTTGACTAATAAGAAATATTACTACTTTCCCTTGGAGTACAAAAAAGGGTCAGGCTTAAGGCCACTTCTATGACTAAGCTGAAGCTGCTGTTTGGAAAAAAGGACGTAACTGCAGTTGTGCTAATCCACTTATCTCCCATGAACTCCCTGGAATCTTCCTGCTGTGAGCCCACACAAACTGGAGATCTTACATGAAAATCATCTAAGTCTAACTAAAACCAAAAAAATGAATTAATTTACCCCAGGCTTCACAGTCAAGCAATGAACTAGGATTAAAATTCAAGTATCTGATTCTCTGTTATGATTAATTAATCCAGCAAACACGTTTTAAACATCAGCTCTTCTAAGTTCTGGGAGTAAAAGCCAAGTTTACTATCCAGTTGGTCAGTGATAAAGCTGGACATTTATGTAGCACCTAATGACTTAACAAAGAACCTTCATGTTTACTGTGAAGTGACCAGGATAGTATTATTATCTTTTTTTTATTATTTTTTCACTTAAGAAATATTTATTGATTTCATACTATGTGCTAATCATTTGGGGCTTCCCTGGTGGTGCAGACGCTGAAGAATCTGCCTGCAATGCAGGAGACCCAGGTTTGATCCCTGGGTTGGGAAGAGGCCCTGGAGAAGGAAATGGCAACCCCCTCCAGCATTTTTGATGCTAGATGGGCTCCTACTGTTTTGAATCTTATTTTTTTTTAATTGGAGGATAATTGCTTTACAATGTAGTGTTCATCTCTGCCACACAACATGAGTCAGTCATTAACTGTGTGTGTGTGTGTGTGTGTGTGTGTATAAGAGGCTCTCTCTTGAGCCTCCCTCCTACCCCCAGATCCTAGCCCTCTAGGTCATCATGGAGCACCGGGTTCAGCTCCCTGTGTATATAGCAACTTCCCACTAGCTATCTGTTTTACATACAGTCATGTACACGTTTTAATGCTACTCTCTCAATTCATCCCACCTTCTCTTTCCCCCGACTGTGTCCACAAGTCCGCTCTCTACATCTGTGCCTCTAGTTATACTGCTGAGGGGAGACTCACAGAGAAGTAGTAGGCAAAAAAAAGAGGTAGGAGGCAAAGCTTCTAGGCATAGATCCTTTTAGCTAAATGAACCAGAATTAGCTTGAAATTGCTTATATGTAAAAAATACAGTTCATAGAGTACAAAGTGTGTCTCTATCACTTTAAACTGCTGCTTTTTATGTTTCTTAATACAACCTTAAAAAAAATTCATTTCTGTGGGCCTGCAAGCACTTCAGTCTCCCCCCTTTTGTTGTTTCTTTTTTTGGTCTTCACATTCCTTAAATGTGAACGTCACTGTGATTCAGTTCTTGGTTCTCTGGTCTTCACTTGCTATATTATCTCCCATTATCAGTGTGCTTTGCTTCTCACACAGCTATGACTTCCAGATGTAGCTCCGCAATCCTGATCTCTCTCTTTAGATTCAGTTCTTAATGCCTAATGACCTGATGTTGTTTCCATTTCAATAACCTTCCACTGATACTTCAAATTCAATACTCATCAAAAAATGGAATTCATCACCTTCCCTATAAAATCGTCCATCCATCATTTTTCTATAAATATCCAAACCTGAAATCTCAGTGTTACATTTGACTCTTCTCCTACGTAGCCAGCAAGTCTCCTCTTTTCCTCAGTGGTCCCTGAACCTGTCACAAGCTGGGTTTAGGCCTGGCTGCTTCACATTTGGACACTTAGGGCAGCCCACATTACAGCCTCTGCCCCCAGCCGCCATCCATCGACCTCCAATACATTTCCCACATTACCACCAACTTAAACTTTCCTCCTCCTTGCTTACATCTCGTTATTATTCTGCTCAAAAATCTTTGACAGCAACTCAACATTCTAATCAATAAAGTCCAGACATTCAGTTTCTCAAAATCGTACCTCCACACTACTCTTCCCTATGCGAACCCAATGGCTTAGCCACAATGATCCATTCACTCTGCCCCCTAAAATACGCCTTACACTTTCCCACTGCTTAACTTTTAACCCTGCTATCCTCTGCTGCTGAAATGCCTTCAGGGCATCCTCATTCTTTAAACTTCTCTCTAATCCTAACTCTCCGCAGGCCAAAGTTATCTCTTACCTTTGATTCTGCACGGAACATACTGTCTGTATCATTCAGATGGCACTGCCTGTCTTCTCTCTATTTTGTGTAGGTTGGTAGTCTCTTTAGGTATACACTGGAGGTCCGGGAATCAGCATATCTAATTATTTTATAGTTCTTCTATCACCAAGTCCAAAGTGTTGCTCGTAAGTCAGTGCTCAACAAATATTTATTGAGTGAGTGACAACTGCAGCTGTTTACTATCCATATGAATCTCAGAGCAGAAATTTTTCATCTTTAAAACATCTTTAAAAGAGGAGAAGATGCCTCCTTTTCTTAGCTGTTACATTGTTAACTCTATTTTTTATGGAGATATCTCCAGAGTATTGTGACTATGATCTGGTTTCTGGGAAGGTGATGGGACGATGATATATGGTATATTTCTAAAACTAGACAGTAAGAACTGTTGCAGACATAGGGCTCCACATTCCAAAAAGGAACATTTGAACCCTGGGTAGTTTTAATCCTTATAGTTCATCAACCCTTAGTTACTTTTCAAATTAAGTTAGCTGTAATAATTTCTTAATGTAAATATATTTAAAGAAGTTACATTTATCTAACTGGCAATGTAGGCCCTGGAGTCTTACTTCACTATAATGGACATCCAACATTCCAGCATCCTCCTTCATTGCTCCTTCTTCATCAGTGTTGGAAGTAATATTCTTGAAGGCTGAACATCCATTAGGGAATAATTCTGTGTGAATAAAAAGCAGTGAAATAAATTTACTTTTTTAAAAGTGTTTTGTAAATAAAAGACTTGCATTCATTAGTTATCCTTAAAATATATACATATTTTTGGTAAGGAACATAGCCATAAGTGTAATTTTCAGTTACAAACACCCCCCGCCACATGCAATTTTAACAATTCTCTCTCTCTACTCTACCTCCTACCAGTCTTTTCCCCAAACATTGAGCTCAAGGTACTTACAAATAAATTTCATGCCCTGACTATGCCTCATCTGCAATGCCTACTATATGTTTTCCTAATGTGATCTAAAATTTGTTATTAACTCTTTGATCCTGTGTATGTTTATCATCTGTCACCTAAACAAAAAGGGCATGTACTTTTCAGGTAAACATTGATGAGCTTTTGTAATCATCTCCAGTTCCTTGTTTTACTGAATAATTGGAAAGTGGCCTAGGACTTGTAAAGAGAGGCAGGAAATAAAATTGATGCCAAGAATGAAGCATCCTTGGATGGGACACTGGAAGAGCTAGAGTTTTTGGTGTTAGATAGACTCAGTTCTACCATTAACTGTATGATTTTAGATATGTTTATCTCTCTAGGACTGTATCTGTAAAACAGATGGCAACTACTTATAAGAATTCAATGAAATGTAAAGTGTTAGGACAGTACCTAACATACAACAAGTATTCAATGAATTAGTTTTACCAAAGCTACCAAGAAGTAAACTAGGTTTCTTGAGATAAAATTAAATAATTGCTAGCAGTTGGTATAGTAAGTGACTGCAGTTGGATCGCTGAGAGGTAAGAAGTGAGCCCAAGCTGAGAACAGCTGCTGTAGGATTGTGGACCAAATTGTTACCATCAAACAAGAGTCTGGGGATAGAAGGCCACATGGTTGCCCTACAGATTTTGCACTTAGGAACATGTCCCAACACTCTTGCTGTGGTTGCATTTACCCCTATATAAGTGGGTTGTCACTTTAAAGGAAAATTCAATCTCCTTATAACAGAATCTGCCAGTCAGTAGAAAATCACTGGTTGCAAAGGGGACAAACAGCTTTTGCCATCTACTGTTCTACACTCTAATAGTGATGCTTAGAAATGATGACGTTCTCACAACTAAATATTTGGTAAGCTTCCTGGTGTTAGAGGCTGGAGAAGGAAGAAGGAAGGTTTAAGAAAGCCAAACTTCATACTGAGATTTCTCAGCATTCTGATCATGTACCATGTCTTGGTCTACGGGACACTCATTGAGTAGTAGTGCACTGAGAGAACGTTTTGAAATTTAGAAGGAAATATCCCACTTGATTACCTTTATAAAGTGAAGAGTTAGGCAGTTAAGGATAAGGGCCCAAAACGTGAGTGAACAGATAAAGAATATAGTCCTTAATAAAGAAAAGAGTCAACCTCTTGAGGGCCTCAGGCAGCTACATCCATGACTGGGGAAACAATTCTGTCTACTCTGAGGATAGTTTATTCTAAAAGATTCCCACATTCAAGGTTTCTCGAGAAGCCCGGGATTTAGGAGAGGACAAAATGGGGCCAAAGCATCTTGGGAAAGAGTCCCCACCAGAGGGAGGGTAAATTATGGTTCCTCTCAGAAACAAACAGGTTAAGAGTTACTGCAATCCATTATTCTTGCTAAGTGCATTATCTTGATTCCTATGCCTGATGACGTATCTCCAAAGAAAGATCATCTCCTGTGTGTGTATATGTATGTATGTGTGTGTGTATATATATACATATATATATATATGTATATATATACACATACTTCCCTTGTGGCTCAGCTGGTAAAGAATCCACCTGCTATGCAGGAGACCTGGGTTCGATACCATCACATACACACACATATTCATATATATATAAGTTATCAACACCCACCAAACTATCCAATGATAAGAGGACTCTTTTTTGTGGGTCTTCAAAATGCTTGGGGAAAACTTTGATTCCCTTTAGTCTTGTTTCGTTTAGTCTTGTTTCAGATGAAACAAGTTACTAAATCTAGGCCAGTGTACATCTGTGTGAGGGCTCTTCTGTGGCCCTATGTAGCATTATGTCACATGGTCTTGAAGGGTCTGCTTTAAAAATTTCTGGTATGTGACCTGGATTCCTGATTCTGCCCTTTAGAGCTGTGGCTTCTGTTTTCCTGATGTTATCCTAGGGTAAGCAAGATGCAAACTGTCCAACTAGACCACTACCTTGAGCAGAAAGGTCCCATGGACAAAGTGGAGGAGAGTTTGGAGGGTGGGAACGCTACCCTTGCTAAAATAAGACTGCTAGTTAGAAGAGAATTAGGAGATAAGCCTCAAGTGGAGGGCTAAAGGGGAAAGGCTGTAGCTGGGAAGGAATTGAGGAAAGGAAAAGCTACGCAGAACGGAAGCTGTCAGATCCTGGGTATAGAGACTTGGGAAAGGGGCCAACATTGCCCTACAAGGCATGACAAGAACAGACTCTATGGGAAAGGAAATTCCTTTGCCTGGGGTGATGGAGGAGCTCTACAGGCCTGAAGCTTTGCTGAATCTTGGATGCTCTGTGGTGGTGGAAGAATGCACACTTGATTCTTGTCTACCCTGGGAGAAAACAGCTGTGCACTGTGTCAGGAAGAGAAGAGGTGCAGGAGTCTAGTCTCCAGAGAATGACACCTAGAACATGTTGAGGTTTGCAGACAAAGTGAAGTAAGGAAATTTAGATCTGTTTTTTGATTATGTATTTTTGGGACTGGGAGTAACTAACACCTCGTATCACCGCTTAGAGGTAACTTAGAAAAAGGGAAGAAAGTGAGATCCTTGAGATCTCTGATACAAAGAGCAAGAGCTCTGGCTGAAAGAAGTTTGCAGGTGGAGGTGAGGCAGGGAGCACTGTACCTCTCTCTCCACTTTCCCTTTCCATTCAGTCCCTGAAGCATAAAAAGCAGGATCTAGAAATGGCCCCTCTCTGGTCTTCTGTGGTCACTTCGGGATGCCTGGGGACCAAGTCTTTGCTCACTCAGGCGACCACCCCATAGGACAAACTATTTTTTTTTTCTTAAAAACTCTAAACAGGAGAACATCTGTCTCCAATGTGTCACCTGTAGCGTTTCATTCCATCTTGATGAAAAAGAAAGCTTTATGATGACTTCAAGAGAAATGGCATACAACTTTGAGAAAACTGAAAAATTTTGGCAATTGATATGTCAGATTTTGTCTTAATCATAAAAGGATATTTGATAGAAATCAAAGGGTTCTACAACTGCTCTATTGTTTTTGATAAATAAGTTTTTCTTAAGTGTAAATGGAAATTTTTCTTTCAGTCCTGTACTCAAATGTACTTTTATTTACTCTGTGAATATCCAGGTCTTACTTAGGTTATGGATTTCTCAGACTGGAAGACAGGGTAACAGATTGAGTCTAACTTGTGTTTTAACATTAGTGGGTTCATTTCAGTTCCGTTCAGTCGCTCAGTCCTGTCTTACTCTTTGCAACGCCATGGACTACAGGACACCTGGCCTCCCTGTCCATCACCACCTCCTGGAGCTTACTTAGACTCATGTTCATCGAGTCGGTGATGCCATCCAACCATCTCATTCTCTGTCGTCCCCTTCTCCTCCCACCCTCAATCTTTCCCAGCATCAGGGTCTTTTCCAATGAGTCACTTCTTCACATCAGGTGGCCAAAGTATTAGAGTTTCAGCTTCAGCATCAGTCCTTCCAATGAATATTCAGGACCCATTTCCTTCAGGATGGACCGGTTGGATCTCCTTGCAGTCCAAGGGACTCTCAAGAGTCTTCTCCATCACCACAGTTCAAAAGCATCAATTCTTTGGCACTCAGCTTTCTTTATAGTGCAACTCTCACATCCATACATGACTATTGGAAAAATCAAAGGTTTGACTAGATGGACCTTTGTTGACAAAGTTATGTCTCTGCTTTTTAACGTGCTGTCTAGGTTGGTTATAGCGTTTTTTCCAAGGAGCCAGTGAGTGTCTTTTAATTTCATGGCTGCAGTCACAATCTGCAGTGATTTTGGAGCCCCCAGAATTAAAGTCTGTCACTATTTCCATGGTTTTCCCATCTATTTACCATTAAATGGTGGGACCAGATGCCATGATCTTAGTTTTCTGAATGTTGAGTTTTAAGCCAACTTCTTCACTCTCCTCTTTCACTTTCATCAAGAGGCTCTTTAGTTCTTCTTTGCTTTCTGCCATAAGGGTGGTGTCATTTGCCTATCTGAGGTTATTGATAATTCTCCCGGCAATCTTGATTCCAGCTTGTGCTTCATCCAGTCCAGTGTTTCTCATTATGTACTCTGCATATAAGTTAAATAAGCAGGGTGACAATATACAGCCTTGATGTACTCCTTTTCCTATTTGGAACCTATCTGTTGCTCCATGTCCAATTCTAACTGTTGCTTCTTGATCTGCATACAGATTTCTCAGGAGGCAGGTCAGGTGGTCTGGTATTCCCATCTCTTTCAGAATTTTCCACAGTTTATTGTGATCCACACAGTCAAAGGCTTTGGCATAGTCAATAAAGCAGAAATAGATGTTTTTCTGGAACTCTCTTACTTTTTCAATGATCCAACATATGTTGGCAATTTGGTCTCTGGTTCCTCTGCCTTTTCTAAATCCAGCTTGAACATCTGGAAGTTCACGGTTCACATACTGTTGAAGCCTGGCTTGGAGAATTTTGAGCATTACTTTACTAGCATGTGAGATGAGTGCAATTGTGCGGTAGTTTGAGCATTCTTGGCATTGCCCTTCTTTGGGATTGAAATGAAAACCGACCTTTTCCAGTCCTATGGCCACTGCTGAGTTTTCCAAATTTGCTGGCATATTGAGTGCAGCACTTTCACAGCATCATCTTTTAGGATTTGAAATAGCTCAACTGGAATTCCATCACTTCCACTAGCTTTGTTCTTAGTGATGCTTCCTAAGGCCCACTTGACTTTGCATTCCACAATGTCTGGCTCTAGGTGTGTGATCACACCATCGTGGGTATCTGGGTCATGAAGATCTTTTTTGTATAGATCTTCTGTATATTCTTGCCATGTCTTCTTAATATTTTTTGCTTCTGTTTCTTTTTTCTTTTTTTTTTTCTTGGCGCGGGCCTTGCCGCCTTGCTTGCCACGACCAGACATGACAGTGACACCCACTAACAATTGCTCCCGCCAAACGCCTGACAAACTCCGCTTCTGTTTCATCCATACCATTTCTGCCCTTTTGAGCCCATCTTTGCATGAAATGTTCCCTTGGTGTCTCTGATTTTCTTCAAGACATCTCTAGTCTTTCCCAGTCTATTGTTTTCCTCTATTTCTTTGCACTGATCACTGAGGAAGGCTTTCTTATCTCTCCTCGCTGTTATTTGGAACTCTGCATTCAAATAGGTATATTAATCCTTTTTTCCTTTGCTTTTCACTTCTCTTCTCTTCACAACTATTTGTAAGGCCTCCTCAGACAACCATTAGTGGTTTACCTTGTCACAACTATCACACTTTAATCATGAAATTAGCAAAATCAGGTGTTTTGGATCACTGGAATGATTGAGGCTAAGGGAAGGAAACTAAGGATTTTACTAATGCCACCATTTCAGAATAAGATTTTCTAGTTTAAGTCAGTAGAGTTTTCCAGGCTTAAAAATAGATTGCACCTATAAATAAATATGTAAACTTATCCTAAATTTAACATTACGTTTTGTTAAAATGCAAAATATCATTTTTTCCTACTCAGAGAAGGGCTCTTTGATTTGTACGAAGGAGAAATTCTAAAATAAACAAACAAATTAAAAAAAAACCTTGAAAGTACTGTGAAATAAATATTGAAATGATTAGTTTAAAAGCACTGTTTCACTTACTGAAATATGTCACATTGTTTGGTGTTCAGGCTGTCTGCCTCAAGCCAATGTCCAAAAACTCTCACAAAAATACTTATATATTTTAGTTGCTCTTTTGTCCAATCCTATAGTTATAATTCTTAAAGCCTAAGTACTGAAAATGGAGATAAATAATTCTTGACTTTTGCTTAGTTGTAAGATCAAACTTGTGAAAAAATTCTGAGGAAATATTTTATTATATTTATTTTCCATATCTAACAGGTATAGGTTTATAAGTAGTAGACATAAAACTCATTTCAAACTTCTAATAACTGAAAAGATGACATAATATTAACCTGATATATCTGAAAGGCACACCTAAAACTTTATTAGGTACTGTGTTTAGGGGTCTCATATTTGTTAGTTTATTTGTAACTGCAGGTGTGCAATTTCAATATTTGTTTTTATGGCAATTTCACAGGCATACCAGTGATGTAGAAAAAAAAAAAAAAAACCAAACAAGGCCTGCTTTTGATAATTAATCTACTTCTCCATTTTAAAACCACATATGAACTAAAAAGAAAATACTAGAGGATACCAATTTCCAACATATGATTGTTGAAAAGAAATTTAGTCCCAAACAGAAAGTGTTAAATTTAAATACAAGTAAAAAAATAAATAAATAAATTCAAGTAAAAGGAATCATTTTAGTCACGCCCTTTTCTTTGGGAAAAAATATAGCTAACTGTAGAAATTTTGGAATTAAAAAATAAAACAAGGTAGTTTTCTCGTAGTCAAAACCACAGTAATGTGACTCCCACAAGATGGTTTCATTTTGCAGTAATGTTACTCATTTGACTGCCTTCAAGATAATACTGGGTTGACCAAAAAGCTCTTTCAGGCTTTTCCATATGACATTACAAAAAACCCAAATGAAGCTTTTGGCCAACCTAATAATTTGGCAATTATGATAGACAGTGGGAGGTTTCTTTGAAGTGCCCAATGTCAATCAATTTTTTAAAAAATTTTTTATTTTGTATTGGAGTAGAGCTGAATAACAATGCTGTGACAGTTTCAGGTGGACAGCAAAGGGCTCGGCCGTACATGTATGTGTATCTATTCTCCTAACTCAACTGTTTTACTATTTAAGTAGTGGTTACAGTAGTCACCAATACTAATTTTGGAAAGAGAAGCTTTCAGGCAGGTTCCTGAATTACACTGGCTGAATCCCGAGCCCTTTAAGACCATGATTCCATTTGTGGCCCCCTCCCACCCCTGCAACCAGCCCCAGCTCTACTGAGACATAATTGATACTGAACACTGTGTAAGTTTAAGGTGTATGTGTTGATTGGATACATGTATATATTGCAAAATGATTATCACATTAGAGTTCATCACCACACATAATTACCATTTCAGACAGAGTGAAAATATTTAAGATCTACTTTCTTAGCAACTTTCACGTATATGACACAATTTTCTTCACTATAATCACTATATACACTAGATATCCAGAACATGTTCATCTTGTAAGTAGGAATTTGTACCCTTTGACCAAAATCACCCTATTTTTTGCCATCCCTCTGGCTACCGCCATTCTACTTTCTGCAGCTACAAGTTTGGCTTTTGAAGAGTCCACATATCAGTGAGATCATACAGTATTTGTCTTTCTCGAACTTCTTTCACTCAGCATGATATCCTCAAGGTCCAGCCGTGTTGTCACAAATGGTAGGATTCCCTTCTTTCCATTGACTACATGTGCCTTGTCTTCTTCATCCATTCATGTGGATCCATTTCATGTTTCCATAATACTAATTAGCATCCTTTCATTTCAGGTTGAAGAACTTTTCTCAGCATTTCTTGGAAGACAGGTCTAGTGGTGATGGACTCCCTCAACTTTTGTTTGCCTGGGAAAGTGCTCATCTGTCCATTTCCAGGACAACTTTGCTGGACGAAGTATTCTTGGTTCGCAGTTATTTGTTTCTTTCAGAACTTGAAAAATATCATTCTACCCTCTATTAGCCTTTAAGGTTTCTGCTGATAGCATCCCATAGATCATATAGGCTTTCTTCACTCTTTTTCATTTTTCTTCTTTCTCCTCTGACTCGATAACTTCAAAATATTTAAGATCTACTTTCTTCGTAACTTTCAAATATATAACACAATCTTGTTCACTATAATCACTATATACATTAGATATCCAGAACATATTCGTCTTGTAAGCAGAAATGTGTACCCTTTGACCAAAATTTAATTCATACTATTTCTTCTGCTTGATCCATTCTGTGTTTAATACGCTCTATTTCAGTTTTCACTTCATTCATTGTATTCATAAGCACCAGAAAATGTTTGGTTCTTTTTCTGAGATTTCCAGATCTGTTTACTCCTCATTTTGTTTGCATATTATTTTCCTGATTTTCCTAAAATTTCTGTTTTATTGTAGCTCATTGACCTTCCTTAGAAAAGCTATTTTGAATTATTTATTGGATAAATTGCAGATCTCCATGTCTTTCTTACCACAAGATTATTGTGATCCTTTGGTAGTTTCATAGTTCCTTCATTTTTCATGTTCCTTGAAATTTTACATTGTTATCTTCACATTTGAAATAGCAGCCACCTTCAACCAATTTTGCTGACTGATTTTGGGTGAGAAATACTTTCCATCTGTCCTGCTAGGGATTCTGAGGCTTTCACCGACCTTGTATGGATACACCTGCTCTGTGATTCTGGCTCCCACATATGACAGAATTCATGAGCACATATGTCTTTTCTCCATCATGTAACATACCAGGGCAGGTGCTAACAGACTCCCATTTGATTTCCCAAGGGTGGTGCTACTTGTGGTCTCTCCCTGGACCACAAACTCTGGCTGGCTTTCTGCACATGCTCAGTATCCATCTGCCAGAGCTGGCTCTCACTGCCTTCAGCAGCAAGCACATACATCCAGCTACAGGATGGAGGACAGTGTGGTTGAGGCACATGGAGCACAGGGGGTGCCTGTGGGCCAGTGGGGGATCCACAGGCTAAATATCTCTAGGGATGTGTTGGCAGGCTTTTTCATGGAGTCCGTGATGTGGTTAGTAGGGTCTGTTTGCGTGTAGTGCCCTCTCAGAATCCTATCTGCTCATCCCTCAGCCTCTTCCTGCCTCCGTCATTCAGTTCACAACTAAGTACTCTGGATAGAGCAAGAGAGAAATGGGCCTCTTTGGGAGCATCCTGTGCTGCTGGGAAACACAGTACATCGTCATATGCTCTCACTTTTCCCTGCATTAGAAATCAAGGGTGAGAAAGTCTCTCTTGGCACTGAGCTGTGCCACCTTGTGGAAGGTGACATGAACAAATCAAACTATTCCTCTTACCCTCTTCAATGCATTCAAACTTGTATAATTTTTGTTCCAATAGCATGCTGGAACTTCTCCACTGGACTTCTGGACTTCCCCCAAGGCTTTTTTGTCTGTGGGTGATTATCTAAAACAAGTGTTCTCCAGGGGATCCTAGACTGCAGCTGACAGGGGCTGGAGCCAGCTCATAGGCCACTGCAAGGTCCACAGACAGAACACAGGTCTGTCTGCCCATTACCTGACACATGGGTGGGTAAAATTCCTCCCAGGTCCCTTGGTATGTGGGGCTGGATGCCACAGCTCCCACAAAGGCACTTCATTCATGTATGGATGCCAAATTGTTCTTGAGATGGGTATACAAACAAACGACATATTATAGGGCCATCTAGCTGATGTGTGAACTCCCTTTCTTGTCTTTTTAGCATTTTCAAAAATATATTTCTTTCTTTATTTGTCTGCACTGGGTCTTAGTTGTAGCAGGTGAGACCTTTAGTTGCGGCATGCAGGATCTGATTTCCTGACCAGGGATAGAACATGAGCCCTGCACTGGGAGTGCAGGGAAGTCCTGTCAACTCCCTTTTAATACCAAGATACTATTATACTAAAATGCTGTAGAGATAGAATTTGTGGACAGTTGTTGGTAAAGTTGGGGCAGACAGGGGAAAATAAGTGATGTATGTTATCCAGAGCTTCCCATAAGCCCTGAGAAGAATTTAATCTGTGGCAGTCTTGCAGGGAGACAGTCTTGGAAAACAAACATTGAGCATCAGGCCTGGCCCTGTACTATTTAACTTATTCTTGTACTCTTAATGAAAGCAGAAGGCAAATGAACAATCCAGTTTTCTTTTAGAACAACTTCTGTTCAACAGTGAGTCAGATGAAAGGTGAGCATATTTTTCAGAGCTCAATCATATCCCATTCATAGCTGCAAGCTACAGGCTGCAAGCTTCCTTGGGCTAACTTAAGTTCTCCCCATCCCTAAGAATAGAAATATCTCACTTTTTCGATGAAGAAACTCTGCAACCAAAGCTGCTATGTGGACATAACACATTGCTGCCTGAAAAAGGAGACAAAGAAGGAACCGTGAGATTGTGCTCCAGGGGTTTGGGAGGGCTTGTGTTTCGAACAAAGTCATAAGTAGTCACCTCTGAAAAATCTCCATTTTTTATATGAATTTTGGCCATGCTATCAAGCCAGGTTTTCCTGAGCTCTGAGATACTTGTATAAGACTTGGCTAAGCTATACTGGAGATCAATTAGCATTTCGGGGTCCTTCACCTTCTCCTTCATTTGAGCTGTTGCCATAAGAACAGTATGGATTCTCTTGGTCAAGTCTTTGACTTCTGAGGGAAAAGCAGTTGCCCAATATCAAAACAAACAAAAAAGACGTATTTATCAATATTATTGGTGTGCTCTAAGCCTAAGCAGCCCATCTTGGGAATAACATAGAACTTTTACCCCTTGTCAGAGATCATGGTATTCATTCTTGGTTCTTGGCATGTGGGCATGCCTAAAGAGTTTTACACTAATTCTTTAAAAAAAATAGTCTATTATCTCAGGTTTCAAAAGCAGTGAGTTTGGTGGCAGTATATTCCTAACACATAAAAGCACAAACTCTCGAGCCAGACTACCTGATTTTGGACCCCACCTCCTCTGCTGTCAATTCGATTGCCATGAAGGTAATCCATATTCGCCATTATTGTTTAATTTTAGTTACAATAGTAACTAAAAATTGATATCATACTATGCGCCAAGCAGTGGCCTGGGCACTTTACATGTTTTAAACTTTATAACAACAGTATGAATTAAGTACAATTATAATTCATTTTACCAATGGGAAAACCAATGTACACAGCAGTTATGTAGTTTGGCCAAAGTTGCGAAGTTGGTAGGTGGTAGAGTCAGGACTGACACTCAGGCAGTGGGGCTACAGAGCTCATGACCTTAGTCACTCTTCCATCTCCCAACTGCCATATGCTTTAATGTGAAAACCATACTCTAGACATTTCTAATTATGCAAATCAGAGTTTATGAATCACAGAACACTCTGAAGAGGTTAAAGAGATCATTACTTTCTCTTAAAGCATTGCTTTGGTCCTCAAAAGCACAAAGTTAGAGTTTCCTCCTTATCAGTCCTATGGCTTCCTATTCACTCCACCAGAGTAATCACAATTATATGTAGGGTTCTGAGAAGAGGAGTAGGGACAGCTACAGGCCTCAGGGAGCTTTTCAATGTGAATACCACCAAAGGTGGAGAAAATTATATTCAAAAGTGTCTTCTTTAAAGATGACTTTTAAAAATGATTATCCATATGTGTGTGTACGTGTATATATATATACACACATTAGTAGAGATTCTTCATCTCTTCTTATACATTAGTAGAGATTTCATTTACTGGGAGAAAGCTATACCTTCGTTGTAATAGACTTTATTGGTAATGATTGCCCTACCAGAATAAAACTGTCATCTCACCAATGAGTCATGAAAAAGATTTCCTATGAAGGAGGTCTAAAACAGACCCCATTTACTTTGAAAAAGTTGGTAGTCTAACTTTTATATAACATGGAATTAAGGATGGTAAAAAACTAGGAAAATAAACTCTCAGGGTATGAGTAAAAGATGCTAAATGACATAAGCTATTTCTGTGCTCTTGGGATTAGTTGGAGCATATACTGATTTCTTAGGGAACCAGTAGAGCTGGCTGAAAAGCAAACTATCCCAGCCTGAGAATGGCTGGTACTATTCAGTGTTGTTTTTGTTGCTGGTGGTGGTGGTTTTTCAGTCTCAGCAACATTCCTATGGGGATATGTTTTGGTACAAAGATGCAACATGTCCCAAACGTCAAGTATGCTTTGACTGTGAACTTTTTTTTTTTTTTCCAGATTTTACACAAATTTTCAAATTATGCTGGAAGATGACCTTTCCCAAGAATGGGGATGATTCCTCTGGGAGGAAACATTCTCTATTGGCAAGGGAATCTTCTTCCCTTGTACACATACATCACTGAAGAACAGAACCTACTCTCCATGCAACAAAACAACATGAACTTTTACAACGTTTTAGGTTTTAAGTATATAGGTAGGAAAGACTGACAGTGTTCAGGGTCGTGGGTTTGACCTCAGCCATGTTGCCCAAGAATGACAGCCTTCAACGTGGGTTTGCCAATAAGTATCTCTGGCAGGCCCCAGTTAACAGATGATTGTTTAAGCTCAGAAAATCATCAAGTAATGAATCCCTTCTGTGCCATTCCTCTTCTGCTGGCAAAGGATCAGTCAGCTGTTAGCTACTCTAGTAAGTGAAGTTTTGTGAAATTTCCAACTCAGTGCTTAATTAGCCAATCTTATAAATGGGAACAACAGTTGCGGGAAAAAAAAAAAAAAAAAACTTTCTTTTCTAAGTAAGTTTAAATATCAAGCCCAGAGAAAATTCAAATTATATCATAATTATGTATACATAGTATAGTCTTTCATTCACCCATTCAACTAATACTGAATATCTACTGTGTATCTGGCAGTCTTCTAGGTGCTAGTGGTACAGGGATGAACTAGACAAAGCCTTGACCTCTGAAGCTCACATTCTGTACACTTGATACTATATAAAAGTTGTGAATCCAATGCACAGTTTACCTTGAGAAGTGAAACTCCCCTAACAGTGAACATGGTTCTAATTCTTCACTTACAGTGAGAACATACCTTCCTAGGTCTGTCACTGTTTGCAAAGTGATTGATAATGAATAAACTCCTGAAATCTTGATCCTCCACTTAGTGCTACATCCACTATCAACTGGCTTACAGCAATTATTATCTGTGAAAAGAAGAAATGTCCTTTCTTCAATGTCATTTTTCAAATGTCATTATTTCAAATGTCTTTTGAATACATGCTGCTTGTTTTCTTCAATGTACAAACCCATAAGCACTCATACAAAATGCTTCTTTTAAAGATTTTACAGAGTTCCATCAAAATCTAGTTTCTTCCTACCTGAGTGGTTTAAATTCTTCTATTGAAACAGCAACTTTAGGGGCTTGCCTGGGGGCTCAGTGGTAAAGAATCTGCCTGCCAATGAAGGAGATATTGGTTGAATCCCTGGTCTGGGAAGATCCCACATGCCACAGATCAAGTAAATCTGTGCCACAACTATTGAGCCTGCACTCTAAAGCCTGTGAGCTACAACCACTGAGCCCACATGCCGCGGCTACTTAAGCCTGAGCATCCTAGAGCCTACGCTCTGCAACAAGAAAAGCCAATACAATGAGAAGCTGGCACAACAACGAAGAATAGCCCCTGCTTGCCACAACTAGAGAAAGCCTGCACAGCAATGAAGAACCCAGCATGGGCAAAAATAAAGAAAAAAAATTGTCAAAAGCTAACAACATCGCAAACGAAGCAACTGACAAAGAATTAATCTCAAAAATATACAAGCTGCTCATGCAGCTCAATTGCAGAAAATTAAACGACCCAATCAAAAAATGGGCTGAAGAACTAAACAAACATTTCTCCAAAGAACACATACAGATGGCTAACAAATACACGAAAAGATGTTCAACATCACTCATTATCAGAGAAATGCAAATCAAAACCACAATGAGGTACCATCTCATGCCAGTCAGAATGGCTGCTATCAAAAGTCTACAAACAATAAATGCTGGACAGGGTGCAGAGAAAAGGGAACCTTCTTACAGTGTTGGTGGGAATGCAAACGAATACAGCCACATGGAGAACAGTGTGGAGATTCCTTAAAAGACTGGAAATAGAACTTCCATATGACCCAGCAATCCCACTGCTGGGCATACACACCGAGGAAACCAGAATTGAAAGAGACACGTGTACCCCAATGTTCATCGCAGCACTGTTTCTCATAGCCAGAACATGGAAGCAACCTAGATGTCCATCAGCAGACAAATGGATAAGAAAGCTGTGGTATGTATACACAATGGAATATTACTCAGGCATTAAAAATAATGCATTTGAATCAGTTCTAATGAGGTAGATGAACCTGGAGCCTATTACACAGAGTGAAATAAGTCAGAAAGAGAAACACCAATACATTATACTAACGCATATATATGGAATTTAGAAAGATGGTAACGATGACCCTATATGCAAGACAACAAAAGAGACACAGATGTAAAGAACAGTCTTTTGGACTCTGTGGGAGAAGGCGAGTGTGGGATGCTTTGAGAGAACAGCATTGAAACATGTATATTGTCATATGTGAAACAGATCGCCAGTCCAGGTGTGATACATGAGACAGGGTGTTCAGGGCTGGTGCCCTGAGATGACCTAGAGGGATGGTATGGGGAGGGAGGTGGGAAGGGGGTTCAAGATGGGGAACACTTGTACACCCATGGCTAATTCATATCATGTATGGCAAAAACCACTACAATATTGTAAAGTAATTAGCCTCCAATTAAAATAAAGCAATTAATTTTTAAAAAGCTAATGAAAAAGTGCTATCATAAAAAAAAGAAATAACAACTTTAGTAAAGTTGCAGGATACAAAATTAATACACAGAAATCCCTTGCATTCCTATACACTAACAATGAAAAATCAGAAAGAGAAATTAAGGAACAACTCCATTCACTACTTCAACTAAGAGAATAAAATACCTAGGAATCAACCTATCTAATGAGACAAAAGACTGAAATGAAGAAAACTCTAAGACATGGATGAAAAAATCAAAACACAAATAGATGGAGAGATATACCATGTTCTTGGATCACAAGAATCAATATTATGAAAATGACCATACTACCAGAGGCAATCTACAGATTCAATGCGATCCCTATCAAATTCCCAATGGCAGTTTCACAGAACTAGAAGAAAAAAATTTACAATATGTATGGAAACACAACAGACCCCCAAATAGCCAAAGCAATCTTGAAAAAGAAAAATGGAGCTAGAGAAATCAACCTTGCTGACCTCAGATTATACTACAAAGCTACAGTAATCAAGACAGTATGGTATTGGCACAAAACCAGAATTATAGATCAATGGAGGTTCCTAATTTCAAATTTTATTGGGACTTTTCTTGGTTTGATGTGAAAAACTTTTGAAACACACAGCACATCTAGATCTGAAACCATTTTCATAATTAGTGAACTGATACAATGGTGGTCAGATATTTACCTTCAGTATGTTTGCTAGCAAGTAGTTTTAGCAAAGTTGGGAATAAAGGACATTTCTTTGATGCTTTCTCATTTCTTTTCACTAGTCTATCTCAGTGTATGGACTTCCAAGTCCAGTACCTCAGCCCCTTTCTTTGTTTCTGACTAGGGCCTATCTAAAAAGTTTAGACAGTAGTATATGTTACAGCATATACACTACATAATGATAACAGTATAATGCCATGTAATGGTGCTTTTAGGCTTCACCGTTGGCTCACCAGTAAAGAATCTGCCTGCAATGCAGCACATGGAGGAGATGTGAGTTTGATCCCTGGGTTGGGAAAAAACCCTGGAGGAAGGCATGGCAACTCCTTTGGCTAGAGAATCCCATGGAGACAGGAGCCTGGCATTCTACAGTCCATAGGGTCACAAAGAGCCCAGACATGACTGAAGCACCTGAGCATGTATGCATGGTGCTTTTTAATCTCTCAGTCTCCTTTTAATGAATGCTTACATGATTCAGGCTTAAGTGTTTGTGGCCAGAAGCTTTACCCCTGATCTGAGAAGCAAGATATTATAGGAGTTGTGTGCAAGCTCTTGAGTCCAAGTGCCCTAGATGCAAACTTTGACTTTATCAATTATTCACTGAATGGCTTTAAGAAAGTGAATTAACCCTCCTGTGTCTCACTTTCCTTAAAGGCAATATAGGGATAATAACAATACCTACATTATAGAGCTGTTATGAGGATTAAAAAGATCATACTCACAATATTACTACTTAACCAGTTTTTTGAGCACTTAGACTTGGTTCTAAGCCTGCAAGTTATTAATTCATGTTATTTGAATATAGGGCTTGAGAGAAATTGATGTTTTAACCCAGAAGGATGGATCCTAATGAAGTTCAAAAAAATCAGCGCACTAATTGCAGAAATGCTTTGGAGGAAGGTGGTATTCAAATGACATCTCTATGAGAGCAAATATTCGATACTCTAACAAATAATTTTAGACCTAGTACCCAAAAATAATTAGATCAAAGATTTTTACAGAAAGCATATACTTCTATCAGATTTTCACATCACTGATGATGTTTCTAAAAAGCTACTTATGGCTGTTTCCTCATTTATAACCCAGTCGCCAATAAACAACTGCAATGGGACTGACCATGGCACTAAAGATAGAAATATGACCAAGCATTTCCCATAGTACAGCTGAGGGCAACTGAGCCAAGAACTCCCAACTGTGTTTTAGTTCAGACCTGTTTCATCACACAAGCAAAAAATTATGGAGATGTTGAATAACAACTGCCACATACTAAGTGTCTATTATGAGCTAGGCATTTTGTGCCTGGCACTACATACACTTTATTTTTAACCTTCATGACAAACCCTGAAAGCTGAAACATAGTTGGCCTCATTTTACAGATGAGGCAAATAGTTAAGATGAACTGAGTAAAATCCCCAGGGTCACATATTAAGTAAGTAGCTAAGCTATGATTTAAGTCCAGGTAGGTCTGATTCCAAAGTCCATGTTTTCCACTAAACCTTGAGACTTCGCTCATTATTTTTAACTAACTGGGCATGCTGGAGATGAAAAACACAAGTACGTCATTTGCTACTTAATCATCTTGTTTAATGCTCACCAAAACCATGCGAAGTGGGTAGGGATATTTACCAGTATTTTACTTACGAAGCATCTGAGGTACTAAGAGACTAAAGAAGTCCTCGCTAAGGTCACACAGTGTGTGATACTCGTGCAATCTGGAATCGATGCCCTTAGCACCTATGTTCTCAAGCAGTGTTGTCCAGTAGAAATAGGATATGAGTCCCATGTGTAATATTGAAATGTCTAGCAGCCACATTAAAAAGTAAAATGACACAAGTGAATTTTGATTTATTTTACTTAAACCAATATATCCAAAATATCATTTCAACATGTAGTCAATATAAAGCAATTGAGATATTTTACTTTTTGCACTTAATCTTCAAAAGTCAATGTGTCCTGAATTCAGACTAGCTAAATTTCAAGTGCCAGATGGCCACCTGTGGGTAATAGCTTTGTATTAGACTGGGGAGCTCTAGATCTTAATGTAGAGAGGCTAAAGATTGAACAGAAGAAAGAGAAGCTTCAGTTCTCACTGACCTGCAGATGTGTCCTTAAAACGTTTTCCTTTTGGTGTACTCAAAATTGTTTCTCATCAGAAGATACAAAAGTGCAGAGGCTTCATTCCTGGTTGAGCCAATCTGTGATGTGCAGCACTTTAAAACCTCGTAGCAAAATGCAGCACACATGTTTACCCTTCCTTTGAAAAAGGCCGAGGGAAACTAAACAATAGGAAAAACATAAAGAATTATCTGAAAAACCATAAAACAGAAATCAGTCAACTATCAAGTGCCTACAGTATTCTCCCTAAAACTAAGCTGGGTGCTCTGAGGATACACAATCAACATAAGATTAGGGCACCGCTCTGGAGAACCCAAGCTAGATAAAAACATACAGACCAGCACGTATTAATGAACGACTGAAATGATGACTCATTTCATGATGATGGTCTCAATTTGGGCCATAAAAATGGGAAGGCCAATCTGCATGACTTATTCTTTTGCTTTATATTTAAACAGTTCCTTATGTTGTAAACTTCCAAATGCTGGGGAAATTATATCAAGAATCTATTCAGCAAATAAAATTGATCTTTCAACAAAATGGAGTATAGATGAAGTGTAGACACACAAACAAACACGTGCATCCTCTACTCATAAACAGTGCTGAGTAAAATACAGGTTGGCATAGAAAAAGTACACAAGTGACTATCTAATGCTCAAAACAGGCAAAGGACTGCTACTTTTGGAATGTATTCAGTCTGCTTTGTGGAATATAAGCTGTACATAGAACATAGGCTTATTGCAAACTTCCATGCTGACATGTCTCGGCAAGTGAGTACTAAGCTGCTCTGGGGTACACAATGGATTTTTTTAGGGAGTGTGAAGCTAGATTCTTTCAAAATCATTCTCAGGAATACTGGATTTAAACCCATATTATAGGAATCAACATAAGGCTAGGGCCTTATTTCAAAATTATTTCTCAGAAATATTGAATTTAAGCCCATATTATAGGAATCTATCTTCTTTTTATCACCTTAACACTAAGTACAATGCTTCTTACTGTTTATGCGTCTTTATTTTTTTGGGCTCCAAAATCACTGCAGATGGTGACTGCAGCCATGAAATTAAAAGACACTTACTCCTTGGAAGAAAAGTTATGACCAACCTAGATAGCATGTTGAAAAGCAGAGACATTACTTTGCCAACAAAGGTCCGTCTACTCAACGCTATGGTTTTTCCAGTAGTCATGTATGGATGTGAGAGTTGGACTGTGAAGAAAGCTGAGAGCCGAAGAATTGATGCTTTTGAACTGTGGTGTTAGAGAAGACTCTTGAGAGCCCTTGGGCTGCAAGGAGATCCAACCAGTCCATTCTAAAGGAGATCAGCCCTGGGTATTCTTTGGAAGGAATGACACTAAAGCTGAAACTCCAGTACTTTGGCCACCTCATACAAAAAGTTGAGTCATTGAAAAAGACTCTGATGCTGGGAGAGATTGGGGGCAGGAGGAAGAGGGGAACAGAGGATGAGATAGCTGGATGGCATCACTGACTCGAAGGACGTGAGTTTGAGTAATCTCCTACAGATGGTGATGGACAGGGAGGCTTGGTGTGCTGCAATTCATGGGGTTGCCAAGAGTCGAACATGACTGAGTGACTGAACTGAACTGAACTGAATAAATGTTTTCTAGCTGGCTAGAAAAAAAGCTCATCAATGGTTTCATCAGATTAAATAAATCTTGTTGGGCAAGATACTCCTGTATGAAAATACAGGAAGGGAAGGCACAGCAGTAGAGTAGTTAATCTGCTATAGGAAGCCTTCTATCTATCACTTCTCTGAGTGGGCAATGACCAAAATTACCTTGTAATGCGAATTCCAATGGACTCCCTTTCCACCTTATCTTGTTAGGCCACTCTGCATTGCATAATAATGCTGATACTCTCTTCTCCTTTGGCTTCTGTGATAGCCTTCTTTCTTGCCTTTCTTCGTATATCTGTGACTGCTCCCTTTCATCTCCTCCATAGACTCCTCTTCCAATCCCTTCTATGTTGCTTTTCTCCAACATACTGCTCTAAACTTTTTGTTGTTGTTCTTGCTCTTCCAGCGGAACTTAAACCACTCCCATGGCTCCAACTGCCACTGGTATGCTGATGAGCTCCCTAATTCACTCCATTCCAGCTAAACTGAACTTTCAGTTCCCAGAATTTCAAGCTCTATCCCTTCTCCCTAGAATGTTTTTCCTTGAGCTTTTCAAATGGCTGGCCCCTTTTCATATTTCAGGTCTCATTTTAGAAGTGACAAATCCAGATACCAACTATATGACATTCTGGAAAAGGCAAGACTGGGGAGGCAGTAAAAAGACTGTAGATTTCCAGGGGGTGGTGGGGAGGGGCGTGGTGAATTGATGGAGATTTTTAGGGCACTTAAAATACTTTGTTTGATACTAAGATGGGTACATGCCACTTGTCCAAACCCATGGGATACGCACCAAGAACGAGCCTTAATGTGCACTGTGCACCTTGTTGTTTAGCTGCTAAGTCGTGTCTGACTCTTCTGCGACCACATGGGCTTTAGCCTGCCAGGCTCCTTTGTCCATGGGCTTTCCCAGGCAAGAATACGGGAGTTGGTAGCCATTTCCTTCTCCAGAGGATCTTCCAAGCCCAGGGATCGAACCTGCATCTTCTGCATTGGCAGGCGAGTTCTTTTTACCATGGAGCCACCAGGGAAGCCCACGTGCAAGATTATTATGTGTCAATGTAAGTTCATCAGTTGTAATGAACACAGCAGTCTGCTGGCAGATGTTGATAATGGGGGAGACTGTATGTATCTATGTGGGGGTGGGAATATATAGGAAATTTCTGTATTTCCCATTGGATTTTGCTGTGAATTTAAAACTGGTTTAAAAACATAAAGTCTTATTTTAAAAAGTGAAAATATAAAAATAATTGACAAACCCATCAAAAGTAGCTCCCACAAATCATTATCTTCTATCTCACCACCGTGTTTCCTTCCATGAACTTGTTCCAATTTCTATTTTATTAACTTATTTACTTTCTATCCTGCTCTCACCCACTGAAAACTTCATGAGAGCAGAGATTATGCTTCTGTACTACATTTAAGGGGATTTTCTCCTCCCTGCAACAATTTTCTTAATAAAAATCTAATTATGTTGCTTTCGTGCTCCCTGGCACCTAAAACATGAAATCCAACTCCTAGACATGAGGACACAATCATCTGGTCCCCACTGACCTCTTCAAGTCTATCTCAGTTGCTGAGTCCAAACTAAATCCTAACTTGAGTGCTGCAGAGAAATGTTGCTCAATTAGTGTTTCCTGTCCTTCCATTTCCCCTCAGTTCTCTGTAGGCTTCTTTTATCCTAATGGTATTTCTGATGCACATCAATGTGTGCTTTCCTCTACTGGACAATAAGTCTTCACACTGTATCCTTGACACAAAGTCTGACACCAGGAATTGCCCATCCAGTCACTGTTCGTTAAATGAGTTATTTCTGAATCACTTTCTCTTAGTTTCTTGTCATATGTTTCCACTGAACTCAGTTTTTCATTTATTTCTTTATTCACAAAATTGCATTAAAGAATGGCAATTTAAAAATAAACCTTCAAAATCAACTACTTTGTCAATTTACGACAATAAGTTGCCATACAAATAATGACAAAAAATTTGCTCAGCTAGCCTATTCCACAAATCAGTTAACTGCATTTCTCTTGCTGGAGTCATACATATCAGGGTGGAGGCCTAGACTGTGCCTTTCCATAATTTTAACTTCATCTTGGTTTCTGATGCTTTTAATTCTTTTTAAAAATCTATCAAAAATAGACCGGAAATAAATCTTTCCTATCTGTTTGAGTCATATTTATTCCTAAAAGCCTAGTCTGAAGTTTTAGTTTACATGAGGTAAATGGCCTGAAAATTTGGAGTCCCCAGATACAATTAGCCCTGAAAGGAAGGATTCATTCATCTGAACATGTATTGAGTACCTACCACTTACAAGAGATCACACAAGGCCCTGGGACTTTATAAGTGGTCTCTGCTTTCAAAGTGCTTATATATGAGCTCACTCACAGCTTACATATCTTCATCATGATAATACTTTAAGTACTTTAAAAAGAAGCCAAAGAGAAGAAATATTGGCAATTGGTAATCTTAAAATGATACTCCTCAAAGTAGCCTACTGGAAACAAACAGACAAACAAACAAAACAGTATAACAAGATGAAATTAAAAGCACGTGCTGATTTTAGGGAATTAGTGGTCAGGCCCTCTTTCTGTATTTTGCTGTTCTGTATTAATGTTTACGAAGGCAGAATTTACTGGCTTCATCATCTGAGGTTTGGAGATCCTATTCCCCTGATCTTTCTTACCATGAAGCAAGGCCACTTGGAGCCACAAAGATTTGTTCCATACGTTAATAATGAATGCTCACAGTGAGGAAAAGACATGTTTCAGTGACACTTCAGACTGCCCATTTTTAAGAAAAGCAAGCAGAGACATAACTTTGCCAACAAAGGTGCGTCTAGTCAAGGCTATGGTTTTTCCAGTGGTCATGAATGGATGTGAGAGTTGGACTGTGAAGAAAGCTGAGCACCAAAGAATTGATGCTTTTGAACTGTGGTGGTGGAGAAGACTCTTGAGAGTCCCTTGGGCTGCAAGGAGATCCAACCAGTCCATTCTAAAGGAGATCAGCCCTGGGTGTTCTTTGGAAGGACTGATGCTGAAGCTGAAACTCCAATACTTGGGCCACCTCATGCGAAGAGTTGAGTCATTGGAAAAGACTCTGATGCTGGGAGGGATTGGGGGCAGGAGGAGAAGGGGATGACAGAGGATGAGATGGCTGGATGGCATCACCACCTCGATGGACATGAGTTTGGGTGAACTGCGGGAGTTGGTGATGGACAGGGAGGCCTGGTGTGCTGCAATTCATGGTGTCGCAGAGTCAGACACGACTTAGCGACTGAACTGAACTGAAGATGAATATCAAATAGTTGTTTCACTAATGGGTTGTGGCCACCATTATTTAAAAGTTGACTCTACAAAACATAAAAAAATATTTTTTGCATAAATAGTTTATGCTGGTCCCCCTAAAATGAGAGAACAGGCTTTACCAATACCTGTTCATCAAACCACTGCTTCAAAAATAACAATAAGATGCTTAACATAATCTAAAAACATTTGTGCCATCTTTCAATTTGGAAATCACAAAATACTATATAAACTACATCCATACTTAACTGCATAATTTTACATAGAAGAAAAAATTTCTTTTTTCAGTATAGCACAGCAAATACAGAACTAGAATGGGAAGTATATTTTCTATTGACCTAATCATATTTCTTCTCAATTAAGAAATCAGTAAATTAAAAATGGATACAAGATAACTACTTTTTGTATTTCTCTGACAGAAACAAAGTAATGTAAGAATTAAGGAAAACATTAATTCTGTTTTAAAAGTCTATTACCTAATTTGCTTTTATGTGTATGTTTAGTACATGTTTAGCCACTGGTGACAAATTAAACCCTCTATGAGTAGAGAAAACAACAGGTATCACAATTGAAAGACTACACAAACTGCTTGAAGGTTCCTTAGATACTAATCAGAAATAGGATGCAGAATCTCTTTATGAAGTATTAAATTTGTTCAGATTAATGTGCAACCCAAATTCATTTTTTATTATGCCAGTAAATAAGACATTTGATTTCAAAGTTTGCACTGTATTCCTTCCTCCTATTCAGATACTCCTTCTTTATTTAACATACCTCTCTTGGTAGATAACAGGTACTATCCTAAGCGCTTTACAAATATTAACTCACTTTTTTATTGTGGGACTGGAGGAGGAAAGGGGGACTGCAGATGGGCACCAAAGATCTTTTGGAGATGATGGGATGACTGGATCGTAATGATTGCACAGCTTTGTAAACTTACTAAAATAGAGCTATAAAAGAAGCTAGGATTTGTAGAGAAATATCCATTGGTTTGTGATCCTTTGTGTTTAGAAAAAAATGCATTGTTAATGTCTCCAGCCTTGCTCTCCTACACCTTAAGAAACAAATTAGCAGGTTACAACTTGGCCATAAGTAAAAACAAACACCAAAATAGAAGATGGTTATTTTGAGGCACTATCCTGCTATCTTTTTGTCTGTTGGCTTCCCAATTAAAGTATTTTCCTTGCCTCAACACATCATTTTTCAGATTCACTGACCTGTCTTGTGGCAAGCAGAGTGAGCTTGGACTCGATTATCAAGCAGACCCAAAACGTGCTGGCTACCAATGGACTCTTCCGACAGTGCTTCTTCATTCCATATGGACTCCTACAAGGGCAATGAGCATCAGGACATCCTCTGAACCTGATCTGGTCAGCTTCAAAACAACCAAAGAAATCTTCCCCTAGCCATGTGTATGAAGAATCTCAAGCTCACTATCATCATCATCATCATATCAGTTGAATAGCCATTACATTTTAAGAAATGATAGTTCGAGTGGAGAACAAGATGGCGGAGGAGTAGGTGGACTAGGAGTACATCTCCCTCCATGGATACATCAGGAATACACCTTCAGATACAGAAGTGCATGCAGAACACCAGCTCAGAGTCAACAGGAGTACCTGACCAGCAGAAAAGAATATATAGAACCACGCAAAAACTCAGTAGGACGAAGGAACTAGGGGGAGAAACAGGAATGTTACTAAGACTGGACATGCCCTTGGCAGATGGGGGGAACTGAAGCAGGGGTCTGATCCCCACATCGGGGCAATTGTCTGAGTCAGAGGAGAAACATTTCATGCTGAGGGTGAAACAGCTAATGTATGGCAGCCTAAATGGAATGAGAATCAGACAGTCCTTGCTGCAGCCATACGTACCCCGGACAAGGACGCAGTCCCCTAGAAGGCTAAGCAGCTGGGAGCTGGAGCGTAGAGATTATGGAGCATTCCCAGGGTGAGGGCTGCTGTTGACTGCAGAGAGATGGACCAAGGGGATGTGAGCGAGGAGACTGTGGTGTGAAATGCCTGTGGAGGAAAGCCAGGGAGCCATGGAAGCAAGGTGATACTGCTGAGTTACGCATAGGGGGTGGAGCCATCACATAGCCTCTCTACCTACAGGCCTGGATCGGCTGCTGAACAATAGAGAGGCTGGCCCATCAGGTGCCTGATGCACAGAACTACAGAGTAGGACCCCACCCAGGGTGCCCCTTTAAGTGCCTGACATACCAATCTATAGAATAAGACCCCAGACGGGGGGCCCTCTGTGTGCCTAATGCGTGGAATAACAGAGAAGGACCCCAAGCAAGGGGGCCCTAAAGGGCACTTAAAAGTGCCTGAATGGGCAGAGCTATGGAGAAAGAAGAGCCAAAGAGGCCTTCTGATCACCAGGTACCAGAGGCTTGAAAAAAAAAAAGACTCTGATAGGGCCATAATTCATGTGGCTGAGACAGTCCATGTCCTTGCACCCTTGGTGCCACCAGGGTCCCCGCAACCCAAGTAGCTGCATTTCCTTCACACTCAACCCTCACTGGGGCAGATCTACCACAAGCAAAAAAAAAAAAAAAGTCTTCGGTCTATGCATGCGGGGTCACTTCAGTTGTTTCCTGCTCTTTGCGACCCTGTGGGCTGTGGCCTGCCAGGTTTCCCTGTCAGGGGGTTCTCCAGACAAGAATATTGGAGTGGCCAATACTCATTGCCATATGCTTCTAGAGCACTATATTTCCTGCTGCCTTAGCAACCAACTCCCCTGAGTACCTGGTGCTGCCAGAACCCCTGCAACCCAAGCAGCTGCACTACCTCTACAACTGGCCCTCACTGGGGCAGAACCCAAATCCTCCAGGGCAGCCTCAGGAGCAAGCCTCAGGAGCAAACCCCAGTGGGTGACCCACAGGCAGAGGTGGAAATAAAATCACAATTGAAACCCCGGGCTGAGCCAAAACCTTCCCACCAGCTGTACAAGCTGCAGACTAAATCCACACAATCAACTTGGCAGACTCTGTGTCTACAGAATATATAAAAGGAAAATAAGAGCTCCCGCAAAAAAAAAAAAAAAAAAAATGCACTAGTTCTGATAGCTGTGTACACTGGAGGCAAGAACACACAGGAGTAGGACCAGATTAGAATCTGAGCTACCTCCACAGCAGGTCCAGAGACCAGCACGGTGTTGGGGGGCACCCTAGGGAGGTGAGGTGGACTGTGACTCCCAGCAAGGAAAAGGACTCTGACAGCAGTGGCTCAAGAGAAACATTTATTATTCTTATGTTTTGAATTGTTCTGAAGTTTCTTTTGGATTTTTTTCTTTTCTTTTCCTTTTTTATTCCTTTGCATCCCCCCCTCCCCCCCATTGTAGTTCTAAATTTTATTGGCACTATGAAATCTAATTAAGCTTTTGAGGTTTTTCTTTTCAATAACACTTTTTATTGTTATAAACCTTTGCTTCTATGTTGGCCATTTGCAGTTCTGTGAAGTTTTCCTTTTTTTTTTCTTTTTCTTTTTTCCTTTCCTCTTCTTTTCTCTTTAATTTCAATTTTTTAAACCTATTATTGTTTTTCCTAAAATTATTCCTTATTTGCTTTTCCTAAAGTTCTTCTCCCTTTGCAGTTAATCTTTAACATATATAAGTCTTCTTTATCTACCTTTATTTAATTTTGCATATCTAGTGTTTCTTTCCTTTCCTCTCAACATATGTGTTAGTTTTGTTTTCATTGGTTATTCCCCACTTGGAACCTTGCTTTAGTTTTGTTTTGCAGTTTTTGCTTTAGTTTTTTTTTTTTTTTTTTTCTTTATTTTTAATTTTTAAAGCTATTTTTTTAATTTATTTATTTTTTAAAATTTATTTTTTTACTTGGAGGCTAATTACTTTATAATAGTGTAGTGGTTTTGCCATATATTGACATGAATCAGCCATGGGTGTACATGTGTTCCAAGTTTTTTTCTTAACTGTTACATAAATTTTTTATTTCCTTTGTTTGCCGGGTGAATCTATTGTACTTTGTTTTTGTTGGACTGTTTTGATTTTGTTTATGGGTGTATATGTTTATGTGTATATTCCATTATTTTAATTATTATTTGCCTGATTTTGTAACTGCCGTTTGTCTGAGATTCATCTTTGGTTGCTCATTCTTGGATATTTGTTTTAATATCACTTAATGCCATAACAAACCACTTGTGGAATCTTCACTCCTGACCAGACATCAAGCCCTGAGCCTTTGGAGTGGGAGCACTGACTCCAAGACCCTAGACGACCAGAGAACTAAGCCTAGGTAGTATCAAAGGGTGAGAAATCCCACAAAGGAAAGCACTTGAATACAAGACCCAGCATCACCCAACCACTAGTAACACCCTGTGCAGGATGCTTCATCCCCACAAACAAAACAAAACTACAAACCAAATCAGCAGCAGCAGGATTCCAACCTCATTCAACCTTGCCCAAGAGACGAAAAACAACAACAACAAAAACTCAGCACAAATTTCACCCTATATGAAAATTACACAAACCACTGGACAAACTTTAGGAGGGCAGAAACCAAAAGGAAGACAGAACTCAACCTTGAAGCCTGGGAAAAGGAGACCTCAAACACAATAAGTTTAAAAAAAAATAATGAAAAAGCAGAGAAATAATGCACAAATGAAGGAACAAACAAGAAACACAGAAAGTCCAAATAAACGAAGAGGAAATAGGCAAACTACCTGAAAAAGAATTCAGTATAATGATACTAAAGATGATCAAAACCCTTGAGAACAGAATGGAGAAAATACAAGAATCAACTAACAAAGACCTAGAAGAATTAAAGAATAAATATACAGAGACGGACAACACAATTACTGAAATTAAAAATACTCTAGAAGGAATTAATAGCGGAATATCTGAAACAGAAGAAGGGATCAGTTAGCTGGGATAAAAAGTGGTGGAAATAACTACTGAAGAGCAGAATAAAGTAAAAAGAATGAAAATAACTGAGGATAGTCTCAAAGACCTCTGGGACAATATTAAATGCACCAACATTAGAATTATGGGGGTCCCAGAAGAAGAGAAAAAGAAAGGGTATGAGAAAAGTTTTTAAGAGATTATAATTGAAAATTTCCCCAACATGGAAAAGGAAATGGCCAATCAAGTCCAAGAGGTGCAAAGAGTCCCATACAGGATAAGCCCAAGGAGAAACATGCCAAGACACATATGAATCAAACTAACAAAGACTAAACACAAAGAAAGAATATTAAAAGCAGCAAGGGAGAAGCAATAAATAACACACAAGGGAAACCCCATACGTTTAACAGCTGATCTTTCAGCAGAAACTGTGCAGGCCAGAAGGGAATGGCAAGATATATTTAAAGTACTGAAACAGAAAAATCTACAACCAAGATTACCTGGCAAGGATCTCATTCAAAATTGATGGAGAAATCAAAAACTTTTCAAACAAGCAAAAGTTAAGAGAATTCAGTACCATCAAACCAGCTTTACAACAAATGTTGCTGCTGCTGCTGGTAAGTCGCTTCAGTCATGTCCGACTCTGTGCGACCCCATAGACGGAAGCCCACCAGGCTCCCCTGTCCCTGGGATTCTCCAGACAAGAACACTGGAGTGGGTTGCCATTTCCTTCTCCAATGCATGAAAGTGAAAAGTGAAAGTGAAGTCGCTCAGTCATATCCGACTCTTCTCGACCCCATGGACTGCAGCCTACCAGGCTCCTCCATCCATGGGATTTCCCAGGCAAGAGTATTGGAGTGGGATGCCATTGCCTTCTCCGACAACAAATGTTACAGGGACTATATAGTCAGGAAATACAAGAGAAGAAAAAGATCTACAGAAACAAACCCCAAACAATTAAGACAATGGCACTAGGAATATATCAATAATTACTTTAAGTGGAAACAGATTAATTGCTCCAACCAAAAGACACAGACTGGCTGAATGGATACAAAAACAAGACCCATGTATATGCTGTCTACAAGAAACCCACTTCAGACCTAAAGACACATATAGACCGAAAGTGAGAGGATGGAAAAATATATTCCATGCAAATGAAAAGCAAAAGAAAGCTGGGGTAGCAATCTTCATATCAAACAAAGTAGACCTCAAGATAAAGAATATTACAAGAGATAAGGAAGGACACTACATAATGATCAAGGGATCAATCCAACAGGAATATGTAACAATTGTAAATATCTATGCACCCAACATAGGAGCACCTCAATACATAAGATAAGTACTAACAGACAGAAAAGGAGAATTTGACAGTAACACAATAAGAGTAGGAGACTTTAACACCCCACTCACACCAATAGACAGATCATCAAAACAGAAAATTAATAATGAAACACAAGTCTTAAATGATACATTAGATGAAATGGATCTCATTGATATCTTCAGGACATTCCATCCAAATGCAGAAGAATACACCTTCTTCTCAAGTGCACATGGAACATTCTCCAGGATAGACCACATCTTGGGTCACAAAAGAAACCTCAGTAAATTTAAGAAAATTGAAATTGTATCAAGCATCTTTTCTGACCATGCTATGAGATGAGATGAGATTTTTTTCACAAGAAAAAAACTGTAAGAAACACAAACAGATGGAGATTGAACAACACATTTCTAAATAACCAACAGGTTACTGAAGAAATCAAAAGGGAAATAAAAAAATTTCAGAAACAAATGACAATGAAAACACAGCAACTCAAAATGTATGGGATGCAGCAAAAGCAGTTCTAAGAGGGAAGTTGATAGCAATACAATCCTACCTCAAGAAACAAGAAAAACATCAAAATAGACAACCTAACTCTACATCTAAAACAACTGGAAAAAGAACAAAAAAACTGAAAATTAGTAGAAGGAAAGAAATCAAAAGATCTGAGCCAAAATAAATAAAATAGAAAGGAAAGAAACAATAATAAGATTAATAAAACTAAAAGCTGGTTCTTTGAGAAGATCAACAAAATTGACAAACCCTTAGCCAGACTTATCAGGAAAAAAAGAGAGAAGAATCAAATCAACAAAGTTAGAAATGAAGGAGGAGAGGTTACAACAGATGATAGAGAAATACAAAGGATTATAAGAGACTATTACAAACAACTATATGGCAATAAAATAGATAAACTGGAAGAAATGGACAGATTCTTAGAAAAGTTCAATCTTCCATGACTGAACCAGGAAGAAATAGAAATTATGAACAGCCCAATTACGAGCAGTGAAATTGGAAGTGTGATAAAAAATCTCCCAAAAAACAAAAGCCCAGGACCTGATGGCTTCACAGGAGAACTCTATCAAACGTTTAGAAAAGAGCTAATGCCTATCTTTCTAAAACTCTTTCAAAAAATTGCAGAGAAAGGAACACTTCCAAACTCATTCTATGAGGCCACCATCACCCTGATACCAAAACCAGACAAAGACAACACCAAAAAAGAAAACTACAGGCCAATAACACTGATGAACATAGATTCAAAAATCCTCAACAACATTTTAGCAAACAGAATTCAATAACATATTAAAAAGCTCATACACCAGGATCAAGTTGGGTTTATTCCAGGGATGCAAGGATTCATCAGTATAGGCAAATCAATCAAGGTGATACACCATATTAACCAATGGAAAGATAGAAACCATATAATCTCAATAGATGCAGAAAAAGTCTTTGACAAAATTCAGCACCCATTTATGATTAAAACTCTTCAAAAAATGGGCATAGAACAAACCTACCTCAACATAGTAAGGTCATATATGATAAAACTACAGTAAACATTATTCTCAATGGTGAAAAACTGAAAACATTCCCCCTAAGATCAGGAACAAGACAAGGGTGTCCACTTTCACCACTAGTCAACATAGTTTTGGAAGTCCTAGCTACAGCAATAAGAGAAGAAAAAGAAATAAAAGGAATCCAGATGGAAAAGAAGAAGTAAAGCTCTCACTGTTTGCAGATGACATGATATTGTACATAGAAAACCCAAAAGATACTATCAGAAAATTAATAGACCTAATCAGTGAATTTAGCAAAGTTGCAGGATACAAAATCAGTACTCAGAAATCACTTGCATTTCTATCTACTAACAATGAAAAAACAGAAAAAGAAATTAAGGAATCAATCCCATTCAGCATTGCAACAGAAAGAATTAAGTATCTAGGAATAAACTACCTAAGGAAGCAAAAGAACTGTACACAGAAAATTATAAGACACTGCTGAAAGAAATCAAAGACGACATAAACAGATGGAAGGATATTCCATGTTCCTGGGAAGGAGGAATCAATATTGTGAAAATGACTATACTACCAAATGCAATCTATAGATTCAGTGTGATCCCTATCAAATGACCAATGGCACTTTTCACAGAACTAGAACAAAATATTTCACCATTCCTATGGAAACACATAACGACCCTGAATAGCGAAAGCAATACTGAGAAAGAAGAACAGAACTGGAGGCATCAACTTTCCTGATTTCAAATTATAGTACAAAGCTGCAGTCATCGAGACAGTATGTTACTGGTAGAAAAACAGAAATATAGACCAATGGAACAAGATAGAAATCCCAGAAATAAACCCATGCACCTATGGGTACCTTATTTTTGACAAAGGAGGCAAGAGCATACAATGGGGCAGAGACAGCCTCTTCAATGAATGGTGCTGGGAAAACTGAACAGCTACATGTAAAAGAATGAAATTAGAACACTTCCTAACAGCACACACAAAGATAAGCTCAAAATGGATTAAAGACCTAAATGTAAGACCAGAAACTATACAACTCTTAGAGGAAAACATAGGCAGAACACTCGATGACATAAATCAAAGCCAGATCCTTTATGACCCACCTCCTAGAGTAATGGAAATAAAAACAAAAGTAAACAAGTGGGACCTGATTAAACTTAAAAACCTCTGCACAGCAAAGGGTACTATAAGGAAGGTGAAAAGACAACCCTCAGAATGGGAGAAAAAAATAGCAAATGAAACAACAGACACAGGATTAATTTCCAAAATATACAAGTAGCGCATACAACTCAATACCAGAAAAACAAACAACCCAATCAAAAAGTGGGGAAAAGAGCAAAACAGACATTTCTCCAAAGAAGACATACAGATGGCTAACAAACACATGAAAAGATACTCAACATTGCTCATTATTAGAGAAATGTAAATCAAAACTACAATGAGGCATCACCTCATACCGGTCAGAATGGCCATCATCAAAAAGTCTACAAACAGTGAATGCCGGAGAGCATGTGGAGAAAAGGGAATGCCCTTGCACTGTTGGCGGGAATGTAGATTGATACAGCCACTATGGCAGACGATATGGAGATTCCTTTAAAAACTAGAAATAAAACTGCCATATGACCCAGCAGTCCCACTCTTAGGCATATACCCTGAGGAAACCAAAACTGAAAAAAATGCATGTATCCCATTGTCCACTGCAGCACTCTTTACAATACCTAGAACATGGAAGCAACCTAGATGTCCATCGACAGATGAATGGATAAAGAAGTTGTCGTACATATACACAATGGAATATTACTCAGCCATAAAAAGCAACACATTTGAGTCAGCTCTGATGAGGTGGATGAACCTAGACCCTATTACACAGAGTGAAGTAAGTCAAAAAAAGAAAGATAAATATCGTATACTGACACATATATACAGAATCTAGAAAAATGATACTGAAAAATTTATTTGCAGGGCAGCATGGAGAAACAGACAAGGAGAATAGACTTATGGATCTGGGAGGAGGGGAGGATAGGGTGAGATGTATGAGAGTAACACAGAAACGTACATTACCGTATCTAAAGAAGACAGCCAACAGGAATTTGCTGTTGTCTCAGGAAACTCAAACAGGGGCTCTGTATCAACCTAGAGGGGTGGGATGGGGTGGGAAATGGGAGGGAGTTTCTAAAGGGAGGGGATATATGTATACCTATGGCTGATTCATGTTGAAGTTTGATAGAAAATGACAAAAATCTGTAAAGCCGCTGCTGCTGCTAGGTTGCTTCAGTCGTGTCCAACTCTGTGTGACTCCATAGACGGCAGCCCACCAAGCTCCCCCATCCCTGGGATTCTCCAGGCAAGAACACTGGAGTGGGTTGCCATTTCCTCATCCAATGCATGAAAGTGAATACTGAAAGTGAAGTCCTTCAGTCGTCACTGACTTTTAGCGGCCCCATGGACTGCAGCCTACCAGGCTCCTCCATCCATGGGATTTTCCAGGCAAGAGTATTGGAGTGGGGTGCCATTGCCTTCTCTGTCTGTAAAGCAATTATCCTTTAATTTAAAAAAAAATTAGAATGAGATCTAAAAAAAAAACAAAACAAAACAATATGCAACTTGTAACAGATTTATTGGTAACGATGATAGACAGAATCCCGGAATGGTGCTCCATCTTTCTGGCTATTTTCATAGTCTACTTCTTTTTAAAAATGGGGTAGTGTTTAGAAGCATGGGCTCATGATAATTGGCAAGATCTGAATCCTGATCTGCTACCATCTAGCTATATGACATTAAGCTCCCTGTGAGCTTCACTTCTCTGACTTTAAAATGGGAAAAACAGAGACTTCCCTGGCGGTCCATTGGTTAAGACTCCGCACTGGCATTGTGAGGGGCCTAGGTTCAAACCATAGTCAAGCAACTAGATCCCACATGCTGCAACTAAGAGTTTGCATGCCACAGTGAAAAGATCCTGCATCCCGAGAAGATCAAAGACCCTGTGCTGCAACTAAGACCCATGGAGCTACGTAAGTAAAAAAAAAAATTTTAATGGGAAAAATAACAGCATCTACATCGCGAAGCTAGTGTGAGAATTAAAGGTCAGTTCTCATTTGTACTTTTATTCTGATTGAGGTTTAATTTACATACAACAAGATTTACCTATTTTAAATTTATCATTCAATTACTTCTAGTAAATTTACGGAGTTGTCCATTTATTACAATCTAGTCATTCCCATCATCTCAAAAAGATCTGTGGTGCCCATCTGCAGTTCCCTTTTCTACCTCCAGTCCACAATAAAAAATGAGCTAATATTTCTAAATCACTTAGGATAGTGCCTGTCATCTACCAAGAGATGTATGTTACATAAATAAAAAATGTCTGAACAGGAGGAAGAAATACAATGCAAACCATGAAACCAAATGTCTGATTTACTGGCATAATAAAAAATGAATTTGGGTTGCATTTTAATCAGAACAAACTTAATACTTCATATAAAGATACTGTAGCTTATTTCTGATTAGTATCTAATTTAGTTTTCCCTTATAAGCCTCTTTGAAAGCACAGTCCTGGTTTCCATAGTAAATCTGGAGGCCTGAGCAATTAACTGAATTACTTTGAGAAGGGGAAAGAAAAGAAAAAAATGTCTGTGTAACTCAGATGAAAAGCCAGCAAGAGTTTTCACTTTTGACTTCTCCTGCTACTGTTACCTCACATTATGATTATATGGGCTCCCCTGGTAGCTCAGCGAGTAAAGAAACCTCCTGCAATTCAGGAAACCTGGGTTCAACCTCTCAGTTGAGAAGATCCCCTGGAGGAGGAAATGGCAACCCACTGCAGCATTCTTGCCTGGAGAATCCCAGGGACAGAGGAGCCTGTTGGGCTACAGTCTATGTGGTCCCAAAGAATCAGACACGACTGAGCAACTAAGCAATGCACATAGTTATATAGTGTTTATTCAAAGCTCTCTAACACCCATGATCTCATTGTACACCTTCAACAATCCTGCAAGATAACGGCTTTCAATTTCTTCTTCTATTTTTTAATCATAGCAATGATGATTTCTACTGAGAGGCAAGCATCTGAGTAAAACCAATAAGCACCTGACAAGGGAAGCCAGCCAGCCAGCCTGCCTGGACATCTTCTGGCTTCACAAGACACCTATTTCACCAGGTATTTGGATAAACGGACTCAATCATAATTTGGGCTAAAAATGACTGGATATTTTCATAAAAGTATGAAAAAAACCCTGTTTTTAAACACAAAAATAACAGAGAAGGAGAATAAGGAACAAATTATTAACAGTCCAACTCTCTCATTTTAAGGATGAGTCTCGATAATTTCTTGAGGTCACACTAGATCTGCCACCCAAGTTTCCTGACTTCTTACTGGGGACTTTTCTACTGTACTAAGCTTCATCTGCCTAGTTAATTTTTGTGTATTTTCTTTGCAATGATACTGACTAAATTCTAACTTTTCATTTTTACCTTGAAACACTGAGTGAAAAATGATATGGTATCTAATACTGTTAGGGAAACTTCCGTAGCAGTATTTCCTTCAAGAAGTGCCTGATGGAAAATGTTTGCTTCAGTTGTTGTAGAACCTGAGATTTAAAAAAAAAATAAAAGGAAATTAAAACTGTATGACACAGGGATTCACATAACAGTTTAGAATGATTTTCTATCCCAAAGACTCAGAGAGAGAGACAAGCAAAAAGACACCAGGCTCTCAGTACCTGCAGACTTAATGAGTTTCGCTGTATTTATTCCTTAATCAAATACCATCTGGGTTAATCAATTCTGCTATTTTTTACTTCAGCTCTGTATCAGCAGCTCTGTAACAAATAAATAGGTGCCTACTTCCTTGTAAACAAGATGTGAGTGATGATCTAGGTATGTACCTAAGAAATAACGTGGGAGGCATTTTAGGCTGTGCTGCTAATTATATGGGCAAAAATGAGAAATCATAGAAAAGCAGCTATGTTATGTACAGGGGTTCCCTATGGCCTGATGTTTTCCATGATGCCAATGGTGTGAGACTTGTTTCTAAATCAGAAGGAAAACAAAGCATCTGGGCCAACTGAAAGACACAGCTTCAATACATTGTTACAAGAGACAAAGAGCAAAGCTGAAGGCTGTCCCACTCCCATTTTTTTTTTGAAAGGTCCTGAGTCTCGTAGCTCAGCATCCATCTGCTCAAGACATTTGTGTTTATGATTAGTCCTCATGGCAGAGCCAGTTCTGCATGCTTCCTCTTATGCAACCTCTAAAGGACTGTCTGGTAATGAACATCGTCTCACTCTTTGACTTTTTATTAAGATTTGCTTTCAGAGAATAGCTTTCACGTATATAACCCTCTAGCTTCCTATTGAAATTGTCAATATTTCAACCTGTGTGAAATACGTCTTTGTCAAAATAGTATTTACAGTGCTCTGACCTCTGCAGACAGCTCAGCATGGGCAATCCCTTAAAGAATCACTAAATGAAAAATAGTCATGTGAAGAGTTGACTCATTGGAAAAGACTCTGATGCTGGGAGGGATTGAGGGCAGGCAGAAAAGGGGATGACAGAGGATGAGATGGCTGGATGGCATCACTGACTCGATGGACGTGAGTTTGAGTGAACTCTGGGAGTTGGTGATGGACAAGGAGGCCTGGCGTGCTGCAATTCATGGGGTCAGACACGACTGAGTGACTAAACTAACTAACTAAAATAAATATTATATATACTATTTTATTCAGATTCATTATTTTCATTAAAGTACAGATAAAGAATATTGAATGTAAATTCACATAAGAATAATAGTTCAATGAGAAAATTAATCTCCTTCATATTAAACTAAGAACTCACTATTAACTAAAATTGCCAGAAACAATCCATGTATATTTGACCTTATATTCACATATGGTGAAATGAGTGTACATTTCTAACGGGAGGGGATATAGGTATACCTATGGCTGATTCATGATTCAGGGGTGGTTTCCTGAAGTTAGATGTTTAAGAATGAGGCTCTACTACAAAGCCACAGTTTTCAAGACAGTACGATACTGGCACAAAGACAGAAATATAGATCAATGGAACAAAATAGAAAGCCCAGAGATAAATCCACGCACATATGGATACCTTAGCTTTGACAAAGGAGGCAAGAATATACAATGGATTAAAGACAATCTCTTTAACAAGTGGTGCTGGGAAATCTGGTCAACTACATGTAAAAGAATGAAACTAGAACACTTTCTAACACCATACACAAAAATAAACTCAAAATGGATTAAAGATCTAAATGTAAGACCAGAAACTATAAAACTCCTAGAGGAGAACATAGGCAAAACACTCGCTGACATACATCACAGCAGCATCCTCTATGACCCACCTCCCAGAATATTGGAAATAAAAGCAAAAATAAACAAATGGGACCTAATTAACCTTAAAAGCTCTGCACATCAAAGGAAACTATTAGCAAGGTGAAAAGACAGCCTTCAGAATGGGAGAAAATAATAGCAAATGAAGCAACTGACAAACAACTAATCTCAAAAATATACAAGCAACTCCTACAGCTCAACTCCAGAAAAATAAATGACCCAATCAAAAAATGGGCCAAAGAACTAAATAGACATTTCTCCAAAGAAGACATACAGATGGCTAACAAACACATGAAAAGATACTCAACATCACTCATCAGAGAAATGCAAATCAAAACCACTATGAGGTACCATTTCACACCAGTCAGAATGGCTGCGATCCAAAAGTCTACAAATAATAAATGCTGGAGAGGGTGTGGAGAAAAGGGAACCCTCTTACACTGTTGGTGGGAATGCAAACTAGTACAGCCACTATGGAGAACAGTGTGGAGATTCCTTAAAAAACTGGAAATAGACCTGCCTTATGATCCAGCAATCCCACTGCTGGGCATACACACTGAGGAAACCAGAAGGGAAAGAGACGCGTGTACCCCAATGTTCATCGCAGCACTGTCTATAATAGCCAGGACATGGAAGCAACCTAGATGTCCATCAGCAGATGAATGGATAAGAAAGCTGTGGTACATATACACAATGGAGTATTACTCAGCCATTAAAAAGAATACATTTGAATCAGTTCTAATGAGGTGGATGAAACTGGAGCCTATTATACAGAGTGAAGTAAGCCAGAAGGAAAAACACCAATACAGTATACTAACGCACATATATGGAATTTAGAAAGATGGTAACAATAACCCTGTGTACGAGACAGCAAAAGAGACACTGATGTATAGAACAGTCTTATGGACTCTGTGGGAGAGGGAGAGGGTGGGAAGCTTTGGGAGAATGGCATTGAAACATGTAAAATATCATGTATGAAACGAGATGCCAGTCCAGGTTCGATGCACAATACTGGATGCTTGGGGCTAGTGCACTGGGATGACCCAGAGGGATGGTATGGGGAGGGAGGAGAGAGGAGGGTTCAGGATGGGGAACACATGTATACCTGTGGCGGATTCATTTTGATATTTGGCAAAACTAATACAATTATGTAAAGTTTAAAAATAAAATAAAATTTAAAAAAAAATGAATGAGGCCTATCTAATCTGTCTCTGGGCTGGAGTTAAACTTGGATCAGAACTTTTTTACTCTATAAACATGTCTATTTCCACATTTTTATTTTGTTCTTCTTGAATTTTAGGGTTTTCTTTAAAAAATTAACAACTGGGTAATCAGGGACTGAGGAAAAAGACTTTGTCCATCCTCTACTAAACACAGAGGGCAGGTCAGCAGAATCTTAGGGATTAAGATTGGTGGTGGTAGTTACTATAGCAGTTCCCAACCAGTTCCCAGTGCTGGGGAGACAGTAGAAATTGTCATCTGAATTATTAGGATGTCCCAGAGACTCAGCAATAAACCCCACCCAAACTGCCTCTTTAGTTTTTCCAAGTGCTATGAAACTTATTTTTAAAAATAAAAGACATCTATTTAAGTTCCTTTAATGACTAACTCTACCTCTGAAACATATCTTATTGAAATAAGCAAGTCATCTTTTCCTTAGGGTGACACAAATATTTCCTTAAGTATTCATTTCACTAAGACTTACACAGCAAAAACAAGAAAGAAATAATATATAATATATATTTCAATTGCTCTTGGCGATTCCTGTTTACATTAGTAACTGAAGTGGGTACAGACCTGACAACTGTCCTCACTTGATGATTTCCTGCCTTCCCCTGGATCTAGCCCTTTCTCGCGAGCTTCAGTAGAGACAAACATCTGTTCTAGGATTAGACCAGAAACTGTGCACATCAGTCTAACCGTTACCTTTTGGAAAACTTTTAAAAATGTATCACTTCCCATCAGGTTAATTTCAACTTTGAGTTGAGAAGCATTCAATAAATCATGGGTACCTTAAGGCTAACTCAAAAGGAAGCATCTAGGGTTTGCATGGCATGATTAAGACTGCCCTCTGTTGGAAGAGAAGAAAAAAAGAGGAACTTGCACTGCTATGGGAATTACCTTGCTATGATTCTTTTCCCCATGTATCTAAAGTGAAACAAACATACTCTAGTAAGAAAAACAGTAGCATGCTAGTACTATATTACCATACTTTGCATTTTAACAAATAATATTTGAAAATTCATGTGTTACAAAGAATGACCTATTTAAAATCATATTACAAGAATATGTTTTGGTATACACAAATAAATATACAACCACCTGCCATATTATATCGCTCTACATTCATTTGCTACAATTACTTCAGCACCAAAAAGTCTCAGGTCTTCACATACAATTCTAATGACATATTTCTAAAAAACATATCAAAGCAAATCATCCTTCATGCTTTATAGTGTGTATCACAGCAAAGGTCTCTAATATAGTCATTAACACATAAAAAGCTTCTTAAGCCCTAAAAAATGTGGCAATTGCTATATTTTTAGAGTGACATTAAACTACTTTCTAGTATCAGATCAGATCAGATCAGTTGCTCAGTTCTTTCCGACTCTCTGCGACCCCATGAATCACAGCACGCCAGGCCTCCCTGTCCATCACCAACTCCTGGAGTTCACTGAGACTCACGTCCATCGAGTCAGTGATGCCATCCAGCCATCTCATCCTCTGTCATCCCTTTCTCCTCCTGCCCCCAATCCCTCCCAGCATCAGTCTTTTCCAATGAGTCAACTCTTTGCATGAGGTGGCCAAAGTACTGGAGTTTCAGCTTCAGCATCATACTCTCCAAAGAAATCCCAGGGCTGATCTCCTTCAGAATGGACTGGTTGGATCTCCTTGCAGTCCAAGGGACTCTCAAGAGCCTTCTCCAACACCACAGTTCAAAAGCATCAATTCTTCAGTGCTCAGCTTTCTTCACAGTCCAACTCTCACATCCATACATGACCACTGGAAAAACCATAGCCTTGACTAGATGGACCTTTGTTGGCAAAGTAATGTCTCTGCTTTGCAATATGCTATCTAGTTTGGTCATAACTTTTCTTCCAAGGAGTAAGCGTCTTTTAATTTCATGGCTGCAGTAACCATCTGCAGTGATTTTAGAGCCCCCAAAAATAAAGTCTGACACTGTTTCCACTGTTTCCCCATCTATTTCCCATGAAGTGATGGGACCAGATGCCATGATCTTTGGAAAGAGCTCCATGACAGCGAGCTACGCCGACTTCAGGGGAAAGTAACCAGTTTGAGGAAAGAGCAATTGTCAGATGGGAGCTGGACAGGTTCCATATCCAGAACTAAAGAGTTGACGGAGCAATGGAGAGCTCTGCATGACACTATCCATGATCTGCGAGGTCAATTAAATGCCAAAATATGTGATCGCTCTACAGTAAACAAAACGTACAGAAATACGCTACAGCAAATATTTTGTGATATCAAACAACAAAATCTGAAATTTATTGGTGAGCTCCCAGCAGAAAGGAATAAATTAAGAGAAGAAAACAAGCAGCTTTTGGCTAGGCTCAAGAGGAAACAGCAACAGTTTCACCGTTCTTTTTCTGATACTGATGACTCAAAAGAGAGAGTCAGTTATTTCGATCAGGGACCCTCCGCCCAGACCTGAGAGGTATGCGGCTCTCAAAATGATAACGCAAATGAAAACCAAACAGATGAAAGCTCGAGGGAAAAAGAAACAGCCACACAGTTCCGAACTTCAGGTTCCATTGTACAGTCAAGATGTCTTCGAGGTGCCAGAGAGCCCTCAGGAGAAGATTTCCTCTAACAGCACTAAGACTATCACAATAAGCAGTGGCAGTCAGAAGTCATGTAGCACTGTTCCTTCAGCGTCTACACTCGGCCCTCAGACAGTGTTTGGATTTCAAGATGACTCCAGCCTTCCTGATGCCAGGCTTGGCCATCCACAAAGCAAATCCATTTTCACACAGAGGACCTCCCCACAGAGGATCTCCACACCAAAGCGAGGAACTGAGGTTGATTTGCCTTGGAGCCTTTCCATTATTTCTCCAGGAGAAGACCTACCTACTGAAATATTATCTGAAACTTCAGAGGAAGGTATGATTGATTATACCAAAAGCATATTTTCTCCTTTTACATGGAGAGATGAAAATACCACTTTACATCTATTTCCTTTAGACTATACTTCAAGCTCTAATGTGAAAAGACCATCATTTGGTGTTTTTCGCGTTTCAATGAGAGAGAGCAGTAGCCAGACACCTTTCAGTGAACAGTCCACAGCAAGGAAGGATACGAATGGAGCTACAGGTGCAGCCCATGATGCTGATAAGCCACAAGGTGAGTCTCAGGCTTGCACTCAGGGTCTTCAATAAAGAGAAAAGTCAAGATACAGTTAGAAAAAGGGGGAAGTAGCTATCGCTCCTGGAGAAGGCAATGGCACCCCACTCCAGTACTCTTGCCTGGAAAATCCCATGGATGGAGGAGCCTCATAGGCTGCAGTCCATGGGGTCGCTAGAGTCGGACATGACTGAGTGACTTCACTTTCACTTTTCACTTTCATGCATTGGAGAAGGAAATGGCAACCCACTCGTGTTCTTGCCTGGAGAATCCCAGAGACAGGGAAGCCCGGTGGGCTGCTGTCTATGGGGTCGCACAGAGTCGGACACGACTGAAGCGACTTAGCAGCAGCAGCAGCAGTAGCTATCGCTCCATCTCTCTCTTAAGGAGACTGCTTTTCTTTTCCAAGAGGACAGTCTTCCTATCAATTCAGACTATTTAACATTTGTATTCAGACTATGTAACTGATAATTCCTGACTTTGATTCTACTTCCCAGAATATAATATACAGGCAATAAAATGTTGGGCTAATGACTAAGACTTTGAAACAGTGACATATTGCCAGTTAATAAAATTCAGGTACAAAGAAAGAAACAGTTTTCAGAATCCCTCAACTTCTATATAAAAGTGTAGAGATGATCATCTTTTTGTTGAAATTAAGCTGCTAGTGTCTGTGAGTCAGTGTGTGCCATGCTGAGTTGGTTTAGTTGTGTCCTAGTTTTTGCAACACTGTGGACTGTGGCCTGCCAGGCTCCTCTGTCCGTCGGATTTTCTAGAAGAATATGGCAGTGGGTTGTCATGCCCTCCTCCTGGGGATCTTCCCATCCATCGAGTCTCTTAGACTCTTGCACTGGCAGCTGAGTTCTTTATTACTAGTGCCACCTGGGAAGCCCTTATGAGTCAATAAGAAGGCTTAAAAAAAAGAAAGCCAAGAGAACACCTAAAAGGCCTGGGCTGTAAGAGTTCAACCCTGAAATACATATAAAGTGAAATATTTACTGGACTTGACAAGGTAACTACAATACTTACACTGAGAAAGATTCAGAAGCAGATATTTTTCAGAATAAAATGAGTATGACTTTACAGATACCATACAGCATGACTTAAATTACAAAAGAGAAGATGTGACACAGACTGTATACTAGTTATTAAAATTTGCTTTTAAAAATCAAAAAGCGAGAGCAGAAGAAGGAAAAACCTCATTAAGAAAGACCAACTATTTAGCAAGCAAGGACAACATTTACAAGAGGATACAAGAGGAGGAGACCTTTTCAAGAAACAAACCAGTTATGGTTTTATCCATAACATAAAGCAGCCAGTTGGTTGTCACTGGTTATCACAGTGTGTGTGTATGCATGTGTGTGTGCATGCATACATGGGAAAGAGTGTGCACATGTATACTGAATGGAGGAGGGGAGAACTAGTCAGCAATGCATGTCCCTTTTCTTCCTTTCTTCTCTCCTCCCTCTACCACCCTCCTTACTTTCCCTGGGCCGTGGTGGTATTCAACTCCTTTTTTCTTTACAGTTTTTTTTCCATGTGTCCTTGGGCTTGTAGAAAAAAAAAAGTTATTCAGTGAATTCATGTGCCACAAAACTCACCCTTTAAAATAGAGTACAATACAATAGTTTATATGGTATATTTAAAAACTTGTAAAACCATCACCACAGTTTTAGAATATCTTCATCACCCTTTAAAACAGCCCATATATAATAGCAGTCACTTTCTACATTCCCCCACTTTTTAGCTTGTGGGGAGACAAAAACAATAAGCTGTGGTTGTGGGTGTTAATTTGATTCAATATCTCTTGGAATGAAGTACCACCAGGGTTGAATATTATCTCCCTTTACATATTTCTTTCCCAAAACATGGAAGCTTATAACATAGCATCAACAGGGGAGGAGCCAAGATGGCAGAGGAGTAGGACGGGGAGAACACTTTCTCCCCCACAAATTCATCAAAAGAGCATTTAAACGTCAAGTAAATTCCACAAAACAACTTCTGAATGCCGGCAGAGGACATCAGGCACCCAGAAAAGCAACCCAACTCTTCGAAAGGAGGTAGGAAAAAATATAAAAGACAAAAACAGAGACAAAAGAGGGAGGGACGGAGTTCCGTCCCGGGAAGGGAGTCTTAAAAAGACAGAAGTTTCCAAACACCAGGAAACCGTCTCATTGCCGAATCTGTGCTGAGCTTTGGAAGCACAGAGGGCAACATAACAGGGAGAAAAAATAAATAGACAATTAAAACTCGCAGATTGCGAGCCCTATGGTAACTCCCCCAGCGGAGAAGCAGCACAGACGCCTGCACACGCCATTTGCAAGCGGGGGCTGGGCAGGGAGGCGCGGCGCGGGCTGCATCGCTGAGAGTAAGAATCTGGCCTGAATACCCTGAGCACTATCTGAGCGAAATAACTTGGGCTAGCAAACCAGACTGTGGGATATCTACCATGCGAAAAGCCAGCCCTAACCTAAGACACGGAACAAAGAATAGCCGGCTGCAGACCTTCCCCCTCCCGTGACAGGCAGCCAGAGCCGGAAGGGGGCAATCGCAGCCCCAGAGAGACATTATCTATAAAACTGTAAGCAGGCTTCTTTGCTAACTAAAACTTCTTGGGGGTCTGGACGGTCAACATCTGCCTGAGAAGGTGCGCCGGTTTTACACCCAGATAACCGAGTGGCAGGGAGGCGATAAGTCGCAGCATTGGCGCTCGCCAAACACCTCATCACCTGAGCTGCTCGGACCTGGGAAGAGCACAAAACGCAGGCCCAACTGAGTCTGCGCCTCTGAGGACGACCTGAGTGCCTGAACCTGAGCGGCTTGGACCTGGGAGGTGCAGGCAGCCCAGGGCTGGCCTCGGATTGTTCCCGGCAGAACAACCTAGAGCCGGAGCAGTGTGGGCAGGGAGGCTACACGCACCGTGAGCGGGGGCAGACCCCGTGTGGCTGAGGCACTGCGAGCGCACGCCAGTGTTATTTGTTTGCAGCATCCCTCCCTCCCTCCCCACAGCGCGACTGAACAAGTGAGCCTAAAAAAAAAAAAAAAAAAAAAAAGTGTCCTCCACCGTCCCCTTTGTGTCAGGGCGGAAACCAGACACTGAAGAGACCAGCAAACAGAAGAAGTTATAACAGAGGGAAACGCCTTGAAAGCTACAGGCAATAGATTAAAACCCTGTGGTTACTATGGACTACATAGGAAGGGGCCTGTAGATCTTGAGAAGTATAAGTCGGACCAAGGAACTAGCCAAAAATGAACTGAACCCACAATACTCACAACAAAACCAAAGAAAGTCCTAGATATATTTTTACTATTTTTACGATCATTCTTTCTTTTTTTTAAAATTTTTTTAAAAAAATTTTAAGTCCTCTATTATTCCTTTAATTTTCACTTTTATAACCTATTACTTTGCAAAAAAAAAAAAGACTCTATTTTTTTCTTCTTCAGCAAACTTCATATATATATATTTTATAATTTTTTGACCTTGTTTTTTTTTTTTCTTCCTTTCTTTAACATTGTATTTTTGAAATTCCAAACTCTACTCTAGATTTTTAATTTTAGCTTTTTGGTATATGTTATCAATTTTGTACCTATAGTTTTTTTTTATAATTTCTGTGACTTTTTTTTTCTCTCTTTCTTTCTCTTCTTCTTTTATATAACATTGTATATCTGAAATTTCAAACTCTACTCTAGATTTTTAATTTATGCTTTTTGGTATTTGATATCAATTTTGTACCTGTATTTTCTTTATAATTTTTGTGACATTGTTTGTTTTTGTTTGTTTGTTTTCTCTCTTTATTTTTCTTCTTCTTCTTTTTTTAACATTGTATTTTTGAAATTCCAAACTCTACTCTAGATTTTTAATTTTTGCTTTTTGGTATTAGTTATCAATTTTGTACCTGTATTTTCTTTATAATTTTAACGACCTTGTTTGTTTTTGTTTGTTCGTTTTTTCTCTCTTTCTTTTCCTTCTTCTTTTCTTTAACATCGTATTTTTGAAATTCCAAACTCTACTCTAGATTTTTAATTTTTGCTTTTATGTATTTGTTACCAATTTTGTACCTTTAAGAACCCAATCTTCAGGACCCATTTTTTCACTAGGGAGCGAGATTACTGGCTTGACTGCTCTCTCTCCCTTTGGACTCTCCTTTTTCTCCACCAGGTCGCCTGTGTCTCCTCCCTAACCCCTCTCTACTCTACCCAACTCTGTGAATTTCTGTGTGTTCCAGATGGTGGAGAACACTTAGGGAACTGATTACTGGCTGGATCTGTCTCCCTCCTTTTCATTCCCCCCTTTTATCCTTCTGGCCACCTCTGTCACCTTCCTCCTTCTTCTCTTCTCTGTATAACTCCGTGAACATCTCTGAGTGGTCCAGTTGTGGAGTGCACATAAGGAAGTGACTACTGGCTAGCCAACTCTCTCCACTATTGATTCCACCTCATCTCATTTGGGTCACCTCTAACTCCCTCCTCCCTCTTCTCTTCTCCGTGTAACGCTGTGAACCTCTCTGAGTGACCCTCACAGTAGAGAAACTTTTCATCTTTAACGTAGATGTTTTATCAATGGTGCTGTATAGAAGGAGAAGTTTTGAAACTACTGTAAAAATAAGACCGATAACTGGAAGCAGGAGGCTTAAGTCCAAACCCTGACTCCAGGGAACTCCTGACTCCAAGGAACATTAATTGACAGGAGCTCATCAAACGCCTCCATACCAACACTGAAACCAAGCACCACACAAGGGCCAACAAGTTCCAGGGCAAGACACACCAAGCAAATTCTCCAGAAATTTGGAACACAGCCCTGAGCTTCAAGATACAGGCTGCCCAAAGTCACCCCAAAACCATAGACATCTCATAACTCATTATTGGACATTTCATTGCACTCCAGAGAGAAGAAATACAACTTCACCCACCAGAACACTGACACAAGCTTTCCTAACCAGGAAACCTTGACAAGCCACCTGTACAAACCGACACACAGCGAGGAAACGCCACAATAAAGAGAACTCCACAAACTGCCAGAATACAGAAAGGACACCCCAAACTCAGCAATTTAAACAAGATGAAGAGACAGAGGAATACCCAGCAGATAAAGGAACAGGATAAATGCCCACCAAACCAAACAAAAGAGGAAGAGATAGGGAATCTACCTGATAAAGAATTCCGAATAATGATAGGGAAATTGATCCAAAATCTTGAAATTAAAATGGAATCACAGATAAATAGCCTGGAGACAAGGATTGAGAAGATGCAAGAAAGGTTTAACAAGGACCTAGAAGAAATAAAAAAGAGTCAATATATAATGAATAATGCAATAAATGAAACTAAAAACACTCTGGAGGCAACAAATAGTAGAATAACAGAGGCAGAAGATAGGATTAGTGAATTAGAAGATAGAATGGTAGAAATAAATGAATCAGAGAGGATAAAAGAAAAACGAATTAAAAGAAATGAAGACAATCTCAGAGACCTCCAGGACAATATTAAATGCTACAACATTCGAATCATAGGGGTCCCAGAAGAAGAAGACAAAAAGAAAGACCATGAGAAAATACTTGAGGAGATAATAGTTGAAAACTTCCCTAAAATGGGGAAGGAAATAATCACCCAAGTCCAAGAAACCCAGAGAGTCCCAAACAGGATAAACCCAAGGTGAAACACCCCAAGACACATATTAATCAAATTAACAAAGATCAAACACAAAGAACAAATATTAAAAGCAACAAATAACACACAAGGGAATTCCCATAAGGATAACAGCTGATCTTTCAATAGAAACTCTTCAAGCCAGGGGGGAATGGCAAGACATACTTAAAATGATGAAAGAAAATAACCTACAGCCCAGATTATTGTACCCAGCAAGGATCTCATTCAAGTATGAAGGAGAAATCAAAAGCTTTTCAGACAAGCAAAAGCTGAGAGAATTCTGCACCACCAAACCAGCTCTCCAACAAATACTAAAGGATATTCTCTAGACAGTAAACACAAAAAGGGTGTATAAATTTGAACCAAAAACAATAAAGTAAATGGCAACGGGATCATACTTATCAGTAATTACCTTAAACGTAAATGGGTTGAATGCCCCAACCAAAAGACAAAGACTGGCTGAATGGATAAAAAAACAAGACCCCTACATATGTTGTCTACAAGAGACCCACCTCAAAACAGGGGACACATACAGACTGAAAGTGAAGGGCTGGAAAAAGATTTTCCATGCAAATAGGGACCAAAAGATAGCAGGAGTAGCAATACTCATATCAGATAAAATAGACTTTAAAACAAAGGCTGTGAAAAGAGACAAAGAAGGTCACTACATAATGATCAAAGGATCAATCCAAGAAGAAGATATAACAATTATAAATATATATGCACCCAACACGGGAGCACCGCAGTATGTAAGACAAATGCTAACAAGTATGAAAGGAGAAATTAACAATAACACAATAATAGTGGGAGACTTTAATACCCCACTCACACCTATGGATAGATCAACTAAACAGAAAATTAACAAGGAAACACAAACTTTAAATGATACAATAGACCAGTTAGACCTAAATGATATCTATAGGACATTTCATCCCAAAACAATGAATTTCACCTTTTTCTCAAGCGCACATGGAACCTTCTCCAGGATAGATCACATCCTGGGCCATAAAGCTAGCCTTGGTAAATTCAAAAAAATTGAAATCATTCCAAGCATCTTTTCTGACCACAATGCAGTAAGATTAGATGTCAATTACAGGAGAAAAACTATTAAAAATTCCAACACATGGAGGCTGAACAACACGCTGCTGAATAACCAACAAATCACAGAAGAAATCAAAAAAGAAATCAAAATTTGCATAGAAAAGAATGAAAATGAAAACACAACAACCCAAAACCTATGGGACATGGTAAAAGCAGTCGTAAGGGGAAAGTTCATAGCAAAACAGGCACACCTCAAGAAACAAGAAAAAAGTCAAATAAATAACCTAACTCTACACCTAAAGCAACTAGAAAAGGAAGAAATGAAGAAGCCCAGGGCTAGTAGAAGGAAAGAAATCTTAAAAATTAGAGCAGAAATAAATGCAAAAGAAACAAAAGAGACCATAGCAAAAATCAACAAAACCAAAAGCTGGTTCTTTGAAAGGATAAATAAAATTGACAAACCATTAGCCAGACTCATCAAGAAACAAAGGGAGAAAAATCAAATCAATAAAATTAGAAACGAAAATGGAGAGATCACAACAGACAACACAGAAATACAAAGGATCATAAGAGAGTACTATCAACAATTATATGCCAATAAAATGGACAACGTGCAAGAAATGGACAAATTCTTAGAAAAGTACAACTTTCCAAAACTCGACCAGGAAGAAATAGAAAATCTTAACAGACCCATCACAAGCACGGAAATTGAAACTGTAATCAAAAATCTTCCAGCAAACAAAAGCCCAGGTCCAGACGGCTTCACAGCTGAATTCTACCAAAAATTTAGAGAAGAGCTAACACCTATCCTACTCAAACTCTTCCAAAACATTGCAGAGGAAGGTAAACTTCCAAACGCATTCTATGAGGCCACCATCACCCTAATACCAAAACCTGACAAAGATCCCACAAAAAAAGAAAACTACAGGCCAATATCACTGATGAACATAGATGAAAAAATCCTTAACAAAATTCTAGCAATCAGAATCCAACAACACATTAAAAAGATCATACACCATGACCAAGTGGGCTTTATCCCAGGGATGCAAGGATTCTTCAATATCTGCAAATCAATCAATGTTATACACCACATTAACAAATTGAAAAACAAAAACCATATGATTATCTCAATAGATGCAGAGAAAGCCTTTGACAAAATTCAACATCCATTTATGATAAAAACTCCAGAAAGCAGGAATAGAAGGAATATACCTCAACATAATAAAAGCTATATATGACAAACCCACAGCAAACATTATCCTCAATGGTGAAAATTGAAAGCATTTCCTCTAAAGTCAGGAACAAGACAAGGGTGCCCACTTTCACCATTAGTATTCAACATAGTTTTGGAAGTATTGGCCACAGCAATCAGAGCAGAAAAAGAAATAAAAGGAATCCAAATTGGAAAAGAAGAAGTAAAACTCTCACTATTGGCAGATGACATGATCCTCTACATAGAAAACCCTAAAGACTCCACCAGAAAATTACTAGAAATAATCAATGACTATAGTAAAGTTGCAGGATATAAAATCAACACACAGAAATCCCTTGCATTCCTATACACTAATAATGAGAAAACAGAAAGAGAAATTAAGAAAACAATTCCATTCACCATTGCAACAAAAAGAATAAAATACTTAGGAATATATCTACCTAAAGAAACTAAAGACCTATATATAGAAAACTATAAAACACTGGTGAAAGAAATCAAAGAGGACACTAATAGATGGAGAAATATACCATGTTCATGGATTGGAAGAATCAATATAGTGAAAATGAGTGTACTACCCAAAGCAATTTATAGATTCAATGCAATCCCTATCAAGCTACCAACAGTATTCTTCACAGAGCTAGAACAAATAATTTCACAATTTGTATGGAAATACAAAAAACCTCGAATAGCCAAAGCGATCTTGAGAAAGAAGAATGGAACTGGAGGAATCAACCTACCTGACTTCAGGCTCTACTACAAAGCCACAGTTATCAAGACAGTACGGTACTGGCACAAAGACAGAAATATAGATCAAAGGAACAAAATAGAAAGCCCAGAGATAAATCCATGCACATATGGACACCTTATCTTTGACGAAGGAGGCAAGAATATACAATGGATTAAAGACACTCTCTTTAACAAGTGATGCTGGGAAATCTGGTCAACCACTTGTAAAAGAATGAAACTAGAACACTTTCTAACACCATACACAAAAATAAACTCAAAATGGATTAAAGATCTAAACGTAAGACCAGAAACTATAAAACTCCTAGAGGAGAACATAGGCAAAACACTCGCTGACATACATCACAGCAGCATCCTCTATGACCCACCTCCCAGAATATTGGAAATAAAAGCAAAAATAAACAAATGGGACCTAATTAACCTTAAAAGCTTCTGCACATCAAAGGAAACTATTAGCAAGGTGAAAAGACAGCCTTCAGAATGGGAGAAAATAATAGCAAACGAAGCAACTGACAAACAACTAATCTCAAAAATATACAAGCAACTCCTACAGCTCAACTCCAGAAAAATAAATGACCCAATCAAAAAATGGGCCAAAGAACTAAATAGAAATTTCTCCAAAGAAGACATACAGATGGCTAACAAACACATGAAAAGATGCTCAACATCACTCATTATCAGAGAAATGCAAATCAAAACCACTATGAGGTACCATTTCACACCAGTCAGAATGGCTGCGATCCAAAAGTCTACAAATAATAAATGCTGGAGAGGGTGTGGAGAAAAGGGAACCCTCTTACACTGTTGGTGGGAATGCAAACTAGTACAGCCACTATGGAGAATAGTGTGGAGATTCCTTAAAAAACTGGAAATAGACCTGCCTTATGATCCAGCAATCCCACTGCTGGGCATACACACTGAGGAAACCAGAAGGGAAAGAGACACGTGTACCCCAATGTTCATCGCAGCACTGTTTATAATAGCCAGGACATGGAAGCAACCTAGATGTCCATCAGCAGATGAACGGATAAGAAAGCAGTGGTACATATGCACAATGGCGTATTACTCAGCCATTAAAAAGAATATGTTTGAATCAGTTCTAATGAGGTGGATGAAACTGGAGCCTATTATACAGAGTGAAGTAAGCCAGAACGAAAAACACCAATACAGTATACTAATGCACATATATGGAATTTAGAAAGATGGTAACAATAACCCTGTGTACGAGACAGCAAAAGAGACACTGATGTATAGAACAGTCTTATGGACTCTGTGGGAGAGGGAGAGGGTGGGAAGATTTGGGAGAATGGCATTGAAACATGTAAAATATCATGTAAGAAAGGAGTTGCCAGTCCAGGTTCAATGCACGATACTGGATGCTTGGGGCTAGTGCACTGGGACGACCCAGAGGGATGGTATGGGGAGGGAGGAGGGAGGAGGGTTCAGGATGGACCTGTGGCGGATTCATTTTGATATTTGGCAAAACTAATACAATTATGTAAAGTTTAAAAATAAAATAAAAATTAAAAAAAATAACATAGCATCAACAATCTTTGACTTTTACTCTAAATCATACATTCTAAGTAGTTGAAGGTTATAGTTATTTAAAACTTTTATTAATGTACTTTAGAATTCATATCTAGCTTTTGATGTGTTTCAGTCTCTCTGGCAAGTTAACTATCAACTTATTTTATGTTTTTATATCCTGCATTATTACAAAAATATTTAATATAGTATTTACTAAAAACAAAATGGAAAAGAAGTAAAATTTACTGTATTATGATTTGACTTTTGCTGTAACTCATACATTCTAAGTACTTGATTCTAGTTATTTAAAGCTTTTATTAATGTACTTTAGAATTAGTTATTCATATCTAACATTTGATGTGTTTCAATCTCTGGCAAGTTAACTGTCAACTTATTTTATGTTTTTATAACCTGCATTATTAGAAAAAAATGTTAAATATTTACTAAAAACTAAATAGAAAATAAGTAAAATTTAACTACTGTATTATGCTGATCAAAAGTGGTGCTTTTATGTTCTTCATGCTGTTTGCTTTTTTTTAAAGTATTTATTTATTTATTATTTGGCTTCCTGGGGGTCTTAGGTGCAGCATGTGAGATCTGTTTCCCTGTCCGGAGATTGAACCCAGGACCTCTGCATTGCCAGTGCAGAATCATAGCCACAGGGAAGTTCCCAGGGATTTTGTTTGTTTTTTTCGTTTTTTGGGGGGGAGTTGTTTGTGTGTGTGTGTGTGTGTGTGTGTGTGTTTAGCAAAAGTAGAAAAAAGAAAGGGGAAGGAATTGTGTAAACAAGTGTGGTACTGGGAATGAGTTAACCTTCTGATTGTACTTCCAGAGGACATGCAGTTTACAAAAACCCTTTGCTTGTATTCTATCATATATAGTAAAGAGGAAATGGTAAATTGTAAATAATACAATTATACATCAAGGTAAAGAGAACAGAGTCTGGAAAAGAACCTGACATCATACAAAACTGTGTAATGGTCCTATGAAGATAGCAATAGCATTCCTTACTCTCAAAGAACCCTTCCTGTCTTTTTGTTTGCGTTTGATTTTCTAAATCCTGGGTCAAATAAAGGGTACAATGTTAAATATGACTTTTGGTTATTGTTATTTCCTTCTCTTTACCTTGGTCATTTAATGTATTCTATGCTCTGCATGAAAAAATACTTTAGCACTTCTAAAACTATTGCCTGACTTTAAAAACTATTTTTTTTAAATTCCTGTTATTAAAAAGAAAATTTGATAACCTTATTTCTTTTTACAAACACTTGTGTCGAGGGCTGACTTTCAACAGATCAAAATGAGAGAGCTGCTCTGCTACATTCAAAACCCCAACCCAGAAGCAGGTCATCTAGAAATGGTTTAGCACCAGGTTCCCCCAGGTTCCCCACAACTGAGTGGTGCAGTGTTGGGCGAGGGGGCTGCTGCCTTTCTGGTCGCGCCCGTGTTCCAGGATGAAGAGTTCTCTGTACTGGACCCGGTGTCAACACGTGGAGGGGTGTGCCACGCCATTCCCCAAAGGACCTGGGCAGTGGCCCCATGGTGGGGACGGTTGGGGACTGGCTATCTGAGGCCAACCGAGGCTCCCGTCGCATTGCCAGAAACTGATTTTTAAATAAAATTATTTCAAAGGCTCAAATCTGTATGACGGAAATGAATCTATTTTAAGTTAAAATATAGGAACATTCTAGGGTCAAAGTCTACCAGCTACTCTCCCCATGCCCAAGAAAAATCAGCGAGAGAGGAATGCTAAAACTTAAATCCTTGACACCTCCCTTCCCAGATCTAGCCTACGTAGTTTGCCCACTCCACCAATTAGCCATGCGGTCACTTAGATGCAGTCAATCATAAAGAAGGTCAGTCATGAATGCTGCTGCTGCTGCTGCTAAGTCGCTTCAGTCATGTCCGACTCTGTGCGACTCCCATAGACGGCAGCCCACCAGGCTCCCCCGTCCCTGGGATTCTCCAGGCAAGAACACTGGAGTGGGTTGCCATTTCCTTCTCCAATGCATGAAAGTGAAAAGTGAAAGTGAAGTCGCTCAGTCGTGTCCGACTCTTCTCGACCCCATGGACTGCAGCCTACCAGGCTCCTCCGCCCACGGGATTTTCCAGGCAAGAGTACTGGAGTGGGTTGCCATTGTCTTCTCCACAATCATGAATAGTCACTGCAAGGACTGATGCTAAACCTCAAACTCCAGTACTTTGGCCACCTAATACAAAGAACTGACTCATTGGAAAAGACCCTGATGCTGGGCAAGGTTGAAGGCAGGAGGAGAAGGGGACGTCAGAGGATGAGGTGGTTGGATGGCATCACCGACTCAATGGACATGAGTGGACATCCAGGAAATGATGATTGACAGGGAAGCCTGGCATGCTGCAGTCCCTTGGGTGGCAAAGAGTCAGACACAACTGAGCGACTGAACAACAACACTTAGTTGGGAAACCACCTCTCAGATCTACTCTTTCCCCATCCTCACCTCCAGTGTTCCATTCAGGTACTTATCGCCTTGCTCTTATAGGTCACGTCTGTGTGTGTGTGCTGTGTGCTAACTCGCTTCAGTCATGTCTGACTCTGCAACCACTCAATTGAAGCCTGCCAGGCTTCTCTGTCCATGTGGATTCTCAGGCAAGGTACTCGAGTGGGTTGCCATGCACTCCTTCAGGGGATCTTTCTGACCCAGGGATTGAACCCTCTTCTCCTGGGTCTCTTGCTTTGGCAGGCAGGTTCTTTACCACTAGCGACACCTGGAAAGCCCTTGAGTACCCAAAGCACTTGACAGATGTCCTCTACTGTAGCAAATAATAAAGAGGTTTGTGGGCATGTCCATTTCTCCCACTGGACTCAGGTTTCTCTAGGCCAGAGACTGTTCAGGGTGATTCCAGGATTTCCACCTAGAAGGAGCTTAGGGCCAGCATTCTGAATGGAAGGGACAACAACCAGGGGCTTCTGGGTTTATTTGTGATGTCTGGAGGGAATACACCATGTGGCACCACAGAGCATATAAAGATGGATGTAGCCTGATCAGTATGGGTTTAATTGACTCACAGGTTCTTTGCTCTTCAGCAAGTGCTTTTCTTCTAAAAATTTTGTGGGGGTACACTCAAGGTAGTGCTGTTAACACAAGAGGCCTGTGATGGGATCCTCTGAATTTAACCTAAGGCAGAGGAGCAAGGTTCTGGGTGAGTCTCCATCTACATCTTCACACTTGACAGTAGTGGTTTAAATTGACTCTTTTTTAAAAAAATACTTTATTGGGTTATAATTTCCCATGCTGTCTTAGTTTCTGGAGAAGGCAATGGCACTCCACTCCAGTACTCTTGCCTGGAAAATCCCATGGGCGGAGGAGCCTGGTAGGCTGCAGTCCATGGGGTTGCTAGGAGTCGGACTCGACTGAACAACTTCACTTTCACTTTTCACTTTCATGCATTGGAGAAGGAAATGGCAACCCACTCCAGTGTTCTTGCCTGGAGAATCCCAGGGACGGGGGAGCCTGGTGGGCTGCCATCTATGGGGTCGCACAGAGTCGGACATGACTGAAGTGACTTAGCAGCAGCAGTCTTAGTTTCAGGTGTACAGCAAAGTGAATCAGTTATACATATATGTACTCTGTTTTAGCTTCATTTCCCATATAGGCCATTACAGAGTATTGAGTAGAGTTCCATGTACTGTATAGTAGGTCCTTACTAGTTGTCTATTTTATATATAGTAGAGTATATTTGTCAATCCCAATTTTCAGTTTTATCCCTCCCCTTACCTCCCAGTAACCATGTCTGTAACTCTTTTTGTTTTGTAGATAAGTTCATGTGTAGCCTTTTATTTTTTAGATACCACATATAAGCAATATTATACGATATTTTCTTTTCTCTTTATGACTTCCTTCACTCTGTATGACAGTCTTCAGGTCCATCCATGTCTCTGCAAATGGCACAGTTTCATTCCTTTTTATGGTTGAGTAATATTCCATTCTATACATATGTCACATCTTCTTTATCTATTCCTCTGTTGATGGACATTTAGGTTGCTTCCATATCTTGGCTATTGTGAGTAGTGCTGCAATAAATACTGGGATGTACGTATCTTTTTGAATTATGGTTTTATCCAGATATTTGCCCAGGAGTGGGATTGCTGGATCTCAGAAGCAATAAAGATACTTTCATGAGCCAGGTGGTAACATACATAATAAAAGTGGTGTTTAGAAGATCTGGTGGTCTAAGATGAATCATCAAGACTTCCTTCATTCTTGCCTAGAGGGAAGAAGGTGGAGGAAAGATGATTCGAGGTTTTGGCAGTCAGGGACAGAGTCAGCCTCTAGGCAAATTGCAGGCTCCACCATCAGATCCCAAGGGCCTGGAGGCTGATTTACCCCTGGGCTCTGCTATAAAGAGTACATGGCGGGGGTCCTGGCAACCCTACTCTCTCTTTCCCTCCCCTTGAGAGCATTCAATATCCCCTTCAGGGGCTCCATGGCCTTCTTCTATGGAACTGACTCTCTTCTGCTTTCTGACTCTTTGGAGGAAGGGCCTCTGTGCCTCGTTGTTAATCCAAGGCTCCTCCTTCGGCCTCAGATTGGGGTGCTGTCATTGGGGCCACTAGCCCAGGTCTCAGCCAGGAACGCTGCTACCTTCTCACTGTACTCTCCACCCTGGAGGTAAGCCCTGTTCAGGTCCTGTCTCCTTCCTGGGCCCAGCTATAACCAGTCTACACACCATCAAGCCCAGCCTTCCACAGCCCCATCTGTGCTGGTGCCTCAGGGCTCAGGACTCTTCAGTTTAAAGATTCAAATACATCATTTGCATGTTAGTTGCTTGCAGCTTCAGGCCCTGAAAAGTCTCCATTGTTTGTCTAGAATGTGTTGGATAGTTACTATTTACGTTTGGACACAGAAATTTCTAGTCCCTCATGCCTCTTTGTCTCTTCTCTGCCCCCTCTATCCAAGGTGCCTCCCTCTGGTGGGGGCTCTTTGCATAACTGTGACATTGCCCCCAGGCATCAGTGTGCTAATTTGCACTTCCCACAGGTCACTTTGCCTATCAGGCTGTTTGACACTTCCTTCAGCAAGCAAGGAATGGAAGTCTCACTATTCAAGTGGAAAACACCAGGCTTGGGGGAGGGCAGGGGAGCAGCAACACCTATCTTGGTTTGAAAGTGAAAGTGAAGTCCCTCAGTCATGTCCAACTCTTTGCGACCCCATGGACTGTAGCCTACCAGGCTCCTCTGTCCATGGAATTTTCCAGGCAAGGGTACTGGAGTGGGTTGCCATTCCCTTCTTCAGGGGATCTTCCTGACCCAGGGATAGAACCTGGGTCTCCTGCACTGCAGGCAGACACTTTACCACCTGAGCCACCAGGGAAGCTAGTTCCCCAAGGAAATGACACCATATCACCCACAGCTCCTTACCTGGATTGCCCTTTCTGACTCTGCTACTTAAAGCAGCCTGACTGCAGCTAGACCACTTGGTGGGTCGCATTCCTGGTGCTGGGCCATGGTTGTGGGCACTCTGGCCCAGCCTCCCCAATTCTCAGTCACAGAAACCAGGACCAGAACTTGACTCCTTTGCATCCTCACTTCTCAGGATGGTACCAAGCCTTGCAGATTTGATTAGGTTTGCTTTATGACACAATGCATAGCTGATATTTGTAAATGTTCCATGAGTGTTTGAGGAACAAGTCTCCAATTATGGAGCCCAGTGTTCCATGTGTTTTCATTATATCAAGTCTGTGGGTTGTGTTGGTCAAATCCATGCACTTGCTGAGTTTTTTTTTTTTTTTTTTTCTTATTGAACCTGCCAGTCACTGAGACATGTTAAAATCTCCCACAATGATACTCTGATGGTGGATCTATCAAGCTCGCCTTATAATTCTGTTCATTTTTGCTTTACAAAGATGTATTTTTGAAGCTATTTCATCAGAGGCATGCAAATCTAGAACTGTTATAGCTTCATAGTGAACCATCGAGGGCTTCCTCAATGGTAAAGAATCTGCCACTACTGGTAAAGAATCTGGCTGCCAATGCAGATTCATGGATTCGATCGCTGGGTTGGGAAGATCCCCTGGAGGAGGACATGGCAACTCACTCCAGTATTCTTGCCTGGAGAATCCCATGGACAGAGGAGCCTGGTGAGCTACAGTCCAAAGGGTTGCAAACAATTGGATATGACTGATGGATTGACCACGTAGAGAACCAAGTTATTAATCATTAAGATGTAATTTTCATTAATGTATGAATGATTTTGGCCTCAGGGTCTGTTTTGACTACTATTAGTCTAACTTCATAAGCTTTCTTTTGGTTAGTAGTGTGTACCTTGTATGTTTCCACACATCCTTACTTTCCTGTCTCTGCTATTATGTTTTAGATGTGCTCTTGGAAAAAACATACAGTACAAATTTCTTTCTTTTCTATCCCATAGGTAATCATTGTCTTTTAACTGTGGAGTTTAGTTCTAGTATATTTTAATTTATTTCTACCATCTGGTTTTGTGCTTTCTGTTTGTCCCATTTTTTTTGTTTCTGTTTATCTCTTTTGATTTCTTTTAAATGTTGTGTGTGTGTGGCTGGGCGGGGGAGGGGGGCTCTTCATTGCAAGAGCATGTTTTATTTTTTGTAAAATATGCATACTGCAGGGTTTCTTGTCAGGATTAAATGAGATGAAGAAACTCATATGAAATATTTATCCAGTGCCTAACACAGAGTAAGCACAGCTAAATGGGAAGTATTATTAGAGGTTCTAGTACTCATTCATCTTTAGTTTTCCCTTGTCTCTTGCAGTTCCACTTCTGTTGTTCTCCTTTCTGCTGACAATATTCCATTTGTTTTCAGTCTGTTTTCTTTCATTTCCCCTTTCCAGGCATTTGATTTCCTGTTTCTGCTCACTCTTCAATCCCTAAGGCAGCTCCGTGGTGAAGCCCTTCAGGGAGAAGTCTGTGTGCTGTGGTTCTGTGGCACAGTAGGTGTGGGAGAAGACAGTGGCACCTTGACTGAATCCCATTCCACAAGGTGATGGAGGTCCTGCCCAACATAAGGGTGCATTTGCATGTCATTCTAGGCTGACCACGGTGCAACTGAATCTGCTGCAATCATCAGTTTCTATGAAATGGGTATAAGGCCACAAAACCCACCAGCCAAGAAACAGTTTAATTCCTTGTGTCTCTTCCTAGAGAGGATGGCCAGATCCTGGCTGACTACTCTTAAGTTGTCCCACTGTGAGGGTGTGGGTGTCACCACACTAAGAATTTGAATATGTACTAAGCAAAGCCTGGAAAGAGGAACCATTTGTACTCAAACAGATTGTGGTCAGAAGAAAACTTTGTCATCATTGTTGTGACAGACCGCAACTAAATTTAGCAAGCTACATATTTTGTGTGTGTGCATGTGCATGTGTGTGATGCCTGGAGAAAGTAACACATTATGTTTCCAAAAGTGAAAACTCCCCAGACTAAAAGGAAAACCTTTTTCTCACCTGGTATTTGATTGCCATGATGATTCCTCACTCCACTTACTTCATATCTCTGCTTTTTCTGTGTCCTGTGTTCAGTTCAGTCGTTCAGTCATGTCGGATTCCCTGTCCATCACCAACTCCTGGAGCTTGCTCAAAGTCATGTCCATCAAGTCAGGGATGCCATCCAACCATTTCATCCTCTGTCATCCTCTTCTCCTCCTGCCTTCAATCTTCCCCAGTGTCAGACTCTTTTCCAATGAGTCAGTTCTCATGTGGCCAAACTATTGGAGTTTCAGTTTCAGCATCAGTCCTTCCAAGGTATATTCAGGACTGATTTCCTTCAAGTTTGACTGATTTTATCTCCTTGCAGTCCAACGGACCCAAGAGCCTTCTCCAACACCACAGTTCAAAAGCATCAGTTCTTTGGCACTCAGCTTTCTTTATATTCCAACTCTCACATCCACACATGACTGCTGGAAAAATCAAAGCTTTGACTAGAAGGACCTTTGTTGGCAAAGTAACGTCTCTGCTTTTTAATATGCTGTCTAGGTTGGTCATAGCTTTTCTTCCAAGGAGGAAGCACCTTTTAATTTCATGGCTGCAGTCACCATCTGCAGTGATTTTGGAGCCCCCCAAAATAAAGTCTCTCACTGTTTCCATAGTTTCCCCATCTATTTGCCATGATCTGATGGGACTGGATGCCATGGTTTCAGTTTTCTCAATGTTGAGTTTTAAGCCAGCTTTTTCACTCTCCCCTTTCATTTTCATCAAGAGGCTATTTAGTTTTTCTTCACTTAGCATGATATTCTTTCAAGAGAAATTATGTCACTAGGGGAACACTGGAACTTGGTAGATTTTTGGGTGTTTTTCTGTTCTCTGCTGGTTTCTATTCTTTGATTAAAATAAACTGAGGTGTTGAACATCCATATTTTGAATGAGCTTCCCACAAATATGAGTGTCTAATCTTTTTTCTTAATTAATTTATTTTAATTGGAGGAAAATTATGATACTGTGATGGGTTTTGCCATACATCAACATGAATTGGCCATAGGTATTGCATGTCCCCCCCAATCCTGAACCCCCTTCCCACCTCCCTCCCTACCCTATCCCTCTGGGTTGTACCAGAGCACCGACTTTGGGTGCCCTGCTTCATGCATAGAACTTGCACTGGTCATCTATTTTACATATGGTAACGTACGTGTTTCAATGCTATTCTCTCAAATCATCCCATAATCTTTTGATAGCAATTTAAGAAATTGATTTATTTATTTTAATTGGAGGCTAATTATTTTACAATATTGTAGTGGTTTGTGCCATTTTGTATATACTTTTATTCTTTATAATAAGCATTAAATAGATGCTGTCAGTAGTTTTTGAAATTTGTTCCAAAAGTGCAATATCAACTTACAATGTGAATGAGATACTATACATCCCTGTTAGCATGTACAGTAACAAAAGGCCTCTCTGGGATTCACAAGTTCTAAAAACACAAACTATATATAAAGTATTATAACTATCTTCACCAAAGAGAATGCTTCTGCCAGTGTGGAAAATAGGAGCAGTTTAATTTCTTGAAATCCACAGAAAAAATGTGGAGAAGAAGGTGAGATAAACATATGCTGGAGCTTCCCTGGTGGTCCAGTGGTTAAGACTCTTCCTTCCAATGCAGGGAACATGGTTTCCATCCCTGGTCGGGGAACCAAGATCCTATGTGCCCTTAGGCAACTAAACCCGCATGTTGCAATGAAGACCCAGTGCAGCCAAAAACAATAAAACCCCCAAATATATGCCGGAGACCTGGTGCAGAGTGAAACACACCTAGAGACGTGAGACAGTCTTAGGAAAAAGTAGGAAAAGGAATAGAGGAGAGAGAGGGAGGAAATGGGAGAGTGGGTATTAGAATTTTTTATATTTTTAGGTGCATCAACTTTTAGTTGCACCCTTGGGATCTTTGACCGTCATTGTGGCATGCAGTTTTCTTGTTTTTGTTTTTTTATTTTAGTTGCAGCAAGAGGATCTAGTTCCCTGATCCGGGATTGAACCCAGAGGCCCTGTATTGGGAGCATGGAATCCTAACCACTGAACCACCAGAAAAGTCCTGGGTCTTCCAGTTTTAGTAGTCAGGTAAGAATTTGATTTGAAGTGACTCTGAGGGGGTTTTACCTCCCCTAACATGTTCTAGGCCTGTAGCTCTCAAATTTTTTGATCTCAGGACTGCTTTAAACTCTTGAAAATTCATTGTTCATTGGAAGGACTGATGCTAAAACTGAAGCTCCAATACTTTGACCACCTCATGCGAAGAGCTGACTCATTAGAAAAGACCCTGCTCATGGGAAAGATTGAGGGCAGAAGGAGAAGGGGACGAGAGAGGACGAGATGGTTGGATGGCATCACCGACTCAATGGACATGAGTTTGAGCAAACTCCTGGAGATTGTGAAGTACAAGGAAGCCTGGCATGCTGCAATCAATGGGGTCGCAAAGAGTCGGACACAACTGAGTGACTGAACAACAACAATCACCTTAAAAATATTAAGCTAAGTGAGAGAAGTTAGTCACACACAAAAAAACACATATTGAAAGATGTCTGGAAGATGCAAGTACTTAGAGACAGAAACTAGTTTAGTGCTTGCCTAGGGCTGGGAGGAGATGTGGGAAGAAAAGAGGAAAGGCTGCAAAGTGGTGTTAATGGACACAGGGTTTTTTGAGGCAGAGTGATGATAAGGTTTTAAGTTGATTGTGGTGATGATCATACAACTCAATGGCAACACTGAAAATCATTAAATTCACTTTGTATCTCAATAATGCTTTTGTTAACAAAAAGATTAATGAAAACCAAAATCATAGAAAAGTCTCTTGAGGAATATCTTTCCTGATTGACCTAGGAAATTAACCTTTTATGCCTCCATGTGGAAAGGTTCATGGATTTTCTTGTATTTCCCGTCCACATTCAGTAAATATTTATTGCAAATTTTCTGTGGGCAAATAACACTATTGAATGACATAGTGATCTACAAAAAAATGTTTTCTTAAAACATGGTGTCTGCCTTTCAGAAGCTTTCTCTCTGATTAAGGAGACAAGCCATTCACACATGAAATGAAATTAAGGCAGTGCCACATCGGAGGTCAATTATTGACTCATGTCCATTTGCCACACACAACAAACTGAAAGCATTATTATTGTAAAATTAGCGATACTGAAAATAAGATTTCACAGTGGTTAAGAGCAAGGGCTCTGGAGCCAGACTGTCTGGTCTGAATCTTGGCTCCATCATTTACCAACTGTGTGACCTTGTGCAAGTTACTTAACTTGTCTGTGCCTCAGCGTCCTCCTGTTGAAAATAGGGATGATTATGATAATAATGGCACTACTTCAGAGAGTTATTGTGATGATTAGATGTGTTAATACCGATAAAGTGCTCAGAACAGATCCTCGCACATAGTAAACACTCAAAGAAAGTATCAGTTACCATCATTTCCAGAAAACTGTGGGTGACCTCTTTGATGAATATTGAGTATTTGTGCAGTGAAAAGCTTTAAACCTACATTTTAAAGATACGTCTTAACAGAGGTGTAACACTTTGCTGGACATTTTGGCAAAACGTATGATAGGGTACCATTCAGGATATTATGGTCTTATTGACTCCAGGCATCTATAATGTCCCGAATCCTGACTGAGCATGAAGTACAGGCTCAATAAGTATTGGAATTCAAAGAAAAAATTTAAATTAAAATGTTAACATTTTGGATGAGGCAATTATGTCATTTTCAGCCATTTTCTATTTTTTTTTTCTCAAAATGACTGGACTACTTTTCAGTTCAATTCAGTTGCTCAGTAATGTCCAACTCTTTGTGACCCCATCGACTGCACCACGCCAGGCTTCCCTGTCCATCACCAATTCCTGGAGCTTGCTCAAACTCATGTCCATTGAGTCAGTGATGCCATCCAATCATCTCATCCTCTGTTGTCCCCTTTTCCTCCTGTCTTCAATATTTCCCAGCATCTGGGTCTTTTAAAATGAGTCAGTTCTTCACATCAGGGGCCAAAGTATTGAAGTTTCAGCTTCAGCATCAGTCCATCCAATGAATATTCAGGACTAATTTCCTTTAGGATGGACTGGTTGGATCTCCTTGCAGTACAAGGGACTCTCAAGAGTCTTCTCCAACACCACAGTTCAAAAGTATCAATTCTTCAGCACTCAACTTTATAGTCCAACTCACACATTCATATATGACTACTGGAAAAACCATGGCTTTGACTAGTTGGACCTTTGTCGATAATGTCTCTGGTTTTTAGTATGCTGTCTAGGCTGGACATCCCTTTTCTCCCAATGAGCAAGCGTCTTTTAATTTCACGGCTGCAGTCACCATCTGCAGTGATTTTCGAGCTCCCCAAAATAAGTCTGTCACTGTTACCATTGTTTCCCCATCTATTTGCCATGAAGCGATGGGACCAGATGCTATAATCTTAGTTTTTTGAATGTTGAGTTTTAAGCCAGCTTTTTCACTCTCCTCTTTCATTTTCATCAAAAGCCTCTTTAGTTCTTCTTCGCTTTCTGCCATAAGGGTGGTGTCATCTGCCTATCTGAGGTTATTGATATTTCTCCTGCCGATCTTGATTCCAGTTTGTGCTTCATCCAGCCCTGCATTTCGCATGATGTACTCTGCATATAAGTTAAATAAGCAGGGTGAAAATATACAGCCTTGATGTACTCCTTTCCCAATTAGAAACCAGTATGTTGTTCCATGTCCGGTTCTAACTGTTGCTTCTTGATCTCCATACAGATATCTCAGGAGGCATGTCAGGTGGTCTGATGTTCCCATCTCTTTCAGAATTTTCCACAGTTTGTTGTGATCCACACAGTCAAAGGCTTTGGCACAGTCAATAAAGCAGAAATTGATGTTTTTCTGGAATTATTTTGCTTTTTCTATGATCCAACAGATATTGGCAATTTGATCTTTGGTTCCTCTGCCTTTTCTAAATCCAGCTTGAACATCTGGAAGTTCACGGTTCACGTACTGTTGAAGCCTGGCTTGGAGAATTTTGAGCATTACTTTGCTAGCATGTGAGATGAGTGCAATTGTGCAGTAGTTTGAGCATTCTTTGAGATTGCTCTTCTTTGGGATTGGGATGAAAACTGACATTTCCAGTCCCGTGGCCACTGCTGAGTTTTCCAAATGTGCTGGCATATTGAGTGCAGCACTTTCACAGCACCATCTTTTAGGATTTGAAATAGCTCACCTGGAATTCCATCACCTCCACTAGCTTTGTTCCTAGTGATGCTTCCTAATGCCCTGTTGACTTCACATTCCAGGATGTCTGGCTCTAGGTGAGTGATCACACCATCGTGGTTATCTGGGTCATGAAGGTCCATTTTGTATAGTTCTTCTGTGTATTTTTCCTACCTCTTCTTAATATCTTCTGCTTCTGTTAGGTTCATACAATTTCTGTCCTTTATTGTGCCCATCTTTGCATAAAATGTTCCCTTTGTATGTATCACTAGTTTTCTTGACGAGATCTCTAGTCTTTCCCATTCTATTGTTTTCCTCTATTTCTTTTCATTGATCACTGAGGAAGGCTTTCTTATCTCTCCTTGCTATTCTTTGGAACTCTGCATACACATGGGTATATCTTTCCTTTTCTCCTTTGCCTTTCATTTCTCTTCTTTCTATAGCTATTTGTAAGGCATCCTCAGACAACCATTTTGCCTTCTAACATTTCTTTTTCATGGCGATAGTCTTGATCACTACCTCCTGTACAATGTCGCAAACCTTCATCCATGGTTCTTCAGGCACTCTGTCTGTCAGATCTAATCCCTTGAATCTATCTGTCACTTCCACTGTAAGGGATTTGATTTATATAATACCTGGATGGTCTGATGGTTTTTCCTACTTTCTTCAATTTAAGTCTGAATTTGGCAATAAGGAGTTCATGGTCTGACCGACAGTCAGCTCCTGGTCTTGATTTTACTGACTGCATAGATGGTTTCCATTTTTGGCTTCAAAGAATACAATCAATTTGATTTAGGTATTGACCATCTGGTGATGTCCATGTGTAGAGTATTCACTTATGTTGTTGGAAGAAGATGTTTTCTATGACCAGTAGGTTCTCTTGACAAAACTCTGTTACTGTTTGCCCTGCTTCATTTTGTATTCCAAGGCCAAATTAGCCTGTTACTCCAGGTATCTCTTGACTTCTTACTTTTGCATTCCAGTCCCCTATAATGAAAAAGGCATGTTGTTTGGGTGTTAGTTCTAGAAGGTCTTGTAGGTCTCCATAGAACCATTCAACTTCAGCTTCTTCAGCATTACTGGTCAGGGCATAGACTTGGATTACTATGATATTGAATGGTCTGCCTTGGAAATGAATAGAGATCATTCTGTCACTTTTGAGATTGCATCCAAGTACCACATTTCAGACTCTTTTGTTGACTATGAGGGCTATTCCATTTCTTCTAAGGGATTCTTGTCCACAGTAGTAGATATAATGGTCATCTGAATTAAATTTGCCCATTCTAGCCCATTTTAGTTCACTCCTAAAATGTCAGTGTTCACTCTTGCTATCTCCTGTTTGACCACTTCTAATTTACCTTGATTCATGGACTTAACATTCCAGGTTCTTATGCAATATTGCTCTTTTCAGTGTCAGACTTTACTTCCATCACCAGTCACATCCACAGTTGGGCATTGTTTTCACTTTGGCTCTGTCTCTTCTTTCTTTCTGGTGTTATTTCTCCATTCTTCTCCAGTAGCATATTGGGCACCTACTGACCGGGGGAGTTCATCTTTCAGTGTCATATCTTTTTGCCTTTTTGTACTGTTCATTGGGTTCTCAAGTCAAGAATACTGAAGTGGTTTGCCATTCCCTTCGTCAATGGACCACGTTTGGTCAGAATCTCCACCATGACCTCTCCATATTGAGCGGCCCTACACGGCATGGCTCATAGTTTCATTGAGTTAGACAAGGCTGTGGTCCATGATAAGTTTGATTAGTTTTCTCTGATTGTGGTTTTCATTCTGTCTTCCCTCTGTGGGATAAGGATAAGAGGCTTATGGAAGCTTCCTGATGGGAGAGACTGACTGTGGGCAAACTGGGTCTTGTTCTGATGAGGAGGGCCATGTTCAGTAAATCTTTAATCCAATTTTCTGTTGATGGGCGGTGTTGTGTCCCCTCCCCCCCCTCCCCCCGTTGTTTGATCTGAGACCAAAGTGTGGTGGAGGTAATGAAGATAATGGCGATCTCCTTCAAAATGACCCATGCACACACTGGCCCACTCAGTGCCCCTGACCCTGCAGCAAGCCACTGCTGACCCACGCCTCTGCCAGAGACTCCTAGACCCTCACAGGCATGTCTGGGTCAGTGTCTTGTAGGGTCATGACTCCTTTCTCCTGGGTCCTGGTGCACACAAGGTTTTGTTTGTGCCCTCCAAGAGTCTGCTTCCCCAGTCCTGTGTAAGTTCTATAGTCAAATCCCTTCAAAGTCAAACTCTCTGGGGGTTCTCAATTGCTTTGCCAGATCCCCAGGTTGGGAAATCTGTAGTGGGTCCTAGGATTTTCTTAATAGTGTGAGAATTTCTTGGGTATATGTTGTGCAGTTTGTGGGTCATCTGCTCGGTGGCTCTATGGTGGGGTTAATGGCAGTCTCCTCCAAGAGGGCTTATGCCTGTATGACCAAGGACTACTTTTATTTGTTTATATACTTTATTGTTAATATTTCAAGCCTATGGAAATATATAGAGATTAACATGGTGAGTGCACATATACCCATTACTTAGCTTTATTAAACTGTAACCCTAGGAACTTCCTCAGTGGTTCAGTGGCTAGGACTCTGTGCTCCCAGTGCAGGGAACCAGGGCTCAATCCCTGGTCAGGGAATTAGATTCCACATGCCAAAACTAAAAGTTCAAATGCCACAACTAAAAAATCACACATGCCACAACTCAGGATCCTGCATTGCACAACTTAAAAGAAAGAAAGAAAAAGATCCCTTCTCCTGCAATGAAGACCAGGCTCAGCCAAATAAATAAATTTGAAAATCTTTTTCAAATACAATAAAAAGCATGGCTGGAGCTTTTAAATAAAAGCAACTAATAAATAAAAGGTCACTTTAAATAAATACATAAAAATAAACTGTAACCCTGTGCCTTATTTACCTGAGTTTCCTTTCTTAAGAATTAAAACATTACAGATTTGACACCCTGTATGCATGTTTCCCAGTCTCTCAGACACCATCTCTTCCTAGAAGTGCTGTTATCTTGAGCACTTTTATATTACTACTACAGTGAGGGTATATAATATAGGGTTTTTTGCATATTTTAACTATATACACAGAGAATGAACTTATGCTTGGAAGGGATAGTTAAGGACTTTGGGATTGGTATGAACATACTGCTATATTTAAAATGAGTAACCAGTAAGGACCTACTGTATACATGGAACACTGCTCAGTGTTATGTGGCAGCTTAGATGAGTGGGAGTGGAGTTTGGATACATGTGCACATATGGCTGAGTCCCTTTGCTGTTCACCTGAAACTATCACAACTTTGTTAACTGATCATTCCTCAATACAAAATAAACAGTTAAAAAAAAACTATATACAAATGGTGATCTGTACATATATCATTCTGAAACACCTTTTTCATTCAGCACTTTCTGAGACTCCTTCATGTTGATACATGTGTCACGTTGATACATTTTTCTTGCTATAGAGAATTCCAGAGTGTGTATGTTTACTTATCCTTTCTCTTGATGAAGGACATTTATATCCTTTACATTTTTTCCCTATTCCAAATGGGGTTGCTCTGAAAATTCTTGGGCATCTGTATAGATTTCTTTAAATGTCCATCTAGAAGAGATATCTGCATCTTCAACTTGACCAGATATTGCCAAATTGCTCTATAAAGTACTTCTATTCTCACCAGCAATGCATGGAAGTTTCCATTGCTTCAATCCTTGCCAAAAGTTGATATCTGTTGTGCTTTTAAAAGTTTTACCAGTTTGATGGATGTGAAATGATATCTTATGTAAAGCATTTAGAATGTTGCCTGGCACATAGCAAGGTCTCAGTAAGGGTGAGTTACTATTTTAATGACCATATCCATAATCAGTACAATAATCAATATGGGTTGGGCACCTTTTCATTTGTTTGTTGGTCATGAAAAGTTTTCTGTAAGGTACCTCTTCAGGTCTTTTTCCCATTGTTCTACTAGATTGCCTTTTTCTTATTGATTTATAGGATTCTTTATATTTTTCTTGCACTAATCTTTTGTTGCTTATGTATTCTGTGGCATGTCTTTAACTTCATTTATGGTTTTTTTAGTCATTCAGAATTATGTTTTTAAATTTAATATACTCAGATTTATCATTTCTCCCTTTGGGTTGTGCTTTTTATATGCTATTTAAAAAAATCCTTCCCTATTAGTGGGGCCTACCAGGTGGCAATAGTGGTAAAGAATCCACGTGCCACTGTGGGAGACACAAGAGAAGAGGCTTTGATATGTGGATCAGGAAGATCCCCTGGAGAAGGAAATGGCAGTTCACTCCAGTATTCTTCCCTATTAGTGGTTATGAATTCCCAAGGGAACTCTATTTTTCTGGACAGAACCCAGGCCTAGGTAGGCAATCCTTCATTTAGTCTCCTCTGCCAGTGGACACATTTTTTCCCCTAATTTTCCATTTCAATGAGGGAATAACTAGTTAATGGTCCGAGGCTAGTATGAGGGTCTTGGTCCCAAAGCCTTGACTCCTCTCTCTGTATGTACATTGAACTGATTACTATTAGGTTCAGATGAGAGCTGAATCTGATACTCCAAAATAATAGAGACATTGATAAGAGTAAAATTGTCTCATATACCAGTCCATAGAAAGGCAGTCCATGCTGGCATAGAGTGTTTATCTTCACCATGTCCTCAGGTATCCAAGCTCTTTCTATCCTGTTGTTCCAGTCTATGTGGCCTCTGTATCTCAGGTCAATTCATAGTCCAAGAAGGCCCTAGCTTTCACGTTTACATTCCAGCCGGCAGAAAAGAGCAAGAGGTCAAGAAAAAGGGACATGGCAGCTATCTTTTAAGGAAGATTCTCAGTCACTTCCCAATGACATTTTCTTTAATATCCCATTGGTCAAAACTTAGTCATGGTTGTCTTTATTCTGGGTGACTGTGTCCAACTGAAAATTAAGGAGTTCAGATTTATATACAGAGGAGCATGGATATTGGGGACCTAAGTCTTGGCCACAGAGATCAAATCTCAAGTCATTAGATGACAAGTTGCCCATATACTACTCTAGTTTTTAGTTCTCTCATCCTTTGTGGTGCCTTATTTTCTTGTACTCTCAACTGTGCCTTTCAGACATTCAATAATTATTTATTGAGCATCTACTATGAAGCCAGGAACTGTTTTCAGAGCAGGACTTACACCAGTGAAGATGACAAGAGCCCTGCCTACATGAAGCTTACATTCTAATTGAGGGAGGCACACCACAGGCAAACCAGAAAATGCAATACTGTAATTCAGAGGGTATGAATTGGAGAAATGGAGAAAAGTAAAGCATGTTTACTAAGGGGATGAGGACTGTTGGGAGTGGAGCAAGCAGTTACTATTTCAGGGAAAACTGACATTTGGGTAGAAACCCTAATGAGATGAGGAAGAAAGCTATGGTGTTATTTTGGGTAAAAGCATTTCAGGCAGAGGTAAGGCGAAATGCCCTGAGGTGTAAGCGGACACTCTATGTTCACGGAACAGCAAGAGGGCATGTGTGGCTAGAGCATGGTAGGAAAGTGGAGAGAGAGAGAGAGATCAGCGGTATACCAAAGATGCCAAAGCACCAGATCAGCCAGAGCATAGCAGGATTTTGCTTTTATTGGAGTAAGAAGAGAGATCATTGGAGGGTTTAAACAGAGGGGAATGCCATGATCTGACTGGCGTTTTATTTATTTATTTTGGCCTCACCACGCGTCATGTGGGATCTCAGTTTCCCAGCCAGGGATTGAACCTGCACCCCCTGCAATGAAAAAGTGGAGTCTTAACCTCTGGGCAACCAGGGAAGACCTTGCCTTAAGTTTTATGAAGGCCACTTCAGCTGTAGAGTTGAGAATAGACTCTAAGGTAGTAAACGGTGGAAGGGGGGAGATAAGTGAGAAGACTACTGTGGTTGGCCAGGCAGGAGATGAAAGTCACTCAGGTTAGGATGGTAATAATGAGGTGGCAACCCTGGTGGCTCAGTGGTAAATAATCTGCCTGCAATGCAGGAGACAGGAGACCCAGGCTCAATCAGTGGGGTTGGGAAGATGCCCTGGCAGAGGCCATGGCAACTCACTCCAGTATTCTTGCTCAGAGAATCCCATGGGCAGAGGATCCTGGCAGGCTACAGTTTATTGGGTTGCAAAAAGTTGGACACGACTGAAGTGACTGAGGACAGCACAGCACAGCACAATGGAGGAGACAAGAAAGGGTAAAATTAGAGGTATATTGTGAAGGTTTAGCCAAAAGTATTTGCTGAAGTATCAAGACAATGTGTGTGTGAGACAGAGAGAGGTGGTAGAACCAAGTCTTAGGTTTCTGGCCTGAGCAAACATTGAGTGGTGATATCATTTACACAGAAGAAGAATTCTGGGAAACAAACAGGTTTGGGGGATGCAAATCAAGAGACCTGGTTAAATTTAATATACACAAGGAGAGACATCATGATACAGTTGACCATAGGATTTGCAAGTTTAGAGATATCTAGGTTGGAGATACGCCAGTGGGAGTCACTGGCAGATACATGGCCATGAGATATGAGGAGATCAGGAGGAAAGGCATCATGGAATTTGGGAGAGTTGGTAGTAGGAAGTATGGGGACATCCTCTTCTGATTCATATTTTTTCAGTGAAATCAGGAGAAAGATCATTTGCTGACAGTGGTAGAGAAGAAATTGGAGGTTTGAGGAGAGGGGAAAGTGAAAGTGAAAGTGAATGTGAAAGTCGCTCAGTCGTGTCCGATTCTTTGCGTCCATGGACTGTAGGCTGCCAGGCTCGTCTGTCCATAGAATTCTCCAGGCCAGAGTACTGGAGTGGGTAGGCATTCCCTTCTCCAGGGGATTTTCCCAGTGTGAGATATCTATGTATGATGTTATATTTTATACAACATTTCTAGATGTTTCTTGTGGGAGGGAGTTTTGTGTTATCCAAGGAGCAGTTTGCTGTCATAGCTCACTTTTATAAAAAGAAGAAAAGGTCATTAAAAAAGACATGTAGAAAAAAGAAACAATCAGAAATCGAAAATGTTTCTTACAGACATTCAGTTGCCAAGAGGGAGTGGGCTGGGGGAGGGAAGTTTGGGAATTAGTGATTAGCAGAGACAAACTATTATATATAGCACGGATACACAATAAATTCCCACTGCATAGCACAAAACTAATTTCAGTATCCCATGATAAACCATGTGGAAAAGAATATGAAAAAATATATATGTGTGTGTATAACTGAATCACTTTTCTATATAGCAGAAATTAACACAACATTGCAAATCAATCACACTTCAATAAATAACTTTAATCTAAAATGCTTCTTAAATTCCAGCAAATGAATAAAATCAACCAAAACCAAGCTTCACCCAAGAGCCAACAAGATCCAGTACCAGATACACCATGCTAATTCTCCAGCAAAACAGGAACACAACCCTGAACATTAAAAGGTTGGTTGCCCAAAGCAATGCTAAACCCATAGACAGCCCAAAACTCACTACTGGACACTTTATTGCACTCCAGAGAGAAGAGATCCAGTTCCACTCACCAGAACACAGACATAAGCTCCCCCAACCAGGAAACCTTGACAAGCCATTAGTCCAACCCCACCCACAGGGAGCAGACTCCACAATTAAGAGGAACCATGAACTTCCAGTCTGCAGAAAAGGCACCCCTAACACAGCAATTTAAACAAAATAAAAAGGCAGAGAAATAATCAGTAGGTGAAGGAACATGATAAAAACCCACCAAACCAAACTAAAGAGGAGGAGATAGGGAGTTGACCTGAAAAAGAATTCAGGATAAAGATGGTAAGATGATCCAAAAAATCTTGAAAACAAAATGGAGTTACAGATAAATAGACTCGAGACAGGACTGAGAAGATGCAAGAAATGTTTAAAAAAGGACCTAGAAGAAATAAAGAAGAATCAATCAATCATGAATAATGCAATAACTGAGATCAAAAGCACTCTGGAGGGAATCAACAGTAGAATTACTGAGGCAGAAGAGAGGATAAGTGAGGTGGAAGATAGAATGGTGGAAATAAATGAAGCAGAGAGGAAAAGAGGAAAAAAAGAATTAAAAGAAATGAGTACAACCTTAGAGACCTCTGGAACAATATTAAATGCCCCAACATTTGAATCATAGGTGTCCCAGAAGAAGACAAAAAGAAAGGGCATGAATAAATACTTAAGGAGATAATAGTTGAAAACTTCCCTAATATGGGGAAAGAAATAGCCACCCAAGTCCAAGAAACTGAGAGAGTCCCAAACAGGATAATCCCAAAGCAAAACACCCCAAGACATATATTAATCAAACTAACAAAGATCAAACACAAAGAGCAAATATTAAAAGCAGCAAGGGAAAAGCAACAAATAACACACAAGGGGATCCCCATTAGGATAGCACCTGATCTTTCAATAGAAAATCTTCAGGCCAGAATGGAATGGCAGGACATACTTAAAGTGATGAAAGAGAAAAACCTATAACCAAGATTACTCTACCCAGCAAGGATCTCATTCAGATATGAAGGAGAAATCAAAAGCTTTACACAAGCAAAAGCTGAGAGAATTCAGTACCACAAAACCAGCTCTTTAACAAATGCTAAAAGATCTTTTCTAGACAGGAAACACAGTAACAGTTTATAAAAACAACCAAAAACAACAAAGTAAATGGTAATGGGATCATACTTATCAATAAGTACTTTAAATGTAAATGGGTTAAATGCTCCAACCAAAAGACAAAGACTGGCCGAATGGATACAAAAACAAGACCCCTATATATGCTGTCTACAAGAGACCCACCTCAAACCTAGGGACACATACAGACTGATAGTGAAGGGCTGGGAAAATGTATTAGATGCAAATGGGGACCAAAAGAAAGCAGGAGTAACAATACTCATAGCAGATAAAATAGACTTTGAAATAAAGACCGTGATAAGAGACAAAGAAGGACACTACATAATGATCAACGGATCAATGCAAGAAGATATAACATTATAAATATTTATGCACCCAACATAGGAGCACCTCAATGCATAAGGCAAATGCTAACAAGTATGAAAGGAGAAATTAACAGTAACACGATGATAGTGGGGGACTTTAATATCCCACACATACCAATGGCTAGATCAACCAAACAGAAAATTAGTAAGGAAACACAAGTTCTAAATGATACAATGGATCAGTTAGACCTAATTGATACCTATAGGGCATTTCACCCAAAAACAATGTCATTCACCTTTTTTTTCAAGTGCACACGGAACATTCTCCAGGGTTGATCACATTCTGAGCCATAAATCTAGCCTTGGTAAATTCAAAAAAGTTGAGATCATTTCAAGCATCTTTTCCTATCACAATGCAGTAAGATTAGATGTCAACTACAGGGGAAAAAAAACGATTAAAAATACAAAAATATGGAGCCTAAACAACACACTTCTGAATAACCAAAAGATCATGGAAGAAATCAAAAATGAAATAAAAATATGCATAGAAACAAATGAAAATTAAAACACAACAACCCAAAACCTATGGGATTCAGTAAAAGCAGTCCTAAGAGGGAGATTCATAGCATTACAAGTTGACCTCAAGAAACAAGAAAAACATCAAATAAACAACCTAACTTTACATCTACAGTAACTAGAAAAAGAAGAACCCCAAAGTTAGTAGAAGGAAAGAAATCATAAAAATCAGAGCTGAAATAAATTAAAAAAAAAAAAAAAAGGAGACTGTAGCAAAAATCAAGAAAACTAAAAGCTGGTTCTTTGAAAAGATAAATAAAATAAACAAACCATTAGCCAGACTCATCAAGAAAAAAAAGAGAGAAGAATCAAATCAATAAAATTAGAAATGAAAATGGAGAAATCACAACAGACAACACAGAAATACAAAAGATCATAGGAGACTACTATGAGTAAGTATATGCCAAAAAAAATGGACAATTTGGAAGAAATGGACAAATTCTTAGAAAAGTATAACCTTCCAAAACTGAATCAGGAAGAAATAGAAAATCTTAACAGACCCATCACAAGCACGGAAATTGAAGCTGCAATCAAAAATCTTCCAACAAACAAAACCCCAGAAGATGTGCTCAGGGGTGAATTCTACCAGAAATTTAGGGAAGAGCTAACACCTATCCACCAGGGCTTCCCAGGTGGCTCAGACAGTAGAGTCTGCCTGTAGTATGGGAGACTGAGGTTCAATCCCTGGGTTGGGAAGATCCCCTGGAGAAGGAAATGGCAAGCCACTCCAGGATCCTTCCCTGGAAAAGTCAAGTCACAAAGAGTTGGACAAGACTGAGCGACTTCACTTCACTTAACTTCAACACCTACCCTACTCAAACTTTTCCAGAAAATTGCAGAGGAAGGTAAACTCCCAAACTCATTTGATGAGGCCACCATCAACCTAATACCAAAACCAGACTAAGATGCCACAAAAAAGAAACCTACAGGCCAATATCACTGATGAAGAACATAGATGCAAAAATCCTCAACAAAATTCTAGCAAACAGAATCCAACAATATATTAAAAACAGCACACAGCATGACCAAGTGGGTTTTATCCAAGGGATGCAAGGATTCTTCAATATTTGCAAATCAATCAATGTGATACACCATATTAAAAAATTGAAAGATAAAAACCATATTATTATCTCAATCAGATCAGATCAGATCAGTCACTCAGTCATGTCCGACTCTTTGCAACCCCATGAATCGCAGCACGCCAGGCCTCCCTGTCCATCACCAACTCCTGGAGTTCACTCAGACTCACGTCCATCGAGTAAGTGATGCTATCCAGCCATCTCATCCCCTGTCGTCCCCTTCTCCTCTTGCCCCCAATCCCTTCCAGCATCAGAGTCTTTTCCAATGAGTCAACTCTTTGCATGAGGTGGCCAAAGTACTGGAGTTTCAGCTTCAGCATCATTCTTTCCAAAGAAATCCCAGGGCTGATCTCCTTCAGAATGGACTGGTTGGATCTCCTTGCAGTCCAAGGGACTCTCAAGAGTCTTCTCCAACACCACAGTTCAAAAGCATCAATTCTTTGGTGCTCAGCCTTCTTCACAGTCCAAGTCTCACATCATACATGACGACAGGAAAAACCATAGCCTCGACTAGATGAACCTTGGTTGGCAAAGTAATGTCTCTGCTTTTTAATATGCTATCTAGGTTGGTCATAATTTTCCTTCCAAGAAGTAAGCGTCTTTTAATTTCATGGCCGCAGTCACCATCTGCAGTGATTTTCGAGCCCAGAAAAATAAAGTCTGATACTGTTTCCACTGTTTCCCCATCTATTTCCCATGAAGTGATGGGACCGGATGCCATGATCTTCATTTTCTGAATGTTGACTTTGAAGCCAACTTTTTCACTCTCCACTTTCACTTTCATCAAGAGGCTTTTGAGTTCCTCTTGACTTTCTGCCATAAGGGTGGTGTCATCTGCATATCTGAGGTTATTGGTATTTCTCCCGGCAATCTTGACTCCAGCTTGTGTTTCTTCCAGTCCAGCATTTCTCATGATGTACTCTGCATATAAGTTAAATAAACAGGGTGACAATATACAGCCTTGACGTACTCCTTTTACTATTTGGAACCAGTCTGTTGTTCCATGTCCAGTTCTAACTGTTGCTTCCTTACCTGCATACAGATTTCTCAAGAGGCAGATCAGGTGGTCTGGTATTCCCATCTCTTTCAGAATTTTCCACAGTTTATTGTGATCCACACAGTCAAAGGCTTTGGCATAGTCAATAATGCAGAAATAGATGCTTTTCTGGAACTCTCTTGCTTTTTCCATGATCCAGCAGATGTTGGCAATTTGATCTCTGGTTCCTCTGCCTTTTCTAAAACCAGCTTGAACATTAGGAAGTTCACGGTTCCCGTATTGCTGAAGCCTGGCTTGGAGAATTTTGAGCATTACTTTAGTAGCGTGTGAGATGAGTGCAATTGTGTGGTATTTTGAGCATTCTTTGGCATTGCCTTTCTTTGGGATTGGAATGAAAACTGACCTTTTCCAGTCCTGTGGCCACTGCTGAGTTTTCCAAATTTGTTGGCATATTGAGTGCAGCACTTTCACAGCATCATCTTTCAGGATTTGAAATAGCTCAACTGGAATTCCATCACCTCCACTAGCTTTGTTCGTGGTAATGCTTTCTAAGGTCCACTTGACTTCACATTCCAGGATGTCTGGCTCTAGGTCAGTGATCACACCATCGTGATTATCTTGGTCATGAAAATCTTTTTTCTACAGTTTTTCTGTGTATTCTTGCCATCTCTTCTTAATATCTTCTGCTTCTGTTAGGTCCATACCACTTCTGTCCTTTATCGAGCCCATCTTTGCATGAAATGTTCCCTTGGTATCTCTGATTTTCTTGAAGAGATCTCTAGTCTTTCCCATTCTGTTGTTTTCCTCTATTTCTTTGCATTGCTCACTGAGGAAGGCTTTCTTATCTCTTCTTGCTATTCTTTGGAACTCTGCATTCAGATGCCTATATCTTTCCTTTTCTCCTTTGCTTTTTGCTTCTCTTCTTTTCACAGCTATTTGTAAGGCCTCCCCAGACAGCCATTTTGCTTTTTTGCATTTCTTTTCCATGGGGATGGTCTTGATCCCTGTCTCCTGTACAATGTCACGAACCTCATTCCATAGTTCATCAGGCACATCTATCAGATCTGGGCCCTTAAATCTATTTCTCACTTCCACTGTATAATCATAAGGGATTTGATTTAGGTCTTGCTGACCTATTTAGTTTGTTCATTAACCAGTGAGTCATCTCTAGTTCTACGATATGTTGGTCATGGTTCCAAGGCTGTTGCTACCACTGCTGCTGTTTCATTTTTAAAAAGATACAGTATTTATATATGCAGTCAATTCATATAAATATGGTAACAATAACAATACCATCTATGGACATGATGCCATTGGTGCACTGGTTACTCAGAAAATCTGCATGGAATTGCTTACTTTCTCTATGGGTTATCATTCTTGTGATAAGCTAACACTACTATGCTGACTTTATTCACAGTTTACAAGCTGTTCAAAGACTATCAAAACAGTAGTTTCCAGGGAACCTGGAGTCAAGTTTAATTGCAAAAATAATCAGTATAGCAGAAATGTATTCTTGATGTGAATTCATTTGTAGAGGCCAAATCACTTCATGAAATCATTAAACTATATAAACAGTAATACCTAACATACGCAATGTTTCAAGGCATACTTAGTGGCTTTCTCTAGTCTAACCCACTGTGTTCTCTCTATATACATTTCTACCCTCAGTTTGGAAGCTGGTGAAAATAATCGTGTAAAATTTTGCCATGACCTGGAGAACTCATTGGCCACAGGACACAAAATTATCTTTACCTTTTCCTTTTTTCTCCGTAGCCATCAATAAGTCATGGCCAATCTTTCCACATAGTATCTCTTGCACTTGTCCTTTCTTCTCCATTCTTGTTCATATCTATGGGCTTATGGACTCATAATTAGATTACTGCAATAACTATCTAACTGGTTTCCATATGTCCATCTATCTTGGACTCAAAGGCATCTGGCAGAAATATAAAGGATTACATTCATAAAAATAATATTTAGTCAAGTAATCTCTCCATTCAAAAACCTTGACTGGTTTCCTCCTGTTCATTGAGTAAAGTCAAAATACTATTATCCTGGTATTCAAGGCTTTCCAATATCTAGGTCTAAATAGTCTTTCTAGATTTAGCATCCACTACTCCCTTGAACAAAACTGGTCCTTTCACCATTACCCTGAACTTTTACAAAATCTTTCTACACCTTTGTGCGTGATGGTCCTCCTGCCTAGAATAGCTTCTCATCTTTGAAAGCCTGTTTAAGGCTTTCTTTTCTCCATGAAGTCATCCCTGAACATTAAAACTCACAGCAGCTTCTCATCCCTTGAATATGATATGAGTTATGGACAGCATCATTCATTTGGCAGTCCTCAGAGACAACTTATCTTATATTGTTAATTCTTGTATTATTTAATTTCATGTCTATCTTGCCTCTTCAACTAGACTGCAACTTCCTTGAGGGCAGGGGTCATTTGCTACACTTTTTAAAATGACCCACAGGGCACAGTATATACTGGGGGATAGGATAGGGACTGGTCATTGACAAAAGAGCACTCAAGTTTCCTTAAGATGCCTCATTCTCAGAAGGCAGCACTCTCTTTGGGTGACAGGTTTTTTTGTTTTTTTTTTTTTACATAAATGTGCCACATATAATTGGAGATGCGATGGCACCCCACTCCAGTACTCTTGCCTGGAAAATCCCATGGACGGAGGAGCCTGGTAGGCTGCAGTCCATGGGGTCATGAAGAGTCGGACACGACTGAGCGGCTTCACTTTCACTTTCATACATTGAAGAAGGAAATGGCAACCCATTCCAGTGTTCTTGCCTGGAGAATCCCAGGGACGGGGGAGCCTGGTGGGCTGCTGTCTATGGGGTCACACAGAGTCGGACACAACTGAAGCAACTTAGCAGCAGCCACATATAATAGTTTTAAAGGTGAAACTAACTTGTCACGTGACTCCAAGATATTAAGGAATAACCGACTGCCTCTGAAATTTCTGAATCCCTTATTAAAATACAAAATTAACCTTTTATAAGTAATTTCATGTTCCCTTGAAAGCTTAAAAATGACATGTAAAGAAATATGCCCAAGCCAGGTGCATAATAATCTCTAAGATTTACTTAATCACAGAGTATTTAAAAAGCCAAAGCTCCATGCAATTCACTTATATTTCGGTGTCTGTTTTCCCTTTTTTGTCTATCAGTTCAGTTCAGTTGTTCAGTCGTGTCCGACTCTTTGCAACCCCATAGGCTAAACTACATAAGAAAAATAAATCTAGGACTTAATGTTTACATGAAAGGCAGCCAAAATTTTATGGATAGTTCAAGATAAAAATGTCCTTCACATCTTGGTTTCTCCTGAATTATTTAGTTAATCTGAGGTTTTTTCATGGTTAGAGATGTAATCCTTAGCCAGCAGCTGCTAAATATGTGGTGGTTATGTATACTAACCAAAGAAATGCTGTGATCATCAAGTTCTATCAAAATCCTTATTAACCTTGTAAACTGAAGAAAATCATCATTACAAAATCCCTACCCTCAGATTCTGCTGCTAAAATTTTGAAGTAACTGCAAATCTCAGAGATGGTTGTTTAGCTTTATGGACAGCCTCAGCTGATGAAGCTTAGGCAACAAAGGCTGCTTGCTAGGCAAACACAGGCCACAAAGGAATCCCTTGCCTCATATGTAGAGAGACCACTGACTGGAATACCTAGCATCATTGGATCAAAACTTGAAGGACTGGTAAGCCTGGTATTTCTATGTATATCCTTTCTTTGTGAAATTTTCCTTTTCACATAACGCTTCTGTTTCCTTTAGCCCAGTCTAGACCACTGGAAGGCAAGGTTTCAAATTATCTCCTCAGTTGGAAGTATCCATGTTTTGTGAAAATTTTATCAATTTATTCTCCAAGGGTTAGTATGGTAATGAATTTAGCTTCCTGTCAAGTTCAAAGTATTATCTCCTTCACTTCTAATTACGAAGAAGTTTTACCTTTTATTGTGTTCCATTATACAATTTTACACAGTACCATTAATATTTTAAGTAACAATTAAGCAAATCAAATTAAAGTTTTTGAACTCTACTTCTCAGTATATAGATTTACCTTAAAAAGTACAAACTAAGCACAGTGGTGCAGTTTTCCAGGCACTTTCAAGTTGCTTAAATATTTACAAATATGTAAGCACCCTGTATGAAAGCATGAAAGTTTTGGTGTCAGGAGGAAACACTCTGTATAACAAATCCTTAAATTTTTAACATTTGCACAGCTCCGAATATTCCTGAGAAAGTTCAGTCTTGTTGTCCCTTGACACATGTCCTCATATTTCAGCAGTGTATCTTGGGGAACCATAACTTCGGTCACTCGACGTACCACTAATTGCACAAAATACATTTAATGTGTTGCTCGTCCAGGGAGAATGCATTGGGTCTTCTTGTATTATCTAAAACGAAAGAAATGACATGTTTATCACAAAGCAAAATAGCCATGGCCAAAAAAGGTATGTGTATACGAAATCACAGGCATATTCTAATTTATCACTGACACTTAGCTATTTAAAACAATATAAAGCAGAAAGAGCAAAGAAAAACATTACCGACTCAAATCTTCAAAGCTGTATTACAAAGGCAGCGTGTCAAAAAAGCAGAAAAGATCTGGTTACTCATTAAGAAAAACGAAAGGTTGTAAAATGTAAAATTCAACAGAAATTGAGAGGTAACACAGTCTTTAAAAATTTTTTTACCAGATGGTCATAACAAGAGCCTAAACAATGAACTTCTTGATATGAGTTTATAGATCATCTTCTAAGAGTGGTTCTCAAGTTCACTGGGGGGCTTTTCAAACATCCTGAAACCCATGCCCTTTCCCAGGAGACTTGGGAAATAATTTTAAGTGAAGAGAAAATAAGTCAAATTTTCAAATGTATACCACAATTATGTAAACTAATTGATGCAAAAGATTTTTCTTGGAAATGAAGAACTTTATAAATATATACATATAATCATATTAGTATATATGTTTTAAAAATTATCCATTTTGTGTGATCAAAATCAAGTGATATCTCATGCCCAGACTAGATGAAAGAACAGCATACACATCACATCTAACCTCTTTACTGTACAGTCCCAACTTAGGTTTCAAGCTTTCAATACTAGGTTCTCAAGTTAGCTTTGAAACTTCAGTATTAAGCCTGCAAATTGGCTTCTGGTGGCAGAAATGGGTCATATCATTTGTGCTGCTGCAAGTAATGTCTTATATAAAATCCATAATAGAACAATTTTCTCTTAGAAAGAACTTCATATTTTGGTATAGTGTAACGGATAACACTGAAAAGGGCCAAGGAATAGCCAGGCCATATCTTTTTGTCAAGTCATCATTTATGGAGCTAAACAGATAACTCACATTTCAGTACACAGCTATATTTTATCTTATTTTGTATTATATTTGCCTTTGGGAAATAATATATCTCAAAGTGTCTGACTAAAAAAAAAAAAGCTCTCTTTTATATGGAAATATTGGAAATACTGATTTATAAAAATTCACTAAAAAGTCAACATTTGCCCAAACCAAGGTACACCTAAATAGGATACATCATGACAATACAGATTTCATAAATATAAACCAATAGAAAGTAAGACTTTTCTTGGTTACCTATCAATATAGAATATAGAAGAATTTAAACTATAGGGGAATATATAATATCAAGGGTCTAAAATTTGGTCTCTAGAACTGAACATAATAGCCATGGTTTATAGAAATTAAATGAGAAAGACAGGTGGAAAATATGACAGCAGATTCATAAAACCCAAATTTCAGGGTGTTAAAGAGACAAGGGACTTCCCTGGTGGTCCAGAGGATGGGACTCCACGCTCCCAGTGCAGGGGGCCTGGGTTCAGTCTCTGCTCGGGGAGCTGGATCCCACATGCCGCAGCTAAGACATGGTGCAGCCAAATAAATTAAAAAAAAAAAGAGAGAGAGAGAGACAAGAGGCCCAAAATGGAGTCACTTGTGCTAAACCCACATCACCTGAGAATTACTATCAACCTAACTGCAGTTTCAGTCTTTTCCAGGCAGGTAATCTGAACTAGTCAAAAAAGTACATGCATTACTTTCAAGTTTGAAATTTCCTGGTCAGCAGTAGTGAGGTACTTCACTGGACAGACCCTTGCTGTGCCCCAGAGGAAGGTGACCTTGCCTGAAACAATCAAGTCTCTTTTAGAATAACTTCCTTGACCTGACTCCTTCTACCTATAAAAGGCTTCCATTTTCTACAGCTCTTCAGAGCTCCTTTCTGTCTGCCAGATGGGATGCCACCAGACTCATGAATCACTGAATAAAGCCAAAATCTTTAAAACTGACTCAGCTGACTCTGAGTGAAAAGCAGAGACATTACTTTGCCGACAAAGGTCCATCTAGTCAAAGCTATGGTTTTTCCAGTAGTCATGTACGGATGTGAGAGTTGGACCATAAAGAAAGCTGAATACCTAACAATGGATTCTTTCAAACTGTAGTGTTGGAGAAGACTCTTGAGAGTCCCTTGGACTGCAAGCAGATCAAACCAGTTAATCGTAAGGGAAATCACCCCTGAATATTCATTGGAAAGACTGATTCTGAAGCTGAAGCTTCAATACTTTCACCATTTGATGCGAAGAGCTGAGTAATTGGAAAATACTGATGCTGGGAAAGATTGAAGGCAGGAGGAGAAAGGGACAACAGAGGATGAGATGATTGGATGTAATCACCAAATCAATGGATGAGAGTTTGAGCAAACTCCGGGAGGTGTTGAAGGACAGGGAAGCCTGGTGTGTTGCAGTCCATGGGGTTGCAAAGAGTCAGACATGACCGAGTAACTGAACAACAACATCAGTTCAATTTTGATTTTTAGCAAGGAAAAAAGAACTGTATAGGATGACTGTTCTAAATATCTTGATCATCATACTAGCAGTAAATTGAATAATTTGCTTTCAATTTGAATAATTTAGAGTTCAAGGCTAGGTCATACAGTTGCATGCAAATTTTACAACTGTAATATACCAGTGAAGTTGCTCAGTCATGTCTGACTCTTTGCAATCCCATGGACTGTAGCCTACCAGGCTCCTCTATGCATGAAATTTTCCAGGCAAGAGTATTGGAGTGCATTGCCATTTCCTTCTCCAGGGGATCTTCCTGACCCTGGGATCGAACCCAGGTCTCCCACACTGCAGGCAGATGCTTTACCGTCTGAGCCACCAGGGAAGCCCCTATAACTGTTACATATATTGGCTTAAAATGCTATAATTGTTTTATATTTTTGTAAAGGAGGAGTTTTGCTGTTTTTTCCTATAGACAATGGAGAACAGAACCCCGTAAACTAGACAGTTTCTAGGAACAAATTATGTAGTCTATTTGATTAAAGTATTTCCCAGATGGCTCAGATGGTAAAGAATTCACCTACAATGCAGGAGACCCGAGTTTGATCCCTGGGTTCAGAAGATCCCCTGGAGAAGGAAATAGCAACCCACTCCAGTGTTCTTGCGTGGAGAATTCCACAGACAAAAGAGCCTGGTGAGCTACAGTCCATGGGGTCACAAAGAGTCGGACATGACTGAGTGACTAACACTTCAACATACCCCAGAACAGTGAGGGTGAAGAGAGGCATATCCCCACTGTACTCAGGGGCTGAACCTGAGACACAGACAATAAAGGAAGTGGAATGATTCTCTGCCTGCCTAGTCCTGATCACCGGACTGCTTTGAGAAGGAGATAAAAAAGGACCTCGGAAAACTGAGCAGCAAAGTTATGCCTTGGAACGGTTTACACTCACTCCTAAGTGGGCTAACAGAAGTCAAGATGACAAAAAGAGGAAACAGATCACTGAGTCCAGACTCCTCAGGCCGGCGAGATTCCCTGCCATGAGAATAGGAGAGCAGGAGACTGGGATGACTCATCTCATTGCAAGATGGATGATGAAAGTCTAGCTGCCTGGCTTCTCCATACTGAGAAGATGACCATGGTTAGAAAATTGGACTCCTGGTCATGCAGTGCAACTCTGGACTAATTATAACAAATTTCCCAAAGTCCTTTCTAAGAGAAAGCATACAAGATACCATAAGAGATAGCTAGCTCTTCTAGCTAGAGGAGAGACAGTCAACTAGCTCCTATAGCAGAGATAGTCAACTAGCTCCTGTTTTCCTTGAAATCTCTCTTCTGCCCCTCCCCACCATTACACTGCAGTGCTTTGGCACTAACCATGGTCAGTCTATTTGTAAGGACACCCTCCATGTGATGGTCTCACCCAGGGGAGTGTCTTCAGGCAAGCAGTGAAATGCTCATACCAGGACAGAGGAGGTTCTCCTTTCTGGATCCAGCAATAAGAATGTGTTCTCTAAAGGGCTGTAGTTATCCTTGTTTCTTTTAAGGGGTCTGAATTTCATAAAAAATTGAGTCTGAAGAGTTTCTGAAGCAAATATTGATCTTATTGGCTGTTTTCCTTCTTAAGGAAAGCAAAGAGACATTATGTAAGCTCAATAGGGCTCAGGCACTGAGGACCAGACCATCAGGCCATGACTTTTACATCTGTGGTGAAGATGTTAAAATAGTTCAGTGACAAGCCATGTATAGAGTGGTTGTAAACACAGATTTCAGGAGCCTAATATAGGAATGACGTTTACAAGGACAATTCAGGAGTACTCTGGTTTTAAGGCAAGTAGATGTATAAAAGTCTTAACTGCTTAATTATGACAGAATTTGGCTGTCAGTGGTGAGCAGATCTTTGCCTCTATATGTTTCAGACTGTGTTTTACTAAGTTAGCTATAATTGACATTAACAGGCAAATATTACTGCTTAATTATGACAGAATTTGGCTGTCAGTGGTGAGCAGATCTTTGCCTCTATATGTTTCAGACTGTGTTTTACTAAGTTAGCTATAATTGACATTAACAGGCAAATATTACAATGCTAGGTATTATAAAAAGAGTTTTGCAGGCTATATGGGTATTAAGACAATTCTTGAATTTTGGAACTCACTCAGGATCTCACCTAAACGATAGTACAGTTGTCCCTCGGTATCCTCAGAGGATTAGTTCCAGGACCACTGCCCCCCTTCTCCCATGGTTATTAAACTGAGGATGCTCAAGTCCCTTATATAAAATCACACAGTATTTTCATATAACTCATGCATATCCTCCCCTGTACTTTAAAATCATCTCCAGATTATTTATAATAGTTAATACAATGTAAATGCTATGTAAATAGCTGCCTACATACAGGAAACTAAAGTTTTGCTTTTTTGGAACTTTCTGGAAATTTTTCTTCAAATATTTTTGATCTGAAGTTGGTTGAATCCAAGGATGTGGAAGCTGCGAATATGGAAGGCCAACTGTATGCAGTTTCCTACATCTAAGACAGGGGTATTCATTTAGGGATCTGGCACTTCTCTAGGATCCTTCTTGAGAGACCTTAGCCATGCTCACAGTAGATTAATTCACACTTGCACAACTATTCACTTCTAATGGCACTGTGGCACAAAGAACAAAATAGTTTAACATCTGAAACACCTGCTAAAGCAATCGTCAGTGATTGTTTCAAATCTGATTTGCATTATATCATTTATATGGGTAAAGAATATAAGAACAGATTTTAAAATAAGAGACTAAGTAATTTCAAGGTAATACTATTTCAAACTAATAGGTTTGCTAAGTAACACTTTAGGGACCCAGATCATGTTTTCCTTTTCAATCACCCTAATACTTGCCTGTTCATGAATAATGTCAGACAATTCTTTCACCATGTCTCTGAAATTTGACTTGAGCCCTTCATGGTATTCAATCTGATCCTCTTTAATTAACCGTTCATTTAGTTCCAGTGCAATGCTGCATGCTTGGATGAACTTCCTATAGATGAAGATCAAAGATAAAGTTTTTGTTACTTATTACTCAAAAGTCTCTCTGACAATTTAATATTTACTTTAACCACGGCTTGCCTAGAAGGAAGATTAGAACCCCATATTTTCTCACTGTGTTTTTGCTAATGCCATCTCCTAAGTCTGAAATATCTTTCCTTTTCTATCTTTGTCTTCTGGTTTCTTATCTCCTTCCAAACCTGGCTTGAAATATATACCCTCTGGGAAGCCTGCCTGCTCAATCACTTGATATGATCTCAGCTATGCTTGCACTTGCATTAATTAACATCTATAGATAATGTCAGTTATTGAAAAATAATTTATTTGGGGCTATGTACCCAGTACACTGCTGGGTGCTTATAGGCATGAAGTATCTGCCCTGGGCTGGTAAGAGTGGCGACAGAGAGATTATAATGTATCATAAAAACTTTTTTTATCATTATTTCATATGTTTATGTTTCATGTCCATAATTAGAACGCAAATCTTAGGGGACAAAGTACCTCACTGACCATTTGTGCTGTATCCCTGTCATAGCAAAGAGCAGAATCTTTTTGTACATGCCAGGCATTAATAAACATTGAATGAATGAGTACTAAGTAAGTAAGGAAGTGTTAGACGCTCAGTCATGCCTGACTCTTTGCGACCCTGTGGACTACAGCCCACCAGGCTCCTCTGTCCATGATATTTTGCAGGCAAGGATACTGGAGTGGGTTGCCATTTCCTTCTCCAGGGGGTCTTCCCAACCCAGGGATCAAACCCGGGTCTCCTGCACTGCAGGCAGATTCTTTACCGACTGAGCTACAAGGGAATGAGTAATGGTTACTCTGTAACCTGAAACAGCTGATAATACAGAGATAGGAAAAGTAAATGAAATAAGTCAGGAGCAAATGAGTGGAGATTATCTTTCTACTCAGTCTGTTTAAATCATCTTTCTCTCTTATTCTGAATCTAAGTTCTTTTATATAAGAAACAGATTTTTCTACTGTGCAACCATTCAGACATGCATTGGCTTAGAGGGATGCTCAGTCCAGAAAAGATTATCGTATGCCCTAGAATAGCAGAATCCAAGTGGAACTAAGGATACAGGATAGAAGCAAACCTATCCAACCTTTCCTAGCCTAAATGGTCTGGAAAAGCTGTGACATGAGCTCAATCAGGCAAAGGAGGAAATCACATAATGAATGTGGGCTTGTGTTTGTGTCACAATATCCACAGCAATGAAGTCGTTGTCATATTTAACGCCTTGGGTCACTAGGATACTGTTACAGTTCTGCAGCAAGAAAGAGATCACACATTTCCTGACTACCTAAAATACCACTAGAAGGTAACTTAAACGTTATAAAAGGGAACAGATAATTTTTTTAGAAGGACATTATTTGGTGAATATTTTGATTTCACTTAAGAAGACAATGGAGTAAAAGAAAACTAGAGGTCTGATCTGAAAACTACAAAGCACTTACCTAAACATGTCTTTCAACTCATTTACTTTTTTGGCTGGATACTTGCTAGCTTGACTGTCATTTAAGAAAGCCCTTGCATATGCTAACGGACCTGCATTTACCTAAATTACAAAAGGAGAAAAATGAGGGTTGTTAGGATGTAATCAAAAAGTAATTTTTTCATTTCTCTTTTTAAAAAGAATACAATATACAAAAATCCATACCTGAGAAACATATTTACTATTCTTACTATAAATTTATTTGAAAAAGATTAAAGCAAATCATCTGCCAAAATTATACTCTAACAAGTTACTTAACAATTTCTGCTATCTAAATATAGGGCTTAGCTATAGTCAGAGGGATTTATGTTAAAGCTATCTGACATAACAAAAAATTTACAGAAACTGAACATAATGTCTTTATTAAATTAATAAATAATGTAGAGATTTTTGCACCCAGTCAGAGTATAAGACAATTATAATTAGTGTTTGTTCTGTGCCCTTATGAAAGCAAGAGGAACAACAAGAAACATTTAATACATGGTTAGCAACCAACATACCTGCACTGAAACACAGCCCTGCAATTTAAGTTGGAGCTGAATCATGTCCACATCAGCAGAGGAGCAAAGCTTTTGCAGCTCTGCAGTTTTATCTTATTTCATCAATGGCAACATCAATTGGCTTTAAATGAATCTGCTGTTCATAGTTTATAGCAATCCTCTTCTTCACATATGGAAACGAGTTTGAAGCTATTACAGATTAAGATTGACAGATGAGTTTTTAAGACAGCACATCAAATAGCCAAACTAAAACAAAAATCTATTGTGCTTAATTCTCCCCATATTTAATCTGGAAAAATCCCTTAGAGACCAAATATTGCCTTATTACTTCAGGACTGAAGGAGAAATTCTCTGTGAGACGACTCAGACTAATCATGAATTACATATTGGAAAGGAATGGTTTATAACATAGCCATGTTTGTGTAAGTGAGTGACTGAACAGAAGGACAATAAATGATTAAAATTTTAGTTACATTTTCCTGCTGACCAGCTGCTGCTTGTATGTATCAAAAAAGATCATGTCAAACAAAGAAGTTATGCCAAGTCCTACTTACTAGTCAAGACTGTACGGCGTTTGCACTGTTCCTCTATACAGCCTTGCTTTTTGCCTGACAATGTATAAGGAGCCTCAAAAACAAATCTGTTGATATTATGGTTTCTTTCAAACTCAGTTTTTCTTTCTGTGAGTTCTTTATCATCAAAGTAGGGCTTCACATAAGTGACTTGGATATGAGCATATTTGGGATCAAGCTCTTTGACATTTACCTGGAAAGTAAGAAAGTTTTATGTTTTATTAAACAGGAGGGAAAATGGGGTACAGGTAAGCTACTAACCCCTCTGAGATCAACTGTGGAACAGAGTCATTGAATACACTGCAAGATGAATATACACTTGGAAGAGGTCTTTGCTCTTTCTTCAAGGATTGTTTCCTTCTGATTATTAAGAAGTTACAGAAGCTATTTGGAGATTACAGAAATGTAGACAGAAAAAACTGCAATGCTACCACTCAGCAATGACCATCATTCACATTCTCATATATTTCCTTGTAATCTTTTTTTCTATGCATATATATTTATTTACAAACTGGAGATCATGCTGAGCATTGCTTTATCATTTGCTTTTTTGAAATGTTTATTTAGTTTTATTTGCTTTTATGTTACATTCAACTTCTTTTTTAATTTTTATTTATTTTTATTTTTTTAATATAAATTTATTTATTTTAATTGGAGGCTAATTACTTTAAATATTGTATTGGTTTTGCCACACATTGACTTGAATCCAGCACGGGTGTACATGTGCTCCCCATATATTAAAATGGCTAACTGCACATTTGAATTCCACCTCAAAAAATACCTATTACAGAGAGGATTCTCAGAAGATGGCAGAGCACCAGACGTCTATCTTCTTATAGAGACAATAGTTACACCGTCATTACCTATCTGATGGAACAATTTTGGAACTCTGGAGTCTGTTGAAGACTTGCAACTTCCAGGGGAAGACTTGGACAGAAAATTGCCTTAAATTTGATTTTGTTCAATTTTAACTGTGGGCACAATGGCAGCCACCCATACCTCATCCCTCAAGTACTACGGCAGATAGCTGTGTGCATATTCCTAGAACAGCTTGTAGGAGCCAGGATGAACAATGACCCTGTCTTCCAAATATTGTGAATCTGTGCTATGACTGCTGATTGCTGCTTCTGGTCACAAGGGGACAGTCAAAGAGGCTGTGGCCATTTTTATACCATCTCATCCTTTGTTGCAATGCCCTCCCCCTCTGCCTAAAGTGATTTTCAGGGGATTTAACAGACCAGCACCTTTCCTCTCTCTTTCATTTTCCTCTCCATCCCCTCTTAGGAGCTGGACATCCAATACTAGACTGTTCAAAGGTTAACTGCATAAATGAGGGTGACTAGAAAGTCACTGCGCATGCTCAGGGGAAGGCACAGGCTCAGAAAAGACTTGAGAAGATCCCAAATTTACACCTCAGGTGGATTCTTGGGACAGACACAGCTTACAACAATTAAAAACAACAACAAAACCCAGGAAACTCTGGGACAGGGAGAGAATCTGATTTTCAGAGGGATCACAATATTAAATACAAATGTCCAGTTTTCAACACCAAAAAAAATTGCAAGGCATACAAAGAAATAGGACAGTATGGCCCATTCAAAAAAGAAAAATAAACCAATAGACATTATCACTGAAAAAAAAGTGATAGCAGATCTCCTAGAAAAAGACATTAAAACAGCAGTATTCATGATCAAAGAACTGTGGAAAAAGTCAAGAAAACTATTTATCAACAAATGTCAATATCAATAAATAGCTAGAAAATCTAAAAGGAAATCAAAAAACCTTTTTTTCAGAGGTGAACAATACAATAACTGAAATGAAAAGTCACCAGAGGGAATTAAAGGTAAACTGCAGCAGGTGTAAGAAATAGTGAGCCTACTTGAAGATAAGATCAATGATCCATCAGAGGAACACAAAGGAAGAAAATTAAAGACGAACAGAGGCTACAGAACCTGTGGAACATTATCCAGCAGGTGAAAATACACACTACGGGAGTACTTGAAGCAGAAAAGTGAGAGAAAGGGGCAGGGAGACTATCTGAAGAAATAATGGGTCAACTCTCAAATCCGATGAAAGACACAAAGCTCAACAAACTCCAAGCAGGGTAACTCTAAGAGACCCACGGTGAGACACATTAAAATCAAATGTCAAAAGCCAAAGCCAAAGAGAGAATTTTGCAACAATCAAGAGACAAATGGCACGTCACATACAAGGAATCCTGAATAAGATGGTCAGATTTCCCATCAGAAACTTAGGAGGCCAGAAGGCAGTGGGCTGCTATATTCAAAGTGCTAAAAAAAAAAAAAAAAAAAAAATCTATTAATCAAGAATACTATATCTGACAAAACTAGTGGAGGTGATGGAATTCCAGTTGAGCTATTTCAAATCCTGAAAGATGATGCTGTGAAAGTGCTGCACTCAATATGCCAGCACATTTGGAAAACTCAGCAGTGGCCACGGGACTGGAAAAGGTCAATTTTCGTTCCTATCCCAAAGAAAGGCAGTGCCAAAGAATGCTCAAACTACAGCACAATTGCACTCATCTCACATGCTACTAAAGTAATGCTTAAAATTCCCCATGCCAGGCTTCAGCAATACGGGAACCATGAACTTCCAGATGTTGAAGCTGGTTTTAGAAAAGGCAGAGGAACCAGAGATCAAACTGCTGCCAACATTTGCTGGATCATCGAAAAAGCAAGAGAGTTCCAGAAAAACATCTCTTTCTGCTTTATTGACTGTGCGAAAGCGTTTGACTGTGTGGATCACAATAAACTGTGGAAAATTCTTAAAGAGATGGGAATACCAGAGCACCTGACCTACCTCCTGAGAAATCTGTATGCAGGTCAGGAAGCAACAGTTAGAACTGGACATGGAATAACAGACTGGTTCCAAATAGGAAAAGGAGTACATCAAGGCTGTATATTGTCACCCTGCTTATTTAACTTATATGCAGAGTACATCATGAGAAACGCTGGGCTGGAGGAAGTACAAGCTGGAATCAAGACTGGCAGGAGAAATATCAATAACCTCAGATAGGCAGATGACACCACCCTTATGGCAGGAAGTGAACTAAAGAGCCTCTTGATGAAAGTGAAAGAGGAGAGTGAAAAAGTTGGTTTAAAGCTCAACATTCAGAAAACGAAGATCATGGCATTTGGTCCCATCACTTCCTGGCAAATAGATGGGGAAACAGTGGAAACAGTGGCTGACTTTATTTTTCTGGGGCTCCAAAATCACTGCAGATGGTGACTGCAGCCATGAAATTAAAAGACTCTTACTCCTTAGAAGGAAAGTTATGACCAACCTAGACACCATATTAAAAAGCAGAGACATTGCCAACAAAGGTCCGTCCAGTCAATGCTATGGTTTTTCCAGTAGTTTTGTATGGATGTGACAGTTGGACTATAAAGAGAGCTGAGCGCCGAAGAATTGATGCTTTTGAACTGTGGTGTTGGAGAAGACTCTTGAGAGTCCCTTGGACTGCAAGGAGATCCAACCAGTCCAAGCTAAAGGAGACCAGTCCTGGGTGTTCATTGGAAGGACTGATGCTAAAGCTGAAACTCCAATACTTTGGCCACGTCATGCAAAGAGCTGACTCATTGGAAAAGACCCTGATGCTGGGAAGATTGAGGGCAGGAGGAGAAGGGGACGACAGAGGATGAGATGGTTGGATGGCATAACCAACTTGATGGACATGGGTTTGGGTGAACTCCGGGAGTTGGTGATGGACAGGGAAGCCTGGCGTGCTGCGGTTCATGGTGTCACAAAAGAGTCGGACACGACTGAGAGGCTGAACTGAACAGAACTGATATCTGGCAAAACTGTCCTCAAAAGTGAGGAAAAATTAAGGCACTCCCAGATAAAGAAAAGCTGAAGGAGCTTGTCACCACTAGACCTGCCCCATGTGAAATGCCACAGGGAGTCCTGCTGGTCACAATGAAAGAACATCAGACAGGAATTCAAACCTGTATGAAGGTCTCAGTAAAGATAAATACATGGGTAATTATAAAATCTAGTATTAACATAACAATAGTAACAATTCGCTTTTATTTCTCCATGATGTAAAAGATTAATACATTATAAAATTATTACTATAGGGGACTTTCCTGGTGGTGCAGTGGTTAAGGATCCTTCATCCAGTGCAGGGGAGAATACACTGCATTAACAGAATGAAGGAAAAAACACACACACACACACACAATCATCTAAATCAATACAGAAAACACATTCGATTATAAAATTCAATACCCTTTCATAATGAAAACACTCAACAAATTAGGAATAGAAAGAAATGACTACAATCCTATGAAGGGCCACTGTGAAAAACCCACAGCAAAGACCATATTCAATGCTGTGACAAGAGATAGAAACTTTCTTAGTAGCTTTTAAAACTTTTCCAAAAAGCCTATATTCAAAACTTCTTTATTTTTTTTCCCATTAAATATCTAGATTTCTCCAGAGAAACTTAGGAAATAGTTGAAGCTAATTATCTAAATAACACAAAGCATAGAAGAAAAATAAAAAGAGATCAAGACGGATTTTAACGTTATAAAAATGGACTAAGTATATGGTAAAACATTCAAAAAGTACACTTGAAAAGTAAAAAATGGTTTTTTTCTCCATAAGACTCTAGACTCTCTCCTTTGAGATACCATGGTTAACACTTGTATCATTCCATCTATGGCCGATTCATATTGATGTATGGCAAAAACCATCACAATACTGTAAAGTAATTATCCTCCAATTAAAATAAATAAATTTATATAAAAAGAATATATTTTGATTGGATTACATCCAAACTTATAAATATTTTAAGTAGTTTAGTTAGATCCTTTATGAAGGCAGTACCACGTCCTTAACCGTATGGACATTAGATTGTTTTGAGTTTTGTGCTATATAAACTTAAGAGCAATAAACATCTTAAACATACATCTTTATGTGTGTACATCTACAATATAAAATCTTAAATGTGAAATTATTGGGTCCAGGAAACGTACATTTAAAATACTGGAAAATATTGCCCACTGTTCTTTAAATTGTTTGTGCCCTTAAGCAGATTTTATTCTTTGGCAAGTAAAAGAGTGTTTCAAATTTTCAACTTCACACATTAAGAAAGAAGAAGGATTTTAAAAGTAGCAACTGCTTCTTTTATCTGTTGGCCAGGTTTTCAGAGGCAGCATAAAGTAGAAAACTGCTTCTTTTATCTGTTGCCTATGAAGAGTGAGTAAAATATTGTGTTTACAAAGAGGGTCAGGAGTCCAGCTGCCTGATGGTGGTTTGTTATTAGTGCCTGTTGGCCAGGTTTTCAGAGGCAGCATAAAGCAGAAAACTGCATGTTTTTCTGCAAGCCTGGCTTTCTAATAACTTTCCATTTATAGTATCAGTAGTGTGGTAGCAAGCCTAAAACTTGCTGGCTACAAAAGAGAAAATTTCTGTGGTCTTAATTCAATAAAACAACACAGAAGACTGAGACTGATAAGAAGCAGAGAGGTTTTGCCAAATATTAATGAATTCTGGACCTGTCAGTATACATTTTAAATATCTAAGATATTCAAGATACAATCATCTCCATAAGATACAGCTAAATGTACAACGTGAAGAGATCATTTTCATGGGGGAAAATGAAGTGTCTTTACCATCGCCAAGGGCCTTTCACTCTGGCAATGCTGCCTGTTAGCTATCGAGTGTTTTGCAGAGCACCATGCACATCACAGTCACTCGGTACGTATTTCTGGGGCCTGCAGATCTTGCACCGTGTTAAAGGGCTTTCCTACCGTAAAAATCAGCTCTCATCCTGAACATGCCCATGGTGACTAAGGACAATCAGTCATTCCCATTGTGCTCTTCTGCAATTCTGTCTATAAGGAACTATGCGTTTCTAAGAAACAGCCTCTCTTGCTGGAACCTTTCTCATCCTTGCCTTGGCAGGGTCTAGTGGGATGGATCATCTTTAGATCAAGGCATCTCTCCTAAACCTACATCACTGCAAATATAGCTACTGAACTAAGGCTATCTTAAGAGTGAAATGTGTGTCGTAAGATGATTTTTTTTTTTAAATCTCATTTATTTTTATTTTTGGCTCCACTTGATCTTCTTTGCTGTGGCTTGCGGACTTTCTCAGGTTGCAATGAGCAGTGAGTACTGTCTAGGTGTGGTGTGTGGGGTTTAGAGCGCCAGTGCAGTGGCTGTGGAGCACAGGTTTAGTTTCCCCACAGCATGTGGAATCCTCCTGGACCAGGGATCGCACCTGTGTCTCCTGCGTTGGCAGGCAGACTTTTACCCACTGGACCACTAGGGATGTCCCACCTAAGATGATTTATTCATACAGTATGAAATTGACAATCACGAGGCACAATAGCAGTAACAATAATGGCTAACATTGGTTGAGCATGCTAGCTTCTATGCTGTTATTGAAGGCATTTTTATGCATCAAGAACTCAATCACTTTGCATACCTTAACTAATTTAATCCCAACAACAACTCTATGAGGAAGGCACTACTATTAAGTTCATTTTACTAACGAGAACGATGAGGCACAGAGAGGTAAAGTAAATTCCCCATGGTTACACAGCTAGCAAGTGGCAGAGAATGGAGATCTGAATCCTTCTCTCCGATTCCAAAGCCCCTGTCCTTTCTTTCGGGATCTGGAAAGACTCTATTTCCCATGCCTCTCCTCTACCAGCTAAACAAGGAAAAAGTCAGAAGCAATGTGCCACATTTGGAACTAATAAATAATGATTTCAAAATGCAGGGCATGTTACCTTGTCTGAATCCTGAATTATTTTGACATTCTCTGTACCAAATTTTTCACCATAAAGTTTAGCTTTGGCTCTTTATAGATGTACTCCTTTCCATCCTCTTCTTCAAGAAAAAAGACTATTATAAAGTTAAACACACAATACTTTATAATCATTATGAGCAAATGCAGCATTTAGAGAACATCTACTAAGTAATCAGTAATGATGTAGTTGAAATAGATTTTAAATAATAGTTCTAAAAGCCACATGTATATATTGTAGCTGAAATAAATGAGAACGTTCAAACTCACAGTCATGTGAGCATATCATTGGCCTGAAGGTTCTTACACTCAATTTTTCATCACTTGTATACTTACCTGATTTTTATTTGAAAACTTTCAGTACTGCGTATTAAATAAACATTTAAGAAGCCTGACTGAAAATGAAACTGAAGGAAACTTCAAATCTTATATGCTGTCCTCTGACCTAGTGGATTTAGATCTGGAGACCAAAGTGAACATTACACTGAGAAAGTCTCACACCTGCTCTTGTGACAGGTGCTTTATCTAGACAGAATCCTAGGGCCAGTAACTGCTGCTATGGTACTCTAATAACTCAAAGGTGAATGTTTAAAAAGGAAAACAACTTGATGAACTAAAGAATACTTACTTGGCCATAAAAGGCAACTCTGAAGAAAGTGCCTAAAAGTCTTTTCTTTGTGTGCATAACCTCCAAAATTTTTGTGTAAGCTCCATGAAGAGTTCTGTAAACTTGAGTAAGGTCTAAAAATATGAGAATCAGCAAACTAGCTTTATCTTTTGGTTAGTTATGAAATGTCTACAATAAATGCATAAGGGGAAAAAAGCAACACCATTTCCTGTTCAAAATGGTTTTGGTGGGGTCATTTGCATTCCCTTCTCCCATGGTCACAGAAAAAGTGCCTTAACAACTTTAGGTTAGAGGGTAGAGCTTTAAATGGTCAAATAACACTGTAATTGTATATATCATGCTTCATGTCATTCATATCTCAATGGTAGTATATACATTAAAAGTACTGTGTTATTGACTACTTTTTTCCTTATGTCTGAATTATTATAACTGAAAAAGAAGCAAAATGCTTTGCTTGAGCCCTAAGGTGGAAAGATGGGAATAAACGATCATGCAAACACTTTAGGAGAGGAAAGTAAAATGAAGACACAAAAATAACAGTATAAGCCAGAGAGAGGAATGCTTTTATAACAAGTTCACAGACACTTACAAAGAATATATTCTTCTACACACTCAGAAAAGGGAACATACTATGCAAAGAACATTATCTAGAATGTGAAAAGACACCATACAGAACAGGAGAAAATATTTGCAAGTCACATATCTGATGTTTTCTTATCCAAAACATATAAGGAACTCTCATAGTTCAACAACAAAATGACAAACAACACAATTTAACAGGAGCAAAGCACTTGAATAGACATCTCTCCAGAGACTATATAAAATGGCCAACAAAGACATGAAAAGCTGTTCAAAATCGTTAGTCATTGAGGAAACAGAAAGCAAAACCACAATGTGACACCATTTCACATTCACTAGGATGGCACATTCACTAGGTTCTAATAAGAACCCCAGAACACAAGTGCCAACCAGATGTGCTGGTGGGAAGGTAAAAGGGACAACAATTTGGTGGTTCCTCAGAAGTTAATAGAATTACGCTGTGACTCAGCAATTCCCCTCTTAGGTGTCTATCCAAGATAAACAAAAACACGCCCACACAGAAACTTACTCATATCTGTTTACAACAGCACTCTTTATAATAGCCAAAATCTGGAAACAACCCAAACATACAAACAAATTTTGGCGTAGCCATACCATGGAATATCATTCAGCCATGAAAAAGGAATGAAGTTCTGATATAGGTTACGACTTGAATGAACCTCTAAATATTATGCTAAGTAAAAGAAGCCAGACACAAAAGGTCACATCTTATATTCATCTTTTTTATGACACATCCAGAACAGGCAAATCCACAGACAGAAAGCAGATTAGTGGTCACCAGTGGGGTGAGGGAGGGGGTGAAGAGTGATTCCTTGAAGGAGATGGAGCTTTTCCTGGGATGAGAAAAACGTTTTGAACATAGAGGTGGTGGGAGCATAATATTAAGAATGCGCTAAATGCCACTAAACTGCAAACTAGAAAACGGTTCACTGTATGGTTGTGAATTTCATTTCAATGCTAAAAGGGGAGCCGGGAAGCAGATGTTCTTTCTTTCACATTCTTTCCATACTATTTTCTGCAGTTGAAATCAATTGAGGGAAGTTTTCCTTCCTTAATGGCTACTGTGGCTGACACTTTTCAGCCCATCCCATAAAGAACACTGAAAAGTTACTTCATCCCATGCAGGATGCTTCAGAATCTATTCAGACCCTTGACTCTTTACAAGGAAATAGGAGTAGTTCCCCAATAGAACATATTGCTTCCTTTAATGTGTAGGGAAGATATATTTTTCTTTTTTCCCTATTAGTCCATTGAGTAGCAATATGTTCTCTGGGTTTCTAATAACCTGGTCTACAACTTAAGAGTAAGAGAGTAGGTACTTTGGCACTTTTATGAAGGTTCTTAGGATGCAATGCTTTGACAGAAAGAGCAATGCCGATTCTTGTCTTGTCTCATAGGCTAACCTTTGTCATCCATATAACATAGATTTAATTACTTAACTCTCACTTTTTAATATAATCACTTGAGCTGCACTATGATTTTTTAGGCATGTCCCCGTATACAGCAAAAGCAGGGCAAAGAGTAGGAAGACCCAGAACCCAGGAAGAAAGAGTGAGTTTGATAAGAGCCAATTTGGAGAAGAGATTAGAACACTACACAGATGACATTAAATGTATGTTTTCACTCTGGGACACTTCAACAATGAAAGGCTACTTGTTATATATGTTTAAGGATAGACTGCTTTGCTTTTAAAAATGGCTTGAGTCCTAAGCACCCCTTTCCAGCATAGCAGGGACAGAAAATTATGCTATGGACTCAGATTCTTGAATATAAAAAGTCCTGTTGAGTGCTGGTGGCAATAGCTATACTATGATTATTTTACTAATTCTCCTTGATCAAAGATTTATGTGGCAGACAAAACTGGAAAAGCTCCTCATAAAAGGGTAATTCCTAGTAACTTATTATCCCCCAACTATCATCTGTTAGCAACTTTAGCCTCACCATCAAATTGAAAAGAAGTGATTCACACCTATATCTCTCCCCTGACCACATGGAAATCGAGTAACTGTTTTTTGTGTGTGTGAGGGACAACATGGATTGTTCTCTGCTATGAGTGGAGAGGGAAGACTGATAGATAAAACTGCTGTGAGAAAAACTGGCATAATGTTAATTTTAATTTATATTTTAAACATTGCATCCTTAATTTCATTTGTAAAAATGAATATAAGGTAGGAATGGAATTTTAGGACTTTTCAGAATTTTTTAAGGATAGTAATTTAAGAACAAAATAAAATATATACGTGAATGATGCAAATGTTTCAGTTACTTACTTCATACTCTTGACATTTCTCATAAATTGGAATGATCAACTTGGAAATTTCAGAAATTACCTCATAACGCTCTGCTTTCCATAAGCCATCCACACATTGTTCTAGCAATTCCAGCAAAACTTCCTGCATTGAGAAAAAATGCAATCAAGAATTAGAGATATGTGAGCTCTGCACAAATATCGTTTCAACTATTTCAAATGAATAAGAAACAGAACGTACTAAATTTAAGGAAATGCACAGGAGTACAGTTGTGTAACTATATATTCTAAATGACATGCTTGAAACACTTGAAATTGAAACCACATTCTTAAAAGTATGAAATTAATATTGACAATAGAAAACTACTATTTACTTTGTTTCAGTTCAGTTCAGTCACTCAGTCATGTCCAACTTTTTGCGACCCCATGAATCACAGCACGCTAGGCCTCCCTGTCCATCACCAACTCCTGGAGTTCACTCAGACTCACGTCCATCGAGTCGGTGATGCCATCCAGCCATCTCATCCTCTGTCGTCCCCTTCTCCTCCTGCCCCCAATCCCTCCCAGCATCAGAGTCTTTTCCAATGAGTCAACTCTTTGCATGTGGTGGCCGAAGTATTGGAGTTTCAGCTTTAGTATCATCCCTTCCAAAGAAATCCCAGGGCTGATCTCCTAAAGGAATGGACTGGTTGGACCTCCTTGCAGTCCAAGGGACTCTTAAGAGTCTTCTCCAACACCACAGTTGAAAAGCATCAGTAGTTCGGTGCTCAGCTTTCTTCGCAGTCCAACGCTCACATCCATACATGACCACAGGAAAAACCATAGCCTTGGCTAGATGGACCTGTGTTGGCAAAGTAATGTCTCTGCTTTTCAATATGCTATCTAGGTCGGTCATAACTTTCCTTCCAAGGAGTAACCGTCTTTTAATTTCATGGCTGCAATCACCATCTGCAGTGATTTTGGAGCCCAGAAAAATAAAGTCTGACACTGTTTCCACTGTTTCCCCATTTACTTCCCATGAAGTGGTGGGACCGGATGCCATGATCTAAGTTTTTTGAATGTTGAGTTTTAAGTCAACTTTTTCACTCTCCACTTTCACTTTCATTAAGAGGCTTTTGAGTTCCTCTTCACTTTCTGCCATAAGGGTGGTGCATCTGCATATTTGAGGTTACTGATATTTCTCCCACCAATCCTGATTCCAGCTTGTGCTTCTTCCAGCCCAGGGTTTCTCATGATCTACTCTGCGTATAAGTTAAATAAGCAGGGTGACAATATACAGCCTTGACGTACTCCTTCTCCTATTTGGAACCAGCCTGTTCTTCCATGTCCAGTTCTAACTGTTGCTTCCTGACCTGCAAACAGATTTCTCAAGAGGCAGGTCAGCTGGTCTGGTATTCCCATCTCTTTCAGAATTTTCCACAGTTTACTGTGATCCACACAGTCAAAGGCTTTGGCATAGTCAATAAAGCAGAAATAGACGTTTTTCTGGAACTCCCTTTCTTTTTCCATGATCCAGTGGGTGTTGCCAATTTGATCACTGGCTCCTCTGCCTTTGCTAAAATCAGCTTGAACATCTGGAAGTTCACGCTTCATGTATTGTTGAAGCCTGGCTTTGAGAATTTTGAGCATTACTTTACTAGTGTGTGAGATGAGTGCAATTGTGTGGTAGTTTGAGCATTCTTTGGCATTGCCTTTCTTTGGGATTGGAATGAAAACTGACCTTTTCAAGTCCCATGGCCACTGCTGAGTTTTCCAAATTTGCTGGCATACTGAGTGCAGCACTTTCACAGCATCATCTTTCAGGATTTGAAATAGCTCAACTGGAATTCCATCACCTCCACTAGCTCTGTTCGTAGTGATGCTTTCTAGGGCCCACTTGACTTCACATTCCAGGACATCTGGCTGTAGGTGAGTGATCACACCATGGTGATTATCTTGGTCATGAAGATCTTTTTAGTACAGCTCTTCTGTGTATTCTTGCCACCTCTTCTTAATATCTTCTGCTTCTATTAGGTCCATACCATTTCTGTCCTTTATAGAGCCCATCTTTGAATGAAATGTCCCCTTGATATGTCTAATTTTCTTGAAGAGATCTCTAGTCTTTCCCAATCTGTTGTTTTCCTCTATTTCTTTGCATTGATTGCTGAGGAAGGCTTTCTTATCTCTTCTTGCTATTCTTTGGAACTCTGCATTCAGATGCTTATATCTTTCCTTTTCTCCTTTGCTTTTCACTTCTCTTCTTTTCATAGCTATTTGTAAGGCCTCCCCAGACAGCCATTTTGCTTTTTTGCATTTCTTTTCCATGGAGACAGTCTTGATCCCTGTCTCCTGTACAATGTCAAGAACCTCCATCCATAGTTCATCAGGCACTCTATCTATCAGATCTAGTCCCTTAAATCTATTTCTCACTTCCAGTGTATAATCATAAGGGATTTGATTTAGGTCATACCTGAATGGTCTAGTGGTTTTCCCTACTTTCTTCAATTTAGGTCTGAATTTGGCAATAAGGAGTTCATGATCTGAGCCACAGTCAGCTCCTGGTCTTGTTTTTGCTGACTGTATAGAGCTTCTCCATCTTTGGCTGCAGAGAATATAATCAATATGATTTCGGTGTTGACCATCCGGTGATGTCCATGTGTAGAGTCTTCTCTTGTGTTGTTGGAATAGGGTGTTTGCTATGACCAGTGTGTTCTCTTGGCAAAATTCTTTTAGCCTTTGCCCTGCTTCATTCTGTATTCCAAGGCCAAATTTGCCTGTTACCCCAGGTGTTTCTTGACTTCCTATTTTTGCATTCCAGTCCCCTATAACGAAAAGCACATCTTTTTTGGGTGTTAGTTCTAAAAGGTCTTGTAGGTCTTCATAGAACCGTTCAACTTCAGCTTCTTCAGCATTACTGGTTGGGGCATAGGCTTGGATTACTGTGATATTGAATGGTTTGCCTTGGAAATGAAAAGAGTTCATACTGTCACTTTTGAGATTGCAAGTACTGCATTTTGGACTCTTTTGTTGACTATGATGGCTAATCCATTTCTTCTAAGGGATTCCTGCCCACAGTAGTAGATATAATGGTCATCTGAGTTAAATTCACCCATTCCAGTCCATTTTAGTTCGCTGATTCCTAGAATGTTGACATTCACTCTCGCCATCTCCTGTTTGACCACTTCCAATTTGCCTTCATTCATGGACCTAACATTCCAGGTTCCTATGCAATATTGCTCTTTACAGCATCGGACCTTGCTTTTATCACCAGTCACATCCACAACTGGGTATTGTTTTTGCTTTGGCTCCATCCCTTCATTCTTTCTGGAGTTATTTCTCCACTGATCTCCAGTAGCATATTGGGCACCTACCAACCTGGGGAGTTCCTCTTTCAGTATCCTATCATTTTGCCTTTTCATACTGTTCATGGGGTTCTCAAGGCAAGAATACTGAAGTGGTTTGCCATTCCCTTCTCCAGTGCACCACATTCTGTCAGACCTCTCCACCATGACCTGCCTGTCCTGGTTGGCCCCACATGGCATGGCTTAGTTTCACTGAGTTAGACAAGGCTGTGGTCCATGTGATTATATTGACTAGTTTTCTGTGATTATGGTTTCAGTGTGTCTGCCCTCTGATGCCCTCTCGCAACACCTACCGTCTTACTTGGGTTTCTCTTACGTTGGATGTGGGGTATCTCTTCACAGCTGCTCCAGCAATGAAATACAAATGAAAAACACAGTGAGATACTACTTCATGTCTAATAGGATGGAAAAATATGAAAAGATTAGCAACAGCTAGTGTTAGTGAGGAAGTGAAGCATCTGGAACTCTCATCCATTGTTGGTGGGATATAAAATGGTCCAACCACTTTTAAAAACTCTGACAATTTCATATAAAGTTACATATAAAACTTCCCGAGGAAGTACCAGGGTATTTACTCAAGAAAAATTAAAGTATATATCCATAAAAGGTCACATATAAGAATGTTTAAAGCAGCCTTATTCATAACAGTCCTAAACTGGAAGCAATCCAAAATCCATCCACAGGAGAATGGGTTTTAAAATGTTATATCAAGAGAATAGAATATTTAGCCATAAAGAAGAACTTATGATTTACTCCACAATATGGATGTATCTCAAAAAATTCCTGCCAACCAAAAGAGGCAGATACAAAAAGTAGATACTGAATGATTTCATTTTTATGACACCAAATACTGTTAAAACTAATCTATATCAGATATTGGGGCTGGGCAGACTGGAAATGGGCACAATGGAACTTTCTGGAGTAATGCACATGTTCTACTTTATTATTTCTCGTGGTAATGTGTTACCATGTGTTATATGGGTGTAGACAACTGTCAAAATTCATCAAGTCGTCCACCTAATATGTGTGCATTTTATTGTACGTTAATTTATCTTTAAAACTATTTCAAATCAAAAGTCAGAAATGCAGTCTTAAAAACAAATTCACTTACTTAAAGAAGCCACTAAATGAACACTAGTTTGTATTTTTCATTTCGATAAAGCCTGTCAGTCAGTGGCAGTTATTTTCCATTGGCTAGGGCATGAGGAAGAAGCCGTATTATATAAACTGAAACATAAAATGGCACTATGGAGAATATGATTCTATCTGTATACCTTAAATGAAAGGCACATATAAATTATTACCGTAGAACACAAAAGAGTTCCAACAAATGTGTTTACATAGGAAACTGATTATAGTTCTTGACTAATAAGAAATATTACTACTTTCCCTTGGAGTACAAAAAAGGGTCAGGCTTAAGGCCACTTCTATGACTAAGCTGAAGCTGCTGTTTGGAAAAAAGGACGTAACTGCAGTTGTGCTAATCCATTTATCTCCCATGAACTCCCTGGAATCTTTCTGCTGTGAGCCCACACAAACTGGAGATCTTACATGAAAATCATCTGAGTCTAACTAAAACCCAAAAATGAATTAATTTACCCCAGGCTTCACAGTCAAGCAATGAACTTGGATTAAAATTCAAGTGTCTGACTCTCTGTTATGATTAGTTAATCCAGCAAACACGTTTCTAACTATCAACTCTTCTAAGTTCTGGGAGTAAAAGCCAAGTTTACTATCCAGTTGGTCAGTGATAAAGCCTGACATTTATGTAGCACCTAATGACTTACAAAGAACCTTCATGTTTATTGTGAAGTGACCAGGATACTATTATTTTCTTTATTTTATTATTTTTCACTTCAGTCCAGTTCAGCCACTCAGTCGTGTCTGACTCTTTGTGACCCCATGAATCGCGGCACACCAGGCCTCTCTGTCCATCACCAACTCCAGGAGTTCACTCAGACTCACATCCATCGAGTGAGTGATGCAATCCAGCAATCTCATCCTCTGTCGTCCCCTTCTCCTCCTGCCCCTAAAACCTCCCAGCATCAGAGTCTTTGCCAATGAGTCAACTGTTCACATGAGGTGGCCAAAGTACTGGAGTTTCAGCTTTAGCATCATTCCTTCCAAAGAAATCCCAGGGCTGATCTCTTTCAGAATGGACTAGTTGGATCTCCTTGCAGTCCAAGGGACTCTCAAGAGTCTTCTCCAACACCACAGTTCAAAAGCATCAATTCTTCTGCACTCAGCTTTCTATATAGTCCAACTATCACACCATAAATGACTACTGGACAAACCATAGCATTGACTAGATGGACCTTTGTTGAGAAAGTAATGTCTCTGTTTTTTAATATGGTGTCTAGGTTGGTCATAACTTTCCTTCCAAGGAGTAATCGTCTTTTAATTTCATGGCTGTAGTCACCATCTGCAGTGATTTTGGAGCCCAGAAAAATGAAGTCTGACACTGTTTCCACTGTTTCCCCATCTATTCCCCATGAAGTGATGGGACTGGATGCCATGATCTTCGTTTTCTGAATGTTGAGCTTTAAGCCAACTTTTTCACTCTCCACTTTCACTTTCATCAAGAGGGTTTTTAGTTCCTCCTCACTTTCTGCCATAAGGGTGGTGTCATTTGCATATTTTTCACTTAAGAAATATTTATTGATTTCATACTATGTGCTAATCATTTGGGGCTTCCCTGGTGGTGCAGACGCTGAAGAATCTGCCTGTAATGCAGGAGACCCAGGTTTGATCCCTGGGTCAGGAAGAGGCCCTGGAGAAGGAAATGGCAACCCCCACCAGCATTTTTGATGCTAGACGGGCTCCTACTGTTATGAATCTTTTTTCTTTTTAATTGGAGGATAATTACTTTACAATGTTGTGTTCATTTCTGCCACACAACATGAGTCAGTCATTAAGTGTGTGTGTGTGTGTGTGTGTGTGTGTGTGTGTATACCCTCTCTCTTGAGCCTCCCTCCTACCCCCAGATCCTAGCCCTCTAGGTCATCACGGAGCACTGGGTTCAGCTCCCTGTGTATACAGCAACTTCCCACTAGCTACCTATTTTACATATGGTCATGTACATGTTTTAATGCTACTCTCTCAATTCATCCCACCTTCTCTTTCCCCCGACTGTGTCCACAAGTCCACTCTCTACATCTGTGCCTCTAGTTATACTGCTGAGGAGAGACTCACAGAGAAGTAGTAGGCAAAAAAAAGAGGTAGGAGGTAAAGCTTCTAGGCATAGATCATTTTAGCTAAATGAACAAGAGCTAGCTTGAAATTGCTTATATGTAAAAAATCCAGTTCATAGAGTACAAAGTGTGTCTCTGTCACTTTAAATTGCTGCTTTTTATGTTTCTTAATACAACCTTAAAAAAAATTCATTTCTGTGGGCCTGCAAGCACTTCAGTCTCCCCCCTTTTGTTGTTTCTTTTTTTGGTCTTCACATTCCTTAAATGTGAACGTCACTGTGATTCAGTTCTTGGTTCTCTGGTCTTCACTTGCTATGTTATCTCCCATTATCAGTGTGCTTTGCTTCTCACACAGCTATGACTTCCAGATGTAGCTCCACAACCCTGATATCTCTCTTTAGATTCAGTTCTTAATGTCTAATGACCTGATGTTTTTTCCATTTCAATAACTTTCCACTGATACTTCAAATTCAATACTCATCAAAAAATGGAGTTCATCACCTTCCCTGTAAAATTGTCCATCCATCATTATTCTATAAATATCCAAACCTGAAATCTCAATGCTACTTTTGACTCTTCTCCTACACAGCCAGCAAGTCTCCTCTTTTCCTCAGTGGTCCCTGAACCTGTCACAAGCTGGGTTTAGGCCTGGCTGCTTCACAACTGGACACTCAGGGCAGCCCACATTCCAGGCTCTGACCCCAGCCACCATCCATCGACCTCCAATACATTTCCCACATTACCACCAACTTAAACTTTCCTCCTGCTTCATTTCATCTTGTTATTATTCTGTTCAAAAACCTTTGACAGCAATTCAACATTCTAATCAATAAAGTCCAGACATTCAAAGCTTCTCAAATTCAGACCTCCACTACTACTCTTCCCTATGCGAACCCAATGGCTTAGCCAGAGTGATCCATTCACTGTGCCCCCTAAAATACGCCTTACACTTTCCCACCTCTTAACTTTTATCCCAGCTATTCTCCGCTGCTGCTGAAATGACTTCAGGGTATCCTCATTCTTTAAAGCTCTCTCTAGTCCTAACTCTCCTCAGCCCAAAGGTATCTCTCACCTTTGACTCTGCCTATTGTCTGTATTATTCAAATGGCACTGTCTTGCCTTTCTCCATTTTGTGTAGGTGGGTTGTCTTTTTAGGTAAACTCTGGAGGTCAGGGATCAGCCGTATCTAATTATTTTATATCTCTTCTATCACCAAGTCCAAAGCCTTATTGAGTGAGTGACAACAGCAGCTGTTTACCATCCATATGAAGCTCAGAGCAGAAATTTTCCATCTTTAAAACACCTGGAAGCCTCCTCTCTTAAGCTGTTACATTGTTAACTCTATTTTTTATGGAGATGTATTCTAAGTATGGTACCTGTGACCTGGTTACTGAAAGGTGATTGGATGATGATACATGGTACATTTCTAAAGCCAGACAGTAAGAACTGTTGCAGAGATAGGGCTCCACATTCCACAAAGGCACATCTGATCCCTGGGTAGTTTTAGTCCTTATAGTTCATCAACCCTTAGTTACCTTTCAAATTAAGTTAGCTGTAATAGTTTCTTAACGTAAATATATTTAAAGAAGTTGCATTTATCTAACTGACAATGCAGGCCCTGGAGTCTTACTTCACTATAATGGACATCCATCATTCCAGCATCCTCCTTCATCGCTCCTTCTTCATCTATGTTGGGAGTAATTTTCTTGAAGGCTGAACATCCATTAGGGAATAATTCTGTGTAAATAAAAAGCAGTGAAGTAAATTTACTTTTTAAAAGTGTTTTGTAAATGAAAGACAGACTTACATGCATTTCCTATCCTTAAAAATAAACACATACTTTTGGTAAGGAACAAAGTCATAAGTGTAATTTTCTGTTACAAAAAAAAATCTTTTTAACCAATTCTATCTATATACTATATATCCTACCAATCTTTTACCCAAACGATGAGCTCAATACACTTACAAATAAGTTTCATTCTCTGACTATCCCTCATCTGCAATGCTTGGTATGTAAAAGTTTCCTGATATGATCTATTTATTGACTATGCCAAAGCTTTTGAATGTGTGGATCACAATAAACTGTGGAAAATTCTGAGAGATGGGAATACCAGACCACCTGACCTGCCTCTTGAGAAACCTGTATGCAGGTCAGGAAGCAACAGTTAGAACTGGACATGGAACAACAGACTGGTTCCAAATAGGAAAAGGAATAGGTCAAGGCTGTATATTGTCACCCTGCTGACATCATGAGAAACGCTGGGCTGCAGGAAGCACAAGCTGGAAGCAAGATTGCAGGGATGGCACCTGGTCCATCATCTCATGGCAAATAGATGGGGAAATAGTGGCTGACTTTATTTGGTGGGGCTCCAAAATCACTGCAGATGGTGATTGCAGCCATGAAATTAAAAGAGGCTTACTCCTTGGAAGGAAAGTTATGACCAACCTAGACACCATATTAAAAAGCAGAGACATTACTTTGTCAACAAGGGTCCATCTAGAAAATGCTATGGTTTGTCCAGTAGTCATTTATGGTGTGAGAGTTGGACTATAAAGAAAACTGAGCGCAGAAGAATTGATGCTTTTAAACTGTGGTGTTAGAGAAGACTCTTGAGAGTCCCGTGGACTGCAAGGAGATCCAACCAGTCCATCCTAAAGGAGATCAGTCCTGGGTGTTCATTGGAAGGACTGGTGTTGAAGCTGAAACTCCAATACTCTGGCCACCTGATGCAAAGAGCTGACTCATTTGAAAAGACCCTGATGTTGCAAAAGATTGAAGGCAAGAGAAGGGGACAACAGAGGATGAGATGGTTAGATGGCATCACCGACTCAATGGACATGAGTTTGGGTAAGCTCCGGGAGTTGGTGATGGACAGGGAGGCCTGAGGGGTTGCAGTTCATGGGGTCGCAAAGAGTCGGACACGAATGAGCGACTGAACTGAACTGAATATGGTCTAAAAATTATTAACACTTTGATCCTGTGTATGTTTATCGTCTGTCACCTAAACAAAGAGGGCATGTACTTTTCAGGTAAACACTGAACGAGCTTTTGTAAGCATCTCTAGTTCCTTGTTTTACTGGAGAATTGGGAAAGTGGCCTAGGACTTGTAAAGAGAGGCAGGAAATAAAATAGATGCCAGGGATGGGGAATCCTTAGAGAAATAGGATGGGGCACTGGAAGAACCAGAGCTTTTGAAGTTAGACAGACCCAGTTTTATCATTAACTGTGTGATTTTAGACATTTTTATCTCTCTAGGACTGTATCTGTAAAACAGAAGACAATTACTTATAAAAACTCAATGAAATGTAAAGTGTTTAGAGCGGTACCTAACATACAACAAGTGTTTAATAAATTTGTTTTACCAAAGCTACCAATAAGTAAACTAGGTTTCTGAAGATAAAATTAAATAATTGAGGTTGCGGCTGCTAAGTCACTTCAGTCATGTCCAACTCTGTGCAACCCCATCGATCGCAGCCCACCAGGCTCCCCCATCCCCGGGATTCTCCAGGCAAGAACACTGGAGTGGGTTGCCATCTCCTTCTCCAATGCATGAAAGTGAAAAGTGAAAGTGAAGTCACTCAGTCGTGTCCAACTCCTAACGACCCCATGGACTGCAGCCCACCAGGCTCCTCCATCCACAGGATTTTCCAGGCAAGAGTACTGGAGTGGGGTGCCATTGCCTTCTCCGAAATGATTGCTAGCAGTTGGTATAGTGACTGCAGTTGGACCACTGGGAGGGTAAGTAGTGAGCCCCAGCTGAAAACTATTGCTGTAGGATTGTGGACCAAATTGTTACCATCAAACAAGAGTCTGGGGATAGAAGGCCACATGGTTGCCCTACAGATTTTGCACTTAGGAACATGTCCCAACACTCTTGCTGTGGTTGTATTTACCCCTATATAAGTGGGTTGTCACTTTAAAGGAAAATTCAGTCTCCTTATAATAGAATCTGCTAGTCAGTGGTCGCAAGGGGACAAACAGCTTTTGCCATCTACTGTTCTACAATCTAATAGTGATGCTTAGAAATGATGATGTTCTCATCACTAAATATTTGGTAAGCTTCCTGGTGTTAAAGGCTGGAGAAGGAAGAAGGAAGGTTTAAGAAAGCCAAACCTCATACTGAGATTTCTCAGCATTCTGATGGAAAAGGGGTCATGTATCATGGCTTGGTCTATGGGACACTCGTTGAGTAGTAGTGCATTGTGAGAACTTTTTGAAATTTAGGAGAAAACATCCCACTTGATTCATAAAGTGAAGGGTTAGTTAGGCAGTTAAGGAAGAGGGCCCCCAAACTTGAGAACAGGTAAAGAATGTAACCCTTAACAAAGAAAAGAGTCAACCCCCTGAAGGGCTCAGGCAGCTACATCCATGACTGGGGAAAAAATTCTGTCTATTCTGAGGATATTATTATTTTAAATGATTCCCACATCCAGGGTTTTTAGAAAAGGCCGGGATTCAGGAGAGGATAAAAAGGGGTCAAAGCATCTCAGGAAAGGGTGTTTCGGTGTGTATCTCAAATACAGGGAGGGTAAATTATGATTCCTGTCAGAAACAAACAGGTTAAGAGCTATTTTAGACTCTGTGGTCTACATCATCTTGTGTAAAGACTACTCTTAAGGATTTTTTCAGCTTCAGAGTCCACTCTTCTTGCTAAATGCATTACCTTGATTCCTATGCCTGATGATGCATCTCCAATTAGAGAAGCACATATATATACACATACACACATATCCATATATATAAATATATATGTCCTTGTTTAAGTTATCAACACCCACCAAACTATCCAATGATAAGAGGACTCTTTTTTGTGGGTCTTCAAAATGCTTGGGGAAAACTTTGATTCCCTTTAGTCTTGTTTCGTTTAGTCTTGTTTCAGATGAAACAAGTGACTAAATCTAGGTCAGTGTATATCTGTGTGAGGGCTCTTCTGTAGCCCTATGTAGCATTATGTCACATGGTCTTGAAGGGTCTGCTTTAAATCTTTCTGGTATGTAACCTGGATTCCTGATTCTGCCCTTCAGAGCTGTGGCTTCTGTTTTCCTGATGTTATCCTAGGGCAAGCAAGATGCAAACTGTCCAACTAGACCACTACCTTGAGCAGAAAGGTCCCATGGACAAAGTGGAGGAGAGTTTGGAGGGTGGGAACGCTACCCTTGCTAAAATAAGACTGCTAGTTAGAAGAGGATTAGGAGATAAGCCTCAAGTGGAGGGCTAAAGGGGAAAGGCTGTAACTGGGAAGGAACTGAGGAAAGGAAAAGCTACGCAGAACGGAAGCTGTCAGATCCGGGTATAGAGACTTGGGAAAGCGACCAACATTACCCGATAAGGCATGACAAGAACAGACTCTATGGGAAAGGAAATTCCTTTGCCTGGGGTGATGGAGGAGCTCTACAGGCCTGAAGCTTTGCTGAATCTCGGATGCTCTGTGGTGGTGGAAGAATGCACACTTGATTCTTGTCTACCCTGGGAGAAAACAGCTGTGCACTGTGTCAGGAAGAGAAGAGGTGCAGGAGTCTAGTCTCCAGAGAATGACACCTAGAACATGTTGAGGTTTGCAGACAAAGTGAAGTAAGGAAATTTAGATCTGTTTTTTGATTGTGTATTTTTGGGACTGGGAGTAACTAACACCTCATATCACCGCTTAGAGGTAACTTAGAAAAAGGGAAGAAAGTGAGATCCTTGAGATCTCTGATACAAAGAGCAAGAGCTCTGGCTGAAAGAAGTTTGCAGGTGGAGGTGAGGCAGGGAGCACTGTACCTCTCTCTCCACTTTCCCTTTCCATTCAGTGCCTGAAGCATGAAAAGCAGGATCTAGAAATGGCCCCTCTCTGGTCTTCTGTGGTCACTTCAGGATGCCTCGGGACCAAGTCTTTGCTCACTCAGGCAACCACCCAATGGAACAAACTGTTTTTGTTTTTTTTTTCTTAAAAACTCTAAACGGGAGAACATCTGTCTCCAATGCATCAGTTGTAGCATTTCATTCCATCTTGATGAAAAAGAAAGCTTTATGATGACTTCAAGAGAAATGGCATACAACATTGAGAAAACTGAAAAATTTTGGCAATTGATATGTCAGAGATTTTGTCTTAATCATAAAAGGATATTTGATAGAAAGCAAAGGGTTCTACAATTGCTCTATTATTTTTGATAAAATAAGTTTGTCTTAAGTGTAAATGGAAAGTTTTCTTTCACTTCTGCACTCAAATGTACTTTTATTTACTCTGTGAATATCCAGGTCTTACCTAGGTTATGGATTTCTCAGACTGGAAGACAGGTTAACAGATTAAGATTTTAACTTGTGTTTTAACACTAGTGGTTTAGCTTGGCATGACTATCATACTTTAATCACAAAATTAACAAAATCAGGTGTTTTGGATATCGGAATGAAAGAGGCTAAGGGAGGGAAACCCTAAGGATTTTACTACTGCCACAATTTCAGAATAAGATTTTCTAGTTTAAGTGAGTAGAATTTTCCAGGCTTAAAAATGGATGGTACCTATAAATAAACATGTAAACTTCTCCTAAATTTAACATTACTTTTATTAAAACACAAAACATCCTTTTTTCCTACACAGAGAAAGGCTCTTTGATTTCTAGGAAGGTTAAATTTGGAAACAGTAAAAAAAAGCCAACAACCCTTGAAAGTTTTGTAAAATAACTATTTAAATGATCGGTTAAAAGCACTGTTTCCACTTCTTGAAACATGTCACATTGTTTGCTGTTCAGGCTGGCTGCCTCAAGCTAATGTCCAAAAAAATTCACAGCAAATTTATATATTTCAGTTCCTATTTTCTCCAATCCTATAGTTATAATTATAAAGCTTAAGAACTGGTAATGGAGAGAAATAATTCTTGATTTTTGCTTAGTTTTTAGGTCTTTGCCCCTCTGAAAAAATTCTAAGGAAATACTTTAATATAGTTAACTATTTTCAGTATCTAATGGGTGTAGGTTGATACTTAGTAGACATAAAACTCTTATTTCAAATCTCTACTAATTGAAAAGAGGAGATAATATTAACCTTATATATCTGAAAGACACACGTAAAACCTTAATTAGTTGTGTTTAGGGGTTTCATATTTGTTAGTTTATTTTTAACTGCAGGTGTGCAATTTCAATATTTGTTTTTATGGCAATTTCACAGGCATACCAGTGATGTAGGGAAAAGAAGCCTCAAACAAGGCCTGCTTTTGATACTTACTTGTTCTCCACTTTAAAAGCACATACATACTAAAAAGAAAATACTAGAGCATGTCAATTTCAAATATATGATTGTTGAAAAGAAATTCAGGTCCAAACAGAAGGTGGTTAATTTCATATGCAAGTAAAATGAATCATTTTAGTTATGCCATTTTGTTTGTGAAAAAAAAAATACCTAGTTAACTATAGAAATTCTGGAATTAAAAAATAAACCATAGTTGTGTTCTCATAGCCAAAACCAGAGTGATGTGACTCCCACAAGATGGTTTCATTTTGCAGTAATGTTACTCATTTGACTGCCTTCAAGGAAATACTGAGTTGGCCAAAAAGTTCCTTTGGGGTTTTCCATATGACATTATAAGAAACCCAAATGAAGTTTTTGGCCAACCCAATAGCTTGCAATTATGATCAACAGTGGGAGATTTCTTTGCAGTGCCCAATGCCAATCAACTTTTTAAAAACTTTTTATTTTTTTTACTTTAATTTTATTTTTTAACTTTACAATATTGTATTGGTTTTGCCATATATCAAAATGAATCCACCACAGGTATACATGTGTTCCCCATCCTGAACCCTCCTCCCTCCTCCCTCCCCATACCATCCCTCTGGGTCGTCCCAGTACAACAGCTCCAAGCATCCAGTATCGTGCATCAAACCTGGACTGGTGACTCGTTTCATATATGATATTATACATATTTCAATGCCATTCTCCCAAATCATCCCACCCTCTCCCTCTCCCACAGAGTCCAAAAGACTGTTCTATACATCAGTGTCTCTTTTGCTGTCTCGTATACAGGGTTATTGTTACCATCTTTCTTGGTGTTTTTCTTTCTGGCTTATTTCACTCTGTATAATAGGCTCCAGTTTCATCCACCTCATTAGAACTGATTCAAATGTATTCTTTTTAATGGCTGAGTAATACTCCATTGTGTACATGTACCACTGCTTTCTCATCCATTCATCTGCTGATGGACATCTAGGTTGCTTCCATGTCCTGGCTATTATAAACAGTGCTGCGATGAACACTGGGGTACACGTGCCTCTTTCAATTCTGGTTTCCTCAGTGTGTATGCCTAGCAGTGGGATTGCTGGATCATAAGGCAATTCTATTTCCAGTTTTTTAAGGAATCTCCACACTGTTCTCCATAGTGGCTGTACTAGTTTGCCTTCCCACCAATAGTGTAAGAGGGTTCCCTTTTCTCCACACCCTCTCCAGCATTTATTGCTTGTAGACTTTTGGATCACAGCCATTCTGACTGGCGTGAAATGGTACCTCATAGTGGTTTTGATTTGCATCTCTCTGATAATGAGTGATATTGAGCATCTTTTCATGTGTCTGTTACCCATCTGTATGTCTTCTTTGGAGAAATTTCTATTTAGTTCTTTGGCCCATTTTTTGATTGGGTCATTTATTTTTCTGGAATTGAGCTGTAGGAGTTGCTTGTATATTTTTGAGATTAGTTGTTTGTCCATTGCTTCATTTGCTATCATTTTCTCCCATTCTGAAGGCTGTCTTTTCACCTTGCTAATAGTTTCCTTTGTTGTGCAGAAGCTTTTAAGTTTAATTAGGTCCCATTTGTTTATTTTTTGCTTTTATTTCCAATATTCTGGGAGGTGGGTCATAGAGGATCCTGCTGTGATGTATGTCGGAGAGTGTTTTGCCTATGTTCTCCTCTAGGAGTTTTATAGTTTCTGGTCTTACATTTAGATCTTTAATCCATTTTGAGTTTATTTTTGTGTATGGTGTTAGAAAATGCTCTAGTTTCATTCTTTTACAAGTGGTTGGCCAGTTTTCCCAGCACCACTTGATAAAGAGATTGTCTTTAATCCATTGTATATTCTTGCCTCCTTTGTCAAAGATAAGGTGTCCATATGTGTGTGGATTTATCTCTGGGCTTTCTATTTTGTTCCCTTGGTCTATATTTCTGTCTTTGTGCCAGTAACATACTGTCTTGATGACTGTGGCTTTGTAGTAGAGCCTGAAGTCAGGCAGGTTGATTCCTCCAGTTCCATTCTTCTTTCTCAAGATAGTTTTGGCTATTCGAGGTTTTTTGTATTTCCATACAAATTGTGAAATTATTTGTTCTAGCTCTGTGAAGAATACCGTTGGTAGCTTGATAGGGATTGCATTGAATCTATAAATTGCTTTGGGTAGTATACTCATTTTCACTATATTGATTCTTCCAATCCATGAACATGGTATATTTCTCCATCTATTAGTGTCCTCTTTGATTTCTTTCACCAGTGTTTTATAGTTTTCTATATATAGGTCTTTAGTTTCTTTAGGTAGATATATTCCTAAGTATGTTATTCTTTTCGTTGCAATGGTGAATGGAATTGTATATGACAAACCCACAGCAAACATTATCCTCAATGATGAAAAATTGAAAGCATTTCCTCTAAAGTCACGAACAAGGCAAGGGTGCCCACTTTCACCATTACTATTCAACATAGTTTTGAAAGTTTTGGCCACAGCAGTCAGCAGAAAAAGAAATAAAAGGAATCCAAATTGGAAAAGAAGAAGTAAAACTCTCACTGTTTGCAGATGACATGATCCTCTACATAGAAAACCCTAAAGACACCACCAGAAAATCACTAGAACTAATCAATGAATATAGTAAAGTTGCAGGATATAAAATCAACACACAGAAATCCCTTGCATTCCTATACACTAGTAATGAGAAAATAGAAAACTTTTTATTTTGTATTGGAGTAGAGCCAAATAATAATGCTGTGACAGTTTCAGGTGGACAGCAAAGGGCTCAGCCATACATATATGTGTATCTGTTCTCTTAGATCAACTGATTTACTATTTAAGTAGTTGTTACAGTAGTCAACAATACTAATTTTGGAAAGAGAAGCTTTCAGGCAGATTCCTGAATTAGACTTGTGGAATCCTGAGCCCTTTAAGACCATGACTCCTTTTGTGGATGCCCCCCTGCCAGCCCTATACCAGCCCCAGCTCTATTGAGACACAATTGTTATTGATCACTGTGTACATTTAAGGTGTATGTGTTGATTTGATACATGTATATATTGTGAAGTGATTACCACACTAGAGTTCATCACCACACATAATTACCATTTTGGACAGAGGAAAAACATTTAAGACCTACTTTCTTAGCAACGTTCAAATATATAACAAAATCTACTTCACTGTAATCACTAAATACATTAGATATCCAGAACATATTCATCCTGTAAGTGGAAATTTGTACCCTTTGACCAAAATCACCCTATTTTTGGCATCCCTCTGGTTACCACCATTCTACTTTCTGTGGCTACAAGTTTGGCTTAAGATTTCATGTATAAGTAAGATTGTACACTATTTGTCTTTCTCTTTCTCAGATTTATTTCACTTAGCATGATATCCTCAAGGGCTAGCCGTGTTGTCACAAATGGTAGGATTCCCTTCTTTCCATTGACTACATGTGCCATGTCTTCTTCATCCATTCATATGGATCCATTTCATGTTTCCATAATACTAATTGGCATCATTTCACTTCAACAGGAAGAACTTTTCTCAGCATTTCTTGGAAGACAGGTCTAGTGGTGATGGACTCCCTCAACTTTTGTTTGCCTGGAAAAGTGCTCATCTGTCCATTTCTAGGACAACTTTGCTGGATGAAGTATTCTTGGTTGGCAGGTATTTTTTTCTTTCAGAACTTGAAAAATATCATTCTACCCTCTATTAGCCTTTAAGGTTTCTGCTGATAGCATCCCATAAATCATATAGGCTTTCTTCACTCTTTTTCATTTTTCTTATTTCTCCTCTGACTTGATAATTTCAAAATATTTAAGATCTACTATCTTGGCAACTTTCAAGTATGTAACACAATCTTGTTCACTATAATCACTATATACATTAGATATCTGGAACATATTCATATTGTAAGTAGAAATGTGTACCCTTTGGCCAAAATTTAATTCAGACTATTTCTTCCACTTGATCCATTCTGTGTTTAATACTCTCTATTCCAGTTTTAACTTCATTCATTGTATTCATAAGCACCAGAAAATATTTGGTTCTTTTTTTGAGATTTCCATCTCTGTTGACTTCTCATTTTGTCTGTGTATTATCTTCCTGACTTTACTAAATGTTCTCTTTTATTGTAGTTCATTGAGCTTCCTTAGAAAAGCTATTTTGAATTATTTATTGGATAAATTGCAGATCTCCATGTCTTTCTTACCACAAGATTATTGTGATCCTTTGGTAGTGTCATAGTTCCTTCGTTTTTCATGTTCCTTGAAATTTTGCATTGCTATCTTCACATTTGAAATAGCAGCCACCTTCAACCAATTTGACTGACCGATTTTGGGTGAGAAATACTTTCCATCTGTCCTGCTAGGGATTCTGAGGCTTTCACCGACCTTGTATGGATACACCTGCTCTGTGATTCTGGCTCCCACATATGACAGAATTCATGAGCACATATGTCTTTTCTCCATCATGTAACATACCAGGGCAGGTGCTAACAGCCTCCCATTTGATTTCCCAAAGGTGGTGCTACTTGTGGTCTCTCCCTGGACCACAAACTCTGGCTGGCTTTCTGCACATGCTCAGTATCTATCTGCCAGAGCTGGCTCTCACTGCCTTCAGCAGCAAGCACATACATCCTGCTACCAATGGAGGACAGTGTGGTTGAGGCACATGGAGTGCCTGTGGGCCAGTGGGGGATCCACAGACTAAATATCTCTAGGGATGTGTTGGCAGGCTTTTTCATGGAGTCCGTGATGTGGTTAGTAGGGTCTGTTTGCGTGTAGTGCCCTCTCAGAATCCTATCTGCTGCTCCCTCGGCCTCTTCCTGCCTCCATCATTCAGTTCACAACTCAGTACTCTGGATAGAGCAAGAGAGAAATGGGCCTCTTTGGGAGCATCCTGTGCTGCTGGGAAACACAGTACATCATCATATGCTCTCACTTTTCCCTGCATTAGAAATCAAGGGTGAGAAAGTCTCTCTTGGCACTGAGCTGTGCCACCTTGTGGAAAAGGTGACATGAATAAATCAAACTATTCCTCTTACCCTCTTCAATGCATTCAAACGTGTATAATTTTTGCTCCAATAGTATCCTAGAACTTCTCCACTGGACTTCTGGACTTCCCCCAAGGCTTTCTTGTCTGTGAGTGATTATCCAAAATAAGTGTTCTCCGGGGGATCCTAGACTGCAGCTGACAGAGGCTGGAGCCAGCTCATAGGCCACTGCAAGGTCCACAGACAGAACACAGGTCTGTCTGCCCATTACCTGACACATGGGTGGGTAAAATTCCTCCCAGGTCCCTTGGTATGTGGGGCTGGATCCCACAGCTCCCACAAAGGCACTTCATCCATGTATGGATGCCAAATTGTTCTTGAGATGGGTATACAAACAAACGACATATTATAGGGCCATCTAGCTGATGTGTGAACTCCCTTTCTTGTCTTTTTAGCATTTTCAAAAATATATTTCTTTCTTTCTTTGCCTGCACTGGGTCTTAGTTGTAGCAGGTGAGACCTTTAGTTGCGGCATACACGATCTGATTCCCTGACCAGGGACAGAACATGAGAACTGGGAGTGCAGGGAAGTCCTCTCAACTCCCTGTTAATACCAAGATACTGTTATACTAAAATGGCTGTAGAGATATAATACGTGGACAGTTGTTGGTAAAGTTGGGGCAGACAGGGGAAAATAAGTGATGTATGTTATCGAGAGCTTCCCATAAGCCCTGAGAAGAATTTAATCTGTGGCAGTCTTGCAGGGAGACAGTCTTGGAAAACAAACATTGAACATCAGGCCTGGCCCTGTACTATTTAACTTATTCTTGTACTCTTAATGAAAGCAGAAGGCAAATGAACAATCCAGTTTTCTTTTAGAACAACTTCTGTTCAACAGTGAGTCAGATGAAAGGTGAGCATATTTTTCAGAGCTCAATCATATCCCATTCATAGCTGCAAGCTACAGGCTGCAAGCTTCCTTGGGCTAACTTAAGTTCTCCCCATCCCTAAGAATAGAAATATCTCACTTTTTCGATGAAGAAACTCTGCAACCAAAGCTGCTATGTGGACATAACACATTGCTGCCTGAAAAAGGAGACAAAGAAGGAACCGTGAGATTGTGCTCCAGGGGTTTGGGAGGGCTTGTGTTTCGAACAAAGTCATAAGTAGTCACCTCTGAAAAATCTCCATTTTTTATATGAATTTTGGCCATGCTATCAAGCCAGGTTTTCCTGAGCTCTGAGATACTTGTATAAGACTTGGCTAAGCTATACTGGAGATCAATTAGCATTTCGGGGTCCTTCACCTTCTCCTTCATTTGAGCTGTTGCCATAAGAACAGTATGGATTCTCTTGGTCAAGTCTTTGACTTCTGAGGGAAAAGCAGTTGCCCAATATCAAAACAAACAAAAAAGACGTATTTATCAATATTATTGGTGTGCTCTAAGCCTAAGCAGCCCATCTTGGGAATAACATAGAACTTTTACCCCTTGTCAGAGATCATGGTATTCATTCTTGGTTCTTGGCATGTGGGCATGCCTAAAGAGTTTTACACTAATTCTTTAAAAAAAATAGTCTATTATCTCAGGTTTCAAAAGCAGTGAGTTTGGTGGCAGTATATTCCTAACACATAAAAGCACAAACTCTCGAGCCAGACTACCTGATTTTGGACCCCACCTCCTCTGCTGTCAATTCGATTGCCATGAAGGTAATCCATATTCGCCATTATTGTTTAATTTTAGTTACAATAGTAACTAAAAATTGATATCATACTATGCGCCAAGCAGTGGCCTGGGCACTTTACATGTTTTAAACTTTATAACAACAGTATGAATTAAGTACAATTATAATTCATTTTACCAATGGGAAAACCAATGTACACAGCAGTTATGTAGTTTGGCCAAAGTTGCGAAGTTGGTAGGTGGTAGAGTCAGGACTGACACTCAGGCAGTGGGGCTACAGAGCTCATGACCTTAGTCACTCTTCCATCTCCCAACTGCCATATGCTTTAATGTGAAAACCATACTCTAGACATTTCTAATTATGCAAATCAGAGTTTATGAATCACAGAACACTCTGAAGAGGTTAAAGAGATCATTACTTTCTCTTAAAGCATTGCTTTGGTCCTCAAAAGCACAAAGTTAGAGTTTCCTCCTTATCAGTCCTATGGCTTCCTATTCACTCCACCAGAGTAATCACAATTATATGTAGGGTTCTGAGAAGAGGAGTAGGGACAGCTACAGGCCTCAGGGAGCTTTTCAATGTGAATACCACCAAAGGTGGAGAAAATTATATTCAAAAGTGTCTTCTTTAAAGATGACTTTTAAAAATGATTATCCATATGTGTGTGTACGTGTATATATATATACACACATTAGTAGAGATTCTTCATCTCTTCTTATACATTAGTAGAGATTTCATTTACTGGGAGAAAGCTATACCTTCGTTGTAATAGACTTTATTGGTAATGATTGCCCTACCAGAATAAAACTGTCATCTCACCAATGAGTCATGAAAAAGATTTCCTATGAAGGAGGTCTAAAACAGACCCCATTTACTTTGAAAAAGTTGGTAGTCTAACTTTTATATAACATGGAATTAAGGATGGTAAAAAACTAGGAAAATAAACTCTCAGGGTATGAGTAAAAGATGCTAAATGACATAAGCTATTTCTGTGCTCTTGGGATTAGTTGGAGCATATACTGATTTCTTAGGGAACCAGTAGAGCTGGCTGAAAAGCAAACTATCCCAGCCTGAGAATGGCTGGTACTATTCAGTGTTGTTTTTGTTGCTGGTGGTGGTGGTTTTTCAGTCTCAGCAACATTCCTATGGGGATATGTTTTGGTACAAAGATTCGACATGTCCCAAACATCAAGTATGCTATGACTGCAAACCTTTTTTCCAGATTTTACACAAATTGTCAAATTATGCTGGAAGATGACCTTTCCCAAGAGTGGGGATGATTCCTCTGGGAGGAAACGTTCTCTGTTGGCAAGGGAATCTTCTTCCCTTGTACACATACATCACTGAAGAACAGAACCTACTCTCCATGCAACAAAACAACACATGAACTTTTACAACGTTTTAGGTTTTAAGTATATAGGTAGGAAAGACTGATGGTGTTCAGGGTCGTGGGTTTGGCCTCAGCCAACTGTTGCCCAAGAACAACAGTCTTGGACGTAGGTTTGCCAATAAGTATCTCTGGCTGCTGCTACTGCTAAGTCACTTCATGCATGTCCGACTTTGCGCAACCCCATAGACGGCAGCCCACCAGGCTCCCCTGTCCCTGGGATTCTCCAGGCAAGAACACTGGAGTGGGGTGCCATTGCCTTCTCCGAGTAGCTCTGGCAGGCCCCAGTTAACAGATGATTCTTTAAGCTCAGAAAATCATCAAGTAATGAATCCCTTCGGTGCCATTCCTCATCTGCTGGCAAAGGATCAGGCAGCTGTTACCTATTCTAGTAAGTGAAGTTTTCTGATATTTCCAACTCAGTACTTAATTAGCCAATCTTATAAATGGGAACAACAGTTGAGGAAAAAAAAAAACATTTCTTTTCTAAGTAAGTTTAACTATCAAGCCCAGAGAAAATTCAAATTATATCATAATTATGTATACATAGTATAGTCATTCATTCACCCATTCAACTAATGCTGAATATTTACTGTGTACCTTGCAGTCTTCTAGGTGCTAGTGGTACAGGGATGAACTAGACAAAGCCTTGACCTTTGAAGCTCACATTCTGTACACTTGATACTATATAAAAGTTGTGAATCCAATGCACAGCTTAACTTGAGGACTGAAATGGCCCTGACAGTGAACATGGTTCTAATTTTTCACTTAAAGTGAGAACATACCTTCCTAGGTCTGCCACTGTTTGCAAAGTAATTGATAATGAATAAACTCCTGAAATCTTGATCCTCCACTTAGTGCTACATCCACTATCAACTGGCTTACAGCAATTATCATCTGTGGAAAGAAGAAACGTCTTTTTTTCAATGTCATTTTTCAAATGTCTTTTTAATAGATGCTGCTTGTTTTCTTCAATGTACAAACCCATAAGCACTCATACAAAATGCTTCTTTTAAAGATTTTACAGAGTTCCATCAAAATCTAGTTTCTTCCTACATGAGTGGTTTAAATTCTTCTATTGAAACAGAAACTTTAGGGGCTTGCCTGGGGGCTCAGTGGTAAAGAATCTGCCTGCCAATGCAGGAGATATGGGTTGAATCCCTGGTCTGGGAAGATCCCACATGCCGCAGATCAAGTAAATCTGTGTCTCAACTATTGAGCCTGCACTCTAAAGCCCATGAGCTACAACCACTGAGCCCACATGCCGCGGCTACTGAAGTCTGAGCATCATAGAGCCCACGCCCTGCAACAAGAGAAGCCAATACAATGAGAAGCCGGCACAACAATGAAGAATAGCCCCTGCTTGCCACAACTAGAGAAAGCCTGCACAGCAATGAAGAACCCAGCATGGGCAAAAATAAAGAAAAAAAATTGTCAAAAGCTAACAACATCGCAAACGAAGCAACTGACAAAGAATTAATCTCAAAAATATACAAGCTGCTCATGCAGCTCAATTGCAGAAAATTAAACGACCCAATCAAAAAATGGGCTGAAGAACTAAACAAACATTTCTCCAAAGAAGACATACAGATGGCTAACACATGAAAAGATGTTCAACATCACTCATTATCAGAGAAATGCAAATCAAAACCACAATGAGGTACCATCTCAATGCCAGTGAGAATGGCAGCTATCAAAATCACAAACAGTAAATGCTGGAGAGGGTGCAGAGAAAAGGGAACCTTCTTACAGTGTTGGTGGGAATGCAAATGAGTACAGCCACATGGAGAACAGTGTGGAGATTCCTTAAAAGACTGGAAATAGAACTGCCATATGACACAGCAATCCCACTGCTGGGCATATACACCGAGGAAACCAGAATTGAAAGAGACATGTGTCCCCCAGTGTTCATCGCAGCACTGTTTACAATAGCTAGGACATGGAAGCAATCTAGATGTCCATCGGCAGACAAATGGATAAGAGAGCTGTGGTACATATACACAATGGAATATTACTCAGCCATTAAAAAGAATGCATTTAGATCAGTTCTAATGAGGTGGATGAACCTGGAGCCTATTATACAGAGTGAAATAAGTCAGAAAGAAAAACACCAATACATTATACTAATGCATATATATGGAATTTACAAAGATGGTAACAATGACCCTATGTGCAAGATAGCAGAAGAGACACAGATGTAAAGAACAGTCTTTTGGACTCTGTGGGAGATGGCGAGTGTAGGATGCTTTGAGAGAATAGCACTGAAACATGTATATTGTCATATGTGAAACAGATCACCAGTCCAGGTTCGATACATGAGACAGGGTGTTCAGGGCTGGTGTCCTGGGATGACCCAGAGGGATGGGATGAGGAGGGAGTTTGGAGGGGGGTTCAAGATGGGGAACACTTGTACACCCATGGCTGATTCATGTCAGGTATGGCAAAAACCACTACAATATTGTAAAGTAATTAGCCTCCAATTAAAATAAAGCAATTAATTTTTAAAAAGCTAATGACAAAGTGCTATCATAAAAAAAAAAGAAATAGCAACTTTAGTAAAGTTGCAGGATAAAAATTAATACACAGAAATCCCTTGCATTCCTATACACTAACAAAGAAAAATCAGAAAGAGAATTTAAGGAGAAACTCCAATCACTACTTCAACAAAAAGAATAAAATACCTAGGAATCAACCTACCTAATGAGACAAAAGACTAAAATGAAGAAAACACTAAGACACTGATGAAAAAATCAAAATACAAATAGATGGAGAGATATACCATGTTCTTGGATCACAAGAATCAATATTATGAAAATGACCATACTACCAGAGGCAATCTACAGATTCAATGCAATCCCTATCAAATTCCCAAATGGCAGTTTCACAGAACTAGAAGAAAAAATTTTACAATATGTGTGGAAACACAACAGACCCCAAATAGCCAAAGCAATCTTGAAAAAGAAAAACGGAGCTAGAGGAATCAACCTTGCCGACTTCAGACTATACTACAAAGCTACAGTAATCAAGACAGTATGGTATTGGCACAAAACCAGACTTATAGATCAGTGGAGGTTCCTAATTTCAAATTTTACTGGGACTTTTCTTGGTTTGATGTGTAAAACTTTTGAAACACACAGCACATCTAGATCTGAAACCATTTTCATAATTAGTGAACTGATACAATGGTGGTCAGATATTTACCTTCAGTATGTTTGCTAGCAAGTAGTTTTAGCAAAGTTGGGAATAAAGGACATTTCTTTGATGCTTTCTCATTTCTTTTCACTAGTCTATCTCAATGTGCGGACTTCCAAGTCCAGTACCTCAGCCCCTTTGTTTGCTTCTGACTAGGGCCTATCTAAACAGTTTAGACAGTAGTATATGTTACAGCATATACACTACATAATAACAGTATAATGCCATGTAATGGTGCTTTCAGGCTTCACCGTTGGCTCAGCAATAAAGAATCTGCCTGCAATGCAGCACATGCAGGAGATGTGAGTTTGATCCCTGGGTTGGGAAAAAAACCCTGGGGGAAGGCATGGCAACTCCTTTGGCTAGAGAATCCCATGGAGACAGGAGCCTGGCGTTCTACAGTCCATAGGATGGCAAAGAGCCCAAACATGACTGAAGCAATTGAGCATGTGTGCATGGTGCTTTTTAATCTCTCAGGCTCCTTTTAATGAATGCTTACATGATTCAGGCTAAAGTGTTCATGGCCAGAAGCTTTACCCCTGATCTGAAAAGCAAGATACTATAGGAGTTGTGTGCAAGCTCTTGAGTCCAAGTGCCCTAGATGCAAACTTTGACTTTATCAATTCTTCACTGAATGGCCTTGAGAAAGTGAATTAACCCTCCTGTGTCTCACTTTTCTTAAAGGCAACATAGGGATAATAACAATACCTACATTAGAGCTGTTATGAGGATTAAAAAGATCATACAATATTACTACTTAACCAGGTTATTGAGCACTTAGACATGATTATAAGTCTAATGAATTTATTAATTCATTTTATGTGAATATTAGATGTGAGAGAAATTGATGTTTTACCCCAGAAGGATGGACCATAATGGGGAAGTTCAAAAAAATCAGCACACTCATTGCAGAAATGCTTTGGAGGAAGGTGGTATTCAAGCGACATCTCTATGAAAGCAAATATTAGATATTCTCACATACAATGTTAGACCTAGTATCCAAAAAATTATTAGATCAAATATTTTTACAGAAAGCATATACTTCTATCAGATTTTCACATCACTGATGACATTTCTAAAAAGCTACTGATGGCTGTTTTCTCATTTATAACCCAGTCTCCAATAAACAACTGCAATGGGACTGACCATGGCAGTAAGGATAAAAATATGACCAAGCATTTCTCATATTACAGCTGAGGGCAACTGAGCCAAGAACTCCCAACTGTGTTTTAGTTCAGATCTGTTTCATCACACAGGCAAAAAATTATGGAGATGTTGAATAACAACTGCCACATACTAAGTGTCTATTATGAGCTAGGCATTTTGTGCCTGGCACTACATACACTTTATTTTTAACCCTCATGACAAACCCTGAAAGCTGAAACATAGTTGGCCTCATTTTACAGATGAGGCAAATAGTTAAGATGAACTGAGTAAAATCCCCAGGGTCACATATTAAGTAAGTAGCTAAGCTATGATTTAAGTCCAGGTAGGTCTGATTCCAAAGTCCATGTTTTCCACTAAACCTTGAGACTTCGCTCATTATTTTTAACTGACTGGGCATGCTGGAGATGAAAAACACAAGTACGTCATTTGCTACTTAATCATCTTGTTTAATGCTCACCAAAACCATACGAAGTGGGTAGGGATATTTACCAGTATTTTACTTACGAAGCATCTGAGGTACTAAGAGACTAAAGAAGTCCTCGCTAAGGTCACACAGTGTGTGATACTCGTGCAATCTGGAATCGATGCCCTTAGCACCTATGTTCTCAAGCAGTGTTGTCCAGTAGAAATAGGATATGAGTCCCATGTGTAATATTGAATTGTCTAGCAGCCACATTAAAAAGTAAAATGACACAAGTGAATTTTGATTTATTTTACTTAAACCAATATATCCAAAATATCATTTCAACATAGAGTCAATATAAAGCAATCGAGATATTTTACTTCTTTGTATGTAGTCTTCAAAACTCAATATTTCCTGAATTCAGACTAGCTAAATTTCACGTGCCAGATGGCCACCTGTGGGTAATAGCTTTGTATTAGACTGGGGAGCTCTAGATCTTAATGTAGAGAGGCTAAAGTTTGAACAGAAGAAAGAGAAGCTTCAGTTCTCACTGACCTGCAGATGTGTCCTTAAAAGGTTTTCCTTTTGGTGTACTCAAAATTGTTTCTCATCAGAAGATACAAAAGTGCAGAGGCTTCATTCCTGGTTGAGCCAATTTGTGACAGCACTTTAAAACCTCGTAGCAAAATGCAGCACACATGTTTACCCTTCCTTTGAAAAAGGCCGAGGGAAACTAAACAATAGGAAAAACATAAAGAATTATCTGAAAAACCATAAAACAGAAATCAATCAACTATCAAGTGCCTACAGTATTCTCCCTAAAACTAAGCTGGGTGCGTTGAGGATACACAATCAACATAAGATTAGGGCACCGCTCTGGAGAACCCAAGCTAGATAAAAACATACAGACCAGCAAGTATTAATGAACGACTGAAATGATGACTCATTTCATGATGATGGTCTCAATTTGGGCCATAAAAATGGGAAGGCCAATCTGCATGACTTACTCTTTTGCTTTATATTTAAACAGTTCCTTACGTTGTAAACTTCCAAATGCTGGGGAAATTATATCTATTCAGCAAAGAAAGTTGATCTTTTAACAAAATGGCATATAGATGAAGTGTAGACACACAAACATAAACACGTGCATCCTCTACTCATAAACAGTGCTGAGTAAAATACAGGTTGGCATAGAAAAAGTACACAAGTGACTATCTAATGCTCAAAACAGGCAAAGGACTGCTACTTTTGGAATGTATTCACTCTGCTTTGTGGAATATAAGCTGTACATAGAACATAGGCTTATTGCAAACTTCCATGCTTACATGTCTCGGCAAGTGAGTACTTAGCTGCTCCAGGGTACACAGTGGATTTTTTCAGGGAGTGTGAAGCTAGATTCTTTCAAAATCATTCTCAGGAATATTGGATTTAAACCCATATTATAGGAATCAACGTAAGGCTAGGGCCTAATATCAATATTATTTCTCAGAAATATTGAATTTAAGCCCATATTATAGGAATCTATCTTTTTATCACCTTAACACTAAGTACGATGCTTCTTACTTTTTATGCATCTTCATCTATTAATGAACATTTAATAAATGTTTTCTAGCTGGCATTGAAAAAAATCTCATCAATGGTTTCACCAGATCAAATAAACCTTGTTGGGCAAGATACTCCTGTATGAAAATACAGGAAGGGAAGGCACAGCAGTAGAGTAGTTAATCTGCTATAGGAAGTCTTCTGTCACTTCTCTGAGTAGGCAATGACCAAAATTATCAATGACCTTGTAATGCCAATTCCAATGGACTCCCTTTCCACCTTATCTTGTTAGGCCACTCTGTATTGCATAATACTGCTGATACTCTCTTCTCCTTTGCTTCTTTCTTGCCTTTCTTCCTATTTCTGTGACTGCTCTCTTTCATCTCCTCCATAGACTCCTCTTCCAATCCCTTCTATGTTGCTTTTCTCCAACATACTGCTCTTAACTTTTTGTTGTTGTTCTTGCTCTTCCAGCGGAACTTAAACCACTCCCAGGGCTCCAACTGCCACTGGTATGCTGATGAGCTCCCTAACTCACTCCGTTTCAGCTAAACTGAACTTTTAGTTCCTAGAATTTCAAGCTCTATCCCTTCTCCCTAGAATGTTTTTCCTTGAGCTTTTCAAAAGGCTGGCCCCTTTTCATATTTCAGGTCTCATTTTATTTTATTTTATTTTTAATTTTATTTTTAAACTTTACATAATTGTATTAGTTTTGCCAAATATCAAAATGAATATGCCACAGGTATACATGTGTTCCCCATCCTGAACCCTCCTCCCTCCTCCCTCCCCATACCATCCCTCTGGGTCGTCCCAGTGCACTAGCCCCAAGCATCCAGTATCGTGTATCGAACCTGGACTGGCAACTTGTTTCTACAAACCCAAATACCAACTATATGACATTCTGGAAAAGCAAGACTGGGGAGGCAGTAAAAAGACTGTAGATTTCCAGGGGGTGGTGGGGAGGGGAGTGGTGAATTGATGGATATTTTTAGGGCACTTAAAATACTTTGTTTGATACTAAGATGGGTACATGCCACTTGTCCAAACCCATGGGATATGCACCAAGAACGAGCCTTAATGTGCACTGTGCACCTTGTTGTTTAGCTGCTAAGTCGTGTCTGACTCTTTTGAGACCACATGGGCTTTAGCCTGCCAGGGTCCTTTTCCATGGGCTTTCCCAGGCAAGAATACAGGAGTCGGTAGCCGTTTCCTTCTCCAGGGGATCTTCCAAGCCCAGAGATCGAACCTGCATCTCCTGCATTGGCAGGCGAGTTCTTTTTACCACGGAGCCACCAGGGAAGCCCACGTGCAAGATTATTATGTGTCAATGTAAGTTCATCCATTGTAATGAACACAGCAGTCTGCTGGCAGATGTTGATAATGGGGGAGACTGTATGTATCTATGTGAGGGGGGGAATATATAGGAAATTACTGAATTTCCCATTGGATTTTGCTATGAAGTTAAAACTGGTTTCAAAACATAAAGTCTTAATTTAAAAAGTTAAAATATACAAATAAGTGACAAACCCATCAAAAGTAACTCCCACAAATCATTATCTTCTATCTCAGCACCTGGTTTCCTTCCAAGAACTTGTTCCAATTACTGTTTTATTTACTTAGTTACTTTCTATCCGCCTCTCACCCACTGATAGCTTCATAAGAACAGAGATTATGCTTCTGAACTACATTTAAGGAGATTTTCTCCTCCCTGCAACAATTTTCTTAATAAAAATCTAATTATGTTGCTTTCATGCTCCCTGACACCTAAAACATGAAATCCAACTCCTAGACATGAGGACACAATCATCTGGTCCCCACTGACCTCTTCAAGTCTATCTCAGTTGCTGAGTCCAAACTAAATCCTAACTTGAGTGCTGCAGAGAAATGTTGCTCAATTAGTGTTTCCTGTCCTTCCATTTCCCCTCAGTTCTCTGTAGGCTTCCTTCATCCTAATGGTATTTCTGATGCACATCAATGTGTGCTTTCCTCTACTGGACAATAAGTCTTCACACTGTATCCTTGACACAAAGTCTGACACCAGGAATTGCCCATCCAGTCACTGTTCGTTAAATGAGTTATTTCTGAATCACTTTCTCTTAGTTTCTTGTCATATGTTTCCACTGAACTCAGTTTTTCATTTATTTCTTTATTCACAAAATTGCGTTAAAGAATGGCAATTTAAAAATAAACCTTCAAAATCAACTACTTTCTCTGTCAATTTACGACAATAAGTTGCCATACAAATAATGACAAAAAATTTGCTCAGCTAGCCTATTCCACAAATCAGTTAACTGCATTTCTCTTGCTGGAGTTATACATACCAGGGTGGAGGCCTAGACTGTGCCTTTCCATAATTTTAACTTCATCTTGGTTTCTGATGCTTTTAATTCTTTTTAAAAATCTATCAAAAATAGACCAGAAATAAATCTTTGCTATCTGTTTGAGTCATATTTATTCCTAAAAGCCTAGTCTGAAGTTTTAGTTTACATGAGGTAAATGGCCTGAAAATTTGGAGTCCCCAGATACAATTAGCCCTGAAAGGAAGGATTCATTCATCTGAACATGTATTGAGTACCTACCACTTGCAAGAGATCACACAAGGCCCTGGGACTTTATAAGTGGTCTCTGCTTTCAAAGTGCTTATACATGACCTCACTCACAGCTTACATATCTTCAGCATGATAATACTTTAAGTACTTTAAAAAGAAGCCAAAGAGAAGAAAGATTGGCAATTGGTAATTTTTAAATGATACTCCTCAAAGCAGCCTACTGGGAAAAAAAAAAAAAAAAGGAATACCAAGATGAAATTAAAAGCACATGCTGATTTTAGGGAATCAGTGGTCAGGCCCTCTTTTTGTATTTTGCTGTTCTGTATTAATGTTTACGAAGGCAGGATTTACTGGCTTCATCATATGAGGTCTGGAGATCCTATTCCCCTGATCTTTCTTACCATGAAGCAAGACCACTTGGAGCCACAAAGATTTGTTCCCTACCTTACTAATGAATGCTCACAGTGAGGCAAAGATGTTTCAGCAACACTTCAGACTGCCCATTTTTAAGAAAAGCAAGATGAATACCAAATAGTTTTTTCATTAATGGGTTGTGGCCTCCATTATTTAAAAGTTGACTCTACAAAACATAAAAAAAAAAATGTTTTTTGCAGAAACAGTTTATGCTGCTCCCCCTAAAATGAGAGAACAGGTTTACCAATACCTGTTGATCAAACCACTGCTTGAAAAATAACAAAGGAAACTATTAGCAAGGTGAAAAGACAGGCTTCAGAATGGGAGAAAATAATAGCAAATGAAGCAACCGACAAACAACTAATCTCAAAAATATACAAGCAACTCCTACAGCTCAACTCTAGAAAAATAAATGACCCAATCAAAAAATGGGCCAAAGATCTAAATAGACATTTCTCCAAAGAAGACATACAGATGGCTAACAAACACATGAAAAGATGCTCAACATCACTCATTATCAGAGAAATGCAAATCAAAACCACTATGAGATGCCATTTCACACCAGTCAGAATGGCTGCGATCCAAAAGTCTACAAATAATAAATGCTGGAGAGGGTGTGGAGAAAAGGGAACCCTCTTACACTGTTGGTGGGAATGCAAACTAGTACAGCCACTATGGAGAACAGTGTGGAGATTCCTTAAAAAACTGGAAATAGAACTGCCTTATGATCCAGCAATCCCACTGCTGGGCATACACACTGAGGAAACCAGAAGGGAAAGAGACACGTGTACCCCAATGTTCATCGCAGCACTGTTTATAATAGCCAGGACATGGAAGCAACCTAGATGTCCATCAGCAGATGAATGGATAAGAAAGCTGTGGTACATATACACAATGGAGTATTACTCAGCCATTAAAAAGAATACATTTGAATCAGTTCTAATGAGGTGGATGAAACTGGAGCCTATTATACAGAGTGAAGTAAGCCAGAAGGACAAACACCAATACAGTATACTAACGCATATATATGGAATTTAGAAAGATGGTAACGATAACCCTGTATACGAGACAGGAAAACAGACACTGATGTATAGAACAGGCTTATGGACTCTGTGGGAGAGGGAGAGGGTGGGAAGATTTGGGAGAATGGCATTGAAACATGTGAAATGTCATGTATGAAACGAGATGCCAGTCCAGGTTCAATGCACGATGCTGGATGCTTGGGGCTGGTGCACTGGGACGACCCAGAGGGATGGTATGGGGAGGGAGGAGGGAGGAGGGTTCAGGATAGGGAACACATGTATAATTTTTTTTTAATTAAAATTGAATAAAAAAATTAAAAAAAAAAGAAAAATAACAATAAGTAGCTTAACATAATCTAAAAGCATTTGTGCCATCTTTCAACTTGGAAATCACAAAACACTATATAAACTACATCCATACTTAACTGCATAATTTTACATAGAAGAAAAAATTTCTTTTTTCAGTATAACACAGCAAATGCAGAACTAGTATGGGAAGTATATTTTCTATTGACCTAATCCTATTGCTTCTCAATTAAGAAATCAGTAAATTAAAAATGGATACAAGATGACTAGTTTTTGTATTTCTCTGACAGAAAAGATGTAAGAAACAAAGTAATGTAAGAATTAAGGAAAACATTAATTCTGTTTTAGAAGTCTATTATCTAATTTGCTTTTAATGTATGTTTAGTACATGTTTAGCCACTGGTGACAAATTAAACCCTCTATGAATAGAGAAAATAACAGGTATCACAATTGAAAGACTACACAAACTGCTTGAAGGTTCCTTAGATACTAATCAGAAATAGGCTGCAGAATCTCTTTATGAAGTATTAAATATGTTCGGACTAATGTGCAACCCCAATTCATTTTTTATTATGCCAGTAAATAAGATATTTGATTTCAAAGTTTGCACTGTATTCCTTCCTCCTATTCAGATACTCCTTTTTTATTTAACACACAACTCTTGGTAGATGACAGGTACTATCCTAAGTGCTTTACAAATATTAACTCACTTTTTTATTGTGGGACTGGAGGAGGAAAGGGGGACTGCATATGGGCACCAAAGATCTTTTGGAGATGATGGAATGACTGGATTGTAATGATTGCAGAACTTTGTAAACTTACTAAAATAGAGATATAAAAGAAGCTAGGATTTGTAGAGAAATATCCATTGGTTTGTGATCCTTTGTGTTTAGAAAAAAATGCATTGTTAATGTCTCCAGCCTTGCTCTCCTACACCTTAAGAAACAAATTAGCAGGTTACAACTTGGCCATAAGTAAAAACAAACACCAAAATAGAAGATAGTTATTTTGAGGCACTATCCTGCTATCTTTTTGTCTGTTGGCTTCCCAATTAAAGTATTTTCCTTGCCTCAACACATCATTTTTCAGATTCATTGACCTGTCTTGTGGCAAGCAGAGTGAGCTTGGACTCGATTATCAAGCAGACCCAAAACGTGCTGGCTACCAATGGACTCTTCCCACAGTGCTTCTTCATCCCATATGGACTCCTACAAGGGCAATGAGCATCAGGACATCCTCTGAACCTGATCTGGTCAGCTTCAAAACAACCAAAGAAATCTTCCCCTAGCCATGTGTATGAAGAATCTCAAGCTCACTATCATCATCATATCAGTCGAATAGCCATTACATTTTAAGAAATGATAGTTCGAGTGGAGAACAAGATGGCGGAGGAGTAGGTGGACTAGGAGTACATCTCCCTCCATGGATACATCAGGAATACACCTTCGGACACAGAAGTCCATGCAGAACACCAGCTGAGAGTCAACAGGAGTACCTGACCAGCAGAAAAGAATATATAGAACCACGCAAAAACTCAGTAGGACGAAGGAACTAGGGGGAGAAACAGGAATGTTACTAAGACAGGACATGCCCTTGGCAGATGGGGGGAACTGAAGCAGGGGTCTGATCCCCACATCAGGGCAATTGTCTGAGTCAGAGGAGAAACATTTCATGCTGAGGGTGAAACAGCTAATGTATGGCAGCCTAAATGGAATGAGAATCAGACAGTCCTTGCTGCAGCCATACGTACCCCGGACAAGGACGCAGTCCCCTAGAAGGCTAAGCAGCTGGGAGCTGGAGCGTAGAGATTATGGAGCATTCCCAGGGTGAGGGCTGCTGTTGACTGCAGAGAGATGGACCAAGGGGATGTGAGCGAGGAGACTGTGGTGTGAAATGCCTGTGGAGGAAAGCCAGGGAGCCATGGAAGCAAGGTGATACTGCTGAGTCATGCATAGCGGGTGGAGCCATCAAATAGCCTCTCTCCCTACAGGCCCGGATCAGCTGAGGAACAATAGAGAGGCTGGCCCATCAGGTGCCTGATGCACAGAACTACAGAGTAGGACCCCACCCAGGGTGCCCCTTTAAGTGCCTGACACACCAATCTATAGAATAAGACCCCAGCCAGGGGGGCCCTCTATGTGCTGATGTGTGGAACAACAGAGACGGACCACAGGCAAGGGGGCCCTCTAAGTGCCTGAATGGGCAGATCTATGGAGAAAGAGTAGCCAAAGAGGCCTTCTGATCACTAGCTACCAGAGGCTTGAAAAAAAGACTCTGTTAGGGCCATAAATTCTGCAGCTGAGACAGTCCATGTCCTTGCACCCTTGGCGCCACCAGGGTCCCCGCAACCCAAGTAGCTGCATTTCCTTCACACTCAACCCTCACTGGGGCAGATCTACCACAAGCAAAAAAAAAAATAAGTCTTCCGTCTATGCATGTGGGATCACTTCAGTTGTTTCCAGCTCTTTGCAACCCTGTGGTAGGTGGCCTACCAGGCTTCTCTGTCGGGGGATTCTCCAGACAAGAATATTGGAGTGTATTGGCTAATACTGGTTGCCATATCCTTCTAGAGCACTATATTTTCTGCTGCCCTAGCCACCAACTCCCCTGAGTACCTGGTGCTTCCAGAACCCCTGCAACCCAAGCAGCTGTACACCTCCACAACTGGCCATCACTGGGGCAGAACCCAAATCCTCCAGGGCAGCCTCAGGAGCAAGCCTCAGGAGCAAATCCCAGTGGACGACCCACATGCAGAGGTGGAAATAAAACCACAATTGAAACCCAGGGCCGAGCCAAAACCTTCGCACCAGCTATACAAGCTGCAGACTAAACCCACACAATCAACTAGGCAGATTCTGTGTCTACAGAATATATAAAAGGACAATGAGAGCTCCCACCAAAAAAAAAAAAAAATGCACTAGTTCTGATAGCTGTGTACACTGGAGGCAAGAACACACAGGAGTAGGACCAGATTAGAATCTGAGCTACCTCCACAGCAGGTCCAGAGACCAGCACGGTGTTGGGGGGCACCCTAGGGAGGTGAGGTGGACTGTGACTCCCAGCAAGGAAAAGGACTCTGACAGCAGTGGCTCAAGAGAAACATTTATTATTCTTATGTTTTGAATTGTTCTGGAGTTTCTTTTGGATTTTTTTCTTTTCTTTTCCTTTTTCATTCCTTCCCCCAATGTTGTAGTTATTGATTTTATTGGCACTATGAAATCTAATTAAACGTTTGAGTTTTTTTTTTTTTTTAATAACACCTTTTGTTGTTATAAAACACCTTTGCTTCTATGTTGGGCTTTTGCAGTCCTGTGAAGTTTTCCTTTTTTTTTTTTTCCCTTTCCTCTTCCTTTTCTCTTCTTTATTCTTTAATTTTAATTTTTTAAACCTATTATTGTTTTTCCTAAAATTATTCCTTTATTTGCTTTTCCTAAAGTTCTTCTCCCTTTGCAGTTAATCTTTAATGTATATAAAACTTCTTTATTTACCTCTATTTAATTTTGTATATCTAGTCTTTCGTTCCTTCCCTCTCAACATATGTGTTAGTTTTGTTTTCATTGGTTATTCCCCACTTGGAAGCTTGCTTTAGTTTTGTTTTGCAGTTTTTGCTTTAGTTAGTATTTTCTTTTTAATTTTTTAAAGCTATTTTTATTTATTTATTTTTAAAATTTATTTATTTCACTTGGAGGCTAATTACTTTATAATATTGTAGTTGTTTTGCCATACATTAACATGAATCAGCCAAGGGTGTACATGTGCTCCAGTTTTTTTCTTCACTGGTACATACATTTTTGATTTCCTTTGTTGGACGGGTCAATCTATTGTACTTTGTTTTTGTTGGACTGTTTTGATTTTGCTTACGGGTATATATGTGTATATTCCATTGTTTTAATTAATATTTGCCTCATTTTGTAACTGTAATTTGTCTGAGGTTCATCTTTGGTTGCTCATTCTTGGATATTTGTTTTATCTCACTTAATTCCATAACCTGCTTATTTAACTTCTATGCAGAGTACATCATGAGAAACGCTGGGCTGGAAGAAGCACAAGCTGGAATCAAGATTGCTGGGAGAAATATCAATAACCTCATATATGCAGATGACACCACCCTTATGGCAGAAAGTGAAGAGGAACTAAAAAGCCTCTTGATGAAAGTGAAAGAGGAGAGTGAAAATGTAGGCTTAAAGCTCAACATTCAGGAAACGAAGATCATGGCATCTGGTCCCATCACTTCATGGGAAATAGATGGGGAAACAGTGGGAACAGTGTCAGACTTTATTTTTCTGGGCTCCAAAATCACTGCAGATGGTGACTGCAGCCATGAAATTAAAAGACGCTTACTCCTTGGAAGAAAAGTTATGACCAACCTAGACAGCATATTGAAAAGCAGAGACATTACTTTGCCAACAAAGGTTCGTCTAGTCAAGGCTATGGTCTTTCCAGTGGTCATGTATGGCTGTGAGAGTTAGACTGTGAAGGAAGCTGAGTGCCGAAGAATTGATGCTTTTGAACTGTGGTGTTGGAGAAGACTCTTGAGAGTCCCTTGAGCTGCAAGGAGATCCAACCAGTCCATTCTGAAGGAGATCAGCCCTGGGATTTCTTTGGAAGGAATGATGCTAAAGCTGAAACTCCAGTACTTTGGCCACCTCATGCGAAGAGTTGACTCAATGGAAAAGACTGTGATGCTGGGAGGGGTTGGGGGCAGGAGGAGAAGGGGATGACAGAGGATGAGATGGCTGGATGGCATCACTAAATCAATGGACGTGAGTCTGAGTGAACTCCGGGAGTTGGTGATAGACAGGGAAGCCTTGTGTGCTGGGATTCATGGGGTTGCAAAGAGTCGGACACGACTGAGTGACTGAACTGAACTGAATGCCATAACAAATCACTTGTGAAATCTTCACTCCTTACCAGACATCAAGTCCTGAGCCTTTGGAGTGGGAGCAGTGACTCCAAGGTCCTAGACGACCAGAGAACTAACCCTAGGTAGTATCAAATGGTGAGAAATCCCACAAAGGAAAGCACTTGAATACAAGACCCAGCATCACCCAACACTAGTAACACCCTGTGCAGGATGCTTCATCCCCACAAACAAAACAAAACTACAAACCAAATCAGCAGCAGCAGGATTCCAACCTCATTCAGCCTTGCCCAAGAAAGGAAAAACAAACAAACAAACAAAAAAATACTCAGCACAAATTTCAACCTATATGAAGATTACACAAACCACTGGACCAACTTTAGGAGGGCAGACCAAAAGGAAGAAAGAACTCAACCTTGAAGCCTGGGAAAAGGAGACCTCAAACACCATAAGGTGAAGAGAAAATAATGAAAAGGCAGAGAAAAAATGCACAGATGAAGGAACAAACTAGAAACACAGAAAGTCCAAATAAACGAAGAGGAAATAGGCAAACTACCTGAAAAAGAATTCAGAATAACGATACTAAAGGTGATCAAAAACCTTGAGAATAGAATGGAGAAAATGCAAGAATCAACTAACAAAGACCTAGAAGAATTAAAGAATAAATATACAAAGAGAAACGACACAATTACTGAAATTAAAAATACTCTAGAAGGAATTAATAGCAGAATATCTGAAGCAGAGGAAGGGATCAGTTAGCTGGAAGATAAAGAGGTGGAAATAACTGCTGAAGAGCAGATTAAAGTAAAAAGAATGAAAAGAACTGAGGATAGTCTCAGAGACCTCTGGGACAATATTAAATGCACCAACATTAGAATTATGGGGGTCCCAGAAGAAGAGAAAAAGAAAGGGTATGAGAAAAGTTGTTAAAAGATTATAATTGAAACTTTCCACAACATGGAAAAGGAAATGGCCAATCAAGTCCAAGAGGTGCAAAGAGTCCCATACAGGATAAACCCAAGGAGAAACATGCCAAGACACATACGAATCAAACTAACAAAGACTAAACACAAAGAAAGAATATTAAAAGCAGCAAGGGAGAAGCAACAAGTAACATACAGGGAAACTCCATAAGTTTAACAGCTGATCTTTCAGCAGAAACTGTGCAGGCCAGAAGGGAATGGCACAATATATTTAAAGTACTGTGCCGGGAGCCACCACGGGAGATCCCACCCAGGACAAAGGCCATGTGGAGAGGACCTGGCAGGCAAAGGCAGAACAGGACTTGAGGGACTCCCTGGACCTGCTCGAGCATCGACCCCGAAACCAAAATCTGTCTGTCTACTGTTTGTTATATTATGCCTTTCACCAACTCTTCTGACATTTACAGGGGGCTATCCCTGACCACCTTTCTCTGAAAAAAAAAAAAAATCAACTTAGGGCTCTAGTTAATAAGTCTCCTGGACTTGAAAGGAGCATTTTTACTTTAACCCCTCTGTTACGGCAGGTTTATCCACACTGTTGCAACTAACACACATGATTGTTCACAACACCCCAAGCATAACCTTCGAGCAATAAAAAAGCTTTATTAGAATAATACTGCATTGTTGAGCCAATGTTTGCTACCGAGTTTCCTTGTCCTTTACCCAATGTGCGTCTGGGAGTGCATTAGCAAGTATAGTTGGTATGCAAGAAAAACAAGCAGTAGCCTTGGCATTAGCAACATAAAACCCTTGAGTTAGTAAGTTCTTTCTTTGTTGTAACCCACTGCACCCTTGCTCCATAAGAATGTAGCTCTGTTTCCTGAGGCAGACTGCAGACTGGAAAGATAAAGGGAAAGCAGGTTTTCTGGGTGACCAACCTTTATCAAGAAAGACTTACAAAATGTTAACAGGCCACAGGGCCAGAAGATGATGTACACAACATAAGACCCTTGTTTATGAAAAGCAATGCAGAAAATGTCCTGGTTTTGATAAAGGTGAAACTGATGTAATGTTGAGCTGACTCTGCATGACTTTGTATCTTTCACTTCTGGAAATATGTAACTTAGGGTATAAAAGCTGCTTTTCAAAATAAAACTGCAGACCCGGCTTCATCAGAGCTTGGTCTCCCCATGTCATTCTTTTTGTCCTTTTCTCTCCTTTTCTCTCTCTGTTCTTCTTTCCGGATGACTACTTGGAGCACAAGGGCTCTCTGTTCACTTTTTCGCCTGGGCTTCTAAGACCCGATCGGGAAGGCGCCCTGTGTCTTCACCAGGGAGAGGGCATCCTGCATCCTCACTCCTCCGAAAGGGCACCTGCGGCCTCTGTGAACAGAGCAAGTTCCGTGTCAGGAACTTTATTGGCTTTCTGTGTAAACCAAAGAAGATCAAGCCTCTTTCTCTCTTTACTTTCCTTATTGCCAATGCCATCATCCTGAGGGAATCCCTGGATCCAATGGGGGCTGGACCCCGGTAGTAATGAAATGGAAAAATCTACAACCAAGATTACTCTACCTGGCAAGGATCTCATTCAAAATTAATGGAGAAATCAAAAACTTTTCAAACAAGCAAAAGTTAAGAGAATTCAGTACCATCAAACCAGCTTTACAACAAATGTTACAGGGACTATATACTCAGGAAATACAAGAGAAGAAAAAGATCTACAAAAACAAACCCCAAACTATTAAGACAACGGCGTTAGGAATATATCAATAATTACTTTAAGTGCAAACGATTTAAATGCTCCAACCAAAAGACAGACTAGCCAAATGGATACAAAAACAAGACTCATGTATATGCTGTCTACAAGAAACCCACTTCACACCTAAAGACACATATAGACTGAAAGTGAGAGGATGGAAAAATATATTCCATGGAAATGGAAAGCAAAAGAAAGCTGGGGTAGCAATCCTCATATTAGACAAAGTAGACCTTAGGATAAAGAATATTACAAGAGATAAGGAAGGACACTACATAATGATCAAGGGATCAATCCAACAGGAAGACATAACAATTGTAAACATCTATGCACCCAACATAGGAGCACCTCAATACATAAGATAAGCACTAACAGACAGAAAAGGAGAATTTGACAGTAACACAATAATAGTAGGAGACTAACACCCCACTCACACCAATGGACAGATCATCAAAACAGAAAATTAATAATGAAACACAAGTCTTAAATGATACATTAGATGAAATGGGTCTCATTGATATCTTCAGGACATTCCATCCAAATGCAGAATACACCTTTTTCTCAAGTGCACATGGAACATTCTCCAGGATTTGACCACATCTCGGGTCACAAATGAAACCTCAGTAAATTTAAGAAAATTGAAATCATATCAAGCATCTTTTCTGACCACGCTATGAGATGAGATGAGGTTTTTTCACAAGAAAAAAACTGTAAGAAACACAAACAGCTGGAGATTGAACAACACGTTTCTAAAGAACCAACAGGTTACTGAAGAAATCAAAAGGGAAATCAAAAAATTTCAGAAAAAAATGACAATGAAAACACGACAACTCAAAACGGGATGCAGCAAAAGCAGTTCTAAGAGGGAAGTTGATAACAATACAATCCTACCTCAAGAAACAAGAAAAACATTGAACAGACAACCTAACTTTACACCTAAAACAACTGGAAAAAGAACAAAAAAACTGAAAATTAGTAGAAGGAAAGAAATCAAAAGATCTGAGCAGAAATCAATGAAAAAGAAAGGAAAGAAACAATAATAAAGATTAATAAAACGAAAAGCTGGTTCTTTGAGAAGATCAACAAAATTGACAAACCCTTAGCCAGACTCATTAAGAAAAAAAGAGAGAAGAATCAAATCAACAAAGTTATAAATGGAGAGGTTATAACACATGATGCAGAAATACAAAGGATTATAAGAGACTATTACAAACAAGTATATGGCAATAAAATGGATAAACTGGAAGAAAAGGACAGATTCATAGAAAAGTTCAGTCTTCCATGACTGAACCAGGAAGAAAGAGATATTATGAACAGCCCAATTACAAGCACTGAAATTGAAAATGTGATCAAAAATCTCCCAAAAAACAAAAGCCCAGGACCTGATGGCTTCACAGGAGAACTCTATCAAACCTTTAGAGAAGAGCTAATGTTTATCTTTCTAAAACTCTTTCAAAAACTTGCAGAGAAAAACAAACAAACAAACAAACACTTGCAGAGAAAGGAACACTTCCAAACTCATTCTATGAGGCCACCATCACCATGATACCAAAACCAAAGACAACACCAAAAAAGAAAACGACAGGCCAATAACACTGATGAACATAGATTCAAAAATCCTCAACAAAATTTTAGCAAACAGAATTCAATAACACATTAAAAAGCTCATAGACCATGATGAAGTTGGGTTTATTCCAGGGATGCAAGGATTCATCAACATAGGCAAATCAATTAATGTGATACGCCATATTAACCAATGGAAAGATAGAAACTGTATAATCTGAATAGATGCAGAAAAACCCTTTGACAAAATTCAGCACCCATTTATGATTAAAACTCTTAGAAAAATGGGCATAGAATGAACCTACCTCAACATCAAATCAGATCAGATCAGAGAGTCGCTCAGTCGTGTCCGACTCTTTGCGACCCCATGAATCGCAGCACGCCAGGCCTCCCTGTCCATCACCAACTCCCGGAGTTCACTCAAACTCACGTCCATTGATTTAGTGATGCCATCCAGCCATCTCATCCTCTGTCATCCCCTTCTCCTCTTGCCCCCAATCCCTCCCAGCATCAGAGTCTTTTCCAATGAGTCAACTCTTCACATGAGGTGGCCAAAGTACTGGAGTTTCAGCTTTAGCATCATTCCTTCCAAAGAAATCCCAGGGCTGATCTCCTTCAGAATGGACTGGTTGGATCTCCTTGCAGTCCAAGGGACTCTCAAGAGTCTTCTCCAACAGTTCAAAAGCATCAATTCTTTGGCGCTCAGCCTTCTTCACAGTCCAACTCTCACATCCATACATGACCACAGGAAAAACCATAGCCTTGACTAGATTTGTTGGCAAAATAATTTCTCTGCTTTTTAATATGCTATCTAGGTTGGTCATAACTTGCCTTCCAAGGAGTAAGCATCTTTTAATTTCATGGCTGCAGTCACCATCTGCAGTGATTTTGGAGCCCAGAAAAATGAAGTCTGACACTGTTTCCACTGTTTCCCCATCTATTTCCCATGAAGTGGTGGGACTGGATGCCATGATCTTCGTTTCCTGAATGTTGAGCTTTAAGCCTACATTTTCACTCTCCTCTTTCACTTTTATCAAGAGGCTTTTTAGTTTCTCTTCACTTTCTGCCATAAGGGTGGTGTCATCTGCACATCTGAGGTTACTGATATTTCTCCTGGCAATCTTGATTCCAGCTTGTGTTTCTTCCAGTCCAGTGTTTCTCATGATGTACGCTGCATATAAGTTAAATAAGCAGGGTGACAATATACAGCCTTGATGTACTCCTTTTCCTATTTGGAACCAGTCTGTAGTTCCATGTCCAGTTCTAACTGTTGCTTCCTGACCTGCATACAAATTTCTCAAGAAGCAGATCAGGTGGTCTGCTATTTCCATCTCTTTCAGAATTTTCCACAGTTTATTGTGATCCACACAGTCAAAGGCTTTGGCATATTCAATAATGCAGAAATAGATGCTTTCCTGGAACTCTCTTGCTTTTTCCATGATCCAGCGGATGTTGGCAATTTGATCTCTAGTTCCTCTGCCTTTTCTAAAACCAGCTTGAACATCAGGAAGTTCATGGTTCACGTATTGCTGAAGCCTGGCTTGGAGAATTTTGAGCATGACTTTACTAGCGTGTGAGATGAGTGCAATTGTGCAGTAGTTTGAGCATTCTTTGGCATTGCTTTTCTTTGGGATTGGAATGAAAACCGACCTTTTCCAGTCCTGTGGCCACTGCTGAGTTTTCCAAATTTGCTGGCATATTGAGTGTAGCACTTTCACAGCATCATCTTTCAGAATTTGGAATAGCTCAATTGCAATTCTGTCACCTCCACTAGCTTTGTGCGTAGTGATGCTTTCTAAGGCCCACTTGACTTCACATTCCAGGATGTCTGGTGCTAAGTCAGTGATCACACCATCGTGATTATCTGGGTCGTGAAGATCTTTTTTGTACAGTTCTTCTGTGTATTCTTGCCATCTCGTCTTAATATCTTCTGCTTCTGTTAGGTCCATACCATTTATGTCCTTTATCAAGCCCATCTTTGCATGAAATATTCCTTTGGTATCTCTGATTTTCTTGAAGAGATCTCTAGTCTTTCCCATTCTGTTGTTTTCCTCTATTTCTTTGCATTGATCACTGAAGAAGGCTTTCTTATCTCTTCTTGCTATTCTTTGGAACTCTGCATTCAGAAGTTTATATCTTTCCTTTTCTCCTTTGTTTTTCACTTCTCTTCTTTTCAAGGTCATATAAGATAAAACTACAGTAAACATCATTCTCAATGGTGAAAAACTGAAAACATTCCCCCTAAGATGAGGAACAAATTCACCACTAGTCAACATAGTTTTGTAAGTCCTAGCTACAGCAGTCACAGAAGAAAAAGAAATAAAAGGAATCCAGATGGAAAAGAAGAAGTAAAGCTCTCACTGTTTGCAGATGACATGATAATGTACATAGAAAACCCGAAAGATACTATCAGAAAATTAATAGACCTAATAAGTGAATTTAGCAAAGTTGCAGGATACAAAATCAGTACTCAGAAATCACTTGCATTTCTATATACTAACAACGAAAAATCAGAAAAAGAAATTAAGGAATTAATTCCATTCACCATTGCAACAGAAAGAATTAAATATCTAGGAATAAACTACCTAAGGAAGCAAAAGAACTGTAAACAGAAAATTATAAGACACTGATGAAAGAAATCAAAGACGACATAAACAGATGGAAGGATATTCCATGTTCCTGGGAAGGAGGAATCAATATTGTGAAAATGACTATACTACCAAATGCAATCTATAGATTCAGTGTGATCCCTATCAAATGACCAATGGCACTTTTCACAGAACTAGAACAAAATATTTCACCATTCCTATGGAAACACATAACACCCTGAATAGCCAAAGCAATACTGAGAAAGAAGAACAGAACTGGAGGCATCAACTTTCCTGATTTCAAATTATAGTACAAAGCTGCAGTCATCGAGACAGTATGTTACTGGTAGAAAAACAGAAATATAGACCAATGGAACAAGATAGAAATCCCAGAAATAAACCCATGGACCTATGGGTATCTTATTTCTGACAAAGGAGGCAAGAACATACAATGGGGCAGAGACAGCCTCTTCAATGAATGGTGCTGGGAAAACTGAACAGCTACATGTAAAAGAATGAAATTAGAACACTTCCTAACAGCACACACAAAGATAAGCTCAAAATGGATTAAAGACCTAAATGTAAGACCAGAAACTATACAACTCTTAGAGGAAAACATAGGCAGAACACTCGATGACATAAATCAAAGCCAGATCCTCTATGACCCACCTCCTAGAGTAATGGAAATAAAAACAAAAGTAAACAAGTGGGACCTGATTAAACTTAAAAGCCTTTGCACAGCAAAGGGTACTATAAGGAAGGTGAAAAGACAACCCTCAGAATGGGAGAAAAAAATAGCAAATGAAACAACAGACACAGGATTAATTTCCAAAATATACAAGTAGCGCATACAACTCAATACCAGAAAAACAAACAACCCAATCAAAAAGTGGGGAAAAGAGCAAAACAGACATTTCTCCAAAGAAGACATACAGATGGCTAACAAACACATGAAAAGATACTCAACATTGCTCATTATTAGAGAAATGCAAATCAAAACTACAATGAGGTATCACCTCATACCGGTCAGAATGGCCATCATCAAAAAGTCTACAAACAATGAATGCCGGAGAGCATGTGGAGAAAAGGGAATGCCCTTGCACTGTTGGCGGGAATGTAGATTGATACAGCCACTAAGGCAGACGGTATGGAGATTCCTTTCAAAACTAGGAATAAAACTGCCATATGACCCAGCAGTCCCACTCCTAGGCATATACCCTGAGGAAACCAAAACTGAAAAAAATGCATGTATCCCATTGTCCACTGCAGCACTCTTTACAATACCTAGAACATGGAAGCAACCTAGATGTCCATCGACAGATGAATGGATAAAGAAGTTGTCGTACATATACACAATGGAATATTACTCAGCCATAAAAAGCAACACATTTGAGTCAGCTCTGATGAGGTGGATGAACCTAGACCCTATTACACAGAGTGAAGTAAGTCAAAAAAAGAAAGATAAATATCGTATACTGACACATATATACAGAATCTAGAAAAATGATACTGAAAAATTTATTTGCAGGGCAGCATGGAGAAACAGACAAGGAGAATAGACTTATGGATCTGGGAGGAGGGGAGGATAGGGTGAGATGTATGAGAGTAACACAGAAACGTACATTACCGTATCTAAAGAAGACAGCCAACAGGAATTTGCTGTTGTCTCAGGAAACTCAAACAGGGGCTCTGTATCAACCTAGAGGGGTGGGATGGGGTGGGAAATGGGAGGGAGTTTCTAAAGGGAGGGGATATATGTATACCTATGGCTGATTCATGTTGAAGTTTGATAGAAAATGACAAAAATCTGTAAAGCCGCTGCTGCTGCTAGGTTGCTTCAGTCGTGTCCAACTCTGTGTGACTCCATAGACGGCAGCCCACCAAGCTCCCCCATCCCTGGGATTCTCCAGGCAAGAACACTGGAGTGGGTTGCCATTTCCTCATCCAATGCATGAAAGTGAATACTGAAAGTGAAGTCCTTCAGTCGTCACTGACTTTTAGCGGCCCCATGGACTGCAGCCTACCAGGCTCCTCCATCCATGGGATTTTCCAGGCAAGAGTATTGGAGTGGGGTGCCATTGCCTTCTCTGTCTGTAAAGCAATTATCCTTTAATTTAAAAAAAATTAGAATGAGATCTAAAAAAAAACAAAACAAAACAATATGCAACTTGTAACAGATTTATTGGTAACGATGATAGACAGAATCCTGGAATGGTGCTCCATCTTTCTGGCTATTTTCATAGTCTACTTTTTTTTTTAAAATGGGGTAGTGTTTAGAAGCATGGGCTCATGATAATTGGCAAGATCTGAATCCTGATCTGCTACCATCTAGCTATATGACATTAAGCTCCCTGTGAGCTTCACTTCTCTGACTTTAAAATGGGAAAAACAGAGACTTCCCTGGCGGTCCATTGGTTAAGACTCCACACTGGCATTGTGAGGGGCCTAGGTTCAAACCATAGTCAAGCAACTAGATCCCACATGCTGCAACTAAGAGTTTGCATGCCACAGTGAAAAGATCCTGCATCCCGAGAAGATCAAAGACCCTGTGCTGCAACTAAGACCCATGGAGCTACGTAAGTAAAAAAAAAAATTTTAATGGGAAAAATAACAGCATCTACATCGCAAAGCTAGTGTGAGAATTAAAGGTCAGTTCTCATTTGTACTTTTATTCTGATTGAGGTTTAATTTACATACAACAAGATTTACCTATTTTAAATTTATCATTCAATTACTTCTAGTAAATTTACGGAGTTGTCCATTTATTACAATCTAGTCATTCCCATCATCTCAAAAAGATCTGTGGTGCCCATCTGCAGTTCCCTTTTCTACCTCCAGTCCACAATAAAAAATGAGCTAATATTTCTAAATCACTTAGGATAGTGCCTGTCATCTACCAAGAGATGTATGTTACATAAATAAAAAATGTCTGAACAGGAGGAAGAAATACAATGCAAACCATGAAACCAAATGTCTGATTTACTGGCATAATAAAAAATGAATTTGGGTTGCATTTTAATCAGAACAAACTTAATACTTCATATAAAGATACTGTAGCTTATTTCTGATTAGTATCTAATTTAGTTTTCCCTTATAAGCCTCTTTGAAAGCACAGTCCTGGTTTCCATAGTAAATCTGGAGGCCTGAGCAATTAACTGAATTACTTTGAGAAGGGGAAAGAAAAGAAAAAAATATCTGTGTAACTCAGATGAAAAGCCAGCAAGAGTTTTCACTTTTGACTTCTCCTGCTACTGTTACCTCACATTATGATTATATGGGCTCCCCTGGTAGCTCAGCGAGTAAAGAAACCTCCTGCAATTCAGGAAACCTGGGTTCAACCTCTCAGTTGAGAAGATCCCCTGGAGGAGGAAATGGCAACCCACTGCAGCATTCTTGCCTGGAGAATCCCAGGGACAGAGGAGCCTGTTGGGCTACAGTCTATGTGGTCCCAAAGAATCAGACACGACTGAGCAACTAAGCAATGCACATAGTTATATAGTGTTTATTCAAAGCTCTCTAACATCCATGATCTCATTGTACACCTTCAACAATCCTGCAAGCTAACGGCTTTCAATTTCTTCTTCTATTTTTTAATCATAGCAATGATGATTTCTACTGAGAGGCAAGCATCTGAGTAAAACCAACAAGCACCTGACAAGGGAAGCCAGCCAGCCAGCCTGCCTGGACATCTTCTGGCTTCACAAGACACCTATTTCACCAGGTATTTGGATAAACGGACTCAATCATAATTTGGGCTAAAAATGACTGGATATTTTCATAAAAGTATGAAAAAAAACCCTGTTTTTAAACACAAAAATAACAGAGAAGGAGAATAAGGAACAAATTATTAACAGTCCAACTCTCTCATTTTAAGGATGAGTCTCGATAATTTCTTGAGGTCACACTAGGTCTGCCACCCAAGTTTCCTGACTTCTTACTGGGGGCTCTTCTACTGTACTAAGCTTCATCTGCCTAGTTAATTTTTGTGTATTTTCTTTGCAATGATACTGACTAAATTCTAACTTTTCATTTTTACCTTGAAACACTGAGTGAAAAATGATATGGTATCTAATACTGTTAGGGAAACTTCCATAGCAGTATTTCCTTCAAGAAGTGCCTGATGGAAAATGTTTGCTTCAGTTGTTGTAGAACCTGAGATTTAAAAAACAAAAAAAAAGGAAATTAAAACTGTATGACACAGGGATTCACATAACAGTTTTGAATGATTTTCTCTCCCAAAGACTCAGAGAGAGAGACAAGCAAAAAGACACCAGGCTCTCAGTACCTGCAGACTTAATGAGTTTCGCTGTATTTACTCCTTAGTCAAATACCATCTGGGTTAATCAATTCTGCTATTTTTTACTTCAGCTCTGTATCAGCAGCTCTGTAACAAATAAATAGGTGCCTACTTCCTTGTAAACAAGATGTGAGTGATGATCTAGGTATGTACCTAAGAAATAACGTGGGAGGCATTTTAGGCTGTGCTGCTAATTATATGGGCAAAAATGAGAAATCATAGAAAAGCAGCTATGTTATGTACAGGGGTTCCCTATGGCCTGATGTTTTCCATGATGCCAATGGTGTGAGACTTGTTTCTAAATCAGAAGGAAAACAAAGCATCTGGGCCAACTGAAAGACACAGCTTCAATACATTGTTACAAGAGACAAAGAGCAAAGCTGAAGGCTGTACCACTCCCATTTTTTTGGAAAGGTCCTGAGTCTAGTAGCTCAGTATCCATCTGCTCAAGACATTTGTGTTTATGATTAGTCCTCATGGCAGAGCCAGTTCTGCTGGCTTCCTCTTATGCAACCTCTAAAGGACTGTCTGGTAATGAACATTGTGTCACTCTTTGACTTTTTATTAAGATTTGCTTTCAGAGAATAGCTTTCATGTATATAACCCTCTAGCTTCCTATTGAACTTGTCAATATTTCAACCTGTGTGAAATACGTCTTTGTCAAAATAGTATTTACAGTGCTCTGACCTCTGCAGACAGCTCAGCATGGGCAATCCCTTAATAATCACTGAATGAACAACAGTCACTCTAAACAAATACTATATATACTATTATATTCAAATGTCATTATTTACATTAAAGTATGGATAAAAGATATTGAATGTAAAATAATACAAGAATAATAATTCAATGAGAAAATTAATTTCCTTCATATTAAACTAAGAACTCACTATTAACTAAAATTGCTAAAAACAATGCATGCATATTTGATATTATATTCACATATGATGAAATGACTGTACAGAAACTGAGATGTGAAATGATGTCCAGCTGTACTGGTGATTTAGGTTAAATAGTATTAACATCTGTTTCAAATGGGTACCCTACCCACATTCTGCACTTACTGTGATTAAGTGTAAATGAACTTTCCAGGCTACTAAGATGCTGAAGCCGGGCCTGCATTATTCCTGATCTGTTTCGGAGAGCTGGCATGGTTTGTGATTTTCGGTCTACTCCAAAGTGTTTTGACAGCCAGGCATCATGCACCCTAAAATAAATGTTAAAGTTAGGAAATGGATTACTCTAATACTGTATCTCAATGTTACATTTTTTAAACTAATAAATGACTAGGTTTTCACATAAACACTGTGCTATGCTCAGTATTCTACCAATTCTTATGTGGCTTAAATGAGACGTCACTGAGAATTGTATAATGCTTACTGTATATTTAAAATACCTTATACTACAAGAATGCAAGTAAGGAATTTAGAGAGAGTTTCTTACTTCCCTTCCTCTCCTCAAAAATATCAGAGAGTGGATAATATATCAGAGTGGACAATACTGCAATAAGATTCCATCTTTATCTCAGGAGATAAGGAAAGGCAAGAGTCAGAGAAAACAATGAGAGGGACACTCAAGAGTTGACATGGCAGGGGGTGGTTTCCTGGAGTCAGATATTTAAGAATGAGCACCTGTTCCTGGATTGGAGTTAAACTTGGATCAGAATTTTTTACTCTACAAAGATGTCTATTTGCACATTTTTATTTTGTTTTCCTTTAATTTTAGGGTTTCATTAAAAAAATTAACAACTAGGTAATGCAGGGACTGAGAAAGAAGAAGTTTTTCCATCCTCTAGTAAACACAGAAGGCAGGTCACCAGAATCTTAGAGGTTAAGGTTCATGATGGTAGTTACCATACCAGTTCCCAACCAGCTCCCAGTGCTGGGAAGACAACAAAAATTGTCACCTGAATTATTAGTATGTCCCAGAGTCTCAGCAATAAACCTAATCCAAACCACCTCCTTGGGCTTCCCTCATAGCTCAGTTGGTAAAGAATATGCCTGCAATGCAGGAGATCCTGGTTCAATTCCTGGGTCAGGAAGATGCCCTGGAGAAGGGACAGGCTACCCATTCCAGTATTCTGGCCTAGAGAATGCCATGGACTGCAAAGAGTTGGGTGTGACTGAGCGACTTTCACTTTTTTTCAAACTGCCTCTTTAGTTTTTGGAAGTGCCATGAAATTTACTTTCATAAAGAAAATAATTCTATTTAAGATCCTTTAATGTCTAACTCTACCTCTGAAATATATCTTATCAAAATAAGCAAGTAATCTTTTCCTTAGGATCCCACAAACATTTTCTAAAGTATTTATTTCACTAAGACTTACACAGCAAAAAGAAGAAAGAAATAATATATAATGCATGTTGCAATTACTGTTTGGGATTTCTGTTTACATTACTAACTGAGGTGAATATTGATAGGTTGTAGACAAAAGGACACAACTGACAGTTGTCCTCACTTGACAATTTCCTGCCTTCCCCTGGATCTAGTCTTTTCTCACATCCTTCAGAAGAGACAAGCATCTGTTCTAGGATTAGACCGGAAACGGTGCACATCAGTCTAACCATTACCCTTTGGGAAACTTAAAAAAATGTTACACTTCACATCAGGTTAATTTCAACTTTAAGTTGAGAAGCATTAAATAAATCATGGGTATCTTCAGGCTAGCTCAAAAGGAAGCATCTAGGTTTTGCATGGCATGATTAAGACTGCCCTCTGTTGGAAGAGAAGAAAAAAAGAGGGAATTGCACTGCTATGGGAATTACCTTGCTATGTTTCTTTTCCCCATGTATCTAAAGTGAAACAAACATACTCTAGAAAGAAAAACAGTAGCATGTTAGTACTATATTACCATACTTTGCATTTTAACAAATAATATTTGAAAATTCATGTGTTACAAAGAATGACCTATTTAAAATCATATTACAAGAATATGTTTTGGTATACACAAATAAATATACAACCACCAGCCATATTATATCACTCTACATTCATTTGCTACAGTTACTTCAGCACCAAAAAGTCTCAGGTCTTCATATACAATTATAATGACATATTTTTAAAAAACGTATCAATGCAAATCATCCTTCGAGCTTTATAGTGTGTGTCATAGCAAAGGTCTCTAAAAAGTCATTCACACCTAAAAAGGTTCTTAAGCCCTAAAAATTGTGGCAATTGCTATATTTTTTTATAATGGCATTAAACCACTTTCTAGTATAGAAAATCCCAAACATACAAAAGTAGAGAGGACAGCAAACTAAACCCCACATACCCAGCACCCACGAGCTTCAACAATTAGCAACTCATGGCCACTCCTGTTTAACTTCTACCCCAAACAGGTCCTCCCCACTCCCTCCACACTTACTACCTCCTCCATAATTTTAAAGTAAATCCCCAACAACATCATCTATTTTCATTAGCGAATATTTCATTTTTAGAGTGTTTTTTTTTTTTAATCCTGCTTTGTTTGCAAATATTTTCTCCAAATGTTTTGCTGGACATGCACATACACTATCATATATGTTATGTGTACTATTTATTTTAAAATGTATTTAGAAATTACACATCACTCTAATTTCTCTCTTACCCTTCAACAAAATAGCTCAGCAAACAACATAGGACAACTTCCCCCCTCCACTTAGGAAAAAATCAAGTACCTTGGAATATATATACATGTACACACAAACACACATTTCTGAAGTGGGTAGAATTACTTGGCTCTATCTAAGGATACACATTCTAAACTCCAACATTTAAGGGACTCCATTAAGCCAGCATCTGCTTTAAATGAATAATTAGTACAGCTGGTGCCACTTCCAGTTTTCCAGATCACACAAAGATTCCTGATGGTCTGCAAAGATGGGCTATTATCAGCTAGAGTTTTCTATAATACCACAAGTATTTCATTTACATGTTTTTCTTCTATGTGTGAAGAAGCTATATGTCAACCTATAAACTATGAAAATAGTTTAACATTCCCTACATTATGTACAAACATGCTGATGAAAACAAAAAAGGAGTAATATTTCATTTACTATAAACATTAAGCTCCCAAAAATAAGAGGAAACTTCATGAAAATAAGACAATTTACTCTAGAAGTATGAGAATGTTTATGAGCTTCTGGGGAGATACCTTGTTCCAGTAAGTTAAGAACGTATCTGAAAATGGAATAAAGTGTTACAGCTTGAAATAGCAGAGACCATAATAGCAAATATTAATAGCACAGTGAATTCCAAAGTACCAATAACTTTAGTTTCAATAACCATCAACTCATAACCAGTTCTGTCTCATCTGAATCCTGCCCTCCTATCTCATCTCACTGCCCAATACCCACACTACACTCTATTGAATTAATTCCAAATATACTGCTAAATCTGTAAGTATTTTCAACTTTAACAATTATTTTTATTTACTTTATAAATGTTCTTTTTGATGGCTTATCATCCCTGAAGACAGGAAGCGAAGTAGACCTGGGGTTTTTCTTAAAATTTTATGCAAAATGGTGCATGTATGTGCATTGTTCCAAAGGCAGGGTCAAGCACCTTTGCCTGCTACTCAAAGGACTCAGAGAACCAAAAAGTTTGAGAACTTGAGAGGAAAAGTGATAACTTATTTTCCTCTTTCTCTTTGGATTATTAACCCTGAAGTTCTAGGAATATACATACATACCACACAGATTCATGCAACAACTATTTTAGATACAAAAGCCTCTATATCACATATACTTCTCTTTGAGTTGTTCTTTTTTTTTTAACTTCCAACACACTCACTGAAACTTTTTTAAAAGAAAAATATTACCCCCACTTAACCTTCATTCCGTTTTGTAACCTATTCAGATATAGCTAATGGTGTCAGCGGTTTCACGTCTAAATTTTAAAAACCTAGTGGAAGTGTTACTCAGTCGTGTCCGACTCTTTGTGACCACATGGACAGTAGCCTCATTGGGCTCTTCTGTCCATGGAATTCTCCAGGCAGGAATACTGGAGTGGGTTGCCATTTCCTTCTCCAGGGGATCTTCCCGATCCAGAGTCTGAACCTGGCTCTCCCGCATTGCCGGCAGACTCGTTACCTACTGCTGCTGCTGCTAAGTTGCTTCAGTCGTGTCCGACTCTGTGCGACCCATAGACGGCAGCCTACCAGGCTTCCCATCCCTGGGGTTCTACAGGCAAGAACACTGGAGTGGGTTGCCATTTCCTTCTCCAGTGCATGAAAGTGAAAAGTGAAAGTGAAGTCGCTCAGTCGTGTCCCACTCTAGTGACCCCATGGACTGCTCCTCCGTCCATGGGATTTTCTAGGCAAAAGTACTGGAGCGGGGTGCCATTGCCTTCTCCGCATTACCTACTGAGCCACCAGCAAAGCTCTAGCATGGCAATTCTGTAACTGATTACTGTTGCGATCCATGCTAGAGCTTAGCAAAGCTCTAGCATGGATCGCAACAGTAACACCACCAGCAAAGCTCTAGCATGGATCGCAACAGTAATCAGTTACAGAATGGCCAGTCTCCCGAGAGCCTCTAAATCTAGGAATGGACCACTAAGCAATGTTGCCTAAACGGAGGGGTGACAGGGAGGAAAGAGTGCATGGCTTTTGACTTTATGTCCAACTTACTAATGACCATGGGTATTTGTGGTTTTCAATGATTATAAAATATTGACTGTCGGGAATAAAGATGCAAAAATCGGGTCAAATTAATTTGTTTCAAAAATAAAGCAAGGGTAAGTTCCAACCCCCCCCCCCCTCTTTTGTGACGCACTTCAGCTCAGCGGGGCTTTCCCAGAAGTCACTGCGTTTCCACTCTCTCTAGTCTCCTGTTGGCACAGGGTCGCTTGAAGCCGCCATCTTCCGTGCCTTGTGCCTTCGCTCTTATCGGCAAAGGAGGCTGGTGTCTCCTTCCAGCCCCCCACCTACGTCCTGCTGTCCACCCCTGAGCCATCTTTGATCCATCTTCTCCCCCACCAGGTGCCCTGAGATGACTTCACAGGTCTGTAAAAGCGGTGAAACTCTCGATCGGTCCGCAGCCCAGTTCTAGTTGACGGCCCTTCTGCCATTTTCTGGAGGTGCCTGTCTCCACTATTTGACAATCCCAGTCAGAGAATCAAGATGGAGGTGGGGGATGTGGGTGAAGAAGACAGGGAAAGTGGGCGGAGCTCTTCTGAAGAAGATACAATGCAGAACGTTAGCCTCTGTGATGTGTCTTCTGAAGATTTTAAAAAAACCTGGCTAACACTAAAAGAGCTCCATGACAGAGAGCTACGCCGACTTCAGGGGAAAGTAAACAGTTTGAGAAAAGAGCGATTGTCAGACGGGAGGAGGACAGGCTCCATATCCAGAATTAAAGAGTTGACGGAGCAAAAGAGAGCCCTGAATGACACTATCCATGACCTGCGAGGTCAGTTAAACGCGAAAGTATGCGATCACTGTACAGTAAACGAAACATACAGAAATACACTACAACAAGAATTTTATGATATCCAACAACAAAATCTGAAGTTTATTTGTGAGTTTACAGCAGAAAGGAATAAATTAAGAGAAGAAAACAAGCAACTTTTGGCTAGGCTCAAGAGGAAACAGCCACAGTCTCGCCGTTCTTCTTCTGATAGTGATGACGACTTCATCCCTGGGTCTCAAAAGAGCGAGTCATTTATTTCGATCGGGGACCCTCCACCTGGACCTGAGAGGTATGCAGCTCTCAAAATGATAACGCAAACGAAAACCAAACAGATGAAAGCTCGAGGGAAAAAGAAACAGCCACACAGTTCCGAACTTCAGGTTCCGTTGTACAGGCAGGACGTCTTTGAGGTGCCAGAGAGCCCTCAAGAGATTTCCTCTAACAGCACTAAGACTATCACAATAAGCAGTGGCAGTCAGAAGTCATCTAGCACTGTTCCTTCAGCGTCTACACTCGGCCCTCAGACTGTGTATGGATTTCAAGATGACTCCAGCCTTCCTGATGCCAGGCTTGGCCATCCACAAAGCAAATACATTTTCACACAGAGGACTGAGATTGATTTCCCTTGGAGCCTTTCCATTATTTCTCCAGAAGAAGACCTACCTACTGAAATATTATCTGCAACTTCAGAGGAAAGTATGATTGACTACAGCAAAAGCATATTTTCTCCTATTACACGGAGAGACGAAAACACCACTTTACATCTATTTCCTTTAGACTATACTTCGAGACCATCATTTGGTGTTTTTCGCGTTTCAATGAGAGAGAGCAGTAGCCAGACACCTTGCAGAGAACAGTCCACAGCAAGGAAGGATACGAATGGAGCTACAGGTGCAGCCCATGATGCTGATAAGCCACAAGATGAGACTCAGGCTTGCACTCAGGGTCTTCAATAAAGAGAAAAACCAAGATATAGTTAGAAAAAGGGGGGAAGTAGCTATCACTCCATCTCTGTCTTAAGGAGACTACTTTTCTGGTCCAAGAGGACAGTCTTCCTATCAATTCAGACTATTTAACATTTGTATTCAGACTATGTAACTGATAATTCCTGACTTTGATTCTATTTCCCAGAATATAATATACAGGCAATAAAATGTTGGGCAAATGACTAAGACTTTGAAATAGTGACTTATTGCCAGTTAATAAAATTCAGCTACAAAGAAAGAAACTTAGTTTTCAGAATCCCTCTACTTCTGTATAGAAGTGTAGAGATGATCATCATTTTGTTGAAATTAAGCTGCTAGTGTCTGTGAGTCAGTGTGTGCCATGCTGAGTTGGTTTAGTTGTGTCCTAGTTTTTGCAACACTGTGGACTGTAGCCTGCCAGGCGCCTCTGTCCGTGGGATTCTCTAGAAGAATATGGCAGTGGGTTGTCATGCCCTCCTCCTGGGGATCTTCCCATCCATCGAGTCTCTTAGACTCTTGCACTGGCAGCTGAGTTCTTTATTACTAGTGCCACCTGGGAAGCCCTTATGAGTCAATAAGAAGGCTTAAAAAAAAAAGAAAAGAAAGCCAAGAGAACACCTAAAAGGCCTGGACTGTAAGAGTTCAACCCTGTAATACTTGTGAAATACTTACTTGGCTTGACAAGGTAACTACAATACTTACACTGAGAAAGATTCAGAAGCAGATATTTTTCAGAATAAAGTGAGTATGACTTTCCAGATACCATATAGCATGACTTAAATTACAAAAGAGAAGATGTGACACAGGCTGTATACTAGTTATGAAGATTTGCTTTTAAAAATCAAAAAGCAAGAAGGAAAAACCTCATTAACAAAGACCAACTATTTAGCAAGCAAGGGCAACATTTACAAGAGCAGGAGACCTTTTCAGGAAACAAAGCAGTTATGGTTTTATCTGTAACAAAAAGCAGCCAGTTGCTTGTCACTGGTTATCACAGTGTGTGTGTGTGCATGTGTGTGTGTGTGCTTGTGTTTGCACGTGTGTACGTGTGCAAGTGTGTGCACATGTATACTGAATGGAGGAGGGGAGAACTAGTCAGCAATGCATGTCCCTTTCCTTCCTTTCTTCTGTCCTCCCCCTACCACCCTCCTTACTTTCCCTGGGCCGTGGTAGTATTCAACTCCTTTTTTCTTTGCGTTTTTTTTTTTTTTTTTTCCATGTGTCCTTGGCGTGTAGAAAAAAAAAAGTTATTGACTGAATTGATGTGCCATAAAACTCACCCTTTAAAATAGAGTACAATACATTAGTTTATATGGTATATTTAAAAACTTGTAAAACCATCACCACAGTTTTAGAATATCTTCATCACCCTTTAAAAAAGCCCATACATAATAGCAGTCGCTTTCTACATTCCCCCACTTTTTAGCTTGTGGGGAGACAAAAACAATAAGCTGTGGTTGTGGGTGTTAATTTGATTCAATATCTCTTGGAATGAAGTACCACCAGGGTTGAATATTATCTCCCTTTACATTTCTCTTTCCCAAAACATGGAAGCTTATAACATAGCATCAATAATCTTTGACTTTTACTCTAAATCATACATTCTAAGTAGTTGAAGGTTGTAGTTGTTTAAAACTGTTTTATTAATGTACTTTACATTTCATATCTAGCTTTTGATGTGTTTCAATCTCTCTGGCAAGTTAACTATCAACTTATTTTATGTTTTTATATTCTGCATTATTACAAAAATATTTAAAATAATATTTACTAAAAACAAAATGGAAAAGGAGTAAAATTTACTGTATTATGATTTGACTTTTGCTGTAACTCATACATTCTAAGTACTTGATTCTAGTTATTGCCGGTGCCAGCCGGCAAAGTCGATCAGGTCCCGAGAACGTGCACGGTGGGGCTAAGAAAGAAACTAAAGCAAGAGACTACAACAAAGATGGGGTCGAGAGGTTCAGACACGTCTCCACGAAGGGACGCAGTCTGACACCAACTTCATTCAGCATCTTATATTTATACAGAAAAGCGTGAGAAAGACAAGACAGTTGACATTTTTTCTTGGTTGACGTATACATCTTACAAACAGTCACAAGAAACCTTGAGAGCATGGGAATGGCACCCTGTTATTATTTCTTACACCAGATAACCTTTCTCTGTGCGTGAGAAGTTTGCACAGAACTCCAGGTGTCTGCAGTAAATAAGCGCCTAATCTCTGGGGTGGCAGGACAGAGAGCTTTGTTTGCAAGCAAACCCTCAAGGACTGAGGCAGCTCCCAGAGCTTGTGTCCTTTGGACAGAGGACCCCGTTCTCACGGGCAGCTCCCCGCAAGTTATTCAAAACTTTTATTCATTTACTTTAGAATTAGTTATTCATATCTAACATTTGATGTGTTTCAATCTCTGGCAAGTTAACTGTCAACTTATTTTATGTTTTTATATCCTGCATTATTAGAAAAACAATGTTTAATATTTACTCAAAACTAAATAGAAAATAAGTAACATTTAACTACTGTATTGTGCTGATCAAAACCAAGGTGCTTTTATGTTCTTCATTGCTGTTTGCTTTTTTCTTTTAAGTATTTATTTATTATTTGGCTTCCTGGGGGTCTTAGGTGCAGCATGTGGGATCTGTATCCCTGTCCAGAGATTGAACCCAGGAGCTCTGCATTGCCAGTGCAGAGTCTTAGCCACAGGGACGTTCCCAGGGATTTTGTTTGTTTGTTTTGTTTTCGGGGGGGGGGGGGAGTAGTTGTGTGTGTGTGTGTGTGTGTTTAGCAAAAGTAGAAAAAAGAAAGGGGAAGAAATTGTGTAAACAAGTGTGGTACTGGGAATGAGTTAACCTTCTGATTGTACTTCCAAAGGACATGCAGTTTACAAAAACCTTTTGCTTGTATTCTATCATATATAGTAAAGAGGAAATGGTAAATTGTAAATAATACAATTATACATCAAGGTAAAGAGAACAGAGTCTGGAAAAGAACCTGACAGCATACAAAACTGGGTAATGGTCCTGTGAAGATAGCAACAGCATTCCTTACTCTCAAAGAACCCTTCCTGTCTTTTTGTTTGCGTTTGATTTTGTAAATCCTGGGTCAAATAAAAGCTACGTTAAATATGACTTTTGGTTATTGTTATTTTCTTCTGTTTAACTTAGTCATTTAATGTACTCTATGTTCTGCATGAAAAAATACTTTAGCACTTCTAAAACTATTGCCTGACCTTTGAAACTAATTTTTTTGTCTTTAAAAAAATATCCTGTTACTAAACAGAAATTTTGATAACCTTATTTCTTTTTCCAAACCTTTGTGTCGAGGGCTGACTTTCAATAGATTGAAGCGAGAGAGCTGCTCTGCTACAGGCAAATCCCCAACCCAGAAGCAGGTCATCTAGAAATGGTTTAGCACCAGGTTCCCCCAGGTTCCCCACAATTGAGTGGTGCAGTGTTGGGTGAGGGGGCTGCTGCTTTTCTGGTTGTGCCCGTGTTCCAGGATGAAGAGTTCTCTGTACTGGACCCAGTCCCAACACGTGGAGGGATGTGCCACACGATGCCCCAAAGGACCTGGGCAGTGGCCCCATGGTGGGGACGGTGGGGGACTGGCTATCTGAGGCCAACCGAGGCTCTCGTGGCATTGCCAGAAACTAATTTTTAAATAAAATTATTTCAAAGGCTCAAATCTGTATGATGGACATAAATCTATTTTAAGTTAAAATATAGGAATATTCTAAGGTCAAAGTCTACCAGCTACTGTCCCCATGCCCAACAAAAATCAGTGAGAGAGGAATGCTAAAACTTAAATCCTAGACACCTCCCTTCCCGGGTCTAGCCTATGTAGTTTGCACTCCACCAATTAGCCATGCGGTCACTTAGATGCAGTCAAGCACAAAGGAAGTCAATCATGAATAGTCACTGCAAGGACTGATGCTAAACCTCAAACTCCAGTATTTTGGCCAACTAATGCAAAGAACTGACTCATTGGAAAAGACCCTGATGCTGGGCAAGGTTGAAGGCAGGAGGAGAAGGGGACATCAGAGGATGAGGTGGTTGGATGGCATCACCGACTCAATGGACATGAGTGTGAGCAAGCTCCAGGAGCTGATGATTGACAGGGAAGCCTGGCTTGCTGCAGTCCCTTGGGTGGCAAAGAGTCAGACACAACTGAGCGACTGAACAACAACACTTAGTTGGGAAACCACCTCTCAGATCTACTCTTCCCCCATCCTCACCTCCAGTGTTCCGTTCAGGTCCTTATGGCCTCGCTCTTATAGGTCACGTCTGTGTGTGTGCTGTGTGCTAACTCGCTTCAGTCGTGTCTGACTCTGCAACCTACTCAATTGAAGCCTGCCAGGCTTCTCTGTCCATGTGGATTCTCAGGCAAGGTACTCGAGTGGGTTGCCATGCACTCCTTCAGGGGATCTTTCTGACCCAGGGATTGAACCCTCTTCTCCTGGGTCTCTTGCTTTGGCAGGCAGGTTCTTTACCACTAGCGACACCTGGAAAGCCCTTGAATACCCAAAGCACTTGACAGATGTCCTCTACTGTAGCAAATAATAAAGAGGTTTGTGGGCATGTCCATTTCTCCCACTGGACTCAGGTTTCTCTAGGCCAGAGACTGTTCAGGGTGATTACAGGATTTCTACCTAGAAGGAGCTTAGGGCCAGCATTCTGAATGGAAGGGACAACAACCAGGGGCTTCTGGGTTTATTTGTGATGTCTGGAGGGAATACACCATGTGGCACCACAGAGCATATAAAGATGGATGTAGCCTGATCAGTCTGGGTTTAACTGACTCACAGGTTCTTTGCTCTTCAGCAAGGGCTTTTCTTCTAGAAATTTTGTGGGAGTGCACTCAAGGTAGTGCTGTTAACACAAGAGGCCTGGGATGGGATCCTCTGAATTTAACCTAAGGCAGAGGAGCAAGGTTCTGGGTGAGTTTCCATCAATGTCCTGAAACCCACTGACCGCTACATCTTCAACTTCTAGCGCAAGATCCCATTCTAATTTCGATTGAATACAATCAATGCTGTCTCTAATAATAAGGCTTAACTCAAAGCTTGTGCTGTCTCCTTCAGTCACAGGAGCTGGCAGAAGCATGCATATGTCGGGAAAAGTCAAGGAAATCACAGGTCATCCGTGAGTCATCCATCTCCTTCCTTTACATCTTAACCATCAACCTCTTTCAGTGCTTTCCTTGCAACACCTCTCTTATTATCCTGATCATACACAAGTGCTCTGCTGGGTCCCATGAGGCAGGCAGACATACAGCATTTAGGCCCGAGCCTGAACAGAAGGCGTGCATAACCTATCTTTCCAGGGGCCACCTCTAATCTTAGATTCCTGCGGAGCTTTGCACTCTGGTGAGTCCCGTCTCCCTCCAGCCCCACACTCAGTCAAGTCTCCCTGTTGACTTCTCTTCCAGTGTCATTTCACTCCCTCTGCACCCCAACTCAGCCTCAAGGGCAAATGAAGCCCTTCTGCCTTGACTGGTTTGGCCAATACACCCTCCTGCCAAGCCGGACTCCTCGTTGAGCCCACAGGGGCACCACCACTGTTACTTCTGGGCCTGTGCTCCTGCTCGCCTCCCAAACTGGGAGTAACTTCTCCTCCACCAACTCAAATGTCACCCACCCTAAAAGTCTAGCTCAAATTTCAGTTCTTCCTCAGAATTCCCAGCCCTCAGTTTCCCCTCTTCTGAATGCCTGTGGTACGTATTGTTTGGACTACACAGTCTGGCAATCATAAAGCAAGTCTCCAATACATGATCATTCGCTTTTTACCAATGGCCTGTACATACTTGCGTGAATGCCCACCAGGCCTGCCCTGCTGCTCTGGGAGAGGCCCAGCTCCCCTCCCAGCCAAGGACTCTCCTCATTTCTGCAGAGAGAGGCAATGAGTGCAGTGGTTAGGGGCATGGTCTCTGGAAGCCACTGCTGGGGTCAGCAGCCTAGCTCCCTCCTGCAGTCTACCACCTACGAGACTCTGGGCAAGCCTCTGGGCCTTGCCGTGCCTGTTTCCTCCTATACAAAACAAGAATGGTAACAGCACCAACAGGAGAGGTTCTGTGGAAAGCTGAAATAGGTCACGTGGAAAACTTAGAGCGCTGCCCGGCATAGAGTAAGCACTATAGAAATGCTAGTTGTTATTAAGAATGCCACAATGTGGGCTTACCAATCTACACAGACTAAAACTAAGCTGGTAACCTAATCATTTTTATACACACTCAAACGATTAGAGCTGGAGGAGCCCTTAAACCTTATGGAGTTCAACCTCCTTTCACAGAGAACACTGTTGCACGAGGGAGGGAAATGACCAGTCCTGAAGTCCCACAGCTGGGTAAGGTCAGACCATTATAACAGTCAAGTCCCCTGTTTTGTTTTGCCTTTTTTCCCCCCTCCATATCTTAATGTAATTGTATCAATATTTCCAATGGGAAAAAGTTTCTGTATTTCTAAGTAACCAAGTCGCCAATGAACCTCTGTGACAAAACTGATTAGTTGGGGATTGCCAGTATCAGCTAGAGTCAGCTGTTTGTTGTTCCAGGTGTGAGGTGTGTAGGAGAGGGAGTCTGGAGGAGGGAGGGGACTGCAGTGGCACGGTGACAATCAGGAGACTACAGAGATGGGTGGCTTCCCTGCTGGCTCAGCAGTAAAGAACCCACCTGCAATACAACGCAATGCAGGAGATGCGGGTTTGATCCCTGGGTCGGGAAGATCCCCTGGAGAAGGATATGGCAACCCACTCCAATATTCTTGCCTGGGAAATTCCCATGGTCAGAGGGGCCTGGAGGGCTACAGTCCATGGGGTCGGAAAAGAGTTGGACGTGACTGAGTAACTCAGTGACAACAACCGAAGGGAAAGGTGACCCCCCTCCCTTCTCTGCACTGTAGCTGCCCCATGATATGGAAATCAGATCCCCCCAAGTGAACTAGGAGCATGGGGGGCACAAGATTACACAATATACTCTAAGGCTCTAAGCCAATGCACAACACCTGGCTCAGTACTAAAGAAGGCAGGCACTTGAATGAATGACTGGCAAACTACAAACTTCCCTCAAGTCTCTCCTCAAATGCTGCCTTTTCAGTGGCAGTCTACGTAGTCCACCCTATTTACAATGGCAAACCCCTAGATTGCTTTGTTTTTCTCCATAGTACTTACTGCCCTCTAACAGACCTTATAATTTACCGCCCCCCCCCCGCCCCCCGCTTAAGCTGACTCTACCAATAGCATACCAGCTCCAAAGGGCAAGGACTTGCTCTGTTTTGCTCACCACTGTATTCTCTGCCCCTAGAACACTGCCTGGCATAGGGCTCGCAGAGTGGGCATAGGTTTTGTTGACTGAATCAATAGAGGGCATCCAAGTTTCCTAATCAACATTTCAACTTGGGTTTCAAAGCCCAACGCACTGGCTGAAAAAGCAATAAACAAATTGTGGTTGTTTGTGTCAACGTGACAATAAAACCTAACTATCTTCACCAAAAAAACGTCCAGAAGGTCGCTCAGGCCAAAAGCTGTCCCTCAGGAATTCATTAGTGCCCCTCCCCACAAGTTTTCACAGTAACTCTGGTTGATTCATTTAAATGGCCGCACCAGATGAGGAGCATATGAGAATTCCCATCTGTGCAACTTTTCTGTAAATCGAAAATTATTCCAAAATATAAAGGTTACTAAAGAAAAAGGCTTCCACGCGGATGGTGCCCCGGATTTCCCATGGATTTCTTGTACGCCAGAGGAGACCCGTCCTTTGCTACAGGGACTAGGCGCTTCAGAGGTTCCCTTCGACTGCCGCCACCTCGCTGGACCCGCCGCGCAAGGAGCCTCGGCGCGTCACCCGCACTCCCGGACCTTGGTCGCCGTCCCCGCGGGCTCCCAGCCCCTCATCCCCGCTCCGGGCCACGGGGACACTCCCGCCCCCGACCCCGCGAACTCCTTTCGGGCCCCAGGCCTTAGCGCCAGGCTCCTCGGCGCTGCCCGACGACCAAGGGAAGTGCGGCGACAAGTCGTCGTCCTCCCGCCCCGCCGCCCCCGCCGCCCGGGATCCGGGAAAGCCCGGTCGCCCCGGGTCCCCCAAGCTCCAGCCGGGCGCGGGAGGCGCCTGCCGCCGCGGCCGCGGGCTGTCCCGAAGAGGGCCCTCGACCCCGACTCCGCCGCGGCCCTCGGCCCCAGGCGCCCCGGCGGGCCTCTCGGCCGCGATTCCCGCTGCCCCGGCTGGGGACCGAACTCACCCGCGGGCGCAGCCACGCCGCCGCGGCCGGCGTAGAGCAGCAGCACCCACAGCCCGCAGAGCCGCGCCGGCCGCTCCATGCAGCCCCCCGCTCGCTCGGAGCCCGGCCGGGCTGCAGCCGCCGCAGTCTCCGCCTCTTTCGCTCCCTCTCCCACTTCCCGGCTCCGCCGCCCTGGAGGCAGGGGGGGCCGGCGCAGACGGGAAGGGCCGCCCCGCCCACCGGCCGCAGGTAACCCCGCGGCCAGCGCCGGCCGAGGGGCGGGGCGCCCGCGGCTCCAGCAGCGGCTTCCGAGGCGCGACACCTGGCCCCGCGGCAGCCGAGCCTCCGTCGCGCCCCGGGAGTTCGATCGCCGGCCAGGCAGAGCGGCCCCGACCTCGTCGCGGCCAGGCCTCTGCGCCGCCCGGCTCGGTGCGAACTGTGTGCAGCCCGGAGGAACCTCGGACGTGTCCAGCCGAGCACCCGGGCAGGGCAGGGCGGCCTCCGAGTCTCAGCTTGCAGTCGTTGGCCTCTGAGCCCTTGTTTCCTAAAACTCTGACTCCGGGGTTAGAAATCCCAGGCCTGACTTCACAGGGTGCACTTGGAAGACCAAAGAGGGCACTTGGTGGAAGCCTCCTTTGTGAACGGGACAGAAGGTATATTTGAGAGCTGGTGATACATAATGTGAAGTTGAACATAGAAAGAAAGAAAAAAGCTAAATGTTAAATATGAGAGACAGTACCATACTGGGCTTCCCTGGTGGGCCAGTTGGTAAGAATCCCTCTGGAATGCAGGAGACCCAGGTTCGATCCCTGGGTGGGAAGATCCTCTGGAGGAGGTCATGGCAACCCAGGCCAGTATTCTTGCCTGGAGAATCCCATGGACAGAGAAGCCTGGCGGGCTACAATTCATGGGGTCGCAAAGAGTCAGGCAGGACTGAGCATCTGAGCACAACAGAGTACCATGCTATGTACTTGGATTTTTAAAAACTCACAGCCAACTTTCTATACACTTCTTTTTTACAGATATATATTGGGAGATGGAAGGTGAGCTGGAAAAGTACGCACTGAATACGTTGAAAGTGGGTGATTGTGAGGATTAAGGATGATGAGGATGGAGGAAGAACCCTTTAGTTTTCCTGTGGCTGCTGTAACAAATTATCACAAATTTAGTGGCTTTAAACCACCCAGTTTTATGATATTCATATTAGAATTCTGTAGGTCAGAAGTCTCATCAGACTCCAGTCAAGCTGTAGGCAGACCTGTGTTCACTTCTGGAGGGCGTGAGGGTGAATTTATTTCCCTGCCTTTCCCAGCTTCTAGAGACTGCTACATTCCTTGACTGCTTCCTGCACCACTCAGACCTCTGCTTCCTTTGTCACATCTCTTTCTCTGACTCTGACCCTCCAGCCTTCCTTTTTCATTTATAAAAATCCTGGTGATTTGATTGGACCCACCAGCTCTAGAGAAGCTAGTGGTTGGGGTAGGGGAATGGGAGGTACCAACTACTGGGTGTTAGGTAGGTAGCGAGGACGTATTCTACACCACAAGGAATATAGCCAATGTTTTGTGATAACTGTAAATGGAGGGTAATCTTTTAAAATCTGTGTACAAAATTTTTTTAGTGTAAAAGGGAAAAAATGTATAGGACCTACTAGATAACCCATGATCATCTTCCTATCTCAAAATCCTTGATTTCTATTAATAAAAAGCTACTGTATAGCCCAGGAAACTCTACTCAGTACTCTGTAGTGACCTATATGGGAATAGAATCTTAAAAAGAGTGGATCTATGTATATGTATAACTGACTCACTTTGCTGTGCAGTAGAAACTAAACCAACATTTTAAATCAACTATGTGTCAATAAAAACTAGTTTTTGAAACTCATTGATATAATCACACCTGCAAAGTCACTTTTGCCATATAAGGTAACAAACATATGCACAGTTGTCTGGGATAAGGTCATGGACACCACTGGGAGGGGATTATTTTGTCATTGTGTGCTAGGTGCTTAGTTGTGTTCAACTCTGTGACCTCATGGACTGTAGCCAGCCAGCCAGGCTCCTCTGTCTATGGGATTTTCCAGGCAAGAATACTGGAGAGGGTTGCCATTTTCTTCCCCAAGGGATCTTCCTGACCCAGGGATCAGACCCCTTGCTATTCTTTGGAACTCTGCATTCAAATGGGTAAATCTTCTTTCCTTTTCTCCTTTGCCTTTAGCTTCTCTTCTTTTCTCGGCTATTTTTCTCTCAGATTTTCTCTCTTTTCTCAGGGATTCTGTGCCTCATTGTTCAGAGAAGGCAGTGGCAACCCACTCCAGTACTCTTGTCTGAAAAATCAATCCCATGGGTGGAGGAGCCTGGTAGGCTGCAGTCCAAGGGGTCGCTTGGAGTCGGACATGACTGAGCAACTTCACTTTCACTTTTCACTTTCACGCATTGGAGAAGGAAATGGCAACCCACTCCAGTGTTCTTGCCTGGAGAATCCCAGGGACGGGGGAGCCTGGTGGGCTGCCATTGATGGGGTCGCACAGAGTCGGACACGACTGAAGCGACTTAGCAGCAGCAGCACCTGTGCCTCATTGTTAGTCCAGGGTTTGTCTTTTGGCCTCAGATTGGGGTGCTGTCATTAGGGCCACTAGCCCAGGTCTCAGCCAAGACCCCTGCCACCTTCTCTCTACACTCTCCACCCTGGCTGCTGCTGCTGCTGCTAAGTCGCTTCAGTCGTGTCCGTCTGTGCGACCCCATAGACGGCAGCCCACCAGGCTTCCCCGTCCCTGGGATTCTCCAGGCAAGAACACTGGAGTGGGTTGCCATTTCCTTCTCCAATGCATGAAAGTGAAAAGTGAAAGTGAGGTCGCTCAGTCGTGTCCGACTCGTAGCGACCCCATGGACTGCAGCCCAACAGGCTCCTCCGTCCATGGGATTTTCCAGGCAAGAGTACTGGAGTGGGGTGCCATTGCCTTCTCCACTCCACCCTGGAGGAAAGCCCTATTCAGGTCCTGCCCCTTCCCTGACCCAGGCAGGGCCAGTCTGTACACACCATCAGGTCTTCAACAGCCCCATCTGTGCTGGTGCCTCAGGACTCAGGACTCTTCACTTTAAAGATGCAAATACATCATTTGCATGTTAGTTTCCTGCAGCTTCTGGCCCTGAAAAGCCTCCATTGTTTGTCTAGAATGTGTTATGAGTTACATCTGAACACCAAATCTCCAGCCCTCCTGCCTCTTCTCCATCCCCTCTGTCCAAGGTGTTTCTCTGAGGAGGAGGATCTTTGCATAGCTGTGACACCGCTCTGGGCATCAGTGTGCTAATTTGCACTTCCAAAGAACAGAAGGAAAAGGCAAAGGAGAAAAGGAAGGATATACCCTTTTGAATGCAGAGTTCCAAAGAATAGCAAGGAGAGATAAGAAAGCCTTCCTCAGGGATCAATGCAAAGAAAGAGAGGAAAACAATAGAATGGGAAAGACTAGAGATCTCTTCAAGAAAATTAGACATAGCAAGGGAACATTTCATGCAAAGATGGGCACAATAAAGGACAGAAATGATATGGACCTAACAGAAGCAAACGATATTAAGAGGTGGCAAGAATACATAGAAACGATACAAAAAAGATCTTCATGACCCAGATGATCGAGATGGTGTGATCACTCACCTAGAGCCACATCCTGGAATGCGAAGTCAAGTGGGCCTTGGGAAGCATCACAATGAACAAAGCTAGTGGAGGTGATGAAATTCCAGTTGAGCTACTTCAAATCCTAAAAGATGATGCTGTGAAAAGGCTGCACTCAATATGCCAGCAAATTGGGGAAACTCAGCAGTGGCCACAGGACTGGAAAAGGTCCGCTTTCATTTCAGTCCCAAAGAAAGGCAATGCCAAAGAATGTGCAAACTACCACACAATTGCATTCATCTCACAGGCTAGCAAAGTAATGGTCAAAATTCTCCAAGCCAGGCTTTCACAGTACATGAACCGTGAACTTCCAGATGATCAAGCTGGATTTAGACAAGGGAGAGGAACCAGAGATCGAATTGCAAACATCCCTTGGATCATCAACAAAGTGACAGAGTGCCAGAAAATCATCTACTTATGTTTTACTGACTATGCCAAAGTCTTGACTGTGTGGATCACAACAAACTGGAAAATTCTTCAAGAGATGGGAATACCAGACCACCTGACTTGCCTCCTGAGAAATCTGTATGCAGGTCAAGAAGCAACAGTTAGAACTGGACATGGAACAACCTACTGTCTCCAAATCGGGAAAGGAGCACCTGAAGGCTATATATTGTCACCCTGCTTATTTAACTTATATGCAGAGTACATCATGAGAAATGCTGGACTGGATGAAACACAAGCTGGAATCAAGATTGCCAGGAGAAATATCAATAACCTCAGATATGCAGATGACACCACCCTTTTATCAGAAAATGAAGAACTAAACAGCCTCTTGATGAAACTGAAAGAGGAGAGTGAAAAAGTTGGCTTAAAAGTCAGCATTCAGAAAACGAAGATCATGGCATCCGGTCCCATCACTTCATGGCAAATAGATGAGGAAACAATGGAAACAGTGACAGACTTTCTTTTCTTGGGCTCCAAAATGACTGCAGATGGTGACTGCAGCCATGAAATTAAAAGAAGAAAAGCTCCTTGGAAGAAACGTTATGACCAACCTAGACAGCATATTAAAAAGCAGAGACATTGCTTTGCCAACAAAGGTCCTTCTAGTCAAAGCTTCGGTTTTTCCAGTAGTCATGTATGGGTGTGAGAACTGGACTATAAAGAAAGCTGGGTGCCAAAGAATTGATGCCTTTGAACTGTGGTGTTGGAGAAGACTCTTGAGAGTCCCTTGGTCTGCAAGGAGATCCAACCAGTCCATCCTAAAGGAAATCAGTCCTGAATATTCATTGTAAGGACTGATGTTGCATCTGAAAGTCCAAATCTTTGGCCACCTGAGGTGAAGAACTGACTCTTTTGAAAAGACCCTGATGCTGGGAATGATTGAAGGTAGGAGGAGAAGGGGATGAGAGAGGATTAAATGGTTGGATGGCATCACCGATTCAATGGAGATGAACTTGGGCAAACTCCAGGAGTTGGTGCTGGACAGGGAAGCCTGGCATACTGCAGTCCATGCGGTCACAATGAGTCAGAGCGACTGAACTGAGCTGAACTTAGAGGTCACTTTGCTTATCAGGCTGTTGGACATTTTCTTCAGCAAGCAAGGAATGGAAGTCTCACTATTCACTTGGAAAACACCAGGCTTGAGGGAGGGCGGGGGAGCAGCAACACCTATCTTGATTTAGTTCCCCAACGAAATGATACCATATCGCCCACAGCTCCTTACCTGGATTGCTCTTTTTGACTCTCTGCTACTTAAAGAAGCATGACCTCAGCTAGACCACGTTGTGGGTCACATTCCTGGTGCTGGGCCGTGGCCTTGGGCTCTCTGGACCAGCCTCCCCACTTCTAAGTCACAGAAGCCAAGGCCAGCACTTAACTCCTCTGCATCCTCACTTCCCAGGGTGGTACCAAGCCTTGCAGATTTGATTAAGTTTGCTTTATGACACAATGCATAGCTGATATTTGTAAGTGTTCCATGAGTGTTTGAGGAGCAATTCTCCAATTATGGAGCCCAGTGTTCTGTGTGTTTACATTGTATCAAGTCTGTGGGTTGTGTTGGTCAAATCCATGCACTTGCTGAGTTTTTCCTTTTCTTATTGAACCTGCCAGTCACTGAGACATGGTAAAATCTCCCACTATGATACTCTGGTGGTGGATCTATCAAGCTCTCCTTATAATTCTGTTCGTTTTTACTTTACAAAGATGTATTTTTGAAGCTATTTCATCAGAGGCATGCAAATCTAGAACTGTTACAGCTTCATAGTGAACCATCGAGGGTTTCCCCAATAGCTTAGTGATAAAGAATCTGCCTGCCAATACAGCAGATATGGGTTCGACCCCAGGGTTGGGAAGATCCCCTGGAGGAGGGCATGGCAACTCACTCCAGTATTCTTGTCTGGAGAATCCCATGGACAGAGGAGCCTGGTGAGCTACAGTCCAAAGGGTCGCAAACAACTGGATATGACTGATGGATTGAGCACTTAGAAAACCGAGTTAATAATCACTAAGAAGTAGGTTTCACTAATCTGTGAATGTTATTGGCCTCAGGTTCTGTTTTGACTAATATTAGTCTCACTTCATAAGCTTTCTTTTGGTTAGTAGTGTGTACCTTGTACCTTTCCACACATCCTTACTCGCCTGTCTCTGCTATGTTTTAGATGTGCTCTTGGAAACAGCATAGAGTGCAAATCTCTTTGTTTTCTATCCTATAGGCAATCATTGTCTTTTAACTGTAGTTTAGTTCTAGTATGTTTCAACTTATTTCTACCATCTGGTTTTGTGCTTTCTGTTTGTCCCATTTTTTCTGTTTCTTTTTATCACCTCCTCTTTCGATTTCTTTTAAATGTGTGTGTGTGTGGCTGGGGGGCTCTTCATTGCAAGAGCATGTTTTATTTTTTGTAAAATATACATACCACAGGGTTTGTTGTCGGTATTGAATGAGATGAACAAACTCACATGAAATGCTTATCCAGTGCCTAACACAGGGAAAGCACTCCTAACTGGGAACTATTATTGGAAGTTCTAGTACTCTTTCATCTTTAGCGTTCCCTTGTATCTTGCGGTTCCGCTTCTGTTGTTCTCCTTTCTGCTGACAATATCCCATTTGTTTTCAGTCCCTTTTCTTTCATTTCTCCTTTATGCCATTTGATTTCCTGTTTGCGCTCAGCCCTCCATCCCCAAGGCAGCTCGGTGGTGAAGCCCTTTGGGGAGGAGTCTGTGTGCTGCGGCTCTGTGGCACAGTAGGTGCGGGAGAAGACAGTGGCACCTTGACTGAATCCCATTCCACAAGGTGATGGCGGTCCCCCCCAACACGGGGCTTCATTTGCGTGTCATTCTAGGCTGGCCACGGTGAAAGTGAATCAGCTGCGATTATCAGTTTCTGTGAAATGGGTCTAACGCTGCAGAACCCACCAGCTAGGAAACAGTTTAATTCCTTGTGTCTCTTCCTAGAGAGGATGGCCAGATCCTGGCTGTCTGCTCTCAAGAAGTTGTCCCGCTGTGAGAGTGTGGGGGTCACCATACTAGGAATGTGTGTATGGACTAAGCAGAGCCTGGAAAGAGGAACCATTTGTAGGCAAACACATTGTGGTCAGAAGGAAACTTTGTCATTGTTGTGACAGAACCACAGCTAAATTTAGCAGCTACGTACTTTGTGTGTGTGCAGTGCACATGTGTGATGCCTGGAGAAAGTAACACTTTATGTTTCCAAAAGCAAAATCTCCCCAGACCAAAAAGGAAAACTTCTTCTTACCTCAAATAAATGGTATTTGATTGCCATGATGATTCCTCACCCCACTTACTTCATATCTTCGCTTTTTCTGTGTCCTGGGTAGCATGACATTCTTTCAAAAGACATTATATCACTAGAGGAACACTGGAACTTGGTGGAGTTTTGGGTGTTTTTCTGTTCTCTGGTGCTTTCTGTGCTTGGATTGAAATAAACTGAGGTGTTGAACATCTGTATTTTGAATGGGCTTCACACAAATATGAGAGTCTAATCTCTTTTAAATGAATTAATTTCTTTTAATTGGAGGATAATTACAATACTGTGATGGGTTTTGCCACACATCAACATGAATCAGAACCCCCTTACCACCTCCCTCCCCACCCTATCCCTCTGGGTTGTCCCCGAGCACCGGCTTTGGGTGCCCTGCTTCATGCATGGAACTTGTACTGGTCATCTATTTTACATATGGTAATGTACATGTTTCAATACCATTCTCTCAAATAATCCCATAATCTTTTGATGGCAATTTTGTATATACTTTTATTCTTCACAGTAAACAGTAAATAGATGCTCTCAGTATTTTTTGAACTTTGCTCCAAAAGTCCAGTATCAACTTACAATGTGAATGAGATGCTATACATCTCTGTTAGCATGTACAGTAACAAAAGGCCTCTCTGGGATTCACAAGTTCTAAAAATACAAACTATATATGATGTATTATAACTGTCTTCACCAAAGTGAATGCTTCTGCCAGTGTGGAAAATAGGAGCAGTTTAAATTCTTGAAATCCACAGAAAAGATGTGGAGAAGAAGGTGAGATAAACATATGCTGGAGGGGACTTCCCTGGTTAAGTGGTTAAGACTCTTCCTTCCAATGCAGGGAACATGGTTTCCATCCCTGGTCGGGGAACCAAGATCCTATGTGCCCTTAGGCAACTAAACCTGCATGTTGCAATGAAGACCCAGTGCAGCCAAAAACAATAAAACCCCAAAATATATGCCGGAGACCTGGTGCAGAGTGAAACACACCTGGAGACGTGAGACAGTCTTAGGAAAAAGTAGGAAAAGGAATAGAGGAGAGAGAGGGGGGAAATGGGAGAGTGGGTATTAGAATTTTTTATATTTTTAGGTGCATCAAGTTTTAGTTGCTCACTTGGGATCTTTGACCATCATCGTGACATGCAGTTTTTTTTACAAATTTCATTTTAGTTGCAGCATGAAGGATCTAGTTCCCTGACCCAGGATCGAACCCAGAGCCCCTGTATTGGGAGCATGGAATCTTAACCACGGAACCACCAGGGAAGTCCTGGGCCTTCCAGTTGTAGTAGTCAGGTAAGAATTTGATTTGAAGTGACTCTGAGCGGGTTTCACTTCCCCTAATACGTTCTAGGCCTGTGGCTCTCAAATTTTTTGATCTCAGAACAACTTTAAACTCTTAAAACTTTTGGGAATCGCAATTCGACTTTGTTTCCCCGTCTCCCACAGGTGTTCATCCCAAGGGCACTCCTTCCTTAACATCCTGCACTCTGAACTTCCTCAGAGTTCACTTCCTGGGAAGATTAACCTATGACAAGTGTCCAGCCCAGGAACTTCCATATTCATGCAATGTACTTTCCACAGTAAGGGATATACTTGATTTCAAATAAGTAAATTTAATAACATGTGTGGGGATTATTTGTTTTGTAAACAATTTTTTAAAATCTTGTAAGGTAGTTCTTGGATAATATAGCTTAGGAAAATATGGCATAATCATTAGGGAAATGCAAATCAGAATGACAATGAGGTACCACTTCCCACTCATCAGGATGACTATTATTTTAAAAAGAAAGGAAAAGAACAAGTTTTGACGAGGATCTAGAGAAGTTGGAATGCTGGGTCACTGCTGGTAGGAATATAAAATGATGATGCTACTGTGGAAAACTGGCTACTGTGAAAAGTCTGGCAGTTCCTCCAAAAGTTGAACAGGGCTTTCATATGATCCATGCATTCTACTTCTAGATATGTATCTAAAAGAATTGAAAGCAGTGACTTTAACAGGCATTTGTACATCCATGTTCATACCAGCATTTTTCACAACAGCTGAAACGTGGACGCAGCCTAAACATCCCTTGATGGATGGATGATCAAAATGTAGTGGAATAGTATTCATTCTTAAAAAGGAAGGAAATTCTGACAATGCTAAAACAATGATGAACACTGAAGACTTTATGCTAAATGAAATAAGCCAGTAACGAATGGACAAATAGTGTATTATTCCTCTTGTCTCAGTTATCTAGAAGAGTCAGATTCATAGAAACAGAAAGAACAGTGGTGATTGCCAGAGGCTGGAGGGGAGGGAAGATTGGGGAGCTACTACTTAATTCACACAGCATTTCAGATTGGGATGATGAAAAAGTTCTGGAGATGGATATTAGTGATGGGTGCACAGCAATGTGAATATTCTTAATGTCACTGAATTGTACACTTAAAATGGAAAAATTTTGTGTTATGAATATTTTACTACCAAATAATTTATTAAGACTAAGTATAAATATGTCTGGAATCTTGCAATACATTAGTAAGTTGGTTGCATAAAATAGTTAATGAGGCATTCCTTTTTATTACCAAATAATAGTTCATTGTAGGGATATTCACTGAAGGACTGATGCTGAAACTGAAGCTCCAATACTTTGACCACCTCACGTGAAGAGCCAACTAATTGGAAAAGACCCTGTTCCTGGGAAAGATTGAGGGCAGAAGGAGAAGGGGACGAGAGAGGATGAGATGCTTGGATGGCATCACTAACTCAATGGACATGACTTTGAGCAAACTCCTGGAGATTGTGAAGTACAGGGAACCCTGGCATGCTGCAATCCATGGGGTCACAAAGAGATGGACACAACTAAGCGACTGAACAACAACAACCACCCTAAAAATATTAGCTAAGTGAGAGAATTTAGTCACACAAAAAACACGTATTGAAAGATGTCTGGAAGATGCAAGTCCTTAGAGACAGAAACTAGTTTAGTGCTTGCCTAGGGCTGGGAGGAGATGTGGGAAGAAAAGAGGAAAGGCTGCAAAGTGGTGTTAATGGACACAGGGTTTTTTGAGGCAGAGTGATGATAAGGTTTTAAGTTGATTGTGGTGATGATCATACAACTCAATGGCAATACTGAAAATCATTAAATTCCCTTCATATTTCAATAATGCTTTTGTTAACAAAAAGATTAATGAAAGACAAAATCACAGAAAAGTCTCTTGAGGAATATCTTTCCTGATTGACCTAAGAAATTAACCTTTTATGCCTCTGTGTGGAAAGGTTCATGAATTTTCTTGTATTTCGCTTCAATCATTCAGTAAATATTGCAAATTTTCCATGGGCAAAAAACGCTATTGAATGACACAGTGATCTACAAAAAAATATTGTCTTAAAACATGGTGTCTGCCTTTCAAAAGCTTTCTCTCTGATTGAGACAAGCCATTCACACACAAAATTAAATTAATTGAGGCAGTGCCACATTGGAGGTCAATTATTGACTCATGTCCATTTGCCACACACAACAAACTGAAAGCATTATTATTGTAAAATTAGCGATACTGAAAATAAGATTTCACAGTGGTTAAGAGCAAGGGCTCTGGAGCCAGACTGTCTGGTCTGAATCTTGGCTCCATCATTTACCAACTGTGTGACCTTGTGCAAGTTACTTAACTTGTCTGTGCCTCAGCGTCTTCCTGTTGAAAATAGGGATGATTATGATAATAATGGCACTACTTCAGAGAGTTGTTGTGATGATTAGATGTGTTAATACAGATAAAGTGCTCAGAACAGATCCTCGCACATAGTAAACGCTCAATGAAAGTATCAGTTACCATCATTTCCAGAAAACTGTGGGTGACCTCTTTGATGAATATTGAATATTTGTGCAGTGAAAAGCTTTAAACCTACATTAGAGATACTTCTTAACAGAGCTGAAACCCTATGCTGGAGATTTTGGCAACACATAAGGCAGGGGTCATTCAGGATGTCATAGTTGTATTGGTTCAAGGCATCTACAATGTCCCGAATCCTGACTGAGCATGAAGTACAGGCTCAATAAATATTAGAATTCAAAGAAAAAACTTAGATTAAAATGTTAACATTTTGGATGATGCAATTATGTCATTTTTAAGCCATTTTCTAATTTTTTTTCTCAAAATGACTGGATTACTTTTATTTCTTTATATATTTTATTGTTAATATTTCAAGTCCACAGATATATATATAGAGACTAACATGCTGAGCCCTTATGGCAGAAAGTGAAGAAGAACTAAAGAGCCTCTTGATGAAAGTGAAAGAGGACAGTGAAAAAGTTGTCTTAAAGCTCAACATTCCGAAAAAAGATCATGGCATCTGGTCCCATCACTTCATGGCAAATAGATGAAGAAACAGCGGAAACAGTGGCAGACTTTATTTTTGGGACTCCAAAATCACTGCAGATGCTGACTGCAGCCATGAAATAAAAAAACGCTTACTCCTTGGAAGAAAAGTTATGACCAACCTAGACAGCATATTAAAAAGCAGAGACATTACTTTGCCAACAAAGGTCTGTTTAGTCAAGGCTATGGTTTTTCCAGTGGTCGTGTGTGGATGTGAGAGTTGTACTGTAAAGAAAGCCGAGCGCTGAAGAATTGATGCCTTTGAACTGTGGTGTTGGAGAAGACTCTTGAGAGCCCCTTGGACTGCAAGGATATCCAACCAGTCCATTCTAAAGGAAATCAATCCTGAATGTTCATTGGAAGGACTGATGCTGAAGCTGAAACTCCAGTACTTTGCCCACCTGATGGGAAGAACAGACTCATTGGAAAAGACCCTGATGGTGGGAAAGATTGAAGGCGAGAGGAGAAGGGGATGAGAGAGGATGAGCTGTTTGGATGGCATCACCGACTCAATGGACATGAGTTTGAATAAGCTCCTGGACTTGGTGATGGACAGGGAGGCCTGGCATGCTACAGTCCATGGGGTCGCAAAGTGTCAGACAGCACTGAGCAACTTAACTGAACGTGCTGAGCACACATATACCCACTTAGCTTTGTTAAACTGCAACCCTAGGAACTTCTCTGGTCGTCCAGTGACTAGGACTCTGTGCTTCCAGTGCAGGGATTCAGGGTTCGATCCCTGGTCGGGGAATTAGATCCCACATGCCCCAACTAAAAGTTCGAATGCTACAAGTAAAAAATCCCACATGCCACAGCTGAGGATCCTACATTGCACAGCTTAAAAGAAAAGACAGGAAAAGATCCCTTGTGCCACAATGAAGACCAGGCTCAGGCCAATAAATAAATTCAAAAAATTTTTGAAATATAATAAAAAGTATGTCAGGAGCCTTTAAATAAATAAAAGCAATTAGTAAATAAAAGTTAACTTTAAAACATAGGTAAAAATAAACTGTAACCCTAGGCCTTGTGTACCTGAGTTTCCTTTCTTAAGATTTAAATCGTTATGCACCTGTATGCACCTTTCTCAGTCTCTCAGACACCACCTCTCCCCTAGAAGTGCCCTTATCTTGAGTATTTTTATACTACTACCAGAGTGAGGGTATTCATAAATAATACAGGGTTTTTGCATATTTTGAAACTATATACACAGAGAACAAACTTGTGGTTGGAAGGGATAGTTAGGGAGTTTGGAATGGGCATGTACACACTGCTATATTTAGAAAGAATAACCAACAAGAACCTACTATATAGCACATAGAACTCTGATCAGTGTTACGTGGCAGCTTAGATGCTGGAGGCAGGTGGGGGAAGTTTGTATACATATGGCCGAGTCCCTTTGCTGTTCACCTGGAACTGTCACAACATTGTTCACTGACTATACCCCAATACAAAATAAAAAGTTAAAAAAATTATGTACAAATGGTAATGTGTACATGTGTCATTCTGAAACACCATTTTCATTTAGCACTTTCTGAGACTCCTTCATGTTGCTACATGTAGCTCTAGTTCATTTTCGCTGTTGTAGAGAATTCCAGAAGGTCTATGTTTATTTATCCTTTCTTTTGATGGAGGACATTTATATCCTTTCCATTTTTTCCCTACTACAAATGGGGTTCCTCCAGAAGTTCTTGGGTATATGTATAGATTTCTCTAAATGTCCATCTAAAAGAGATATTTGCGCCTTCAACTTGACCAGATATTGCCAAATTGCTCTGTAAAGTACTTCTATTCTCACCAGCAGTGCCAGGAAGTTTCCATTGCTTTACATCCTTGCCAAAAGTTGATATGTGTTGTGCTTTTAAAAGTTTTGCCAGTTTGATGGATGTGAAATGATATCTTATGAAAAGCACATAGAAGTTTGCCTGGCACATAGTAGGGTCTGAGTAAGGGTGAGTTACTATTTTAATGACCATATCCATAATCAGTATGATAATCAATATGGGTTGGGCACCTTTTCATTTGTTTGTTGGTCAAGAAAAGTTTTCTGTAAGGTACCTCTTCAGGTCTTTTCCCCAGTGTTCTACTACATTGCCTCTTTCTTAGTGATTTACGGGATTCTTTATATTTTCTTGCACTATTGCTTTGCTTCTTATGTATTCTTGGGCATGTCTTTAACTTCATTTATGGTGTCTTTTGTCCTTCAGAATTATGTTTTTTAATTCAATATACTCAGATTTATCATTTTACCCTGTGGGTTGTGCTTTTTATATCTTATTTTAAAAACTCCTTCCCTATTAGTGGGGCTTCCCAGGTGGTGACAGTGGTAAAGAATCCACCTGCCAATGTAGGAGACATGAGATGCAGATCTGATCCCTGGATCAGGAAGATCCCTTGGAGAAGGAAATAGCAGTTCACTCCAGTATTCTTCCCTGTTAGTGATTATGAATTCCCAAGGGAACTCTGTTTTTCTGGACAGAACCCAGGCCTAGGTAGGCAATCTCTCATTTAGTCTCCTCTGCCAGTGGACACATGGTTTTCCCTAATTTTACATTTCACTGAGGGAATAACTAATTAATGGCCCACGATTAAATATGAGGGTCTTGGTCTCAAAGCCTTGGCTCCTCTCTCTATTTGTACATTGAACTGATTAGTATTAGGCTCAGCTGAGAGCTGAACCTGATACTCCACAGTAATAGAGACATTGATAAGAGCCAAACTGTCTCATATACCAGTCCAGAGAAAGGCAGCCCATGCTGGCATAGAGTGTTTATCCTCACCATGTCTTCAGGCACCCAAGCTCTTCGTCTCTTGTTGTTCCAGTCTATGTGGCCTCTGTATCTCAGGTCACTTCATAGTCCAAGAAGGCCCTAGCTTTCACGTTTACATTCCAGCCAGCAGAAAAGAGCAAGAGGTCAAGAAAAAGGGACATAGCAGCTATCTTTAAAGGAAGATTCTCAGTCACTTCCCAATGACATTTTCTTTAATATCCCATTGGTCAGAACTTAGTCATGGTCGTCTTTATTCTGGGTGACTGTCCCACTGAAAATTAGGAGTTTGGTTTTAGATACACAGGAGAATGTATATTGGGGGCTAACAGTCTTGGCCACAGAGATCAAATCTCATCAAATCTCAAGTTGCCCATATACTAGTCTAGTTTTTAGTTCTCTCATCCTTTCTGGTACCTTATTTTCTTGTACTGTCAACTGTGCCTTTCAGACAGTCATTCAATAATTATTTATTGAGCATGTACTATGAAGCCAGGAACTGTTTTCAGAGCAGGACTTAACACCAGTGAAGAAGACAAAAGCCCTGCCCGCATGAAGCTTACATTCTAATTGAGGGAGGCAGACCACAAGCAAACCAGAAAATGCAATACTGTAATGTCAGAGGGTATGAACTGGGATGGAGAAAAGTAAAGCATGTTTACTAAGGGGATGAGGACTGCTAGGAGGGGAGCGAGTGGTTACCAACATTTGGGTGAGAGCATTAGAGCAGAAGTAAGACCAAGTGCCCTGAGGTGGAAGTGGACACTGAATGTTCAAGGAAAAACAATAGGGTGTGTGTCGCTGGAGCATGGTGGGAAAGTGGAGAGAGAGAAAGAGATCGGGGGCACACCAAAGATCCCAAAGCACCAGATCAGCCAGAGCGTAGCAGGCTTTTGCTTTTATTGGAGTGAGAAGAGATCCACTGGAGGGCTTGAACAGAGGGGCATGCCACAGTCTGACTGACGTTTCATTTATGTATTTGACCTCACCATGCTGCGTGTGGGATCTTATTTTCCCAACCAGGGATCAAACCTGTGCCCTCTGCAGCAGAAGAATGGACTCTGAACCACTGGACCACCAGGGACGTCCTTGTCTTAAGTTTTATGAAGCCCACTTCAGCTGTAGAGCTGAGAATAGACTCTAAGGTAGGAAACAGTGGATGGGGGGAGATAGGTGAGGAGACTACTGTGGCTGGCCAGGCAGGAGAGGAAAGTCACCCAGCTTAGGATGGTAGTAATGGAGGTGGCTTCCCCAGTGGCTCAGTGGTAAAGAGTCTGCCTGCAGTGCAGGAGACTCAGGAGACCCAGGTTCGATCCCTGGGTCAGTAAGGTCCCCTGGAGGAGGGCACGGCAACCCACTCCAGTATTCTTGCTTGAGGAATCCCAGACAGAGGAGCCTGGCTGGCTACAATCTACTGGGTTGCAAAGAGTCAGGCATGACTGAAGCGACTTGGCACAGGACAGCAGAATGGGGGTGACAAGAAAGGGTAAAATTACAGGTATATTGTGAAGGTTCAGCCAAAAGTATATGCTGAAGGATCAAGACAAGTTGTGTGAGACAGAGAGAGGTGATAGAACCAAGTCTTGGTTTCTAGCCTGAGCAAACATTGAGTGGTGATGTCATTTACACAGATGAGGAATTCTGGGAAACAAGCAGGCTTGGGGGATGGAAATCAAGAGACCTGGTTAAATATGAGATATGCAAGGGGAGACATGATACAGTTGGGCATAGAATTTGCAAGTTCAGAGATATTTGGGTTGGAGATATGCCTGTGGGAGTCATCAGCATATATGTGGTCATGAGATGAGGGGAGATCAGGAGGAAAGGCAGCATAGAGTTTGGGAGAGTTGGCAGTAGGGAAGATTGGGACATCCTCTTCTGAGTCCTATTTTTTGAGTGAAATCAGAAGAAAGATCATTTGCTGAGAGTGACATGGTAGAGGAGAAACTGGAGGTTTGAGGAGAGGGGACACAGTGTGAAGTATCTGTGTGATGTTGCATTTTATACAACATTCCTAGGTGTTTGTTTTGGAACAGAGTTTTGTGTTATTCAAGGAGCAGTTTGCTGTGGTAGTTCAATTTTACAGAAAGGAAAAGGTCATTTTAAAAGACATGTAGTTACTTCTAATCATCCTATCCTTGGCAACATAGAAAAAAGAAACAATCAGAAATCGAAAATGTTTCTTACAGATTTCCAGTTGCCATGAGGAAGTGGGGTGGGGGAAGGAAGTATTGGGAGTTTGGGATTAGCAGATGCAAACTATTATATATAGCATGAATACACAACAAGGCCCTATACATAGCACAAAAAGCCATTTTCAGCATCCCATGATAAACTGTGTGGAAAAGAATATGAAAAAATATATGTGTGTGTGTACACTGAATCACTTTACTATACACAGAAATTAACACAATATTGGAGATCAGTCACACTTCCATAATATTTTTAAAAATCTAAAATGCTTCTTAAGTTCCAGCAAATGAATAAAATCGAAATGGAATTGGCTTTCCCCTTTCTCTACATGGGAGGCATGACATCAGAGAGTGATTTGCCTAATGTCTCTTGCTCCCACCAGGACTACGTGACTGTCATCCTACAGACAAGGTGAACTCCAGGGATGTTTGGCCACTGGTCCCCTTTCCAGGGAAGAATGCTGCTGCTCTACAATGCTGCACTGAAAGTGTAGACAGGACAGAGGACTAGAAACTGAGAAGCAATGCCTCAGCTCTCTTGGGCAGATTAGCTGAGTTCTAGCCTCCTGAAGATGTCATGGTCCCTAACCGAAGCGGATCTGAGTGTCTCACTCTGGAGATCACTGGAGATAAGGGCCTGACCTTGGCCAGGCAGTCCCTGAGATTAGACGGAGCCAGCGTGTACTCAGGAGCTCTCTCCCATTCTCTGATTCATAGTCCCTTTCACATGGACTAGATTACAGAGCATCGTTTCCCCTCTCCTCCCAGGCCACCTCATGAAACACTGGCAGTCATGAACAGATTTTTTCTGCAGTGCCAGATGTAGGAAGAAGCAAACTCTTCTTTAGCTTATCCTTCACACTGTGAGGAGCTTAACCTGGGAGGGACATGTACTTCTGCTTTACCATAGTCATAGAGGATCTTTCTTTGCAGTCTTCAATTTTGTTTAACTGTCCATCTCAGGAAGCCATGTGGACAAGTGGTGTAGATATGGACAAAGATCTCACGTGGTGTATGTATGGATGAAGAAGTGGGACAGATCCAAGACGTGTTCAGGAAGTGAGTTCTGTAGGACTTGTCCGATTAGATGTGAGAAGGAAGGAGCATGAGGATTCTAGACCAACGAAACCCGGCCCATTTATTTCTGTATGACCCATGACCTAAGAATGGATTTTACATTTTTAAATAGCTGGGAAAAAATCAAAAGGAATCTATCATTTTGGAACCTATGAAAATTATGTGAAAATGTTTTAGTGCACCTAACTGAAGACTGATTGGAACACAGCCCCACCCATTTGCTACATGCTGTCTAATGACTGCTTTCATTCTGCAATGGCAGGGCTGACTAGTTGCAACAGAGACCGTATGGCTGGCCAAGCCTCACGTATTTCCCATTTGGGTTTTATGGAAAATGTATGCTGACCTAGGTGACTAGTGGGTTCCTGGCCTGGGTAACTGGAAGGGAGATATTGTCATCACTGAGACGGGGAACACAGGAAGAGGAGCAGGTGTTCAGGGAAGAGCAGGAGGTCAGGTACGGGCATGGTGATCCTCAAGTACCCATGGGTCCCCAAGGGGAGAAGCCCAGCAAGCAGCTGGGTATAGGCTCTAGAACATAGGAGAGAGGCTGGAGCTGGACACCAAGCCATGGAATATTGACACCCTTCTGGTTCTACCTACCAAAGTCAACACGCCAAACCCCATAGTCTTCTTGCCACTCTGGGTAAGGAGCTGAGAGTTCCAGGTTTGTTCTCAGGGCCAGTGTTCGCTTTAGCCATAACGCTCTCATTTCTTTTGGAACCCTAAAGATGTGGCAAGGTGCAGGTGAAAGTTAGAGGGCTTTTGAGAATTTATTTGAGAATTGGAATGATCTTCATTTTAGTCTCCAATCTTCCTAGGATCTTAAGGCCTGTTCTTGTTTAAATTGGGCTTCCCAGATGGCTCAGTGGGTAAAGAATTCACCTGCAATGCAGGAGACACAAGAGACTCAGGTTCAGTGCCTGGAGGAGGGCGGGGCAACCTACTCCAGTATTCTTGCCTGGAGAATCCCATGGACAGAGGAGCCTGGTGGGCTACAGTCCATGGGGTCGCAAAGTATCGGACATGACTGATGATACTTGGCAAGCACACATGCACACACTTGTTGAAATTACAGCTGTGTGGTGAGGGAGGACATAAGTGGATCTTTTTATTTTGTTGTCCGATGTTGTGCTTTGGCAGAGAGGTGAAAAGCAAAACCAAAATGTAGCATTTTTCTATTCCTAAAATCAGAATCCTTCGGAAAACCATTGCCTTTTTTGCTATATAAAATTAGCAGTAGAATGTTACTCAGCCATAAAAAAGAAGAAAATAATGCCATTTGCAGGAACATGAATGGACCTAGAGATTGTCATATTCAGTGAAGTAAGGAAGACAAACATCATATGATACTGCTTATATGTGAAATCTAAAACAAAAATGGTACAAATGAATTCATTTGCAAAACAGAAATAGAGTCACAGATGTAGAAAACAGATTTCTGGTTACTAGGGGGGAAACTGGTGTTGGGGAGGGATGAATTTGGAACATTGGGATTGACACGTATACACGACTATGTATAACTAATGAGAACCTACTGTATAGCACAGGGAACTCTACTCAGTGCTCTGTGATGACCTAAATGGGAAAGAAATCCAAAAAAGAAGGGATATATGTATACATAGAGCTGATCCACTTTGCTGTACACCAGAAATTGACAAAACATTATAAAGCAACTGTACTCCAATAAAAAAATTGTAATGAAAGTAAACGTTGATTCCTCTGCTCCTGCAGCTGCTAAGTTGCTTCGGTCGTGTTTGACTCTTTGCAACCCCAGAGATGGCAGCGCACCAGCTCCCCTGTCCTTGGGATTCTCCAGGCAAGAACACTGGAGTGGGTTGCCATTTCCTTCTCCGATGCATGAAAGTGAAAAGTGAAAGGGAAGTCGCTCAGTAGTGTCCAATTCCTAGCGACCCCATGGACCGCAGCCTACCAGGCTCCTCTGTCCTTGGGATTCTCCAGGCAAGAGTACTGGAGTGGGGTGCCATTGCTTTCTCCTGGACACCATTTATTTCACTGATTTGAACTCTTGCCTAAGTCCGATGTACTTAGGAAGCTTTGGGAACAGAGACAGAAGTCGGTGATCCACGGGCCTGGAAAAGGAGGCTGGGTACCGTCCAGCAACTGCCTTCCGATGTCAGGGAACTGAAGCTTTCCTCCTCCTTCCTTCCTTCCTCATCATTTTATTCTCCTGCATCTGTCCTCTTTTTTCCTTGATTCATCTCCATGTGGTGGTTCAGAGTGTGAATTTCTACACTAGATTCCCTGGGTTCAGATTCTAGCTCACTACTTATTGTGTGATCTCAAACAACTTATCTAGCTTCACTGTGCCTCAGCTTCCCCAGTCATAAGGTGGTGGGTGATATTAGTAATTGCCTCACAAAGTTGCAGTGAGTATAAAATGAGCTCGTGTATGCAGAGCCCACCTGTAGACCAAGTGCCAGGTTAGAAATGAGGGTCAGGAGGCCCGCTCCCACTTGTGGAACGCAGGTACGTGTGTGTGCACATGCTAAGTCGCTTCAGTTGTGTCTCACTCTTTGTGACCCTATGGACTGTAGCCTGCCAGGTTCCTCTGTCCATGGGATTCTACAGGCAAGAAAACTGGAGTGGGTTGCCACGCCCTTCTCTAGGGGATCTTCCCGACCCAGGGATGGAATCCACGACCCTTATGTCTCTGGCATTGGCAGGCGGGTTCTTTGCCACTACCGCCTCCTGGGAAGCCCGGTACACAGGAACACAAGAGGGTAACAGTTGCAGTTGAGGGTAAAAAAGTCCCTAGTAGGAAAGAGATCTCCCAGTGAATTTACTGATGGGATGGCCAGCAAAAGGGTCCTTGAGGACGAACCAGCCAGTGGAGCAGCTTTCAGGGAGTTCACTGAGGCAGGTGGTAGTGGTACTCCACTCTCCTGACCTTAGAGCCAGGTACATTTGTGTTGTGGGTGGCTGCCTGTGCACCGTAGGGTGTTGAGCAGCACCCCAGGTCTCTACCCCACTTCCCAAAATGTCTCCAGTCATTGCCAAATGTCTTGGCATTGATCCTGCCCAATGATCAATCCCAATTAAGAACCACTCTTCTAAGATCTAAGGGACCAGGGAACAAAGGAATTACCAAAGAAGTGAGCATGTGTGAGGTCGGCCAGCAGGTGATGGTGGGGAAGGTCAGGGTCTATATACACATACCTGCATACCACAAGCAGGAGCGGGCAGCCTGACCCTCATTTCTAACCTGGCAGTTGGTCTACAGGCAGGCTATGTTTAGGAATCTGAGGATGCTCAAGGTCTGCCTCACCATCCCTTTAGCTGTCTTTTCCACTTCCTGGTGAAGTCTTTCTCACTACTAGTGACCCTCCAACTTGTTAACTTGAACAAACAATTTCAGTTCTATTACCGCTGCCAACTATAAAGCAGTTTAATTCCTCTAATAAGACCCAAGACTTCTAAGATATTAGCCCTGAAGGAAAAAAGCATTAGCTGGAGAAGACTATCTACTGAAAGACATAAAAAATAAAGTCCTGAATCAATGGAGGTGGGTGTGTGTATCTTGTCACAATTACAAAGATGTGGTGGCCTGTTGGCCTCCTGGAAAGAGGACGTGTAAGATACCCACCCCACTCTGCTACCTACTGGAAGAGGGGGTGGGATGATGAGGTAGCTGACTTCCTAGGGATGTCCCAGCATCGGATCAGGAAGAGGAAGCAGAGCAGGGCCAGGGACTGATTTGCTGAGAGCCATCCAAAGGAAGAAATCCATGTTGCAGAATACCTGGCAGGGAGGGAGCCTGAGGGTAGAGAGGTAACCATCTGCGAGATAAATTTCAGATTTTGGGGTGAAGAGAGGGAAACTATAGCCAGTTCCATCTCAAGACATTTCCCTACTGCAGGCTTGTCAGATTCTGACTAACTAAATGTCAGTTTCCCGCAAGTTGCAGTGGCTGCAGAAACTTGCTGAAATGCCCTTCAGTGACATGAGACGGAGTTACGGGTCACAGTTTCAGAAACAGATTCATCCAGACAGTGAGCACTGAGCAGCTAGTGTGAGAAGAGTACACAGCACAGAGTGGTGGGGAGTTCTTGGAGAGAAGAAGAGACTGAGCAGAGGAGGACAGGACCTAGGAGGCACTGGGAGGGAGGAGCCAACACTTGACTGCTAGACACAGAGACTGTAGCCCTCACTCCAGGTCCCATCACCCAAAGTGAGGATGAAATGTCTTTAAACAAGATTGGTTGGGCAAACTTTCCCCTACAGGATTTCTATAGCTGCAGAGAAATGAGTAGGAAATGGGGCCGGGAAACTGAAAACATTTTCATCTTTTTTAAGAGAGCTGCTTATCTGTGAACGTTGACAGAAGAAATCCAAATCAGAAACATACATTAAATTCAACTGAAGGAGGCTATGGCTTTAGAGACTCTCTAGAGAGGAAATACTGAGGGAGTAACTCATATCAGTTCAATTGCAAACCAAAAACCACTTCTGTGTAATTCTGATAGTGGAAGGAAGCCAAAGGAGATAAGCAGAGACGCCCAAGAGTTTGGGGGCATAAGGGACGGGTGGTCAATGCTCAGATGTGTGTGGAAGCTACAACGATCAATAACTGGCTACCGTTCAGGGAGACAGACACAGGGCAGGGTTCCTATGCAGTCAGCGTGTGCCAGTATGGCAGCATTGATTGCTATCAGCCAGCATCTTTGTATGTTTTGTCGGTGGGCTTCCGTGGTGGCTCAGATAGGTAAAGAATCTGCCTGCAGTGCAGGAGAGCCCGCTTCGATCCCTGGGTAGGAAATGTCCCCTGGAAGAGGCCATGGCAACCACTCCAGTATTCTGGCCTTGAAAATCCTATGGACAGTGGAGCCTGGTGGGCCACAGTCCATCGGGTCGCAAAGAGTCGGACATGACTGAGTGACTTTCAATTTCCATAACAGAGGATGTGGTGGTGGAGGCGGTGGGATTACCTTATTTTCAAAACCAAAACATTCTGTGTAAATACCCCAGATTACCTCTTTGAATGTAATTTCTCTTGCATGTGACCTGAATTGTATTCAGCTGACCTGGTGCCTACTTGGGGTTCCGGTGGAACCAAGTGCAGCCTAGTTTCCTCCCAGAAGCCTTTCACTTTCACTGTACTTGTTCTGGTAGGGATCATTCTGCCAGATCAGCCCTTTCCCTTCACTCAACCTCTTTCATTTTGGGTGTTTGTCTATCCAGATTTAGTTTGGGCTATGGAGGGAAGATCTAGTACTATCTCCATGTTACATTGCTTCTGGAAGCATCTCAAATCTTGACTATGGCAAGGAAGAATTATGAAATAATTCAGTGCATGAGCACTATAGGACCTGGTCAGCTTTGCACTGAACAGAACTCCACATCTACATTAGCTCTGCTTTTGCTTCTCAGTATCAAACATCCAGATATAACAGTGCTAGGCACTATTACTTACATCTCTCAAACAGATGCAGAATCCAGAAGACCCAGTCCAGTTAATGACAGAAAAAGGCCACCCTTGGAATAACTATGCTAAGTCACTTCAGTCGTGTCTGACTCTGTGTGACCCCATAATGGCAGCCACCAGGCTCCTCCATCCCTGGGATTCTCCAGGCAAGAACACTGGAGTGGGTTGCCACTTCCTTCTCCAATGCATGAAAGTGAAAAGTGAAAGCGAAGTCGCTCAGTCGTTGGAATAACTACTGGATTCTAATTATAATCTGTTACCTGTATATCCCAGGTGGCTCAGTAGGTAAAGAATCTATCTGCAATGCGGGAGACGAGAGAGTCTTGGGTTGGATCCCTGGGTTGGGAAGATTCCCTGGAGGAAGGAATGGCAATCCACTCTAGTATTCTTGCCTGGAGAATCCCATGGACACAGGAGCCTAGCAGGCTACAGTTCATGCAGTCACAGAGTTGGACACCACTGAAGTGACTTCAGTGAGTGGTTGCTGCACACCACCGGAGCGGCCAAGAGGAGATACCCTATGTCCAAGGTCAGGAGCGGCAGCCGAGAGGAGATACCCCACATCCAAGGTAAGGTGCAGTGGCTGCACTTTGCTGGAGCAGCCGTGAAGAGATACCCCACGTCCAAGGTAAGAGAAACCCAAGTAAGACAGTAGGCACTGAGAGAGGGCATCAGAGAGCAGACAGAATGAAACCAGAATCACAGAAAACTAGCCAATCTGATCACATGGACCACGGCCTTGTCTAACTCAATGAAACTAAGCCATGATGTGTGGGGCCATCCAAGACGAATGGGTCATGGTGGAGAGGTGTGACAGAATGTGGTCCCCTGGAGAAGGGAATGGCAAACCACTTCAGTATTCTTACCTTGAGAACCCCATGAACAGTATGAAAAGGCAAAAAGAAAGAGGAACTCCCCAGGTAAGTAGGTGCCCAATATGCTACTGGAGATCAGTGGAGAAATAATTCCAGAAAGAATGAAAGGATGGAGCCAAAGCAAAAATAACACCCCAGTTCTGGATGTGACTGGTGATAGAAGCAAGGTCCAATGCTGTAAAGAGCAATATTGCACAGGAACCTGGAATGTTAGGTCCATGAATCAAGGCAAATTGAAAGTCGTCAAACAGGAGATAGAAAGAGTGAATGTCAACATTCTAGGAATCAGCAAACTAAAATGGACTGGAATGGGTGAATTTAACTCATATGACCACTATATCTACTACTGTGGGCAGGAATCCCTTAGAAGAAATGGAGTAGCCATCCTAGTCAACAAGAGAGTCTGAAATGCAGTACTTGGATCCAATATTAAAAATGACAGAATGATCTCTGTTCGTTTCCAAGACAAACCATTCAATATCACGGTGATCCAAGTCTATGCCCCGACAAGTAACACTGAAGAAGCTGAATTTGAACGGTTCAATGAAGACCTACAAGACTTTTTAGAACTAACACCCCCCAAAGATGTCATTTTCATGATAGGGGATTGGAATTCAAAAGTAGGAAGTCAAGAAATACTAGGAGTAACAGGCAAATTTGGCCTTGGAGTATAGAATGAAGCAGGGCAAAGGCTAATAGTTTTGCCAAGAGACGCACTGGTCTTAGCAAACATCCTCTTCCAACAACACAAAAGAAGACTACACAAGGACATCACCAGATGGCCAACACCGAAATCAGATTGATTTTATTCTTTGTAGTCAAAGATGGAGAAGCTCTATACAGTCAGCAAAAACAAGACCGAATGCTAACTGTTGCTCAGATCATGAACTCCTTATTGCCAAATACAGACTGAAATTGAAGAAAGTGGAGAACACCACTAGACCATTCAGGTATGACCTAAATCAAATCCCTTATGGTTATACAGTGGAAGTGAGAAATAGATTTAAAAGACTAGATCTGATAGACAGAGTGCCTGATGAACTATGGACAGAGGTTCGTGACACTGTACAGGAGACAGGGATCAAGACCATCCCCAAGAAAAAAAATGCAAAAAAGCAAAATGGCTGTCTGAGGAGGCCTTACAAATAGCTGTGCAAAGAAGAGAAGCAAAAACCAAAGAGAAAAGGAAAGATATACCCATTTGAATGCAGAATAGCAAGGAGAGATAAGAAAGCCTTCTTCAGCAATCAGTGCAAAGAAATAGAAGAAAACAATAGAATGGGAAAGACTAGAGATCTCTTCAAGAAAATAGAGATACCAAGGGAACATTTCATGCAAAGATGGCTCAATAAAGGACAGAAATGGTATGGACCTAATAGAAGCAGAAGATATTAAGAAGAGGTGGCAAGAATACACAGAAGAACTGCACAAAAAAGATCTTCACAACCCAGATAATCACAATGGTGTGATCACTCACCTAGAGCCAGACATCCTGGAATGTGGTGTCAAGTGGGCTTTAGGAAGCATCACTACAAACAAAGGTACTGGAGGTGATCAAAGTCCAGTTGAGCTATTTCAAATCCTAAAAGATGATGCTGTGAAAGTGGTGCACACAATATGCCAGCAAATTTGGAAAACTCAGCTGTGGCCACAGAACTGGAAAAGGTCAGTTTTCATTCCAATCCCGAACAAAGGCAATGCCAAAGAATGCTCAAACTACTGCACAATTGCACTCATCTCACACACTACTAAAGTAATGCTTAAAATTCTCCAAGCCAGGCTTATACAGTATGTCAACCATGAACTTCCAGATGTTCAAGCTGGTTTTAGAAAAGGCAGAGGAACCAGAGTTCAAATTGTCAATGTCCACTGGATCATCGAAAAAGCAAGAGAGTTCCAGAAAAACATCTATTTCTGCTTTATTGACTATGCCAAAGCCTTTGACTGTGTGGATCACAATAAACTGTGGAAAATTCTGAAAGAGATGGGAATACCAGACGACCTGACCTGCCTTTTGAGAAAACTGTATGCAGGTCAGGAAGCAAGTGAGAACTGAACGTGGAACAACAGACTGATTGGAAATAGGAAAAAGAGTAGTAAATGTGTTTTTATCTTAGGGGGGCTCCAAAATCACTGCAGATGGTGATTGCAGCCATGAATTTAAAAGACGCTTACTCCTTGGAAGGAAAGTTATGACCAACCTAGACACCATATTCAAAAGCAGAGACATTACGTTGTCAGCAAAGTTCCATCTAGTCAAGGATATGGTTTTTCCAGTCATCATGTATGGATGTGAGAGTTGGACTATAAAGAAAGCTGAGCACTGAAGAATTGATGCTTTTGAACTGTGTTGTTGGAGAAAACTCTTGAGTCCCTTGGACTGCAAGGAGATCCAATCAGTCCATGCTAAAGGAGATCACGCCTGGGTGTTCATTGGAAGGAATGATGCTAAAGCTGAAACTCCAATACTTTGGCCACCTGACACAAAGAGCTGACTCATTTGAAAAGACCCTGATGCTGGGAAAGATTGAGGGCAGGAGGAGAAGTGGACAACAGAGGATGAGATGGTTGGATGGCATCACCGACTCAATGGACATAAGTTTGGGTAAACTCCAGGAGTTGGTGATGGACAGGGAGGCCTGGCATGCTACAGTTCATGGGGTTGCAAAGAGTTGGACACGCTCAATATGACAGTTGACCAACTGAACTGAACTGAAGTGACTTAGCAAGACACCTGTATATCTACCCACTGAATACAGCCTTGATCATCCATATAGCTGGCTTATAATGGTAGATAAAAGAATTCTGACAGGTCGTCAACAATTCCCAGATTGTAGCCCTCAACAGTTTATGATACCTTCCCTTTGTTTCCTATCAGAGGCACATACTCAGCATTCTGGGTGAGGAGGGCAGAGCCTGTAAGACTCTCAGCCCTAGATGATCTAGAGAATCAGTGATTATTACAAAATGCTGCAATACACAAAGAATACAAAATGCTGCAATATGCAAAGAACAATTATTTCTTGGTCAGAACTTGACTGAGGTTGGCTTCAAATTTTTTCTAACATTGGGACAAAGCAATTAGAGTGCAAATGTTCTGACAAAAAAATAAAAACATGCTTTACTGAGTTTGAGTCTAAGGCAAAAGATGAGGGGATCAGAAGAACAAGATAATATTACCGGCTTTTATATGCACTCTATTATTATCTTTCCTTTGCATAGCTCTTATAGTGATCGGTTCTAATGGTCAGCATTCATATAGTAGTTAAAATGAAGTTTTTAACTTCCTGTTAAAAACCTTGTCTAGGTTCCTTCCTTAACACACACATGCTCGTTCCTACCCATCCTTCAAGGCTGTCCTCCTTCATGAAGCCTTTTGTTTTACATCTACAAAGGCTCTAACTATTCAAGCACTTGTCATGACCAGTGATTTGCTATTATCAGACCTTCTCATATCTCCTTTTGTGACTATGTCTTATCTGCCTCAACCATAATCACTTTGAGGGCTGGGATATTGTCCACATTGTCTTGCCCATACTAAAGTCTCTAGAAGCATCTGCTTACCTAATCTGGCTTTCTTTCCTTGAGACAGCTCAAGTTCTTATTCTTTGGCAGGTGCTTTTAGGTTTCAGGGAAACAGAGATGAAAAATCAGAAGATTCCCTGGTGGCTCAGGCAGTAAAAAAGCTGCCTGCAATTACAGGAGACCCAGCTTCAATCCCTGGGTTGGGAAGATCCGCTGGACAAGGAAATGGCAACCCACTCCAGGATTCTTGCCTAGAGAATTCCATGGACAGAGGAGCCTGGTGGGCTACAGTCAATGAGGTTACAAAGAGTCAGACCTGACTGAGCGACCGACAATTTCACCCTTAAATGGCTTACCTTCTTAGTAAAAGTGGAAGAAAGGAAACTTTTTGGGTCTCTGTACAAAGCTGCAGCAGCAGACTGTAGGAAATAGTATATAAGAGCTGAAAACACGTTGGACTCTGAATTAGGATGCTTTGATTTCATTTCTAATTTGATGTGTATCTTGAGTACATTTCTTAACCATTTGTCATCTATTTCCTTATATGTCATAGTGAAAGTGAAGTCGCTCAGTCGGGTCTGACTCTTCGCGACCCTGTGGACTGTAGCCTACATATGATTACTGGGGGAATTGATTGAATCAGAAAACAGATGCAAAGCATGTTGCAGGGAACTTCCTCAACCTGATAAAAAGCATCTATGAAAAACCCATGGTAAAACTACACCTAACGTGAAAGTTTGAAAGCTTTCTCCCAAAGATGAGTAATAAGACAAGAATGTCTTGCTCTTACCACTGCCATTTAACATTCTACTGGAAGTCCTAGCCAAGTGCCAAGTGAGAACATGAAATGAAAAGAATCAAGATTGGAAAGGATGAAGTAAAATTCTCTATATTTCCAGATGACACGATATTATACAGAAAACACTAAAGAATCAGTTAAAAAAAACTATTAAAGCTATTAAATGCATTCAGCAAGCTTTCAGGACACAAGGCCAATATACAAAAGTCAGTTGTATTTCTATAAACTAGCAAAGAATAACTGGAAAATGAAATTTAAAAAACAACTCCCTTTATAATAGCATTAAAAAGAATAAAATACCAAGGAATAAATTTAAAAAAAGAAGTGCAAGACTTCTATACTCGAAACCACAAAATACTATTGAAAGGAATTAAAGAAAACCAAAGTAAACAGAAAAACATCTTATGCTCTTGAATTGAAACTTAATATTGTTAAGGTGGCAATACTCGTCAAATTAAATTATGGATTCACAGCAAACACTACCAAAATCCCAGCTACATTTTTTGCAAAAACTGACAATCTGAGTCTAAAAATTATATGGAAATGCAAGGGACCAGAATATCCAAAACAGTCTTGAAAACAGAACATAGCTGGAGGACTTGCACTTCCCAATTTTAAAACTTAATATAGAGATACAGTAACCAAGACAATGTAGTACTAGCATAAGGACAGACATATAGATCAATGGAATAGAACCGAGAGCCCAGAATAAAACCATACATTTCCAGTCAACTGATTTTTGAAGACAGTGCTAAGACCATTCAATGGGGGAAAATAAATCTTTTCAACAAATAATACAAAGACAACTGGATATCCACATGCAAAACAATGAATTTGAACCCTTATCTCAAACCATAAACAAAATCCAGCTTGAAATGAATCAAAGACCTAAAAGTAGGAGTTAAAACTAAAACTCGGAGGTGCTGACAGTCCCCATGGCGGCTGTGCCGGAGCCCGGGGACCCTGGGAAGGGGAAGGCAGATTTAGAAGATTATGTGACATTGGAATAGGAGGATTTATCTTGGCGACTTTAGGATGCTGGTTCCATTGTAGGTATAATTATGCAAAGCTAAGAATCCAGAAAAGACTTGCAGAAAAGGAATTAAAAATAAGATTATATATGAAAGTGCCCATCTTGATCCTGAAAGAAAACAAATCAGTGGCAGCAGCAGCAATTGAGCATAGAAAAGAACTCACTTCAGTGTGAACAAAGCTGAGATGAGCTACAGAAAGCATTTTATGTACCATAAGAAGACTTGCAATTTGTAAATAAAGTATGGGTAAGTAGTAAAATAAAAAAAATTTTTTTTAAACTCAAAAAAAATATAGGTGTAAATCTCCATGACCTTGGATTAGGCAACGCCTTCTTAGATACAACATCAAAGCACAAACGACAAGAAAACATAGAGAAATTGGACTTCATCAAAATTAAAAACCTTTGTCTCAACACCATTACAAAAGTAAAAAGTCAACATCAGAAATATATGGGAATCATATAGCTGATAAGAAACTTGCATCTAGAACATATAAAGAACTTTTGCAACTCAATGATCAACAGAGAAACCAGTGTTTAAAAATGGGTAAACCCTCTGAATAGACGTATTTCCAAAGAACGTATAAGAATGGTCAACAAACACATGAAACAATGCTCAACTTCATTAATTATTTGGGAAATGTAAATAAAAATCCCAGTGAGATGCCACTTCACACCTACTAGGAAGGTGTAATGAAAGAGGCAGATAATAACAAGTGTTGTTGAGAATATGGAGAAATTGAAATCCTTATTTAGTGCTGCTGGGACTGTAAAGTGGTGCAACTACTGTAGGAAAGAGTCTGGCAGTTCTTCAAAAGTTTAAACATAGTTACCATATGACCCAGTAATTCAACTCCTAGGTATATGCCCAAGACAAATGAAAACATATCCATAGAAAAACTTGTAGGCAAATGTTCATAGCAACATTATCAACAATAGCCAAAAAGCAAAAATAAACCAAATGTTCATTAACTGATAAACAAACAAAATATGACATATTCATACAAAAGGAGTTATTATCCAGCCAAAAAGGAGTGAAATTCTCATACAAGTTACAACATGGATGAACCTTGAAAATATCATGCTAAATGAAAGAAGCTAGTCACAGAAGGCCACACAGTATGTGATTCCATTTATATGAAATGTCTAAAATACTAATCTATAGATACAGAAAAGTTGATTACTGATTATCAGGGGCTGGGGGCTGGTTGGTGGGCAACAGAGAGTAACTGCTTATGAGTATGGGATTTTCTTTGGAAGTGATGAAAATATTCTAAAATTAATTGTGGCGATGGCCACACAACTGTGAATATACTAAAACCCACTGAATTGTGCATTTTAAATACGTGAGTTGTATGGTGTACAAATTACAGGTTAACTAAGAGGAAAAGAGAAGACAAGAAAGTATGTTGGAAAAAGTCTTAAGATGCCATACATAGAGGCACAATCTTTGAAGAATTTAGTCGCAGTGTCAATCCAGAGTTGGATAAACATACGTATACACTTTTCTCAGAGGAACCATTATGTGGCTAGGGACTAGCAAGAAAGCACTGTCAGTGGAACAAGATGAACAAAGCACTCTTACTGGCCACTTCCCGGGACAGGGGAATAGTCCTGTGATACAAACCCATTCCCCAGCCTAATGGTCTTTTACTCTACTCCTCGCCCTGTGTTTCGATAGCTGAAGTAGTGTACTGTTATTAGAAGACTGAAGGTAGCCCACCAGTCCGTGTATGAGAAGCCTGAAATATGTATCTCTTTATTAAGAGTTTCGAGAGTTAGGAAATTCCTAAGATTTCAATACATTGCTCAGGTTCTGCATTACAGATAAACTAGTATTTATAATCAAAGGCTTGGGTTTGTATTATGCTGACCTATTTAGTTTGTTCATTAACCAGTGAGTCATCTCTAGTTCTACGATATGTTGGTCACAGTTCCAAGTCTGTTGCTACCACTGCTGCTGTTTCATTTTTGAAAAGATACTGTATTTATATATGCAGTCAATTCATATAAATATGGTAACAATAACAATACCATCTATGGACATGATGCCATTGGTGCACTGGTTACTCAGAAAATCTGCATGGAATTGCTTACTTTCTCTATGGGTTAACATTCTTGTGATAAGCTAACACTACTATGCTGACTTTATTCACAGTTTACAAGCTGTTCAAAGACTATCAAAACAGTAGTTTCCAGGGAACCTGGAGTCAAGCTTAATTGCAAAAATAATCAGTATAGCAGAAATGTATTCTTGATGTGAATTCATCTGTAGAGGCCAAATCACTTCATGAAATCATTAAACTATATAAACAGTAATACCTAACATATGCAATGTTTCAAGGCATACTTAGTGGCTTTCTCTAGTCTAACCCACTGTGTTCTCTCTATATACCTTTCTACCCTCAGTTTGGAAGCTGGTGAAAATAATCGTGTAAAATTTTGCCATGACCTGGAGAACTCATTGGCCACAGGACACAAAATTATCTTTACCTTTTCCTTTTTTCTCCTTAGTCATCAATAAGTCATGGCCAATCTTTCCACATAGTATCTCTTGCACTTGTCCTTTCTTCTCCATTCTTGTTTACATCTATGGGCTTATGGACTCATTAGATTACTGCAATAACTATCTAACTGGTTTCCATATGTCCATCTCTCTCAGACTCAAAGGCATCTGGCAGCAATATAAAGGATTACCTTCATAAAAATAATATTTAGTCAAGTAATCTCTCCATTCAAAAACCTTGACTGGTTTCCTCCTGTTCATTGAGTAAAGTCAAAATACTATTATCCTGGTATTCAAGGCTTTTCAATATCTAGGTCTAAATAGTCTTTCTAGATTTAGCATCCACTACTCCCTTGAACAAAACTGGTCCTTTCACCATTACCCTGAACTTTTACAAAATCTTTCTACACCTTTGCGCGTGATGGTCCTTCTGCCTAGAATAGCTTCTCATCTTTGAAATCCTGTTCAAGGCTTTCCTTTCTCCATGAAGTCATCCCTGAACATTAACACTCACAGCAGCTTCTCATCCCTTGAATATGATATGAGTTATGGACAATGTCATTCATTTGGCAGTCCTCATAGACAACTTATCTTGTCTTATATTGTTAATTCTTGTATTATTTAATTTCGTGTCTATCTTGCCGCCTCAACTAGACTGCAACTTCCTTGAGGGCAGGGGTGATTTGTTACACTTTTTAAAGTGACCCACAGGGCACAGTATATACTGGGGGATAGGATAGAGACTGGTCATTGACAAAAGATTACTCAAGTTTCCCTAAGACGCCTCATTCTCAGAAGGCAGCACTCTCTCTGGGTGACAGTTTTTTTTTACATATATGTGCCACATATAATAGTTTTAAAGGTGAAACTAACTCTTCACGTGACTCCAAGATATTAAGGAATTACCGACTGCCTCTGGAATTTCTGAATCCCTTATTAAAATACAAAATTAATCTTTTATAAGTAATTTCATGCTCCCCTGAAAGCTTAAAAATAACATGTAAAGACATATGCCCAAGCCAGGTGCATAATGATCTCTAAGATTTACTTGATCACAGAGTATTTAAAAAGCCAAAGCTCCATACAATACACTTATATTTCAGTGTCTGTTTTCTGGTGTGTTTTTTTTTTTTTAATGTCTATAAGATAGGCTAAACTACATATGAAAAATAAATCTAGGACTTAATGTTTACATGAAAGGCAGCCAAAATTTTATGGATAGTTCAAGGTAAAAATGTCCTTCACATCTTGGTTTCTCCTGAATTATTTAGTTAATCTGAGGTTTCTTCATAGTTAGAGATGTAATCCTTAGCCAGCAGCTGCTAAATACGTGGTGGTTATGGATACTGACCCAAGAAATGCTGTGATCATCAAGTTCTATCAAAATCCTTATTAACCTTGTTAACTGAAGAAAGTCATCATTACAAAGTCCCTACCCTCAGACTCTGCTGCTAAACTTTGAAGTAACTGCAAATCTCAGAGATGTTTGTTTAGCTTTATGGACAGTCTCAGCTGATGAAGCTTAGGCAACAAAGGCTGCTTGCTAGGCAAACACAGGCCACAATGGAATCCCTTGCCTCGTATGTTAGAGAGACCACTGACTGGAATACCTAGCATCATTGGATCAAAACTTGAAGGACTGGTAAGCCTGGTATTTCTATGTATATCCTTTCTTTGTGAAATTTTCCTTTTCACATAATGCTTCTATTTCCTTTAGCCCAGTCTAGACCACTGGAAGGCAAGGTTTCAAATTATCTCCTCAGTTGGAAGTATCCATGTTTTGTGAAAATTTTATCAATTTGTTCTCCAAGGGTTAGTATGGTAATGAATTTAGCTTCCTGTCAAGTTCAAAGTATTATCTCCTTCACTTGTAATTACGAAGAAGTTTTACCTTTTATTGTGTTCCAGTATACAATTTTACACAGTACCATTAATATTTTAAGCGACAATTAAGCAAATCGAATTAGTTTTTGAACTCTACTTCTCAGTATATAGATTTACCTAAAAAAGTACAAACTAAGCACAGTGGTGCAATTTTCCAGGCACTTTCAAGTTGCTTAAATATTTACAAATATGTAAGCACCCTGTATGAAAGCATGAAAGTTTTGGTGTCAGGAGGAAACACTCTGTGTATAACAAATCTTTAAATTTTTAACATTTGCACAGCTCCAAATATTCCTGAGAAAGTTCAGTCTTGTTGTCACTTGACATCTGCATGTCCTCATATTTCAGCAGTGTATCTTGGGGAACCATAACTTCGGTCACTCGATGTACCACTAATTGCACAAAATACATGTAATGTGTTGCTCATCCAAGGAGAATGCATTGGGTCTTCTTGTATTATCTAAAACGAAAGAAATGGCATGTTTATCACTAAGCAAAATAGCCATGGCCAAAAAAGGTATGTGTATACGAAATCACAGGCATATTCCAATTTATCACTGACACTTAGCTATTTAAAATGATATAAAGCAGAAAGAGCAAAGAAAAACATTACCGACTCAAATCTTCAAAGCTGTATTACAAAGGCAGCGTATCAAAAAAGCAGAAAAGATCTGGTTACTCATTAAGAAAAACGAAAGGTTGTAAAATGCAAAATTCAACAGCAACTGAGACGTAACACAGTCTTTAAAAATTTTTTTTAACAGATGGTCATAACAAGAGCCTAAACAATGAACTTCTTGATATGAGTTCATAGATCATCTTCTAAGAGTGGTTCTCAAGTTCACTGGGGGGCTTTTGAAATATCTTGATACCCATGCCCTTTCCCTGGAGATTTCATAAATAATTTTAAGAGAAAATAAGTCAAATTTTCAAATGTATACCATAATTATGTAAACTAATTGATGCAAAACATTTTTCTTGGAAATGAAGAACTTCATAAATATATACATATAATCATATTCAGTTCAGTTCAGTCGCTCAGTAGTATCTGACTCTTTGTGACCCCATGAATCACAGCACACCAGGCATCCCTGTCCATCACCAACTCCCAGAGTTCACTCAAACTCATGTCCATCGAGTCGGTGATGCCATCCAGCCATCTCATCCTCTGTCATCCCCTTCTCCTCCTGCCCCCAATCCCTCCCAGCATCAGACTTTTTTCCAATGAGTCAACTCTTCGCATGAGGTGGCCAAAGTACTGGAGTTTCAGCTTTAGCATCATTCCTTCAAAAGAATACCCAGGGCTGATCTCCTTTAGAATGGACTGGTTGGATCTCCTTGGAGTCCAAGGGACTTTCAAGAGTCTTCTCCAACACCACAGTTCAAAAGCATCAATTTTTCGGCACTCAACCTCTCTTCACAGTCCAACGCTCACATCCATACATGACCACTGGTAAAACCATAGCCTTGACTAGACAGACCTTTGTTGGCAAAGTAATATCTCTGCTTTTCAATATACTATCTAGGTTGGTCATAACTTTCCTTCCAAGGAGTAAGTGTCTCTTAATTTAGTATAGATGTTTTAAAAATTATCCATTTTGTGTGATCAAAACCAACTGATATCTCATGCACAGACAAGATGGAAGAACAGCATACACATCACATCCAACCTCTTTACTGTACAGTCCCAACTTAGGTTTCAAGCTTTCAATACTAGGTTCTCAAGTTAGCTTTGAAACTTCAGTATTAAGCCTGCAAATTGGCTTCTGGTGGCAGAAATGGGTCATATCATTTGTGCTGCTGCAAATCATGTCTTATATAAAATCCATAATAGAAAAATTTTCTCTTAGAAAGAACTTCATATTTTGGTATAGTGTAACAGATAACACTGAAAAGGGCCAAGGAATAGCCAGGCCATATCTTTTTGTCAAGTCATCATTTATGGAGCTAAACAGATAACTCACATTTCAGTACACAGCTATATTTTATCTTCTTTTGTATTATATTTGCCTTTGGGAAATAATATATCTCAAAGTGTCTGACTAAAAAAAAAAAAAAGCTCTCTTTTATATGGAAATATTGGAAATACTGATTTATAGAAATTCACTAAAAAGTCAACATTTGCCCAAACCAAGGTACACCTAAATAGGATACATCATGACAATACAGATTTCATAAATATAAACCAATAGAAAGTAAGACTTTTCTTGGTTACCTATCAATATAGAATATAGAAGAATTTAAACTATAGGAGAATATATAATATCAAGGGTCTAAAATTTGGTCTCTAGAACTGAACATAATAGATATGGTTTATAGAAATTAAATGAACTGAACATAATAGCCATGGTTTATAGAAATTAAATGAGAAAGACAGGTGGAAAATATGACAGCAGATTCATAAAACCCAAATTTCAGGGTGTTAAAGAGACAAGGGACTTCCCTGGTGGTCCAGAGGATGGGACTCCACGCTCCCAGTGCAGGGGGCCTGGGTTCAGTCTCTGCTCGGGGAGCTGGATCCCACATGCCGCAGCTAAGACATGGTGCAGCCAAATAAATTAAAAAAAAAAAGAGAGAGAGACAAGAGGCCCAAAATGGAGTCACTTGTGCTAAACCCACATCACCTGAGAATTACTATCAACCTAACTGCAGTTTCAGTCTTTTCCAGGCAGGTAATCTGAACTAGTCAAAAAAGTACATGCATTACTTTCAAGTTTGAAATTTCCTGGTCAGCAGTAGTGAGGTACTTCACTGGACAGACCCTTGCTGTGCCCCAGAGGAAGGTGACCTTGCCTGAAACAATCAGGTCTCTTTTAGAATAACTTCCTTGACCTGACTCCTTCTACCTATAAAAGGCTTCCATTTTCTACAGCTCTTCAGAGCTCCTTTCTGTCTGCCAGATGGGATGCTGCCAGACTCATGAATCACTGAATAAAGCCAAAATCTTTTAAACTGACTTGGCTGACTCTGAATAAAAAGCAGAGACATTACTTTGCCAACAAAAGTCCATCTAGTCAAAGCTATGGTTTTTCCAGTAGTCATGTATGGATGTGAGAGTTGGACCATAAAGAAGGCTGAATGCCGAAGAATGAATTCTTTCAAACTGTGGTGTTGGAGAAGACTCTTGAGAGTCCCTTGGACTGCAAGCAGATCAAACCAGTTAATCGTAAGGGAAATCACCCCTGAATATTCATTGGAAAGACTGATTCTGAAGCTGAAGTTCCAATACTTTGGCCACTTGATGCGAAGAGCTGAGTAACGGGAAAATACTGATGCTGGGAAAGATTGAAGGCAGGAGGAGAAAGGGACAACAGAGGATGAGATGATTGGATGTAATCACCAAATCAATGGATGAGAGTTTGAGCAAACTCCGGGAGGTGTTGAAGGACAGGGAAGCCTGGTGTGTTGCAGTCCATGGGGTTGCAAAGAATCAGACATGACCGAGTAACTGAACAACAACATCAGTTCAATTTTGATTTTTAGCAAGGAAAAAAGAACTGTATAGGATGACTGCTCTAAATATCTTGAACATCATACTAGCAGTAAATTGAATAATTTGCTTTCAATTTGAATAATTTAGAGTTCAAGGCTAGGTCATACAGTTGCATGCAAATTTTACAACTGTAATATACCAGTGAAGTTGCTCAGTCATGTCTGACTCTTTGCAATCCCATGGACTGTAGCCTACCAGGCTCCTCTATGCATGAAATTTTCCAGGCAAGAGTATTGGAGTGCATTGCCATTTCCTTCTCCAGGGGATCTTCCTGACCCTGGGATCGAACCCAGGTCTCCCACACTGCAGGCAGATGCTTTACCGTCTGAGCCACCAGGGAAGCCCCTATAACTGTTACATATATTGGCTTAAAATGCTATAATTGTTTTATATTTTTGTAAAGGAGGAGTTTTGCTGTTTTTTCCTATAGACAATGGAGAACAGAACCCCGTAAACTGGACAGTTTCTAGGAACAAATTATGTAGTCTATTTGATTAAAGTATTTCCCAGATGGCTCAGATGGTAAAGAATTCACCTACAATGCAGGAGACCCGAGTTTGATCCCTGGGTTCAGAAGATCCCCTGGAGAAGGAAATAGCAACCCACTCCAGTGTTCTTGCGTGGAGAATTCCACAGACAAAAGAGCCTGGTGAGCTACAGCCCATGGGGTCACAAAGAGTCGGACATGACTGAGTGACTAACACTTCAACATACCCCAGAACAGTGAGGGTGAAGAGAGGCATATCCCCACTGTACTCAGGGGCTGAACCTGAGACACAGACAATAAAGGAAGTGGAATGATTCTCTGCCTGCCTAGTCCTGATCACCGGACTGCTTTGAGAAGGAGATAAAAAAGGACCTCGGAAAACTGAGCAGCAAAGTTATGCCTTGGAACGGTTTACACTCACTCCTAAGTGGGCTAACAGAAGTCAAGATGACAAAAAGAGGAAACAGATCACTGAGTCCAGACTCCTCAGGCCGGCGAGATTCCCTGCCATGAGAATAGGAGAGCAGGAGACTGGGATGACTCATCTCATTGCAAGATGGATGATGAAAGTCTAGCTGCCTGGCTTCTCCATACTGAGAAGATGACCATGGTTAGAAAATTGGACTCCTGGTCATGCAGTGCAACTCTGGACTAATTATAACAAATTTCCCAAAGTCCTTTCTAAGAGAAAGCATACAAGATACCATAAGAGATAGCTAGCTCTTCTAGCTAGAGGAGAGACAGTCAACTAGCTCCTATAGCAGAGATAGTCAACTAGCTCCTGTTTTCCTTGAAATCTCTCTTCTGCCCCTCCCCACCATTACACTGCAGTGCTTTGGCACTAACCATGGTCAGTCTATTTGTAAGGACACCCTCCATGTGATGGTCTCACCCAGGGGAGTGTCTTCAGGCAAGCAGTGAAATGCTCATACCAGGACAGAGGAGGTTCTCCTTTCTGGATCCAGCAATAAGAATGTGTTCTCTAAAGGGCTGTAGTTATCCTTGTTTCTTTTAAGGGGTCTGAATTTCATAAAAAATTGAGTCTGAAGAGTTTCTGAAGCAAATATTGATCTTATTGGCTGTTTTCCTTCTTAAGGAAAGCAAAGAGACATTATGTAAGCTCAATAGGGCTCAGGCACTGAGGACCAGACCATCAGGCCATGACTTTTACATCTGTGGTGAAGATGTTAAAATAGTTCAGTGACAAGCCATGTATAGAGTGGTTGTAAACACAGATTTCAGGAGCCTAATATAGGAATGACGTTTACAAGGACAATTCAGGAGTACTCTGGTTTTAAGGCAAGTAGATGTATAAAAGTCTTAACTGCTTAATTATGACAGAATTTGGCTGTCAGTGGTGAGCAGATCTTTGCCTCTATATGTTTCAGACTGTGTTTTACTAAGTTAGCTATAATTGACATTAACAGGCAAATATTACTGCTTAATTATGACAGAATTTGGCTGTCAGTGGTGAGCAGATCTTTGCCTCTATATGTTTCAGACTGTGTTTTACTAAGTTAGCTATAATTGACATTAACAGGCAAATATTACAATGCTAGGTATTATAAAAAGAGTTTTGCAGGCTATATGGGTATTAAGACAATTCTTGAATTTTGGAACTCACTCAGGATCTCACCTAAACGATAGTACAGTTGTCCCTCGGTATCCTCAGAGGATTAGTTCCAGGACCACTGCCCCCCTTCTCCCATGGTTATTAAACTGAGGATGCTCAAGTCCCTTATATAAAATCACACAGTATTTTCATATAACTCATGCATATCCTCCCCTGTACTTTAAAATCATCTCCAGATTATTTATAATAGTTAATACAATGTAAATGCTATGTAAATAGCTGCCTACATACAGGAAACTAAAGTTTTGCTTTTTTGGAACTTTCTGGAAATTTTTCTTCAAATATTTTTGATCTGAAGTTGGTTGAATCCAAGGATGTGGAAGCTGCGAATATGGAAGGCCAACTGTATGCAGTTTCCTACATCTAAGACAGGGGTATTCATTTAGGGATCTGGCACTTCTCTAGGATCCTTCTTGAGAGACCTTAGCCATGCTCACAGTAGATTAATTCACACTTGCACAACTATTCACTTCTAATGGCACTGTGGCACAAAGAACAAAATAGTTTAACATCTGAAACACCTGCTAAAGCAATCGTCAGTGATTGTTTCAAATCTGATTTGCATTATATCATTTATATGGGTAAAGAATATAAGAACAGATTTTAAAATAAGAGACTAAGTAATTTCAAGGTAATACTATTTCAAACTAATAGGTTTGCTAAGTAACACTTTAGGGACCCAGATCATGTTTTCCTTTTCAATCACCCTAATACTTGCCTGTTCATGAATAATGTCAGACAATTCTTTCACCATGTCTCTGAAATTTGACTTGAGCCCTTCATGGTATTCAATCTGATCCTCTTTAATTAACCGTTCATTTAGTTCCAGTGCAATGCTGCATGCTTGGATGAACTTCCTATAGATGAAGATCAAAGATAAAGTTTTTGTTACTTATTACTCAAAAGTCTCTCTGACAATTTAATATTTACTTTAACCACGGCTTGCCTAGAAGGAAGATTAGAACCCCATATTTTCTCACTGTGTTTTTGCTAATGCCATCTCCTAAGTCTGAAATATCTTTCCTTTTCTATCTTTGTCTTCTGGTTTCTTATCTCCTTCCAAACCTGGCTTGAAATATATACCCTCTGGGAAGCCTGCCTGCTCAATCACTTGATATGATCTCAGCTATGCTTGCACTTGCATTAATTAACATCTATAGATAATGTCAGTTATTGAAAAATAATTTATTTGGGGCTATGTACCCAGTACACTGCTGGGTGCTTATAGGCATGAAGTATCTGCCCTGGGCTGGTAAGAGTGGCGACAGAGAGATTATAATGTATCATAAAAACTTTTTTTATCATTATTTCATATGTTTATGTTTCATGTCCATAATTAGAACGCAAATCTTAGGGGACAAAGTACCTCACTGACCATTTGTGCTGTATCCCTGTCATAGCAAAGAGCAGAATCTTTTTGTACATGCCAGGCATTAATAAACATTGAATGAATGAGTACTAAGTAAGTAAGGAAGTGTTAGACGCTCAGTCATGCCTGACTCTTTGCGACCCTGTGGACTACAGCCCACCAGGCTCCTCTGTCCATGAGATTTTGCAGGCAAGGATACTGGAGTGGGTTGCCATTTCCTTCTCCAGGGGGTCTTCCCAACCCAGGGATCAAACCCGGGTCTCCTGCACTGCAGGCAGATTCTTTACCGACTGAGCTACAAGGGAATGAGTAATGGTTACTCTGTAACCTGAAACAGCTGATAATACAGAGATAGGAAAAGTAAATGAAATAAGTCAGGAGCAAATGAGTGGAGATTATCTTTCTACTCAGTCTGTTTAAATCATCTTTCTCTCTTATTCTGAATCTAAGTTCTTTTATATAAGAAACAGATTTTTCTACTGTGCAACCATTCAGACATGCATTGGCTTAGAGGGATGCTCAGTCCAGAAAAGATTATCGTATGCCCTAGAATAGCAGAATCCAAGTGGAACTAAGGATACAGGATAGAAGCAAACCTATCCAACCTTTCCTAGCCTAAATGGTCTGGAAAAGCTGTGACATGAGCTCAATCAGGCAAAGGAGGAAATCACATAATGAATGTGGGCTTGTGTTTGTGTCACAATATCCACAGCAATGAAGTCGTTGTCATATTTAACGCCTTGGGTCACTAGGATACTGTTACAGTTCTGCAGCAAGAAAGAGATCACACATTTCCTGACTACCTAAAATACCACTAGAAGGTAACTTAAACGTTATAAAAGGGAACAGATAATTTTTTTAGAAGGACATTATTTGGTGAATATTTTGATTTCACTTAAGAAGACAATGGAGTAAAAGAAAACTAGAGGTCTGATCTGAAAACTACAAAGCACTTACCTAAACATGTCTTTCAACTCATTTACTTTTTTGGCTGGATACTTGCTAGCTTGACTGTCATTTAAGAAAGCCCTTGCATATGCTAACGGACCTGCATTTACCTAAATTACAAAAGGAGAAAAATGAGGGTTGTTAGGATGTAATCAAAAAGTAATTTTTTCATTTCTCTTTTTAAAAAGAATACAATATACAAAAATCCATACCTGAGAAACATATTTACTATTCTTACTATAAATTTATTTGAAAAAGATTAAAGCAAATCATCTGCCAAAATTATACTCTAACAAGTTACTTAACAATTTCTGCTATCTAAATATAGGGCTTAGCTATAGTCAGAGGGATTTATGTTAAAGCTATCTGACATAACAAAAAATTTACAGAAACTGAACATAATGTCTTTATTAAATTAATAAATAATGTAGAGATTTTTGCACCCAGTCAGAGTATAAGACAATTATAATTAGTGTTTGTTCTGTGCCCTTATGAAAGCAAGAGGAACAACAAGAAACATTTAATACATGGTTAGCAACCAACATACCTGCACTGAAACACAGCCCTGCAATTTAAGTTGGAGCTGAATCATGTCCACATCAGCAGAGGAGCAAAGCTTTTGCAGCTCTGCAGTTTTATCTTTTATTTCATCAGTGGCAACATCAATTGGCTTTAAATGAATCTGCTGTTCATAGTTTATAGCAATCCTCTTCTTCACATATGGAAACGAGTTTGAAGCTATTACAGATTAAGATTGACAGATGAGTTTTTAAGACAGCACATCAAATAGCCAAACTAAAACAAAAATCTATTGTGCTTAATTCTCCCCATATTTAATCTGGAAAAATCCCTTAGAGACCAAATATTGCCTTATTACTTCAGGACTGAAGGAGAAATTCTCTGTGAGACGACTGAGACTAATCATGAATTACATATGGGAAAGGAATGGTTTATAACATAGCCATGTTTGTGTAAGTGAGTGACTGAACAGAAGGACAATAAATGATTAAAATTTTAGTTACATTTTCCTGCTGACCAGCTGCTGCTTGTATGTATCAAAAAAGATCATGTCAAACAAAGAAGTTATGCCAAGTCCTACTTACTAGTCAAGATTGTACGGCGTTTGCACTGTTCCTCTATACAGCCTTGCTTTTTGCCTGACAATGTATAAGGAGCCTCAAAAACAAATCTGTTGATATTATGGTTTCTTTCAAACTCAGTTTTTCTTTCTGTGAGTTCTTTATCATCAAAGTAGGGCTTCACATAAGTGACTTGGATATGAGCATATTTGGGATCAAGCTCTTTGACATTTACCTGGAAAGTAAGAAAGTTTTGTGTTTTATTAAACAGGAGGGAAAATGGGGTACAGGTAAGCTACTAACCCCTCTGAGATCAACTGTGGAACAGTGTCATTGAATACACTGCGAGATGAATATACACTTGGAAGAGGTCTTTGCTCTTTCTTCAAGGATTGTTTCCTTCTGATTATTAAGAAGTTACAGAAGCTATTTGGAGATTACAGAAATGTAGACAGAAAAAACTGCAATGCTACCACTCAGCAATGACCATCATTCACATTCTCATATATTTCCTTGTAATCTTTTTTTCTATGCATATATATTTATTTACAAACTGGAGATCATGCTGAGCATTGCTTTATCATTTGCTTTTTTGAAATGTTTATTTAGTTTTATTTGCTTTTATGTTACATTCAACTTCTTTTTTAATTTTTATTTATTTTTATTTTTTTAATATAAATTTATTTATTTTAATTGGAGGCTAATTACTTTAAATATTGTATTGGTTTTGCCACACATTGACTTGAATCCAGCACGGGTGTACATGTGCTCCCCATATATTAAAATGGCTAACTGCACATTTGAATTCCACCTCAAAAAATACCTATTACAGAGAGGATTCTCAGAAGATGGCAGAGCACCAGACGTCTATCTTCTTATAGAGACAATAGTTACACCGTCATTACCTATCTGATGGAACAATTTTGGATCTCTGGAGTCTGTTGAAGACTTGCAACTTCCAGGGGAAGACTTGGACAGAAAATTGCCTTAAATTTGATTTTGTTCAATTTTAACTGTGGGCACAATGGCAGCCACCCATACCTCATCCCTCAAGTACTATGGCAGATAGCTGTGTGCATATTCCTAGAGCAGCTTGTAGGAGCCAGGATGAACAAAGACCCTGTCTTCCAAATATTGTGAATCTGTGCTATGACTGCTGATTGCTGCTTCTGGTCACAGGGGGACAGTCAAAGAGGCTGTGGCCATTTTTATACCACCTCTTCCCTTTGTTGCAATGCCCTCCCCCTCTGCCTAAAGTGACTTTCAGGGGATTTAACAGACCAGCACCTTTCCTCTCTCTTTCATTTTCCTCTCCATCCCCTCTTAGGAGCCAGACATCCAATACTAGACTGTTCAAAGGTAACTGCATAAATGAGGGTGACTAGAAAGTCACTGCGCATGCTCAGGGGAAGGCACAGGCTCAGAAAAGACTTGAGAAGATCCCAAATTTACACCTCAGGTGGATTCTTGGGACAGACACAGCTTACAACAATTAAAAACAACAACAAAACCCAGGAAACTCTGGGACAGGGAGAGAATCTGATTTTCAGAGAGATCACAATATTAAATACAAATGTCCAGTTTTCAACACCAAAAAAAATTGCAAGGCATACAAAGAAATAGGACAGTATGGCCCATTCAAAAAAGAAAAATAAACCAATAGACATTATCACTGAAAAAAAAGTGATAGCAGATCTCCTAGAAAAAGACATTAAAACAGCAGTATTCATGATCAAAGAACTGTGGAAAAAGTCAAGAAAACTATTTATCAACAAATGTCAATATCAATAAATAGCTAGAAAATCTAAAAGGAAATCAAAAAACCTTTTTTTCAGAGGTGAACAATACAATAACTGAAATGAAAAGTCACCAGAGGGAATTAAAGGTAAACTGCAGCAGGTGTAAGAAATAGTGAGCCTACTTGAAGATAAGATCAATGATCCATCAGAGGAACACAAAGGAAAAAAATTAAAGACGAACAGAGGCTACAGAACCTGTGGAACATTATCCAGCAGGTGAACATACACACTACGGGAGTACTTGAAGCAGAAAAGTGAGAGAAAGGGGCAGGGAGACTATCTGAAGAAATAATGGGTCAACTCTCAAATCTGATGAAAGACACAAAGCTCAACAAACTCCAAGCAGGGTAACTCTAAGAGACCCACGGTGAGACACATTAAAATCAAATGTCAAAAGCCAAAGCCAAAGAGAGAATTTTGAAACAATCAAGAGACAAATGGCACGTCACATACAAGGAATCCTGAATAAGATGGTCAGATTTCCCATCAGAAACTTAGGAGTCCAGAAGGCAGTGGACTGCTATATTCAAAGTGCTAAAAAAAAATCTATTAATCAAGAATCCTATATCTGACAAAACTAGTGGAGGTGATGGAATTCCAGTTGAGCTATTTCAAATCCTGAAAGATGATGCTGTGAAAGTGCTGCACTCAATATGCCAGCACATTTGGAAAACTCAGCAGTGGCCACGGGACTGGAAAAGGTCAATTTTCGTTCCTATCCCAAAGAAAGGCAGTGCCAAAGAATGCTCAAACTACAGCACAATTGCACTCATCTCACATGCTACTAAAGTAATGCTTAAAATTCCCCATGCCAGGCTTCAGCAATACGGGAACCGTGAACTTCCAGATGTTCAAGCTGGTTTTAGAAAAGGCAGAGGAACCAGAGATCAAACTGCTGCCAACATTTGCTGGATCATCGAAAAAGCAAGAGAGTTCCAGAAAAACATCTCTTTCTGCTTTATTGACTGTGCGAAAGCGTTTGACTGTGTGGATCACAATAAACTGGAAAATTCTTAAAGAGATGGGAATACCAGAGCACCTGACCTACCTCCTGAGAAATCTGTATGCAGGTCAGGAAGCAACAGTTAGAACTGGACATGGAATAACAGACTGGTTCCAAATAGGAAAAGGAGTACATCAAGGCTGTATATTGTCACCCTGCTTATTTAACTTATATGCAGAGTACATCATGAGAAACGCTGGGCTGGAGGAAGTACAAGCTGGAATCAAGACTGGCAGGAGAAATATCAATAACCTCAGATAGGCAGATGACACCACCCTTATGGCAGGAAGTGAACTAAAGAGCCTCTTGATGAAAGTGAAAGAGGAGAGTGAAAAAGTTGGCTTAAAGCTCAACATTCAGAAAACGAAGATCATGGCATTTGGTCCCATCACTTCCTGGCAAATAGATGGGGAAACAGTGGAAACAGTGGCTGACTTTATTTTTCTGGGGCTCCAAAATCACTGCAGATGGTGACTGCAGCCATGAAATTAAAAGACTCTTACTCCTTAGAAGGAAAGTTATGACCAACCTAGACACCATATTAAAAAGCAGAGACATTGCCAACAAAGGTCCGTCCAGTCAATGCTATGGTTTTTCCAGTAGTTTTGTATGGATGTGACAGTTGGACTATAAAGAGAGCTGAGCGCCGAAGAATTGATGCTTTTGAACTGTGGTGTTGGAGAAGACTCTTGAGAGTCCCTTGGACTTCGAGGAGATACAACCAGTCCATCCTAAAGGAGATTAGTCCTGGGTGATCATTGGAAGGACTGATGTTGAAGCTGAAACTCCAATCCTTTGGCCACCTCATGCAAAGAGCTGACTCATTGGAAAAGACCCTGATGCTGGGAAGATTGAGGGCAGGAGGAGAAGGGGACGACAGAGGATGAGATGGTTGGATGGCATAACCAACTCGATGGACATGGGTTTGGGTGAACTCCGGGAGTTGGTGATGGACAGGGAGGCCTGGCGTGCTGCGGTTCATGGTGTCACAAAAGAGTCGGACACGACTGAGAGGCTGAACTGAACAGAACTGATATCTGGCAAAACTGTCCTCAAAAGTGAGGAAAAATTAAGGCACTCCCAGATAAAGAAAAGCTGAAGGAGGTTGTCACCACTAGACCTGCCCCATGTGAAATGCCACAGGGAGTCCTGCTGGTCACAATGAAAGAACATCAGACAGGAATTCAAACCTGTATGAAGGTCTCAGTAAAGATAAATACATGGGTAATTATAAAATCTAGTATTAACATAACAATAGTAACAATTCGTTTTTATTTCTCCATGATGTAAAAGATTAATACATTATAAAATTATTACTATAGGGGACTTTCCTGGTGGTGCAGTGGTTAAGGATCCTTCATCCAGTGCAGGGGAGAATACACTGCATTAACAGAATGAAGGAAAAAACACACACACACACACACACACAATCATCTAAATCAATACAGAAAACACATTCGATTATAAAATTCAATACCCTTTCATAATGAAAACACTCAACAAATTAGGAATAGAAAGAAATGACTACAATCCTATGAAGGGCCACTGTGAAAAACCCACAGCAAAGACCATATTCAATGCTGTGACAAGAGATAGAAACTTTCTTAGTAGCTTTTAAAACTTTTCCAAAAAGCCTATATTCAAAACTTCTTTATTTTTTTTCCCATTAAATATCTAGATTTCTCCAGAGAAACTTAAGAAATAGTTGAAGCTAATTATCTAAATAACACAAAGCATAGAAGAAAAATAAAAAGAGATCAAGACGGATTTTAATGTTATAAAAATGAACTAAGTATATGGTAAAACATTAAAAAAGTACACTTGAAAAGTAAAAAATGGTTTTTTTCTCCATAAGACTCTAGACTCTCTCCTTTGAGATACCATGGTTAACACTTGTATCATTCCATCTATGGCCGATTCATATTGATGTATGGCAAAAACCATCACAATACTGTTAAGTAATTATCCTCCAATTAAAATAAATAAATTTATATAAAAAAGAATATATTTTGACTGGATTACATACAAACTTATAAATATTTTAAGTAGTTTAGTTAGATCCTTTATGAAGGCAGTACCACGTCCTTAACAGTATGGACATTAGATTGTTTTGAGTTTTGTGCTATATAAACTTAAGAGCAATAAACATCTTAAACATATATCTTTATGTGTCTACATCTACAAGATAAAATCTTAAACGTGAAATTATTGGGTCCAGGAAACGTACATTTAAAATACTGGAAAATATTGCCCACGATTCTTTAAACTGTTTGTGCCCTTAGGCAGATTTTACTCTTTGGCAAGTAAAAGAGTGTTTCAAATTTTTAATTCCACACATTAAGAAAGAAGAAGGATTTTGAAAGTAGCAACTGCTTCTTTTATCTGTTGCCTATGAAGAGTGAGTAAAATATTGTGTTTACAAAGAGGGTCAGGAGTCCAGCTGCCTGATGGTGGTTTGTTATTAGTGCCTGTTGGCCAGGTTTTCAGAGGCAGCATAAAGTAGAAAACTGCATGTTTTTCTGCAAGCCTGGCTTTCTAATAACTTTCCATTTATAGTATCAGTAGTGTGGTAGCAAGCCTAAAACTTGCTGGCTACAAAAGAGAAAATTTTCTGTTGTCTTAATTCAATAAAACAACACAGAAGACTGAGACTGATAAGAAGCAGAGAGGTTTTGCCAAATATTAATGAATTCTGGACCTGTCAGTATACATTTTAAATATCTAAGATATTCAAGATACAATCATCTCCATAAGATACAGCTAAATGTACAACGTGAAGAGATCATTTTCATGGGGGAAAATGAAGTGTCTTTACCATCGCCAAGGGCCTTTCACTCTGGCAATGCTGCCTGTTAGCTATCGAGTGTTTTGCAGAGCACCATGCACATCACAGTCACTCGGTACGTATTTCTGGGGCCTGCAGATCTTGCACCGTGTTAAAGGGCTTTCCTACCGTAAAAATCAGCTCTCATCCTGAACATGCCCATGGTGACTAAGGACAATCAGTCATTCCCATTGTGCTCTTCTGCAATTCTGTCTATAAGGAACTATGCGTTTCTAAGAAACAGCCTCTCGTGCTGGAACCTTTCTCATCCTTGCCTTGGCAGGGTCTAGTGGGATGGATCATCTTTAGATCAAGGCATCTCTCCTAAACCTACATCACTGCAAATATAGCTACTGAACTAAGGCTATCTTAAGAGTGAAATGTGTGTCATAAGATGATTTTTTTTTTAAATCTCATTTATTTTTATTTTTGGCTCCACTTGATCTTCTTTGCTGTGGCTTGCGGACTTTCTCAGGTTGCAATGAGCAGTGAGTACTGTCTAGGTGTGGTGTGTGGGGTTTAGAGCGCCAGTGCAGTGGCTGTGGAGCACAGGTTTAGTTTCCCCACAGCATGTGGAATCCTCCTGGACCAGGGATCGCACCTGTGTCTCCTGCGTTGGCAGGCAGACTTTTACCCATTGGACCACTAGGGATGTCCCACCTAAGATGATTTATTCATACAGTATGAAATTGACAATCACGAGGCACAATAGCAGTAACAATAATGGCTAACATTGGTTGAGCATGCTAGCTTCTATGCTGTTATTGAAGGCATTTTTATGCATCAAGAACTCAATCACTTTGCATACCTTAACTAATTTAATCCCAACAACAACTCTATGAGGAAGGCACTACTATTAAGTTCATTTTACTAACGAGAACGATGAGGCACAGAGAGGTAAAGTAGATTCCCCATGGTTACACAGCTAGCAAGTGGCAGAGAATGGAGATCTGAATCCTTCTCTCCGATTCCAAAGCCCCTGTCCTTTCTTTCGGGATCTGGAAAGACTCTATTTCCCATGCCTCTCCTCTACCAGCTAAAAAAGGAAAAAGCCAGAAGCAATGTGCCACATTTGGAACTAATAAATAATGATTTCAAAATGCAGGGCATGTTACCTTGTCTGAATCCTGAATTATTTTGACATTCTCTGTACCAAATTTTTCACCATAAAGTTTAACAAGTCTCAGGGAAATCTCTGAGAGGCCGGTGAGCTTTGGCTCTTTATAGATGTACTCCTTTCCATCCTCTTCTTCAAAAAAAGACTATTATAAAGTTAAACATACAATAATTTATAAGTATTATGAGCAAATATAGCATTTAAAGAACATCCACTAAGTAATCAGCAACAATGTATTTGAAATAGATTTTAAACAATGGTACTAAAAGCCACACGCATATATTATAGCTGAAATAAATGAGAATGTTCAAACTCATAGTCATATGAGCACATCATTGGCCTGAATGTTTTTACACTAGATTTTTTATCACTTGCATACTTACCTGACTTTTATTTGAAAACTTTCAGTACTGCGTATTAAATAAACATTTAAGAAGCCTGACTGAAAATGAAACTGAAGGAAACTTCAAATCTTATATGCTGTCCTCTGACCTAGTGGATTTAGATCTGGAGACCAAAGTGAACATTACACTGAGAAAGTGTCACACCTGCTCTTGTGACAGGTGCTTTATCTAGACAGAATCCTAGGGCCAGTAACTGCTGCTATGGTACTCTAATAACTCAAAGGTGAATGTTTAAAAAGGAAAACAACTTCATGAACTAAAGAATACTTACTTGACCATAAAAGGCAACTCTGAAGAAAGTGCCTAAAAGTCTTTTCTTTGTGTGCATAACCTCCAAAATTTTTGTGTAAGCTCCATGAAGAGTTCTGTAAACTTGAGTAAGCTTCTGAAAATACGAGAATAAACAAATTAGCTTTATCTTTTGGTTAGTTATGAAATGTCTACAATAAATGCATAAGGGGAAAAAATCAATACTATTTCCTTTCCAAAATGGTTTTGGTGGGGTCATTCGCACTCCCTTCTCCCATGGTCACAGAAAAAATGCCTTAACAACTTTAGGTGAGAGGGTAGAGCTTAAAATGGTCAAATAACACTGTAATTCTAAATATCATGCTTCATGTCATTCATATCTCAATAGTAGTATATACATTAAAAGTACTGTGTTATTGACTACTTTTTTCCTTATGTCTGAATTATTGTAACTGAAAAAGAAGCAAAATGCTTTGCTAGAGCCCTAAGGTAGACAGATGTGAGTAAACAATCATGCAAATACTTTAGGAGAGGAAAGTAAAATGAAGACACAAAAATAACAGTATAAGCCAGAGAGAGGAATGCTTTTATAACAAGTTCACAGACACTTCCAAAGAATATATTCTTCTACACACTCAGAAAAAGGGAATGTACTATGCAAAGAACATTATCTAGAATGTGAAAAGACAACATACAGAACAGGAAAAAATATTTGCAAGTCACATATCTGATGTTTTCTTATCCAAAACATATAAGGAACTCTCATAGTTCAGCAACCAACTGACAAACAACCCAATTTAAAAGTGAGCAAAGGACTTGAATAGACATCTTTCCAGAGACTATATAAAAACGGCCAACAAAGACATGAAAAGCTGTTCAAAACTGTAGTCATTAAGGAAACAGAAAGCCAAAATCAATGTGACACCATTTCACATTCACTAGGTTCTAATGAGAACCCCAAAACACAAGTGCCAATCAGAAGTGCTGGTGGGAAGGTAAAAGGGACAACAATTTGGTGGTTCCTCAGAAGTTATAAATGGAATTACTATGTAACCCAGCAATTCCCCTCTTAGGTATCTATCCAAGATAAACAAAAACATGCCCACACAGAAACTTACTCATAACTGTTTACAACAGCACTCTTTATAATAGCCAAAATCTGGAAACAACCCAAACATACAAACAAATTTTGGCGTAGCCATACCATGGAATATCATTCAGCCATTAAAAAGGAATGAAGTTCTGATATAGGTTACAACTTGAATGAACCTCTAAATATTATGCTAAGTAAAAGAAGCCACACACAACAGGTCACATCTTGTATTCATCTTTTTTATGACACATCCAGAACAGGCAAATCCATAGACGGAAAGCAGATTAGTGGTCACCAGTGGGGTGCGGGAGGGGGTGAAGAGTGATTCCTTGAAGGAGATGGAGTTTTTCCTGGGATGAGAAAAACGTTTTGAACATAGAGAGAGGTGGTGGGAGCAAAATACGAAGAATGCGCTAAATGCCACTGAACTGCAAACTAGAAAACGGTTCACTGTATGCTGGTGAATTTCATTTCAATTCTAAAAGGGGAGCCGGGAAGCAGATGTTCTTTCTTTCACATTCTTTCCATACTATTTTCTGCAGTTGAAGTCAATTTGAGGGAAGTTTTCCTTCCTTAATGGCTGCTCTGGCTGACACTTTTTAGCCCACCCCATAAAGAACACTGAAAAGTTACTTTATCCCACCCAGGATGCTTCTGAATCTATTCAGACCCTTGCCTCTCTACAAGGAAATAGGAGTAGTTCCCCAATAGAACATATTGTTTCCTTTAATGTGTAGGGAATATACATATTTTTTCCCTATTAGTCCATTGAGTAGCAATATGTTCTCTGGGTTTCTAATAACCTGGTCTTCAACTTAAGTGTAAGACAGTAGGTACTTTGGCACTTTTACAAAGGTTCTTAGGATGCAATGCTTTGACAGAAAGAGCAATGCTGATTCTTGTCTTGTCTCATAGGCTATCCTTTGTCATCTATATAACATAGATTTAATTACTTAACTCTCACTTTTTAATATAATCATTTGGGCTGCACTGTGATTTTTTAGGCATGTCCCCGTATACAGCAAAAGCAGGGCAAAGAGTAGGAAGACCCAGAACCCAGGAAGAAAGAGTGAGTTTGATAAGAGCCAATTTGGAGAAGAGATTAGAACACTACACAGATGACATTAAATGTATGTTTTCACTCTGGGACACTTCAACAATGAAAGGCTACTTGTTATATATGTTTAAGGATAGACTGCTTTGCTTTTAAAAATGGCTTGAGTCCTAAGCATCCCTTTCCAGCATAGCAGGGACAGAAAATTATGCTATGGACTCAGATTCTTGAATATAAAAAGTCCTGTTGAGTGCTGGTGGCAATAGCTATACTATGATTTTTTTACTAATTGTCCTTGATCAAAGATTTATGTGGCAGACAAAACTGGAAAAGCTCCTCATAAAAGGGTAATTCCTAGTAACTTATTATCCCCCCAGTATCATCTGTTAGCAACTTCAGCCTCACCATCAAATTGAAAAGAAGTGATTCACACCTATATCTCTTCCCTGACCACATGGAAATCCAGTAACTTTTGTGTGTGTGTGTGAAGGACAACATGGATTGTTCTCTGCCATGAGTGGAGAAGGGAAGATTGCTGGATAAAACCGCTGTGAGAAAAACTGGCATAATGCTAATTTTAATTTACATTTTAAACATTGCATCCTTAATTTCATTTGGAAAATTTAAATGAATATAAGGTAGGACTCGGAGCAGGCGATGGCACCCCACTCCAGTACTCTTGCCTGGAAAATCCCACAGACGGAGGAGCCTGGTGGGCTGCAGTCCATGGGGTTGCTCAGAGTCGGACAGGACTGAGCAACTTCACTTTCACTTTTCACCTTCATGCATTGGAGAAGGAAATGGCAACCCACTCGTGTTCTTGCCTGGAGAATCCCAGGGATGGGGGAGCCTGGTGGGCTGCAGTCTCTGGGGTCGCACAGAGTCGGACACGACTGAAGCGACTTAGCAGCAGCAGCAAGGTAGGACTGGCATTTTAGGACTTTTCAGAATTTTTTAAGGATAGGAATTTAAGACCAAAATAAAACATATACGTGAATGATGCAAATGTTTCAGTTGCTTACCTCAAACTCTCGACGTTTCTCATAAATTGGAATGATCAACTTGGAAATTTCAGAAATTACTTCATAACGCTCTGCTTTCCATAAGCCATCCACACATTGTTCTAGCAATTCCAGCAAAACTTCCTGCATTGAGAAAAAAATGCAATCAAGAATTAGAGATATGTGAGCTCTGCGCAAATATAGTTTGAACTATTTCAAAGGAATAAAAAACAGAATGTACTAAATTTAAGGAAATGCACAGGAGTACAGTTGTGTAACTATATATTCTAAATGACATGCTTGAAATACTTGAAATTGAAACCACATTCTTAAAATTTGAAATTAATATTGACAATAGAAAACTACTATTTACTTTGTTTAGCACGTAATAAAGATGTTAACCAAACTTACATAATGTAACATGTTCAGAAGTACTTTTAAAAGGGGATAAGAGACACTGATGTATAGAACAGTCTTATGGACTCTGTGGGAGAGGGAGAGGGTGGGAAGATTTGGGAGAATGGCAATGAAACATGTAAAATATCATGTAGGAAACGAGTTGCCAGTCCAGGTTCGATGCATGATGCTGGATGCTTGGGGCTGGTGCACTGGGACGGCCCAGAGGGATGGTATGGGGAGGGAGGAGGGAGGAGGGTTCGGGATGGGGAACACATGTATACCTGTGGCGGATTCATTTTGATATTTGGCAAAACTAATACAATTATGTAAAGTTTAAAAATAAAATAAAATTAGAAAAAAAAATAAATAAAAGGGGATATGGTTTTCCAAACTGAGGATATTTAAATGTCTAACAGGGTAAATTCCACTAAGCCTACAAATGTCCATGATTTTTGCTTTCTACTAAAATTATATTTATATGCAGTTAATAGAGTCTTAAGGTAATTTCACAATTTTCAAGCTGCTGCATCAGTTACATCGGGGTTTATTAAAATGATGTGATTTTGGTCAACAATGCTTCCTTCCTAACTGTTGGTTTGAAAACCAGTGAGAATGATAGTATAATACCTCACGATAGAGATCTCTGACTTTGCCATAATAACAGCTACTATAAAACAACCATCATAGCATGTTCTCAACAATGAAAAGATGATGCCGATTATTCATGCTATCCATATGTCTTAACAGTTTGTTTCTATCTTAAAGAGATGAATTTCAGTCCTATAAAACTGACTGCTACAACAGCTCTTAATGTATGTCCTCTAGTCAATTCTGAATTTATCTTGTTTCTAAAAAACCTCTTTTCCTTGTGTTTCCCACCTAGCCAGTGGGTCATATCCTACAGACTAGAAAATTAAAAGCAATTTTGACTTTACTCTTTATTATAGGTTGAACTGTGTCGCTCACAAAGATAAGCTGAAGCCCTAACTCCCAGTGCCTCAGAATGTAACCTTATTTGGAAATAGGGTCACTGGAGATAATGAGTGAAGGTGACATCACACTTCACAGGGATTTACTGGGTGAGGCTTACTCCAAAAGGACAGAGACGAACAGGGAGAACATCATGTGACTACAGAGGCAGAGACTGGAGTAACGTAGCTACGAGCCAAGAAAGACAAGACCAACAGCCACCAGCAGAGCTAGGAGGAGGCAAGGAAGGCTGCTACCCAGAGTCTCAAAGGAAACATGACCATACTGACACCTCGATGTCAGACCTCTGGACTCTAGAACTGTGAGACAATAAAGTTCTATTGTCTTAAATTACCCAGTTTGTGTACGTTGTTATGGCAACTCTAGGAAACTAATACGCTCTCAATCTTGACTCATCTTCTAATCAGTTCATCGCCAAGTTCTGCCACTTTTACTTCCTAAATATTTCTCAAATCTGACCCTTCCTCTCCATTTCTACTCTCATTGCTAAGATTCAGGACATCATTATTGTTTTCTAACAGATCCTCCTGCCTCCAGCCTTGGCACTTTCAAATCTATCCTCCACAAATCTGCCAGAGGGTTTCGATTAAAATACAAACCAGACTACATCCCTCTTCCCTTGTAATCTCATGGCTCCCCATCATTTGCAGAACTAAGGACAAATTCCTTCATTTGGCACACAAGGTTTGCAGCGATCTGGCTGATATTTTATAAAATCATTGCTCCTCAAGCGAGCCTTGTAGCTAATGCTCCAGCAGTGATGAACTACTATTAGTTTCTCTGAAGCCCCACGGTGTTGGCTTAACTTTGTGCCTTTGTCCATTCTGTACCCTCGTGTCCTTTAATCCCTTTCACGTAGTTAACCCTGTAAGAAAAGTTAGATTTCACCTCTTCCAGGATCCTTCTCCTGATTAACACAGAGTAGCGACACGAGGCCTATTTTTCTTACTATGATACCACATTGGGTGGATATTTATCACTATACTTGCCCGTTATATATGTATCTGACTTTACAAGTAGGCTGTGACTCTTTAAATGTAGGGGAAATATATTTATTATATTGTTTTTTTCAGTCACTAGCAGGGTGGTAGTAAATAGATGTGCATTAAATGTTGCTACTTGAATAATCTATATATTAACATTTAATAGTTAAATTTTCCAATAAAAGTTGAAAGGAGGAACTTAGGGGAAATCACAAAAAAATCTATTAAAAACTAGTAATGTTCGTCCCAGGAATGTAAAGTTGGTTTACAATTAGGAAAAAATCCAATGTAAACAGAAAGAGGCATGAAAACAGAATAAAAGAGAAAAAACGTGATGTCTAGCAATAGTTGCAGAAAAAGACTTTGAAAAAATTCAATATCCCTTCGCAATGTTAAAAAAGAATCCACCTAGAACAGGGAATCGAAGAGATTGTTCTCAATCTGATAAAGAACATTTATTAAAAACCTGCAGGCTGAACACTCTTCTCCTCAATTTGGGAACAAGTCAAACTGCCTGCTCTTATCATTTCTATTCAACATTATGCTGAAGGTGCTAGCCAGTGTAATGAGGCAGGAGAGAAAGAAAGAGAGAAGGGAAAGAGATGAGGAAATGTGACACTATCTTTCTGTGCAGATGACATGATGGTGTATGTAGAAAATCCTAAGGAATATACAAACTACTAAAACAAGTAAGAGGATTTAGGAAGGTTGCAGATCATAAGAGCAACATATAGAATCACTGTATTTATGTAGAGTAGCAACAACAAATTGAAAAATAAGATTAAAAAACCAAACAATACTATTTCCAGTAGCATCAGAACATCCATTATCTAACAAAATTTCCAGGAAAGGGCTTCTACTCTGAAAAAGCACAAAATATTGCTGGGTGAAATTAAAAACCTAAACAAGACTTGATTGAAAGACTCAGTATTGTTCAAGCTATCCATTCTCCACGCAGTGATATATAAATGTAACAAAATCTTGACAAAGCTTCCAGCAGGCTATTTTGAGGAAAGAGAAAAGATGTTCTGAAATTCTATATGGAAATCAAAGGATACAGAATAGCCAAAGTGACTTTGAAAAAGAACAAAGTTGAAGGACTAAGACTATATTATTCCATAACTTACAAACTTGCAGCATTCAAGACAGTGTGATATTGGTATCAACATGGTCAAATAGATCAGTGGCACAAAACAGAGTCGAGAAATAGATCACAAACATATAAAGAACTGAAATTTAGCTAAGGTGCCAAAGCAATTCAGCAGGGGTGAAAGAAGTTTTATTTCTCCCCAAATGGTGTGGACTATGTAAAATACCTGTCTACAAAAAATGAATCTTGACTTCTATCTCATCATATACTCAAAAATGAATTCTAAAGAGACTGTAGACCCAAACATAAAACTCAGGAACAAAGTTCATAGCAGAACATATCAGGCAATATCTTCACAGTCTCGAGGTAAGGAAGGATTTCTCAGACCAAACGTACACACACAGACACACACACACATAAATAAACCATTAAAAAAGAGTAAATTGGACTTTATCAAAACCAAAAGTTTCCGCTCAAGAAAAGACTTAGTGAAGAAAATACATAAACGAATCAAACAGTGGTAAATAATCTGCAGCACATATATCTGATGATGGACTTATATCCAGAATATGGAAATAACTCCCATAAATCAACAACAAAAAGAATAATGCACTTTCTAAAATGGGCAAAAGAATTGAACAAACATTCCACAAAAGATAAATGACAGACAAAGACTGCATGAAAAATGCTCAACACCATTAGTCATTAGAGAAATACAAATGAAAAACACAGTGAGACCATTTCATGTCTAATAGGATGGCAAAAATACAAAAAGATTAGCAACAGCTAATGTTGGTGAGGAAGTGAAGCAGCTGGAACTCTCATCCATTGTTGGTGGGATATAAAATGGTCCAACCACTTTTAAAAACTCTTGACAATTTCATATAACGTTACATATAAAACTTCCCTAGATGTATGGATGTATCTCCAAAAATTTCTGCCAACCAAAAGAGGCAAATACAAAGGTAGATACGGAATGATTTCATTTTTATGACACCAAATACTGTTAAAACTAATCTACATCAGATATTGGGACTGGGCAAACTGACTGGAAATGGGCTCAATAGAACTCTCTGGGGGTAATGCACATGTTCTACTTTTTTGTTTCTCATAGTAATGTGTTATCATGGTGTTATACGGGTGTAGACAACTGTCAAAATTCATCAAGTTGTCCACCTAATATGTGTGCATTTTATTGTATGTTAATTTTTCTTTAAAACTATTTCAAATCAAAAGTCAGAAATGCAGTGTTAAAAACAAATTAAATTATTAATGGGTTAATTCACCTACATAAAGAAGCCACTAAATGAACACTAGTTTGTATCTTTCATTTCAATAAAACCTGTAAGTCAGTGGCAGTTATTTTCCATTGGCTAGGGCATGAGGAAGAAGCCGTATTATATAAACTGAAACATTAAATGGCACTATGGAGAATATGATTCTATCTGTATACCTAAAATGAAAGGCACATATAAATTATTACTGTAGAACACAAAGCAGTTGTAACAAATGTGTTTGCATAGGAAACTGATTATAGTTCTTGACCAATAAGAAATATTACTACTTTCCCTTGGAGTACAAAAAAGGGTCAGGCTTAAGGCCACTTCTATGACTAAGCTGAAGCTACTGTTTGGAAAAAAGGACGTAACTGCAGTTGTGCTAATCCACTTATCTCCCATGAACTCCCTGGAATCTACCTGCTGTGAGCCCACACAAACTGGAGATCTTACATGAAAACATCTAAGTCTAATTAAAACCCAAAAAATGAATTAATTTACCCCATGCTTCACAGTCAAGCAATGAACTGGGATTAAAATTCAAGTATCTGACTCTCTGCTATGATTAGTTAATCCACAAACACGTTTTAAACATCAACTCTTCTAAGTTCTGGGAGTAAAAGCCAAGTTTACTATCCAGTTGGTCAGTGATAAAGCCGGACATTTATGTAGCACCTAATGACTTACAAAGAACCTTCATGTTTATTGTGAAGTGACCAGGATAGTATTATTATCTTTATTTTATTTCACTTAAGAAATATTTATTGATTTCATACTATGTGCTAATCATTTGGGGCTTCCCTGGTGGTGCAGACGCTGAAGAATCTGCCTGTAATGCAGGAGACCCAGGTTTGATCCCTGGGTTGGGAAGAGGCCCTGGAGAAGGAAATGGCAACCCACTCCAGCATTTTTGATGCTAGAAGGGCTCCTATTGTTATGAATCTTTTTTCATTTTCATTGGAGGATAATTGCTTTACAATGTTGTGTTCATTTCTGCCACACAACATGAGTCAGTCATTAAGTGTGTGTGTGTGTGTGTGTATACCTTCTCTCTTGAGCCTCCCTCCTACCCCCAGATCCTAGCCCTCTAGGTCATCACGGAGCACCGGATTCAGCTCCCTGTGTATACAGCAACTTCCCACTAGCTATGTGTTTTATATACGGTCATGTACACGTTTTAATGCTACTCTCTCAGTTCATTCCACCCTCTTTCCGCTGACTGTGTCCACAAGTCCACTCTCTACATCCATGCCTCTAGTTATACTGCTGAGGAGAGACTCACAGAGAAGTAGTAGGCAAAAAAAAGAGGTAGGAGGTAAAGCTTCTAGGCATAGATCATTTTAGCTAAATGAACAAGAGCTAGCTTGAAATTGCTTATATGTAAAAAATCCAGTTCATAGAGTACAAAGTGTGTCTCTGTCACTTTAAATTGCTGCATTTTATGTTTCTTAATACAACCTTAAAAAAATTCATTTCTGTGGGCCTGCAAGCACTTCAGTCTCCCCCCTTTTGTTGTTTCTTTTTTTGGTCTTCACATTCCTTAAATGTGAACGTCACTGTGATTCAGTTCTTGGTTCTCTGGTCTTCACTTGCTATGTTATCTCCCATTATCAGTGTGCTTTGCTTCTCACACAGCTATGACTTCCAGATGTAGCTCCACAACCCTGATCTCTCTCCTTAGATTCAGTTCTTAATGCCTAATGACCTGATGTTGTTTCCATTTCAATAACCTTCCACTGATACTTCAAATTCAATACTCATCAAAAAATGGAGTTCATCACCTTCCCTGTAAAATTGTCCATCCATCATTATTCTATAAATATCCAAACCTGAAATCTCAATGCTACTTTTGACTCTTCTCCTACACAGCCAGCAAGTCTCCTCTTTTCCTCAGTGGTCCCTGAACCTGTCACAAGCTGGGTTTAGGCCTGGCTGCTTCACAACTGGACACTCAGGGCAGCCCACATTCCAGGCTCTGACCCCAGCCACCATCCATCGACCTCCAATACATTTCCCACATTACCACCAACTTAAACTTTCCTCCTGCTTCATTTCATCTTGTTATTATTCTGTTCAAAAACCTTTGACAGCAATTCAACATTCTAATCAATAAAGTCCAGACATTCAAAGCTTCTCAAATTCAGACCTCCACTACTACTCTTCCCTATGCGAACCCAATGGCTTAGCCAGAGTGATCCATTCACTGTGCCCCCTAAAATACGCCTTACACTTTCCCACCTCTTAACTTTTATCCCAGCTATTCTCCGCTGCTGCTGAAATGACTTCAGGGTATCCTCATTCTTTAAAGCTCTCTCTAGTCCTAACTCTCCTCAACCCAAAGGTATCTCTCACCTTTGACTCTGCCTATTGTCTGTATTATTCAAATGGCACTGTCTTGCCTTTCTCCATTTTGTGTAGGTGGGTTGTCTTTTTAGGTAAACTCTGGAGGTCAGGGATCAGCCGTATCTAATTATTTTATATCTCTTCTATCACCAAGTCCAAAGTCTTATTGAGTGAGTGACAACAGCAGCTGTTTACCATCCATATGAAGCTCAGAGCAGAAATTTTCCATCTTTAAAACACCTGGAAGCCTCCTCTCTTTAGCTGTTACATTGTTAACTCTATTTTTTATGGAGATGTGTTCTAAGTATGGTACCTGTGACCTGGTTACTGAAAGGTGATTGGATGATGATACATGGTACATTTCTAAAGCCAGACAGTAAGAACTGTTGCAGAGATAGGGCTCCACATTCCAAAAAGGCACATCTGATCCCTGGGTAGTTTTAATCCTTATAGTTCATCAACCCTTAGTTACCTTTCAAATTAAGTTAGCTGTAATAATTTCTTAACGTAAATATATTTAAAGAAGTTACATTTATCTAACTGACAATGCAGGCCCTGGAGTCTTACTTCACTATAATGGACATCCATCATTCCAGCATCCTCCTTCATCGCTCCTTCTTCATCTATGTTGGGAGTAATTTTCTTGAAGGCTGAACATCCATTAGGGAATAATTCTGTGTAAATAAAAAGCAGTGAAGTAAATTTACTTTTTAAAAGTGTTTTGTAAATGAAAGACAGACTTACATGCATTACCTATCCTTAAAAATAAACACATACTTCTGGTAAGGAACAAAGTCATAAGTGTAATTTTCTGTTACAAAAAAAACAAAAACAAAAACTTTTTTTTACCAATTCTATCTACTATATATCCTACCAGTCTTTTCCCCAAATGATGAGCTCAATATACTTACAAATAAGTTTCATTCTCTGACTATCTCTCATCTGCAATGCTTGGTATAGTAACAGTTTCCTGATATGATCTATTTATTGACTATGCCAAAGCTTTTGAATGTGTGGATCACAATAAACTGTGGAAAATTCTGAAAGAGATGGGAATACCAGACCACCTGACCTGCCTCTTGAGAAACCTGTATGCAGGTCAGGAAGCAACAGTTAGAACCAGACATGGAACAACAGACTGGTTCCAAATAGGAAAAGGAGTACGTCAAGGCTGTATATTGTCACCCTGTTGCTTTAACTTATATGCAGAGTACATCATGAGAAACACTGGGCTGGAGGAAGCACAAGCTGGAAGCAAGATTGCTGGGATGGCATCTGGTCTCATCACTTCATGGCAAATAGATGGGGAACCAGTGGCTGAGTTTATTTTTCGGGGCTCCAAAATCACTGCAGATGGTGATTGCAGCCATGAAATTAAAACACTCTTACTCCTTGGAAGGAAAGTTATGACCAACCTAGACAACATATTAAAAAGCAGAGACATTACTTTGTCAACAAAGGTCCATCAAGTCAATGCTATGGTTTTTCCAGTAGCCATTTATGGTGTGAGAGTTGGACTATAAAGAAAGCTGAGCACAGAAGAATTGATGCTTTTGAACTGTGCTGTTAGAGAAGACTCTTGAGAGTCCTCTGGACTGCAAGGAGATCCAACCAGTCCATCCTAAAGGAGATCAGTCCTGGGTGTTCATTGGAAGGACTGATGTTGAAGTTGAAACTCCAATACTCTGGCCACCTGATGTGAAGAGCTGACTCATTTGAAAGGACCCTGATGTTGCAAAAGATTGAAGGCAGGAGAAGGGGATAACAGAGGATGAGATGGTTAGATGGCATCACCGACTCAATGGACACGAGTTTGGGTAAACTCCGGGAGTTGGTGATGGACAGGGAGGCCTGGCGGATTGTGGTTCATGGGGTTGCAAAGAGTTGGACGTGTCTGAGCGACTGAACTGAACTGAATATGATCTAAAAATTAACACTTTGATCCTGTGTATGTTTATCGTCTGTCACCTAAACAAAGAGGGCATGTACTTTTCAGGTGAACACTGAACGAGCTTTTGTAAGCATCTCTAGTTCCTTGTTTTACTGGAGAATTGGAAAAGTGGCCTAGGACTTGTAAAGAGAGGCAGGAAATAAAATAGATGCCAAGGATGGGGAATCCTTAGAGAAATAGGATGGGGCACTGGAAGAACCAGAGCTTTTGGAATTAGACAGACCCAGTTTTATCATTAACTGTGTGATTTTAGACATGTTTATCTCTCTAGGACTGTATCTGTAAAACAGATAACCACTACTTATAAGAATTCAGTGAAAAGTAAAGTGTTTAGAGCAGTAAGGGGAGGGAGGAGGGAGGAGGGTTCAGGATGGGGAACGCGGGTATACCTGTGGCGGATTCATTTCGATATTTGGCAAAACTAATACAATATTGTAAAGTTTAAAAATAAAATAAAATTAAAAAAAAATACAACAACTGTTTAATAAATTTGTTTAACCAAAGCTACCAATAAGTAAACTAGGTTTCTGAAGATAACGTTAAATAATTGCTAGCACTTGGTATAGTGACTGCAGTTGGACCACTGGGAGGGTAAGTAGTGAGCCCCAGCTGAAAACTATTGCTGTAGGATTGTGGACCAAATTGTTACCATCAAACAAGAGTCTGGGGCTAGAAGGCCACATGGTTGCCGCACAGATTTTGCACTTAGGAACACGTCCAAACACTCTTGCTGTGGTTGAATTTACCCCTATATAAGTCGGTTGTCACTTTAAAGGAAAATTCAGTCTCCTAATAACAGAATCTGCTAGTTAGTAGAAAATCACTGGTCGCAAAGGGGACAAACAGCTACTGTTCTACAATCTAATAGTGATGATTAGAAATGATGATGTTCTCACGACTAAATATTTGGTAAGCTTCCTGGTGTTAGAGGCTGGAGAAGGAAGAAAGAAGGTTTAAGAAAGCCAAACCTCATATTGAGATTTCTCAGCATTCTGATGGAAAAAGGGTCATGTATCATGACTTGGTCTACGGGACACTCGTTGAGTAGCAGTGCATTGTGAGCAGTGCATTGAAATTTAGGAGAAAACATCCCACTTGATTCATAAAGTGAAGGGTTAGTTAGGCAGTTAAGGAAGAGGACCCCAAAACTTGAGAACAGGTAAAGAATGTAGTCCTTAACAAAGAAAAGACTCAACCCCCTGAAGGGCTCATGCAGCTACATCCATGACTGGGGGAAAAATTCTGTCTACTCTGAGGATATTATTATTTTAAATGATTCCCACATCCAGGGTTTCTAGAAAAGGCCGGGATTCAGGAGAGGATAAAAAGGGTCAAAGCATCTCAGGAAAGGGTCTTTCGGTGTGTATCTCAAGTACAGGGAGGGTAAATTATGGTTCCTGTCAGAAACAAACAGGTTAAGAGCTACTTTGGGACTCTCTGGTCTACATCATCTGGTGTAAAGACTACTCTTAAGGATTTTTTCAGCTTTAGAGTCCACTCTTCTTGCTAAATGCTAAATGCCTATATAAATATATATGTCCCTGTTTGTTTAAGTTATCAACACCCACCAAACTAATGATAAGAGGAGTCTTTTTTGTGGGTCTTCAAAATGCTTTTTTGTGGGATTTCCCTGGTGGCTCAGACGGTAAAGCGTCTGTCTACCATGCGGGAGACCTGGGTTTGAGCCCTGGGTTGGGAAGATCCCCTGAAGAAGGAAATGGCAATCCATTCCAGTACTATTGCCTGGAAAATCCCATGGACAGAGGAGCCTGGTAGGCTACAGTCTATGGGGTCGCAAAGAGTCAGACACGACTGAACAACTTCACTTTAAAAATGCTTGGGGAAAACTTTGATTCCCTTTAGTCTTGTTTCGTTTAGTCTTGTTTCAGATGAAACAAGTGACTAAATCTAGGCCAGTGTACATCTGTTTGAGGGCTCTTCTGTGGCCCTATGTAGCATTATGTCACATGGTCTTAAAGAGTCAGCTTTAAATCTTTCTGGCATGTGACCTGGATTCCTGATTCTGCCCTTCAGAGCTGTGGCTTCTGTTTTCCTGATGTTATCCTAGGGCAAGCAAGATGCAAACTGTCCAACTAGACCACTACCTTGAGCAGAAAGGTCCCGTGGACAAAGGGGAGGAGAGTCTGGAGGGTGGGAATGCTACCCTTGCTAAAATAAGACTGCTAGTTAGAAGAGGATTAGGAGATAAGCCTCAAGTGGAGGGCTAAAGGGGAAAGGCTGTAACTGGGAAGGAACTGAGGAAAGGAAAAGCTACGCAGAACGGAAGCTGTCAGATCCGGGTATAGAGACTTGGGAAAGCGACCAACATTACCCGATAAGGCATGACAAGAACAGACTCTATGGGAAAGGAAATTCCTTTGCCTGGGGTGATGGAGGAGCTCTACAGGCCTGAAGCTTTGCTGAATCTCGGATGCTCTGTGGTGGTGGAAGAATGCACACTTGATTCTTGTCTACCCTGGGAGAAAACAGCTGTGCACTGTGTCAGGAAGAGAAGAGGTGCAGGAGTCTAGTCTCCAGAGAATGACACCTAGAACATGTTGAGGTTTGCAGACAAAGTGAAGTAAGGAAATTTAGATCTGTTTTTTGATTGTGTATTTTTGGGACTGGGAGTAACTAACACCTCATATCACCGCTTAGAGGTAACTTAGAAAAAGGGAAGAAAGTGAGATCCTTGAGATCTCTGATACAAAGAGCAAGAGCTCTGGCTGAAAGAAGTTTGCGGGTGGGAGTGAGGCAGGGAGCACTGTACCTCTCTCTCCACTTTCCCGTTCCGTTCAGTGCCTGAAGCATGAAAAGCAGGATCTAGAAATGGCCCCTCTCTGGTCTTCTGTGGTCACTTCAGGATGCCAGGGGTACCAAGTCTTTGCTCACTCAGGAGACCACCCAATGGGACAAACTAATTTTTTTTTCTTAAAAACTCTAAACAGGAGAACATCTGTCTCCAATGCGTCAGCTGTAGTGTTTCATTCCATCTTGATGAAAAAGAAAGCTTTATGATGACTTCAAGAGAAATGGCATACAATGTTGAGAAAACTGAAAAATTTTGCTAATTGATATGTCAGAGATTTTGTCTTAATCATAAAAGGATATTTGACATAAATCAAAGGGTTCTACAATTGCTCTATTATTTTTGATAAATAACTTTGTCTTAAGTGTAAATGGAAATTTTTCTTTCAGTCCTGCACTCAAATGTACTTTTATTTACTCTTTGAATATCCAGGTCTTACCTAGGTTATGGATTTCTCAGACTGGAAGACAGGTTAACAGATTAAGATTTTAACTTGTGTTTTAACACTAGTGGTTTAGCTTGGCATGACTATCATACTTTAATCACAAAATTAACAAAATCAGGTGTTTCAGATCATTTGAATGAAAGAAGTGAAGGGAGGGAAACCCTAAGGCTTTTACTACTGCCACAATTTCAGAATAAGATGTTCTAGTTTAAGTGAGTAGAATTTTTCAGGCTTAAAAATGGATGGTACCTATAAATAAACATGTAAACTTCTCCTAAATTTAACATTACTTTTGTTAAAATGCAAAACATCTTTTCCTGTGCAGAGAAGGGCTCTTTGATTTCTACAAAGGATAAATTCTGAAACAAACAAACAAAAAAACCAACAACCCTTGAAGGTTTTGTAAAATAAGTATTTAAATGATCGGTTAAAACCACTGTTTTCACTTCTTGAAACATGTCACATTGTTTGCTGTTCAGACTGGCTGCCTCAAGCTAATGTCCAAAAAAATTCACAGCAAATTTATATATTTCAGTTCCTATTTTCTCCAATCCTATATAGTTATAATTCTAAAGCTTAAGAACTGATAATGGAGAGAAATAATTCTTGATTTTTGCTTAGCTTTAAGGTCTTTGCCCCTCTGAAAAATTTCTAAGGAAATACTTTAATATAGTTAACTATTTTCAGTATCGAATGGGTGTAGTTTTATACTTAGTAGACATAAAACTCTTATTTCAAATTTCTACTAATTGAAAAGATGAGATAATATTAACCTTATATATCTGAAAGACATACCTAAAACCTTAATTAGTTTTGTTTAGGGGTTTCATATTTGTTAGTTTATTTTTAACTGCAGGTGTGCAATTTCAGTATTTGTTTTTATGGCAATTTCACAGGCATACCAGTGATGTAAGGAAAAGAAGCTTCAAACAAGGCCTTCTTTTGATACTTAATTTTGTTCTCCACTTTAAAACCACATATGTACTAAAAAGAAAATACTAGAACATGTCAATTTCAAACATATGATTGTTGAAAAGAAATTCAGTACCAAACAGAAAGTGGTTAATTTAATATGCAAGGAAAATGGATCATTTTAGTTATGCCATTTTGTTTGTGAAGAAAAATACCTGGTTAACTATAGAAATTCTGGAATTAAAATATAAACCATGGTTGTGTTCTCATAGCCAAAACCAGAGTGATGTGACTTCCACAAGATGGTTTCATTTTCCAGTAATGTTACTCATTTGACTGCCTTCAAGGAAATACTGAGTTGGCCAAAAAGTTCTTTTGGGGTTTTCCATATGATGTTACAAGAAACCAAAATGGAGTTTTTGGCCAACCCAATAGCTTGGCAATTATGATCGATGGTAGGAGATGTCTTTGCAGTGCCCATTGTCAATCAGTTTTTAAAAACTTTTTATTTTGTATTGGAGTAGAGCCAGATAATAATGCTGTGACAGTTTCAGGTGGACAGCAAAGGGCTCAGCCATACATATATGTGTATCTGTTCTCTTAGATCAACTGATTTACTATTTAAGTAGTTGTTACAGTGGTCAACAATACTAATTTTGGAAAGAGAAGCTTTCAGGCAGATTCCTGAATTAGACTTGTGGAATCCTGAGCCCTTTAAGACCATGACTTCTTTTGTGGATGCCCCCCTGCCAGCCCTATACCAGCCCCAGCTCTATTGAGACACAGTTGTTATTGATCACTGTGTACATTTAAGGTGTATGTGTTGATTTGATACATGTATATATTGTGAAGTGATTACCACACTAGAGTTCATCACCACACATAATTACCATTTTGGACAGAGGAAAAACATTTAAGACCTACTTTCTTAGCAACGTTCAAGTATATAACAAAATCTACTTCACTGTAATCACTATATACATTAGATATCCAGAACATATTCATCCTGTAGGTGGACATTTGCACCCTTTGACCAAAATCGCCCTATTTTTGGCACCCCTCTGGCTACCACCATTCTACTTTCTGCAGCTACAAGTTTGGCTTAAGATTCCACATATAAGTAAGATTGTACAGTATTTGTCTTTCTCTTTCTCAGATTTATTTCACTTAGCAGGATATCCTCAAGGTCTAGCCGTGTTGTCACAAATGGGAGGATTCCCTTCTTTCCATTGACTACATGTGCCATGTCTTCTTCATCCATTCATATGGATCCATTTCATGTTTCCATAATACTAATTGGCATCGTTTCACTTCAACAGGAAGAACTTTTCTCAGCATTTCTTGGAAGACAGGTCTAGTGGTGATGGACTCCCTCAGCTTTTGTTTTCCTGGAAAAGTACTCATCTGTCCATTTCTGAAGGACAAATTTGCTGGATGAAGTATCCTTGGTTGGCAGTAACTTTTTCCTTTCAGAACTTGAAAAATATCATCCTACCCTCTCCTAGCCTGTAAGATTTCTGCGGATAGCATCCCACAGATCATATAGGCTTTCTTCACTCTTCATCCTTATCTTCTCCTCTGACTCGATAATTTCAAAGGTCTAGTATTTTAATGCAGATTATTTCTTCTCCTTGATCCATTCTGTTTTTAATACTCTCTATTTCAGTTTTAACTTCATTCATTGTATTCGTAAGTGCCAGAAAATGTTTGGTTCTTTTTATGAGATTTCCATCTCTGTTTAACTCCTCATTTTGTCTGTGTATTATTTTCCTGATTTTACTAAATTTTCTGTTTTATTGTAGCTCATTGAGCTTCCTTAGAAAAGCTGTTTTGAATTCTTTATTAGATAAATTGCAGATCTCCATGTCTTTCTTACTATAAGATTATTATGATCCTTTGGGGGTGTCATATTTCCTTCATTTTTCATGTTCCTTGAAATTTTGCATTACTATCTTCACATTTTAAATGGCAGCCACCTTCAACCAATTTTACTGATTGAGGGTGAGAAATACTTTCCATCTGTCCTGCTAGAGATTCTGAGGCTTTCACAGACCTTCTATGGATATACCTGCTCTGCAATTCTGGCTCACATATATGACAGAATTCATAACCACATATGTCTTTTCCCCATCATGTAACACACAAGGCCAGGTGCTAACAGTCTCTCATTTGATTTCCCAATGGTGGTGCTACTTGTGGTCTCCCCCTGGCCCACAAACTCTGGCTGGCTTTCTGCACAAGCTCACTAGCCCTCTGTGAGAGCTGACTCTCACTGCCTTCAGCAGCAAGCACACACATCCAGCTACAGGATGGAGGAGAGTGTGGCTGAGGCACATGGAGCACAGGAGGTGCCTGTGGCCCAGTGGGGGATCCACAGGCTAAATATCTCTAGGGATCTGTTGGCAGGCTTTTTCATGAAGTCCATGATGTGGTTAGTAGGGTCTGTTTGCCTGTAATGCCCTCTCAGAATCCTATCTGCAGCTCCCTCAGCCTCTTCCTGCCTCCATCATTCAGCTCACAACTCAGTACTCTGGATAGAGCAAGAGAGAAATGGGCCTCTTTGGGAGCATCCTGTGCTGCTGGGAAATATAGTACCTCATCATATGCTCTCACTTTTCCCTGCATTAGAAATCAAGGGTGAGAAAGTCTCACTTGGCACTGAGCTTTGCCACCTTGTGGAAGGTGACATGAATAAATCAAACTATTCCTCTTACCCTCTTCAATGCATTCAAACTTGTATAATTTTTGTTCCAATAGCATGCTGGAACTTCTCCACTGGACTTCTGGACTTCCCCCAAGGCTTTCTTGTCTGTGGGTGATTATCCAAAACAAGTGTTCTCCAGGGGATCCTAGACTGCAGCTGACAGGGGCTGGAGCCAGCTCATAGGCCACTGCAAGGTCCACAGACAGAACACAGGTCTGTCTGCCCATTACCTGATACATGGGTGGGTAAAATTCCTCCCAAGTCCCTTGGTATGTGAGGCTGGATCCCACAGCTCCCACAAAGGCATTTCATCCAGGTATGGAGGCCAAATTGTTCTTGAGATGGGCATATAAACAAACGACATATTATAGGGCCATCTAGCTGATGTGTGAACTCCCATTTTTGTCTTTTTAGCATTTTAAAAAATATATTTCTTTCTTTCTTTGCCTGCACTGGGTCTTAGCTGTAGCAGGTGAGACCTTTAGTTGCAGCATGCAGGATCTGATTTCCTGACCAGGGATAGAACATGAGCTGGGAGTGCAGGGAAGTCCTCTCAACTCCCTTTTAATACCAAGATACAGTTATACTAAAATGGCTGTAGAGATATAATTCATGGACAGTTGTTGGTAAAGTTGGGGCAGACAGGGGAAAATAAGTGATGTATGTTATCCAGAGCTTCCCATAAGCCCTGAGAAGAATTTAATCTGTGGCAGTCTTCCAGGGAGACAGTCTTGGAAATTGGGCATCAGGCCTGGCCCTGTACTATTTAACTTATTCTTGTACTCTTAATGAAAGCAGAAGGCAAATGAACAATCCAGTTTTCTTTTAGAACAACTTCTGTTCAACAGTGAGTCAGATGAAAGGTGAGCATATTTTCAGAGCTCAATCATATCCCATTCATAGCTGCAAGCTACAAAGATAAAACTCCTTGGGCTAACTGAAGTTCTCCCTGACTTGACGAACAGAAATATCTTACTTTTTCGATGAAGAAACTCTGCAACCAAAGCTGCTACATGGACATAACACATTGCTGCCTGAAAAAGGAGACAAGGAACCGTGAGATTGTGCTCCAGGGGTTTGGGAAGGCTTGTGTTTAGAACAAAGTCATAAGTAGTCACCTCTGAAAAATCTCCATTTTTTATATGAATCTTGGCCATACTATCAAGCCAGGTTTTCCTGAGCTCTGGGGTACTTGCGTAGGACTTGGCTAAGCTATACTGGAGATCAATTAGCATTTCGGGGTCCTTCTCATGCTCCTTCATTTGAGCTGTGGCCATAAGAACAGTACGGATTCTCTTGGTCAAGTCTTTGACTTCTGAGGGAAAAGCAGTTGCCTAATATCAAAACAAACAAAAAAGACATGTTTTTCAATGTTATCCATGTGCTGTAAACCTAAGCAGCCCATCCTGGGAATAACATAGAACTTTTACCCCTTGTTAGAAATCTTGGTGTTAGGTTCTTGGTTCTTGGCATGTGGGCATGCCTCAAGAGTTTTAAATTAATTCTTTAAACAATATTCTACTATCTCAGGCTTCAAAAGCACTGAGTTTGATGGTAGTATATTCCTAACACATAAAAGTATAGACTCTGGAGCCAGACTACCTGGTTTTGAACCCCACCTCCTCTGCTGTCAGTTCAATGTCAATTAAGGTAATCCATATTCACTTTTACTGTGTAATTTTAGTTACAATAATAACTAAAAATTGATATCTTACTATGTACCAAGCAGAGGCCTGGGCACTTTACATGTTTAAAGTTTATAACAACATTATGAATTAAGACTATCATAATTCATTTTACTAATGGGAAAACTGAGATACACAGCAGTTAAGTAGTCTGGCCAAAGTTGTGAAGTTGGTAAGTAGTAGAGACAGGACTGACATCCAGGCAGTTAGGCTACAGAGCTCATGACCTTAGTCATTCTTCCATCCACCCACTACCATATGCATTAACATGAAAACAAATTTCAAATTATGGAAATAAGAGTTTATGAATCACAGAACACTCTCAACAAGTTAAATACATCATTACTTTCTCTTAAAGGGTTGCTTTTGTCTTCAAAAATAGGAAGTTAGAGTTTCCTATTCACCCCACTGGAGTAATCACAATTATATGTAGGGTTCTGAGAAGAGGAGTAGGGACAGGTACAGGCCTTAGGGAGCTTTTCAATGTGAATATCACCAAAGGTGGAGAAAATAATTTTCAAAAGAGTCTTCTTTAAAGATGACTTTTAAAAATTGTTATTGGTGTGTGTGTGTGTGTGTGTATAAAGTCTCTTCATATACATTAATAGAGGTTTCATTTACTGGGAGAAATCTATACCTTTGTTGTAATAGAGTTTATTGGTAATGATTGCCCTACCAGAATAAAACTGTCATTTCACAAATGAATCATGAAAAATATTTCCTATCACGGAGGGCTAAAACAGACCCCATTTACTTTGTAAAAGCTGGCAGTCTAACTTTTATATAACATGGAATTAAGGATGGTAAAAAATGGAAAATACTCTTAGGGTATGAGTAAAAGATGCTAAAGGACATAAGCTATTTCTGTGCTCATGGGATTAGTTGGAGCATATACTGATTTCCTAAGGAACCAGTAGAACTGGCTGAAAAGTTCTACTTTCCCAGCCTGAGACTGGCTGGCACTATTCAGTGTTTTTTGTTTTCTTCAGTCTAAGCAACATTCCTATGGGAATATGTTTTGGTACAAAGATTCGACACGTCGCAAACATCAAGTATGGTATGACTGCAAACTTTTTTTTCCAGATTTTACACAAATTGTCAAATTATGCTGGAAGATGACCTTTCCCAAGAATGGGGACGATTCCTCTGGGAGGAAACATTCTCTATTGGCAAAGGAGTCTTCTTCCCTTCTACATGTACATCACTAAAGAACAGAACCCACTCTCCATACAACAGAACAAATAAACTTTTACAACGTTTTAGGTTTTAAATATATAGGTAGGTCTGAGGAGTGGTGGTCAGGGTCATGGGTTTGACCTCAGCCAATGGTTACCTAAGAACGATAGCCTTGGACATGGGTTTGCCAATGAGTATCTCTGGCATGCCCCAGTTACCAGATGATTCTTTCATCTCGGAATATAATGTTGTAATGAATCCCTTCTGTGCCATTTCTCATCTGCTGACAAAAGGATCCAGCAGCTATCAGCAACTCTAGAAAGTGATGTTTTGTGAAATTTCCAACTGAGTGTTTAATTAACCAATCTTATAAAAGGTAACAACGGTTGAGAAAAAACCCATTTCTTTGTTGAGTAAGTTTAAAATGCAACCCCAGAAAAAATTGAAATCCTATCATACTTACGTATACACAGTACAGTCATTCATCCATGCATTCAACTAATACTGAATATCTACTGTGTACCTGGCAGTCTTCTAGGTGCTAGAGGTACAGGGATGGACTAGACAAAGCCTTGACCTCTGAAGCTCACATTCTGTACACTTGATACTATATAAAAGTTCTGAATCCAATGCACAGTTTACCTTGAGAAGTGAAACTCCCCTGACAGTGAACATGGTCCTAATTTTTCACTTAAAGTGAGAACATACCTTCATAGGTCTGTCACTGTTTGCAAAGTTATTGATAATGAATAAAGACTCCTGAAATCTCGATCCTCCGCTTAGTGCTACATCTGCTATCAGCTGGCTTACAGCAATTATTATCTGTGGAAAGAAGAAAACACCATCTTTCAAATGTCTTTTGAACACATGTTGCTTGTTCTCTTCAATGTACAAACCCATAGGCATTCATACGAAATGCTTCTTTTAAAGATATTAGAGTTCCAAGAAAAGCTACTTTCTTCTTATATGAGGGATTTAAATTCTTCTATTGAAATAGCAATGGTAGGGGCTTCAGAATCTGCCTGCCAACGCTGGAGACATGGGTTCGATTCCTGGTTCGGAAAGATCCCACATGCCACAGAGCACTGAGCCACAACGAGTGCCTCTGCACTCTAGAGCCCGTGAGCTATAACTACTGAGCCCACATGCCACGGCTACTGAAGCCTGCGTGTCCTAGAGTCCATGGTCTGCAACATGAGAAGCCACCGCAATGAGAAGCTGGCACACAGCAATGAAGAGCAGCCCCTACTCATTGGAAATAGAGAAAAGGCTACACAGCAATGAAGAATCCAGCACAGGCAAAAATAAACAAAAAAAAATTTTAGCTAAAGACAAAGTCATATCATAAAAAAGAAATATCAACTTCAGTAAAGCTACAAGATACAAACAAACTTAATACAGAGAAATCCCTTGCATTCCTATACACTAACAATGAAAAATCAGAGAGAAATTAAGGAACAACTCCTTCACTACTTCAACAACAACAGTAAAAACCTAGGAATAAACCTACCTAAAGGGACAAAAGACTCAAAGGCAGAAAACTATAAGACACTGATGAAAGAAATCAAACACAACACAAATAGATGGAGAAATACACCATGTTCGTGGATTGGAAAAAAAATCAATATTGGGAAAATGACCATACCCATACTACCCAAAGTAATCTACAGATTCAATGCAATCCCTATCAAATTACCAATGGCATTTTTCACAGAACTAGAACAAAAAATTTTACAATATGTATGGAAATACAAAAGACCCCAAATAGCCAAAGCAACCTTGATAAAGAAAAAATGGAGCTAGAGGAATCAACCTTGCTGACTTCTGACTATACTACAAAGCTACAGTAATGAAGACAGTATGGTATTGGCACAAAACCAGAATTATAGATCAATGGAGGTTCCTAGTTTCAAATTTTATTCAGAGTTCTCTTGGTTTGATGTGAAAAATCTTCCAAACACATAGCACAGCTAGAGCTGAAACCGTTTTCATAATTAGTGAACTGATACAATGGTAAATACAGGTATCTGCCTTCAGTATGTTTGCTAGTTAGTAGTTTTGGCAAAGTTGGGAATAAATGACATTTCTTTGATGGTTTCTTATTTCTTTTCACTAGTCTATCTCAGTGTGCTGGACTTCCAACTCCAGTGCCTCAGCTCTCTCCTTTGTTTCTGACTAGGGCCCATCTAAATAATGCCATGTAATGGTGCTTCTAGGCCTCAATGATGGCTCAGCTGTAAAGAATCTGCCTGCAGTTCAGGAGATGTCGGTTTGATCCCAGGGTCAGGAAGATACCCTGGAAGAAGGCATGGCAAGCCACTCCAGTATTTTTGGCTGGAGAATCCCATTAAGAGAGGAGCCTGGTAATCTACAGTCCGTAGGGTCGCAAAGAGTCAGACACGACTGAAGCAACTGAGCATGTATGCATGGGACTTTTAAATCTCTCAGGCTCCCGTTAATGAATGCTTATATGATTCAGGCTAAGGTGATAGTGGCCAGAAGCTTTACCCCTGGTCCTGATAAGCAAGATACTGTAGGAGTTGGGTGTAGGCTCTTGAGTCCAACTGACCTAGATTCAAACTTTGACTTTATCAACTACGCACTGAATGGCTTTGAGAAAATGAGTAAACCCCCTGTGCCTCACTTTCCTTAAAGGCAATATAGGGATAATAACAATACCTACATTATAGAGCGTTGTGAGGATTTAAAAGATCATAATCATAATACTACAAGTTAATCAGCTTATTTAGCACTTAGAACCAGAGTCTGCAATTTATTAATTCATTTCTATTTGAATTTTATTTTTAAACTTTACAATATTGTATTAGTTTTGCCAAATATCAAAATGAATCTGCCACAGGTATACATGTGTTCCCCAGCCTGAACCCTGCTCCCTCCTCCCTCCCCATGCCATCCCTCTGGGTCGTCCCAGTGCACCAGCCCCAAGCATCCAGTATCATGCATTGAACCTGGACTGGCGACTCGTTTCATACATGATATTATACATGTTTCAATGCCATTCTCCCAAATCTCCCCACCCTGTCCCTCTCCCACAGAGTCCATAAGACTGATCTATACATCAGAGTCTCTTTTGCTGTCTCGTACACAGGGTTATTGTTACGATCTTTCTAAATTCCATATATATGTGTTAGTATACTGTATTGGTGTTTTTCTTTCTGGCTTACTTCACTCTGTATAATAGGTTCCAGTTTCATCCAACTCATTAGAACTGATTCAAATGTATTCTTTTTAATGGCTGAGTAATACTCCATTGTGTATATGTACCACTGCTTTCTTATCCATTCATCTGCTGATGGACATCTAGGGTGCTTCCATGTCCTGGCTATTATAAACAGTGCTGCGATGAACATTGGGGTACACGTGTCTCTTTCAATTCTGGTTTCCTCAGTGTGTATGCCTAGCAGTGGGATTGCTGGATCATAATGCAGCTCTATTTCCAGTTTTTTAAGGAATCTCCACACTGTTCTCCATAGTGGCTGTACTAGTTTGCCTTCCCACCAACAGTGTAAGAGGGTTCCCTTTTCTCCACACCCTCTCCAGCATTTATTGCTTGTAGACTTTTGGATTGCAGCCATTCTGACTGGCGTGAAATGGTACCTCATAGTGGTTTTGATTTGCATTTCTCTGATAATGAGTGATGTTGAGCATCTTTTCATGTGTTTGTTAGCCATCTGTATGTCTTCTTTGGAGAAATGTCTATTTAGTTCTTTGGCCCATTTTTTGATTGGGTCATTTATTTTTCTAGAGTTGAGCTGTCAGAGTTGCTTGTATATTTTTGAGATTAGTTGTTTGTCAGTTGCTTCATTTGCTATTATTTTCTCCCATTCTGAAGGCTGCCTTTTCACCTTGCTAATATTAGAATATAGGACTTGAGACAAATTGATGTTTTAACACAGAAGAATGGACCCTAATAGGGAAATTCAAAAATATCAGCACACTAATTGCAGAAATGCTTTGGAAGAAGGTGGTATTCAAGTGACATCTCAATGAAAGCAAGTATTAGACACCCTAACATATAATGCTAGACCTAGTATCCAAAAATAACTAGATACAACATTTTACAGAAAGCATATACTTCTATCAGAGTTTCACATCTCTTATGACGTTTCTAAAAAGCTACTTATGGCCATTTCTTTATTTATAACCCAGTCTCCAACAAACAAATGCAATGGGACTGATCATGGCAGTAAAGATAGAAATATGACCAAGCATTTCCCATATTACAAAGAGGGCAACTGAGCCAAGAACTCCCAACTGTGTTTCAGTTCACACCTGTTTCATCACATAAGCAAAAAATTATGGAGATGTTGAATAACAACTGCCATATACTAAGTGTCTATTATGAGCTAGGCATTTTGTGCCTGGCACTACACACACTTTATTTTTAACCCTCATTATAAACCCCACAAGCTAAAACATACTTGGCCTCATTTTACAGATGAGGCAAATAGTTAAGACAAACTGAGTAACTTCCCTGCCACTGCTGCTGCTGCTAAGTCGCTTCAGTCGTGTCCAACTCTGTGCAACTCCATAGACGGCAGCCCACCAGGCTCCCCCGTCCCTGGGACTCTCCAGGCAAGAACACTAGAGTGGGTTGCCATTTCCTTCAATGCATGAAAGTGAAAAGTGAAAGTGAAGTCGCTCAGTCGTGTCCGACTCCTAGTGACCCCATGTACTTGCAGCCCACCAGGGTCCTCCATCCATAGGATTTTCCAGGCAAGAGTACTGGAGTGGGGTGCCATTGCCTTCTCCGGAGTAACTTCCTTAGAGTCACATATTAAGTAAGTAGCTAAGCTATGATTGAAGTCCAGGTAGGTATGTTTCCAAAGTCCATGTTTTCCACTAAACTTTGAGACTTCACTCATTTCTTAACTAACTGGGCATGCCGGAACATGATAAAACACAAGTAACTTCATTTGTTACTTAATCATCTCTTTAATACTCACCATAACCATATGAGGTAGGTATGGATATTTACCACTGTTTTACTTATGAAGCATCTGAGGTACTGAGAGACCAAAGAAGTCCTTGCTAAGGTCACACAGTATGTGATACTTGTGGGATCTGAAAACTATGCTCTTAATATCTCTGTTCTCAAGCCGTGTTGTCCAGTAGAAATAGGATATGAGTCCCATGTGTAATATTGAATTGTCTAGCAGCCACATTAAAAAGTAAAACGACACAAGTGAATTTTGATTTATTTTACTTAAACCAATATATCCAAAATATCATTTGAGCATATAGTCAATATAAAGCAATTGAGATATTTTACTTGTTTGCACTAAATGTTCAAAAGTCAATATGTCCTGAATTGAGACTAGCCACATTTCAAGTACTAGATGGCCACCTGTGGCTAGTAGCTTTGTATTAGACTGGGGAGGTCTAGATCTTAATGTAGAGAGGCTAAAGATTGAACAGAAGAAAGAGAAGCTTCGGTGTTCACTGACCTGCAGATGTGTCCTTAAAAACGTTTTCCTTTTGGTGTACTCAAAGTTGTTTCTCATCAGAAGATACAAAAGCGCAGAGGCTTCATTCCTGGTTGAGCTAATCTTTGATGTGCAGCACTTTAGAACCTCGTAGCAAAATGCAGCACACATGTTTACCCTTCCTTTGAAAAAGGCCGAGGGAAACTAAACAATAGGAAAAACATAAAGAATTATCTGAAAAACCATAAAACAGAAGTCAATCAACTATCAAGTGCCTACATTATTCTACCTAAAACTAAGCTGGGTGCGTTGAGGATACACAATCAACATAAGATTAGGGCACCGCTCTGGAGAACCCAAGCTAGATAAAAACATACAGACCAGCATGTATTAATGAACGACTGAAATGATGACTCATTTCATGATGATGGTCTCAATTTGGGCCATAAAAATGGGAAGGCCAATCTGCATTACTTACTCTTTTGCTTTATATTTAAACAGTTCCTTACGTTGTAAACTTCCAAATGCTGTGAACATTATATCTATTCAGCAAAGAAAGTTGATCTTTTAACAAAATGGCATATAGATGAAGTGTAGACACACAAACATAAACACGTGCATCCTCTACTCATAAACAGTGCTGAGTAAAATACAGGTTGGCATAGAAAAAGTACACAAGTGACTATCTAATGCTCAAAACAGGCAAGGGACTGCTACTTTTGGAATGTATTCAGTCTGCTTTGTGGAATATAAGCTGTACATAGAACATAGGCTTATTGCAAACTTCCATGCTGACATGTCTCGGCAAGTGAGTACTTAGCTGCTCCAGGGTACACAGTGCATTTTTTCAGGGAGTGTGAAGCTAGATTCTTTCAAAATCATTCTCAGGAATATTGGATTTAAACCCATATTATAGGAATCAACGTAAGGCTAGGGCCTAATTTCAATATTATTTCTCAGAAATATTGAATTTAAGCCCATATTATAGGAATCTATCTTCTTTTTATCACCTTAACACTAAGTACAATGCTTCTTACTGTTTATGCGTCTTCATCTATTAATGAACATTTAATAAATGTTTTCTAGCTGGCATTGAAAAAATCTCATCAATGGTTTCACCAGATCAAATAAACCTTGTTGGGCAAGATACTCCTGTATGAAAATACAGGAAGGGAAGGCACAGCAGTAGAGTAGTTAATCTGCTATAGGAAGTCTTCTGTCACTTCTCTGAGTGGGCAATGACCAAAATTATCAATGACCTTGTAATGCCAATTCCAATGGACTCCCTTTCCACCTTATCTTGTTAGGCCACTCTGTATTGCATAATAATGCTGATACTCTCTTCTCCTTTGCTTCTTTCTTGCCTTTCTTCTATATCTGTGACTGCTGCCTTTCATCTCCTCCATAGACTTCTCTTCCAACCCCTTCTATGTTGCTTTTCCCCAACATACTGCTCTAAACTTTTTGTTGTTGTTCTTGCTCTTCCAGGGGAACTTAAACCACTCCCATGGCTCCAACTGCCACTGGTATGCTGATGAGCTCCCTAATTCACTCTGTTCCAACTAAACTGAACTTTCAGTTCCCAGAATTTCAAGCTCTATCCCTTCTCCCTAGAATGTTCTTCCTTGAGCTTTTCAAATGGCTGGCCCCTTTTCATGTTTCAGGTCTCATTTTAGAAGTGACAAACCCAGATTCCAACTACATGACGTTCTAGAAAAGCAAGACTGGGGAGACAGTAAAAAGACTGTAGATTTCCAGGGGGTGGTGGGGAGGGGAGTGGTGAATTGGTGGAGATTTTTAGGGCAGTTAAAATACTTCGTTTGATACTAAGATGGGAACATGTCATTTTTCCAAACCCATGGGATATGCACTGAGAATGAGTCTTAATGTGCACTGTGCACCTTGCAACACTGTTGTTGTTTAGTTGCTAAGTCGTGTCTGACTCTTTCCCGATCACATGGACTTCAGCCTGCCAGGCTCCTCTGTTCATGGGATTTCCAAGGCAAACATACTGGAGCGGGTTGCCATTTCCTTCTGTAGGTGATCTTCCCAGTGCAGGGATTGAACCTGACTCTCTTGTATTATCAGCCAAGTTCTTTTTACCACTGACCCACCAGGGGAGCCCATGAGGAAGATTATTATGTGTCAATGTAAATTCATCAGTTGTAATAAATGCAGCACTCTGGTGGCAGATGTTGATAATCAGGGAGACTGTATGTATGGTTGTGGGGGTGGGGATATATAGGAAACTTCTGTATTTCCCATTGTATTTTGCTGTGAATTTAAAATTGGTTTCAAAACATAGAGTCTTAATTTAAAAAGTTAAAATATAAAAATAAGTGACAGACCCATCAAAAGTAACCCCCACAAATCATTATCCTCTATTTCACCCCCTTGGTTCCTTCTAAGAACTTGTTCCGATTACCATTTTATTTACTAATTTATTTTCTCTCCCCCTTCCACCCACTGAAATCTGCATGACAGCAGAGATTATGCTTCTGTACTATATTCAAAGAGATTTTCCCATACCTGCAACAATTTTCTTAGTACAAATCTAATTATGTTGCTTTCCTGCTCCCCAACACCTAAAAGATGAAATCTAATTGAAAAACATGAGGATACAACCATCTGGTCCTCACTGACTTCTTCAGTCTCATCTCAGTTGCTGAGTACAAACTAAATCCTAACTTGAGTGCTGCAGAGAAATGTTGCTCAATTAGTGTTTCCTGTCCTTCCATTTACCCTCAGTTCTCTGTAGGCTTCCTTTATCCTAATGGTATTTGTAGGTGCGCATCAATGTGTGCTTTCCTCTACTGGACAATAAGTCTTCACACTGTATCCTTGACACAAAGTCTGACACCAGGAATTACCCATCCAGTCACTGTTCATTAAATGAATTATTTCTGAATCTCGTTCCCTTAGTTTCTTGTCATATGTTTCCACTGAACTCAGTTTTCCATTTATTTCTTTATTCACAAAATTGCATTAAAGAATGGCAATTTAAAAATAAACCTTCAAAATCATCTACTTTTCTATGAATTTGGGACAATAAGTTGCCATGCAAATAATGACAAAAAAAAGTTGCTCAGCTAGCCTATTCCAAGAATCAGTTAACTGAATTTGTCTTGTTGGAGTTACACATACCAGAGTGGAAGCCTAGACTGTGCCTTTCCATAATTTTAACTCCGTCTAGGTTTCTGATGCTTAACAGACCAGCAATAAATTTTTGCTGAGTCATATTTGTTCCTAAAAACCTAGTCTGAAGTTTTAGTTTACATGAAGTAAATGGCCTGAAAATCTGGAGCCCAAAGATACAATTAGCACTGAAAGGAAGGATTCATCCATCTATACATGTATTAAGTGCCTACCACTTGCAAGATACCATACAAGGCCCTGGGGTTTTGTAACTTGTCTCTGCTTTGAAAGTGATTACACATGAGTGCACTCACAATTTATATATCTTCAGCATGATAATACTTTAAAAAGAAACCAAAGAGAAGAAATATTGGCCGTTGATAACTTTACCATGACACTCCTCAAAGGAGCCTACTGGGGGAAAAAAAAAAAAACAGGAATAACAAAATGAAATTAAAAGCACGTGCTGATTTTAGGGAATTCATGGTCAGGCCCTCTTTCTGTATTTTGCTGTTCTGTATTAATGTTTACAAAGGCAAGATTTAATGGCTTCATTAGCTGAGGTTTGGAGATCCTGTTCCCCTGATCTTTCTTACCAAGAAGCAAGGCCACTCGCAGCCGCAAAGATTTGTTCCTTACCTTACTAATGAACGCTCGAAGTGAGGCAAATACATGTTTCAGCGACACTTCAGACTGCCCATTTTTAAGAAAAGCAAGATGAATATCAAATACTTTTTTCATTAATGGGTTGTGGCCATCATTATTTAAAAGTTGACTCTAGAAAACATAAAAAAGCTTTTTTTGACAAATAGTTTATGCTGCTCCCCCTAAAATGAGAGAACAGTCTTTACCAATACCTATTCATCAAACCACTGCTTGAAAAATAACAATAAGAAGCTTGCTGCTGCTGCTGCTAAGTTACTTCAATCCTGTCTGACTTTGTGCGACCCCATAGACGGCAGCCCACCAAGCTCCTCTGTCCCTGGGATTCTCCAGACAAGAATACTAGAGTGGGTTGCCATTTCCTTCTCCAATGCATGAAAGTGAAAAGTGAAAGTGAAGTCGCTCAGTCGTGTCCGATTCTTAGCGACCCCATGGACTGCAGCCCACCAGGCTCCTCCATCCATGGGACTTTCCAGGCAAGAGTACTGGAGTGGGGTGCCATTGCCTTCTCCTATAGCTTTTGTATTTCTCTGACAGAAACAAAGTAATGTAAGAATTAAGGAAAACATCAATTCTATTTTAAAATTCTATTATCCAATTTGTTTTAAAATGTATGTTTAGTGTATGTCTAGCCACTGGAGACAATTAAACCCTCTATGAGTAGAGATAATAACAGGTATCACAATTGAAAGACTACACAAACTGTTTAAAGGTTCCTTAGATACTAATTAGGAATAGGCTGCAGAATCTCTTTATGAAGTATTAAATTTGTTCTGATTAATGTGCAACTCAAATTCATTTTTATTGTGCCAGTAAATAAAGACGTTTGATTTCAAAATGTGCACTCTTATTCCTTGCTTCTATTCAAATATTTCTTAATTTATTTAATATACATCTCTTGGTAGATGACAGGCACTATCCTAAGTGCTTTAGAAATTTTAACTCACTGTTTTATTGTGAGACTGGAGGTGGAAAGGGGGACTGACTGCATATGGGCACCAAGGATCTTTTTGAGATAATGGGAATGATTGGATTGTAATGACTGCACAACTCTGTAAACTTACTAAAGTAAAGATATAAAAGAAACTAGAAACTGTAGAGACGAAGATTGCCGGGAGAAATGTCAATAACCTCAGATATGCAGATGACACCACCCTTATGGCAGAAAATGAAGAGGAACTAAAAAGCCTCTTGATGAAAGTGAAAGTGGAGAGTGAAAAAGTTGGCTTAAAGCTCAACATTCAGAAAACGAAGATCATGGCATCTGGTCCCACCACTTCATGGGAAATAGATGGGGAAACAGTGGAAACAGTGTCAGACTTTATTTTTCTGGGCTCCAAAATCACTGCAGATGGTGACTGCAGCCATGAAATTAAAAGACGCTTACTCCTTGGAAGGAAAGTTATGACCAACCTAGATAGCATATTGAAAAGCAGAGACATTACTTTGCCAACAAAGGTTCGTCTAGTCAAGGCTATGGTTTTTCCAGCGGTCATGTATGGATGTGAGAGTTGGACTGTGAAGAAGGCTGAGCGCTGAAGAATTGATGCTTTTGAACTGTGGTGTTGGAGAAGACTCTTGAGAGTCCCTTGCACTGCAAGGAGATCCAACCAGTCCATTCTGAAGGAGATCAGCCCTGGGATTTCTTTGGAAGGAATGATGCTAAAGCTGAAACTCCAGTACTTTGGCCACTTCATGCCAAGAGTTGACTCATTGGAAAAGACTCTGATGCTGGGAGGGATTGGGGGCAGGAGGAGAAGGGGACGACAGAGGATGAGATGGCTGGATGGCATCACTGACTCGATGGACGTGAGTCTCAGTGAACTCCGGGAGTTGGTGATGGACAGGGAGGCCTGGCGTGCTGTGATTCATGGGGTCGCAGAGTCGGACACGACTGAGTGACTGATCTGATCTGATCTATTGGTTTGTGACCCTTTTTGTTTAAAAAAGAATGCATTGGATAATGTCTTCAGCCCTGCTCTCCTGTCCTTTAAGAAACCAATTAGTAGGTTACAAATTGGCCGTAAGTAACAACAAAAAACCAAAACCATATGACTATTTGTAAGAGATTTAATGGTAACACTGATAGCCAGAATCCAAGAATGGTGCTCCATCTTTCTGGCTCCTCCCTTGCAGTCAAGTGAAGTGAAGTCTCTCAGTCTGTGTCCGACTCTTTGCAACCCCGTGGACTATAGCCTACCAGGCTCCTCGGTCCTTGGGATTTTCCAGTTAAGAGTGCTGGAGTAGGTTGCCATTTCCTTCTCCAGGGGATCTTCCTGACCCAGGGATCAAGCCCAGGTCTCCCACATTGCAGGCAGACACTTTACCGTCTGAGCTATCAGGGAAGCCCAAAACCATATGCATATTTGTAACAGATTTAATGGTAACACTGATAGCCAGAATCCCAGAATGGTGCTCCATCTTTCTGTCTCCTCCCATAGTCTACTTAAAAGCATGGGGAGGTGGTTAGAAGCAAGGACTCTTGTGATAACTAGCCAAGATTAAATTCCTGATCTGCTACTGACTAGCTATGTGACATTAAGTTCCCTGTGAGCTTCACTTTTCTCACTTTAAAATGGGAAAAATAATAGTATCTACATCACAAAGCTAGTATGAGGATTAAAGGTGAGTTAATACTTGTGCTTTTAAGTTGACTGAGGTTTAATTTACATACAACAAAATTTACCTATTTTAAATGTATCATTCAGTTATTTTTAGTAAAGTTACAGAGTCGTGCAGTCATTGCAATCCATTCATTCCCATCATCTCAAAAAGATCCTTGGTGCCCATCTGCAGTGCTCTTTTCCACCTCCAGTCCCACAACAGAAAAGTGAGTTAATATTTCTAAAGCACTTAGGATAGTGCCTGTCATCTAACAGAGATGTCAACTAACAAGAGATGTGTGTTACATAAATAAGAAATGTCTGAATAGGAGGAAGAAATAACAATGCAAACCTTGAGACCAAATGTCTTATTTACTGGCAAAATAAAAAATGAATTTGGGTTGAATTTTAATCAGAACAAACTTAATACTTCATACAGAAATTCTGCAGTCTATTTCTCATTACTATCTAATTCAGTTTTCCCTTATAAGATTCTTTGAAAAGCACAGGCCTGGTTTCCATAGTAAATCTGGAGGCCTGAAGCAATTAACTGAATTACTTTGAGAAGGGGAAAGAAAAGAAAAAAAAATCTGTGTAGCTCAGATGAAAATCCAGCAAGAGTTTTCACTTTTGACTTCTCCCACTACTGTTACCTCACATTACGGTTATATGGGCTCCCCTGGTAGCTCAGCTGGTAAAGAATCCGCCTGCAATGTGGGAAGCCTGGGTTAAGTCTCTCAGTTGGAAGATTCCCTGGAGGAGGAAATGGCAAACCACTCCAGTATTCTTGCCTGGAGAATCCCAGGGACAGAGGAGCCTAGAAGGCTACAACCATGGGGTCACAGAGTCGGACACGACTGAGTGACTAAGCAAAGCACATAGTTATATAGTGTTTATTCAAAGCTCTCTAACATCCATTATCTCATTTTACACCTTCAGCAACCCTGCAAGATAACTGCTTTCAGTTTCTTCTTCTTCTATTTTTTAATCCTAGCAATGATGATTTGTACTGAGAGGCAAGCATCTGAGTAAAACCAATAAACCCCTGACAAGGGACGCCAGCCAGCCAGCCTGCCTGGATATCATCTGGCTTGACAAGACACCTCATCTCAACAGGTATTTGGACAGACTGACTCAATCATAATTTAGGCTAAAAATGACTGGATATTTTCATAAAAGTATGAAAAAACCTGTTTTTAAACACAAAAATAACAGAGAAGGGAAATAAAGAACAAATTATTAACAGTCCAAATTATTCCAAAGAACAAATTATTAAGGCTGAGTCTCAGTTATTTCTTGAGGTCACACTAGGTCTGCCACCCACGTTTCCTGACTGCTCACTGGGGTCTTTTATACTAAGCTTCATCTGTCTAGTTAATTTTTGCATACTTTCTTTGCAATGATACCAACTGAATCCTAACTTTTCATTTTTACCTTGAAACACTGAGTGAAAAATGATATGGTATCTAATACTGTTAGGGAAACTTCCGTAGCAGTATTTCCTTCAAGAAGTGCCTGATGGAAAATGTCTGCTTCAGTTGTTGAAGAACCTGAAATTTAAAAAAAAAAAAAAGGAAATTAAAACTGTATAACACAGGGATTCACATAACAGTTTTGAATGACTTTCTCTCCCAAAGACTCAGAGAGGTACAAGCAAAAAGACACCAGGCTCTCAATACCTGCAGACTTAATGAGTTTCGCTGTATTTACTCCTTAATCGAATACAATCTGGGTTAATCAATTCTGCTATTTTTTTTTTTTACTTCAGCTCTGTATCAACAGCTCTGCAACAAATAAATAGGTGCCAACTTCTTTGTAGACAAGATGTGAGTGATGAACTAGGTATGTAACTAAGAAATAACGTGGGAGGCATTTTAGGCTGTGCTGCTAATTATATGTGCAAAAATGAGAAACTCATAGAAATGTAGCTATGTTATGTACAGGGGTTCCCTATGGCCTGATGTTTTCGATGATGCCAATGGTGTGAGACTTGTTTCTAAATCAGAAGGAAAACAAAGCATCTGGGCCAACTGAAAGACAGCTTCAATACACTGTTACAAGAGACAAAGAGCAAAGCTGAAGGCTGTCCCACTCCAATTTGTTTTGAAAGGTCCTGAGTCTAGTAGCTCAGCATCCATCTGCTCAAGACATTTGTGTTTATGATTAGTCCTCATAGCAGAGCCAGTTCTGCTGGCTTCCTCTTATGCAACCTCTAAAGGACTGTCTGGTAATGAACATTGTCTCACTCTTTGACTTTTTATTAAGATTTGCTTTCAGAGAATAGCTTTCATGTATATAACCCTCTAGCTTCCTACTGAACTTGTCAATATTTCAACCTGTGTGAAATACGTCTTTGTCAAAATAGTATTTACAGTGCTCTGACCTCTGCAGACAGCTCAGCATGGGCAATCCCTTAATAATCACTGAATGAACAACAGTCACTCTAAACAAATATTATATATACTATTATATTCAAATGTCATTATTTACATTAAAGTATGGATAAAAGATATTGAATGTAAAATACTACAAGAATAATAATTCAATGAGAAAATTAATTTCCTTCATATTAAACTAGAACTCACTATTAACTAAAATTGCTAAAAACAATGCATGCATATTTGATATTATATTCACATATGATGAAATGACTGTACAGAAACTGAGATGTGAAATGATGTCCAGCTGTACTGGTGATTTAGGTTAAATAGTATTAACATCTGTTTCAAATGGGTACCCTACCCCCATTCTGCACTTACTGTGATTAAGTGTAAATGAACTTTCCAGGCTACTAAGATGCTGAAGCCGGGCCTGCATTATTCCTGATCTGTTTCGGAGAGCTGGCATGGTTTGTGATTTTCGGTCTACTCCAAAGTGTTTTGACAGCCAGGCATCATGCACCCTAAAATAAATGTTAAAGTTAGGAAATGGATTACTCTAATACTGTATCTCAATGTTACATTTTTTAACTATGTGGCTTAAATGAGATGTCACTGGGAGTTGTTATAATGCTTACTGTATATTTCAAATACCTTATACTACAAGAATGCAAGTAAGGAATTTAGAGAGAGTTTCTTACTTCCCTTCCTCCTCTCAAAAATATCAGACAGTGGATAATATATCAGAGTGGACAATACTCCAATAAGATTCCATCTTTATCTCAGGAGATAAGGAAAGGCAAGAGTCAGAGAAAACAATGAGAGGGACACTCAAGAGTTGACATGGCAGGGGGTGGTTTCCTGGAGTCAGATATTTAAGAATGAGCACCTATCGGTTTCTGTACCAGAGTTAAACTTGGATCAGAAGTTTTTACTCTACAAAGATGTCTATTTGCATATTTTTATTTTGTTTTCCTTTATTTTAGGGTTTCATTAAAAAAATTAACAACTAGGTAATGCAGGGCCTGAGAAAGAAGAAGAGTTTGTCCATCCTCTAGTAAACACAGAAGGCAGGTCACCAGAATCTTAGAGGTTAAGGTTCATGATGGTAGTTACCATACCAGTTCCCAACCAGCTCCCAGTGCTGGGAAGACAACAAAAATCGTCACCTGAATTATTAGTATGTCCCAGAGTCTCAGCAATAAACCTAATCCAAACCACCTCCTTGGGCTTCCCTCATAGCCCAGCTGGTAAAGAATATGCCTGCAATGCAGGAGATCCCGGTTCGATTCCTGGGTCAGGAAGATGCCCTGGAGAAGGGACAGGCTACCCATTCCAGTATTCTGGCCTAGAGAATGCCATGGACTGCAAAGAGTTGGGTGTGACTGAGCGACTTTCACTTTTTTTCAAACTGCCTCTTTAGTTTTTGGAAGTGCCATGAAATTCACTTTCATAAAGAAAATAATTCTATTTAAGATCCTTTAATGTCTAACTCTACCTCTGAAATGTATCTTATCAAAATAAGCAAGTAATCTTTTCCTTAGGATCCCACAAACATTTTCTAAAGTATTTATTTCACTAAGACTTACACAGCAAAAAGAAGAAAGAAATAATATATAATGCATGTTGCAATTACTGTTTGGGATTTCTGTTTACATTACTAACTGAGGTGAATATTGATAGGTTGTAGACAAAAGGACACAACTGACAGTTGTCCTCACTTGACAATTTCCTGCCTTCCCCTGGATCTAGTCTTTTCTCACATCCTTCAGAAGAGACAAGCATCTGTTCTAGGATTAGACCGGAAACGGTGCACATCAGTCTAACCATTACCCTTTGGGAAACTTAAAAAAATGTTACACTTCACATCAGGTTAATTTCAACTTTAAGTTGAGAAGCATTAAATAAATCATGGGTATCTTCAGGCTAGCTCAAAAGGAAGCATCTAGGTTTTGCATGGCATGATTAAGACTGCCCTCTGTTGGAAGAGAAGAAAAAAAGAGGGAATTGCACTGCTATGGGAATTACCTTGCTATGTTTCTTTTCCCCATGTATCTAAAGTGAAACAAACATACTCTAGAAAGAAAAACAGTAGCATGTTAGTACTATATTACCATACTTTGCATTTTAACAAATAATATTTGAAAATTCATGTGTTACAAAGAATGACCTATTTAAAATCATATTACAAGAATATGTTTTGGTATACACAAATAAATATACAACCACCAGCCATATTATATCACTCTACATTCATTTGCTACAGTTACTTCAGCACCAAAAAGTCTCAGGTCTTCATATACAATTATAATGACATATTTCTAAAAAACGTATCAATGCAAATCATCCTTCGAGCTTTATAGTGTGTGTCATAGCAAAGGTCTCTAAAAAGTCATTCACACCTAAAAAGGTTCTTAAGCCCTAAAAATTGTGGCAATTGCTATATTTTTTTATAATGGCATTAAACCACTTTCTAGTATAGAAAATCCCAAACATACAAAAGTAGAGAGGACAGCAAACTAAACCCCACATACCCAGCACCCACGAGCTTCAACAATTATCAACTCATGGCCACTCCTGTTTAACTTCTACCCCAAACAGGTCCTCCCCACTCCCTCCACACTTATTACCTCCTCCATAATTTTAAAGTAAATCCCCAACAATATCATCTATTTTCATTAGTGAATATTTCATTTTTAGAGTGTTTTTTTTTTTAATCCTGCTTTGTTTGCAAATATTTTCTCCAAATGTTTTGCTGGACATGCACATACACTATCATATATGTTATGTGTACTATTTATTTTAAAATGTATTTAGAAATTACACATCACTCTAATTTCTCTCTTACCTTTCAACAAAATAGCTCAGCAAACAATATAGGACAACTTCCCCCCTCCACTTAGGAAAAAATCAAGTACCTTGGAATATATATACATGTACACACAAACACACATTTCTGAAGTGGGTAGAATTACTTGGCTCTATCTAAAGATACACATTCTAAACTCCAACATTTAAGGGGCTCCATTAAGCCAGCATCTGCTCTAAATGAATGATTAGGACAGCTGGTGCCACTTCCAGTTTTCCAGGTCACACAAATATTCCTGATGGTCTGCAAAGATGGGCTATTATTAGCTAGTTTTCTATAATACCACAAGCATTTCGTTTACATGTTTTTCTTCTATGTGTGAAGAAGCTATATGTCAACCTATAAACTATGAAAATAGTTTAACATTCCCTACATTATGTACAAATATGCTGATGAAAACAAAAAAGGAGTAATATTTCATTAACTATAAACATTAAGCTCCCCAAAATAAGAGGAAATTTTATGAAAATAAGACAACTTACTCTAGAAGTATGAGAATGTTTATGAGCTCCTGGGGAGATACCTTGTTCCAGTAAGTTAACAGTGTATCTGAAAATGGAATAAAGTGTTACAGCTTGAAATAGCAGAGACCATAACAGCAAATATTAATAGCACAGTGAATTCCAAAGTACCAATAACTTTAGTTTCAATAACCATCAACTCATAACCAGTTCTGTCTCATCTGAATCCTGCCCTCCTATCTCATCTCACTGCCCAATACCCACACTACACTCTATTGAATTAATTCCAAATATACTGCTAAATCTGTAATTATTTTCAACTTTAACAATTATTTTTATTTACTTTATTTTTTTTAATTTTATTTTTAAACTTTACATAATTGTATTAGTTTTGCCAAATATCAAAATGAATCCACCACAGGTATACATGTGTTCCCCATCCTGAACCCTCCTCCCTCCTCCCTCCCCATACCATCCCTCTGGGTCGTCCAAGTGCACTAGCCCCAAGCACCCAGTATCGTGCATCGAACCTGGACTGGCAACTCGTTTCATACATGATATTTTACATGTTTCATGTTCTTTTTGATGGCTTATCATCCCTGAAGACAGGAAGCAAAGTAGACCTGGGGTTTTTCTTAAAATTTTATGCAAAATGGTGCATTTATGTGCATTGTTCCGAAGGCAGGGTCAAGCACCTTTGCCTGCTACTCAAAGGACTTGGAGAACCAAAAAGTTTGAGAACTTGAGAGGAAAAGTGATAACTTATTTTCCTCTTTCTCTTTGGATTATTAACCCTGAAGTTCTAGCAATATACATACATACCACACAGATTCATGCAACAACTATTTTAGATACAAAAGCCTCTATATCACATATACTTCTCTTTTGAGTTGTTCTTTTTTTTTTAACTTCCAACACACTCACTGAAAGTTTTTTAAAAGAAAAATATTACCCCCACTTAACCTTCCATTCCGTTTTGTAACCTATTCAGATATAGCTAATGGTGTCAGCAGTTTCACGTCTAAATTTTAAAAACCTAGTGGAAGTGTTACTCAGTCGTGTCCGACTCTTTGTGACCACATGGACAGTAGCTTCATTGGGCTCTTCTGTCCATGGAATTCTCCAGGCAGGAATACTGGAGTGGGTTGCCATTTCCTTCTCCAGGGGATCTTCCCGATCCAGAGTCTGAACCTTGGTCTCCCGCATTGCCGGCAGACTCGTTACCTACTGCTGCTGCTGCTAAGTTGCTTCAGTCGTGTCCGACTCTGTGCGACCCATAGACGGCAGCCTACCAGGCTTCCCATCCCTGGGGTTCTCCAGGCAAGAACACTGGAGTGGGTTGCCATTTCCTTCTCCAATGCATGAAAGTGAAAAGCGAAAGTGAAGTCGCTCAGTCGTGTCCGACTCTAGCGACCCCATGGACTGCAGCCTACCAGGCTCCTCCGTCCATGGGATTTTCTAGGCAAAAGTACTGGAGTGGGCTGCCATTGCCTTCTCCGCATTACCTACTGAGCCACCAGCAAAGCTCTAGCATGGCAATTCTGTAACTGATTACTGTTGCGATCCATGCTAGAGCTTTGCTGGTGGTGTTACCTACTGAGCCACCAACACCACCAGCAAAGCTCTAGCGTCGATCGCACAGTAATCAGTTACAAAACTGCCAGTCTCCCGAGAGCCTCTAAATCTAGGAATGGACCACTAAGCAATGTTGCCTAAACGGAGGGGTGACAGGGAGGAAAGAGTGCATGGCTTTTGACTTTATGTCCAACTTACTAATGACCATGGGTATTTGTGGTTTTCAATGATTATAAAATATTGACTGTCCGGAATAAAGATGCTAAAATCGGGTCAAATTAATTTGTTTCAAAAATAAAGCAAGGGGTAAGTTCCACACCCCCCCCCTTTTGTGACGCACTTCAGCTCAGCGGGGCTTTCCCAGAATTCACTGCGTTTCCACTCTCTCTAGTCTCCTGTCGGCACAGGGTCGCTTGAAGCCGCCATCTTCCCTGCCTTGTGCCTTCGCTCTTCTTGGCAAAGGAGGCTGGTGTCTCCTTCCAGCCCCCCACCTACGTCCTGCTGTCCACCCCTGAGCCATCTTTGATCCATCTTCTCGCCTACTGGGTGCCCTGAGACCACTTCACAGGTCTGTAAAAGCGGTGAAACTCTCGATCGGTCCGCGGCCCAGTTCTAGTTGACAGCCCTTCCGCCATTTTTTGGTGGTGCCTGTCTCCACTATTTGACAATCCCAGTCAGAGAATCAAGATGGAGGCGCGGGATGTGGGTGAAGAAGACAGGGAAAGTGGGCAGAGCTCTTCTGAAGAATATACAATTCAGAAGGTTAGCCTCTGTGATGTGTCTTCTGAAGATTTTAAAAAAACCTGGCTAACACTAAAAGAGCTCCATGACAGAGAGCTACGCCGACTTCAGGGGAAAGTAAACAGTTTGAGAAAAGAGCGATTGTCAGACGGGAGGAGGACAGGCTCCATATCCAGAATTAAAGAGTTGACGGAGCAAAAGAGAGCCCTGAATGACACTATCCATGACCTGCGAGGTCAGTTAAACGCGAAAGTATGCGATCACTGTACAGTAAACGAAACATACAGAAATACACTACAGCAAGAATTTTATGATATCCAACAACAAAATCTGAAGTTTATTTGTGAGCTTACAGCAGAAAGGAATAAATTAAGAGAAGAAAACAAGCAACTTTTGGCTAGGCTCAAGAGGAAACAGCCACAGTCTCGCCGTTCTTCTTCCGATAGTGATGACGACTTCATCCCTGGGTCTCAAAAGAGCGAGTCATTTATTTCGATCGGGGACCCTCCACCTGGACCTGAGAGGTATGCGGCTCTCAAAATGATAACGCAAACGAAAACCAAACAGATGAAAGCTCGAGGGAAAAAGAAACAGCCACACAGTTCCGAACTTCAGGTTCCGTTGTACAGGCAGGACGTCTTTGAGGTGCCAGAGAGCCCTCAAGAGACTTCCTCTAACAGCACTAAGACTATCACAATAAGCAGTGGCAGTCAGAAGTCATCTAGCACTGTTCCTTCAGCGTCTACACTCGGCCCTCAGACTGTGTGTGAATTTCAAGATGACTCCAGCCTTCCTGATGCCAGGCTTGGCCGTCCACAAAGCAAATCCATTTTCACACAGAGGACCTCCCCACAGAGGATCTCCACACCAAAGCGAGGAACTGAGATTGATTTCCCTTGGAGCCTTTCCAGTATTTCTCCAGAAGAAGACCTACCTACTGAAATATTACCTGAAACTTCAGAGGAAAGTATAATTGATTACAGCAAAAGCATATTTTCTCCTCTCACACAGAGAGACGAAAACAACACTTTACATCTATTTCCTTTAGACTATACTTCAAGCTCTACTGTGCAAAGACCATCATTAGGTGTTTTTCGTATTTCAATGAGAGAGAGCAGTAGCCAGACACCTTGCAGTGAACAGTCCACAGCAAGGAAGGATACGAATGGAGCTACAGGTGCAGCCCATGATGCTGATAAGCCACAAGGTGAGTCTCAGGCTTGCACTTCGGGGTCTTCAATCAAGAGAAAAGTCAAGATACAGTTAGGAAAATGGGGGAAGTAGCTATCACTCCATCTCTCTCTTAAGGAGACTGCTTTTCTGGTCCAAGAGGACAGTCTTCCTATCAATTCAGACTTTAACATTTGTATTCAGACTATGTAACTGATAATTCCTGACTTTGATTCTACTTCCCAGAATATAATATACAGGCAAAAAGTTGGGCAAATGACTAAGACTTTGAAATAGTGACTTATTGCCAGTTAATAAAATTCAGCTACAAAGAGAGAAACTTAGTTTTCAGAATCCCTCTACTTCTGTATAGAAGTGTAGAGATGATCATCATTTTGTTGAAATTAAGCTGCTAGTGTCTGTGAGTCAGTGTGTGCCATGCTGAGTTGGTTTAGTTGTGTCCTAGTTTTTGCAACACTGTGGACTGTAGCCTGCCAGGCTCCTCTGTCCGTGGGATTCTCTAGAAGAATATGGCAGTGGGTTGTCATGCCCTCCTCCTGGGGATCTTCCCATCCATCGAGTCTCTTAGACTCTTGCACTGGCAGCTGAGTTCTTTATTACTAGTGCCACCTGGGAAGCCCTTATGAGTCAATAAGAAGGCTTAAAAAAAAGAAAGCCAAGAGAACACCTAAAAGGCCTGGACTGTAAGAGTTCAACCCTGAAATATATATAAAGTGAAATATTTACTGGACTTGACAAGGTAACTACAATACTTACACTGAGAAAGATTCAGCTGGGAAGCCCTTATGAGTCAATAAGAAGGCTTAAAAAAAAGAAAGCCAAGAGAACACCTAAAAGGCCTGGACTGTAAGAGTTCAACCCTGAAATACATATAAAGTGAAATACTTACTGGACTTGACAAGGTAACTACAATACTTACACTGAGGAAGAGTCAGAAGCAGATATTTTTCAGAATAAAATGAGTATGACTTTACAGATACCATATAGCATGACTTAAATTACAGAAGAGAAGATGTGACACAGACTGTATACTAGTTATGAAAATTTGCTTTTAAAAATCAAAAAGCGAGAGCAGAAGAAGGAAAAACCTCATTAACAAAGACCAACTATTTAGCAAGCAAGGTCAGCATTTATAAGAGGAGACCTCAAGAAACAAAGAAGTTATGGTTTTACCCATAACACAAAGCAGCCAGTGGCTTGTCACGGGTTGTCAGTGTGTGTGCACACGTGCACATGCGCTTGCATACGTATGCAAGTGTGCACATGTGTACTGGAGTGGAGGAGGGGAGAACTACTCAGCAATGCATGTCCCTCTCCTCCTTCCTTCTCTCCTCCCTCTACCACCCTCATTTTCCCTGGGCTCTGGTGGTATTCAACTCCTTTTTTCTTTACAGTTTTTCATCTCCCTTGTATCCTTGAACCTCTAGAAAAACCAAGTTATTGAGTGAATTCATGTGCCATTAAACTCGTTCTTTTAAATAGAGCACAATACAGTAGTTTATGGTATATTTAAAAACTTGTAAAACCATTGCCACAGTTTTAGAATATCTTCATCACCCTTTAAAAAAGCCCATACATAATAGCAGTCACTTTCTACATTCCCCCACTTTTTAGCTTGTGGGGAGACAAAAACAATAAGCTGTGGCTATGGTTGTTAATTTGATCCATTATTTCTTGGAATGAAATACCACCAGGGTTGAAAATTAGTGCCCTTTACATATTTCTTTCCCAAAACACGGAAGCTTATAACATAGTCTCAATAATCTTTGACTTTTACTCTAAATCATACATTCTAAGTAGTTGAAGATTCTAGTTTTTTAAAACTGTTTAATAGCTTTAATTAATTTAAAACATTAATAGTACTTTAGAATTAACTCTTCGTATCTAGCTTTTGATGTGTTTCAATCTCTCTAGCAAGTTAACTATCAACTCATTTTATGTTTTTATATCCTGCATTGTTACAAAAAATGTTTAATACTAAGACCAAAATATAGAAAATAGGTAAAATTTACTGTATTATGATTTGACTTTTATTCTAAATCATACATTGTTAGTACTTGAAGATTCTACTTATTTAAAACTCTTTTGTTAGTGTATTTTAGAATTAACTAGTCATATCTAGCTTTTGATGTGTTTCAATCCCTCTGGCAAGTTAACTATCAACTCATTTTATGTTTTTATATTCTGTATTATTACAAAAATGTTTAAGATAATATTTACTAAAAACAAAATAGAAAATAAGTAAAATTTACTATATGATGATTTGACTTTTACTGTAAATCATACATTCTAAATGCTTGAAGATTCTAGTTACTTAAAACTGTTTTATTAATGTACTTTAGAATTAAGTATTAATATCTAACTTTTGATGTTTTTCAATCTCTCTGGCAAGTTTGTTTTTATATTCTGCATTATTACAAAAAATTTTTAATATTTACTAAAAACGAAATAGAAAATAAGTTAAAATTTAACTACTCTATTGTGATGGTCAAAACCCGGGTGCTTTTATGTACTTCACTTCTGCTTGCCTTTTTTTTAAGAATATTTATTTGGCCACACAGGGTCTTAGGTGTAGTATGTGGGATCTATTTCCCTGTCCAGAAATTGAATCTGGGACTCCTGCATTGGCAGTACAGCGTCTTAGCTACAGGGAAATCCCTAGGTTTTTTGTTTGTTTTGTTTTGGGGGGTCGTTGGGGTGGTTTTATGATTTTTTTTTCTTTTTGAGCAAAAGTAGAAAAGGAATAAAGAGGAAGGAATTGTGTAAACAAAGGTGGTACTTGGAATGAGATAGAACCTTCTGATTTTACTTCCAAAGGACATGCAGTTTATGAAAATCCTTTGCTTATATTCTATTATATATGGTAAAGAGGAAATGGTAAATTATAAATAATAAAATTATACATCAAGGTAAAGAGAACAGCCTGGAAAAGAACCTGACACCGTACAAATCTGTATAATGTTCCTGTGAAGATAATGACAGCATTCCTTACCCTCAGAGAACCCTTCCTGTCTTTTTCCTTGCGTTTGATTTTGTAAATCCTGGGTCAAATAAAAGCTACAGTGTTAAATATGACTTTTGATTATTGTTATTTTCTTCTGTTTACATTGGTCATTTAATGCATTCTGTGCTGTGCATGAAAAAAATACTCTAGCACTTCTAAAACTATTGCCTCACTTTAGTAAGTAACTGTTAGTCACTCATTCGTGCCCAACTCTTTGCGACCCCATGGACAGCAGCCCACCAGGCTCCTCTGTCCATGAGATTTTCCAGGCAAGGATACTGGAGTGGGTTGCCATTTCCTTCTCCAGGGGATCTTTCCAACCCAGGGATCGAACCCGGGTCTCTTGCACTACAGGCAGATTCTTTATTGACTGAGCCACAAGGGAAGCTTTAGAAATTAATTTTAAAGAAAAAAAATTATTTCAAGGAATCAAACCTGTATGATGGAAATGAATCTATTCTATGTTAAAATATAGGAACATTCTAAGGTCAAAGTCTTCAAAGTTCTGTTTGTAATGTGCCTATGTCCTACATGCAGATGATGGTCAAATATTTGTTACGTGAACTTATGAATCTGTGACGGTGGAGTACAGTCTATGATTAATATGCTGGTAACTCACCTTCAGAAATCATTTTTACTATATACAGATAGCACATCAAGAGGCTTCTGATTTCATATTGATCCAATCGGTTATACTGGGATACACTACTCCTTGTAGAACTCTGCCGAGTCTGTAATACAAAGATAAGGCTTTTGTGAAACAATGCTGGTATTTTAGCTTCCCTTAGCCTTTAACTCAATAACATTTTAGTCCTGTTTGGGAAACTTCTAAGCACATCACATATAACCACATTTGGAAGGTAAATGGGCTGAATCTTTGTTGCTACTGTACCTAGTAATATCACTGGAAATTATCTTGCAGTCTTCAAAATATGGCCATGAATATACTGTGTATGTTTCATTCCCTAAGTCCTGTGTTTTAGTAAGATAATGTTTTAAATCATATGTGGGTATTCTAGGAAAAATAGCCTTTATGTCAAGGAGAAACTTACATTTTAAACTTTTTAACTTGAATCTCATTAAGAGTTTATTAAAACTCAACTTCTAAATAATAGTTCAGAAAAATCTATCTTAAAAGGAAGCTTAATAATATTACAAGATAATTTTACTAAGAAGGACCCAGTAATACTTCAAAATTGGAGCCTCTACAAAGTAGTGATGTTCCTATTATTTAGTGACTTTTGTTTAAATATCGGTTAAGCATGACAAGATCTGACTTATTCGGGGATTTATATGAATACAGTAATAACAATGTCCTAAAGAAATTGCCCTTGTTAGAAACCAGTGCTTTCAGCTGAGCTAACCTGGGCTTAGGCTATACACTTACCAATGTAGGAGTTACTAAAAACTTTTACTTGGGACAAAACATCTAGGTTCTGAATGCTTGCTAGCTGTGTGACTGCTGGCAAGTCATTAACCTCTTTGTCCTTTGTGTGCCTTACCCATGACAGTATCTGTTGTCTTATTTCTACATGGCGGGAAATAAGAACTTTATGATTAAATAAAGTCCATGGGGTAGCAAGGCGTTGGATATAACTTAGCGAATGAACAACAACAATGGGCAAAGACTCAAGGCAGTCTATATAGAGTGGTTCTTAAGGGGATGGTTCCCAACCAGCAGCGTCAGCATCACCTGGGAACTTAGAAATACAAATGAGCAGGCCCCCAGACTGACAGAAACAGGATGAAGCTCAGCTCTCTATTTTTATTATTTTTTTTGGAATTTCATTCATTTATTTATTTTTTTAAATTTAAATTTATTTTAATTAGAGTCTAATTACTTTACAATATTGTATTGGTTTTGCCATACATCAACATGAATCTGCCACAGGTGTACACGTGATTTTTTAGAAAGTCGCCCAGATGATTCTGATACACAGAGAGAACACCATGATCTAGGAGAAGAAGTGCTGAAATTCGAAAACTTGGGTTTAGGTCTGGCCCTGCCATAGTTGTGTGGCTGCCCTAAGTCACAATCCCAGTTTTCATTTGTAAATTGAGAGTTGGAATTTATTATTTTTATGGACCCTTCTAACTAATTTTATATGGTTCTATGATTTCATGTAGCAGCATGACAAGGCTTTACTGGTCTAAAATGAGGTTTCTCTATCTCAAGGCTGACCTATCCCAAACTTTAATGTTAGGCTTGAAACAATCTCATGGAAAAGTTAGTATATTCTGATTAAGTGATTCTGGAATGTTGAGATTATCAATCTGGGGACCTAATTTTTTTTTCATCCCAAGTTAAGGTCATTATTCTTAGAAAAGAATAAAAAGCTGAATTAATCCTGCCAGGGAGTGATTTAAGTGATATGGGTATATTAGGCATTTTAAACTTGAACCTTCCCTCTCTAGAACAGGTTTACAGATTCAAAGTTAGAACTCTGAAAGATGAATACCTTATCCTCTATAAACAGTTTTTAAGATATCCAAGTAGCAGCTGCCAGGATAGGAAGGAACTGCTACATTACGGGATACTTTTTATAGATATAGTATAGACTACAGGAGAGTAGAGAGCTCCTTATTTACATAAAAAGAAAGACTGTCATGGTTAAAACATCACCAGGGTTAACCTATATATTTTAGGGTCTTACATTTTCACCAGTGCTGCTCTGATCTGGAAATCCAGTTGCTCCTTCTGGGATGAGGGAACCTCTTGAATCTTCCCTCTTAATTCCATGTCCGTTTTGAAAAGACCCATAAGCTGGAAAAAGCCAAGTCCTTGTTAGCAACAGGAGGAACTGTCAAAAATAGTTTGAAAAATAAGTACTGGGTTAACTGGGCTTCCCAGGTGGTGCTAGTGTTAAAAACCTGCCTGCCCATGCAGGAGGCATAAGAGATGCAAGTTGGATCCCTGGCTTGGGAAGATCTCCAGGAACAGGGCATGGCAGCCCACTCCAGTATTCTTGACTGGAGGGAGGAAGACAGAGGAGCCTGGCAGGCTACAGTCCATAGGGTCACAGAGAATTGGACATGACTGAAGTGGCTCAGCACTGGGTTAATTTTGGTAAAGTCATATTTTAAGAAATAGATCTTGGGCATCTAAAATGTGAATTTTATATACTATATTAAAACACCATAGGAAGCCAAATAAAGTGTAAGCAAGTTTTTTTACCTCGAAACACTTAACATTATGAAACTACAAGAAATTCCTTGGAAGTCATAACATAAAGGCAAACAATGAGATAATTTTATAGTTAAGGAAACTTTGGCCCAGAAAAGGGAAGTGTCTTGTCCAAGACTGGAGACAGATAAGAGGATTGGAAACTAGTGTTTTTCTCATTATCCTCCATTTTCTGAGTATACTAAGCTACTTTTTTCTATAACCTGAAACAAGGAAACCTAAGCAAAGAAACATGGCACAAAGTGTGAGTCAGATTTTAATTAAACTTTGGTAGAGATCATGCTATATATAGTTTTATCACAAAATATTTCAAAAAATATAGAAAAGTGTAGGGTACCTTTCTAGATAGCCATACCATGTATAATCTTTAAAGGAAGGACTTAATTACCAGTGTCTTTGTCAGTGCTCAGACTCCCTCTATTTGTAGGTGAAGTGAAGCCACATGCAAACTCATCCCTCGATGCCTGTAACACAATGTGATACCTCTGTCACTTAAACAAATTTGTACACTAGGATAAGAAATCAGAATTAACAGAATGAAAGGGTACCCCAATTTTAAACAAAGCTCACTGCGAAAGTCTAAATCAGGTATCAGTACTGGTATTTAGGTGACTTCTCTTTTAAAAATGGATCCGAGTATACTGTTATAACTATGACCTCTGGCAAAGTGATACAACTCTAGGTGGCTGGTAAAAGCTGCAACTCGTGTGGTCTGAACATGGTTCCATTCTCCTCCTTGAACCAAAGGCAGTACTAGAAGGAGAGGTGTGACCAGAGGCCCTACATGAACTTGAGCTGCAAAAGAAAGAACAGGTAAGTAAAATATTTCCACATATCACTGTTGAATGTTGTGGAGTGAGCATAAGCATGAGTGACTGTGAAGAAAGGCTCCCTTGGCGCTCGCTTGACACCAGGTAGGTGATGCAGCATCTGCATTTAGCTGATTTACATAATTGGGAGCTACAGGCAATCAAGCCCTCAGTGAGGCTTAAAAGCAGCTTTCTCAGGAACCCAGGGCAGGCTTGACAAATCTGCAGACATTTATTATGGGGAATTTCCAAAGGAAGCTGTGAGGAACACAGTTTTACCGGCCACCCACTCAGCTACCGAACATGTGATGGGGATTTTGGCCATACAGAGCATGGAGTGGGGGTAGGGCAGGAGTTATTCACCCTACTGGGCAAAACTATAAAGTATACACCACATTTTAAAATGGTGACCGGTCAAATGGAGCATGTCTGGAAGATTGGAACTGAGAATGTAAAGGGTTTGAAACAACAAATGATGAAGTGGAGCTAGCTGGTCTGGAGAAACATTTAGAAGGGACATGTATGAAGGGGTACTGTGTGGAGGTAGAAGTGGATGTGCTCTGTGTACCTCTAGAAGGCAAAACCAGGGCAAGTGGATAGAAAATCATGTAGATCAAATGCAAGAAGGAAAGTTTTAAATACAACTATGGCTAAAGGTTTTTTTTTGCCAAGTGGGAGACTGATCATCTCCAATGTTCCTTGCAACTCTAAGATTCTAAGGGGAGAAAGAAAACACAGACCAACCATGATGAGTTAAAAGCCACTCACCAGAAGTGCTGAAACAAGGCTGTCAAAGGGAGGGAGAGGTGAAGGAATATAGTTTAAGGCCTGGAGCCTAACATTTTGGAAAGTGAATATTTTGTTCAGTTTTCCAGTTGAATAAATAGATGAAGGCATATAACAGCAGCAAATCTTAAAAACAACACACTGAGCACAAGGGATTCTTGGTGTTCCCTTGGACCTCATTACTCAAAGTATGGTCCTTAGACCAGAAAGAGCCAAAAGTTTGTTTGAAACGTATAATCTCAAATTCCACCCCAGGGCTACTACATTAGAATTTATCTTAATTCCCCAGATGATCTATATGCACATTAAGATTTGAGAAGTACTGCTACAGGAAAAAGTATAAATTTAAAATGATGTAAAAGGTGAACTATTGAGACCATACAGCATATGACCCTAGTTCCAAATACAGTCAATAAAACAGGATAAAATGCCAACAGAAACACGTGACTACTTACAGAATTAGGCATGGCTGCACAAGAATACAATGTATCTCGACCTGCTAATCGCTGTATATTTTCCAAAAGCAGTCCAACAAATGGCAGGTACAACTGTGCTATTTTGGCTTGTTGGTTCTGCAAAATAATTATCAAAAGCTTAGTAGATATATACTATGTATATATTACAAATAAAGTTGGCTCCATCTATCTGTTTAAAGACTAAAAGTGACCTAATATCCATAACAAAACAATGAAGCATGAGTCTATTTATACTCATAGTCTCAAGACTAATTACCAGAGAACTTGTAGGTATTTGGATTTATATACAATATAGTCAAATCACATCCCTCAACCATCACTACATAAAAGGCAAAAGTTTATTTTTTTAAATAGCAGTTGACTTATAAAGCAGATTGTATTAGTCCTGTCTTTTAACTCCGGTGAGGGCTGAGTATGATAAGATCAAGAATCACGTCTGTCTTGTTCACTGCTTCATCCTCTGTGCCTAGGCACACAGGATATGGTCACTATACATTAACTGAATGAATGAATAGATGGAAGAAGTAACAAAATATTCCTTCCAAAAATAAGTTTTGCTTTGACTCAAGCTGCAATTAAAATAATGTGATCTTGGCCCTCTAAATCAATTATACAACATGGGAGATTGATATCTTTGAAAATATCCAAGTAAACCTGGACACCGGTAGTCTTAATTAATGTGGTACCTCTTATACTAATTTATGTACTGCTTTTCTCAGCTATAGTCCTTGTCAGATGTTTATAATCATTCAAATCAGCAAAAACTGTGGTGATGGCACATGAGCTGCCCTCCATATATATGTCAGCACTTTGGAAGACTTATGTAAGGCATCTAGGGTACAATGGTTAACCAACAGAATTCTGATCTAAAGTATCTCTTAGTTCCTTTAATTTGCATTTATTCTTGAAACTGAACAATTTTTCATATGTTAATCGACCACTTGTCCTTCTCTTGCGAATTTCAGGAACTCTTAATATATAACATATATGTGCTAACATATAACCCTAATCAAGAATGTCTCTATCACTAGGAGATTCTGGTTCAGTAGGTCTGGGCTGGGTCCCAGGAATCTTCCCTAGATGGTTGTGCACAGAGGTTTGAGAACCACTGATCTAGTTCAACTTCCTGATCAAGACAAGAGCAACCTGCACCTGCATCTTTGACAGATGCCTAGTTTTTAAGCTTCTTAAACACTTCAGCACTTTCAGAGGTTCTGTTAGAAAAGTCCTTAAGCTGTTCTACCTGCTAGATAGAGTTAGGCCTTTTGGATCTGCAAAGAGTAAGTCCACTTCTACTTTATACAGTAACCCTTTAAATATCTGGGGACACATCACGAATTGTCTTAATTCACTCTTCACAAAGCTAAGTAGCTGTTATTATTTTATTTTTCATATGGCTTTGATTTCAAGAGTTTATACCATCATCACCATTTTTCGGCAGTTCTGTAATTTTCCAGTGTCCTACTATGGTTTTTCCAGTAGTCATGTATGGATGTGAGAGTTGGACTATCAAGACAGCTGAGTGCCGAAGAACTGATACTTTTGAACTGTGGTGTTGGAGAAGACTCTTGAGAGTCCCTTGGACTGCAAGGAGATCCAACCAGTCCATCCTAAAGGAGATCAGTCCTGAGTGTTCATTGGAAGGACTGATGCTGAAGGTGAAAATCCAATACTTGAGCCACCTGATGCCAAGAACTGACTCATTTGAAAAGACCGTGATGCTGGGAAAGATTGCAGGCAGGAGGAGAAGGGGATGACAGAGGATGAGATGGTTGGATGGAATCACTGACTCAATGGACATGAGTTTGAGTAAACTCTGGGAGTTGGTGATGGACAGGGAGACCTGGCGTGCTGCAGTTCATGCTGTTGCAAAGAGTCAGACACAACTGAGCAACTGAACTGAACTGAACTGACTTAATATTTGAGAGGCAGTATAGTCTAGGAGCACAGATTTTGAATTTTAGATACACATGAATCCCAGTGCTCCTGTTACTAGTGACTTGATTGTGATCAAATCACTTAACCATAGTTTTCTCTTAATAATAGTAATATAAATTCATATGAGCTAATATTTAATATAGTGTCTGGCATATACTGAGTCCTCAATAAATTTTAGCTATGATTATTAATATTATAGCTTCTAGATGGGATTTCATTTCAGTTCAGATAGTGATTACTAGGGAAGGAGATACTACACCCTTCTTAGGTGAACAGGAACACAGGTAAAACACATGCAGTCAGGGCAAACACATTAAAAGTTTTGTCTGCACAAAAGACAGAAAACCATCTAAGAATCTATTAAAGAAGACAGGTTAGACAAATAAAATAAGGTGTATTCATATGAGAGCATACTATGCAGATTTTTTAAAAATATAGATCTAATCTTCAGAATATATTGTTAAGTGAAAAAATAAAAATACATAATGGTTTCTATTTTATATATGTGTGTGTGTGTAGGCTTGTGCATGAATAAAGCAGAAATTTATATAAGAAACTGATAAACAGTAGTTGCTTGTAGAGAGAAGAATTGAGGCATAGAGGAAAGGAATGAGAGAGAGGCATTTTGATTTTTTTTTACCATGTATGCAGCTTATTATTTTAAAAAAGGAAAAAAAAAATGCCGACAGTCCAAGTAGAAATTGCGATTCTTCGGTTGTCAGTACCATTTGCAGTGAGTACAGGAGCCGATATACGCCCCAGAATAAATGTTAGATTTTGAACATTCTGGTTCTGAGCAGGAAAGATATCTCATGGTATGTATAGCAAATAAGGAGAGCTCCCAAAGCAGTTTAAGAGTAGCATGTAACAGGGACCAGTGACATCCCCATAATGTCATCGGAAGAAAGGCTGAGGAGTGGCAACATGGTTGGAGTGCAGGCCTGGGTGGGATACCAGGACAAGTAGTCTCAAAGCAGCCTTTCCCCAGGAAGCATTTTTTCTTGACTGTATTTTTATTTGGGAAGCCAGATGGAAATTATGGGTGTATAAAGCTCCCCTCTGCCCTCACCTTGGCATCATTCTTAATGGTGAACATGTTTTAAGTGAATGTACTTGACAAATGACCTCTTACTCAGGCCAACTGTGAGCTCTTTGGATCAAACACAGAAAGGAATTGAAGCTCTGGGTGAGCAGGCCCATGAAACAAAGTTTTATTGGGGAGAATCCTATACTCAATTAAAACCTGTCAGAAGATTTTGAACAAAGAAGGGGCTTTAGAAATCCCTGAAAGGGTAATGTGGTGGGTATTTCAATGTGTCCCATAGTCTAAAACCTCAAAGAAAACCCATGCATCTGTGGGCACCTTAGCTTTGACAAAGGAGGCAAGAATATACAATGGAGAAAAGACAGCCTATTCAATAAGTGGTGCTGGGAAAACTGGACAGCTACATGCAAAAGAATGAAATTAGAACACTTCCTAACACCAAATACAAAAATAACTCAAAATGGATTAAAGAACGAAATGTAAGGCCAGAAACTATAAAACATCAAATACTCAAACCGGCAGTGTTATTTACAGATAACAGTAGTGGTATGTGTGTGCATGTGTGTACATATACTGTTCTCAGAATTTTAAAAAGTTAATAAAGTGCAAACATGTGATATAAAATATTTTAACTTCTACCTCTAGGTAAGGCACTAGTGAAATCCCATTTTCTTTCACTTTCCTCTGAAGACACAAGGGGAAAAAGAAAACTTCCTGCTTCAAGAACAGGAAGTTCATTTTGTACTTTACCCACAAATTTTTTGAAATCACAGTTAAAGACATTTTCCTTCACATTGCATAAGACCCTTTTCCCACTACTAGTAGGCACAAACAGACCCCAGCAGTAACTGGCACTTTTAAAGATTTGACAAAGCTTGGTTGGAATGGAAGACTTTAACATATCTTTTCATTTGATACATTATACTGGTTAATTTATGTTAAGTCAACACCAACATCCACAAAAAAGAAAGCGATGCATAATAGAGTAGACCACACTAAATGTGAGTATGTTATTATAATGTGAAAAAACAATGCAAACCACAGTACATAATAACATCTTAAAGCTAAGGCATTTAAATCTAGTTTAGGCTAGAATTCTAGAAAACTAGCAAAATTTGCAAGTAAAACATATCTTTGTAATTAAAGAAATATAATTGGATATAGCTGGCAGGCTTATTTTTTTTAATGACAAATAGGAATACTATAGGAAAACAATAAAACCCATCTCCAAGTCAGCTTTCCAAAGTAATCACAAAATAAATGATATAATGCCTTTATTTAAATTTGAATGTAAAAATGAAGGAACAAATTATTATGAAACAATATGATATTACCTTGAGCCATCTGGTACCAAGTAGATAAGTTCAGTCAGTCAGTTCACTTGCTCAGTCACATCTGACTCTTTGCAACCCCATGAACTGCAACACGGCAGGCCTCCCTGTCCATCACCAACTCCCAGAGTTCAGGCAAACTCATGGCCATCGAGTTGGTGATGCCATCCAACCATCTCATCCTCTGTCATCCCCTTCTCCACCCACCTTCAATCTTTCCCAGCATCAGGGTCTTCGCAAATGAGTCAGTTCTTGGCAGTAGGTGGCCAAAATATTGGACTTTCATCTTCAGCATCGGTCCTTTCACTAAACACTCAGGACTGATTTCCTTTAGGATGGACTGGTTGGATCTCTTTGCAGTCCAAGGGACTCTCGAGTCTTCTCCAATACCAAAGTTCAAAAGCATCAATTCTTTGGTGCTCAGCTTTCTTTATAGTCCAACTCTCACATCCATACATGACCACTGGAAAAACCATAGCCTTGACTAGACGGACCTTTGTTGGCAAAGTAATGTCTCTGCTTTTTAATTAGCTGTCTAGGTTGGTCATAACTTTTATTCCAAGGAGCAAGCGTCTTTTAATTTCATGGCTGCAGTCACCATCTGCAGTGATTTTGGAGCCCCCAAAACTAAAGTCAGCCACTGTTTCCACTGTTTCCCCATCTATTTGCTGTGAAGTGATGGGACCAGATGCCACAATCTTAGTTTTCTGAAGGTTGAGTTTTAAGCCAACTTTTTAACCTCCTCTTTCACTTTCATCAAGAGACTCTTTAGTTCTTTACTTTCTACCATAAGGGTGGTGTCATCTGCATATCTGAGGTTATTGATATTTCTCCTGGAAATCTTGATTCCAGCTTGTGCTTCTTCCAGCCCAGCATTTCTCATGATGTACTCTTCATATAAGTTAAATAAGCAGGGTGACAATATACAGCCTTGACGTACTCCTTTCTCTATTTGGAACCAGTCTGTTGTTCCATGTCTAGTTCTAACTGTTGCTTCTTGACCTGCATACAGATTTCTCAGGAGGCAGGTCAGGTGGTCTGGTATTCCCATCTCTTTAAGAATTTTCCACTTTGTTGTGATCCACACAGTCAAAGGCTGTGGTATATAGTCAATAAAGCAGAAGTAGATGTTTTTCTGGAACTCTCTTGCTTTTTCAATGATCCAAGGGATGTTTGAAATTTGATCTCTGCTTTTTTTTTTTCCCTCTGCTTTTTCTGAATCCAGCTTGCACATCTGGAAATTCACGGTTCATGTACTGCTGAAGCCTGGCTTGGAGAATTTTGAGCATTAATTTGCTAGCATATAAGATGAGTACAATGGTGGAGTAGTTTGAGCATTCTTTGGGGTTGGAATGAAAACTGATCTTTTCCAGTCCTGTGGCCACTGCTGAGTTTTCCAAATTTGCTGGCATATTGAGTGCAGCACTTTCACAGCATCATCTTTCAGGATTTGAAATAGCTCAACTGGAATTCCATCACCTTCACTAGCTTCGTTCTCAGTGATGCTTCCTAAGGCCCACTTGACTTCACATTCCAGGATGTCTGGCTCTAGGTGAGTGACCACAACATTGGATTATCTGGGTTGTGAAGCTCTTTTTTGTACAGTGCCCCTCTGTATTCTTGCCACCTTTTCTTAATATCTTCTGCTTCTGTTAGGTCCATACCATTTCTGTCCTTTACTGAGCCCATCTTTGCATGAAATGTTCCCTTGGTATCTCTAATTTTCTTGAAGAGATCTCTAGTCCTTCCATTCTATTGTTTTCCTCTATTTCTTTGCATTGATTGCTGAGGAAGGCTTTCTCATCTCTCCTTTCTATTCTTTGGAACTCTGCATTCAAATAAGTATATCTTTCCTTTTCTCCTTTGCCTTTCACTTCTCTTCTTTTCATAACTATTTGTAAGGCCCCCTCAGGCAACCATTTTGCCTTTGTAAGTAAGTTAGGTTATTCTAAATTCAATACAATTTGCCATCTATTTTTGCAACCCATAGGGTTTAATAAGATTTGAATATACCCTTTATCTTCATATATGTTAAAGGTGTAGCAAATAGTGGCTACAGCTGTGGTCTTCACATGTAGACACTGTGTAGTATATGTAAGATTTATAGCCATGCATATATTTTTTTTCAGTAAGAAGATAAACTTCATATTATATGTTTTATATTTGACATACTTAATATGTCTTATTATTAATCACTTAATAATAATAGCATTTATCTAGGGAGATATATTTAAGGATATATGGGTATTTAAAAGTATACACAGGGCTATAACCATGTTTTTTTTTTTTTAATTCTAATCAGTTTAGGTAACAAATCATGAAGGAGTTATGTCGTTCTTTAGACATCATTTGAAAAACCAGTGTTTTTCTTCAACAGTTAACTGAACAGTATTTTTAAAACCTAAGGGCTTTCCTGATGGTTCTGTAGTAAAGAATCTGTCTGCCAATGCAGGAGACGTGGGTTCAATCTCTGGGTGGGGAAGATCCCCTGGAGAAGGAAATGGCAACTCACTCCAGAATTTGTGCCTGGGAAATCCCACGGACAGGAGCTTGGTGACTTAGTGACTAAACAACAATAATCATTTGAAATAGAAACAAAACATTATTGTAAAAATAAATTACTCAATACTCATGTTATTTTTCTTACTGAAAACTTCATCTTCAATGTAAAATCTTATAGAAACTAGCTAATGTGATACTGGTGATGATACAAACATCCTTACCTTGTGCTGGTATCTAGTGTCAAATGCATGTTTTATCAAAAGATTCTTTATGACAGAGATAGCTGTATATCTGATCTCATAATTGTCTTGAAGAGCAATGGAGGTTTCCCTCAGAAGCAGACCAACCAGGAAGTGATGCTTGCAATACTCATCTGATAAACTGTATTCAAGATTTGAATCTGCAGTACAATGAAATTTAAAACTCATTTATAAAAATATTCAAAGATCACTTTAACATTAAAGTACTATATTACTTAGTAATATGTGATCATGCTAGCAAGAGCTATATTTTTATTGTAAACAAATATGAACAATATTTTATCATATAGAATAAGCATGCAAAATTTTACAAGATACAAGCACTCGTCATTGGGGCCAGATGATAGCCTTAATGACAATTTCAGTTGGTAAAGTAGTTCCTAGAATTCTTTTTTTTTCTAGATGCTTTTCAAATCTTAGGATAAAACCTAGAATGAAAGAATACTAGATTTGGCAATGTTTTAACACATTTCTTCGTATCTGAAGACATTTAGTTACAACTAAAAAATGGAGTACTTCTAAACAACACTTGATTCACTCATCTGTTTATATTTGTGGAGCAGAAAGAGAAACTAGACAACTGCATCATTATAACAGTATAAACTATTGAATGTTTTACTAAATGTTACATATTGGCCCCAATTCAATGGAGTACAAGAATGGTAAGAAAAACATCCTCATCTCACTCAAATTCATTACACAAATACAAATCTTTTATTTCATAAAATTACCACTTCCAGCTATTTTCTTCACTTCCTTTTAGATCCTCCATCCACTTTAAATCCCAGTTGCTAATATCCTGGTTGGGACTTGCCTTATAACTACTCAGAAGGAATTGTGACTGAGTACAGACATTTCTACAGGAAACTTCTGCTATCTTTATTTCCTTTCCCCTACCCTTTAATTTTAGTGAGGCCACAAAGCTGAAGGATATGTTTTCTGTTTCTTGTCTAGTCTCTTTAAAACTTAATAGGATGCTATATATTCAGCTAGGATTTAATAAATGCTAAGTCAGATTTAATCCTCAATCCTCACCCCTTCCTTTCCCTGAATTCCTCAAGCTATCAATAAATGATGGGCAAAGTATCTGAGCTATACATGCTCAGACTCTATTATACTAAGGGAATGGTTGAATAGGGGTGGTTGGGTTTTTTAATATTTTTCTCCATTTTCACAGGCAGCCATTCAATCACTAAAACCACTGCTCAGCAGTGGTCTCTACTCCCCGAGAGACCAAGACAGCTGGTGTTCTTTCTGCCATTGCTCATGGTCTTTTGTGAATTACAATCACTTACTATGTACAAGGGTCAGTACAGAGTAACTCAGGTTGCCTTATCTGGGTCGACTGTACAATGGCAGTACGGTTTTTTCACTTGAGGGATTTGAATAAGACCAATAAGGTAGTTTCATCCACACCTTCAAAAACTGTGGCCAAGAAGTCATTAAACAGGGTCAGAGAGAAGGGAGGCGAGCTTGGGAGAGATGACATACACTTAAAAAAAAGATACCCATCAGTCCCCAAGCTGGTGTGGGCCAACACATGTTTTCTGAGGATGGTGTTTTAAAGTTGATTCTTCTAGCAATCAACATCGAAGCTTATTTTTTTCCTTTATTCAAAAAAATAATTTTATTGGCGCATAGGTTGCTTTACAATGTTGTGTTAGTTTCTACTGTACACCAAAGTTGGAGAAGGCAATGGCAACCCACTCCAGTGTTCTTGCCTGGAGAATCCCAGGGAAGGGGGAGCCTGGTGGGCTGCCATCTATGGGGTCGCACAGAGTCAGACACGACTGAAGTGACTTAGCAGCAGTACACCAAAGTGAATCAGCTATACATGTATCCCCTCTGTTTTGGGTTTCCTTCCCATTTAGGTTGCCACAGAGCACTGAGCAGTGTTCCCTAAGCTATTCAGTAGCTTCTCATTAGTTATCTATTTTATACATACTATCAATAGTGTGCATATATATACTAGAATATTACTCAAGCTGGTTTTCAGAGTTATCAAATACACTGCCTCCTAGGTTTTCTGGATGCATTAAATAAAGCCTCATCTTGGCTAGGGAGGATCTGAAAAGCAAACAAGGCCCCCATCCATCTTAGCCATTCATGAAATCAATTGTTTTTAAAAACAGCAAACTACTTTAGAGTGAACCGAGTTAAACCTACCTACTGAAGTCAAACGGTCCACCGCAAATGAAAAAAAATCTAATTAATATATGAAAAGAAAAGGGACAAATAAAAAACATAGTAACGTAAGAACAGTGCTACACAACAAAGCAGCCAATAAAACTAGCAATGGAGATAACTGAAGGCACTTCATAAAGTTCATACATACATATAACTATTTTATTCTGCTTTTATACTTCTCTTCTGAGGTTCCATTCACAGAAGTGCATTTATATGTTTTTTTCAAAATTCAGTCTCATATAAGAATCCAAACAGTACAACAGAGAGCAATTTTATTAGTATCTGATGTCTGTGTTTAAGCAGCAATCTATGTAACACACCAAATTTCTTCACACTATGAATACTACCACTGACACTATGAAGGAAATGCAGAGTACCATTAACGAACTGTTAATGTTCTTCAGATAGTAACAATTCTGAGATTACCTCTAGAATCACTGGTTTAACTAGAAAACATTATACTATACTAGCGCTAGCAAAAAAAATGAAAACACAATTCCAAATGATGGAAAACACAAATACATACCTTGAACTCGCTGAAGTTTAGGTTTGGCAAAAGCCATTGGCAAATTCAGAGGAATGTAATGTTCATGATTGCAAATTGTTTGCAGAAATTCAAACTTGTATTCAGCCAGAACCTAAGCACAAAGAAATTATACATGAACTCCTATATAGTAGGCATTTACTATTTTAATAATTTAAAATATTAAATTTTAATGGGCTTCCCAGGTGGCTCTAGTGGTAAAGAACCCGCGTGCCAATGCAGGAGACACAAGAGAAGTGGGTTAGATCCCTGGATTGGAAGATCCCCTGGAGGAGGAAATGGCAACCCACTCCAGTATTCTTGTCTGGAGAATCCCATGGACAGAGGAGCCTGGTGGGCTATAGTTCATAGGATCTCAAAGAGTTGGACATGACTGAGCAACTGAGCACACACATTCTAAAATAATTAAATACAGAGCATTAATTTTCAAAACAGAAGTGTTTAGTATTTTAGGTATACCTTGAAATGTGACCTGTGCAGTAAAGAGTCAACAATGCAGGCTCAAGACTACTTTCCTTAAAAAGGCCTGCTTGTAAGGCTGCTCATTGGCTGGCCGATTGGGAAATTGGATTTTTTTTTAATTATGTAAGTTTCAGATACACAATATCATGATTTGACATCTGTAAACACTACAACGTGATCACCACCACAAGCCTAGTTACCATCCCTCATCACCGAACAGTTCACACCTTCTTCACCATTGTGCCCACCCCCCCCCCCGCCCCGCCATACTGTTCCCCTCTGGTAACCACTAATCTGTTCTTGGTATCAATGAGTTTGTTTTTGGTTTTTCCGTTCACTTTTTTTACACTCCACCTATGAGTGAAATCATATGGTATTTATCTGAGTTATTTCACTTAGCATAATACCTTTAAGGTCTGTCCACATTGTGAAGTGGCAGGATTCCATTCTTTTTACATCTGAGTAGTATTCTGTTATACATATATCCACTGATGGACATTTAGGTTACTTCCATATCTTGGCTACTCTAAATAATGCCACAGTAAAATAAACATAGGGGTGCATATAATTTTGAATTAGTGTTTTCATGTTCTTTGAATAGATACCCAGAAGTGGGAAAGTTGAGTCACATGGTAGTTCTATTCTTAATTTTTCAGGAATCTCCATACTGTTTTCCATTGTGGCTACGCCAATTAACAGTCCTTCAGTGTACAAGGGTTCCAATTTCTCCACATCCTCTCCAACATTTCTTTCTTCTTTTCAATAATAGCTATTCTAACAGTTTGTAAGGTGCTATCTCATTGTGGTTTTGATTTGCATTTCCCTAATGATCAGACATTACTTTGCCAACAAAGGTCCATCTAGTCAAGGCTATGGTTTTTCCTGTGGTCATGTATGGATGTGAGAGTTGGACTGTGAAGAAGGCTGAGCGCCGAACAATTGATGCTTTTGAACTGTGGTGTTGGAGAAGACCCTTGAGAGTCCCTTGGACTGCAAGGAGATCCAACCAGTCCATTCTGAAGGAGATCAGCCCTGGGATTTCTTTGGAGCGAATGATGCTAAAGCTGAAACTTCAGTACTTTGGCCACCTCATGGGAAGAGTTGACTCACTGGAAAAGACCCTGATGCTGGGAGGGATTGGGGGCAGGAGGAGAAGGGGACGACAGAGGATGAGACGGCTGGATGGTATCACTGACTCGATGGACGTGAGTCTGAGTGAACTCTGAGAGTTGGTGATGGACAGGGAGGCCTGGCGTGCTGCGATTCATGGGGTCACAAAGAGTCGGACACGACTGAGCGACTGAACTGAACTAAACTGAATGATCAGTGATGTTGAACATCTTTCCAAGTGCTGTTGGCCATCTTTATGTCTTCTTCCCATTTTTAAATCAGGTGGTTTTTATTGTTGTTGAGTTGTATTAATCCATGATGGATATATGATTTGCAAATATCTTCTCCTATTCAGTAGGCTGTCCTCTCCTTTTGATGATTTACATCACTGTGTGGAAGATTTTTGGTTTGATATAGTCCCATTTGCTTATTTTTGCTTTTATTTCCCTTGCCTTTGGAATCAGATCCACAAAAACACCTCTAAGATGGATGTCAGTGAGGCTACTGCCTACACTTTCTTCTAGAAATTTTATGATTTCAGGTCTTACATTCAAGTCTTTGCTGCATTTTGAGTCAACTTTTCTTTATGATGTAAGATAATGGTGTAGTTTCATTCTTTTGCATATGGCTATCCAGTTTTCCTAATGTCATTTATTGAAGAGACTTTTCCTCCATTGTATGTTCTTTGCTCGTTTGTTTTATATGTGTGAGTATGGCTTTCCTGGTGGCTTAGATGGTAAAAAATATGCCTGCAATGCAGGAGACCTGGGTTCGATCCCTGGGTTAGGAAGATCCTCTGGAGGAGGGCATGGCAACCCACTCTAGTATTCTTGCCTGGGGAATGCCCACGGACAGAGGATTCTGGGGGGCTGCAGTCCACGGGATTGCAAAAAGTCAGACACGAGTGAGCGACTAAGCACATGCATATGTGTAGGTATATCTCTGAGTTCTCAGTTTTGTTCTCTTGACCTGTGTATCTGTTCTTATGCTAGTACCATGCTGTCTTGATTAATATATCTTTAGTATAGTTTGAAATCAGTGAGCATGAAACCCCTAGTTTTGTTCTTCCTATTTTTGGCTATTCAGCATCTTTTGTGGTTTCATACCAATTTTAGAATTATTTGTTCTATTAATAGCTCTGTGAAATATGCCACTGGAATTTTGATAGGGAATACACTGAATCTGTAAACCACTTTGGGTAGTATGAGCATTTTAACAATATTAATTCTTCCAATCCATGAATATGGAATATTTCCATTTATTTGTGACTTCTTCAGTTTCTTTCATCAATGTCTTATAGTGTCAGTGTACAGGTCTTTCACCTCCTTGGTTAAATTTATTCCTAGGTATTTTATTCTTTTGGATGCAATTGTAAATGGAATTGTTTTCTTAATCTTGTTGATAGTTTGTTATTAGTATATATAAATGTCACAGATTTCTGTATGCTGATTTTGTATCCTACAACATTACTGAATTCATTTATTAGTTTGAACAGAGTTTTGGTATAGTCTTTAGGGTTTTCAATATATATTATCGCATCATCTGCAACTAGTGACAGTTTTATTTCCTCCTTTCCAATTTGAATGCCCTCTCATTCTTTTTCTTGACTAATTTCAGTGGCTAGCACTTCCAATACTATGTTGAATAAAAGTGGTGAGAGTGGGCATGCTTGTCTTATTCCTGATCTTAGAGGAAAAGAGCTCAATTTTTTCACTGTTGAGTATGATGCTAGCTATGGGTTTATCATATATAGACTTTATTATGTTGAGGTATGTTCCCTCTAGACCCACTGTTCAGAGAGTCTCTTATCATAAATGGATGTCAAATTTTGTCAAAAGTGTTTTAAGCATCTAAATTTCTTTGTACTTCTGGAGTTTGAAAATACAACTAAAGGTATATATATACAGCATATTCCAGGAACACACACATTACATCTATTAAGATGATTGTATTATTTTCATCCTTCATTTTATTAATGTGATGAATCAGGTTTATTTGTGGATGATGAACCATCATCGTATCCCTGAAATAAATCCAACTTGACCGTGTTGTGTCATACTTTTAATTATTGTATTATTATTATGTATTATTATATTATTATTGTATTATCATATTCAATTTGCTAATAGTTTATTGAGGATTTTTGCATGTTCATCAAAGATATTGGCATGTGATTTTCTTTTTTGTGGTGTGGGAAATTTTATCTTGATACCAACATTCCCTACAAGGTAAGGTTGTGCTTTCTGTGCCAGCCTGTTCAGCACCATGCAAACAATGTGATTTATGGTGAGCTTCCCTGTCTTTCCTTTCCAGGACTCTGGAATTATGACCAGCCTCCAACACATAACTAGCCCCAATAAAAATCCTAAGTTCTGAGTCTCAAACAGGCTTCCCTAAAGAGAAATATTGCACATAATGTGGCTCAGTTTTCACTGCTGGAGAGAGGATGTGCTCTGCGTGCCCCTTAACATGAGGGAGGGTGCTCAGGAAGCATGCACGTAGATTGCCAAGGACTCCACTTAATGTCTTTCCCCCTTAGTGATCCAGCTGAGCATCCTTACTGTGTCACTGTAATGAATCTTAGCCATGACTACGACTATATGGGACCCTCAAAACCCTATCCATTATTCTCTGCTCTGAGGTACAACTACACTCAAAGTACCTATAGGAAAATAGCAGCTCCAAATCCTCCAGAGGAGAATACATGTCACCCTTGGTCTCACACTCTAATGTTTGGCACCCACTATAATTATGCCCTTGTAACTTACCTTAGGATCTTTGGGGCTGAATCCAGATATATAGTCATTTATCAAATTGAAGACAAATCCTCTATCCATTAGGGTCAGACAGCGCTATAGGAACCAAATCAAAATGAACAGTTAGTTACCTAATTCTAGTTTTTAAAATTCAACACATTTAAAATTTTTTCCACATTAAGGGGATGACATTCTCACTTTTACAGATAACAGAAAAATTTTCAAAGATTTACACGACCTTAAAGAGATAAAGAGCAAATGACTTATCATTGGAATTGGGACTCAACTGTGTTCTTTTCAAAATAAGATGTATATATATAACATCTTATTTTGAAAATAAGATATATATTTTCTTATATATATATATATATGATAAATATTTGAAATATATATACATACATATACACATTCAAATACATATATGCATACATATACACATATATATGCAATCTATTTAGCTATACTGCCTCATTTTGGTTCATTCTCAAAGCTCAAAGTGAACTATAGGGTGGTCAGTCAGCCATTGAAAGGTGGGGCGGGGCTTGCCTATGTGAACATTTCAGGCCAAAGGGGAAGTTTTTCTTTGGGTTCTGTGAAGTCTTGGCCTACAAAACATTCGTCTTGTGTGATAGCCATACTAGTTATTCACATTTTCCTGCTGTCACTCTCCTAGTTAAGGCTTTCATTACCTTGCAACTGCACAACAGCAGTTATCCTCCTAACCTGTCTTCGTGCCACTAATCTTTCCATCTAACTGCTTCCAGATTCATCTGTAAGTCCTAGCCCTAATCATGTCCCCATTCTTTCCAAAAGCTTTCAATAGTTCCCTGTTGCCTCTAATATAATTTCAAACTCCTCAGCTTGGCATTCAAGGAAACCACAGCCTTGTCCCAAACTTCTTTTTCCCATTTTATCTATTTATTATCCCCTCATGTGATAATGCACTGTGCATTCCCACTTCCGAGTTAGTGCTCATACCAGGTCTAGCTAGCAATTCTATCACTACTTCTACAGAATCCTGCCCATTCTTCAATGATGAAGCCCATCTTCATTACCCTACAGGGCCCTTGAAACACTTTATAGTAGCTTGTATTTTACTTATTATTTTGCTGTTCTCACCTAAAGAGGATAATATGTTGTTTATGTTCCCCATGGTACCCAGAACATTCCTGGGAAATAGAAGGAACTCAATATTTGATTAACCAGCTGTGTGCATCTTGTCACCTCTCCTTTCAGCTTTCCCTGCCTCATCACCTCTCACCTGGATTAATGAGGTAGGCTTATATTTACCACTCATCCAAGATCATTTTGACGATCTACTGGGTTTGAGACAATGTATTACATTCTAGAGAAATACAAAGGCAAATAAATAACCCATGGTCTTTAGTCTTGTCCAATGGTAAAGACAAATAAATATTGAAAATACAGCACAATAAAAAGTTACAGAAGTATGGAAAGGACGGGTAAACAACAGCAGAGGTGATCAGCCCTGTGTGGGAAGGTTAGGGAAGAGCTGAGCCTAAAAGATGAATAGACTCTGCCAGGCAGACAAGGGGGAAGGACTAGTCTTCAAACTGGTTGTCTTGACTCTGGCTTTTTCCTCACTTCTTTCAAAGGCCTTGGTAGATAGCTCCATGGTATTCAGCTCAAAATCTAGATTCCTTAGCCTGACATTCATGGCCTTTCATCATTTGGCATCAGATGGCCTTTCCACCTCTGCCTCCAGACAACCTAAATTCTGCACAGTGACTTTCTCGCTCATTCCAAAATAATTCTTGAATATGCCTATCTCATCTCTGCTCATGAATCCTCTACCTACAACACTCTCATCCCCGTTTTGGGGAACTGTTCTAGTCTCTGTTCATATTACCTGGTCATAATCCCTCCTTTTCTTGTTTTCCTATTGTATTTTGTTGTTTATATTTTCAGTATAATAGTCATCACACTTTATCATGTATATGTATTGGAATATAATTATAGAGACAGCCTTTCTCATCTTTGGACGCTCACACAGAAGACAGACAAATGTTTGTTGACTTGTAATGAGGTCAATACTGCTATTAAATCAACTATGTTCTACTCCCTAACGTAGCAAATTTCAAGTTTTAACTCCATGAAAGAAACTGAGATCTTATATTTCAGATAGTCTCACCTTTACTTTAAAAAGATATGTGGTTGGTTTTTAAACACAAAAGGGCTAATGTAATAGTGTTAAAACTTTATTTTAGTTCTGGCAGAGAGGTCTTACATCAGAAAATCACACTGTAGAGATCTGAAACCTAGTGTGAATTTTCAATTAAAAAAAAAAGGGTATGTTAGATATTAAAATTGCTTGGCTAGATTGTTGAGTGCAGGTTCTTAAAATAAGGTTGAGACATGATGAAGGGGTCTGAGAAGATGGAGAGTGGGAAGAAGTAAGAACTAAGTGCATCACAAGTCTAGGCCCCATCTCTGCAATAAATCAAATATTGCTATTACCCACTTTCTAGAACAATTGCATTCCAGCATTGCCCCTTACATACAGAGAATGACAAAACAGAGCAGCGAGAAATGTACTATCTTAACAGTTTGTGGCATGTCTCAAAATAATCTTACTGACCTAAATTAACAATTCTCATTTACATGTATTAGCAACAAGTAGATGGTGCTTATATTAGCAACATGTAGAATGTGCTTTTAGTTCAAGAGTTACAAACTCAAAGGCCAACAGGGTCAGAGAAATTACTTAAATGTATAGAGTGTCAGGGGTTCTATTAAGGAGTGGTACAGACCATGGTAACCTAGAAGGTAAATGCCCCACCTAAAGGTCAAAGCAAACACCCTCTTCCAACAACACAAGAGAAGACTCTACACATGGACATCACCAGATGGTCAACACTGAAATCAGATTGATTATATCCTTTGCAGCCAAAGATGGAGAAGCTCTATACAGTCAGCAAAAACACGACTCAGGGTGGATTGTGGCTCAGATCATGAACTCCTTATTGCCAAATTTAGACTTAAATTGAAGAAAGTGGGGAAAACCACTAGACCATTCAGGTATGACCTAAATCAAATCCCTTATGACTATACAGTGGAAGTGAGAAATAGATTTAAGGGACTAGATCTTATAGACAGAGTGCCTGATGAACACTGTACAGCAAACAGGGAGCAAGACCATCCCCAAGAAAAAGAAATGCAAAAAAGCAAAATGGCTGTCTGAGGAGGGCTTACAAATAGCTGAGAAAAGAAGAGAAACTAAAGGCAAAGGAGAAAAGGAAAGATATACCCATTTGAATGCAGAGTTCCAAAGAATAGCAAGGAGAGATAAGAAAGCCTTCCTCAGTGATCAATGCAAAGAAATAGAGGAAAACAACAGAATGGGAAAGACTAGAGATCTCTTCAAGAAAATTAGAGATACCAAGGGAACATTTCATGCAAAGATGGGCCCGATAAAGGACAGAAATGGTATGCACCTAACAGAAGCACAAGATATTAAGAAGACATGGCAAGAATACACAGAAGAACTGTACAAAAAAGATCTTCACAACTCAGATAATCACGAAGGTGTGATCACTCACTCTCACCTAGAGCCGGACATCCTGGAATGTGAAGTCAGCTGGGCCTTAGGAAGCATCACTACGAACAAAGCTAGTGGAGGTGATGGAATTCCAGTTGAGCTATTTCAAATCCTAAAAGATGATGCTGTGGAAGTGCTGCACTCAATATGTCAGCAAATTTGGAAAACTCAGCAATGGCCACAGGACTGGAAAAGATCAGTTTTCATTCCAATCCCAAAGAAAGGCAATGCCAAAGAATGCTCAAACTACCGCACAATTGCATTCATCTCACACGCTAGTAAACTAATGCTCAAAATTCTCCAAGCCAGGCTTCAGCAATATGTGAACCGTGAACTTCCAGATGTTCAAGCTGGTTTTAGAAAAGGCAGAGGAACTAGAGATCAAATTGCCAACATCTGCTGGATCATCAAAAAAGCAAAAGAGTTCCAGAAAAGCATCTATTCCTGCTTTATTGACTAGGCCAAAGCCTTTGACTGTGTGTATCACAATAAACTGTGGAAAATTCTGAAAGAGATGGGAATACCAGACCACCTGACCTGCCTCTTGAAAAACCTGTATACAGGTCAGGAAGCAACAGTTAGAACTGGACATGGAACAACAGACTGGTTCCAAATAGGCAAAGGAGTACGTCAAGGCTGTATATTGTCACATCATGAGAAACACTGGGCTGGAGGAAGCACAAGCTGGAATCAAGATTGCTGGGAGAAATATCAATAACCTCAGATATGCAGATGACACCACCCTTATGGCAGAAAGTGAAGAAGAACTAAAGAGCCTCTTGGTGAAAGTGGTGAAAGGAGAGTGAAAAAGTTGGCTTAAAGCTCAACATTCAGAAAACTAAGATCATGGCATCTGGTCCCATCACTTCATGGCAAATAGATGGGGAAACAGTGGAAACAGTGGCTGACTTTATTTTTCTGGGCTCTAAAATTACTGCAGAGTTTGCTTGCAGCCACGAAATTAAAAGACGCTTACTCCTTGGAAGGAAAGTTATGACCAACCTAGATAGCTTATTAAAAAGGAGACACATTACTTTGCCAACAAAGGTACATCTAGTCAAAGCTATGGTTTTTCCAGTCGTCATGTATGGATGTGAGAGTTGGACTATAAAGAAAGCTGAGCACCAAAAAATTGATGCTCTTGAACTGTGGTGTTGGAGAAGACTCTTGAGAGTCCCTTGGACTGCAAAGGAGATCGAACCAGTCCATCCTAAAGATCAGTCCTTTAGAACACCCTGAACTGGGTGTTCATTGGAGGGACTGATACTGAAGCTGAAACTCCCAATACTTTGGCCACCTGATGCAGAAAGCTGACTCATTTGAAAAGACCCTGATGCTGGGAAAGATTGGGGGCAGGAGGAGAAGGGGACGACAGAGGATGAGATGGCTGGATGGCATCACTGACTCGGTGGACGTGAGTCTGAGTGAACTCCGGGAGTTTGTGATAGACAGGGAGGCCTGGCGTGCTGTGATTCATGTGGTCGCAAAGAGTTGGACACGACTGAGCGACTGAACTGAACTGAACTGAAAGGCATTCAAATGAATATATTTGAAAAACAGCATGCAAAAGCAGAAAGATGTTCCTCCTGGCTAAGCCTCCTGTGGGACCTCTGATTTAATTAATTAGCCATTGGAGGTGGGGAATCAAACATGGCTATTTAACTGAACTGATGGATTAATTCAATGAGTAGTTCCTCCAGCAGCCCAGCTGAGTCTCTAGAAAGTGGGTAATTTTTTTTCCTTTGGCTTTAAAGACAATACCTGTGAAGAATAATTCCTTACCATGTTCTGGATGCCTTTAACTCACCTTCAAGAAGCTAGCCAAACTATAATTGACATTTCTGGACTCATCCGGAATCTCTGCATAGCGAATAGTCACGTGGGGAATTATTGCAAGAAGCAGTGAATGTAAGACATGATGATATGCCTCAGAAAACCTCTGGCCTCTTGGAAGCTTCAATTAAATTGGCAAAGAAAAAAAAGAGTTGTGAAAGGTCTAAATCAATGTTGTATTTTCAAACACATACTGTATATAAATGTGTTTTTAACCGCAGTATACTTTTTCTCCCAAATTAAAAAGACATGGCTAGTTAAATCTATACTTTAGATCATTACAGCACCTATTTGGACCTGTAATACTACAACTGACTGAAATCATGAACAAGAGTAGGTCATTCTGACCCAACTTTGGAATCATGTTCCTGAGATACAGACACATCCGTTTTTCATTCCATCTTTTTCCTGACACACAAAGTATACATGCATCCATGCATTTTTAATTTCAGTAAACCTGTTCTGTGGAAATATTGATAAAAATGTAAATATGAAGTGATTATTTTTTACTTCACAAGGTCTTAGCTTTCAATGCCTATAGCTAAAATTTCTTTGTACTTCTGAAGGAGTTTCAAAATACAACTAAAGGTATAAATACAGCATATTCCAGGAACACACGCATTATATAAAGAGATTTTGGTTTTTGTCTTTTTTACATAAAATGTTTTTAACTTTGTACATGCCTTCAATCTTTCTAAGAGAATAGTTCTTTCTGATTTGGTACGTGTTCTCCTTCCTAATGAATATTTTCGACACTGACATTTTAAAACCACAAGACAAAGGGAAAGCTTCAAAGATAATGTACTTAATATGGCAAATACCTCACAGGGAAGAATGTATGTGGTGAGCCTCTGAAGTTGAGACTTTGAAAACATATGAACACTTTTGTTGTTGTTTTTTTTTTAAAGAAAACCTGAAAAAAGCTACGGACTGAGAGTCCTTAAAATATAAAAGAGGATTTGCACATCACAGCTACCCATGAATAAGATTAGCCTTCTTTGTCTATGTTAAATATTATTCTTCAGCCTACTTACCTTAATTTTATTCTCTTCCAGCAAGTATGTGGCCATAGACTTTGCAATAATTTCAAAGAAAAACCATGAGTACTAAAATAAACAAATAAATACAAATCAATCTTTAATTGTTACCCAAATCCCTGAAGCTTATAAAAGGCTGACAAATCACTATGGATTTTGTCTCTGAAGTTTAATAACATTTTAAAGTGATCACTACTGACTATCCAAGTCCCATAGAATACCTTCAAATTGTGTTGGCAAAAAGGTATGCCTCAGGGCTGGCTTGTGATGTACAAAGGATATTTGGTGGAGAGGGGTATTTTATCACTGACACTGCTTTGATTTGCCTACATGTGGTGATAAGAACAAACCAACTTTTAGTTTACTTAATTACTGCTTTTAAATTCTCTATGGACAATGAATCATATTACAGCCTCCACCCAGTGAGGGACCCAACCCTGCCCTTTGTACAATACTGGGGCCAGCCCAAGTAGCAAAGGTGTTTGTGTAAGTAGGATTTGAAGGGTACAGGGAAGTCTCAAGCAGATACCTGGTGGCTCAAATGGTAAAGAATCTGCCTGCAATGCAGGAGACTCAGGTTTGATCCCTGGGTTGGGAAGATCCCCTGGGGAAGGAAATCGCAACCCACGGCAGTATTCTGGCCTGGAGAATCTCATAGACAGAGCAGCCTGGAGGGTTACAGTCCATGGGGTTGCAAAGAATTGGAATGACTGAGTGACTAACACCATTACTAATAGGAATAGTAAAAATTATGACAATAAGAAGAGCCACCATTTGAGAGAGTGCCTACTATGTGCCAGAAACAACATGTTAGATGTTTTACTTGTATTTCAGAAATGAGAAAGTGGATGCTCAGAACTGCTAACTAACAGGCCCCAGGTCACAGAACTATTGTGTGATGAATACAGCATTCTCGCCCAGAGCTATACCCTCCAAAATTCTATTATGCATTTGACTGAGAGCAAGGGGTAGGTGGGGAGGGTAAAGGGAATGGAGGATTTCTGTGGAGAACTTGGGGGCAAAGGATGCATAGGCAAAGTGCTGGGCAAAGAGGGAGTCACTTGAGGAAATGAGGACAGACTAGACCCGGAATGGGAGGGCATCAAGCAAGCATGTCTCTGTGTCCTTACCTTTAGCAATTTGTTTATTGCTAAAAAGTCTGCAGACTGTTTCAGTATCGCTATCATTGTAGTCGCAAGAGTTTCGTGTATCAGCTGGGCCTGAGGAGCACTGGGTTTTTCAGGTCGGAAGCTATACTACAATCAAAGAGAATGAATCATAAGACCAAATTCTCTCGTAAGACAAATGCTCAGAAAGAAAGCTTACTCCACAAACCTTAATGAAGGATCTTAAATAATTATCCAAGCCTTCTTCATGGCACTTTGATACGATATGTAAGAGAACCCTGAAACAACATTCACAAAAGTCAGCACGTCAGACCACAATGAAACACTATAGTTTGATTCTTAGATAAAACCAGCATATCTAACCCTTAAAAATACCTAATACTATCTAAATAATGAAAATATTAAATGGCATCTTAGTTTGGATCCAACAAAGATTTCAGCATGTAACATGTTCAGGGCTTTGTAAAATACATTTCTTGGGTCCAAAGAAGGATGTTTTATTTTGGCAACCAAGATATTTCTTTTCATCTCCTTTCTAAATCACATTTGAAGTATGTTCATAGCTACCATATAGTAAAAAGCCTTCAGTAAGGTAAATATTGAAATCCCCTCTAGTAAAAATCAAAGGAAAATAATAGGAAAAAATGTTAAACATGTCAACAGATGGGGGGAAGGGAAGGGCAAGACAAAGCAAGTATAATGAGATGAACTAAAATTGTAGGCAAATCTAAGATTAATAGAAAGTTTTAAAGTTATGAAGCCAGCAGTGGTTCTGCAAGTTTAGCATGCATCAGAAACACCTAGAGGGCAGAGTGCTCACCCCTCTCCCAGAGTTTCTGATTTTTTAGGTCTGGGGTGAAGTTCCATGATTAGCATTTTTAATAAGCTTCCAGGTGTATTGATGCTGCTGGTCTGGGAATCACGTTTTTTGAGAACCACTGGACTAGAATAATGCTTCTTAAATTAGCAACCAGACTACCCCCAATAGCAGAGAAGAGTAAACAGTATGTGGGTGTGTGGAGCCTGAACCCTGAGGCTCCAGAGACGCTGTGGCAACAGCAGTAGCAGCAAAGCCAGAAACACCCAGCAGTGAGCTTATAATTTTTTTAAACCCCTGTTTTATTTTCAAAAATTAAGTGCATTTTGCATCCTACTCTACAATATATCCTTGTTTGTTTTCCTATAAAAAGAACACTCTTATTCTTGTGAGTAAAAACTAATGGCCTAGGGCCACTCTGTCCAATGTGAGAGCTGCCAGTCACAAGTGGTGATGTAAACAAATTAACTACCATGAAAAATTCCGATTCTCAGTTACACCAGCCACATTTCAAGAGTTCAACAGCTAAATATGACTAATGGCTACCATATTGGGCAGTACAGGTATAGAACATTTCCATGACTGAAGAAAATTCTATTGGACAATACTGGTCAAGGGCGTGATTCTCAAACTCCATTGCATTAGGGCATCGTTGTGGAAACTTTAGGAAAAAAAAAAAAATGCTGAGTTCTGCTGTCAGAGATTCAGGTTTAACTGGTATGATGCATGGTCTGGGAACAGATATTTTAAAAAGCTTCCCAGGTTGCTCTAACATGCAGGAGTTTTAGAACCCCTGGTTGAGGAAAACACAGTAAACTTATCCTATGGTTTCTGGTACCATCTATCCCTGGGGATGTGAGTCCCTCAGTCCGAGAAGAAAGAAACTAGAGAAAAGTTATATTAGGCTTCTGCCTTTGGGGTTCTAATTTGGAAGACAAATGAAGAAATGCAAAAGGAAACAAAAGTTGATTCTTCATATTGTAACACCGAAACTCACATGGTGCAGTTGAAAGGAACGTCATCTTCATGGGTCATGTTTGTGAGAACTTGGAAGAGTTGCATAAGAATTACAGGTAGAAACTGTATCATGACTTGGATCTCCATGGCATGCAAACACTAAAATAAGTCATTATTAGTTATGAAAATCAAAGTATGATATAACTTGCAAAGGTGAAACAACCAAAAATTAAGTAATGATAAATACATTCACTCGAATATAAGCTCACTTTAAACACATGCTTCCAGGGATAGGGGACTTTGTCAATTACTTTATACACATCTCTATTTTGGCACTCAGATTTTGTTAGTTCCTTTAATATTAAATACTCTATTGAAGATGACAAGTATAACTGGGATCAACAGGGGAGCAGGCATGTTTGGAAGTACTGGAGACTGGCCTACCAGCCCCCAGCATTCATATGTTTTACAGGGGAAAGTGGGTCATCACTTTGCAGTGAGAACGGGATTCAATAAAGTGTATTTCTATGTATGGTTGGCTTTACACTGGCTCCGTCCACAAACTGAGGCAGTTCTGCGTTCTAACATCCTCACAGTACATTTCTTCAAAGTGCTAACACCCTACCCCTACTGATTGGCACATTAACATCAGAAAGAAGAAATATATCCGTGTATACAGAGAAGTGATACAAGCAGCAAAATATTGGGTTGGCCAAAGAGTTCGTTGAGGTTTTTCTATACAGCTTATGGAGAAACCTGAACAAACTCTTGGCCAACCCAATAATTGAAATGTCCTTCTTCTTCCGTCCCTCCTTCCTTCATTCACCCATTCATTCATTCACTCACTGAGCACATTCTACATATTGGAACACCAGTTCAGTATTTACTGCCTGGAAAAGACAGAGATGGTCAGACAAGTCTGTATCCTAAGGAACACAATATTCATCTTTCAGAGTGCCCCATGTTTCCATCCTTATGCTCACCCTCCCTTTTCAGGCCTCTCTCATCTCAACAGTGACCTCTTAGATTTCTGGACAGCTTCTCTTCAATCAGATACCTAATGCGAGAAACTGAGCTCAGGGAACCTCTAGTCTTTCCTTCACGTTTTTCCAAATGTTTTGCCCTCTCTCTTCTACCCATACAGCCATCACCCTGTTTTCAGGACTATAACCTATAACCAAAATAGTCCAGTAATTTTCCATTAATACTAGGGCTATGTACAGTTTCTCCTCAATCTCAGTATATTTAACTCTCATTTCCAAAACTCAATCCTCCTCAAGTAGTGGTTACATCAGGCCACTTTCTGCCACCGTCAAAAAAATTGTTGATGCCTCTCCATTAGCCAGGACAGCGGTTCTCAACCAGAGACCCCTTCACCACCCCATCCCTCCAGGCCATCCAGCAACGTCCAGAGACATTTTCAGTTGTCACGACTGAGGAGGTGCTACCGACATCTAGTGGATAGACCAGAAGTGCTTCTAAGCACCCTCCAATGCATAGGACAGTCCTTTACCACAAAGACCCATCCTGCCTCAAATGCCAACAGCGCCAAGTTGGAGAAAACCTGACCCAGGCTATTAAGTCTAAGTTACTTAAAACCCAACTTATATTTTTAGCCTTAACATTCAGCATTCTTCATGAGGCCAAACTGGCGTCTTGACTGCTCTGCTCCTTGAAATTGTCAAATGCATGCCTACCTTCGTGCCTTTGTTCATATTTTTTTAGCAAAGTCCTAGCCACCCTTCCCAGTCAAGTTCACCCTCAACTTCGGTGAAGCCATTCATGCACTCATTCAATAAAGGTATACTGAATAAAGGTATACCGAATGGGCTTCCCTTGTGGCTCAGCTGGTAAAGAATCCGCCTACAATGCAGGAGACCTGGGTTGGGAAGATTCCACTGGAGAAGAGAACTGCTACCCACTCCAGTATTCTGGCCTGGAGAATTCCATGGACTGTATAGTCCACAGGGTCACAAAGAGTTGGACACGAGTGAGTGACTTTCACTTTTTTCACTTTTCATACTGAATGAACTTCCGACTGCCAAGCACATCAAATGGACATGGTTCCTATCATCAAGCAGTTCACAGACAATGGAAGGAAAACACATGGAACTGAATCGCTGTGACACAAACAGTAAATAGTACACAGTAAATGCACAGAAGAAGAAGCAATCGTGTCTGCAAGTGAAGAGGGAATGTCACACACTTCAGAGGACGGAGGTTCTAAGGTTCAAGGTTAAGTAGGATCACATCAGGTAGAAAAAAGAGAGATGGGCATTCCTTGCAGAAGTGGTCTCCCTGTACCAGTACTGTTTCTCTACACAGAGAATTTATTCTCTACCCAGCAGCCAGAGGGTTCTTTTTGAAAGGCAAGTTCAACAATGCCATTTCCCTCTATTACAAACAAAACCAATTGCCACGAACAAAAAGCTATGAAGGGTTCCCCATCCTCCACTCATCTGGGGCCATCCCCTGCTCCTTGCTGCTCAGTGTGCTCTAGCTATGCTGTCTTTCACACATCCCATTGCAAGGTGTTTACACCTGCTGCAATAGTCTGTAGATAAAACTTTTACAGTTTTATCATCTATGGCTGTCTTCCCCTCATCAGTTCTTTTCAGCTTGAAATTTCATCAACTCCTCAGACAGGTCTTCCCTGACAACTCCATCTTGACTGCACTCCTGGTCACATTAGAGCCCATTCAGTTCAGTCACTCATTCACATCTGACTCTTTTCGACCCCATGAATCACAGCACGCCAGGCCTCCCTGTCTATCACCAACTCCCGGAGTCCACCCAAACTCATGTCCATTGACTCGGTGATGCCATCTAACCATTTCATCCTCTGTCGTCCCCTTCTCCTCCTGCCTTCAATCTTTCCCAACATCAGGGTCTTTTCAAATGAGTCAACTCTTCACATCAGGTGGCCAAAGTATTGGAGTTTCAGCTTCAGTCCTTCCAATGAACACCCAGGACTGATTTCCTGTAGGATGGACTGGTTGGATCTCCTTGCAGTCCAAGGGACTCTCAAGAGTCTTCAACACCACAGTTCCAAAGCATCAATTCTTCTGCACTCAGCTTTCTTTATAGTCCAACTCTCATATCCATACATGACTACTGGAAAAACCATAACCTTGACTAGACGGACCTTTGTTGACAAACTAATGTCTCTGCTTTTTAGTAAGCTGTCTAGGTTGGTTATAACTCTCCTTCCAAGGAGTAAGCGTGTTTTAATTTCATGGCTGAAATCACCATCTGCAGTGATTTTAGAGCCCCCCAAAATAAAGTCAGCCACTGTTTCCACTATTTCCCCATCTATTTGCCATGAAGTGATGGGACTGGATGTCATGATCTTAGTTTTCTGAACGTTAAGATTTAACCTGTTCTGTTTTCTTCACAGTACTCATCCCTATCTAATGGGACTTCTTTATAATCCCTCTCCGCCAACTGGAGTAGGTATGTTGTCTGAATTATTCCAATTATATTCCCAGCATCCAGTACAATATCTGGTCCCATGGTAGGTACTCAATAATTATTTGGGGGATGACAGAATAAATGAAGGAATCAAAGGGATAAAGATGGGAACCCTCTAATCTCAGTGGTTCCACAGTTTTGTGAACTCTGAGCATTTATATCCTGTATCATGCAATTGACATTTAATTACATATTGCTTTGGATGATTATTTGCACTACTGACTTATATTGTCATTTGACTTAAGTGGGCCCCTCTCGACTGGTCATAAGATCCCTATGGAAAATAGCCTAAGTTATTCTTCTTTGCAAGACACAGCATCTAGGAAAATACTGAACACATAATAAGCTCAGCATGTGGATGGTTAGATGAAGTGATTGAACAATGTCATTTATAAGGGCAAGAGATGGCAAGGTTTGATAAAAAGTACACGGGGCTAGGAGTCAAAAGACCCATCAAAAGACATGCTCGGCTCTGATCTCCTACTAACCAGGTGAATAACCACTGGCAAATCTCTGTCCTCAGGCCTCAGTGTCCTCATCTGCAAAAAAAGTATCCCTAAAGATACCTTTTAGCACTAACATTCCATACAGGAGTTTGGCACTTTCTATAAACACATGGCATTTCATTCATTGCCACTAGAGGGCGAGCACAGGTCACAGAACTAACAGAAATTCCACACCCTCAAAAACACAAATATGAATACCTTTCTTCCCCCTCCATTCTAAGAATATCAATACAGGAAATTTAACTTTGTTAAAACTTTTACAAAGCTTCCCCAGTGGAAGAATAAAGCCACGGATCTGAGCAGACAAGGCATTCACATATAGAGCGGGATTCTGGACATTACCCAAGATAAGGACTTGAAATTAGGTGACTTACTGTACTTCTTAATGCTCATTAAGAATAAAAGCCACCATTTATCGGCTACCTGCCTGATTCTACCTTTCCAACAATCTATTTTCTGTATGGTAAGCAGGATGATTCTTTAAAAACCAAAGTCACATTACATCACACTCCTTTGTTCACAGCTCCCCATCTCATCATATCTTACGAAGCCCTACTGCACCAGTAACCCAGCTATCTTTTCCAATGGGGCGGCCTATCCTTCCATGTGCCAGCCACACTGGAACTCCTCCTGTTTCTGGAACACACCAAGGAAGCTCCTCGGGGCCTCTGCACTTGCTGTTTCCAGCCCTTGCCCAGAATTCCACATGGCTGGCACCCTCCTTTCCCTTAGGTCTCTTTACTGGAGAGCTCCTTGTTGACAATCTAAAAAAGAGATCCTTATCACTCCTTATTTCCCTTCCCTATATTCTGTTTTTCTTTATAGTACTTATTACCAACTGACATAAGATATACAGTTGACCCTCCATCTCCACATATTTCACATCTGCAGATATGGAGAGCTGACTGCAAGGGACTTGAGAATCTCTGGTATCTAGGGAGGGTCCTGGAACCATGACTGCAGATGTATATATTTATTCATTTATGTGTTTAGTGTCCATCTGTCTCCACAACAAAGTAAGCTCCTTGAAAATAGAGATATTGTCTGTTTTCTTCACTTATCCTCCCCATGTTTAGAATGAAGCCTGGCCCACAGGAGGTACTCAAGAAAAAAGTGTGGAATGAATACCACACAGCAGATGCCCTGTCTCACTGAGGCCTCACAATCACTGTACAAGTGGGTATTACTGTTATATTTATGAGACAGAAGAAAAAACAAAGGCTTGGAGAAGTTAAGTAACTTGGTCAAGGTCAATCACAGAGCTAACAAGTGACAGAGCTGGGGTACAAGCTCATTTTGTGATTCCAGAACCCATACACGTATTACCTCATTCACACTGCCTCTCTGAAAGAAATGTCTATTTTTGTTCATTTCACATCATTCATTATTAACATATGTCAAAAGGGAAATCCTGTAGAGGACTTCATTTAAAATCAAAACTCCTCAGACTGGCCATGGCTGATCTACTGAAGGCGCAGCCAAGAGAAAAGCTACTGTCAGCTGGGTCTTATGACATGTGCTTTGTCCCACCATGTTAGGGAATAAACGGAATCTTGGATTCTCAATGCTTTTGATAAAATATGGCATTTCTTATGGCTCCTATGCACAATGCAGCAACTAGGTTCCCTCTTATCAGCTGACCCTTTTGATACTCTTTCACCTACGGACCCAGGAACCATTTCACATTGTATTCCAAGTAAAAGTGACTCGTTTCTCCTGGCCTTTTTCTCCACAGCATTCTCTACCTTTACTGGGCTGTCAGCAAGATGAGAAAAGACCTGGAAAAATCAATCTATGGACCCAAAATAAACATTTTCATGAGATTTTTTTTTAAGTATGTTGTTGAATTCTGGCTAAAACATTCTCTTCCTAATGCCACGCTTCCGTTGTGTGCTTCTAAACAGCCACTTGATGGAAAAGGACATAGTAGAAAGTGCTCTCTTGAGGATTTGCAACCAAAAGTATTTTCAAGTATTCATTTTTTTTTTGGCCCCCCACATCAAAAATGTGGCAACCAAAAGACAAGAAAAACAAACCTTTCACAGAAAGCTGCTGTTCATTTACCTTTAAATATTTAATGAGCTCCCCAGGAACTTCTTTCGAGCCTGACTGAATCAGCTGGCAATGCTGGAAGAATTTGTGCACATGCAGATCCTGAAAACCAGATGGATACAGCCATATGAAATTTGATTCATTACCCACAAAACACAGGCTCTCCACCTCTACCACCCGTCCTCCCACTCAGAATCTTGCAAGCCTGTTTCCCCAGGTTTTCTAATGACCCGACTCGGCATCTACAGCCACCAGCACACATGTTCCTCCTTGAGTCCCAGAGTCCTCTCAATCCACACACAAAACAGCGAACCAGGCCCATTCAGCATGCATCTCAGTGCACCGGGTAGGCCACCATTTATGTCCAACAGTGTCAGACTTTATTTTTCTGGGCTCCAAAATCACTGCAGATGGTGATTGCAGCCATGAAATTAAAAGATGCTTACTCCTTGGAAGGAAAGTTATGACCAACCTAGATAGCATATTCAAAAGCAGAGACATTACTTTGCCAACAAAGGTCCGTCTAGTCAAGGCTATGGTTTTTCCTGGGGTCATGTATGGCTGTGAGAGTTGGACTGTGAAGAAAGCTGAGAGCCAAAGAATTGATGCTTTTGAACTGTGGTGTTGGAGAAGACTCTTGAGAGTCCCTTGGACTGCAAGGAGATCCAGCCAGTCCATTCTGAAGGAGATCAGCTCTGGGATTTCTTTGGAAGGAATGATGCTAAAGCTGAAACTCCAGTACTTTGGCCACCTCATGTGAAGAGTTGACTCATTGGAAAATACTCTGATGCTGGGAGGGATTGGGGGCAGGAGGAGAAGGGGACGACAGAGGATGAGATGGCTGGATGGCATCACTGACTCGATGGACCTGAGTCTCAGTCAACTCCGGGAGGTGGTGATGGACAGGGAGGCCTGGCATGCTGCGATTCATGGGGTCACAAAGAGTCGGACACGACTAAGCAACTGAACTGAACTGAACTGAACTGAGTCCAATATTTGTTTCCTCTTTTCAGTAATGTCATCTCTGAAGTTGGGCCGCTTCTGTATTTTAATGGAACAAGCAGGAAGAGAGGTCTGAACTGACAGGTGAAGAAAAGGGAGTCACCTGACCCTGCGGCAGCCAGTGTCCAACTGTCCTATGTGAAATCTGCAGACACTGAATCTGTGGATAGCACAGACTGTCTCAGGAATCAGAATCAAGAAATTCCGGATGAATTGAGAAAGTAGAATTGACATATATACACAATCATGTGTAAAATAGCTAGCTAGTGGGAAGCTGCCATATAGCACGGGGACCTCAGCTCTGTGCTCTGTGATGACCTAGAGGGATGAGAGCTGGGGTCGGGCGGGGGGGAGGCGCGGAGGGAGGTCCAAGAGGGAGAGGATATATGTATACATATAGCTGATTCAGGCTTCCCAAGTGGCGCCACTGCCAAAGAATCCACCTACAATGCAGAAGACGCGAGAGACTTGGGTTCAGTCCCTGGGTTGGAAAGATCCCCTGGAGGAGGGGATGGCAACCCACTCCAGTATTCTTGCCTGGAGAATCCCATGGACAGAGGAGCCTGGTGGGTTACAGCCCATGGGGTCACAAAGAGTCGGACACAACTGAAGCAACTGAGAAAGCATGCATCGCTGATTCACGTTGCGGTACAGCAGAAACTATCACAACAATGTAAAGAAATTATCCTCCAATTTTAACAAAAGGGATTAAAGAGAAAAAAATGGAAATCGGATTTTGACCTGCTTCCTCTAATTATTATCTGTGGGACCTTGGGTAAATCTTTTAACCTGACTGAGCCCCTGTTTCTTTTCCTGTAAAAGGATGGAATGGCCAAGGAAACCTGAGAGGGCTGCACCAAGGAGTGTGGGCTTCACCTTCTCCACCATGATTTTTCAAATGGTGCTTGAGGTGTCTCACAGATACTTGATTCTAATTTCAAGGATGCTGAGTCTAAGAGCAAACTGTAGTAGCTAACCCTGATCCACTGACTGCCAACTTCTGTGTTCAGCTCCAGTCTAACCATAAGAAAAACATCAGACTAATTCCAACAGAGAGGCATCTGCAAAGTACCAGTAGTTCTGAAAACTGACAAGGTCACCCAAAGCAACGAAACACTCGGAACTTGTCACAGCCAAGAGCCTAAGGGAATGTGAAAACTAAAAGTAACATGTTATCCTGGATAGAATCCTGAAACTGCAAGGGGTACTAATAGGTAAAAACTAAAGAAATCTGAATAAAGGCCAGACTTCAGCTAATGATTATGTCTCAATACTGCTTCAAAAGTTGTAACAAGGGTGTCACACTCATGTTAAATGTTAACACTAGAGGAAACTTGGTATAGGGCATATGGGAGGTAGCTGAACTATCCTCATAATTTTTCTGTAAATCTAAAACAGCTCAAAAAAAATATATGGTTTAAAAATGGTGATAATAGCCTCCACATTTTTTTCAGAGTTTTGGAAGATTCTAATCAGTCAATGGGAATAAAAGGATTTGGTCATTTGAGAAGAACTTAAAAATTTGAGCTATTATTAAGAATGGTGTTATTAACTATTGAGAAAGTGTTTCAGGCCACAACTTCTCTATATTCATGTAGAAATGAATATCATCTATTTTAATCAAGAAAAAAACCTCAAGTATTAAAATTGACAAAATTCAGGGACTTCCCTCATGGTCCAGTGGTTAAGACTCCTCACTTCCAAAGTAGGAGGCATGGGTTTGATCCCTGGCTGGGGAACTAAGGTCCCACATGCCACATGGCGTGGCCAAAAAAAATTTTTGACAAATTCATGGGATGCAACTTACTTGAGTGTAAATGGTAGACTCCAAGTGGCTTTTGATCTTCAACAAAGGCTTTGCACCATCTACCCACTTAATATCCACATTCGGTTGCTGGGAACAGAAAACATACATGTGAGTTTTTGTACCATAGTAATGGACAGATGAGCAATATATGTATTTCAACATTTTTCTCAGAAACAAATGTGCTAGTTTCAGACATAGGGAATTATTGGAGAAAATAACCTGCCTTTAGAATAAATGTATCCTAAATCATTTTGAAGTTCCCATCCTTTGCAGGCGGATACTTTTCCTAATGACAATAAAAATGACTATAAGAAGGAATTTTTTTATCATGCACAAAATCAGAGTCCCATTTTAAGTTACTGGAATCAACTGACATGAGGTTACTTTGTCAAACTATGATAGAAACTTCCCAACACTCGTTTTCCATACTTACTTTGTTGTGGACCAGCATCAGCCCTCAAACTACACTCTGAGTAGCTATCAACCACACTAAACCATCCAATACGCCAACAGTATTCTATTTTTTAAACATTTCATCATATACGGAAAACTGAATCACTTTGCTGTACAGCAGAAATTAACATGACACTAAATCAACTGTACTTGAATAACATTTTTTAAAAGAAGGCAAAAATAACATTTCATCATGATTTCTTCAACAAATACAGATATTTTCCTACCCTTCTGGATTCTGCATCATTCAGATTCATGTAGCCTGGGGGAAGATTGGCGGAAACTGGCAGCTGCTGCTCCAATGTGATGATTCTACCATCCTTCAGTAAAGGTACCCAGGCAAAGCCAACTGACAAGACAATAATCAACCATGAGAAATGAAATCACAGATGCAATTAGCTACACAAATATCTGGTCACTGGGGAGCAGGGTAGGGCTGGTGATGCTGCCAGGGGTTTGTATGTGAGAGTCCAGGTATTGGGCATCCAAGCACTGGGGGAAAAAAAAATGACTTTGGATGGCTTCCTAATCCTAGCCTGGCCACTAACAGGTTATTCACGCTACCTCCTTGACTATAATAGGAACAATAACACCCAGGTCTTCTATAGAATAGTGAGTGAAAGACCAAAGTGAGCTGATACACCAAAACACTTGGAAGCTTTTAAAGTGCATCCATTTCATTATCTTGACATACTAGGGGAGCATTTTGGTAGACTTATTTTTTTGGATTCAGATGTCTCTTGTCCACCTTACAGTCTCATATCCGAGACTATAATCAGACAGCAATCACCGTGTTGCAAAATTTCTTCCAGCAACCCTAGGGTAAGTAAAGGACTGTGGAAAATGAAGGTCACACGTCAGGGTTACGTTCTATATTTATACACAGCAGTATTTGGTTGGGTGGTTTTCCTGATTACAGAAGGAAGAGAGGTAGCAAGAGAATACAGCCACAGCACAGTACTTACAACTGGAATCACTGAGAGATTTTCCTCCCCAGTCTCTACATTTCTTAACAGTTCTACCCCAAAGAGCCTCTTGGCTTCTTATTAGAAAACTCATCATGTTCTAAGCTAAAAAAGCCAGAGCCATCTGTGTTGCTCAAGTCAAGCAGTGTCAGTATTTCCATTATAGAGATTACTTTGGACTTCAAGTGTTTATAACTTAGCTGTAAAAAGGATTGCTCTGAACTGAGTTCTGGCATATGACGGAGGGTGTTGGCTCGAGAGTACTTTTGAAAGCCACTGCCTTCTGATGCTTTAAAATTCTTTGTGTGAGTGTGTGGGTGTGTGTGTGTGTGCACGATGTGTGCGTGTGTTTACAGTGTGAACACAAAAGTCAACACAAATCTGGTTAGAACGTGTCTAATTTGGCAAAGCTTTAATTCTTAAAGAGACTGATACGTTGCATTCTCCAAGTAGACTGAATGGCTTTCTCAGACGCCAAAGCACGCCTGCAGGGCATCTTTACTAGTACAGCTTCAGTAATGCTTTACCCAGGGCTTTTCTTTTAGAAAAAGCAGAGGAAAGTAACATGAGCAGAAGAACCATTCAAAAGGACTCTGTCAAAGTAGTTAAACTGAAAATCAGACAAATGACAAAAGGTTTCCAGTCCAGAAAGCAGGAAAAGGAAAAGATATTTCTTGTTTTTCAGGGATATTTTTTCCTTACATAAATTTTTATTGACATATAATTCAGATGCCTTACAATTAATCTATTTAAAGGATACAATTCAATGGTTCTTAGTATATTCACAAAGCTCTACATCTATTGCCACTACCTAATTCCAAAACTTTTTTATCACCCCCAGAAGGAACTCCATACCCCACAGAAGTCACGTTCTATTTCCTCTTCTTCAAGTCCCGGACACCACTGATCTACTTTCTGTCTCTATGGAATTGCTTGGGCAACATTGTTGCACTGCAAATCAATCAGAGCATGGCCAAGTGTGTCTCTTAGTCAAAAGTCATCTAGAATGCTTGGAACCTATAAAGGTACAATGTCAAGCAATGCCTCAAAGGTGTGAAACCACTTAAAGGATAGACAGTTAAAAGTGATGAGTGCTGGGGAGGAGTTTGGGATTAACAGATATACACTACTCTATATAAAATAGATTTTAAAAACTAGCACCTGCTGTATACAGCACAGGGAACTATGTCCAATACCCTGTAATAACCTATAATGGAAAAGAATCTGAAAAAGAACAGATATGTGTGTATATATACATATGTACGTATAACTGAGTCACTTTGCTGTACACCTGAAACATTATAAATCAATAATACTTCAAAAAAACTTAAATATATATATTTTAAAAACTGATGAGTAGCAAGAAAATAACCACCTCATGCTCTACTGAGCATCTTGCCCACTTCTGTCTAGGATCTGGATAAGACAACATTTGTTAGTTTCCTCTGGAGGTACACTGTCATATACCTCACTGTCTCATTATTCTGCTAGATTTCTTCTCAACCTGCAAGGTCACTATCCTAAATGAACTGCAATTTCTAAGGGGATCTAGAACAAGAACACACTATCCACAAAGGGACTTTCCTAATATTCAGTACTGCTGCCTGCTGGGCATCACTCAGATGTGTCACTAACATTGCAAACTCAGCATCAGTCAAAACCCACCAGCCCTAGGCATAACTCTGCTACTCGGCAATACCTTCTTTCCAGTTTTGAAACTTCAGTGCTAACTTTGAATCATCTCTCTAGAGGCCAATCACTTGCCAGGCCCAGTATATTCCTCTGCAATTGTCTTTTTCTCCACCCTCACCACCTGCCCCCCACCCACCCACCATTACAGCCCCACTGTGGTCCCCTTCCTCTCCTGAACTCTTGAAACAACCCCCTAACTGGTGTTTCCTTCCTTCCTTCTTCCTGCTCCACCTCACCTCACCCATTATATTGCTGCCTGATTGGATTTCCTGCAAAACAGCTCCTACTGGTGTTTATAACCCTCCAGTATTTCCTATTGGTAACAGAACAAAATCAAACCCACAACCTGGTATTCAGGGCCTTCTATCATCTGACTCTTCCTTTTCAATCTGGCATCCTATGCTTCCCTCCCCAGTTCCCGGTGCTCCAGTGCATGGAACTATTTGGGGTTCCCTGTCCAGATCCCTCAATACTCTGCCTCTATACTGGCTATTCCTTCATGCTGGAATCCTCTACCTTCCTGTCATGACTGCATTGTCAAAATCTATGCCACCCTTCAATACCTCACCCAAACACCATCTCCTCCTGGAAGCCTTCCCTGATTCCCAGCCACTTGTCCTTCCACCAGTTGAACTGAATAATTTTATGTGATGTCAGAGAATAACTCGCTCTTCTCTGATATCACATAGCACCATTTTATTGGTAACTACTACTTTCTGTCTTGTGTTATAAATGTCTACATAGATCTTGTTTCCCCCACTGGACCATGTGCTCACTGAAGATGACATCTATGTTTGATGCTCCACTGTCTTCTCCATATTACCTACTACAATATCTAGTACATAATAGATATGCAGACATATTTACCAAGTGAATGAACAAATTTAAGATGGGTCCAGGCTAACGACACAGAAGCAGCCTGAATGCCCATCAACAGAGGAAAGGATAAAGAAGATGTGGCACATATATATGATGAAATATTACTCAGCCATAAAAAGGAATGAAGTTGTGCCATTTGCAGAGGCATGGACGGACCTAGAGGCTGTCATACAGAGTGAACTAAGTCAAAAAGAGAAAAACAAATATCACATATTAATGCATATGTATGGAATCTAGAAAAATGGTATAGATGAATCTATTTGCAAAGCAGAAATAGAGACACAGATGTACAGAACAAACAAATGGACACCAAGGGTGGGAGGGGGTGGTGGAAAGAATTGGAAGATTGGGATTGACATATACATACTACCTTGTATAAAATGGATTAACTAATGAAAATAGACTATATAGCACAGGAATCTCTATTCAGTGCTCCCTGATGACAAAGAGGGGATATATGTATACATATAGCTGATTCACTTTGCTGTACAATAGAAACTAATGTAACATTGTAAAGCAACTAAACTCCACTAAAAATGGTAAAAAAAAAAAAAAAAAAAAAAAGAAAGAAAGAAAGAAAGGAAAAGATGGGCACAGGCTAACTTGGATTTGAATCCCAAAGCATACTGACACTGAGATAGTGGATGTGGCATGGGCCATGTCCATAGGACCTGTGATACTCTCCCAAGGATGCTTCCCATTGGTCTATCTAAAGCCTCGAGGAATGAGACCACAATTGGGGCTTCACTACCAATGCTTATTCAAGTTTGTTAAATCTATCCTCTTCTCCATAGAATTCCAATCTCCCTTGGGTTCAAAAATGCCCATGGCTCTGGGCTCACTTCCTTCTTCTCAATGAGTAGAGCTGCAAGATTCTGCTTGCTGGGCCATTCCACACAAAAGAAATAACAAAAATATAGCATCACAATATGGGTTTCTCTCTGAGAAGAACAATATTACTTTATGTTGCCTACAGTAGTCTAAGCACACTGGCAAGCATTTGGACATGATGTTGAGTAGAAATGATGATAAAATTAACATGTAATTCATATTTTAGCAAGGAAATTTTAACTCAGAAATGCACTTTTTGATAAGGGGAAGCGGTCTGTAGCTTGATGAAAGAGGGTATATCCTAAGACAACTCCATTTCGAATAGCTCTAGAGAGAGAGATTTAAAGAATGCATGGATATGTGTATACCTATAGCTGATTTACATTGTTGTACAGCAGAAATTAACACAACATTGTAAAGCAATTATACTCTAACATTTTTTTTTATTTTTAAAAGATACACACTTATAGATAGATTAGACATAGATATAAATATAGATAAATAGATAGAAAGAAAATCCAAAAAAGAATAGATGCATATATATGTACAAGTGAATCAAGTTGCTGTACACCTCAAACACCGCATTTTAAATCAACTATTCTCCAATAAAGAACACACGTACCTGGAGTTTCAACTGTGTCCTGCTTTTTCGTTGTTCCCTTTGTGTTAATTTCACAACTTACGTGATAGAAAGTGAAAAGCAAATGATGTTTTTGATGAAGGTGAATGGGAAGCTCAATTTTTATCTGAAATGAAAGCAAAATTATATAGAGCATTTTGTTTTCTTCGTCAAGTGGGACTGTCAGACCTTTAGCTTTGTTTCATCATACTTTTCCAATGACATAATTTTCTAAATCACAGGTTAAGTGGTCAAATAATAGATATCATTTAAATATATTCCAAATGCCTTTCTGGTCAGTTTCAGTTTGACAACAATATTCTCTTGGGTTGTGAGGGCTGATTTATTACTCTTCCTGGAGAGTTGTGGATTCTCCTGGATTCAACTTTGCAGAAGCATTTTCTGAAACACTGGATCAAAACCACATCCTTAAAGCCCAGAGATACTATGTAATTCAATCTGAGTCAGTGAATCCAATCCATCTACAATGTGCACTGAATTTGAAAACCTGCCTTTTTTTTTTTTTTTCAAAATCATTGCCCTCCTCTGCGTGGAAAAAAAAAATAAGCCTTTATGAATAAATGAGCAAAAAGTCACTGAGGTATTATGGAATCCACAAATTACAGTTGTATAAATTTCTTTAGAGGAAAAACACAGCTTTACTCTTGAATAAATAAAAAGTATCATGACACATGCATTTCATGCTAAAAATTAATACTTTAATACAAGCACCTCAAGTAATTTGCCAATCAGAACCCAAGTGAATGTTTTTAATGTCTCCTGGGAAGGATGTGGGCGACAGATCACAGATTTAATTGATTTAACGCACATGCGTGGACCTGCCCAGGAACCCATGTAAGCCTACACGCTCACACTCACTTTCCTGGTTAATACATAGCAAATGTTTCAAAAGTCCGTTTCTGGCTTCCTAACATGGATTACTTACTACATGAACAAGCTTTCTCTCTAGTGACTGGCACTGGTTATAGAGAGGAATACATTAAACAGCTTGGTGATGGGACATCTGGCCTAATTATCATTCACACAAGACACGGCTTTGGTGTGATAACTAATTTCTGTTGTAGGTATATTTCACCACAGAATATGCCTATTCACAGCATCTAGACCATCTGGGTATCTAATGCTCTGCTGCACATAAATATGGACACACTCCCTCCCTGGGTGGCAAAAACACATTCCCTGCAAAGGTTGGGGCACTGGACTGAGCAAGTCCCGGGCTGGGGTTTCAGGCCTCCATACTACAGCAGCTGGGCCTGGGGAACTGGGGACAGCAGGGTGGGGGGATGGTTTCTGACCAAGCCAGGGATGGACACGTGGAGCCTGAGAAGCAGAAACAGCAGACCTTCTGGCCTGGGATGCACACCCAGGTTCCATGGAGACACACGGTTATCAAAGGCAGCCTGCGGATTTGGATAAGCTGTCTATGCACAGACTAGAGGAGGTTTTGACAGAGACACTCAGAGAGACACTGAGAAGGACACAGACACGCAGAGACAGAGAAGTGGGAAGAAAGACAGCCAGGGACAGAATCGGGCAACCTGACTGAGGACAGGTGCTCAGAGGCCGGGAGATGGCCTCTGTCTATATTGCACTGAGGCATTTGGTGCAGCCGATGGGATTCTGGGGGCCCAGCCACACTGCTGTGTCTCTCAGAGCATTTCACTTACAGACAGGCTGCACCCTCCCATGCAGAACCACAGGAGGTAAGAGCTAGGAGGGCCTTCAGAAAACCCCTTCCAAATGTCTTATTTTAAACTCTGGAAATTGGAGACTCAGGGAGGGGAAGTGACCTGCTCAAGGTCATGGAGCCAGCTGATGTCCAAGTGTGGGCTAGAAGTCCTGTTCCAGTCTGGCGTTTGTTTCCTATGTTATCCCATGTCAGAGCCCCTTCTATCTGTGGGCCCAGGCTCCACTGTCACCAAAGGGCACCAAGCAGGCAGTGGCCCTTCATTCTGATGTGACATTTTCTATTTTCATGTGACTAACCACTCAGGGATTGAAGGTGCAGATGCAAGACTGGAAATGATTCAAACAGAAAAGAAACAACCACCACAGCATTTTCTCAATGAGAAAATAAGGTATTTTACCTCATCATAGAACTCTGGATTTTGGTTGTGATGTGAGACCACAGCATAAGCATTTGTGGTAAAGACAGACCCTGCAGGTTTTCCATAGATACACTGCAAAAGAAGGAAACAGAGTCACCACTCTCCAAGCTGCTCTTTAAACAGAATGCTAGAGAACCACATACAGTTACAGGCATCTGTGAGCACCGGGTCATGGCCAAGCCCACCCAGCTCTCACCATGAGCCTGTAAATTCCAAATCATTTCCAGTCACTCCAGACACCCCCAGACATCGCCTAACTTGGCTCCATGGATGCTGCTGAATTTCCTGCCACCAAAGAAATATAATTTCAACCTAGCTGACAGGAAGTGGCTGAACACTTCTAATCATTTGGAAGGGAAACACTCTCCAGCCAGGCCTGGCAAGCTTACTTCTCTCATGCTGTTTGCACTTCTTAATATGAGAAGCTCCTCCTTGGTCGGTCAGCAACATGTGCTGAATGCTCATTGTGCGTGGGCCAGGTAAGGAGTTTTAACAGAACCAACAGCAGATCCGTTCCTAGCCTCAAGGAATTAGAAAATGAATGGCCATTAGGCCAGAAAGGCTTACTGTTTTCTCACTTTACGAGCTATACTTTCAGAGTCACCAGCTTGCTGCTACACCAATAAAATGAATGGAAGGCTTTCTAGGGTTCAGTGGAAAGATCTGATTTCATTTCTAGTGTGAGTTTTTCACTTCCATAGGCTTAATACGTTCAAGGATGAATATGGAGTCGACGAGCCAGGCTCCTAATGGCCTCACCCGAGTACTTCAGAGCCAGCCTCCAGGCCAGCTAAGAAATGAAACTGACACTCGCCTGCTCTCCTGAAATATGGTTATGAAGGCAATTTGCAGGAACTGCAGAGAGGTAACCTAAGAATCTTTGAGAATACAAAAGGATAGTGCACGGAGATGAAAAAAAACTATTCTCAGCTCCACTGAAGAAGAAGCTGAGAACCTACATCTCATTTTAGCCAGCTAATCCTTAATTTAACTTAGGTTTCTCTGTGAAAAAAATCTCTTCTCAAAGATGAGAGCTATTAAACATTCAATGACTTAATCAGGGATATTCCAGCCTCTTTTCCTAGGTGGTTTAAGTGGAAGACTCGCCATCCATCTGTCTGATTTAGGCTCAAGCTAGAGACGTGGGGAGCCAGATAAACACTTTGTGATGGCTAGATGTTCAGACTTCTCTCTCAGGCCTCTGATTCCTGGGCTAAAGAGCCAAAAGTAAAAGGTGGCTATAAAGAGTGAAACTGACAGGTATTTTAAGGATCACAGTATCAGATACTGAGATGCTTTTCCTAGATCACTCATTCAAGTTTGGAGGCACCATTTGGCCAGCCACAGACTCGAAGTCATATCTCAGATCAAAGCAGTCATGCTGTGCTACTGTCAGCTTGAAGCCCATTCAGGTTTCAAGGAGAAAGGAGTTTAAACTCCCCTGATGGTACCACTATAAGCTGTCAGAAGAAAATGACCTTGTGATTGGGCATTGAAGCAAGGCAAAACCCAAGTGGAGCAAAGGCAAAAATTCTGGCATATGCAGCTTACCCTTTTTAAAGCTATATATACGCTCCTAACACGTTGTGTCATTTCTTAATATTTAACTCAATCTTGCCGGTAATGTTTAAGAATAGAAAAGGCAATATTACATTTGTCAGTTTACTACATTTTCTTTGACATTTAAGCACATGAAACTTAGCATTTGAAACTACCTACTACCAAAATGTCTGTCTCTATGAAAAATGCATGCTTATCAATATCACAAACAAACCTTTAGAGCGCTAGCATCACTTTCATCCGAATCCCGGAATTCCACACAGACCGCAATGTTCCTTGCCTAAAAACGATTCATCATTCACAATGAGTCACAAAACGAGAAGATTATAAACAAGTGTAACACCCCAAAATGTATAGTTTACCCTGTTTACCTTGGCGAATGTTTTCTGGCTATCATATTTTAATTGCAAGGGATATACATATAGATGGTTTTTGTAAATGGTAAATGGGTAACAATATTTCGTCATTTCGGGAACAAACTCTTCAACTTCCACAGTAATATTTTGACAATTCTTTTCAAAGGGCTTCAGAGGCACATATGAAGAAGTAATACAATCTATAGCAGAAAAAAAAACAGGCAAAGATGCAACAATTGTTAACACATTCCTGCATTTATAAATATATATATATACCTGGATTGTGTTCTCAAAGAGCCGTTTAACAAACAGAATTCTTAGTGATTGACAAAAACTCATACAGCCACTTCAAGAACCCAGAAGAACAAGTAGGAATAAGTAGCCTGATGCTGATTTTAGTGAAACCCTTCAAACCAGATGCGGATTGCTATTTCATTCTCAACGTAGAGTGATTTTCCAAATATAACACATCATAATTTTGACAAATTTAAACTCTGCAAAGAAATCCATTACATTTTTCCTCCTGTGACTGCAATTTAGCTTTTCACTGCAAATTTTTATTGGTATCAGGGAAGTAACAGTAAATTTATGCCAATTAGCTCATGGCTAGTCCCTCTTAAAAAGTTAACGTAGTACAGGTGCAAATTTTCACTTAAGGAATAATGGCAGCCTTCTGAAACTACAGATCTTCAGATGTGTTACCAATAATAAATTCCATCCTCCCGAATGTGGAAAACAGAAAGCCTTAGAGAAGTATAGCAGCACATGTTATTAAGGTAGCCACTTGCAGTAAAGGTTATTCATACACTTAAAGGGGCTCTAAGACTGCTGGTCCTTGCTGAAGAGTGATATTGATGGAGAAGAAATATGCATGAGAGTCAAATCTGAGGACATAATAATTTTCACTGGGTTTGGTTTTCTATGATAGCGATACTTACAATAAAATATCTGGAAGAACAGAGTAAAGGTCCACAGATAAAAGTGATCATTTCACCACCCAGAGTTAACTACTGCTCATATTTTGGCATATTTTCTTGTAGTCTTCTTCCTATGTATGTCTCATCTAACAAACACAAAAATCTCACTGCATAGAGAACTGTATCCTAGTTGTTGGTATTTTATCTGATATCTTATTTCATGAACTCTTTGTAAACATCATTTTGCAGAGCTGCATACAAGTTTCATGGTATCAGGATGCCATAACTGAACTGAACCACACATGACTGAACCGTGACTGAACCACACTGACAGTGTCGTACTCTTTGGTTGCTTTCAATCCCTTCTGTAATATAGACAACACTTCAAAAAATATCTTATGCATAAACTCGTGTCTACACTTCTTTAGGAAAAAATAATCCATTGAACTCTTAGATGTTTTAACATGCCAATTGCCACTCTCCTACTTACAATCCTTTTGTGACTTCTCATTGTACTTGGGATGAAATTCAGTTTTTTAAGGAGTTACCGTGGTTTTCACAATGCTCTTCATGATGTGATTCTTCCTACTTCTCCCACTTCATTTCCTATCTCCTGTGTTCACATCACACACTAGACTAGAGTCTCATTGGTTCCTTTTGCGTCCATACAAACCAAGCTAGCTGCACCTCAAGATCTTTACATGTGACACCCTCAGAGTAGAATGTACAGTCCCAAGCATTTCATGCTGGCTGGGCCACATGGTGAGCCTTCCTTAGCCACCCTTTTTGAAAGCAGCCCACCCAATCAGAGACAGAAAGTATTCATTTGCTTTCTTGTTTAAATGTCTGTCACTCCTTCTAGACTGTAATCTCCATACTTTCAAAGCACCTAGTAAGTATTTAATAAAGTTTACTCAATGAATGTTTATTTGCTGAATAAATGGATAGATAATGTCAGAATTAGAATGCCTTAGTTACAGACGTTCATGGATGTCTCTTGCCAAACTGTACTCCTACTCGAGATGGGTGATGGTGCCTGGCCAAAACTAAGCCGGCATTAGACAGTTACAGTTTATTTTTTGCAAATTTGATAGATGAACAAAAACATAACAATGCTGAAATATTTACATTTGTGTTAGTGGCATAATTACTGAGACTGGATGTTTTCCAATTATTTACCAGTCATTTTATTTCCTGCAAATTGTTTTTTCTGTCTTCTGTCCATTTTTCTCCTGGGATCATAGATTCTTGTCTTTAGACAAGAAAAGAAATTCTCCTTTTGGATCCCTTCACTGATGAAATTCAGCCAAGGCAAAAGGAGCAGAAACTGACTGGAACACACTCACATCATATATTATACATGAAACAGCATCTGATAAAAATCAACTTAATTTACTTCCTAATCTCTAACCATTCACCATGTGTCCTGGGTTGAATAGTGTCCCACCAAAATTCATGTCCATTGGAAACTCAGAATGTGACCTTATTTGGAAATAGGGCCTTAGCAGATGTCATTAGTTAAGATGAGATCATAATAGATTAAAGTGAAGTCGCTCAGTCGTGTCCGACTGTTTGTGACCCCATGGACTGTAGCCTACCAGGCTCCTCCGTCCATGGGATTTTCCAGGCAAGAGTACTGGAGTGGGGTGCCATTTCCCTCTCCAGGAGATCTTCCCGACCCAGGGAGTGAACCCAGGTCTCCTGCATTGCAGGCAGACGCTCTACCGTCTGAGCCACCAGGGAAGTCCATGTAATAGATTAAGGTGGGCCTTAAATCCAGTGACTGGTGCTCTTAGTAGAAGACCATACGAGGACAGAGACAGAGACCAGAATGATGCGTCTATAAGCCAAAGGATGCCCAGGCTAGCCAACAGCCACTAGAAGCCAGGAAGAGGAGATTCTTCCTCAGAGCCCTGAGAGGGAGCGTGGCCATGCTGACACCTTGATTTTGACTTCCAGCCTCTGGAAACACAAGAGAAGATTTGTTGTTTTAAGCCACCCAGTTTGTAATACTTTCTTACAGCAGCCCTAGGAAACAAATACTCCATGTAAATCTCAAGAAAAATGTTAGGAAGATAAAACACCTGGTAGTTGAGTGCTCTCAAAGCAGGGGGCCCGGGTTCGATCACTAGTCAGGGAACTAGATCCCACATGCCACAACTAAGAGGTCATGTGCTGCAACTAAGACCTGGCACACCGAAATAAATAAACATTAACAAAATAAAAACCCTGAGATTCAAACGTAGCCTTTTAGGTTTATTTGCAATATTTAAGTTCTTACTTGAAAAATCCACAGGAACACATTCTACTGTGATGTTTAGCTGCCCAGGAATAATCTGCAATTTGGTCTTCTCTGGCCTAGATGTAAAATAAGAATATTTTATATTCAAAAAATATGATTACTAAGTGCACTGGTTACCATTTATTCAAACTTCCAAATGCTTCCAAATCCAAATGCTCCAACATTTGATTTTTCCCACATATGACTCACATTCATCATTCAAAGAAACTATAATTCATCTATGATATTGATTTACTGCAGTAACTCTAAAACACTTACTTCTTGTATTCTGAGAGCAACTTGAGAATGTCTTCATTGGAAAGCTTGCTACTATCTTGTTTATACAAAGGAGAAAATCTCCCATCCACATCCAGAGAGCCTTGAATATCTTTGAAAATGGGCCTAAAAGAGCAACAGAGGGTTTTTTTTTTTTAACTCGAAAGTATAGATAAATTAAAGATCAAATAGTGGTGATGGGAACATAAAATGGTGAAACTCTTTTGGAAAATAATTTGGCAGTTTCTCATGAAGTTAAGCATATACCTACCCTCTGATCCTGCGATTCAACTCCTAGGCATATTTCCACATGGTACTTGAATGTTCACAGCAGATTTATTTGTTATGGCCACAAACTGGCAACCATCCAGATATTCATCAACAAATGAATGGGTAAACTAATCGTGGTATATTCTTACAATGGAATACTACTCAGTGAACAACTGATACAACATTATGAATAAAATACAAAAACAGACTGAGAACAAGAAACCATAGGCAAGGTTACATACTGCATAATTCCATTGATATGAAGTCCAGAATAGGTAAAAGTCATCTAAGGTCAGTGGTTGCCTGGCTGGGAGTGGATGGTTGATTGGACAGGGATGTGAGGAACTCTCTGGAGTGATAGAAATGTTCTAGATCTTGGTAGGGGTGGTAGTTATATGACTATATACATCTGTGAAAATTTATCAAGCTGGACATATAAATGTACATTTTAATCAAAGATAAATTATATCTCAGTGAAGTTGATAAAAATTGAATTAGATCTTTAAGATCAACTTATATAGAGTTTATATCTATAAAATTTCTAATATGAATTAGAATTATTCCCTCCTCCTTCTCTTCTTTCATTTTCAAAGTAGCTATTTTACTGCCAGAACAGGAAGTAATATACAAGCACCCAACAGACTGGAAGCAACTATGGCCCAAAGCACAATCTCCCCTGGCAGAGCCTCTGAAAACTGCGGGTAAAGGCACTAACTACCATTCCTACTTCTAAGCATACCTCCTTTATTTTCAGTAAACAGGGGTTTATCACACAGCTTTTAAATATCCCAGCCAAGCCTTTAGAGTCAGTTCCTGTTGCTGCTAACAACCCAAATAATTTAAGAAGAAAAAAAAACAGCATAATTCCACATCAGAACTGGGGATTAAAGCTTCTAACTTTGAAGATTTTATAATTTATTTTTCTACAAGCACATTAGCATCAAGCAGTTACTGATGTGGCCTAAAAAGGGGTGGAGAGCTTGTGCCATGGCTGTCTATAGTGGGCTCTGAATTCAGGTCCTGTTAGTTCTAAGACCTGCTTACACACACGCCATGTGAACTTAGGCAAGGATTTATTTTTGCATTTCTGTGACTCAAATTCCTCATCTCCAAGATGGGGGAGAAGAGTACCTACCTCTAAAAGAAATATGCATTAAGCACGTAGACGCCTGCCTTGTACGTGCATGTGTGTTAAGTCTCTTCAGTTGTGTCTGACCCTTTGAAACCCTATGGACTGAAGCCCACCAGGCTCCTCTGTCCGTGAGATTCTCCAAGCAAGAAAATTGGAATGGGTTGCCATTTCCTCCTCCAGGGGATCTTCCCGACCCAGGGATCGAACCTGTGTCTCTTATGACTCCTGCATTGGCATGTAGGTTCTTTACCACTAGCGCCACCTGGGAAGCCCACCTGTACAGTTAGCACTTAATTACCATAAATATTGGACTGGCCAAAAAGTTCATTCTAGTTTTTAAAACCTGAACGAACTTTCTGACCAATAAGTAACAGCAGCAGCCACTGGAGCACCACTAAGTATGTTTCACCTTCTGGAACAGCTAAGTATACCACCTTCCACTACTCTTTGCCATTGACCTATCCTTGGCTAGCACTTCTTACTAGTTGGCAAAATAAGGACAAGGTGCCTTTTCATCTACCAACATGTAACACATTTTGAGACCCTTTCCCAAGTGAAATGATTATAGTGATAGAACAGTTACTGACCTTAAATCTCCCACTCTTATGGTACTCCCCAGCACCCACTGAACATAACTCACTGAATTATTCAGAACATAGTGCCCTTTACCCAGAAGTTCCAGTGATTTGTACAGGCTGTACCATAAACAAGTCAGGGAACTTGTACTTCAAAGGGCGTATAAGCAAGGAATACAGTTTCAGTCATCACTGAGGTAGACTGGCAAGATTTAGAGAAAAATCATGTACACCACCATCAGATATGTGGTACAATTAACACACTTCCCAATATACTACCCATGAATAAGTTGCCAAATTTGTCATCAGAAAGCAAGAAAATCTAAGTAATTACACACTTGCACTGAGCAACTACATTTTTTGCCTTCTAGTTTTTAGTATGTTTTTCAGAATTACTTTATGATGGCTTTTCAAAGCATAAACCCAGCCAACTCTAAAATAGTGGGCACACTGTACATAATTCACTGCAATTTCTGGTTTTCTGGAAAAAAATTCCATCACTTTAGCAAATAAGCTCTGTTTTAAAATGCAATAAAATTAAGTGGTGTCAGTCAGATCAGTAACCCAAGCCAAAGAAAATTTCCCTGAAGCAAGACATTTGAAAAAATGAAAGGGTCTTTGAGGCACAGCAAATTCTAAAAGAAAGAATATTTATATCCTGCTATAGACTGAATGTTTGTGTCACTCCGCTGCCCCTACACCCCCAAATTCATATGTTGAGATCTAATCCCTAAGGTGATGGTATTTGTATGGCCTTTGAGAGGTGATTCAGTCATGAGGATGTAGCCCTTATGAATAGGATTAGTGTCCTTATAAGAGGCCAGAGAGATAGCCTGCTCTCATTTCACTATGTGAGACTACAAGGAGAAACTGGTTGTGTAAAACCTGGAAAAGAGTCCTCACCAGAACCCAACCATGCACTCTGATCTCAAGTTTCTAACCTCAGAGATTGTCAGAAATGAACGTCTGTTGTTTAAACCACCAGTCTAACTTGTTATGGCAGCCTGAATGGACTGAGACACATCCGAAGTGTCCCAATATATAACTGGTTTGTCAGAAACAGACTTCTGAATGCTGCTGGCAAGGACAATAGCCCTCAACTTCACACAGGAGCATGAATAGATGGGTCAGAAATACATTTGTACAAACCTGGCAGCCCAAGCAAAGGGCATTCTGTACTGTCCAAGGCGGCTACACACTTGCTTAGCTGTCCTGTGCACCTTCTGGGCCGTCTAAGGTTAGAAATAAAAAGATAGGCTCAGATTTGTCCAAACTATCAGAGACTCACCCAGAACAAATAATTTCCCTAACTTACTGATATAAAACATCAAAAACTAGGAAAACAAGATACAGAAATAGTTATAAATAAAACACAACACACATCAGCCACCTACTTTTCAAGATAAAAGTATTTCCTAAGGTTATGGATTTTCTCATCAACAGAGCCCTCGTCAAGATATCAGAAGACAAACAAAATAGATGTATGGCATGTTTTGTACTGCAGACTGCTACTAGGAAAATAATTCAGCAGTTTTAATGTCTATTTCCTTTCACACATGAGCAGGCATATACTTATCATTCTTGGGTGAAGTTGGTTCTGGGTACTGCTGACCTTTTTACTCCCAAGATAAAAGCCAAATGACCAAGACTCAATGCAATTAGTTTAGCGTGGGCAGGAGCTGCTGTTTGCACAGGCACTGGGAGATGACAAAGGAGATAAACTGCCTATAGAGTCTAAACAGGCTGTGAAATGCTGCCTCTATGCTATCCCTAGGGATACAGAATGATGAAGGCTTTTATCTATATTGTTGAGACTTTTCCCCCCACAAATTAGTCATTCGTGTCCTCAGCATCTCCCACTTAATAACACTATTTTCATCCACAACTAAAGGCTACATACAACAGACTGACTCATAAGTACTCAGAAGCTGGATTGCCGCTAATGAACTATGCCATGAATGCTTTCCGTCTTTGGGCCTGACTTTTCTCATTTATAAAATGAGAGAGGATTAGATCAATAATTTCCAAAAGTTCAGAATTCATGATACAGAAATTTGGAGAATTATCTGCATCGCCAACTTTTAAGGTTGCCATTTAAAGATTGTGTCTGATTCTTTGTGACTCCGTGGACTATAGCCTACCAGGCTCCTCTGTCCATGGGGATTCTCCAGGCAAGAATACTGGAGTGGGTTGCCATGCCCTCCTCTAGGCAATCTTCCTACAATCCCTGCCACTTCACACACCAACATTATAGAAAGACAGATAGGTGTGATGTTTAAAAAGTAGGAAGTGCAAAAATCTCAGAATAAACTCCTTCAAATTGAATACCCTGAAGCTTCATGAATGGCTCACTATCTTGGCTTTCTTTTCTCATGTCATCAGAGACAGGATTAAATTTGAGTACCGTCTGGCATTTACCCTTGTTGCTCTGACATCTTTGGCTAATATGCAGGGCTGGGAATAAAGAAAGAGTAGCTATTTCCAAGGATATAGTGTCAATGAACATATGTTGCCTAAAAGCCTTTAGCTCTGATTTTGATAAACAAGCAAAAAGCAGATTGCCATGTAAAAAGGGGAAAAAAAAGTCATTTTCAAGCTTAAACGTGCATACTTACAGAGCACACGATATTTTCAGAATATATTGCATGCTGAAAGAATGTTGGTTTTTTTGTTGTTGTTGTTGTTATTGTCTTTCTTTTTAGAGGCATCATTGACATTATCATTTAAAGTATCAATAAAAGGCAAATTTTGCATTTGGCTGAAATGCTCACAAATGATCTTTATAAATACCTTTGCCGGGTCGGAATTTTTGATGTAGGGTTCTGCACAGTGTGTGATGTTTCCTTGGAGAACCTTTTCAATTCTTGCAACCAGGAAAATTTCAGGATGTGGATTCGTCACTGAGAAAATTCCCTGGAAAAAAATTCCTTCTGTTAGATTTTTCTTTAATGTAATCTCATGCATACAGTTGCTTGGTTAGTGATTCCTAGCGGTGTGTTTGGCACAGAATATTGATATTCAACATAGGATCATGTCCAGGGCCCTGGTAAGAGATAGCATTTCCATTCATACAGTTTTCAAAGGTCCTGATTGATGTTCCTTTCAATATAGATTTTCAATTTTGTCACCAGTCTCACATCTATTAGTCCCCAAAGTGTAGGTGTCACCCTGACTACTTAGCCTCTTGTGTTTGGTGGGGTATGCAAGGTGTATCCTTAGGCCTAATCAATACAATGTGTATTGTTTGGCTTAAAGTAGCATGTGCTAAAATAGCATACATTGCTGAAGTGGGACAGGACATGCATTTTTAAAAGTAGCTGCCTGTAACTCCACTGCAATTCACTCACCCTTAACTACTACTAAAGGTAGCCAAGAAGGATGAAAACACTTTACTATTCTGCATAGAATAAAAACTAAATCATCCTATAGAAAACACTCCTTTGCTGCAGCAGAAGAGCTCTGGTGCTCTCAATGTAAAGGTAGAGGACAGACGATCCAAAAACTCCTTTTGTTCCAAAACAGTTTGTTTCAGGGACTAATGTAGATGCTACCAAGCCCCATGTGGAACAACTATACCATCTCATGTCCAGCTCAGCTCTTTCCAAATATAATATATTCCAAATAGCCCGTTAGGTGGTGATGTCTGTTGCTTAAATGAGCATCACACAAGTGAATTTGAATGGAAAAATCCATCGTTGGGACTCTACCAAGTTTTATTTTGTCTGCTTGGTATATTAACAACTGTGTTAAGATAGTGTGTTCCAGTTTTCAAAGCATTTCAGACTCATGAGCTCATCTGTTGCAGATAGAACTCTCTGAGGTAGACAGAAAAGAAGAGAACACTGAGTAGAGGACACTAAGTAATCCCCCCCAAATCCAAATGGCGTCTAAGGGTCCTGGATTATGGCTGATTCACCTTCGGATTCCCAAGCAGCAACGATGGAAGAAAGTGGTTAAAAGTTGTTCGAGGAGTTAAATTTCCTGGGTTCAAATTCTGGCCCCACTATTTATGGGTTTAGATAAAGTCACATCCTCCCTATAGCTCAGATTTCCCACCTATGAAATGGGCTATGACAAGAGGAATGGCTATTTTGTAATCTTCTTGAGTGGATTCAATGAAGTAACGCACATTAGGTAACTGGTTACCAGAGTAACCCACATCTCAAGGTCGCAGAATCCGATTTTTGGTTCTGCCAGCAGCATGCTGCCTGGGTTATGAGATGCAGCTGGCAGAGTGCTGGAGCAACCCACAGAAAGTATGCTGAGCAGTGCTTTTGAGCACCATCTCAGGCTTTCGATTGTCACATAACTGTGCTAGATAGCTTTTGTGCACCCTCCCCTTAGTCTTTGGGAAGATCCCCTGGAGAAGGAGCCTGGCAAGCTACAGTCCATGGGGTCACAAAGAATTTGACACGACTGAGCCACTAACATTTTTCACTTTTTTTTCTCGTCTTCATAAAAACCCTCAAACAAAGGCACTACGACACACACTTCTTACAGATTAAGAAACTGAGGCGTAGTTAGGTTTGTGCGGTAAGTGGGTGACGACTGCACTCAGGGCTTCCAGACAATACAGCCCAGGCTACAGAGCCACTCAGCCTATCAACACAGGCTCCCATTGTCTCACCTGATAAAGCTGGATGAGAAGAGCAACGCTGCTGACTGCCGCAACTAACATTCACTGAGCACCTTCTGTGCCCAGTACTCTAGCCATTTCCCTACACTGATGCCAGAAACAAACATGATCGTGTCAAAGGATGTGACAATTTTATCAGAGGAAGCTGCTTTGACTGTGTGATCCCCGTGACTGCTGCTCTCACTAGCAGCCCTACCGTACTGAGCAAATTCGGCAGGTTGGCACAGGGCCGAGTGCTTTCTGGGATGGGGCACCTTAGACACATGAGAATGCTGAGGCACAGAGATGCTCACTGTTCAACTAACCAGGATTTCAAGGTAGGGGGACACTCTCTGAGGCAGTTTTGCCTTTTGCCCCTTAGCTTCCACCTCTTCTCCACTCCCCAGAACACAGTGGGGTAGCTAGAGAATACGCTGGAATCCCAGGTGGCCTGGGAGTCTGGTTTTTCAGGACAAGGCCCTCCTTTCCCACCAAGGAGACACGGCTATCCCTGCCTCTCTTCAGGGTGACTGTCACCCACATCACTGCCCCCTCCCTCTAAGGAACGGGCCAGGTGTCCCCACTCTCCCAGGGTGTGGCAGGGCATGTGGTAGCAGTGCCCTTTTTCACTAGCTCCACACCTGCTGACCCCCAGTGGGGAGCACACAAACAGACTCCCAAGGGTCAGCACCTCCCCCACAACCCCACCCTAGGTCATCTTGAGGGACCCAGGACACCGAGCTCTATCTGGGCACTTGGGAAGGAACTGTTAGGCAGCTGAGAGTGAAGTGACTGGTCACAGTAGCTGGTTGGTGTCAGGAAGGCAAAACTACTCGATGGGCTCAGCTTCTTCCTATTCCTGTGGTCAACTGTTGCTCCTCAGGAAGCCGCTACAGAGAAAGACTCTCCAAGGAGCAGATGGGGAGAACCTAGAATAGCTCCAAGCACCACCATCCACCGAGCCCTGGGAGTAGGTGGCCTCTTCCTATAGATCCTGCTGCCGCTTGAACAGCCTTGCTGTAGGGGTGGGGTCTTCACACTTTCCACAAGTGCCAGGGAAGTGCCATGTCCCTCTCTAGGGTGAGAGGGAAGCAGAACGGCAGGAGGGGAGGGGCAGGAAGGGGGAAGCTGCACTCTGGGGCCTGTCAGAGCCAGATTCAGGTCCTGTTCCTCACCATTGTAGCTCTGGGACCTTGAATGAGTCACCTGGTTGCTCCGTGCCTCAGTTTCCTCATCTGTAAAATGGGGATAGGAATAGGACCTATCTACTTTACTAGGGTGTGGTAAGAATTAAATGACTTCACACAAGGACTTCTCTGGTGGTCCAGTGGCTAAGACCCTGCAGTCCCAGTGAAGGGGGCCCAGGTTCAACTGCTACAACAAAAGATCCCACATTCCACATGCTAAGACCTGGCACAGCTAAATAAATAAATATTAAGAAAAAATAAATGACTTCATACGGATAAAGCACCTAGAGGAAGACTGAAAAAAATATTGCTGGAAAAGAAATCAATGAGTTCAGATCAGTGTTCAGATCTGCTAATACTGTCTCTCCCTATACACTACTGCATCCTAGTCCTGAACGGAAGAAGTTGAGGAAAAAGCCTTCTTCAAAAGGGAATGTTCAACTATTTGAAGTAAAGGACCACTTCCTGATATCTTTACTGGATCTGGGGAAAGAGTGCAAAATGATCAAGCCATTTGAGGCCACTTCCATTCATTCTCACCTCTGCAGCTTTCATCTACTCCTTTGAAACCTCCCTGATGTCCCACAACTTCTGCGCCATCTTCTAAGTCAACTTTCAACCCCTGAAGCCTCCTCACATTCCAAACCCCTCCACTCCCATTGTGTTATACATCAGTTCAGTTCAGTTCAGTCGCTCAGTCATGTCTAGCCCTTTGCAACCTCATGGACTGCAGCACGCCAGGCCTCCCTGTCCATCACCAACTCTGGGAGTTTACTCAAACTCATGTCCGTTGAGTCAGTGCTACCATCCATCTCATCCTCTGTCATCCCCTTCTCCTGCCGCCCTCAATCTTTCCCAGCATCAGGGTCTTTTCAAATGAATCAGTTCTTCACATCACGTGGCCAAAGTACTGGAGTTTCAGTTTCAGCATCAGTCCTTCCAATGAATACTCAGGACTGATTTCCTTTAGAATGGACTGGTTGGATCTCCTTGCAGTCCAAGGGACTCTCGAGCATCTTCTCCAACACCACAGTTCAAAAGCATCAATTCTTCGGCCCTTGGTCTTCTTTATAGTCCAACTCTCACATTCATATACGACTACTGGAAAAACCATAGCTTTGACTAGACGGATTTGTTGCAAAATGATGTCTCTGCTTTTTAATATTCTGTCTACGTTGGTCATACCTTTTCTTCTAAGGAGCAAGCGTCTTTTAATAATATGGCTGCAGTCACTATCTGGAGTGATTTTGGAGCACCCAAAAATAAAGTCTGACACTGTTTCCCCATCTATTTCCCATGAAGTGATGAGACCAGATGCCATGATCTTAGTTTTCTGAATGTTGAGTTTTAAGCCAACATTTTCACTCTCCTCTTTCACTTTCATCAAGAGACTCTTTAGTAGTTCTTCACTTTCTGCCATAAGGGTGGTGTCATCTGCATATCTTGGGTTATTGATATTTCTCCCAGCAATCTTGATTCCAGACTGTGCTTCATCAAGTCCAGCATTTCTCATGATGTACTCTGCATATAAGTTAAATAAGCAAGGTGACAATATACAGCCTTGACATACTCCTTTCCCTATTTGCAACCAGTCTGTTGTTCCCTATCCAGTTCTAACTGTTGCTTCCTAATTTGCATACAGATTTCTCAAGAGGCAGGTCAGGTGGTCTGGGATTCCCATCTCTTTCAGAATTTCCCAGTTTATTGTGATCCACACAGTCAAAGGCTTTGGCATAGTCAATAAAGAAGAAATAGATGTTTTTCTGGAACTCTCTTGCTTTTTCAATGATCCAATAGACGTTGGCAATTTGATCTCTGGTTCCTCTCCCTTTTCTAAAACCAGCATGAACATCTGGAAGTTCACAGTTCACGTACTGTTGAAGCCCAGCTTGGAGAATTTTGAGCATTACTTTCCTAGCATGTGAGATGAATGCAATTGTGTGGTAGTTTGAGCATTCTTTGGCATTACCTTTCTTTGGGATTGGAATGAGAACTGACCTTTTCCAGTCCTGTGGCCACTGCTGAGTTTTCCAAATTTGCTGGCAGATGGAGTGAAGCGCTTTCACAGCATCATCTTTTAGGATTTGAAATAGCTCAACTGGAATTCCATCACCTCCACTAGCTTTGTTCTTAGTGATGCTTCCTAAGGCCCACTTGACCTCACATTCCAGGTATGTCTGGCTCTAGGTGAGTGATCACACCATCATGATTATCTGGGTCCTGAAGATCATTTTTGTATAGTTCTTTTGTGTATTCTTGCCACCTCTTCTTAATATCTTCTGCTTCTGTTAGGTTCATACCATTTCTGTCCTTTATTCATCTGTTCTTTATTTATCTGATACAGATTTGCCTTGAGAGTCCAGGAGACTCTGGCAGAGGCGTGGGTCAGCGATGGCCTACTGCAGGGTTGGAGGTACTGAGTGCAGCAGAGCATGCATTGGATCTTTTGAAGGAGGTCACCATTATCTTCATTACCTGCACCATAGTTTGGCCCTAGGTAAATAATAGGGAGGGAACACAGCCCCATCCACCAACAGAAAATTGGATTAAAGATTTACTAAGGACACCCTGCCCATCAGAACAAGACCCAATTTCCCTCTCAGTCAGTCTCTCCCATCAGGAAGCTTCCATGAGCCTCTTATCCTTCTCCATCAGAGAGCAGACAGACTGAAAACCACAATCACAGAAAACTAATCAATCTGATCACATGGACCACATCCTTGTTTAATTCAATGAAACTATGAGCCATGCCATGTAGGGCCACCCAAGATGGACGGGTCATGGTGAAGAGTTTTGACAAAAGGTGGTCCGCTGGCGAAAGAAATGGCAAACTACTTCAGTTATTCTTGCCTTGAGAACCCCAAGTACAGTATGAAAAGGCAAAAAGATAGGACACTGAAAGATGAACTCCCCAGGTCGGTAGGTGCCCAATATGCTACTGGACATCAGTGGAGAAATAACTCCAGAAAGAATGAAGAGACAGAGCCAAAGCAAACACAACACCCAGTTGTGGATATGACTGTTCATGGAAGTAAAGTCTGATGCTATAAAGAGCAATATTGCATAGGAACCTGGAATATTAGGTCCATGAACCAAGGCAAATTGGAAGTGGTCAAACAGGAGATGGCAAGAGTGAATGTTGACATTCTAGGAATCAGTGAACTAAAATGGACTGGAATGGGTGAATTTAACTCAGATGATCATTATATCTACTACTGTGGGCACGAATCCCTTACAAGAAATGGAGTAGCCATAATAATCACCAAAGAGTCTGAAATGCAGTACTTGGATGCAATCTCAAAAACGACAGAATGATCTCTATTCGTTTCCAAGGCAAACCATTCAATATCACAGTAATCGAAGTCTATGCCCCAACCAGTAATGCTGAAGAAGTTGAAGTTGAAGGGTTCTATGAAGACCTACAAGACCTTCTAGAACTAACACCCAAAAATGATGTCCTTTTCATTATAGGTGACTGGAATGCAAAAGTAGGAAGTCAAGAAACACCTGGAGTAACAGGCAAATTTGGCCTAGGAGTACAGAATAAAGCAGGGCAAAGGCTAATAGAGTTTTGCCAAGAAAACACATTGGTCATAGCAAACACCCTCTTCCAACAACACAAGAGAAGACTCTGCATATGGACATCACCAGATGGTCAACACCGAAATCAGATTGATTATATTCTTTGCAGCCAAAGATGGAGCTCTATGCAGTCAGCAAAAACAAGACTGGGAGCTGACTGTGGCTCAGATCATGAACTCCTTATTGCCAAATTCAGACTTAAATTGAAGAAAGTAGGGAAAACCACTAGACCATTCAGGTATGACCTAAATCAAATCCCTTATGATTATACAGTGGAAGTGACAAATAGATTCAAGGGATTAGATCTGATAGATGGAGTGACTGAAGAACTATGGACAGAGATTCCTGACATTGTACAGGAGGCAGTGATCAAGATCATCGCTATGAAAAAATGCAAAAAGGCAAAACGGTTGTCTGAGGAGGCCTTACAAATAGCTGTGAAAAGAAGAGAAGTGAAAAGCAAAGGAAAAAAGGAAAGATATACCCATTTGAATGCAGAGTTCCAAAGAATAGCAAGGAGAGATAAGAAAGCCTTCCTCAGTGATCAACGTGTTATACATATCAGCATTTAATTACATTCTGCCTAATTTTGCTGCCTGAGGTCTTTCAAACAGACCTAGGTTCAAATCCCACCTTCACCACTACTGGCTTTGCCATGGTAGGCAGCTTACTTAGCCTCCCTGATTTGCAAACCAGTCATAATTATATTTTACAAGACAATCATGTTTACATGAGACATCAGTGGAAGATTCTAGCACACACGAGATATTAAAAAAATGTTGATTTTCTTCCAAACTGGGTTATAAATGGCATGACAGCTGAACACATTGAAGTAAGGCAGCAAATATATCATCGGCTTACAAGGACTTATTTGGAATTGTGTGGAAAATTTTCAACATATAATGCAATAGCAGGTTCTCGAATACTTATAATACTGTTTTGCTCAATCTGTCTTTTAGAAGCACAGGCCATCAGAGTGGAATGTTCATATATGTGACAACCACAGTCGAGTAACAACCCAAGAGAATGAGGGATAACATGGGGAAAAACGACCACAGATCCACAGCCCACAGAGGGGGAGTGACAACACATGTATCAATGAGCATAATCTTTGACACCGAAATGCCCAATGCTAAAAATTTATTCTAGGGAGATAATACAAATGAGCTACAAGGATGCAATAATGCAGCATTATTTATGATATGTCAAAATTAGAAATATCCTAATAAGCTAAATCACCATATCATTCTTTAATAAGAATATAACTGATCCAGAGAGTGATATAGGATGATAAACATGATGTTCAATGAATACAGTAGGTATAAAACAGCAGGACTATAATACAGTTCGTAAGAGCACACATAATGTATATGTGTTTATATATACACAACAGAGATATTTAGAAAAATGTTGGCCAAAATGTTAATAGTTATCATTTATGGGTGGTGATTTTTAATTTTCTTCTTTAGTACTTTTTGTATTCTTTGAATTTTCTACATAATAATGTATTTATCTTTTTAATCAGGAAAAAAAGTAAGTTTTTTTTAAAAATCGGGGAATAACTGTTTTACAATGTTGTCTTGGTTTCTGCTATACAATGCAAATCAGCCATAATTATATGTATGTCTCCTTCCTCTAGAGCCTCCCTCCCCCCTCCCATGCCACTTCTCTAGGTCATCGCAAAGCGCCAGGCTGGGCTCCCTGTGTTATATACACAGCAGCTTCCCACTAGCCAGCTATCTTCCACATGATGGTGTATATGTGTCAGTGCCACTTTCTCAATTCGTCCCGCCCTCTCCTTCCCCTGCTGCGTCCACAAGTCAGTTCTCTACGTCTGCATCTCTACTCCTTCTCTGCATGTGGGTTAATCAGTACTATTTTTCTAGATTCCATATATATGTGTGTGTGTTAATATATGATATTTGTTTTTCTCTTTCTGACTTACTTCATTCTATAGAACAAGCTCCAGGTTCACCCACCTCACTACAACTGACTCAAATTCGTTCCTTTTTATGGCTGAGTAATATTGCATTATACACATGGTTGGTGGGAATGTAAATTGATATAGCCACTACAGAGAACAATATGGACATTCCTTTAAAAACTAGGGATACAACTACCATATGACCCAGCAATCCCACTAATAGGGCATGTATCCTGAGAAAACCACAATTCTAAAAGACACGTGCTTCCCTGGTGGCTCAACTGGTAAAGAATCTGCCTGCAATGTGGGAGACCTGGGTTCGGATCTCTGGGATGGGAAGATCCCCTGGAGAAGGGAAAGGCTACCCACTCCAGTATTTTGGCCTGGAGAATTCCATGGACTGTATAGTCCATGGGGTCGTAAAGAGTTGGACACAACTGAGCGACTCTCACTTTCTTTTCAAAAGACACATGCACCCAAAGTTCATTGCAGCACTATTTACAATAGCCAGGACATGGAAGGAATAACATTTTTATTTGAGGTAAAATAAATCTCCTTACAAAGTGAGCTGCTTTGTTCTGCTTCTTCCTGCATTAGTTCTCTGCAATACTCTAATTTCCTTTCAGTTGCAAAAGTCTAGAAGGCAGACTATCAGTTCTGCTCTGCCTAACCTCTTAAGTCCTCTGGTCTGATCAGAGGTCAAAATGCAAGGGAACTGTTTGGCTCCTTCTGAAGGGGATTCTTTGTATCAGATAGGACGGCTGTGACGACATAAGAACTCCTTGTGTAAGGACTGTTTATGCTCCATTAAAGCTACCTACTCGAAATGGGAATGGGAAAGGGAAGGTTATTTTAGGGTCAACTTTTTCTTCAAAGAAAATAGCCTTTCAGGTACTTATTGCCTTGCTCAAAAGTATGTGCATGAGTCCAGGGGTGTGTCTGTGTCATCTGCATTCCATCTCACAAAATACTTCCTTTGAGATTCCCATCACGTCCCACTTCACTAGGGTATTATTAGCATATTTGCTGTTTTCCCTTTTATTCCCTCCAACTTCAGTCACCAGAAAAACAGCTATACACAGACCCTACAAAAGACGGAATGCCCATGAAAACATTAAAATATTGGCCTGAAACTATGCAAGAAACCAAGGGTCTTTCTGTTTCTTATTCTGAACGTGCTACCAAGACTAAAAGATTCCTTACCTGCTTTATAAAGCGTAACTGAGATTCAGCAATTCCATGAATGAAAGACTCAGGTGAAGAGCCTCTTGGGGTACCATCAGTAGCTGGTTGGCTTGAAGGGCCCCACAGCATTTCACGGACAGATGGGGGATTCAAGTCTACATGGAAGTCGGCTGAAATCTTACAGTTGTTCTTCACATCAAACAAGGCAAGATTAATAAAAAAGGGTTCAACCTGGGAATGAAAACCATTACATTTTTAAACAATGACTTTTATTTTAGGTGGGATGGGGGAGGGACACAAATTACAGAAATTTTTTTTTTATTCTTCAAGTTTCTGTGATTACAGTTCCTTTCTGAGTTCAATATTCAGCTAAAAGTGTATTATGGCTCATTTGCATATGAGAAAGAGCTTTCTAAATAACAGACTCTCAAATTGTAACTTTTGTCCTGTGTAATTTCATAAGTTACAAATTTTTTTAAATGAGTAGAAATCGGAAGCCACACTTAAAGAACATCAATTATTCTATGAATAAATTTTAATTCTCCATAGGCTCATTGAAATTACCTAAAAATACTTTTTCTATATTACAGCTTACTGGATTATACATTTAATAAGAGCTAATATCAGTCAAAATCAAATTACTTGACAAAAGCTTTGCCCCATCAGCATTTTGGAAGACATGATTCCTCTCTACAGATGGCATTTGAAAGCTGGTCACAAAGAGAAATTTCATGCCAGATGGCATAAAGATTAACCCTTTACACACCGAGAGTCTGCTAGTGTATCTCAGCTACTTCATAAGAGAATAAATCATCACTGGATACTTTTCAAACATAAACTAGAACTCCCTTCCCCACCCCCCCACAAAAAAAAGAAAACAAAAAAGGTGAACAGAAAATGCAGTCTTTTGGGCGATTTTACATTCATAGTTTCAAGTATTCCTAAGCAGCTCAAATGATCTGTGACAGCTAATAATTAGAATTTTCTGTGCAGAACACAATGAATTCACTCGATGAGAATAGTGAGTGAGACAAGCTGACTGAACAGCCTCTGTGTTCCTTCATGATTTTGGTGTTCCTTATTCATGGCTATGAGTCAATTTCACAGAAGTCATATTCTCTAGTAAAATTTACAAATTTGAGGACTTTCCAGGTTCTGGAGATATGTCCCTCCTGAAGGTCAAGAGCCTACCTACTCTGGTATTTTGAATAGGTAAGACTTTCATGAATCCTCTTAAGATGAAAACATATTCCTATCCTGGCAAAAGAAAGACAAATAAAATTCTTCCATGTTAAATTTATTGTAACATGTAGCAATGGAATTTTCACCCAGTAAATTAGTTCTCAGCAAAAACAAAACAAAACAAAACAGTAATTTCTTTAATGTACTGGTTTAAGGGAGGTAGAAGAAAAAGTCATACATACGTTTGTGGGTGGTCCTTTTGCATTGTCTCCAACTTGACCCAAGATATTGAACATTAAATCATGGCAATTTACCAAGAAACGTTTATTGCACTTTTCCTCAAATGGCTTTATATCAGGTTCAATTCCTGAAAAGTCCAACCTCTAAAAAACAGATAATATGAATCATTTCTCTCCCAAAATAGAATTCACATGAATTCACATAGATCTCTAAGTAAAACTTGCAAAATCTAACAGATCTCTGTCCATTCTTCATTTGAACTCTTAACTTTTTTCAATGAGCCTTTGTAGTGTTCTTACACTAAGGTTCTAACACTGAAATAAATCCCTGCCTCACTCCTGACCCTGCTCCTCTGATTTCATCTCCTACCACTCAAGCCTGCCCCCTCCCTCTGTTTCAGCTCCACCAGCCTCTTTGGTTATTTTTCCAGCACACCAAGTACACTCCCACCTCAGGACCTTTGAACTTGCTGTTCTGTCAGGAACTCTCTTTCCCCAAGATAGATGCATGGTTTACTCCCTCATTTCATTCAAGTCTCTAATCAATTGGCAGTCTCAAAGACAGACTTTCCTTAACTCCCTATATAGAATTATATACTCTCTGACAGCCTATACTCCCTTTCCTTAATTAAGTTTCTAACATTATTTTTAACATTTACTTCATTATTTATTGTTTGTCCTCCCCACAAAATACTGTGTTCCAGGATGGTAGGAATTTTGTTTCTTTTCTGAGCTGTGCATGAAACAAATTTGACATGAATGGATATGGGAGGCAAGAATAATACCATAGCCTCTAACTTGGAAGATTCAGTAGATTGCGATGTTATAAACTTAGTTGTGAAATAAAAATGAATAGCAGATATAAGGGGAGGGTGAATAGAGACAATGACTTCAGTTTAGGATATACTGAGTTTGAAAGGATACAAGTAACTGGTTAGAAAATAGGGAAGGTGTGGGTTGGAGATCTGGATTTCAGAATCAGTGGCAACTAGGGTGAGGAGGATGAGGCTGGAACCCTGGGGACCACCTACACTGAAATGATGGACAGAGGGTGAGGCGTGTACATAGGAAACAAAACCACTGAGCTCAGCTTCTAACAGAGCTGGAGGATGAATCCTGGCTGCCACTGAGATATATTTTTTAAATTATTCGTACTTCAAAAAAAGTTTAAAAGAAGATACTGAGAGTCAAGAAATTCCTCCCAGCAGGGGAGGAATCTGTCCCCCTCCCCCGCCCCAAAGAAACTCACTGAATCCCCCTTCAGCTCACCCAGCTCAGGCGATCTGAGTTCATCTGTTCACTCTGATTGTCTGAACAGATTCACATTCTGTTCACAAATGTAAGAAAAAGTATAGACTGTGGCACAACTTACTATACTTTCAATAAGACCAGAGAGAGGGTAGATGGGAAGTGACTGGATGAATCTGAGCAGAATATATTGCCAGTATGGAAAAGTCAAGCCAAGAAACACAAGAATTTTTCTCAATTGCCTGAGTAATTCAAGCCAAAACAGGTATTGTGCCTGAAGAGTCTTAGATAATTATAGCTGTTCTGACCTTGACTGCGTCACTGACAAAACTCCCCTTAAAAGGGCCTAAAGTATAATATTTGTACCTGAAAGCATAATTTTTTCCCCTAGAGTCTATTTATCTACAAATGTGTGGGACTAGACAGCTCCCTCTTGAACACTTATCTATCTGTGGAGCCAGCAAAGGCAAGTCATTGCCATGGAGATCAATTCTAATTTCCGCCCATTTATCTGCTCTCCTTTCGAGCTTACTCAGACAGTGGAATGTGAAAGAAAACTGGACTAAACCACTCCAGCCCCCTTTCTCTTCTGAGGCCTGTGCGTGCAAATGTGGGGACATACGGCCTTCTCTAGGAGTTCAAAGTCAGAACCATCTCCTTCAGTCAGTGTTTCTTTATTCTCTACAGTCAGTGGTAGAAAACTCGTCTCTGGACACTGAACTCTGACCATAAGGGAAGGTTGATATTATCGGATGGCCTGCCTACCTAGAAATGTACACACAACCTGGATTTCTCTGTGGTAAAATTGGCCTTCCGTAATTAACACTGAATTCAATTTTTGCTCAAACTTTCATCTCAACTGTAAATTTTTCTCTCACTGTAGCTCACTGATAAACAAACATAAAATCAGTTCTGCTGCATGACCACAAAAACACTACACCACAAATTTTTTAAATACATTGGATGGAGTTTCAACCACAGTCAATTGGCTTCTTTGTATACAATCAAAGAGTCTGACATGTTCAATTAGAGTGCAATCAAGATGGCGGGGGGGGCGGTGCACGGGACAACAAGTGAATCAAAGGCTCAGACATGGCTCAAACAAGTAAATTTCTGAATTAATATCTTAGAACTAACATTCCCAAGGCCTGCTATACACTTTCTGGAAAAAAATTATAGAACTTACACAAATAATATAATAGTGCTATGGGGGAAAAAAGATGAAACATTTAAAATGAATTTTCCCCAGATAATTTTATTTTTTCATGTAGTATTTTTATTAAGGAAAAACTTCTGCATTATTGATAGACTACATACTTTTTCCATTTCAGACTAAAAGAATTTTAGTTAGAAAAATGTTTGAAGCAAAAGAAACACAATCTATCTTCCCAAAATTATTTTATATTTTATTGCTACATATTCACCGAGAAAAAAACTATAATGCTTATATAATGCATACTATTTAAAAATTCCATAGATTTTAATTAGAAATCTCATGTAGAAAACCCCTTCATGGATCACAGCCTTGTCATGGCAAAGAGGCTTGCGTAACTCTGTGAATCTATGAGCCATGCCATGTAGGACCAACCAAGACAAACAGGACAAGGTGAAGAGTTCTGACAAAACGTGGTCTACTGGAGGAAGAATGGCAACCCACTCCAATATTCTTGCCACGAGAACTCCATGAATGGTAGTAAAAGGCAAAAACATATGAAACCAGAAGATGAGCCCCCCCAGATCAGAAGCTGTCCAATATGCTACTGGGTAAGAGCAGAGGGCAATTACTAATAGCTCCAGAAAGAATGAAGAGGCTGGGCCAAAATGGAAACAACACTCAGCTGTGGATATGTCTGGTGGTAAAAGTAAAGTCCAGTGCTATAAAGAACAATATTGCATAGGAACCTGGAATGTTAGGTACATGAATCAAGGTAAATTGGAGGTGGTCAAGCAGAAAGAGGATGGCAAGAGTGAACATTGACATTTTAGGAATCAATGAACTAAAATGGACGGGAATGGGTGATTTAACTCAGATGGCCATTATATCTACTACTGTGGGCAAGAATCCTTTAGAAGAAATGGAGTAACCCTCACAGTCAACAAAAGAACGTGAAATACTGAGACATTACTTTACTGACAAAGGTCTGTATAGTCGAACCTATGATTTTTCCAGTAGTTGTGTACAGATGGAAAAAGCTGGACCATAAAGAAAGCTAAGTGCAGGAAAATTGATGCTTTTGAATTGTGGTGCTGGAGAAGACTCTTGAGAGTACCTTGGACAGCAAGGAGATGAAACCAGTCAATCCTAAAGGAAATCAATCCAGAATATGCATTGGAAGGACTGATGCTGCAGCTGAAACTACAATACTTTGGCCACCTGACACAAAGAGCCAACTCATTGGAAAAAAACCCTGATGCTAGGAAAGATTGAAGGCAAAAGGAGAAGGGGGTGGCAGAAAATGAGATGGCTAGAATGGACATGAATTTGCTCAAACTCTGGGAGACAGTGGAAGACAGATGAGCCTGACTTGCTGCAGTCCATGGGGTTGCAAAGTGTCAGATAGTACTTAACAACTGAACAACAATATGTAGAAATACTGAAAAGAAAACCAAAAGATTCATCTTCCCTCAAGTATTTTATTTTCTTGTGAAGTATTTTCCATTAAGAAAAATATCTGTAAAATTTAGACATGGTAGAAGTTTACCATTTTTAAAAATTGGTAATTTAGTTGGAAAATATCATGGAATTACCTAAATCAGAAGAAAATATGAAAAAGAATAGATACATGTATATGTATGACTGAATCACTCTGTTGTACACCTGAAACTAACACAACATTGTTAATCAACTATACACAAATATAAAATATAAATTAAAAAATAAAAGGTAAAAAGAATCATGGAACTAAATATTAACTACATATTTAGTAGTATCTTAATACTAAAAGTGCCTCACTCTCGTGAAAGAGACTAAAATACACATGTGCACATAAATTTGCACTTTCCTGGATCGCTTTCCCTCTGAAGTGAGATTAAACCAGACATGAAAATTATCCCAGTTCTACAGGCCTACATCAAAAATGGAAAATAAACATGTCTCATATGATGTGGTGTTCCTTATACTATACATTTTCACTGATACTGGATCACAATTGTATTTAATGTGTTAAAAGCACTGAAACCATTGTTAAAGATTCTTTAATTTATTGACTTTGAAGAGTAAGATGAAGTGAAAACAATATAAAGAATTGAGAGGAATATATATATACACACACATATATACAGTTCCAAACTATTTGTATATTTTCAGCCCTCCTAGTGAAATTAGTTATTAAGCTACCTATTCAAAGCAACCAAGACAAAAAAATATAAAGCAATAAATATATGCCCAGTAGTTCAAAAATCAGTGATTTAAACATTTCAGACACTGTTTATCTGAATAAGCAACAATTATTTAAAGCAATATATCATTAATACCTGAACTTCTGAATCGAAAGAAAAGAGATTCTGTCTTCCATCTCCTCTACTGAGCTTGTTTAGTTGTTCAGTTTCTCTTCCATACTAAAATTGAAACAGACAAATATATATATATATATATATATATATACACACACATATACACGTGTTGATCATTACTTCATTTCCTTCAAAACAGTATTAAATGCCATTTAATGATCTAGTTTATGAGAAACTAGCAGCTTGACACAGCTTCAAATATACACTCTTCTCCACTTCCAAGTACTTAAGGTGGATACAGAATGCTTGCTGTGCAGAGTTACAGTCACAGTTACAGTTACAGTTACAGTCGACCTGTGCTATTAATCAAGTATTTACACTTTCTATACACTTTTTTAAGACCAAGAATATTATTCAACCCATAGTACAAAAAAGAAATACAAGAGACTTGTGATATAAAAGAGAATTAACAAGAGAACTAATCCATGGTGCTACTCATCCATGATATATATAATATATATATATAAATCCATGAGTATATATGTTACATATATATATATGTATATTATATACAATTCTGATTCTATCACTTTAGGAAAAAAAAAACATAATGGGCTCTATGGTCTGAAATAACAAAGACTCAAAGAGAACACATTAAAATCTACAGGGGATCATGAGTGTGTTTCAAAATTTTTGAAAATATATTAACATTGAAGCTTAAGAGAATGGTAAATTTAAAACAGAAAAAAGTAACATCTAAATCTGTATAAGTTAATAGCTCAGGAGGAGGAATAAAGCAAAAATATAAATAGGTTTGGCAAGGATTTAAATGGAGAAATAGGGTATAACCTCCTAATCTAGTATAGAGTCCACAGAATAAAATATGTAACCTAGTAAGACAGACATGATAATCACCTCTACACTTTCAAAGCGGGCTCATTTCAAACACCAAAGAACAGAGTAATCAACACAAATGATGTCTGTTAACCAAAATCCTTATCTGATAAAATTATTCATATACATATAGATAGGCATTCACATACAGACAGACTCTGATTTTCATATGAAATTAACATATACAAACAATTAGACTGAATATCATGTTCAATCTGCATCAATAGCTCCTTGAATGAATAATATTTAGTGTATGAATGACATATAGTAATTAAACTGAATGTGGAGAAGGAAATAGCAACCCCCTCCAGTATTCTTCCCTGGGAAATCCCATGGACAGTAGGAGGCTGGTGGGCTACAGTCCATGGGGTCCTAAAAAAGTCCGATATGACATAGCGACTAAACCAGAACAATACACTTAGTAAGAAATAGCAGATAAAATTAATATTCATAAGAATCTAGTAGCATTTCTTGGAACCTAGGGAAAAAAAATAACACTTTCCAAACTGTTAGTTGGTACTGAGCAGGTCCAACCTGAGCAGTGTACTTGTCTTTTGTAATCTCTACCTGTTTCACTAATTTGTTGCGATTTTGAACTTAGAAATGACATTGCCAAATGGAATCCAGCATTACAGCCTTAATATGCAGGATTAACACTGTCTCACTTGAAGGTAAGTTGTAGTAACAAAGGTGTACCTTCATCAGTTCCGGATGCATGCTCCTTTCCAAACTGGCCATGATGTTCTCGGCTTTTCCTTGGCTGCTAGGTTCATCATCTGAAAATTCATTAAAAGCAGATGTTCTAAACCATGCAGACCATTAACAATCACCTAAGAGGAATATCCTAACTATCTCTCTCTCCCACCCCAATCTCTCCTACTAGATTTATTACAAAGAATTTTGATTATGAAAGCACTGGGAAAACTTTAATGGACTTTTGAAAATCTGCCATGAATCCCCTATCTGTTTTCAGTCTGGTTATATTTCACATGTCAGAGCCAATGGAACATCAACTCTTTAAAAAAAAGAAAAACCTATCAACCTCCACAGTCACTTTTAATGAAGAAGTAGGTCAACCCTCACGAATAAGAGTTCCATATTCACCCTACACAAAGGACATTCCCATGGATTAAACACGAGGGCTTTACCTCAATAACGAATTATTAAAAAAATTCTGACCTTGTGATATTTCCACCGTCTCCTTTTTCTCTTGCACTAAACTGTCAGTATTGATTTGAATAATCTTTTTCAAAGTTATCAACCATTCCTCCATTTCCTGCTCAGTTTCAGCAGCCAGATAATGGCTATACTTATCTAACATCTTGAGTTCAAAAGCATGACGGCGCATTTTGGGGCACTGGAGGGAAAAAAGAAGAGGTATGTGTTCAGTTAGTTTAGTTACCCTTTTAATACTAGATTTCATTAGTTTATTTTTACCTCAGCTCAGCACACATGTATGTCAATACTTTCATGAAATAATTGCTTCTTTCAACAAGGAACAGAAATTCCAAGACAATGTAAAGACCATGTCAAACATCTTTTTTATTCCCCTTAGTATTGAGCACTGGAGAAGGAAATGGCAACCCACTCCAGTATTCTTACCTGGAGAATCCCATGGACAGAGGAGCCTGGTGGGCTGCAGTCCATGGGGTCACGAGAGTCGGACACGACTTAGCGACCAAAGCACCACCAGTATTGAACATGGAAGTATAAGCACAAAGCTGATATAAAATACTACATGTTGAGTGGGTATTATCATTTAAGGCCTTCTGACATCCTTCACATTTAAATAATCAAACTAACTCGACAAAAATAAGCCAATGTTTTACTATTTCCACCCTGCTGGAAGTTTTCCTGACATATTTATAGATTTTCAAAAGCAGTCCTTAAAAACAAGCTCAAATGTGACCTGAAATAAATCTGGTAGCTGCTTTATATCACACCATAAAATACAATATCGCTATCTAGTTCATTTTCATCACAGTATGAAAGAAGTATAAAAGAAGACTGTAGTTGGTTCATATTAAAGTGTGGTTCTCAATAAAAATGATGGAAATGGCCTAGACTGAATCCTAGCACACAAGAAAAGAAAAGCCTCTTCCTTTCATCAAACATGATGACACCTTCTTTTATATTACCGCTTTCTCTGTCATGACAAAAGAAGTCTGTCCCCTGCTCTCAAACCTCAGCCTTAATTTCAAGGAAGGCTCATGAATCAATAATTTTCCACTGCATGGTCATTATTCAGGAAGGATCCAAGAAAGTCCCTCCTTCTCATCTTCAAAGTATAGTAAAGAATGATTAAACTGCTGTAGCAAGTCCTAAAGATTTATATATTTGAAAATATTTGGGAGGAGGGAATCATAAATAGAGGAGAAATCAGAGCCTGGGAGCCCCAGTAAAGGAAGGTCAAACTGTACTAGAGCTAATTGAGAAAATGTGGGAATTGTATGTGCCTTCTTCTTTCCAGAAATATAAGAAAGCTGTCACACATATATATTGGGTTGGCCAAAAAGTTTGTTCCGTTTTCTGTAATGTTACAGAAAAAAACAAATGAACTTTTTGCCAATTCAATGTATAAAAGAAGGTACCTTCTATTCACATAGATCATTGTATATTATATTTTAAAGTGTTTTTTCATTTGCTTCTCATGATAATCTCACTTAATAAAGTGAGGAGATATTATTAATCACACTTTACACCTCTGTAAACTAAGATTCAGGTAGGTTGGGGGTGTTGAACCGACATCTCCTGCCTCCCAATCAACGCAGTGCCCCTTCTAGTCGACCAGGCCAGGCTGGCTCTGTAGTCTTGGCTCCTATTGCTTGGTCAATCAACTTCCTACTTAATCATCTCTCTGTCCTCTCCTCCCCACCCTGTACATACTAACCCTAACATCCATGCCCCCTCAGTGACTCAAATCAGCAAACATGTATTAAGCCCCTACTGTATATACAACTTACCTAATTATTATAAGGGGCTTGGACATGAATATGACATGGTCTCTATAATGGAACAAGGAATGGGAATAATTCAGCACAGTGGTAGCACAGGGGAGCTGGAGCATAGTTCCACTTAGTGGGAGTGAGTGTGAGGAAGAAAACAAAAAATGTTTTCATGGTACAAGGCCCATTTGAGCTAAGTCTTAAAAGATAAGGTTCAAACAGGAAGTATGTGCTGGGCAGAGGAACAAATATAAGAAAGGCACATGTGTGTGACACTCTGTGGAGTGCTTAGCCTGGAGTGATGAGAGCACAGAATGTATGAGGGGGGTGCCGGGGGTGGGGGTGGGGGGTTAGTAGGAAAAGTCAAATCACCATGGGCCTGCAATGCCCTGGTAGGATCTTTAGAGCTCACTCTGCAAGACAGTAAATCAAGAGCCAAAAGGTTTTGAACAGACGAGTGAAGGACCCCATCTATATCTCAGGAAGATGGAGTGGAGCATGGCAACGCAACAGAAGGCAGAAGACAAGACTCTAGACAAGAGAGGATAAAAGAGAGAACAGGAGGAAGACAGTGAGAATGGAAAGAAGGTGAGGGATTGAAGAGGCACTTTGGAGCAGACTCCAGAGGATCGCGAAAGCACTTGAATGGCAGCACAGAGGGAGACTGGGATTCTGAAGAGGATTCCGAGTGTCTAGTATGCACGTTTTGATAGGTGGAGAGGCAATTCATCAAGGCAGAAAAGTACTGAGGTTCTTAATAGATCAACAACCCTCTTCCAGAATGAGAAAGAAATATTACCTCCATGAGCCCTACCTGAACAACATCGATGCAAGCATCCAAGTAGATGCAACCTTTAGATTCTTTTGAATTTTTCTCATCTTTATAGGAATTGAGAATATACGAACCATCAGGAAGCTGAGTTAAGTAAAAATACCGTCTCTTGAACACCTATGGGGGAAAAACCAACAATGACACATTTGTTACATATACACGGCATCTGAACAAAACACCTTGATGGGTTTGCCACAGACATTATATCCGGATAATTTGCAGACAACTTGGAGAAGTCATTAGGAATCAGCATGATCTTCACTTTCTTAAGATGGAGAGCTTGAAGTCAAGTGGTTTAACTCTCAGCCAAGTATCTGGAGAAATTTTAACTCTTTATAGTTTATAAAGCATTTATGTATATGAATCACTATCCATTTCATTACAGCATCCTTTTCCTGTTTAATTGCAAACCATAACTGGATTCTTATTATTTCATTCACATCACTACAAATCCAAGTTGTATGTATATATACAGTATATATATACTTATATGTACATTATATATATATATATATATATGTAATATACACACACACACCCTGTATCATGTACTTATATCTCACCTGTAGACCTTACTGCACTCACTTATGCTGCTCCAGGGTCCCTATTCCTGAAAGTCCAGCTTAGAAAGTACTCACAGGGAAACACTGAGCACCACCACTTGCTACAAGTTGCTGCTGAAAGCCCTGTAGGCTGAGAAGTGCGTTAAAAGGCCCAATGGGATTAGCCCATCCATTTGAAATCAGGGATTAATAGTAAGGAATACCCTTGCTACAACTCACAGTGAAATCCACAGGAATTGGAGAAGAGCTGGAAGACAGCCTGATGCATTTATTCTTCCCTCTGCATGTGTGCATGCTCAGTCGCTTCAGTTGTGTCCAACTCTTTGTGACCTTCTGGACTGTAGCTCTCCAGGCTCCTCTGTCCATGGGATTTCTCCAGGCAAGAATACTGGAGTGGGTTGCTGTGCTTCCTCCAGGGGATCTTCCCGACCCAGGGATCAAACGCACATCTCTTACATCTGCTGCATTGGCAGGCAGGTTCTTTATCACTAGCACCATCTGGGAAGCCCCTCTGGGCTTCCTTGGTAGCTCAGTTGGCTAAGAATTTACCTGCAGTGCAGGGGACCCCAGTTTGATTACTAGATCGGGAAGACCACTCCAGTCTTCTTGGGCTTCCCTGGTGGCTCAGTTGGTAAACATCTGCCTGCAATGCTGGAGAACTGGGTTCGATCCCTGGGTTGGGAAGATCCCCTAGAGGAGGGCATGGCAATCCACTCCAGTGTTTTTGCCTGGAGAATCCCCAAGGACAGAGGAGCCTGGTGGTCTGCAGACCATGGGGTCACAAAGACTCAGATGCTGCCTCTCTATTCTCCCTTAAAAAGAGTCTTGGACCTGCTGAAGGAGGTGGGAAAGGGGGATTCAGAGCTCTCTGATTCAAAGTCTGTGGCAGAAGCCACAGACTGCAAGATATGTCTAGCATTTGTTATAGTAAAATTCCCCAGGACAAGAGATCTAAAATGATTTCAGGGTGGGAATGGGGAGACAGACTAGGAAATAGCCTCTTGATGATCCTATTGAAGAAATGCATTCCTATGCATCTTGTCTTACAGAAGTCAGTTTTCAGATTTAAGCCTGCTGTTTTCAATAACCCATATGACTATCCAGTATGATCTCTGACTATTTTAAGAACTTTAATTAAGGAAAGAGTAGTATTTGGCAAGATTATTCTTGAAAACTACTTAACTTCTGGCAAAGTATCCAAAATATCAACAATTTATTTCTCTATGGCATGAGTAGGCAAAATATAAAAATATGTTAAACGGCATTTCCTTTAAGGAAAACCAGTAAAAAAGAAATCATATGCTTGTGGTTATTTTTGACTTGTTCAAATACCATTGATTTTGGAATGAATGACAAAAATATACCAGTATGAGGAACACCCTAACAGGTTAGACTGGTAAATGCTTATAGCATCTATTTCAGAAAGGGGCTGTGTGGGCTATATGGAATCAGTAGAAAGAAGTTCAAGCAGAAAAATACCAGTTTGGATGCCAATCAAGTAAATATTACTGTTTTACAAAGGTATAGAAAGTATGTGTGTGTGTCTCTGTGTGATCTCATTTTACCCACATTTAAGTTTACTGCAACTGTAACTGAAGAAATCTAGATCCATATACAAGGAAAAAGTTAATCATAAAGGTCATTATATATGTGTCTGTGTATATATATATTGCTTATTTTTATGACAATAGTTCATATCTGTTATTAAATTGATGGAACCAGACCTAAAATGACACAGTTCAAAATTTCACATGAACAGAATACTACTTCTTAAAAGTTATCACAAAAACTATGTATGATAAAAATAAATTTTCCAGGCAAACCTAGATCAGTCTTCTGGACTCTGTGGGAGAGGGAGAGGGTGGGGAGATTTGGGAGAATGGCATTGAAACATGTAGAATATCATGTATGAAATGAGTCGCCAGTCCAGGTTCGATGCACGATACTGGATGCTTGGGGCTGGTGCACTGGGACGACCCAGAGGGAGGGTATGGGGAGGGAGGAGGGTTCAGGATGGGGAACACAGGTATACCTGTGGCGGATTCATTTCGATATTTGGCAAAACTAATACAATATTGTTAAGTTTAAAAATAAAATAAAATTAAAAAAAAATTACAACCAGATTAGAATCTGAACCATGGTCAACTCTACTCAAGGTTCATAGACTCAGTGGTACAGTCTATAGAATCCACTGGCAGAGTCCTTAACCAGCACCAGAGGAAATAAAGATACAGAGCAAATCAGTTGTGGCACAGAGTCAAATTATAGCCTGCAAAATTTGTTTCATGTACAGCTGCCTCACCAAGCAAAGACGCTTCATGGCAGCCGGCACTTCCAATATTAGCAAGGCACGATCATTACAATAGAGATGGAAAGGGATCTGAAATTACAGTCAGTCAGTTCCTGTAACACTGCAATTATGTCTAAATGTGACACTGAGGTAGGAATGTAGCTTGCAGATCTGGGAAGAGAGCAGATGCCTGGAATCGCAGATCTTGAGTCTCACCCAGCACTCCTGCTCCCCAGCAGTGCAACTGTCCTCACGACTTGCCTCGGTTGTAAAGCGATGGGATCAGACTACATGATCTGTAACCTCCTTTTTTTTCATTATCTACATATAACTTTATTGGAAATGAACAAATAACATACCTGCCTTCCCAGCTGGGGGCCACAATGCCCAAGTGATTTCCTACACAGGCTTAAATCATACAGTCTGCACAGTAAGGAAGTTTCTTAAAGTCATTTCTATAGACATCAGACTGTCCCCACAACAGATCCATAAGATCTCTAAGATTTCTTTTCATTCAAATATTTTATGATATATGTTGGGTCTCAACTTCTGGGAAGCTTTTAAGATACTTTTCAAAGAAGAAAGGAATATCTTAAATCTCTCAGTTCAGTTCAGTCACACAGTCATGTCCAACTCTGCGACCCCATGGACTGCAGCATGCCAGGCTTCCCTGTCCACCACCAACCCCTGGAGCTTGCTCAAACTCATTTCCTTTGATTTGGTAATACCATCCAACCATCTCATCCTCTGTCGTCCCCTTCTCCAGCCTTCAATCTTGCCCAGTATCAGGGTCTTTACCAATGACTAAGTTCTCCGCATCAGGTGGCCAAAGCATTGGAGCTTTAGCTTCGGCATCAGTCCTTCCGATGAATATTCAGGACTGATTTCCTTTAGGATTGACTGGTTTGATCTCTTGCAGTCCAAGGGACTCTCAAGAGTCTTCTCCAACACCACAGTTCAAAATCATCAATTCTTCAGTGCTCAGCTTTCTTTATGGTCCAACTCTCATATCCATACATGACTACTGGAAAAAGCATATCTTTGACTAGACAGACCTTTGTCAGCAAAGTAATGTCTCTGTGCTATCTAGATATGTCATAGCTTTTCTTCCAAGGAGCAAGCATCTTTTAATTTCATGACTGTAGTCACCATCTGCAGTGATTTTGGAGCCCAAGAAAATAAAGTCTATCACTGTTTCCATTGTTTCCCCATCTATTTGCCACGAAGTGATGGGACCAGATGACACAATCTTCAGTTTTTGAATGTTGAGTTTTAAGCCAGCTTTTTTACTCTCCTCCTTCATTTTCATCAAGAGGCTCTTCAGTTCCTCTTCACTTTCTGCCATTAGGATAGTATCATTTGCATATCTGAGGTTATTGATATTTCTCCCAGCAATCTTGATCCCATCTTGTGCTTTATCCAGCCTGGCATTTCGCATGATGTACTATGCAAATGAGTTAAATCTCTCATATGGAATCAAAAGGGAAATCAGAAACATGACTTTATAAATTTATATAAATGTGGGATTCCCCAGGTGGTGCTAGTGGTAAAGAATCCACCTGCCAATGCAGGAGACATAAAAAACTCAGTTCGATCTCTCGGTCAGGAAAATCCCCCAGAGGAGGTAATGGAAAACCACTCCAGTATTCATGCTGGGAGAATCCCATGGGCAGAGGAGCCTGGCAGGCTATAGTCCACTGGGTTGCAAAGAGTTGGACATGACTGAGCATCTGAGCACAAAATATACTTATTTATTTGGCTGTGCCAGGTCTTGGTTGCAGGATACAGGATCTTTAGTTAATGGCATATGAACTCTTAGGTGCAGCATGTGAGATCTAGTTCCCTGACCAGGGACTGAACCCAGACTCCCTGCATTGGGAAAGCAGAGTCTTAGCCACTGGATCAACAGGGAAGTTCCAGAAACATGACATTTTTTAATGTTGTTATTTAGAGTACAGGTTTACCTTGGTATTTTTTTCCATTTTGAAAAGAAGACAGCTGTTAAAATAATGACTATATAGAACAGTGGTAATTACTCTATATCATACCTTTCATCTGATGGCCTCAAGTTCTTTGTAACCAGGAGCTAATTTTTTTAATGTCACTTGGGGATTAGCGTCTTTATCCACATGTTATCTAACAGCAAACTAAGAGACTAAGAACTCACTCAAGTTCACATGGGCAAGGCGATGGCAGAACTAGGATCACAATCATAGGACAATGACAAAAAATCCTGCCCAAACCTTCCAATGGCTTCCCATTGAGATTAGAATAAGACCTGAAATCCTCCCTATAGCCTGGGATGACGTGCATGCTCTGGCCTTGGGTTACCTCATGGACTTTATTTCTAATTATGCAGCTACACTGGCTTACCTGCTGTTCCTCAAACAAAAAAGTGTCCTTTGGACCTTTACGCTTTATGTCCCCTTGGCCTGGAAGTCTCTTCCCCCACATATCCACAGCTTCTTTCAGGTCTTCGCTTGACTCTTACCTCCTCTGAAAGGCTTTCTGTGACTACCTGCCCTCGTGGCAGCATCTTATTTTATCTTTTTCATAGAATCATCACTATTCAAATATATCTTATTCATCTATGTATCTATTTGCTGTCTCTTTTAAAACGATTAAGGTCCACATCTCATCCACAGCTATAGCCCTAGTACCTGAGACAGTGCCTGGAACGCAATAAAATTTTGCAAAATGAATGAGGAATGAATGAATAATTCATTCCCCAGTGCAGATTCTCCAGTGGTTTCATACAATAGAAGGGTGTCTCTCTGTAATGTCCATATTCTTCTTCCTCTTCTCCCATTTTATTATGTTTCCTAGATGGTGAACACAGCTGAAAATTCCCCACTTAACTCAGTGAAAAGCATGAATCCTGACCAGTGGCTTACCCAGACCACCCAGAAGAACAAAACAGAGTTAGCCAAAGGAGATTATTCTCTGGCATCAGGTTCTGCCAAGTATCTTGAAGGCCCTGAGCTATTCAGAGAACAACCTTTTGAACATTTACCCCACACGACCCTTTCTGGAGCAGGAACAAAGGGTTCGGGTTAATTCAATGATGGAAAGCAGGGAGGTTTGAGCACCTAGTATTCTCAAATTAGGAGAGCCTTTTATCATTTTACGTAACAAATCTCAAGGGTGTTTAACCTATGTGTGTTCCCTAGAGGGTAATTATGTACTGTTAAATTCAATGAACCAGGAGCCCTGAGAAAGGATGGTCCGAAGGCTTTGTTAAAGTTAGGTGGGCCAGGAGCAATGTAGAAATCAGGAGGGGGAAATTTACCTGACTCATCTCTCAGAATAGGGAAGAAGAGGCAGCGAGGAAAAGAAGAAAGCAGGAGAATAGGAGACACACTGGGTCTGAGAACTATTCAAAGCAAAGATGAAAGAAATAATGGGGAAGAAAATCCCATAACTTATCAGAAAATTGAGTTGCCGTTAATGACACCAGACTGTTGGGAACGTCACCCTGCTAAAGCACCCCTACCCATAGGTTGGCAACCTAATATATCACTTATGACTCTCTACCATATTATTTTACAGTCCTACCAGGTTTTAATATACTACATAGGTGTACCCTCTGGACAACTGGTTAAAAACCAAATAGCTTTACTTACATAATTCTATCATATCTGGGCCCTGGAAAATTTTTTTAACTATTTAGTTTGAAGCAAAGTCTAAAAAGAGGGGTCTACAACCCACCCTTCTCATTAGAGACAAATTAATTTATTGTCTTTCTTGGGGCATGTCATGGCCCTGCTCAAATTTCCAATGACCCCCAGTTACCCACATACGTGGTAAGGCTCCCATGCCTGATCTGACATTCAAGGCACTCCCACAGCCCTATTAATAATATAAAATAATACCGATCTGTGACATCTGTGGAGTGCCTACTACATTACAGTTCTGACTAAGTGCTTCTTTCATATCAGTGAAATCCTCATAATGACCTTGTGTGGTAATTACTATTATCATCTCCATATTGCAGCAGAGAAACTGAGGCCCGAGGAGAGAGCAGAGGACCAAATCAACTCTATTTCCCATGACTAGCCAACTTCACCTAATATACTTGCCCTGTACACACTGCCTGCCATGCTCACCTCCTTTCTGATTCCCTTCCTTGACGTCCCCACCCCCTTTCCTGGTGGTCCAGTGGCTGAGACTCTAAGCTCCCAATGCAGGGGGTCTGGGTTTGATCCCTGGTCAGAGAACTAGATCCCACATGCCACACCTAAGAGTTCGCGTGCCACAACCAAACATCCTGCATGTCACAACGAAGATCGAAGATCCCGCATGCCACAACTAAGACACAGTGCAGTCAAATAATTATTTAAAAAATAAAAAAAGCCCCTAATAAATGGTTTTAAACATTCACCAATGAAGAGAGAAAAGGAAACATTAAAAAAACAAACTAATTAGTGAGAAATCCCTTACCCATTAAATAAGTGTCATCTGTTTGTCAGCTGTGAGAGATGGACTGGAAGACTTGAACATACAAGGTATTAGTGTAGCAAAAACTAAAAGCTTCCCTCTACCTCTGTTCCAATAAACACAGTGACCTTGGCCTCCCAGCAATTATTTTAATTTCATATGTGCTTTTTTAGGTAAAATCCTCTTTTGATTTGTTGTTCACCCAGTGCAGAAGGCAAAAAGCCCTCCTCTAACAGTGAAAGAATAAGTGAGAACTCTTAGGCTCTGCTTTGTGCAAAAAGAAAGGGCACCAGAACTGAGTCATACATCAAGCAACTGAACTTGCAACCCCGATAATGTACCCAGACACTTCAATGTTTAATTGCTAAGAACGGAGAGGAGGGAACTTGAGGAATGTGACCAAATTGAGCCAAGAAGATGCCTAAAGGTGGGTGTCCCAAAGGGTTGGCCAAGAATCTGCAACAGATTTTTTTTTTATGAAAAACCACAGTCAAGATCAGATTCTTCCTTATTCCATATCATTATATCCCTCAGGAAAAACAGTTCTGAATACCACAGGAAGGTCATGTCCAATATCAGAGCTATCTAGTCCACACTAAATTCCTTCACTGATATGGAGAGATGCTGAAAAAAGCAGATGTCCCTAGCAGCTAGCTACTTGGGAAAGAGAGTATGGACGTTTCCGTGATGACTGACGCTTCTGCCCAAGGGATCATTTATTGTCTTTGCTATCTTTAAACTGCTCTCCAGAACTTTCCCAGGAACTGAAGAGTAGCAATGGGGTGTGTTCTCATGATCTAGAAGGTACAAATTGAGGAAATTAATCACCTATGACAAAGCTTGTCTTGTTTTAACATGAACACTGAGAAAAAAGCAATTATGAGCTGAGTGAAGTGGTCACTGTGCCCAGACAACCAACAGAACTTCTGGGAGAGCTACAAGCTGCCAGCATCTGCCTCCATGAAAGGACATGCTCAGGCACCAGATAACTGTGACTTGGGGAGGGACACATGTCATTAGCAGCTCTCCTGTAGCTTGGGTTCCTCAGAGCTAGTTCTCAGCCAATAACAGGGAAGCTCAGCAAGCACTTCTGGGGAAATGAGAATTGTAGAAAATGGTGCAGACTATATCCCGTCTGACCTCACTGGCAGAAAGGTGGATACTGGGGAAAATACAAAGATTTATTCTCTAAATATGGGGTCTTCCAATCTTTCAATAGGAAGAGCTCAGCTCAGTTTTCACCAGACCTTTTTCCCTAGAGACCATCCATTGCCTTCAACGTTCTTGCAAAACTATCTGGCAGCTAGCAAGGGAGGCTGAACTTTCTAAAGCAGCTCATGTACAAATTCCTTGGGCTACATTATTCATATTGCATTAGAGGTCATGTGCTTGCTTTCTCAAAAGCCCTTATAAAGTAGGAGTCTTCTGATTCTCTTTTATCTACTGGACTTTGTGGAGTCTTTTCTAACCCCCTTTCCTTCATTTTTTTTTTCTTTCTACCTTCTCACGTGATTCTATTTCTTCCTTCCTGGCTATTAGATGGCCTTATTTCTGAGAGGCAACATGGCCAGGAAAAAGACTCAGACTTGTTGATAAAAATAGTTTTAAAGTGGTTGTGCATAATTTCAAACAATCTAAAGGACTGATTCTGCATAGCTTTTAAAATCCAAAAATTTTTAAGTGAATAAAGATCTGTAAACTTCACCTCCCTCTGAAAGATACCCAGCTGCCCTGCTTTAATCCCCGTCATCCACAGAAGGCTCCGCCAGCCAGTGTCAAGACACAGCGCATCAAAGACATGCAGATAAAATAGGAGGGCAGACACATGGCTCCCATAGGCTGTTATTTGCCAATGAGTCATGATTAATACCCAGAGCCTTCTGCTGTAGCTTCCTGGTTAGCCTGCTGTGAATTTGCAGGGGCTGTCAACACGCAAATTTTCTGATAGAAAAGGTTCTTTGGTCTCAACTCTGCAAGCGCTAGCCCTGTGGTGAGCTCATTATTGAAGCCACCAAAGCCTGTCACCAGCATGGGCTGGAGTTCCTAGCAAGCAGGGGACTCTGCATGTACCGAAAGTCAAACTACCAGCAGGATCGGGAAAATGACTCAACCAACAGCATACCTGAATCATCTTCCCATTCACTCAGGAGAGGAATTAAAATTCTTCACGTCAAACATTGGCGCAGTAGAAAGAGATATATAGAATTTTCCCTTTCAGAGTGTCTCATAAACTCTAGCCCTCCACCTCAGTTCTTCTGTCCTCTGCCTGAGCCAATCCAGGCCTGATGTGTATGATCCCCCACCCTGTACAGGGCACCTAGGGATACAAGCCTGAGGCCTCCAGTGCATCTCAGTTTATTGGCCTGTACTTCTGCTTTGGCCCTCAGTCCAACTTTAGCCTGACGACTATAAAACTGCTACCCACGCCCCATCCTCCCCCTGCCTGTTTCATACACTCACACACCCTCTGTTTATGTAGGGAGAAAGAGTACAGTAAACACTACGAGTTTCCACTAATTTCAACGATGCTAAACTAAATTAGAGTCAAAGTACAATTTTTATAGGAAAAAAATATCTTGGTGAAATCCTTCAGATACCTTTAACTGAATCTGGCTGGACCTTCCTCTCATGCCCAGTCTAGCCATGAGAAAATCTGGAAATCCACTACTTATTGCTATGGTTTTAGGAGGTAAAAACCAGAAGAACATAGATTGTATATTCAGCTCCCAGAAATCCAAAATGGAGACTCAGAATCCATAATAAAGAAGAGCTGGGATAAATGAAATCCATAACCTGAGACAATTCCCAAAGCTCATTATGGCCTTTATATTTCAAATTATTCCCCACTCATTTTTTTAAAAAGAACTGTGTAGCACATATGACCAAATTAATTTACTCTTCTTTTCCTTTCTCTGCTTACTGTTTGGTAAAGGTTTTGAAAAGAATAGGTGTTTTTATGTTATGTGAATTACATCTCACTTTTGCAAAAAGAAGAAAGAAGTGGTAAAAATATGAACAGCTGGGGATAAAAAAAAAAAAGGGAGGGGGGAAGCAAAGAGCCTAGCTCAGCAGCAGCATAGAAATGATTAGCCGGAAACAAACAGCAGCTGTCCCCTTCAGCCAGGCCACGTGGTTACCAGGTCATCTCAGACCCACGACCCACTTCATGAATTTATGGTTCCTGCCTGGCCTTTGTAAGTAGTGGAGTTTTAAACCTCAGGGGGAGATGATACAAAAGCTGAACAATCAATCTTTGACTAACTGAGTGAATTGCTTTTCTATTTCCATTATAACAAGTTACGATAAATTTAGTGGCTAAAAACAACATAAATGTACTATCTCACAATTCTGAAGGTTAGACATCTGACATGGCTCTCACCAGGCTAAAATTAAGGTGAGAGCAGAGTTCTGCTCCTTTCTGAAGGCTCTAGGGGACAATCCACTTCCTTGCCTTTCCCAGCTTCCAGAGGCTGCCCGCATTTCTCGGCCCTTCCTCCATCTTCAAAGCCAACAACATAGCATCTCTCTCTGACTCTGCTTCTACCCTTACATCTCTTTCCCTAACTCCCCTCTTTTGCTTCTGTCTTCCAGTTAAAAGGACCCTTATGATTACATTGGATAATCCAGGCTAATCTCCCTACTAGCTGATTGGTGATTTTTTAAACTCCCCTTTGCCATGTAAGGGAACATTTATAGATTCCAGGGATTGGGAATGGATGTCTTGGCAGCGGGGTCTTTATTCTGCCTACCACATCAATCTGTAGTTCATGAATTATGGTAGAAAATTTGAAAGCATACACCTTTTACGTAAGACAACTGCATTTGCATTTATAATATATAAGCTCCTTAAAAAGTAATACTGGGGCTTCCCTAGTGGTCCAGTGGTTGAGACTTTGCCTTCCAATGCATGGGATGCAAAGTCTATCCCTGGTCGGAGAACTAAGATCCCACATGCTGCAGAGCAACTAAGCCACATGCCACAACTAGAGAGCACACAGACCATAACTGCGTCCACACTTTAACTAGAGAAGCATGCGTGCTGCGACGAAGCGCCTGCATGTGCGATGAAGACACAGCAGAGCCAAAATAGAAAAAACTAAAGAAGAATTTCTTTTTTAAAAAAGGTATATGTAAAACAAATTATAATTTAGTCATTATAAGTGGAAGTGTTAGTCGCTCAGTCATGTCTGACTCTTTGTGACCCCATGGACTGTATGGACTGTAACCCACCAGGCTCCTCTTTCCATGGAATTCTCCAGGGAAGAATATTGGAGTGGGTTGCCATTTCCTTCTCCAGGGGATCTTCCCAACCTAGGGATGGAACCCAGGTCTCCTGCATTGTAGGCAGATTCTTTACCATCTGAGCCACCAGGGAAGTCCCAAAGTCATCAGACTAACTCACTACTGAAACAAATCCTGTGGTGAATAGTTCTGTAAAGATATTAACTCCCTGATGTCTTCTTTTAGGAGTCCAGATTTTCATACATTTACTTAATGTTGGACTAAAGCTTAAGTATGGGTAAAGCATTTTAATATTTTGAGAAGTTAGGGGAAGAGAGTGGAATCAAAAACCATAGAACCATTTTCTAAGAAACTGCCCAGAATTATCACCTTCACATGGACATTTCTGAACCTGATAACTCTGATAGGAAATATAATAAAGACTTGAATCTCACTCACTCAGCTAGGGAGCACCAACAACATGCTGATTAAGATCACAGGCTCAGGCATCTGCCTACCTAGGTTCTGATCCTACCTCTGAAAACTCGAAGCTATATGACTTTGGGTTAATCACTGAATTTCTTTGTGCCTCACTTTCCACGTGTCAACCAAGAATAATAATTTTACCTGTATCTTAGGACTGCCATGAGGATTAAGAGATACAGAACGTGAAACATTCAATATGGTGCCTGGCGCAGATCAAGTCATCAATAAGTGGATTTTCTTATCCTCACCACGTTCCAATGCACAGGTTTAGGTGCAAAAGACATATAGGAAGTATTCTGCAACTTAGATTCATTATTTTCAGCACTTGAAAATGAAAGTGAGAACAGGACATAACCACTAAATGGAAAGCAACAGGCAAAATATTAAATTAAGATAAAACTGGAGTCTTCCCTTGGTAGACACCCATGGTTTCTGCTTGCAGGTTATGTGCAAGATAGAATGACCTTTTTTACTTAAAGGAAGTGTGAATCACCCTCAGCAAACCACATGATGTGATATTGAATATCCAAAAGAACAGTTATATTTGGTATCAGAGAATAATTTGGTTTTCTGCTCAGAATCTTCAAGTAGCTTGTTAGTTTTACCTTTGGATTGTAATGGCTCTCCACTGCCTCCTGAACAAAAGCCAACTTCATGTCTGAGGCATTCATGGCAGAATTTGATCCCTCTCAAGTTTCTAACTTCATTTTGCACAAACCGCATGCATAAAGTTGCTATTCTGGCCAAACTACAAAACTCTAGTTCTGACAGGACTAAGGTAAGCCTTGGTATAGTAGCTAATTTGGTATGTTTCTTAAATCTAGTTTGGAGGTTTCTGCAGGCCAAGAATACCGTCTTAGATATCCATACATTTTCCCCATTGTGATCGGCATAGAATGAGCAACTAATTAAATTTGGTAAAGAAAGAGAGTACCCTATTCTTCTACTCAATTTACATTCATTTCCACACAGGAACCTTTGATGCCTTTTTTGTTTCAAAGCTATTTTCTTCACTCAACTGACAGCCTCCTTTTCAAACACCCTGATTCAGAAGATAATAATTACATTTCTTTAAAAAGGTACGCTTCTAAATTTATCTAAGGTTCCAGAGTTCTTCAATTCCATACTTCTGTGAGAATCCTCTCACTAAAGAATTTTTTTTGCTGGGGCTCCTTGCTAAAAAATTTTTAAAAATAAATATTGCTTCCAGAGAGGCTAGTCATGGCACTATCCTTAAAATGATGAAATGATAATAATAACTACTTCCTACCTTCATGGTAACTGTGATGGTGCTATTTACATTGGCTTTATGCAACCAGCCTTGTTTGATCACACCACCCTTCTGAGAGCATAAAGATGATGAATCCTGAAACAGAGGGAAAACCATCAGTGAAACAGCAGCTGGCCCATTATCTAATCAAACAATTGGGGAGCACAAACTAGGCCCTGCCGCATTTTGCAAAGCATAAAGCTCCCTCTCCCTGCACCCCCCACTCCCCCTTGAAGATGCCTGATTAAACTTGAAATTGTTAATAACAGGATGAAAGGCTCTGTGCTGAGAAATGGAATATTGCCTGCTGTATCAGTAGACAAAGGATGTCAAAGTCAACAGCAATTGCAGCCACCAAGGATGGTGAGCTGGTGAGCCCTGAGAGAACCCAGAGAGGAAAGAATACCTGCCATCTAGCAGCCATCAGACTGCAGCCACTCCCTGCATTAAACCCTGAGGAAACTCAGGATACTGGCTCCAGATAGCGGAGGTATATATCAAAGGAATGATGTCAGTGAGCCCCGACTCTTGCATCTTCCTATACATAGAAAAGTGCTAAATTCCTTAACTTGGTTTTCTTTAATTAACAATCATCTTTTGATGTTCAAAATTCCTGCCCTTCATCACAAAACTTCTAAATAACCTGGCTCCACCTCTTTCCTCCACTGAGCAGTTCTTTCAGGGTTACTTGAGATGCTGCCTCCCAGACTTGAAGTCTTACAAATGTCGACTGAATAAAAACGTAACTCTCAACTTTTAGGTTGTGGATATTTTTTAAGTCCACAGTGCCATGCACACAATAGACACTCAATATTTACTGAATCATATGGGCTGTCTTGTGGGAAAGTCTTCTACATTATGTAAATGGTCAAACTTCACCTCAAAATGTCATAGACATCTGGGTCCTCTGTTCCAAGAGGGATCTATCAGGCAGGAGAGTCCATATGAATCACCACACCACATGCCCAGTGCAGGAAAAGCAACTCCACAAGTGTGTCCCACAGGTGGGAAAATGGGTTTATACACACATCACAGCCCATTTCACTTTATTTTTCCTAAACTCCATTTGGAAATACAACAATGTTAAATTAAAAAAAAAAAAACACTCATTAGCTTGAAAGTTTGCTCCAGATCATTCATAAACAATTCTTTCCCTCATCTTTTCTCAGAGAAATCTCTCTCAACACAAGGGACCTTGAAGAAGCCAGTGCAATTGCCCCCATCATTACCTCATCCTTCTCACAGTCCTCATCAATCTCAAATACATGATTGGGAATCTTTTCTGGTCGCAGAGACTTGCTGAAAATACAAAAGAGTAGTCTTAGACACTGAGCAGAATACAAAAAAAGAAACCAAATCAAGATGAGTAGACTTCTTTCTTTCACAACCAAGAAAATGCCAAGACATAAGAAGGAGGAATTCTTTTCTCCTTTTCAAACTGAGATTCTCCCCTCTGGCATTACCTTCTGCAAAAGGACTCCCACGCGTGCAGCCAACAGCAAAGACGTAATAAGCCCACATTGCAAGGAATGCACGCCAGAGCTGTCGGTGGTGGGACCTTATCTTTCCCAGGCCAAAAAGCAACCCCATGTCATTCTGGCTCTTCCATCTGTTTGCTATATGATCCTGGACTGACCATCTTAGGACTCAGCTTTAAAGGACATTTTTAAGACTCAGTTTTCGTCTACGGGAACGTGCCTTGAAAGCTACCAAAGGCTACACCAAGTCTTATTCCTCCAAAACATCTCCCATGTGATATCCTGTGAGGTTAACAATCTTATGGATGAAAAGGGGAGGAAAGTAAGCATTCAAGTGACTGAGTGACTAGCCCAAGGTCACCCAGCTAGGAAGTGGTAGAAATAAGATTTGAACCCTGACAGTCTGGCTGTTGGGCCAGAGTGCTCACAGCAGCCTTTCAACTCAAATGAAACAGATGCACTTAAAAAAAAAGTATCTGCTTATTTATTGGGCTGCATCAGGTCTTAGTCGTGGCACATGAGCTTAGCTGCCTCATAGCATGTGGGGTCAAATTCCCCAACCAGGAATCTAACCCGTGTCCCCGGCATTTCAAGGCAGATTCTTAACCACTGGATCACCAAGAAAGTTTCAACAGATGTACTTTTGTCAGAGATGTCTGGGGCCATCAAACTGAGTCAAATGTCTTTTGGCTTTTTCATTGACAGCACTAGAAAATGCTCACATTATCCAGAATCAAAGAAGGATGATTTTACAGTCAATATACATGCACCAAAGCCAAGAAGTGAACACGTCCATTTCAGAAAAAATTTCAATAAGCAAAAATATCCAATTACCCAAAACACACTTACCAAACATACTGGTTGTTTGAGGTTTTGCTTTATTATCTGTGATAATTGAGAAGCTTCACAAGTGGTTTGAAAAAATGTAAAATGTTTAATAACTCGCCTCTTGAAAGTTTCTCTTAAATTCTAAACTTACCATGGCAGCATTCGAAAGTCTCCAGAGAAGTCTTCATACTTGTAGTTCACCACATGCCAATCTGTGCTATAGGTTTTAATACACTGAAAGAAAATAGGAATCTTTCATTTGAAATGTAGGAAAGGTACATGCACACTGTTTTTATGTCTGGTAATAAGCTGATGGGGCTTCCCTGGTGGCTCAGGGGTAAAAAATCTGCCTGCAATGCAGGAGACTGGGGTTCGATCCTTGGGTAGGGAAGATCCCCTGGAGGAGGGCGTGGCAACCCACTCCAGTATTCTTTCCTGGAGAATTCCATGGACAGAAGAACCTGGTGGGCTACAGTCCATGAGGTCACAAAGAATTGGACATGACTGAAGCGACTAAGCAGCAGCAGCAGCAATAAGCTGACAGACTTTTAAAAATCATCTGGGGCATGCTAGTACTGAGATCTTCCTTTGGGGATTAACTGTGTCTTCCTAAACCAGTTGGTGGTAATAAATCCCAATTCACATGTTCTCTTGGACTCTCTGACTTCAAGTCCAAAGAGTATTCAAGTTTATAAGAAAAGACTAAGAATACAAGCTACTTGTAAAAGTATTTAAGCTGTATCCTCTATGTCACATCAAATAGACTTGTTATGTAGGTCAGTTAAATTCTAGTAATTTTGTTTTCCATTTCCACTGGAGTATTTTAATTACAGTATTTACTAAATGAATGAATAATGACTTTTCTTCTGTGGCCTCTGAGCCTCTTACCTCTTTGACAAACAAACTCTGGGCCCTCTTCTCACCATCTTCTGGCACAGTGGACTGGACTGTTCGGCGCTGACGACTGATCACGGAGATCTAGAAGACACAGAATATTCTCGCTATACGAACCAGCCTGAAAAATGCAATTTTGAAGAAGTACTAGTGGACTCACAGATATATCTTCCATTGGAAACATAAGCAGGTCTCGGAGCGGGTCGCTGTAAATCTGAGTTTTTCTTTGGGCGATAACGTTCTCATAGTCCAAGGGCTCAACAACTTTGGTCTTTTCCTTTATAAGAGACACAAAGAAAGTAATACTGTCAAACAGACTGAAGTTCTTTGTCATGTGTCCAAGATACATTATTTCACCAAAGGGATTACTGATAATCAGCACTTAAGGGAGACACTTTTATGAGAGAAACCATCTCTATAATTAGACACACACACCAAATACACACACACACACACACACACACACACACACATCTCTCTGCTAAAGGCAAGAGCTCAGGAGAGACAGCCCTGTACTCTGCTTGTCCGTGTACCCCCCAACAATTTATTGAATTTAAGACAAAACAAAAAGTGGCCTATTTAGAAGCCTGTGAGTTGATAATGAGTATGCACTATTCACTGGGTAACTGAAAGGGAGGCAGTATCAACATTCCTATGCCCATTCGGTACCAGGCATGCTGTCCAAAGGATGCCTTAAGTTCTGCCATAGCCGGTGCAGGTATGGGTCCTGGAGATGCTTGATTCAGTGGACAGGGCATGAAAGGATGAGGTTCCGGGTGGCAAAGTCAAGGGTCCCTGTGGGACTTGCAGGTGACACAGCCATTGACAGTAGAGTCCAGCCGAGACCAAGGTTACAAGGGTTAGTGACTCTGAGAAATCCAGGCTGTGATTCTTTTAATAAGAGTGATAACAGCATTTACTAAGCCCTTTCTAGATGCCAGGCATCACACCAAGTGCTTTCTCTACAGTTTTTCATGTAAGACTCATAATAACCCAATGAAACAGGTTGAATCTTTGTCCCCACTTTACAGATGAGGAAATCCTGGACTCAAATCAGGTTAAGTAACTTGCCCACCTTTAGAGCTGGAATTTAAACCTGCATCTGACTCCAAAGCTCTGTTCTTTCTACTTCATGCAGCCTTCCGTTGCCTGAGAAATACAGAAAGATACTAAAGAGCAAGGTACTGAACTTGGAATAGGATCCCATCTCCTACCTTCAACAAACCTAAAAGATGCTAACAAAAACAGTATAGAGGTGCCTCAAGAAATTAATAATAGAACTACCATACGATCCAGCAATCCCAATTCTGGATATATATCTGAAGGAAAAGAAATCATTATCTCAAGTTCACTGCAACATTATTCACAATAACCAAAACACGGAAGCAACCTAGATTTCCATCAAGAGAGGAATGGAGTTTTTAACAACATAAAATAGATAGATAGACACACAGATAGAAAGGTTGTTCAGTCACAGAAAAGAAGGAATTCTGCTCCTTGAATAAATCTTGAAGGCATTATGCTAAGTGAAATAAGTCAGACAAATATTATGCAATATCACTTATATGGTAGAATCTAAAAAAAAGTAGAATGGTGGTTGCCAAGGGCAGGGGGATGAGGGAAAACGGGGGAGAACTTAGTCAAAGGGTACAAACTTTCAGTTATAAGTTAAGTTCTCAGGACCTAAAGTACAGCATGCTGACTACACTATATTGTATACTTGAAATTTGCTGACAGTAGATCTTAGACATTCTCTCACACACAAAAAAAGGTAATCATGTGAGGTGATAGATGTATTAATTAACTTGATTGTGGTAATCACTTCCCGATGATACATATATATTAAATCATCATGTTGAAGCTTTTAAACATATACTTTGATTTTTCAATTATATCTCAATAAGTCTGCTGGAACAAAAGATCTGAACAAAGATATACTTTATTTCAAGTCAAATTTGGATTTATTGACCCATGGGATTAAATTAAGCAGATTATCCGTATCATGTCTATAGATATGCATGTGAAATGAGTTGAAACAAAAGAAAAAAACTCTTATTGTGAACGCAGAGATTTTTCTGATAGGAAAATTTGACCCCCTTGTCCCACATCTACCATGTTTCATGGACCCAATGAAAGAACACTGTGAATGCAGCTTCCAGCCCTAACAATCAGTGTGATCCATTTCTCAGAGAAATATGAGAATAAAGTGAATAAAGCCCCATCAGAGAAGGCAAGACTTAGTGAAAAAAATTTCAAAGTCTTGCTTTTGGTGCCAACTATCTTCCCATACAGATTGCAAAAACAGTCCTCAAATTTCAATGTTTAACCTGTTGGATTAGCATCTATTAATCTCTCTGCATAGTAATTTCATAAGTACCTACTCCAAGTAACTTTGAAAAAGAAAAAATCCTCCTTTAGCTTTCTAACGTAGTTGTCAAATTAATATGCTAAAGGATACAGCAAAATGAACCACTTATTTACACGTGCAGTATATGCATTCTAAAAATGAAACTTGCAGTTCTCTGTGTGTTTTAAAGGCCACATATTCGTGTTACAGAAAACAAGGTTTCACTTTTCATAGAAAACCGATTCAACTAAGCATTCTGGGTCTTTGGTCCTATTTCTTTATCAGTGGTAGCTCGAATGCAGAAAAAGGTAGAGTGGTTATTCTGAGTCCCACAAATCTTCCCCTGAAAGAAGATCTAAGCCTGTGAATCAGGCTTCATCTTTTTAAGAGGAAAAAGAGAAGGACTAAGGGCTCCCTCCCATCAGCCAGCTGCCTCTGATCTGAATTTTTTTCTCCAGCCCTCTCCCAGGCATTAAAAGCCCAAACTGTCAGTGGCTACAGTAGGAGTCAGCCCCAAAGAACCCCATCCTACATTTCCCTTCCAGTAGGATTCAGTGTAACTCTGTTGGCATCAGAGACAATGAAAACCTTTGACTTTTAGAATTATCATGATTTAATAGCAGCTCTGCCTGGCAGTCTATGTATAATTTTTTAATTAATTTGCATTGGAGTACAGTTGCTTTACAATGCTGTGTTCATTTCTACTGTACAGCAAAGTGAATCAGGGGATTCATATACAATATATCCCCTTGCCTGGCAGTCTAGAACATAAAATGCTTATCTAACTTTCCTATTTGGCTTTATCATTTGATGATCAAACTTACAGGGTTACCCTAAATAAAGCTTCTATCATACACAAAAAGGGTCTTCCTCTCAGATTTGGGAACTGCCTTCCTGCCAGTTGGTACACTGATTGGCCTGAAAAGGTGCTTTCTCATAACGTAAGAACACTGTTATAATAAATGGTACTTTATAAACATCCAGCTCATAGCAAGCTCCCACTGTGTACTTCTCTAAATTCTGTAGCAGCATTAAGTAAAAGGCAAAAGCATTCATATAATCTGGAGAGAAGCAAGCATATGTTTCAGTCTTCTCTTCTTAAGTAGTGACAGGAAAACCGTCAGCCTAAATTTGGAACCTACTCAGTTTTCACCATGTAGGAGAAAAAAAAAAGGTTTGCCTTTCAAAGTTCATATTCACTGATTCCTGAGGGCTCTTGAAATAACTTGCTGGTTATATTATTAGGGGCTTGGGTGTTGTTTCACTCCAAAATGCCTTTGAAGTTTTAAGAAAATACTTTCAATATATATTCTACCTGTTTCTTAACCCAAACCTGTGAAATAGACAAGGAAAATACTATTGTTTCAAAGTTACACACGAAGAAACTGGTTGAGAGCCTTAAGATCAGCTGTGTATATCCAATGGTAGAATCTGGATTCAAATCCAGGTCTTCCAACTACTGATCCTTTTTCTGTTCTTAGTGTGCATCCATGCTCAGTCGCTCCAGTTGTGTCTGATTCTTTGCAACCCCATGGACTGTAGCCAGCCAGGCTCCTCTGTCCATGGGATTCTCCAGGTAAGAAAACTGGAGTGGGTTGCCATGTGCTTTTCAAGGGGATCTTCCCGACCCAGGGATCAAACCCAGATCTCCAGCGTTGAAGGTGGATTCTTTACCCACTGAGCCACCTGGGAAGCCCCTCTGTTCTTAGCAGTGTCTCCCAACTCAACTTACTCATGTAAAAAGTCTTCAAAAATTTTTGCCACAACTTCTGCACTATTATATACTCCATATTTTTCTTCAAATCTCTTTTCCATTGAAATGGATTTATTGAAACAGTAAACTTCGTATCAGTCCCCCAGAGGAAACTAAGTCAATATTTTCCTAATCCTTAGTAAAATAAAAATTTAAATGTCAATCTCTGTACTGTGGTTTGGGACACAGTACACTCTTCCAGACTTAGGACACTAGGACCAAATCTCAATAGACTTTCATGTATAAACCCTCAAATTGTGAAGAAGTGCACAATTCCACAAATGAAGATAACTTTCTGATTTCTAACATCGATTGAAATGACAGAGATTGAAAAAGGGAGCTCGTCAGTACAGATTCAGATACAGTCTGCTTCTTAGTACAGAGACAGGAAGGCACAAAGACGTATCCTCACTGGGAATCACCAACAGCATCAAACACTGAAGACTTTATGCTTTAGTGGTAGTCCCTGTATATCTACTGCACAGTGTGACTGATCATTCATCATCTCAACTTACGTATGTATCAATGTAAAACCAAGTTTGCAATCCTAAAATCATATGTAAATATGTATATGTAAGTATATCTTCAACCCTCCAACCACTCATGTATTTAAAAGGGAACAGGGACTTCCCTGGTGGTCGAGTGGCTAAGATACCACAGTCCCAATGCAGGGGGCCCAGGTTCCATCCCTGGTCAGAGAACCAAATCCGACATGCCACGACTAAGACCTGGAGTAACCAAATAAATAATAAATACGTAAAAATAAAAGTGCACATTACTAGCAAGCTGGCTTAGTACTGGGGTGGGTTGCCACTTCCTTCTCCAGGGGATCTTCCCAAACCAGGGATTGAACCCGGATCTCCCGCATTGGAGGCAGACACTTTAAACTCTGAGCCACCAGGGAAACCATATCATTGGAAACTGTATCATTTCAATTTCATTTTTAAAAAGTAATCATAATCATGTAATATTCTGTCAACAGTGCAAAATCAGCCTGCTGATTTAAATCATTACTTCTGTTTAGATATTACACCAAAGGTCATTCGTTCGCTGGTAAATTTTTGACTTTAGAAACTAGTTCTCCTTAAGAATGCTAAGAATGTCTCTTCTACAAGTCTGCAGTGAACACTGCTTGACAGAATCCCTTCTGTATCACACTGGGAGAGAGAGCAGAGCAGGCAGAAGGCTTAGCAGTGGGGCATGGAGCCAATTCAAAATCTCCCCCTGCCACCTCCTTCTCCACATTAAGTTTTGGTGCCAGAAGGAGAGCGGCAACAACTGGTTTAAGAAGGAGAATGATGGCGACCAAAAGTTAGAAGCTGATTTTCGCAGTATTGTGATCAGACTATGGTTTCAATGGCATCTGAACAGACTTATATTGAAAATAACAACCATCTTAGAAAAGAAGGAAGACACAAACAGAGGGGGTTACTCCATGCATCTCTCCTTCCCACCCGTTGCCCACTTCCCTCCCTTGGGAATGACTCCAGACAGCCACTAAGAGATTTAGCTCCCCTTTTGTTTCAGACATTTGGAGCCAGGTTTGGAAGGCTTTCTCCACAGAGATCTCAAAATAACACTTTACGCTCAAAATGGCCCACTGGGGACATGCTGCTTCCAGCAATGCAGAAAAGAAAGTGGGTTGGGGGGCAGAGCACTCTTATCAAGTCCCTGCTAAGCTCCAGGCTTTGCGCTAGCCCTGGGTGGCTCAACTGGTAAAGAATCCGACTGCAATGAGGGAGGATCTGGGTTCGATCTCTGGGCTGGGAAGATACTCTGGAGAAGGGAAAAGCTACCCTAGTGAAGAGAAAAGCTACCCTCTTCAGTATTGTGGCCTGGAGAATTCCATGGGCTGTATAGTCTGTGGGGTCACAAAGAGTCAGACACGACTGAGCAACTTTCACTTTCACTTCACTTTGAGGAGCTCATGATCTACAGGGGGAGGTTGATAAAGCCAAGACAGCTGTGATCACAGAAACTGTTATACTTGATCACAAGTATAACACTTGATCTGTTTAACTTGATCACAGAAACTGTTATAATTTGAAGCCCCATTTGGCTTCCACACGTGTCAGACCCTTTGATATGACATTTTCTTCCAACAAAACGACTGCACAAGTGTTCTTGCACATTAAAGTGTGCGAGCCCATCTATTCACATGTATAGCAATCAGAAGAATTCCCCTATATGGCTACACATGGTCTCGGATCATTTCATCTTCTACTTTTGTTGATAAATTCTGTAAGGTTGGAGACTAGGTATCTGTCAAGAGTGGCGGGATGGTAGAGAGCAGCAAAATTTGAGCTGCAACTAGCAGAAATGACAAACGTCACCACTGTAGACTAGAGATTTCTAGAGGGGGACTCTACACAGCATGGCAACAAAGGAACATGACTGTGAGGAATTTTTCATAAGGTTCATGTCAAGAGTATCTGGCTTTATTATGCCCTTGTCTTTTGTCAATCATATGATTACCTTTCACCAGGTCATTTCTTTTCCTTTTTCCAAATAGGAACTCAAGTACCAAAAGAGCTTTGAATTAATATAAACTGGATGATGATGCTAGTGGAGGGAAGGCCATCTTTTCAGTTAGTACAACCGACTTGGCAAAATAGACATGAACATATTTTAATAAAGATTATTTTTCAGGACAGATCTTGGCACAGATACCCACTTACAAATCTCATTCAAGACACTGACCTTTCTTACAGCTAACAAACAGCTAAAGGGAAAATCATACTTTTCATGAGACCATGGGTAATGCTCATTCCTAATTTCTACCTTGGCTCTCACATTCTTCCTGTGAGAGTCCAACCTCCAACCTCTCTCATCCACAGCCCTTAACGTCTTTCCCAACTACTGTGGCATTTACTCACGTAGAGCTGTAATTGCATTGTGGGTACTTTGCATATTAGACTCCTTAGCAAGATCGTAAACACCTGGAGGAGAAAACAATGTCTGTACATTAGCTATCCCTTACACTGAGCATAATATACACTAAGTATTTTATATCTATTATCTCACTTAATTCCTGCAAAACCTCACAGGAGGTTCTTTTATTATGCCCATTTTACAGATGAGGAAACTGAGGCTCAGGCAGGTCCAATGCCACATATTAGCAGAGCTGGGATTCAAATCTATATCTATCTGATGGACTCCAGAACCAGTATTCCTAACCATAATACACACAAACAAATATAAAACATTTCCCCATCCTCGATCCTACCATGTTTAATTCCCTTGTACAGACTTAGCAATTTAGGATTTGCTGGCCCTGACTCAAACTACACTTTCTTTTTTTTTTTTTTTTTTACCAAAGTGAGATCTTGCCTTCTCATCGCCCTGATGATACTGAGCATGACTGGCTTATGGAACTTGTAATTGGATAAGAAGTTTTACATTTCTTAATTGTTGCTTCCAATTTAGCATTTGCCATCAGTGAGTAGGGATTAGCACCTCAGGTCTTTTACTTTGGGGCAGGAGTTGGCAGATTCAACTTCAAATGGGTAAGAATCAGATTACAAAAAAAACAACAGTAAGATGTTGTCAAGGGACCGTGTCTAATTCACCTCAGTATCCTCCATAGAACCTAGAAGAGAGTCGTGAGAACCACAAAGCCAGACAATAAAACAAAGAGACTGATCTTTTACACGTATGCTTTCCCAGCCCAAATGGCAGCACACAAGAAGAGAGGGACAGCTCATTGATTGCTAAGGCTTTCAGAATTCATTTTCAGATCTCAGTTTCAATTTGATTTTTGATTCTGAGAAATCAGCAAAATGAGATTCTAAAGGCATTTAAATCTGAGGAAAAAGAAAACTCATTTTTTTTTTTCCTCTTTAGAGTTTTCGCCTAGGGAGGAATTCTTTTTAAACGCCAAATTACTTTTCTAAGTCTATTTGGCTATTTATACAAACTCAAGAACTATTTTTTAAAACCTACAAAGAATTTATATATTTTTTAAAATCACAAAATAGACAAGTCTTGATATATCATCTATGATTAATTCAAACTCAGTTAACAAGTGTTTTCATTACAGGCAACTCAAATATTATGCAAGTAATATAGATTATCTACAGATGAAAAAATAAAATTTTGATGCACTCTATACCCCAAAACTTGATTTAAACGGATAATTATAAGTATACTCAATATGCTGGCTGACAGGTAGGAAACCTGATTTGAATCCAGTCACTCCCTTACTTTTTGTGTTTACTTTGTGCTAATTAGTATTTAAATGACTCAAAGATAGGACAAAAAGAGGTAAAAAGAAAGGCTTGAATAAATTGAGAGAATAGTGAAGTAGCTTTTTAAAACTAGAAGCACAGTTTGTATTCTTTAGCAAACCATTATTGACAAAAAGAAAAATGCAACCTGGTTATATGTAATGGCTTTCTTTCGGCTTGCTTTCTAGCCAACCAAAGAATTTAACATGTTCACATAGACATACAAAATTACTGCAGATAATTCATTCATGCAAGAAGAAATTAGACTATGTGTCCATCAAATAATTTAAAACCTGCCTCAGATCTTGGTTCCCACTCCAGTAATGACATAAAAGAAACCTTGTTGACTTTTTCTTGAATTTGACAAACACAACTATAACATACCTTGCATTCTTAAGCAGAACAAAATGTAAAATGCACTGATGTTCGACGGGTCTACGTATTGAGCCAGCTAGATTACTTACACTCCATGAAAACAGAAAAACCCAAAGGTCCTGTTTGTGTCATTTGAACACAACAGGACAAATCTATTTCATTAAAAAAGCTCTGTAACCTATAAATCAGCCACTCATCATTTTCCACACTGGATCCAACCACTGGTCTACCCATTCAATTAATTTGCTTCTGACAATGGAGTAAAGAAGACTGATGGGCCCCATTTTGAAAACCAACCTTTAAAGGAGCAAAGACACACCCTTCTACAAATACTTTCATTTTCCACAATCAGTCATATTGGATCTATCCATTAATCGAAATTCTGCCTTTTTTTCTCTTTTTGTGGGGAGGGGAAATCCGGGGGTGGACTTCGCTGGTGGCTCAGACGGTAAAGAATCTACTTGCAATGCAAGAGACTTGGGTTCAGTCCCTGGGTTGGAAAGATTTCCTGGAGAAGGAAATGGCAACCCACTCCAACATTCTTGCCTGGAGAATCCCTGAGAGAGAGGAACCTGGGAGACTACAGTCCATGGGGTCGCAAAGAGTTGGCATGATTGAGCGACTAACACTTTCACACTTTTATTCTCACACTTTCTGCCTTTTTTGAATATCCTCAGTTCATACCACTTCATAATACATTCTAAAGCTATATGAAATAAAGTGAGAGCTCCTTTGATTTTTCTTAAGTTTACCTCTTTAAAAAATCAGGAGATGCCCTACTTCTTGCTATATATAATTATTTCAGTATACGGTGACCTGAGCCATGTTTATCCTATCTACCCACTTGTGATTAAAGAGATAGACCTTCTTCCAGTAGGTTCTGCCTTTTGGTGATGTGAGGCAGGAGTCTATACATCATGCTGCTTATCATGCCCTGTATCTTATTGTCCTTCCTACGTCCTGGGAGGACTGTTCACAGTGTTTAGTCTACAGTCACTCCCACGCTGCTTTAGCAGAGAGTAATCAAGCTCAGAGCCTACTCTCAGGTTAGTAAGTTTCAGTGACCTCTCCAGCTCTTATCTATTCAGAAATTCATCTCTCACTTTCCTGTCCACATTTTCCAGCATCCTTCGGGTAATCACCCCTTGGCTCCTCAGCATTTTTACACATCTTCCTCTAAACAAACAAACAAAAAAATGCCTATCTGTAATCCTTGTTTCTTTCTTTAAGCCAATTTCCTCCTAACCAGTCTCACTTCCTTATACCTAAAAAGACCCCCCCACTATTTAGGAAGAGGAGTTCCCAGGACAGCAACCATGGCGGCCCTCACTAGAATGGTTAGGTGTCAGTGTGTGAGGAGCCCACGCTTCAGCCAGAGTCCACTGATAGGCCTGGTACAAAAGTGAAGTTTGCTGCCCTGTCACTCCCTGACGGCTCTTTTGGAGCTCTTACAGAAACACAAAACACACAGCTTAGTTCTGACGGTCCCTGAGCATCCACCCTGTGCCAGACAGTGGGCTACAGAGCTGAGAAAACAAAGATGGGCAAGATGTGGGTGCTGCCCTTCAGGAATTCACGAGCTTCAGAGGGAAGACAGACCTCCTCAATAGACAGTTAAAATTCGACGGGATAAGGGGATATGGAGAAGGCTGTGGGAATGCAGATTCATTCCATGGGTGAAGGAGGCTCAGAGAAGACGTCACATGTGTGCTGAGCCTTGAAGGCCTGAATAAAACTGCCCGTGGCAGGCCAGGTGGAGACAGGTATGGCAGGCAAACACGAAAGCAGAAGTAATAGAAGAGGATGCGAATTGATGTGTTCAAGGGGTCTGGGGACACACAGAATAAGGAGAAATGGTCGAGATGAGCTGGAAAGGCATGATTACAGAGGACCACAGATGCCAAGGCCATGAGATTGGACTGCTTCATAGTATAGGCCATGGGGAGCCAGCAGAGGTTTCTAAGCAGGGGAATGACATGAACAGATGTTTTACTCATATTTATGCACGGAAAGCCAGGAGGTCAGCGCTAATGGAAATTAATCCATAAAATGACAGCATAGGCTGAAAATTTGCCCCATTGTCTACTTTTTCCAGGAGCAATACACAGAATTATGGAAAACTACTCATTACAGTTGCATACAAAACTACTGAGGAAAATAAAGTCAGGGTTCTGTTTCTGTGAGGAGCTTTTCTTTCAGAGAAAGAAATGCTTGCTTATATCTTCCTTGTGTGACAGAGATTAATTTGCCTGAGCATTTTATTTTGAAAATATCAACTGCCAATTTGCACTTCATGTGTTTCCCACACCTTTTCAATGGCTAATTTGATTCAAAATGCTTAAATTTTCAGTGAAACGTAAGGTGGATCACAATATTTCTTTGTTTAAACCCCTTTAAGGGGTCAACACAGCCTGCAGAGTTGGTGATTTGCAAAGCAGAGAAAAATGTTGGGGTAAACAATGGGAAGGACTGAATAAAAATGTCCTATGTTTTCCTTGAGAAATACAGAATATATTAATATAATCAGCAATAAGTTTTTTTAATTAAAAAACAAAACCATAGCCTACAGAAAAAGGTTGGCTCTGGTTAGTAAGGCTTATAAGATCTGGCCTCCACTCCCAGCCTCTGACCCCACCCTCTAATCCACACCCGCCTACCCTGTGGGCAGAGCTCCTAAGAGCCGTGTTATCCACCTTTGCTGCTCCTCTGCCAGTTCTCCCCGCAACCCCACCGCAAGACTTCATGAAGCTGCCCATCTTTCTAGGTACAAATGGCCACTCCCTCCTACCCAGTGCTACCCACCTCCTCAAACCCAGAGGTAGGACCTGTACCTCCTTCCCCATCTTAGTCCCATGATGAAGTGCTATGGTGCCCATTTCCTTTTCCACCTCTCCCCTCACTAGAATGAAAGGTCTGTGACTCAAGGGTCTTTGTCTTATTCTTGGCTCTATCCTCATCACCCTCAAATTATTATCTTAAATGACTGAACGAACAAAGTATGAAACCACTGTGATTATCTTTCTAATCTCAACATTAATATTTTCTGGACTTCCCTGGTGGTCCATAGGATAAGAGTCCACCTGCTAATGCAGGGAACACGGGTTTGATCCCTGGCCCAGGTAGATTCCACATGTGGGGCAACTAAGCCTGTGTGTCCCACAGCAACTAAGCCCAGGTGCCCTAGAGCCTGTGCTCCACCACAACTAGGGAAAGCCCGCAGGCAGCAACAAAGAGACTCAGTGCAACCAAAAAGAAAATAAAACGATTTTCTGCCTCTTCCAATCTTTCAAGAGGATTCAAATCTACCAAATGCTCACTGAAAAACACACATTTGAGTAGCCGTCCAAAGCAGCCAGACTACTGAGCACTTTAATAACATGAATCATCACTCATTCTTTTTTGACAAAGTCACAACATCATATATGAAGTTTTCATAGAATCAGACACCTGCATGAAGAAACGTAAAGTGTCAGGGGGTAGAAAATCGTGTTGGTTGGACATGTGAATTAGACTTGAGAGAAAGTTGATGACTCCAGAAAAACTCTTTTTGTGCTTGTAACAGTTCTCCCATTGCCAAACTTCCTCCTGAGCAACCTCTCTCTCTCCCCATCCCTCCCCTCCCTTCAGCTCACATTTTCTCGGTGTGCTGAAGGTGCCTACAGGTACATTTTCTGGCTGCCTTCCCTAAAAGTAACTGAAAGTGCAATTCATCACACATGCAAAGAACCACTAGCAAGAAGCACCCCCATTTTGCGATGCTCATCTGACGCAATGACACTGTGAGACTCCAGACTCAGCACAACCCTCCCTCTACAAGCCTCTACCTATAACATGTGGCTGGACCACTGTCATAATGATCGAACTCTCTTTCCTAGAAAAGAATCTCCCCATGTTGTCCCCAGGACCATCTCCAACTAGGCTAACATCCCCCTTGCCAAGTCTCTCCATATGACAGCACATTCCTATCCTGTGTTCATTTTCATTTCAACCTGGACCCCCTGGTCAATAGCAGTCTCATTAGTCCTTTGTCATTCGGAACCACATCCATGGCCACTCCCCAGCACTACATCAAACCCCTCCTTGCTTGTCTTTGCTGCCACAGGAAAAAATCCTAACTGGGTGCTCAGGGCCTTCACTTACAGGGATAACAAATCCTTGGCTCAGCTGGGCTCTCAGTCTCCTCGAGGATTTTACTTAGTCCTTGTCAGCACACCATGACCTAAAGAACAGGACACTTGAGGTTCCACAAATGCTTTATTTGCATAGCTTGACAGAAGGGCTGGTCTACCGAATCTGCAGTCCCCACTGGCACTGACAAAATTCATATAACCCTATATCTTTCCTGATTGATTTAGCAGTCAACTCCTTTCTGGGTGCCACTTTCTCCACTCCTAATTTGCTTCCTAATCTGGAGTCTCTAAATGATCCTTGGATGGGCTACATGGGATCTATGAAAGTCTGAAATTATATGAAAAATGTATGAACATCTTTATAGGAAAAGGACCCAGAGCTTTCCCTACCTCAAAGCAGTGTGTGATCCAAGAAAGGCTAAGATCTACTGCCTTACTAACTGCGTATAAACAGGTCACACTTTTTTATATAAGATTTATTGATTTTGTGTAATTATAAAGCAATACATGGGACTTTCCTAGTGGTCAGTGTTGAAAAACGTGCCTGGCAATGCAGGGAACACAGGTTTAATCCCTGGTGGGAGAAGATTCCACATACCATGGGGCAACTAAGCCCGTGCACCACAAGTACTGAGCCTGAGCTCTAGAGCCCACGAGCTACAACTACCGAAGCTCACACATCCTAGAGCCCATGTTCCGCAATGAGAGGCCATCAAAATGAAGAACCAGCACAGCCAAAAATAAATACTGATTTTAAAAATGTTTAATTAAAGCAATATATATTCATTAAAGGATCTTTAATCTAAAGAAGATCTTTAATGTAAAGAAGAAAATAAAAGTTACTTAGAATTCCATCATTCAAAGAGGACCGCTATGAGTGACCATTTTGATGTTCCTCCATCTCTTTTCTATTTTCTCTCCTTTTAAACTGGATTCATACTATTGATTTCTGATAGTTACAGTGTTCCAAATAACATAAAAAACTTCAGAGTACAAGGAATTTGGGACTAGTGTTCAAAAATTCCTTTGATTTTCAAGTGCACCCACCAACAAAATTTCTTGAGCACTGCTATGTGTATGACATACCACTCCAAAAGTCAAGAGGTAAATAAAGCCTTATCCAAGTTTTCACACAAAGTGTTTAAAAATTCTAGGGATTTCAACAATCTGTGTAAAGCTCCAGCCTAAGAAAAAGAACATTTTAGTTTACAATGACTGGACCTATATCAACCAGAAAAAAGGGGAGGCAGGTGGCAACAATGACTTAATCATAGACTTGAAAGAATGCAATTAAAACCACCAGAAGTCAGGTTTTTAAAAAAATGGTTTTCCTTTACTACCAAAACATTTTTCTTTTATCACCTAATGATAAAAAAAAAAAACAGGTGATTAAAAAAACACATGAGATGGGACTATAGAGTAAAGGCCCAGGTCATCTCACATGACTCATAAACTCATTCTGAGGAAAATTCCCTGTGTTTTGAGCAATGACATTAGGAAATAATTGTGTGGCTTCCTATGGCGACTGTTCAAAGGACAGCACTTGTGTGCTTGTGGAATTCCGCTGTGTTGAAAGAGGATGATCAGTGTAATTACTTCACTGCCACTGCTTACATATTTCACAATCAAGATAATTCTGGAAAAACAGGATTATTGCTTCTTTGCTTTAAATACATATAGGCAGAGGACAAGCCAACTGAAAGATTTCTTATCTCAAGTCCACTCCCTCCAATACAATTTTCAACTTACATTTAAGTATTATTCCATTTTCCAGCAGGAAAGCAAGTAAGTCTCTTTGCACAATTCAAGGCTGAACCCAGTGAAATTCTCTAGAACTTTCTCTCTGTCACCCCATACCATGCTAAACCATTGAGCCTTTTCCTCATTCCTCTGACCATTGGAAGTCTCTCTGAGGGAGTGATCCAGGCCTGACCCCATCAGAGTTTGCCAGAATATACTGGAATTGACTGGAGAAGGCACAGCCTCTGGTCAGGTCAAAGGCTCAGCCTTGCTTTCTTGTCAACACCACAACGTGACCGCAGCTTCTTGCAGGCTCTAAGTGAGGTAGTCACGCGGCAAGCAGACAGAGGCAGCCCCACTGCAATGCCTCAGCATCTTTTTCTTCTTCAGGGCCAGGGCCCCTTTCAGAAGACCCTGGAGCAGCCAGTGGACAGGATGGTTGAGAGTGGATGCGAGAGTTAAGAGCCCTTTTTAGGTCACCACAGATCACTGAGCAGTGATAAAGAACCCAACTGCCAATGCAAGAGACATAAGAGACACAGGTTCAATTCCTTGGTCAGGAAGACCCCCTGGAGGAGGGCATACCAACCCACTCCAGTATGCTTGCCTGGAGAATCCCATGGACAGAGGAGCCTGGTGGGCTACAGTCCACAGGGTCATAAAGAGTCAGACACAACTGAAGCAACTTAGCTAGCTAGCTAGCTAGTAAAAGTCGCTTAGTCATGTCCAATTCTTTGCAACCCCATGGACTGTATCAGCTCAGTTTAACTAGCTAGCTAGAGCACTGAGCAAAGTGAAGTGACTCAGTCGTGTCCGACTCTTGTGACCCCATGGACTGTAGCCATCAGGTTTCTCTGTCCATGGGACTTCCCAGGCAAGAATAGTGGAGTGGGTTGCCATTTCCTTCTCCAGGAGATTTTCCCGACCCAGGGATTGAACCTGGGTCTCCTGCATTGTAGGCAGACGCTTTACCATCCACCACCAGGGAAGTCCTACTGAGCAAAAGGAAATCCAAAAAAAGAGGCAATATATGTATACATACAGCTGATTCACTCTGCTAAACAGTAGAAACTAACACAACATTGTAAAGCAACTATACTTGAATACAAATCAGTAATTTACAAACTCTTGGACTTTCCTAGTGGACCAGTGGTTAAGAATCCGCCCGCCAATGCAGGGGGCACAGTTCCAATCCCTGGTCCAGGAAGAGCCCACATGCTTGGAGCAACTAAGCCCATGCACCACAAGTACTGAAGCCTGTGTGCCCTAGAGCTTGTGCTCCAACAATAAGAGAAGCCACTGCAATGAGAAGTCCTCGCCCTGCAACTAGAGAGTAGACCAAACTCACGGCAACTGGAGAAAAGTCTGCACGCAGCAAAGAAGACCCAGCACAACCAAAAAATAAAGAAAAGAAAATTGCTAAAACATCTCCTCTACTTGTACAAGACATGAACCTTATCTACTCAGCCTTGTGGCACTGGGAGCTCACTGTGGGCAGATTCTCATTCTTTTTCACCTTCATGTTCCTAGTGCTTTGCACAGTAGAGGAGGCACAAAATAAGTGTCTGGTATCAGCTGATTGAGTCAAGTATATGAAACCAGAAATGATCTAAAGACTTTTCCTGTTGTAATATTCTATAAACTGTAAGCAGGCATCCTTCTGTAGGCAAGAAAAAGTTTTCAGAAGGTTTTTTCAATAAAAACTTTGCAAAGAATTTATTCTATCTATATTTCAAATTGCTATATTTCCTATAAATAAAATATCACCTTAAAACGATCAAAAAAAAAAAAACCAAAAAACAGAGCCCTCAGATTCTCTTAGAATGCCACAATCAACATATGAGGGACTTGAGTCCATTCTCCAGGGCTCAGTGTGTCGCACAGAAAGACCAAAGACTTTAAAGCCTTTTTATAGACTTTTCATTGTACTACAGCTGGAAAGTAAGACCTGCTGACCCATTAGGTCCCCACGATGTGCTCAACAGCTTTGCAACTCGACACCGACTTATTTCTTTTCTGTTTGGGGATTGTCTAAGGTGCTGAAATTTCATGGGGGAATAAGTAGGTGCTACTGTACTACCTATACCAGAAGCAGTAGAAAGTCACGGTCATTTTACTGACAAGAGAGTAGTTAAAAGTAAAAATGGTCAGACTTTCCTGGTGGTCCAGTGGTTAAGAATCCACCTGCCAATGCAGGGGACACTGGTTTGATCCCTGGTCCTTGAAGATCCCAGTGCCTCAGAGCAACTAGGCCTGTGTGCCACAATTTCTGAAGCCCACGCTCCAAAGCCCGTGCTCCACAACAAGAGAAGCCACCACAATGAGAAGCCCATGCATCGCAACTAAAGAAGAGCCCCTGCTCACTACAACTAGAGAAAGTCCCCTACCCACAACAAAGATGCAGCCAAAAAAAAACAACAACTGTATTTTTAAAAAGTAAACACGGTCAAACGAAACCATTAAAGATTTTGGTATTCTGAATGACAAGATTATGGATGAATTTTTCTTCTTTTTTCTGTTTTCCCCCCAATTTTTCTAGCACAAACATGTATTGCTATTATAATCCAAAAACATAAAATTAACTTTATTAGCTTTTTATTATGGTAAAATATACATAAAATTTACCATTCTGACAATATTAAGTGTACACTTCACTGGCATTCAGTACATTTACATTGTTCTGCAACCACCACCATTATCCATGTCCAATTTTTTTCATCATCCAAAACAGAAACTCTGTAGTCATTAAACCCTAACTCCCCCTTCAACCCAACCACTGGGAACCTCTGATCTATTTTTGCCTCTATGAATTTGCTTATTTTAGGTATGTCATACAAGTAGAATCATATATAACTGGCCTTTTGTGTCTGGCTGATTTCACTTCACTCAGTTCAGTTCAGTCGCTCAGTCGTGTCCGACTCTTTGCAACCCCATGTACCGCAGCACACCAGGCCTCCCTGTCCATCACCAACTCCCGGAGTCCACCCAAACCCATGTACATCACGTCAGTGATGCCATCCAGCCATCTCAGCCTCTGTCGTCCCCTTCTCCTCCTACACTCAATCTTTCCCAGCATCAGGGTCTTTTCAAATGAGTCAGCTCTTCGCATGAGGTGGCCAAAGTATTGGAGTTTCAGCTTCAACATCAGTCCTTCCAATGAACACCAAGGACTGATCTCCTTCACAATGGACTGGATGGATCTCCTTGAAGTCCAAGGGACTCTCAAGAGTCTTCTCCAACACCACACTTCAAAAGCATCAATTCTTTGGCACTCAGCTTTCTTTATAGTCCAACTCTCACATCCATACATGACTACTGGAAAAACCATAGCCTTAACTAGAAGGACCTTTGTTGGCAAAGTAATGTCTCTGCTTTTTAATATGCTGCCTAGGTTGGTCATAACTTTCCTTATAAGGAGTAAGCATCTTTTAATTTCATGGCTGCAATCACCATCTGCAGTGATTTTGGAGCCCAGAAAAATAAAGCCAGCCACTGTTTCCACTATTTCCCCATCTATTTGCCATGAAGTGATAGGACCAGATGCCATGATCTTAGTTACCATGATATTAATATTTTCAAGGTTCATCCATATTACAGCATGTGTCAGAATTTCATTCCTTTTAAAGGCTGAATATGATTTCACTGTACGTATGTAGAATGCTTTGTTTATGATGGACATTTGGGTTGTTTCCACCTTTTGCCTATGGTGAATAACAGGATATGAACACTGATAGGATGTGTTGATAGGAACACTGGTGTACGAGTATCTGTATGAACCCCTGCTTTTTCTTTGGGGTTCACAATCTAGAAGTTGGATTGCTGGATAATACAGTTGTTAGAAGAAGCAGAGTGACTGAAACTACCCACCCTGGCCAGGCACCATAGTAACCATTTACATGATCTTTTTTATGACAGGAGGTCCTGGTAAGGAACACAGAACTAATAGGCCACCACCAATCAGAAGAGTTCAGGAAAGGTCAAAAGGAAACACCACACATCCAACCACCTCCCAGAATCCTTCTCACTGGCATCCATCTTGGCTGAACAAGGCATGGACTTAGAGTCCACAAGGAAGGACTCTGAGTCAAAATGATTGGCTAAAGATGACCCAGAAACTAATCCCATCACTATAAAACCCAAGACTGTGAGCCATGTGGCAGGGCAGTTCTCCTCGCTTCCCTTCCCTACTGCTCTCCACCTGGGCGCCCTTCCCAATAAAATCTCTTGCTCTGTCAGCACATGTGTCTCCTTGGACAATTCACTTCTGAGTGTTAGACAAGAGTCCAGTTTGGGGCCCGTAATGCCTAGATGTCTGCAGGTGGCAGGAGACGTCTGTAAGGCCACCCCTTTTGCAACAAATGGTGACTCTGGCAGGACTCTTCATTGACCATTCAGGGTACTCAGAGACCAGCTTGCCTACCAATGGACCAGACCCACCGGCTGCAATTGGGACCCTTTTGTCCCTGGTCTCCTCCTGACTAGGACAACTGGCCAGAGTGCCCTGACCCAGTAAGGAACAAGAGACTTTATTGACCTCTCTCCCCTTCTCTGTCCTTAACCCTTCCTATTCTACCCCCTTTGTCTTGTCCCCCAGTCCTAGATGCAGGAATTGGCCAAAGGGACTCAGCCTGAGCTGGGGATTGGAGACTGATCACCTCCTCTTGGCAGAGAACTCGAATTCTGGTTCTGTTCTGGTATGGTTTCTGGTAAGGTCAAGTTCCAGTCCTCCTTTCTCTGAAGGCCCAGGGTAAAGTCCCGTAATGCCTAGATGTCTGCAGGTGGCAGGAGACGTCTGTAAGGCCACCCCTTTTGCCCTCCTCTCCCGCCTCCTCCCCCTTCTTCTTTCAACCTGGCTTCCTTTCCTCCCTTTGAAATGTTTGAAGACCGAGAAATTTTCATTTACTCTGTTAGTACTTGGATCTGGAGTTCTATGTCTCTATAGGAGGTTTTCTGAGAGACTGTAATCTTATATTTAAGTGTCTGATGAGGACTGCCATATCTGTGTGTATATGTTTTATATTCTGTGTTCTGTTATGATTTGTGATGGCCATTTTGCTTTGTCTGGCCACCATTTGGTTTAGACCTGCAGCCATTTTGTTAGAACTTGATTTTCTTTCCCTGTACCTTGAGACCAGGGCTCTCAGGAACACTTATCTAGACCATCTCTAACTCCTGAGACTGAGGAAAAATGGGAAAAAGCCTTTAAAAGTTTTATTTATTCCAACTGTTATCTATAAACTTGTAAATTTTATACTGTACTATCTAATTCATGACTAAGCTTAGAAAATGAAGCTAGATCTTGTGTTGTGTCTGTCTGAATATGTCTCGGTATGTCTTTGTCTCTGGATAATATTTTTTGAGATTAATTTGTAAATGAGCTGTATTTAATTGGCTTAAAGAAAAGTAAGCATTTACAAATCAAATAATTCTAAAAAAATACATTCCAAGTTCAAGTGAACTGGGAAATATTCAGTATTAAATACCTGATATTAATGTTTGTTGATCTATCTAATACAGACATGTCTTAGAGTAATTTACATTAAGTACAATATTTCCATTGTACCCTGGTATAATATGTTAAATATTATCATATCTGTTACAAGTTTGTCAACAAGGAAATTACCTCCAGTGAAGAAACTTCTAAAAAAATGTAAATGAGAAGTGAGCCATAGATAAACTTTACTAAGAATAATTATGCTTTCGGGGAATATCTGTCTAAAATAGTCTCTCCAGATTGGGATAACTTAAATTTCTAAGGGTTGTGCTAAACTAAGTGTTGGAAGTCTATTGAATAGTTAGGTCATTTCCAAATAAAATAAGATTTTGAAACATTTACTACTAAACACTGATTTCCTTTTACAGAGAAACTAAAGAGATTTGGGACTATAAATGAATAATGTTTGGTGCCATCCTAAAATGTTCTAAGAAAGCAAAGGTTTTAGAAATTATCACTGGTATTTATGCTCAGGAATCTATAAAATGCTAATATAAAAGTTAGTTCCTGGTTGCTAAAGGAAAGAAGTGTGTTTTCAGTAAAAAAATAAAAAAAAAGTATAAAAAAATACTGAAAAGAGTCATACATGATCAGTATTTTCTAAAATTGGATTACAGTTAGTTAGATAAATGGATTTTGTTAGGACTGACACAGCCATAGGAAAACTGGTTAGAGCCAACTAACTTTCACAAGTTAACTTTCACAAGACCCTGAGCCTCGGTATATACGCCCATTGTGACATATCAACAAGCAAAATGATACACCCATCAGCACTGATTCTAAACCCTTTTAATTGATCTTTTTGATAAAACTTCCTAAATCAAATTCTGTTAAAGTTCCTTTGACCTCTAGCTCACTTTGGGGTACTTCAGAGGGCCCCTGAAACATCCCAAAGAGAAATATTAAACTAATTGTGTTTATTTGGTTGGTTAAATTACATGAAAAATATTATCAAATGAGTAATAAATCCGCTCACGTTATAGTATATGGTAAATATTACTAATATAGGTACCCTAGAAATTATATGGAGTTCTTAACATTCTAATATGTCCTGGTATTCTAATAGAAAACCTAAACAAAGGTCCGTCTAGTGAAGGCTATGGTTTTTCCAGTGGTCATGTATGGATGTGAGAGTTGGACTGTGCAGAAAGCTGAGGGCCGAAGAATTGATGCTTTTGAACTGTGGTGTTGGGAAAGACTCTTGAGAGTCCCTTGGACTGCAAGGAGATCCAACCAGTCCATTCTGAAGGAGATCAGTCCTGGGTGTTCTTTGGAAGGAATGATGCTAAAGCTGAAACTCCAGTACTTTGGCCACCTCATGCAAAGAGCTGACTCATTGGAAAAGACCCTGATGCTGGGAGAGATTGGGGGCAGGAGGAGAAGGGGATGACAGAGGATAAGATGGCTGGATGGCATCACCAACTCGATGGATGTGTTGGCAAAGTAATATCTCTGCTTTTCAATAGGCTATCTAGGTTGGTCATAAAGTTCCTTCCAAGGAGTAAGCATCTTTTAATTCCATGGCACAGTCAACATCTGCACTGATTTTGGAGCCCAGAAAAATAAAGTCTGACACTGTTTCCACTGTTTCCTCATCTATGTCCCATGAAGTGATGGGACCAGATACCATGATCTTTGTTTTCTGAATGCTGAGCTTTAAGCCAACTTTTTCACTCTCCTCTTTCCCTTTCATCAAGAGGCTTTTTAGTTCCTCTTCACTTTCTGCCATAAGGGTGGTGTCATCTGCATATCTGAGGTTATTGATATTTCTCCCGGCAATCTTGACTCCAGCTTGTGTTTCTTCCAGCTCAGCATTTCTCATGATGTACTCTGCATAGAAGTTAAATAAGCAGGGTGACAATATACAGCCTTGACGGACTCCTTTTCCCATTTGGAACCAGTCTGTTGTTCCATGTCCAGTTCTAACTGTTGCTTCCTCACCTGCATACAGGTTTCTCAAGAGGCAGGTCAGGTGGTCTGGTATTCCCATCTCTTTCAGAATTTTCCACAGTTTATTGTGATCCACACAGTCAAAGGCTTTGGCATAGTCAATAAAGCAGAAATAGATGCTTTTCTGGAAGTCTCTTGCTTTTTCCATGATCCAGCAGATGTTGGCAATTTTATCTCTTGTTCCTCTGCCTTTTCTAAAACCAGCTTGAACATCAGGAAGTTCATGGTTCACGTATTGCTGAAGCCTGGCTTGGAGAATTTTGAGCATTACTTTACTAGTGTGTGAGATGAGTGCAATTGTGCGGTAGTTTGAGTATTCTTTGGCATTGCCTTTCTTTGGGATTGGAATGAAAACTGACCTTTTCCAGTCCTGTGGCCACTGCTGAGTTTTCCAAATGTGTTGGCATATTGAGTGCAGCACTTTCACAGCATCATCTTTTAGGATTTGAAATAGCTCAACTGGAATTCCATCACCTCCACTAGCTTTGTTCGTAGTGATGCTTTCTAAGGCCCACTTGACTTCACATTCCAGGATGTCTGGCTCTAGGTGAGTGATCACACCATCGTGATTATCTGGGTCATGAAGATCTTTTTTGTGCAGTTCTTCTGTGTATTCTTGCCACCTCTTCTTAATATCTTCTGCTTCTGTTAGGTCCCTACCATTTCTGTCCTTTATCGAGCCCATCTTTGCATGAAATGTTCCTTTGGTATCTCTAATTTTCTTGAAGAGATCTCTAGTCTTTCCCATTCTGTTGTTTTCCTCTATTTCTTTGCATTGGTCGCTGAGGAAGGCTTTCTTATCTCTTCTTGCTATTCTTTGGAACTCTGCATTCAGATGCTTATATCTTTCCTTTTCTCCTTTGCTTTTCGCTTCTCTTCTTTTCACAGCTATTTGTAAGGCCTCCTCAGACAGCCATCTTGCTTTTTTGCATTTCTGTTCCATGGGGATGGTCTTGATCCCTGTCTCCTGTACAGTGTCACAAACCTCCATCCATAGTTCATCAGGCACTCTATCTATCAGATCTAGCCCCTTAAATCTATTTCTCACTTCCAGTGTACAATCATAAGGGATTTGATTTAGGTCATACCTGAATGGTCTAGTGGTTTTCCCTACTTTCTTCAATTTAAGTCTGAATTTGGCAATAAGGAGTTCATGATCTGAGCCACAGTCAATTGCCATACGACCCAGCAATCCCACTGCTGGGCATTCATACCAAGGAAACCAGAATTGAAAGAGACACGTGTACCCCAATGTTCAATGTAAACAGTACTGCAGCACTGTTTACAATAGCCAGGACATAAAAGCAACCTAGATGTCCATCAGCAGATGATGGATAAGAAAGCTGTGGTACATATACACAATGGAATATTACTCAGCTATTAAAAAGAATGCATTTGAATCAGTTCTAATGAGGTGGATGAAACTGGAGCCTATTATACAGAGCAAAGTAAGTCAGAAAGAAAAACATCAATACAGTATATTAACACATATGGAATTTAGAAAGATGGTAATGATGACCCTATATGTGAGCCAGCAAAAGAGACACAGATGTAAAGAACAAACTGTTGGACTCTGTGGGAGAAGGCGAGGGTGGGATGATTTGAGAGAAAAGCATTGAAACATGTATATTATCATATGTGAAATAGATCGCCAGTCCAGGTTTGATGCATGAGGCAGGGTGCTCACGGCTGGTGCCCTGGGATGATCCTTAGAGATGGGATGGGGAGGGAGGGTCAGGAGGGGGAACACATGTACACCCATGGCTGATTCATGTGAATATAAGGCAAAAACCACCACAATACTGTAAAGTAATTAGCCTCCAATTAAAATTAAAAACAAAAGAAGGCCGTGCACCACAACTCGTGAGTAGCCCCCACTTGCCACAACTGGAAAAAGCCTTCAGGCAGCAACAAAAACCCAGCGCAGACGCAAATAAATACATTTCTAAAATCCTTTTTAGAAAGTGAAGATTGCAAAACTCTGTGAATATACTAAACAATAAAAAATTGATGTGATTACTTTAAATGAGAGGATTTTATGCTATGTGAATTACATCTCAATAAAGTTGTTTAAAAAACTAGGCTTAATTTGGTTATATTTGATAAAAATGAGGGTAATTTTAGGAAGAAAAAGATTTTTCAATAAATGTTAAATCCCAGTTTGTTAATGGAGGTCTGAATCTAGTAAGACTCATTTCCTGGGTAGTTCTTTGCTGTTATGTGATATTAATGTAAAATTTAACTGAATTCTTTTTTTTTTTTAACTTTTTTTTTTTAACTGAATTCTTAAAGAGCACCCTAAGTTTACTTCTGAAGCTTATCTCAATAATGTATCTTTGGATGAAGATCAGATGCCTCATGAGCTGCAACCAGGACTGGAAAAAGACATAATTTAAAGGACTGTCTCCAACCTGGATGAAAGGACCTTTTTATCAGGTACTCCTAACTGGCTAATGCACAGTGAAATTGATTCTTAGATTAATTCCCACTTCCAAAGGCCCCTACACTGGACTGGTCTAAAGAGAGGAGAGCTGACCTGATCTGACCTTAAAATGATACTTAGAGGAAAAACTACAGCAGGAGGAGAAAACGACAACATCAGAGATAGACAGTTTGCCCAAGATGCTGGACCTGATTCATATGATCATTTATAATGTTTCCTTGACTTCTTAGACCTTTACATATAAATCAAATGCTTTTCTATCATAGGCCTGATACTATGCTAGTTTTAAAAATCAATCCAATTGTTGGGTTTGTGGCCAATTACCTGTGTCTAGTTCTGGGTTACCTTGGTAAATTTCTCTACTTCAAGGCTCTAACTAGTTGGCCCTGAGAAAATTTACTTAAAAAAATTTATAGTCATATTCAAGTCACTATTGATATTACTAGATGGGATCCCCTCACCTGGCCAATTAATAATGCCTGCTCTGACTCTGGTCATAAATTTGAGTTTTCTTCTATTATTCAAGCTCAATCAGAACAATAAGCAAAGTTTCAGCAAAGGAAAAAATAATCTCCCACAATTATGGGATAGATTTATATAGATAATACCAGGCTATGGTAATTTAGATTTAAAGTCTCCTGTATGTTGAAAACAGTTAAATCATACTAGGGAAAATCAATCAAGTAACATTAGAAAACTAGGCTATGTGCCTTATAGACAGTGCCAATATATAATTTCCCTGGAAGATAAAGATTCATACAAAGTAGACTAAGTCAGATGACCTGGAATATACTGGGCTACATCTAATGGAAGCTCTTAGCTTAAGTCTTACTTATGACTTTACTAATACTGCTGACTATGTTATTTGTATTTTACCTGTTTTACAAATTTGCTGTTTCTTATACTGCCAAATGTGTGACTGAGGCCTCTGATAAAATAATACATAGTTCCATATGAGATCGATGATGGTAACAGTGTAACTCCAGATATGGGAAGAAGCAACAAGAGGGAATGTTTTCCTGGACCAAAAGGCTAATAAGACAGATGGTCCAGAGAATTTTGGATACTGTTTTATGGCCTAGTCCAGTACCAGCACATTGAGTGGCCTGTCAACAAAATCTTTGCCAAACCTGAGAATGGACATTCTCAGCACCATGGGATAAAATGGTCATGAAATGCCCCCCTCAAAATCATGGTAAAGTTTATGACCAAGAAGGGGCTCTCCCAACTAAAGAACTGACACTTGCCAACTACCTCTACAAAGATTAATCATTACCACTGCAGCTGCTTATCTTCAACACCCCTAAAAGGAGTTCAGGTTGGAAATTGGGAATGAGACACTCTGTGCTCTGGAAAAAAAAAAAAAAAACTGGCAGAACAAGCCTTCGGGTAGTTAGATCTTTTCAGGAGAAGATTTTATGAGTTCCAATTCTTATATCTTCTCATACCTAGAGAAACACTGACATCGTTAATGGTGACATCTGCTTTGGTTATTAAGGAGAATTTTACAATTAAATTTCAAAATAGAATACCTATGGTTCAGACATCCAAGGAAATAACTAGGTGATTCTATGGGTGTAATTTCAGACTAGACCCTGTATTGCTAAACACTTGAGTTTTCTGAGTCGTGTCAGGCTTGGATGCCACCATTCTCAAAACAACGTCTGCTGGCAGCTAGTAACTGCAACCATACCTTTTATAAAACTAGGCAACTGGCTACCTGACTACAAGTCTCCCCAAAGTGCCAGGTCCAGACAGGGTTTCAGGCCTATTCTTCAAAAAAAAAAAAAAAAAAAAGAACCTGGACTGGCAACTCGTTTCTTACATGATATTTTACATGTTTCAATGCCATTCTCCCAAATCTCCCCACCCTCTCCCTCTCCCACAGAGTCCATAAGACTGATCTATACATCAGTGCCTCTTTTGCTGTCTCGTACACTGGGTTATTGTTACCATCTTTCTAAATTCCATATATATGCGTTAGTATACTGTATTGGTGTTAGAGGGAGGGTATGGAGAGGGAGGAGGGAGGAGGGTTCAGGATGGGAAACACAGGTATACCTGTGGCGGATTCATTTCAATATTTGGCAAAACTAATACAATATTGTAAAGTTTAAAAATAAAATTAAAAAAAAATAAAATAAAAAGATGCAAACTATTAAAAAAATGAGATTTATTTTGTCTATTAAAATTCCAGTTATCACTCCTCCAACCACTTCTAATTGGGTCTGTTACACCAAAATGGCAGACCAATTGGGTCTGTTACACCAAAATGGCAGACCAAGGGATTGAGATTTTAATCATACAAGACTCAGATCTAGGACTTGGAACTCAGGAATACTTCTAAATCAGTGTCTATTCTCCAATCTGAGACAGTCCTATGCCCCATTTTGACAGGAAGTTCTCACAGTCAAAGCTGCCTAGTTCCCTGAATTAAAACTGAGCAGGACTCTCTGGGGCTCTGGAGTACAGATCTGTTCTGTGTTCTCCATTTCTTGTCTGTAGGACATAGGCTTTGTTCAGCCTCCTTGACCTTCCCTGAGCTCCAAAGGGTAGATTCAAACAGTTGCTAATCAGGGAAGGGAGGGGATACAGAAACAGGAGAAACAATCAAAGGTTGGTACAGCCTTAAAACAGGGTCCTGGTTCCTACTCCAAAAAATATGCATAACAATGTCTTTGAGTTCTACAGAACTGGAGCCCCCACCCAGGTGGAGGATGGTAACTTCAGGTTGAACACAAGATTCCTGGAGCACAGCTGTTGCCTCACCACCAATCATAAAAAAACCCACACACCCTGCAGCCCTCACCCCAAATGTTGCCTTCTTTTTCTCTGGACCAGTGATGACCATCCTGTTAGGTATCCTGTTTGGCCCCTGTCTATTTCATCTCTGAGAGGAGCCAACAGTTTCAAGCTAAACTGCTGTTATTACAAGGGTGAATGCTGGTTTCAGGCAAAGAATACCTCGACTTAGATCAGGTAGAGAGAGATTTCTGCTCTGCTAGGCAGGTCTACGCCCATGCACAGCAGGAAGAAGTTACAGAAGAAAGAGACCTCCGCCCCAATTTCCAAGAAATATCTTGAGTATGAAGTCTCTCAGGGGGGTAGTTGTTAGGGGAAGCACACTGACTGAAACCACCCACCCTGGCCAGGCACCATAGTAACAATTTACACGAGTTGTTTTATGACAGGAGGTCCTGGTAAGGAACACAGAACGAAAAAGCCACCACCAACCAGAAGAGTTCAAGAAAGGTCAAAAGGAAACACCACATGTCCGACCACCTCCCAGAATCCTTCTCACTGGCATCCGTCTTGGCTGAACAAGGCATGGACCACAAGGAAGGACTCTGAGTCAGAATGATTGGCTAAAGATGACCCGGAAACTAATCCCATCACTATAAAACCTGAGATGAGCCATATGGCAGAGCAGTTCTCCTGGCTTCCCTTACCAAACTGCTCCCCACCTGGGTGCCCTTTCCCAATAAAATCCCTTGGTTTGTCAGCACATGTGTCTCCTCAGACAATTCACTTCTAAGTGTTAGACAAGAGCCCAGCTTTGGGCCCTGGAAGGGGGTCTCTCTTCCTGCAACAAAGTGATTCTATATTGAACTTTCTGAGGAACTGCCGAGCCACTTTCCACAGTGGCTGCACCATTTTGCAGTCCCACCAGCATTGCACAAGGGTTTCAATTTCTCTTCATCCTCTACAACATCTGTTATTTTCCATTTCTTTGACAACAGCCACCCTAGTAGGTGTGAAGACGTATCTCACTGTGGTTTTGATTTACATGTGCTTATTGGCCATTTGTTTATTTTCTTTGGAGAAATGTCTACTAAAGTTCCTGGCCCATTTTTTATTTAATCAAGCTGTTTGTTTTTTTGTTGTTGAGTTAGGAGTTATTCATATAGTCTAGATATTAACCCTTTATTAGGTATTCTGTGGGTTGCTTTTTTCTCCTGATAGTATCCTCTGATACACAAAGGTTCTTCATCAACTTTATTTTTTGAAAAAAACACAGGTAAAAACTTTAGAGGGTAGACAGACAGTGTAAAGTATAGAGGAGATGGGAATCCTCATGCTTCTTTTTAGACTTCCTTTTTATGGGAAAAGAAACAAGAACTGAGGTCATTTCTACGAGGTAACAACTCACATCTCCTCCCTCAGCTTGGCTTCTCACTAGGCAGCTAGTGCTGTAGGACACTGGTGTGCTAGTGAGAGTCCCAGAAAGGGAACTCATGCTGGTGGGTGGTAGGTGAGCCCAATGGGAATGCGCAGGGTGGTGAGGACATGGGATCCTGTAAGATTAAGGTCCGCCAGTTCCACCAGGCAGACATTTCATGCCACCCTTTCTCAGGCTGGTTCATGACTATATACACTCAAACTTCTAAAATGGAAGATAAACGCACAGATTTGTTACTACTGAATGGAATGGACTGTTCAACTCCTCATTGTGAAAAGTGACACCCAAGCCAAGTTCCTTCTTGAAGAATCAAACTATTCAAGTGACATCCTCTGTAAATTGCAGGCATTTTGCCTTTTGTGTATCTCTGCCCTTCATTTCTTTTCTCCCTCCTCCTCCCTCCCCACCTCCCTACTCCTGTCAGCAAAATGGAGCTTCTAAACAACTCTTTGTCATGTGAGAATTTATTTTCCAAACATTTTTGAAGTTTAATGAGTTTCTACAGGTAATCAATCAGAAGAAGCACCACATATTCATTTTCTTCTGGGGATCCTGGAAACACTCAAATCCCCTGGAATGTGAATACATGAAGTCTAAATTTCAGGACAATTGTGACGCTAAATTGTTGAATATCTAAGACTAAAGGTTAACCCACTGCAGATCCAGTAAATTGATTATTTCCTGCTCTACAAAGTAAGCATTTGTTATCAAAGATATTCTCAATTATAAATCACTGATCCACCAAACCATTCTTTCATAAGAAGACAAATATCTGAAACTTTCCCCCTAACATGGAAACATACCTCATACCCCAGGGCATGAATCAAGTACTGTACACGAATTCATTTAGCAAAGAACCAAACTGGAAGTGTTAGGGGAAGCATGCTGATTGAAACCGCCCACCCTGGCCAGGCACCATAGTAACTATTTGCATGAGTTGTTTTACCACAGGAGGTCCTGGTAAGGAACAGGGAACTAATAAGCCTCCACCAACCAGAAGAGTTCGGGAAAGGTCAAAAGGAGACACCACCTGTCCGACCACCTCCCAGAATCCTTCTCTCTGGCATCCATCTTGGCTGAGCAATGCGTGCGCCACCAGGAAAGACTCTGAATTAGAATTATTGGCCAAAGACCACCTGGAAACTAATCCCATCACCATAAAACCCGAGACTGTGAGCCACGCATCAAGAGGTGTTCTCCTGGGTTCCCTTACCCTACTGCTCTCTACCTGGGTGCCGTTTCCCAATAAAATCTCTTGCTTTGTCAGCATATGTGTCTCCTGGGACAATTCATTTCCGAGTGTTAGACGAGCCCAGTTTCGGGCCCTGGAAGGGGTCCCCCTTCCTGCAACAGAAGGATATCTGTAGGAAGCCTCCCTCCACCTACACATTCCAAAACAACTGGTTTAGAAATTTCATCTTTCTTCTTAGGAAATCCCTTTTTTTGGTAATTAAATCGTTAGGGGAAAAAAAAAAACCTGAATTCCTTTAGCCTGTGCTCACATGCTCTACCCTTCAAAGTCATCACATTATGGAATGGGTAGGGGTAAAGAAAACTAAGAGGGGAGGAAGAAAAATAGCTCATCTCTACCACAATTCTAACATTTATTGAATGCTAGCTAAGTACCAGGTGCTGTGCTAAATGCATTACATGTGTTATCTCATTTTATTCTCACAATAATCCTGTGGAATAGAAAATACTATCATGACTTACATTTTATCAATGGGAAAAATTGAAACTAAGGGAGGTGGGACAGGAATGGTAGGCAGAATTCTATGATGCCCCCTAAGATATTTGGCCCCAGCCTGCTAACCATATATAATTCTCTCCCCTTGATTGTAAGCCAGACCTGTGAATATTATGAGCTATCATTCCCCTGATTAGGTGACTAATAAATTGACTCTGAGGTCACCAAAAGGGAGATTATTTTGGGTGGGCCTGGCCTAATCAGATGAACCATAGGAGAGGAACCAGGCCCTTCTTGGAGAGGGAGATTCACCCACTGGCCTTAAAGAAGCAGACAGAAATATTATGAGCAGTCCACAGTGCTAGACTTGAGGCTCTCCTCTAGGAACTGACAGCCACCCCCAGCTGTCAGCCAGCAAGAAAATGGGTCCAGTCAGTCCTACAACCACAAGGAACTGAACCACGTCAACTTGAAGGAGCTTGGAAAAGGCCCCTAAGCTTCCAGACAGGAACACAGTCCTGCCAACACATGTGAAACCCTGAGTAGACTCTAGCTGTGACCTGCCCATACTTCTGACCCAGAGAAACTGAAATAAGAAGTGTGTGTTATTTTAAGCTGCTGAGTTTGTGGTCATTTGCTATGCAGCAATAGAAAACTCATTCATTCAGGAGTCAAAGCCAGGACTTTTTAACTCTGGCATGAATACTCTTAACCACTACAGTAGTTCCAGTGGCAGTCTCACAAATTCTTAACCATTTTTAATTCTTCAGAAAAAATAGAGACATCAATTTTTTCAACATTTTTTGGCAGCATCACTCGACATGTGGGATCTTAGTTCCCCAACCAGGGATTAAACCCATGTCCCCTGCAGTGGAAGCATGGATTCTTAACCACTGGATTTCCAGGGAAGTCCCCAAGACATCCATTTCTACCAAACAGTCATGGGTATGATCTTTTCCTCTTCTGATGCAGTTTTCAAGTTTTAAAAATGTTTGGGGGACTTCCCTGCTGGTCCAGTGGCCGAGACTCCATGCTTCCAATGTGTGTGTGTGGCAGGGGTGGGGCTGATCCCTGGTAGGGGAGCTAGATTCCACCTGATGTAACTAAGGGTTTGCAAGCTGCAACTAACACCCACAACAGACAAATAGAATAAAAATATTTATGTTTTGATTGTATTCTAGAACAGAAACACATATTGGCTTAAGATCTGGGGGAAGAATACATATTCAATCAAAAACTGCTCAAATGCAGTATGATGACAGGTAAAGTTGTGAAAAAATAAGTAGGCTGGAAATCCTAAGATTTTATTTACCAATGGCACCTTGTTGAAGCGGGTTTGGTTTTTGCAAGGGCTCCAGGCTGGGCTACTTATGAATACTTTCCTTCTGACTATTGCATGATCTACAAGATCTGTCATCGTGTGCCTCTGAGGAGATGACAACCCATTATCCCTTCTCAGACAGCCCAACTCAAAATTCACTGAATAGGACCAGCCAGCGAATTCTCTGCTGGAGTGAGATCAGCTTAAAGAGCAACTCACAGAACTGTACACTGGAGTTGCTTCTTGGAGGGCATCAGTCAACAGCTCATGTTTCATGTTCTTTCATTCACGAACACACCCAAACTACACGTGGGGGCAAAGTAGATGTATAATGATAGCTAATGCTTATGTAGCTGATGCCAAGCATTTACCATGAATTATGTCATTGAGGTCTCACATTTACCTCACAAAGTAGATATTATTATCACTGTCTGTCCCATTTTACAGACCAAGAAACTGAGACTTCTTTAGAAAGTAAAGTAACTTTCCCAACATTCTCCAACCAGACAGTGGCATTTCAACTCAGATGCTGATACCACAGCTCACATTCTCAGTCACTTTGCTGTATCACCAGTACTTCTGCTCTGCAACTACATATTTTTTCCATCCTTTACAGGACCTAGCAATGAGCCTTCACATAGCAATGTTCCATAGATATTTGCTAATAATGATAACGAATGAGGCTCATACTGGAGGGACTAGGCAAGGTTTCCAGACCCTTCATCACTGGGAAAAGATGGGAGACCAGAGGACTGAAGTTAATACAGGAGAAGGAGGCGGGCTGAAGGCAGCCCCTCACTCACATGTGTCCCAATCTCACAGTAAGTGAACAGAATCGTACGCTATGTTGACTAACTGTATACAGGAAGATATGATTCTGGCACTAAGATCACAAAAATCAAAAGGAAAACTAACTCAGTTTTCCAGAGTTTATTTCTCCCTTTTGGAAAAGTTTCTGTGACACATCTGGAAGTGATTTTCTAACACACTAGTTCCAATGAGTCATCTACACTATTAAGCAATGATTCCATAGGGTGAACCCTGATCATATTTTTCCATTAAGTGGCATCCACCGAGGTCAATGAAAGGCAATGGCTGACCCAGACTTGGACAACCTCACCCTCCACAGCCCCATTTTATATTATCAAGAACGTCGGTTTTAAAAGGTATAGGAATGCAATCTATCTCCCAGCACTAACGCAAGACTTGTTCTAATACCCTTAGTCTCCTTTCACTGCAGAAGATGGATCCAAAGACTGCTATGGGGGAAGCAACACTCAGTAAAGCTGGCAAAAGAAATGTTATCAGGTCATGTGTAACCATGAGGCAATCAGAAATGGAGGGGTCAGGGTGGGCAGAAGAATAAGACAATCCATGGTATACAGAATTCAACTGGAGCACAAGACTCTTAATGCCACCAACAAGAATTTCCCAAGGAATATTCTAGAAAGGACTGCCAATCCACCCCTTGCCCGTTCATCCACATCCTAATACAGTGGCTCCAACATCAACTTTTCACCCATATCATAATTGGTTTCCTAATATTTAAAAGCTCTAGTATTGATGTTTAGAAGTATAACTTAAGTCCATTTCCCAGAGTCTTCTGACACTTGGATTTCTGTCAGATTACAATGAAAGAATGAGTCATGTTTTTTCAGAGACTAAGGAGCCACTTACAAAGGCTATTTTAAATCTTTCAGGTGACAAGGGTATTATTTAGTTCCCAGAAACAATAATTGACTAAATGGCTTCCTCAGGCCTGAAAGAGTTAATACAACTTCCCAGAGCGATTCTTCACTCCCAGGCACCAAAACAATCTGATTGTAAATGGCAAAGCAACAGTCTCAACTTTAAAGCATTAAATCCTACCTTACAAAAGATAAAAATTTGTGGGTGGTGATTTGCATTACAAAAGGATTTTCTTTGCTTCGCCAAAGAATTCCAATCAAACATATTCAAAAATCAGATTCCCCTAATGTATGCTAAATGATATGATTTGCACATGAGCTTCATTGAGCAAACACAGCTGTACCAAAGCTTGAATTTAATTACAGGTACCTCTTCATGTGGTTCTTCAATACCCATATCATTCCAGGGATTGGGGGGCGGGGGCGGGGAGGAAATTAGGACAGCTAACAGGCAAAGAAAAAAAAAATTAAAGATCCACACAAGCAGAAAAGAATTACGTTTATTTTTCTAAAAATAAAATATTTCATGTGTGGTGTTTTTTTAATAGACTAGTTTTTCAAGCAATTTTAGGTTCACAGCAAAACTGAAAGTACAGAGAGTTCAGTTCCCATGTACCCCCTGCTCACACGTACAGCACAACCCTCCCATCGTCAACATCCCCTACCAGAGTGGTACATTCGTTACAATCCATGAACCATCACTGATGCATGTTAATCACCCGCAGCCTATAGCTTACACTAAGGTTCACTCTTGGTGGTGTACCTTCTACGGGTTTGGACAAATACATAACAATATTTATCTCCCACTAGTCGGAGAAGGCAATGGCACCCCACTCGTGTACTCTTGCCTGGAGAATCCCATGGACGGAGGAGCCTGGTAGGTTGCAGTCCATGGGGTTGCACAGAGTCGGACACGACTGAAGTGACTTAGTAGTAGTAGTAGTAGAGTATCATACAGAATTGTTTCACTGCTTTAAAATTCCTCTGCACTCACCCTATTCAGCCCTCCCTCTCCTCTACTTTTAAGTTATGAAAATATTCAAAGCTCAGTTTAAATACAACAAATCAATTTTTATAAACCACTTTTATATTAAGATCAGAATGGGTGCTAGAAATAAAATGGAGCATGAAATGTGGTGGGGAAAAGACAGAGTACAAAAGCAACCAAAAAGAAATTAATTCAAGCATGTGCATACTGATAGAAAAAAAGGGGGAGCACACAGGGAAAAGGGAAAAAGAGGTCCTGCCTATCAAGATCTGCAGCATCATCTAATTATTTGAAATGTCAGAGGCAAGACCTTCCATTTCCAAGCTCTTAATTCATCCCCAATTCTCCCATCCATTTGTTTTAAATCCACAAGAAATCTAAGATTGCTTTTAAATAACAGAACAAAGATACAGCCTATTGTAATCTGTAATCCTGTTCAAAATCAGGAAAATGGCAACCATAAATCCTTGCAGTATCAATGCATATCAGCCGTTAATAGTTTTATTTGAAATTTCAGTGTCTCTAGTGATTGATTATATTAATGGCAGCAAAGGATGACTACAGTATCGACACACCTAAGACACAGGTAACACGCAAGAAAGGTGAGAGCAATTTTAATTTACATTTCAGAAAATTCAGGGTAGGCATTTCTGCCTCTCAAAACTTGTGAAGATAATATGAAACATTAAATAGATATATGCAGGTCTATGGGGTCGCACAGAGTCGGACACGACTGAAGCGACTTAGCAGCAGCAGCAGCAGATCTACAGACATATAGGTGTAAGTATGTACACATAAACCCTTTGAGACTTCACTTTATAGAGAACCCACTATGATCAAAATTAGGGGAATACTTAAGCAGATTGAAATGAAATGCAAATAGGAACTGAAGTCTCAATTTCTAGACCATCCTAAATTTATTGCTTCAAAAGAGAGAATGTGAGATGTGGAAAGCAATGAACAAGCAGCTGTAAGATTATAGGAAAAATATTTTAATAATAAGAGCACCATGCTAATTACTATATAGATACCATGTCATACACATATGCATTTATATGTGTCACCAAACTATAGCAAGCCTGAAAAGTAAGTACTGAGCTTTTCTTGAATTCTATCAATACTTTTTCCGATTACAGAAATAATACATTTTAAGAACAGAAAATGTAAAACAAGAAAAAAAATTTACTCATAATCTCAGCACTCAGAGATGCATACTGTTAATATTCTATATACCTACATGTATTATAAACACAGGCATTCCCTTTGAGAATGTTTCTTTGAATATAACAATAATACTAACAGCAAATATTTATTCAGTGCTTCCTATGTTTCAGGCATTATTTGTTCCCTTGTATTCTTTTACTCAATCCTTACAACAACCCTGTGAAGTCAGAACTATCTACCATCGTCTCCATTTTACAGGTGAGAAAACTGAGGCACAGAGTGGTTAAGCAACTAAAACCATATATTATCACATATGTGTTATTTTAAAAAAATACAATCATACTTTTCATGCTGTTTCATACTCTAAACTTTTTCCCATGTCAATAATAAACAGAGATGTCATTTTATTGACTGCATGGTTTTCTGGTGTGTGGATATAAATTTTGCCAACCCTTACTTTTGAACAGTCAGGCTGTTGAAGCTTGGGGCAGGGGTGTTGTTTTTTGTTGTTTTGCTACTGTAAACAACTCTGTAAGGCACCCTGATGTTGATACTATTTCCTCTTTACAAATGAGCATAAGGTGTTTCCACACGGTTTAATAGCCTGTCCAAGGTAACACAGAGGGTCAGAGGAATCACTGGGCCTTTCTGGCACTCAGACAACTATGCATTAGCTCCTTCTACTCTCCTGCCTGCTCCTTAGGCATTTACATGTTAATGAAGGCAATGGCACCCCACTCCAGTACTCATGCCTGGAAAATCCCATGGACAGAGGAGCCTGGTAGGCTGCAGTCCATGGGGTCACTAAGAGTCGGACACGACTGAGCAACTTCACTTTCACTGCTCACTTTCATGCATTGGAGGAGGAAATGGCAACTCACTCCAGTGTTCTTGCCTGGAGAATCCCAGGGACGGCGGGGCCTGGTGAGCTGCCGTCTATGGGGTTGCACAGAGTCGGACACGACTGAAGCAACTTAGCAGGACGAGATAAGTTGTCAACCATAGATAGTTATGAGGCTGAATGAAATCAAGTCCTCTCTCAAACTGGAGAACTGGAGTGGTAGGCTGAAAAATTCTCCCCCCACCCAGATATGTCCCCATCATAATCCCTGGAACTCCCAAATTATACCTTATGGCAAAGGGTCTCTAACATGTGTTTGAGTTCATAAGGGTCTCAAGATAAAGAAATCAAGATCACTCTGGATTATCAAGGTGGGGCCTAAATGCCATCACAAACATCCTTATAACAAAAAGGCAGAGGGAATGAGAAAGAATGAAATAATGCCATTTGCAGCCTCAAGGATGAACTTAGAGATTATCATACTGAGTAAAGTCAGTCAGAGAAATAAATATGGTATTATATCCCTTATATGCAGAATCTAAAAAGAAATGATACAAATGAACATTTTTAACAGAAGAGATACAGACTTACAGACTTAGAGAATGAATTTATGATTGCCAGGGGGAAGGGTGGAGGGAAGGGATAGTTAGTTTGGGATGGGCACGTACACACTACTATATTTAAAATGGATAACCAAAAAGGTCCTAAGGTATAGCACAGGGAACTCTGCTCGGTGTTAATGTGGCAGCTTGGACGGGAGGGGAGTTTGGGGGAGAATGGATATATGTATATGTATGGCTGAGTCCCTTTACCTTCACCTGAAACTATAACATTGTAAATCAGCCATCAGTTCAGTTCAGTTCAGCCGCTCAGTCGTGTCCAACTCTTTGCGACCCCATGAATCCCAGCACGCCAGGCCTCCCTGCCCATCACCAACTCCCGGGCTTCACCCAGACTCACGTCCATCGAGTCGGTGATGCCATCCAGCCATCTCATCCTCTGTCGTCCCCTTTTCCTCCTGCCCCCAATCCCTCCCAGCATCAGAGTCTTTTCCAATGAGTCAACTCTTTGCATGAGGTGGCCAAAGTACTGGAGTTTCAGCTTTACCGTCAGTCCTTCCAAAGAACACCCAGGACTGATCTCCTATAGAATGGACTGGTTGGATCTCCTTGCAGTCCAAGGGACTCTCAAGAGTCTTCTCCAACACTACAGTTCAAAAGCATCAATTCTTCGGCACTCAGCTTTCTTGACAGTCCAACTCTCACATCCATACATGACTACTGGAAAAACCATAGACTTGACTTTGTTGGCAAAGTAATGTCTCTGCTTTTGAATATGCTATCTAGGTTGGTCATAACTTTCCTTCCAAGGAGGAAGTGTCTTTTAATTTCATGGCTGCAATCACCATCTGCAGTGATTTTGGAGCCCAGAAAAATAAAGTCTGACACTGTTTCCACCGTTTCCCCATCTATCTCCCATGAAGTGATGGGACCGGATGCCATGATCTTAGTTTTCTGAATGTTGAGCTTTAAGCCAACTTTTTCACTACTTTCACTTTCATCAAGAGGCTTTTTAGTTCCTCTTCACTTTCTGCCATAAGGGTGGTATCATCTGCATATCTGAGGTTATTGATATTTCTCCCAGCAATCTCAATTCCAGCTTGTGCTTCTTCCAGCCCAGCGTTTCTCATGATGTATTCTGCATATAAGTTAAATAAGTAGGATGACAGTATACAGCCTTGATGTACTCCTTTTCCTATTTGGAACCAGTCCATTGTTCCATGTCAAGTTCTAACTGTTGCTTCCTGACCTGCATATAGGTTTCTCAAGAGGCAGGTCAGGTGGTCTGGTATTCCCATCTCTCAGAATTTTCCACAGTTTATTGTGATCCACACAGTCAAAGGCTTTGGCATATTCAATAAAGCAGAAATAGATGCTTTTCTGGAACTCTCTTGCTTTTTCCATGATCTAGCAGATGTTGGCAATTTGATCTCTGGTTCCTCTGCCTTTTCTAAAACCAGCTTGAACATCAGGAAGTTCATGGTTCACATACTGCTGAAGCCTGGCTTGGAGAATTTTGAGCATTACTTTACTAGCATGTGAGATGAGTGCAATTGTGCGGTAGTCTGAGCATTCTTTGGCATAGCCTTTCTTTGGGATTGGAATGAAAACTGACCTTTTCCAGTCCTGTGGCCACTGCTGAGTTTTCCAAATGTGCTGGCATATTGAATGCAGCACTTTCACAGCATCATCTTTTAGGATTTGAAATAGCTCAACTGGAATTCCATCACCTCCACTAGCTTTGTTCGTACTGATGCTTTTTAAGGCCCACTTGACTTCACATTCCAGGATGTCTGCCTCTAGGTAAGTGATCACACCAACATGATTATCTTGGTCATGAAGACCAAATCAGCTATACTCCAATATAAAATAAAAAGTTAAAAAGAAAAAAGAAACAGGCAGAGGGAGATTTGCAACTACCAAAGAGCAGGCAACATGACCCACAGAGGCAGAGACTAGAGTGATCCAGCCACAAGACAGGGAATGCTGGCAGCTACCAGACCTGGGAGAGACAAGGAACGGAAGTGGCCCTGAATTCTCCAAAGGAAGTGTGGCCCAGTGATACAGATTTTGGACTCTGGCCTCCAGAACTATAAGAGAATTCATTCATTGTTTTTAAGCCACCGAGTTGGTGGTAATTTTTTATGGCAGTCTCAGGAAACCAATACAGGAAGCAAGAGGCTATGGGCAACTTGTTCCGAATGTGTACATTCGGGCGGGGAGCAGTGAAGGATGGCCATTTGACCTAAACCCTGCAAGACAGATAAGATTCCCTTTAGCAAGGAAGGAAGTGGAAGGGCCTTCTAGGAAGAGGAATCAGCACGTGGAAAGCATGGAGATGAGAAGCTTTAGTGTTTTGGGGGAGCAGTAGTTACTGGACCACTAATGGTCCAGTGCAGCTGGAGCACAGGCAACAGGAAGGGATGTGATGGGAGAAGAGGATCCAAAAGTGGGACAGGAAGGAACAGGAAGTCCTGCTAAGAAATCTGGGTGCTCTTTTCCGGTAATGTGGAGCCAATGCAGGTAGAATTGAGTTTGGGGATTTTGTCATTTTCCCTCATCTTTCCTGAGAGGGAGCAGAATGGGAGGTCAGTTTCTAGCTATTTCAAGACAGTAACTGCTTTGCTTGTTGCCAAGATGATGATCCACTCTGGTATGTCATACTCTAGGGACATGGAGACAAGATCCTGCCTAAGGGATTTCTCCAGGGGAGGGACAAGAACCGTGACAGTGGGGCAGCCCTGCTCCATTCCACCTGGTGTCAACTGGGAGGACTCTGGTGCCCCCCGGGAGACTCTGCAATAACCCCTGTTGCTATGAAATGTGTATGGCCTCTGCCAACTCACCACCCCAAGAAAGCAAAATCCTCCATTAAACTGAACTTCATTTGTGTCTCCTGTGGAAGGTTTCACTTTTGAAACGCCTACTAAGCCAAAAAAAGGCCACTCTTTCCCAATGAAACACAGCAAAAAAAAAAAAACTCAAAACACACAAAGTGATGTAAACTGGGCTCTGGATTTGTAATTATATCATTTCTTAAACTCTTCATTCTTATTCCATAATTCCGCAGACAGAACCTCTGCTTCTTTTAGTTGGAACTAAATCCAAAGCCAGGACATTTTAGGGGACAACCTTGCCAGATGTGTAGCTCCATGACATTCCCTTAGCATCCAGGCCATTGAATTTCCAGAAAAGAAACCCAGCCATCACTAGCTCAGGCCTTTGGAATTTTCCATCCTTGGCTACAGAAAAGGTTAAAAAAAATAAACACAGTGATGGCCTTGTCCCATGGAGAACACTTTATGGCCGAACATGGGGGAGAGGGAAGGAAGAGGTGAGAAAAAGATGAAAAGGGCGAGTAAGAAAGTGCCCACAGTGGAAGGAAGTTTCCAGAGCACGGGGCTGGAGATGGGAAAGTTGTGGTGCAACTGGAGCCAGAGATCCAGATCTACAGAAGCTTTTTCTGGAAGGCTACAGTACAGAGAGGTGAGCGCTGATGGGAACAGCAACTGAGGAAAATCAAAATGAGGGGGGAACAGTCAGGGTACAGTTGAAGGTAGAAAGAGAAAGAAAGGAAATCTGATAAGGAGAGCACGAAGTCAGCCAAAGGAATCCAGCTCCAGTGGGCGCTGAGCTCAGAGCAAGTCTCAAGGCTTCAGCGGCAGTCTCCATGACATTCCTGTCTAGCCAAGTTTGCTGCCTTGAGAAATACGGGTCTGGATTGTTGTGAACTGTGGCCCTTCTTCTACAGGAAGATGGAGGACGTGAGAGCCAGCCAACCCTTGACTCCCAAAAGAAATCTGGCCTTTGCAGGTTTCAAATCTTGAACCCTCGAGTTGGAGAACTGGGTCCCAATGATCATATACAGCAGAGAACTGCACACAAGTGTCCTGCGCACTCCTTCACTAATTAATTCAAGGTCTTGAATTATCTGAGGTGACAGGGTGTGCTGCTATCATCTCCTGAATGTCTACTCACCCCCACTCTGGTCCCACCCACAACTTTCCCATTTGCCTAGTATGGTTTCTACAGGGGTAGATTTATTCCTGTCTGAATCTAAAGATATACTGGCTACTCTCATTAAATAGTTAATATTTTAATCTCTGGACTCCTGGTCTACTATAATGAGGGGGAAAAAATCCCTTCCTTCCGTCTTAACTTATTTTTATCCTTTAGTTTCTTCAGATTAAATCTTTGTCTCCCTTCCCCCACCCCACCCCCAACTTTGCTCTAAGTAGATTTAATCCATTAAAAAGAAATCAGTGGAAATAGATTCTCTGCTTCTCTTCAATTTAAGCAACAGTTCTAGAAGCATTTCCTTTGGGATTTTAGCATGACCCAAAGCAAAGTATCTATCTTTTCCTTCAGCTCAGGCAGCTTGCTATCTCTCACAGCTCAGCTTGCCTCTCTCTCTCTCTCTCTTTCTCTCTCTTCTTTCACTCACTCACAAACAACACATTTGCTCTGTAGTTGCTTCTGGTATATACCACACTCCCAGATGTTCCAGAGTCCTGAGGCATCAACTCTGTCATGAAGCTCATTGATCTAATGCCTACTGCCCATAAGCCATAATTCAGATGAGGGCTACTAAAAAAGAAAAAAACAAACAAACCCAAACTAGAAAGGAGTAAGTCAGTAAAATAATGTGAAATTAACTGCAATAAAACAAGCCAGGTTGAAGGGCAAGAGCCTGTAACATGAAAATGAACATCCATTTCTAAAGATTTAAATAGGATTACAGTTAATACCCTTTCACATTCTAGAGATAAGCAGTATATAAATACATTAGGAAAAAATTTTTATGATAATTCCACTGAAAACATCTGAATTTTTTTATGGAGATGGCTTATAAGGAGAATTGGAACAGTTTTCCTATTAAGCAGAAAGGAAAGGAAAAATGGAACAAGAGAAAGGGAAGATGGTTAATGTATATTTTGTCTATAAGATTTTTAATCAAAATCTTGCCAACCCCCAGATTTACATAATTTTTTTTAGTACATTTCAACCAGTTATTCAAGGGCCTGGAAAAAGATAGGCCAGCCCTCAGAGAAATATAGCCATGACCAATTAGAACTGATGTAAAAATAGAAAATGCAATCCACATCGATGATAGAGTGCTTCTTCAGGGCAGTCGGGCTCTCTGCCATCAGCTCATCATGGATATTGTTATAGCCAGTGTTCGGAGGGCTGATGAAAATGTGATCAGCCAGGAAGCTTTTGTGGTGTGTCTAAGATGGCAGTGACTGGACTTGGTGAATGAGAGAGGAAGTTTCAATTTCTCTCTCAACTGAAACCATCATGAAGCCAGAAGGAATCAGAGAGATTTTCCAGTCCTTCCCTCTGCTTCTCTAATCATGTGTTTTAGAAACCCATTTTTGGGAAAGAGTCCATCAATTACCTTGAATATACAGGAGGGCCATGGCCAGTCTAACTTGACCATCAGGATGAGTGAAATGCATCTCCACAGGACAAATGACAGGTGTCTTGGGCTTGTCAGTGAAACAGTTATTCTCTGTGATTTGAAACCATCCTTTTCTCTTTTAAACACACACACACACACACACACACACACACACACCCTTACCTCTTTACGCTTTAGCTGAGGGTGGAAAATTCCATAGGCCTGAACTGGCCAAATGCCTGCTAAGTGTCTGGCCAGCTTGTATCTTGAAACACCTCAAGTCTGAAAGCAGTGCCCACTTACAAGAACTCCAGACTGAGAGATTTTTGTGTGGGAAAATTTTTTTTTTAATTATGAAGAATTTAAGAAAACATCCAAACTGAAATTGCAGACTGCAAACCTATATTGCTTTCTTCCGGCCAAAATTCTCAAAAGGGATTGTGCTTTCTCATTCTAATTCTGTGAAGATTTCTGCACCTGGTTCACAGTGTGCCAGTCTATCAGACCCTCCTCCAGACCCTATGGTGTTCCTCATCCACCATAAGATCACCATTCCTCAACTTCCAGCAATGCCTGAGCACTAGGCAGATGCCCCCTTCTTATTTACTGGAACTTGTGACTATGTTATATTACATGGCAAAGGGATTCTGCAGATGTGATTAAATTAAGGACTCTGAGGTGAGAAGATTACCCTCACTAGTTATCCTGGTGGGAACAATGTAATCATGAGTCTTTCTAAGTGAGGGAGGGAGGAAGGCAGGAGAGTGAGAATCAGTGAAGGAGACGTGATGACAGAAGCAGTGTCACTATGACACGATGTGAGAAAGACCTGACCAGACATTGCTGGCATGAAGACAGAGGAAGGGGCCATGAGTCAAGGAATGTAGGCAGCCTCCAGAAACTGGAAAAGGCACCGTAAGAGCTCCCCGCCTAGAGCCTCTGGGAGGAAGTGAGGACTTACAGATACCTTGGCATTAGCCCAGTGAAACCTGTTTCAGACTTCCAACCTCCAGGACAGTGAGTTTAATAAACCTGTGCTGCTTTAGCGGAGAAGGAAATGGCACCCCACTCCAGTACTCTTGCCTGGAAAATCGCATGGGTGGAGGAGCCTGGTAGGCTGCAGTCCATGGGGTCGCTAAGAGTCGGACACAACTGAGTGACTTCACTTTCACTTTTCACTTTCATGCACTGGAGAAGGAAATGGCAACCCACTCCAGTGTTCTTGCCTGGAGAATCCCAGGGACGGGGGAGCCTAGTGGGCTGCCGTGTATGGAGTCGCACAGAGTCGGACACAACTGAAGCGACTTAGCAGTAGCAGTAGCAGCAGTGCTGCTTTAGACACTAAGTTTGTGGCAATGTTTCTAGTGGCCAGAGGAAATTAACAGACCATGCATCTGGTGCACATCTCAGCAGGGCCACCGCTAGAACTCCTCATGGAAGTATTCTGCCTCTTCTGAGTTCTCTAAGCAGACCTCCTGCTAAGCTCAAGCTACTGTGCAGTCACTGTGAGGGTAGGGCAGTCCTCCTCAGGATCAGCAACAAGATGAGAACCCCCCTAGAGGAACTGGGCACTTGACTGGCAAACCAAGACAGAGGGTTAGATACGGGGTCAAGCCCAGGACACAGGGACAGCAACCCCTGGGGACAAGAAAGAAGATCAAACCCAGGGACCAGCAGTGGATTTGACAGGGCAGAACCAACAGCCTAGATGACTTAAGGCTCAGCCCCCAAGCTTTGAATACAACGAGTTTTCCAAAGTCCCCTGCTTAGGGCTCTGCACCTGGGGTGATGCCAGGCTGGCAGTGGACATCCGAGTAGCTCCTGCTCCACACTGAGGTAGCAGGGCGAGGGAGCTGGGCATCAATCACAGAACTGAAGTGAGAAAGCCCTGCAGAATTCTCCTCTGACTTCCCCAGTGAGAATTCAGCCAGACCATTTCATTTTGTTTGGAAGGGGCAGACAGAGGCAGAACTCCTCTGTAAGCAGTCACGTGGCTCACCAGCAGTGGAGGAGTGATTCTCCCCCAGGTCAGGTTAGCAGGGAGTACCTTCTTTGCGGCACAAGCACTAGAGCATGAGCTAAACACTCTGCTGGCAGAAGAGAGCTGTGGTGCCTATGAGCTTTCCAATAACTGTTTGGTTCAGTGTTTGCAACAGTTGATGGAGAGCCCTCCTGGATTTCAGTTCTTTCTGGGTGGGAAGTTAGGCAACTTAGAAGGTGGTATGCCCTCCTTCAGGTCTCTAGGAAATCATTTAATGGACCGAAGCCTTGAGAACTTGTTAACCTATGAAAATAAACTGGTTTTGCCAACAACATTCTTCTACTCATGCCATGAACATTGACAACAGGTCCTGTAAGGCGTAAATCTGGCAGTTTGACAAGTGGGAAAACTAAACTGCTCATATAAAAGGCATGGAGAGAAATATATATGTTGTTATTTTTGGACAGCACTAACCTGCTTGGGAAAAAAAAAAAAAAACATAAAAAACAGTTCCCTGAAAATGATCCCATGTACCTCAGCTGAACCAGTGTCCTGGAGATATTTTTTCCCCCATATCATTATTCAAACAGCAAAGAAAGGAAGAACGGCCAACAGCAAACAGTTCTCAAAATCCTTTGGCTGACTTTGGCAAGGAAAAATCTATACTGATCTTGCCTGCATTGCTCAATAACAACATCACCCCTCTTTTTTTCCTTCTGTCCTCACCTTCTACTTTCCCATAAAAGAGACCTAAGCTTGTTCAGAAATAAACACTGTTTCCCAATAGGAGGAGATCATCACCCAAATCACACTAAAAGAGATTCCTCCACCCAATCTATTGTGGAATCTGGCCCGGGAGCTAGTGCTTCTTTACCTGATTATGCCAAAGAAATTGAAACACCTGGAGTTCATTACCTGTTCTGTCATTTAGCAAACATGGGTGGCCTACAGCCTGCCTCACTTGAAACCATGCCTCTGTTCCCTTCTGATGGGAGAGAGGTGACGGCAATGCAGTATGCATTTCATAGCGACCTGGAAGAACGTGTGAGGGAGGTCAGAGACATAGCTGCAGTTTTTTAAAACTCTTCCTAAGATCAGGGCTATAAAAATACAAGGTCTTTTCATTGTCCAACCACCATTTCGTACAAAGGCATTCCCCAGCCTCCTGACCCACTTCACCGAAGCACTTCAAATAAAGATGTTCTGGTCTCAGAGGCTTAGAAGAACACTTGACTTCTTAGTTAAATCTCACCCAGTCCAATCTTTAAGCCACTAGGGAAAGCAACAGGAGGGAAAAACTGAAGTATCAGAGTACCTTCAAACATTTCTCTGCAGCTTGAAACATAACACAATCTGACATAAGCTGTTGAGAAAGGCCAAAATATAACTTCCTGTCAACAATAAACTCAATGGGCAATAAAAATAAAGTGGCAAAGAATGGCAGGAAATCATTAATAGCAAATTTTGGCATGATTGTGTGAGGCTCTGCATAGACAATAGGTAAACCTCACATCCCTGGAACAATTGGCATGTTTTCTACCGTATCAACCACAATGGAAACCTCTCCACACCATTCCTAATAGAACTGACCCTGCTACTGCAAAACCAAGATAACTGGGTAGAAAAGGACATTAATTTCTTGCTGCTACTGCTAAGTCGCTTCGGTGGTGTCCGACTCTGTGTGACCCCATAGACAGCAGCCCACCAGGCTCCCCCGTCCCTGGGATTCTCCAGGCAAGAATTAATTTCTTAGGAGACCTTTAAGCTTGAAACGTGCCCACTAAAATTACATGTTTCCACAATACATCTTTTAAAAGGCATTTGAATGTCAATATTCATTTGATTATTTTTGAAGTAAGGATGAATGCATGAAATGAAGATTAATAAAGTTTTGAGAGGGAAAGGAAGGGTTGTTGAAGTTCTAGTCTTCCATACAGAGCCCAGTGCTCTTCTAGCCACGCTTTTGCAGGAACCATGATAAAGAGCCAGTCATAAGTTCCCCAGACCAGAGAACCTTCCCCGGACATGGGATGGGATGTTCTTCCCCACTAGACAACTAGCCTTCCCACTCATTCATCTGGCTAGTCTGAAAGCAGGAACTGCCAAAAACCCAGAGTTTTTGTTTTGTTCCTACCTCACATCCACTGGGCTCTCTGATATGACCCCATCCACCTGAGAATGGCGGTTCCCCAGGACCTCATGGGCAGCCAGCTTATTCTGCCAAGAGGGAATGATTCTTAGCTCAGCCATGTATGTAGCTCACCCTCTGGGGCATTACCTGGAGCAAGGAAATAAAAAAGCAAGAGTAGGGATTCCTAACCTTCAAGCTATGACAAACCTAGACAACATATTAAAAAGCAGAGACATCACCTTACTGAGAAAAGTCTGTATAGTCAAAGCAATGGTTTTTCCAGGAGTCATGTATGGATGTGAGAGTTGGATGATAAAGAAGGCTGAGCACCAAAGAATTGATGCTTTCAAACTATGGTGCTGGAGAAGATTCTTGACAGTTCCTTGGACTGCAAAGAGATCAAACCAGTCAATCCTAAAGGAAATCAACACTGTATATTCATTGGAAGGACTGATGCCAAAGTTAAAGCTCCAATACTTTGACCACCTAATGCGAAGGAAAAAGACCCTGACGACTCATGGAAAAAGACCCTGATGGAAAAAGACTCATGGAAAAGACTCTGATGCTGGGAAAGAATGAAGGCTGGAGGAGAAGCGGGCAACAGAGAATGAGATGGTTGGATGGCATCACCAACTCAATGGACATGCGTTTGAGTAAGCTCCAGGAGTTGGTGATGGACAGGGAAGCCTGGTGTACTGCAGTTCATAGGATCTCAAACAGTCAGATATGACTGAGTAACTGAACAACAACAGGGCTTCCCTGGTGGCTCAGTGGGAATCCACCTGCAAATCCACCTGCCAGTGCAGGAGGGAGGGGTTTGATCCCTGGTCTGGGAAGATCCCCCATGCCATGGAGCAACTAAGCCCAAGTGCCACAACCACTGAAGCCTGTGTGTCTGGAGCTCATGCTCCACAAGATAAGCCACCACAAAGAGAAGCCCGAGTACCACAACCAGACAGTAGCCCGCATTTGCTGCAACTAGAGAAAAGCGCATGAAGCGATGAAGACCCAGCATAGCCAAATCCAGGGATGCAAGGATTCTTCAATATCTGCAAATCAATCAATGTTATACACCACATTAACAAATTGAAAAACAAAAACCATATGATTATCTCAATAGATGCAGAGAAAGCCTTTGACAAAATTCAACATCCATTTATGATAAGAACTCTCCAGAAAGCAGGAATAGAAGCAACATACCTCAACATAATAAAAGCTATATATGACAAACCCACAGCAAACATTATCCTCAATGGTGAAAAATTGAAAGCATTTCCTCTAAAGTCAGGAACAAGACAAGGGTGCCCACTTTCACCATTACTATTCAACATAGTTTTGGAAGTTTTGGCCACAGCAATCAGAGCAGAAAAAGAAATAAAAGGAATCCAAATTGGAAAAGAAGTAAAACTCTCACTGTTTGCAGATGACATGATCCTTTACATAGAAAACCCTAAAGACTCCACCAGAAAATTACTAGAACTAATCAATGATTATAGTAAAGTTGCAGGATATAAAATCAACACACAAAAATCCCTTGCATTCCTATACACTAATAATGAGAAAATTGAAAGAGAAATTAAGGAAACAATTCCATTCACCATTGCAACAGAAAGAATAAAATACTTAGGAATATATCTACCTAAAGAAACTAAAGACCTATATATAGAAAACTATAAAACACTGGTCAAAGAAATCAAAGAGGACACTAATAGATGGAGAAATATACCATGCTCATGGATTGGAAGAATAAATATAGTGAAAATGAGTATACTACCCAAAGCAATTTATAGATTCAACGCAATCCCTATCAAGCTACCAACGGTATTCTTCACAGAGCTAGAACAAATAATTTCACAATTTGTATGGAAATACAAAAAACCTCGAATAGCCAAAGCTATCTTGAGAAAGAAGAATGGAACTGGAGGAATCAACCTACCTGACTTCAGGCTCTATTACAAAGCCACAGTTATCAAGACAGTATGGTACTGGCACAAAGACAGAAATATAGATCAATGGAACAAAATAGAAAGCCCAGAGATAAATCCACGCACCTATGGACACCTTATCTTTGACAAAGGAGGCAAGAATATACAATGGATTAAAGACACTCTCTTTAACAAGTGGTGCTGGGAAAACTGGTCAACCACTTGTAAAAGAATGAAACTAGAACACTTTCTAACACCTTACACAAAAATAAACTCAAAATGGATTAAAGATCTAAACGTAAGACCAGAAACTATAAAACTCCTTGAGGAGAACATAGGCAAAACACTCTCCGACATACATCACAGCAGGATCCTCTATGACCCACCTGCCAGAATATTGGAAATAAAAGCAAAAATAAACAAATGGGACCTAATTAAACTTAAAAGCTTCTGCACAACAAAGGAAACTATTAGCAAGGTGAAAAGGCAGCCTTCAGAATGGGAGAAAATAATAGCAAATGAAGCAACTGAAAAACAACTAATCTCAAAAATATACAAGCAACTCCTACAGCTCAACTCCAGAAAAATAAATGACCCAATCAAAAAATGGGCCAAAGAACTAAATAGGCATTTCTCCAAAGAACACATGCAGATGCCTAACAAACACATGAAAAGATGCTCAACATCACTCATTATCAGAGAAATGCAAATCAAAACCACTATGAGGTACCATTTCACGCCAGTCAGAATGGCTGCGATCCAAAAGTCTACAAGCAATAAATGCTGGAGAGGGTGTGGAGAAAAGGGAACCCTCTTACACTGTTGGTGGGAATGCAAACTAGTACAGCCACTATGGAGAACAGTGTGGAGATTCCTTAAAAAACTGGAAATAGAACTGCCTTATGATCCAGCAATCCCACTGCTGGGCATATACACTGAGGAAACCAGAAGGGAAAGAGACACGTGTACCCCAATGTTCATCGCAGCACTGTTTATAATAGCCAGGACATGGAAGCAACCTAGATGTCCATCAGCAGATGAATGGATAAGAAAGTGGTGGTACATATACACAATGGAGTATTACTCAGCCATTAAAAAGAATACATTTGAATCAGTTCTAATGAGATGGATGAAACTGGAACCTATTATACAGAGTGAAGTAAGCCAGAAAGAAAAACACCAATACAGTATACTAATGCATATATATGGAATTTAGAAGGATGGTAACAATAACCCTGTGTACGAGACAGCAAAAGAGACAGCAATGTATAGATCAGTCTTATGGACTCTGTGGGAGAGGGAGAGGGTGGGGAGATTTGGGAGAATAGCATTGAAACATGTATAATATTATGTATGAAACGAGTCGCCAGTCCAGGTTCGATGCACAGTACTGGATGCTTGGGGCTGGTGCACTGGGACGACCCAGAGGGAGGGTAGGGGAGAGAGGAGGGAGGAGGGTTCAGGATGGGGAACGCGGGTATACCTGTGGTGGATTCATTTCGATATTTGGCAAAACTAATACAATATTGTAAAGTTTAAAAATAAAATAAAATTAAAAAAAAAAAAGAAATGAATACATTTTTTTTTAAGGCAAGGGTACCTGCTTCCCTTCTACCCATTTACTGTTGTCTGTTGACTTGTCACACATACACAAAAGACCTCCTGCACACCATCAAGCCCAGGACAAATAATGCAGGCCAACAGTCATTCAGTGCCCTCCATGTGCCAAGCCCTGGCCCGCAGTGCTTCACATGCAACTCGCTGAAGCCTTTCAACAAACCCACAAGAGGGTTCTCGAGTCCCAGAAGGTTAAAAAACTGGCCCAAGATCACCCAGCTAATAAGCCACTAAGCTGGACTTTGAACCCAGGCCGTAAGCTTTCAGAGCCTACTCTGCCCTACTAAACACGCTTCACAGGCAACGGAGCTGAATGAAACTGTCCCTTTGCCCCAGTTACTGCTCTGGGAGCCTGCAGGGTGCGGCCCTGCAAGAGTTGGAAAGGCATCTGGCTCTGAGCTGATATAAGTGACATGCTAACGTTACCATGAACCCCGCTGCAGTCTGACAAAAGCTGAAGGAAACCAAGAGATATAAATCCCAAACAGAGATGTATCATCAAATGACCGTTAGGATTTACAGAAAAGGGGAAACCGCTCTCGCGCTTTCTCCCGTCTGTGGTTTCTGGCCTTCCCTTCTGTGTTTCAGAAAGAAAGAAAAAAGAAAATGGCACACACAAAAAAAACTAACAACTTTTCAACATACTTATGATTTTATGTGTCAGAAGAAAGCAAAAGCAGAGAGGTGAAGACACCTCTGAATGGAATTCCAACAAACGAGCAACAGGGGCTCCCAGGGTGGAGCGCTGGGGGTCTAGGAAGATAGCAAGGACTTCGGCAGCTCACAGAGGTCAAGTCAAGGAATGGCAAGATGAGTGTCAGACAACTGCCGTTTACTTTCTCCATTCTTATGTTTTTTTTAAAAAAAGGCCTCTGTAGTTCAGTAAATGTGGGCAATGCCAAGAAGAACACTTAATTAGCAGAGGCTCATTTAACACTAACACTGTTGAGCCCAGAAGGATCAAACTCTTGAAAAACCCTTAAGGATCACAAAAAAGATCGTCACAGGGCCCTGGGCAGAAATGATGTAACTAGCTGAAGAGAGAAGCCACACCACCATCTTCTCTATTTCAGTCATTTGCATACATCTCATCTCCCTTCCGGGCCTGACAGTCCCTCCAGGGCAGGAAACCTCCAGCCTCTTTGGGGGAAAGACGCTAGTGAGGCTGAGCCCTTGGAGAGGAGGCTGCTCGAGGGTGACCTAACTTCCCATGAAGTCTGGAGAGGCCGCTATTGCTGCCCGGCCTCCCACTTCCCTAATCACCCCCAAAGGTGCAAACTTCTTCAATCAGCTAATCTCTCCTACAATCTCACCTCACCAGCTGCTCAACCCTGGCTCTTCCTCCCCTTCCTAATCCCATCTGGGACACTCTTTTGGCCCTCAACAACCCCAGTCTTTTGCCAAAACACAACACTACACACTCTCTCCCTTCCCCTCTCATGGAACACGCTGATCCTGCAGATCACCCGGGTGGACAAACTTCAGCCATCTTGACTCCACCTCTCCCCATCCCACTTTCTCTCCCTCCCACTTCTTCCTTTCCCCACTCCGACGCCCCCTTCAAGACATCACTAAATCCTGTTGATTTTATCACTTCTCTTCTGCCTTATCTCCATTGTCACTGCCTCAGTTATGCCTTTGTTGTCCCTCTTCAGAGGGTTAGGGTATGAAATACTGCTCCCTTCTTTATTGTAATCTGTATTAGACCCTTCCAGAATACAGTTTTTGTTATAGAGAAATCTAGTAACAGTATTTCATACGCATTTTGGATATGAGTCAAGAAGTCAGGGACTTACCTTTATGAATCACTTATACATCAGACACTTTCCAAATATTACCTTCTTTGACCCCACGAGAACTCCACAAGGTTAGGACAACTATCTACCCCCATTTCACAGATGAGGACAACAAGATCTGGTTACTTGCCTCAGTTCACAATGCAAGCTGGTGACAGAGGGCAGATTCAAGCCCAGGTCTGACTCTTGAACCTGGGCTCTGCCTTCCATATTTTAAGGAGGACACTGAAACCTTGGAAAGGAGCCCAAACAAGACAAATGTGATGGTAAAGCATCTTGAAACCAAATCATGTGAGGAAGGAACAAAATGAAGGCTGTTTGGCTTTGGGAAGAGACAATTTTAAAATGCCATGGTGGCAGTCTCCAAATATTTGAAGGGTTGTCATGTGAAAGAGGAAGCAAACATTCTGTGTGTCTCCAAACAGCAGAGCTGGGCCTAGCCTAGCAGTGGAACTTACAGAAAACACATTTCAGCACAACATTTTTACCCAGCCCTCTCATAGGCGGAGAGTGGCTAAGAAGCTAGTCCCCGTTTGTCAGGGGTGGTACAGGGGACATTCCTGCCTTGAGTAGGCAAGTGGCCTAGATCTGTGTTTCTGTGCACTGTGCACATCAAAATCACCTTGGGTTGTTTTTAAAAATACAGATGCCTGGCCCCACCCCAGACTTATCGAAACAGAATCTTAGGGCTAGAGACCGTTAGTGCGAGGATTACAAACCAGGAAATAAGTCTGTAAGAAGGTTCACTCGAATCCTCAAAAGAAGAAATACAAATGGCTAATCACACATGCAAACTTGTTCCACTTCAAGACTAATGAAAGGAATGCAAATTAGAAGAGTGTTATGCCCTTGATCACCTATCAGATTGCAAAGGTTAAAAAATATTAATTGCCAGTGCTGGATGCGGGGTGGAGAGAGGAACACGCACACATTCTGGTGACGAAACAGTAAATGGTAATAACATTCTGCAGCGCAATTTAACATCAGGTTTAAGGGGAACTTTTAATGCTAAATACGTATCTAATGTTGGAGCAAACAATTCTGGTGCTACATATTTATCCTAGATGGTCAATCTAGCAAGTTTGAAAGTACCTGCTCAAAGATGTTCATTCCAATCCATGTTTATACCTGCACTGTCCAAAATAACTTTATGCAGTGATGCAAATTTGCTCTCTGTGCTGTCCTACTTGCCAATTACTAGACACGTGTGGCTATTGAGCACCTGAACTGTGGCAAGTGCAGTTTAGGAGCTGATTTTTAATTAATTTTAATTTTTTAATTAATTTTAATGCAAATGTAAATAGCCACAGATGGCCAGTAGCTACTGTCTGGGAGAGCTTGTGTTCAGAATGCCACAAAATTATAGCTTCTCAAGGTATCAAACAATAAAGGATGATTAGCTATAATCCACCCACAGTGTAATTTTTGGCAGTCGTTAAACATGATTATGTAGACTTATATTACTGATGTCAAGAAATGTTCTTAAAATATGGATAAGTGAAATAATTATTTAAAAGTTTGTATGATAAATTTGTTTAACACATTCAGCTTAAGAAACAAATTCTACTATTTGATGCTTCTAAGTAACCTCTGCACTGGGCTTGCAGACAGATCCTTCCTTTTCCAAACCTGGAAAAGCCAACAGGAGCAGCGAAGACTATTTCATTGAGAGCCCAGCTAAGTCTTTGAACTGGAGTGTGCATGTGTGTGTGTGTGTGTGTGTGTGTGTATGTTAGTCGCTCAGTCGTGTCCAACTCTTTGTGACCTGCTATAGGGCTACACTTCTCTGTCCATGGGATTTTCCAGGTAAGAATACTAGCGTGAACTGCCATTTCCTTCTCCAGGGGGTCTTCCCGACCCAGGGATCGAACCCAGGTCTCCTGCATTGCAGGCGATCAAAACCCATTGCAACTGGCTTTATTATTTTGTACTCAATTAAGTATATTCCACAAATTCCCTTGGGAAGAGGGAGCAGGGGAGCTGATTCATTTTCAGGCCTTCCCTAAGTGCGAACCTAAGGAACACTTCTGGGTGTGTGTGTGTGTGTGTTACAGGGGTGAGTGAGTGTGTGTGTGTGTGTGTGTGTGTGTGTGTGGAGAGCTTTTCTCTACTGGCCTTGTGTGCAATGGGGCCAGCCTGGGGACCATGCATGCATTGCCTTGCCTCAAGGGGCTACAACCCGTAATATCTAGCAACTCTTTCCTGATCCTTTGGCGCACAAGGAATTGAGGGTATATTCAGCAGCAGCAAGCAAACAGTTTTGAAACACCTACTAGGCGACTTTCCCAGGCTGACACAGGGACTCCTCCCAAGGGCAGCCAGAATACAAAAGGTTTATCAAATGGCTTTGTCCCCTCATAGGCACAAACAGCTCCATCCTGAATTCTAACAAAAACAGCACTAAAACTCTGCATTCTAAAATGTGTGTATATATGTAAACACTTCTCAGTTAATCACATACACTCTCAGGTTATAATATTCCTCCCCAAGTCTTTCTTGAGAAACCTCTGCCAGTGGTTAATTCTGTAATTATCCCTTTGCTTGAGTTAAAAGTATCCTTCATAAAAATGCCAAACTTACAGGAAAATGCAGCCACAAAATGGTCTTTCTTTCTCTGCTTCATTATTTAGTTAATAGATTCGAGGAAGTACTGATAACTGGATGAAGGTCTGAATACACAACTACATGCTATATATAGCCCAGGCCTTCTGAATTTTTCAAACAGTGAACAAAACTGAATGATGTTAGCAATATGCCAAAAAGGGTATAACTGGTTTTTTTTTTAAACAAACCACCTAAACAGGAAATTCTGTATATTTGTTCAGCTTGGTGGGTTTTCCAACTTCTAGTAAAAGATACACCACAAGAAAGCTTGATCTACAGCAGGAATGACTCCATATTGGAATCTAATGAATGTGACTCCATGTTGAAGCCCTAACTTGAGTGTCGTGGGTTTACAGCAGCAAGTATAAATCCCACCTCAGCTGTCACAAATAAACATTTTGGGTCTTAAATCAGAAAAGAATCAGACGTTATGTCGGCAGCTGCAACGTGCATGGTCTACTCACTCTCCAGTCACGCGTGGCTTTACTTAATGAGCTCTTGGTGTCAGGAAAACAGGGGCCAAGAAAAAGAGCCATTTAGGAGAGTATACTCCTTTATGATTGTTTCCTCATTTCTTAATTGACTGAACCACTTTAAAACAGCATTCACTAATGTGCTATGAATAATCTATAATTGACGTATGTATATAATCTGGGCATCCTCCTGATAAACACATATGTACACCCAATCCAGGCTGGAACTAATGAAACAAATGAAAATAAAGTAATCCACATTCACTCATCATTTTAAGGCATCTAGGATTGTGTCTTGCACACAGTAAGGACTCAACAGATATAGATTTAGATTCCTAGAATCAGTTCTCCCCACCTCCCAAAATTTCAGTGTGGACTACATACCAAAGTAGTAAATAAATATTCCTGTGCCTTGCCTGTTAAAGTCTGTAGCCTTGGTTCCCAAGTAAGCTAGATTGGAGTCTCCTCCCACTAACAGCTTTCTGAGCTTTGCCAAAGAGTCAGTGGTTAGGAAGGTACCTATGTTACCCCAAATTATTTTTCAAACCCGAAAACCTGGGCAAGAATGCTAATGTTAACTTTACGCTGCTGAGGGTGGCAGGTCAAATGCTGGTCAAATCCCAGTGGAGGTTTGCTGAGGCCCATTTATTCTCTTGAGACCATCTGTCCACTTCACAGGGTGTGGTAGAGAGCCAGCTACCCATGCTTAAGTAAGATTTTTCTTTCTTCCTGAATTTAGAAAAGGGTTTCCTGTGCAAGGGAGATTGAATCACTTGTTAACAATCACCCGAGATAAGAGCCCTGGTATAAATTCCCTACACACAGCTTGTTTTCCAATCTTAAGGGGCTGTGCTGACAATCGAGGTTCCAATCTGACCCCAACAGGACCTCATTCTACAATCAGTGAGACACACAATCAGCCAAGTCCATTAAAACAACATTAAAGGTCTGGGTTTTTAGCTCTGCTAAACAGCAGGATTAAACTTTCAAGGTTCCAGCCAGGATAGAGAGATTTCTTTAAAGTCACTTGGCTTTGCACAGTTGTAGCTATTAGGGATCAGATCTTTATCTCAAAGGTACATATTTTGCCTTTGATCCTCCTCCAGAAACTCCCACTAATGTCAACTTTCTCCACAGTTGGGATCAGGTCCCTGGCCTCCTTTTTTTTTTTTGGCCTCCCTTTTATGTTGGTTTTATCAGATACTACAAGATCAACAGAAAAATTACATGGAAAGGCTGTGAAGTTCCCTTGAGATGATAAGTTGTTTTAACAAAAACAGCTCACTCTTAAATGGTGAAATTTAAACACAGCAGATAACTTGCTGTAAGGTAGAGGTACCAGAGAGAGATGAAAACGACCAACCAACCAACCAAAGCAACAAAACAAACAGTAATTAACCAGTCTGATTGCTTATTTAGGTTTTGATCGCTGGTCCAGGAAATTGGCAACAAGCGTCTTGAAAACAGAAGAGGCCCGTTAGTACCCGTCCGCTGAGCTCCCGAGTCTGACAACCCGAGGGTACAACGGAAGGGTTCCCAAGGGGTCAGCTCGCTTTCCAATCCCCATCCCCCAGCCCTGAGCGGTGGGGCTCTGAGCCCAGGTCCTCCATCCCCAGACTAGCGCACACCATCTTCTCCTAAAACCCCATGGGCCCATCTCCTCGCCTCTGGAGCGCTCCCGGGTCCCAGGGGACACCCTGGCCCTGCGGCTGCCGAGCCCGCGCCCACTCGCCCCGGGACCCCGTTGTCTCCAATCCGCTCCCTTCTGGGCGCCAGCGCCAGCAGCACCCCTTCTACACCCATCACCACCCTCTCCCCAGTAGCAGGAGGAAGTCGCTGCGCTTCCTCCGTTCTCACCGCCCGCCCGAGCTTGGGCGCCCGGGGCTTTCTGGGTGGGGTTCTTTTTTTGTGTACACGGTGTGAGTGTCTGTGTGTGTGTGTGTGCGTGCGCGCGCGTGCGTGTGTGTGCAAAACGCTCATCGCATCCTTCCGCCTAGGCTGCCTCAGGTGCGGCCAGGAGGGAATCAGGATCTCGCCGCGCCGGGGTCTCAGGCTCTTTGTGCGGGTCTCGGGGAGCAGGGTCCGCTCTCCAGCTCACGCTCCCCTCCCGGGGCCCGGTTCCGAGCCCCCGATGGCCCGTCGGCGTCCAGCCAGGCGCACGCTTCCTCCGCCGTGCGGGGCAGCCGGGCAGCCGCGGCGCTGTCAGCGGGCACCTGGGACTCGGACCCCCAGCGATGGGTGGCCGCGGCAAAAACTTACTGAAGCGGAGCAAAAAGCGCGGAGCGCACCGGGCGGCCACAGGCTGAGCCGTCCGTCCCGGCCCGGCGCGCGCGCGGGAAGCCGCCCGATCGTCCTCGCCTGGAGCGTGTCCCTCGGGACCCCTCGGTCACTCACCAGCACCACCGAGCTCCGCACGGCCTCCGACACGCTCTGCCGGAGCTCGGCCGCCGTGCCAGGCTTGCTGAGCCGCTTGGTGAATTTGCGCACTTCGGCCATGGCAGCGGCGGGCAGGTCTCGGCGGGCGTGCTCAGTGCCCGGGGCCGGGGCGGCCGCGGCTGCTCCCGGTGTTTACACGCCGGCTGGCCGGCCACATCGCAGCTCGGCGGCGGCGCGGCTCCCGCGGCTCCTCCTCCCGCCCCCCGCGGCCCCGCCCTCCTTCGCTCGCTCGCAGTCCTGCCCCACAGCAGCGGCCGCTCCCTCCCCTAGAGAGCCGGAGCTCCGCGCGCGAGCTGCGGGAGGAGGAGGGTGTGTCTGGCGGGGAAGGGTGTGCGGAGGGGGAGGGAGCGCGGGAGGGGGGCCCGGGGTCACGAGGGAAGAGGGGGGAAGTGGCAACCGCTCGGGCTCCGCCCGCAGCTGATGTTGCTGGTGCAGCCGCATCCGGGAAAGGAGATCTGGCTGCTTCATTTTTCGTGTGTATTTGGGGGGTGGCGGGGGCGGGGGGACACGGAAAGTCGCCAAGAGTGCAGCACGCTCTTCTCCAGCGCTCCTTTCCCACCCGTTAGGCTGCAGTGCCCGCTGGAGGGCTGGGGAACTCTAGCCTCCCCTCACCCCTCAAGCCCCCAGGGCAGGGGCGCCAGAGGGGCTGGGGAACGACGTGGAGCGGCCGCCTATTGTGTGCTTCGCCCGGGAGGAGTCACGCCGATGTCAGAGGTCGAAGGAGGGAGAATGGTTTTCCGGCCGGAGCGATATGCCTGGGTCACCTCCCCACACCGTTTCCTTACCCATCGGTCATCCTCACGTTTGGGGCGGTGGGGGGGCAGCCTCGGAGTCGAGAGTTGCTGTAGCGAACCCACCCCGCAATCCCCCCCCGCCCCAGTGCAGGGAACAGCTGGGTGGTGGGGGCCTGCACCTGTGGCAGGTTGTCCAGTTGGGCAGAGACTGCTGTAGGCCGGGGCGCGGGAGCCAGGGGGCGGGTAGGAGGGTGGTATTGGGAAGGCAATTACCTGGAGTCCAGAGGATTTACTGATCTTCTAGAAGCGTTTACACACCGTCCTGTCACCTCTCCATTTCCCACTCCTTTCCTTATCCTCTTCACCTTCCAAGAAATTGTTTCCTAAGAATCAAGGAACATATTCTGAACCGAGATGTAAAATAAAGATGTTTAAGACAGAAATAAATCACAAGCTGGAATCAAGATTGCAGGGAGAAATACCAACAACCGCAGATGAGGGTGAAAGAGGAGAGTGGAAAAGATGGCTTAAAACTCAACATTCAAAAAATGAAGATCATGGTATCCGGTCCCGTCATTTCATGGCAAATAAAAGGGAAAAAAGTAGAAACAGTGACAGATTTTAATTTCTTGGGGTCCTAAATCACTGTGAATGGTGACTGCATCCAAGAAATTAAAAGATGCTTGCTCCTTGGAAAAAAAGCTTTGACAAAACTAGACATCGTATCACTTTGCCAACAAAGGTCGGTATAGTCAAAGCTATGGTTTTTCCAGTAGTCATGTATAGATGTGAGAGTTGGACCATAAAGAAGGCTGAGCGCTGAAGAACTGATGTTTCCAATTGTGGTGCTGGAGAAGACTCTTCAGAGTCCCTTGGACAGCAAGGAGATTAAACCAGTCAATCCTAAAGGAAGTCAACCCATTGGAAGGACTGAAGCTGAAGCTCTAATACTTCAGCCACCTGATGTGAAGAGTCAACTCATTTCTCATTGCAAAGAGTCACCTGATGCTGGGAAAGATTTAGGGCAGGAGGAAAAGGAAGTGGCAGAGGATGAGATGGTTAGATGGCATCACCAAATCAATGGACATGAATTTGAGCAAATTCCGGAAGACAGTGAAGGAGCCTGGCATGCTGCAGTCCATGGGGTCACAAAGAGACAGACACAACTTAGCGACTGAACAACAAGACAGAAATAAGGATGTGAATCTTGAAAGTACTTGTGACCCTGTAAAGCCTCCTCAAGTGCAAAGTGAGGTTCTGCTAACTGCAGCAATTTTGTCTGGTTACTTAATGTGTTGACAGTTTGAAAATGACCAGTAATTTCTGTGGATCCATGCAGCGCTTCTAAGTGGATCCTACCACTGCCATAAGGGCACGTTCCCCACTTTTCCCATCTTCAAAGAACAAACAGTCACACCTACATATAGGGCATGCATGGTTGATGGCTTCTGTGAGTCCAGGGAAGGCCAGATCTCTTAGCAGCATGACTATTGCAGCAGCCATCACATTAGTCCCAATAAAGCATAGACAAAGTTTCCAGAGAGTTTGGGCCCTGGAAGTCCTGTAAAGGAAAAAGCCTTTTATCACCGATCTTGGCTTTGCACAGTGCATGTGTGTACAAAAGTTGTTAATCATTGAATGTTGGTATATCAGTCTGAATTCACCCCTCTGTTCCATGAGTACCTGTGTGTTCCATACTGTTGGTTACCTCCACAATAGCCATAACACTTTTTCCTTGCTAAGGGAGCAAGGTATCTGGTATCAGCAGAGCCACGGGGCTTAAGAAATGCAGACCCAGCTCCAGGTGATGAATTATGAGTGGTTAAAAAGAAAATCATGATAACCTTACTCTCCTTTACCAGTTGCCATTGTTCAGTCACTAAGTCGTGTCTGACTCTTTGACATTCCATGGACTCCAGCATGTCAGGCTCCTCTGTCCTTTGCTAACTCCCAGAGTTTGCTCAAACTCATGTCCATTGAGTTGATGCCAACCAACCATCTCATCTTCTGCTGTCCCTTCTCCTGCCTTCAGTCCTTCCCAGTATCAGGGTCTTTTCTAATGAGTCAGTTCTTTCTATCAGGTGGCCAAAGTTTTGGAGCTTCAGCTTCAGCCTCAGTCCTTCCAATGAATATTCAAGGTTGAATATTTATCCTTTGCTAGATTAATGGTCTTAGCTCCCATTCAGTTTGGGCCAATGGAATATAAAAGAGAAGTGTGGGAAGAGAGCTCCCACACTCTTTTAAAAAGAGGGAAAAAAAAAGAAGATATTTTTTTAAAAGAACTGTGCAGAGAGACCTCTGCTCCCCTTTTTCCCTGAGAGGTGTCTTTTCTGGCGATGCATCTGCTCTTGGCAGCCATTTTCCAACCACAAAGAAAGTCCAAGACCATCAAAGAGGAGCAGATCCAGAATCCAGACGGCATTGAATGGTTGAATCAACCTTACCTGATACTGCCTACCTCTGAGAAAAGTAAACCTTTATGGTTTATGCAACCTTTAGTTGAAAATTGTTTCTTTCAGTCAAAAGCATTGTTACTACTAGAGACTCTGTTGTAGCCACTAGAAGTATACAGGGTTGAACAAGACAGGCAAGGTCCTTCTTCTGGTGTAGCTTACCTGCTAGTGCTAACAGATGACCATGTTAATTACAGAATGTGAAAAACACTATGTGGAGGATTAAGTTAAGATGATAGAATAGGGAGTAACTGGAGTTGAAGACCTAATTTATATTGTTCATTAAGCTTCTTATTTTGTATTGGGGTATAGCTGATTTTTCTGGGCTCCAAAATCACTACAGATGGTGACTGCAGCCATGAAATTAAAAGACGCTTACTCCTTGGAAGGAAAGTTATGACCAACCTAGATAGCATATTCAAAAGCAGAGACATCACTTTGCCAACAAAGGTTCGTCTAGTCAAGGCTATGGTTTTTCCTGTGGTCACATATGGATGTGAGAGTTGGACTGTGAAGAAGGCTGAGCGCCGAAGAATTGATGCTTTTGAACTGTGGTGTTGGAAAAGACTCTTGAGAGTACCTTGGACTGCAAGGAGATCCAACCGGTCCATTCTGAAGGAGATCAGCCCTGTGATTTCTTTGGAAGGAATGATGCTAAAGCTGAAACTCCAATACTTTGGCCACCTCATGCGAAGAGTTGACTCATTGGAAAAGACTCTGATGCTGGGAGGGATTGGGGGCAGGAGGAGAAGGGGAGGACAGAGGATGAGATGGCTGGATGGCATCACTGACTCGATGGATGTGAGTCTGAGTGAACTCCGGGAGTTGGTGATGGACAGGGAGGCCTGGCGTGCTGCGATTCATGGGGTCGCAAAGAATCGGACACGACTGAGCGACTGATCTGATCTGATCTGATCTGATAGCTGATTAGGGCTTTCCTGGTGGCTCAGACAGTAAAGAATCTGCCTGCAATGCCGGAGACCCTGTTCAGTCCCTGGGTTGGGAGGATCCTCTGGAGAAGGAAATGGCAACCCACTCCAGTATTCTTGTTTGGAGTATCTCGTGGACAGAGGAGCCTGGCAGGCTACAGTCCATGGGGTCACAGAGTTGGACACAACTAAGCAGCTAACACTTTCACTTTCACATAGCCAATTAACAATGTTGTGATAGCTTTGGGTGACTAGCGAAGGGACTCAGCCATACATATACAGATATCCATTCTCCCCCCAAACTCCACTTCCATCCAGGCTGCCATATAACATTGAGTAGAGTTCCCTGTGCTATACAGTAGGACCTTGTTGGTTATCCATTTTAAATATAGTAGTGTGTACCTGTGCATCCCAAACTCCCTTCATTTTAAATATAGCAGTGTATACCTGTCCATCCTGAACTCCCTAACTGTCCCTTCCCCCTACCCTTCCCCCCCAGCAACCATAAGTTCATTGTCTAAGTGAAGACCTATTTTAGAATAGATGGTCAAGGAAGTCCTCTTGGAGGAGGTGAAAATTGTTAGATTCTTGAAGGAAAAGAAGCAGCCAGTAAAGATCTAGAGGTAGAGCACTCCGGGTAGAAGAAATGACAGATACAAAGGCATGGAGATGGGGGCAGACTTAGTGTGTTCAAAGCCAGAAGACAAAAAAAGGCCAGCATGGTTGAAGCATAGAAGGAAATGGAGTGGTAGGAGATGGAATCAGAGAAGTAGGCAATTTCTACAGAGCCTTGTGAGCCATGGAAAGCATATGTCACACGGATGGTATGCAAACACCATCTGGTCATTATGTAGGCTCCTCGCTTATTCTTGAGACTGTAGGTTTCACTCTCTTGCTTTAGGGCTTCTGTTTCATTACACAAACATTAAACATTGTACTATGCACTGAGAGAGGATGCTGGATGAATTAAATACACTGTCCATTCTCTTTAGGGGAAAAAAAAGTCTTTTGGAGAACGTGTTTATGATACAAGGAAGTATGTGATAAGGACCGTACTTGAGGTGAAAAGGAAGATTAGAAGATCGCATGTGATTAGGAGTATTGAAGGCTTCCTGTAGGAGGGGGTGTTTGAGTTAGACCTTGAAGATGAATAGGATGTGGGCATGACTACACTCTCGTAATAGGCTTCCCCAGTGGCTCAGCGGTAAAAGAATTTGTCTACAGTGCAGGGAGACAACAGGAGACGTGGGTTCGGCATTGGGTCTAGAAGCCCTGGGTTGGGAAGATCCCCTGGAGGAGGCCATGGCAACCCACTCCAACAGAGAAGCCTGGTGGGCTACAGTCCATAGAGTCGCAAAGAGTCAGACATGACTGAAGCAACTGAACACACATGCATGCACACTCTCATAGTAAAGGGAAATTGTAGAGGCAATCCTACAGCTTCCAACAGAGCATTTTATTGGGTGGTTTCCACATTTGTTAGGTATCTTTGATTTCATCACAAATTTACCTATCCTAATGTTTAATTTAATGTTAGCCCTATCCTAATTGAACTTGAGATTCAAGTATTAGAAATGCCATTGAGCCTTTTGACCTAGATGTTCCACTTCTATGAATCAATGCCAAATAAAAACACTCTCATGTGAACTGAGATGCTTGCATAAACATACGCATTGTATCAATGTTAATAATAGCTAAGTATTAGAAACAATCTTGGAGAAGGCAATGGCACCCCACTCCAGTACTCTTGCCTGGAAAATCCCATGGACAGAGGAGCCTGGTAGGCTGCAGACCATGGGGTCACGAAGAGTCGGACATGACTAAGCGACTTCACTTTCACTTTTCCCTTTCATGCATTGGAGAAGGAAATGGCAACCCACTCCAGTGTTCTTGCCTGGAGAATCCCAGGGACCGGGGAGCCTGGTGGGCTGCCGTCTATGGGGTCGCACAGAGTCGGACACAACTGAATCGAATTAGCAGCAGCAGAAGCAATCTAAATATCCATCCATAAGGGACTACTTTATCCTCAATCCCTAGATCAGTGCTTAGGTACTCAAAAAATATTTATTGAGTGAATGAATGAACACTTGGACATAACATGATTCATTCATACTAAGGAATTCTCTACAGCTATTTTTTTTTTAAATGAGGTATGTATATATATGCATGCATGCTAAGTTGCTTCAGTTGTGCCCGACTCTTTAGGACCCTAAGGAGGCCACCAGGCTCCTCTGTCCATGGGATTCTCCAGGCAAGAATACTGGAGTGGGTTACCATGCCTTCCTCCAGGGGATCTTCCTGACCAAGGGATCGAACTGGTGTTTCTTATGTCTCAAGCATTGGCAGACAGGTTCTTTACCACTAGCGTCACCTGGGAAGCCCCATATCTGTATGTGCATGCATGCTAAGTCACTTCAATGGTGTCAGACTCTTTGAGACCCCATGGACTGCAGCCCACCAGGCTCCTCTGTCCATGGGATTCTCCAGGCAAGAATACTAGAGTGGGTTGCCATGCCCTCCTCCAGGGGAATCTTCCCGACTCAGGGATTGAACACAGGTCTCTCAAGTCCCTTGCATTGGCAGGTGGGTTCTTTACCACTAGTGCCACCTGGGAAGCCCATATATGCATGTACTTACGTGGAAAAACTTCAAAAGCAAGTTGCAGAACAATTCTAATTGTGAAAAAAAATTGTATTTACGTATGTGTCTCTTTACCCCTATACATGAAACAGTGGGGGGCCTCATGGTGGGGTCCTGGGTGTGGAGAGCAAGAGGACTTTACCATTTTATCACCTAAATGCTGCAGATTCTCAAATTTATATTTCCAGCTTCAATGACTAGACTTGTATGTTCAATTCATCACCCCTATGTGGATGTCTAATAGACACCTCAAATTAAGCATGCCCAAAGCCTAACTCCTATTCTTTCTCCACAAATCTACTTCTATAATTTCCTGTATCTCAGTGCATATGACAGTTTTTTCTAGCTGCTCAAGCCAAAAACCTTAGAGTTATCCATCTCTTATTTCTTACACATCTAATCTAACAGTGAGTCCTGTTGACTCTGCCTTCAAAATACATTCAAGAGGGACTTCCCTGGCATCCAATGGTTAGGGCTCTGCACTTCTACTGCAGGGGGTACAGATTTGATCCCTGGTCAGGGAACTAAGATCCTGCATGCCAAGTGGTATGGCCGAACAAACAAACACAAAAATACCTTCGAGATCCAAACACTTCTCACCATCTCTACCGATACCACACCCTAGTCTCAGCCACCATGTCTTGCCTAGATTATCTCAGAGGCCTCTCAACTGACACCCCATCCTCCACCCCGCTTTCCCCTGTACCTGGCTACAATCTATTTGCGAAATACCAGCCAATCTTTCTAATCAGTCCTTATGCCTTGCCCAGTTTGTACTTTGACTGACCTGCAAGATCCAATGTATTAGTACTTTCTTGCCATGCAACAAATTACCTCCAAATTTAGCAGCTTAAAAGAACACACATTTATAATCTCACAGTTTCTGTGGATCAGAAATCTGAGCATGGCTCAGCTGGGTCACCTGGATGAGGATCTCTCACGAGGCTATGATCAGGGCATTGGTTGAGGTCTCACTCATCTCAAGGTTCAATTGGTGGGTTAAGATCTCCAGCTAAGCTGGCTCAGTGATTGTTGGCAGGATCTGGATCCTCACAAGTTGCTTGGCTGAAGGCCTCAGGTCCTCACTGGCAGTTGGCCATAGGCTGCCTTCAGCTGTTGTCCACATGGGCTTCTCCATAGGGCATCTAGAACATGGCACCTGGCTTCATCAAAGTGAGCTACTGAGAGAACGAGAGACTACCAGAAAGTGGAAGCTTCAGCCTTTAAGAACCTAATCTTGGAAGTGACACCCCTTCAGTTTTGCCATCTTCTATTCATTAGATCCAGTCCCCAGTCAGGGGGAAGGTTACGCAAGGGTTTTTGCACCAGGAGGTGGGGACCATCGGGGACTGTGTCAGAAGCTGCCTGTCACAGACTAGACCACCTGTCATACTACATATCCTTTCCCATAAGTCTCTGATCTCGTCTCCTATTGACCCTCCCTCTTGTATTCTGTGCTAGAGCCACACAGGCATCCTTCTGGTTTCTTGGAATGGCAGGCATTGCCCATCATCAGAGCACTTGCTATTCCCTCTCCCTGGAAGGCTCCTCCCCACATAGCTTCATTGCTTTATTCCCTCAACTCCTTTGGGTTGTGCCCAATGTCAGCTTCTATTAGGTCTTCCTTGATCTCTCTGTTTAAAATGGTAACCCTCCCTCCTATCTAACTTACCCTTCTTTACTTTTCTCCAAAGGGCATATCATCATTTTATGTGCTGTATATGTATTTATGTAGTTATTTTGTTTAGCATCTGTCTTTAACACTAAAATTTAAGTTCCATGCATGCATGCTGTCACTTCAGTCATGTCCGAGTCTTTGTGACCCCATGGACTACAGCCCGCCAGGCTCCTCCGTCCATGGGATTCTGCAGGCAAGAATACTGAAGGGTTATATTCAGGATAGAAGGGTTGTCATGCCCTTCTCCAGGGGAATCTTTCCAACCTGGAGAGCAAACCGCATCTCCTGAAACTTCTGCATTGCAGGTGGATTCTTTACCCACTGAGCCACCTGGGGAGACCCAAGTTCTGTGAGGGCAGGACATTTTGTCTGCTTTGTTTACTACCTGTTTTAAATGCTTAGGGCTGTGCTGTCCAATAGAAATAAGATGCAATTACATATGTAATTTTAAATTTATTAGTAGCCACATTAAAATTCAGTAAAAAGAAAGTGGTGAAATATATTTTAAGAATGTATTTTCTTTGACCCAATATATCCAAAATGCTGTCATTTCAGCATGAGATCAATATACAGGCAGACCTCGTTTTATCACACTTTGCAGAAACTGCGTTTTTAAGTCAATTGACAGTTTGTTTGCATTAAAGGAATCCGCTGTTGCTATTTTTCCAACATTTGTTCACTTCATGTCTGTGTCATGCTTGGGTAATTCCCACAATATTTCAAACTTTTTTCTTTTTGTTATGATGATCTGTAATCAGTATCTTTCATGTTACTGTTGCAAAAAAGATTACAACCTGCTCTGGGCTCAGATGATGGTTGGCATCTTTTGACTATAAACTACTTTTTAATTAAAGTGTATACATTGTGTTTTAGACATAATGTTATTGCACACTATATGTAAACTGCAGTATGGTATAAACATGACTTTCTTTTTTGCCCACACCAAGTGGCATGTGGGATCTTAGCTCTCCCACTACAGATAGAACCCATCCATGTCCTTTGCATTGGGAGCATGGAGTCTTAACCACTGGACAACCAGGGAAATCCCTAAACTTGACTTTTATATGCATTGGAAAACCAGAAAACTCATGTGATATGTGCTTTATTGAAGTGGTTGGAACCAAACCCACGATATCTCTAAGGTATGCCTGTAAAAATTGTTACTGAGATTTTTGTTTTTACTTTATTTTTATAGTAAGTCTTCAAAATCTAGGCTTCACCTAACATTCTTCAGATACTAAGTTTTCATCAGAAATCCATGATCTACATTTAGATTCATAGTACTAGTTGAAAGAGTACATTCACACATCCCAGTTGTTTAAAAAGTTTTCCAATAACTGTATCATATATTTAGTTTTATATTTAAATATACATTAATTAAAATTAAGTAAAATTGCAAATTCAGTTCTTCACTTGCACAAGCCTCATTTCATGTGTGGCTAGTGACTACTAAATTGGACAAAACTGGCTTAGAACAGTGCCCAGTACATCAGGGTCACTCAATAATTAATTAAAATATGCAAATTTATTGTGTGAGGCTTTTCCAAAGAGAAGATATTCATGGTTAGTTAGATGAGACAAATAAAGCAAAATGAAAACAATCATGATGCCATGCCCACTTCTTTGTTTTGAGGCATTTGTAGCAAGCACAGTGTAATTGTGGAGAGCTGTAGAAACTCCAAAGCACATTTATATCCATTAGCTCTTGGAATCCTCAACACAGTTTTGAGAGGTACATAGAGCCAAGACTATTTTTCCCATTTTACAGATAAGGAAACTGAGAAAGCTAAGTCCTATGTTATTTGGCAGAGCAAGAAACAGAACCCAGGTCTTCTAGTTCTTTGCAGTACACCAGATAGTGTCAGGAAATGGCAACCCACTCCAGTATTCTTGCCTGGAGAATCCCAGGGACAGAGGAGCCTAGTGGGCTGCTGTCTCTGGGGTCGCACAGAGTCAGACACGACTGAAGCGACTTAGCAGCAGCAGCAGCAGAGAGTGTCAGGTAACCAGAATGGCCTTGAGAAGAACTCCATTTTACTTCATGTCATTATGGATCCATCATCCATGAATTTGTAGTGATGGTGTGTGATTGGATACAATAATACACGCATTATAGGAGTATCTGAAAATGTTAAGAGCCCTATTACAAGTATGAGACACTCTAAATTATATAAACCTTATTGTGTGTACACTGACAGCCTATTGCACCACTTGGTATAATAGGAGGTTTCTTATTCCCCAGTCAAAGCCACAAACCTCACCCTCTTTGTTACTTTTTCTGAATCCACCTCCTTCAAAGAGTGTAATAAAAATCTTCTACCCATAAATTGTTTGTGGATTTAAGGATAACCTTTTCCCCTACTGGAGGCTAATGATATGTCTCTGAAAATGCAAATGTAGGGGTCTTGAGTATTTCAAAGGTTGTAGAAAGTACTAGGTGTTACTTTATACTGTAAATGCATGTTTCTGAATGGGAAACTTGTGAAAGACTGAATGGTCCAGGCTAGGGCAGGAAGATGAGGGTTTGACGCTGGGCGAGATGAGTGGAAACCATCTCTGGTGCAGAGTTGAAAAGAGCAAAGGACTACTTTCAGAGGCCTTTAGGGGCAGATAGATTGTATCAGAAAACTGCAGGGACTAGGATCAGAGCAGGGACAAGCACAGGGAAGGCAGACACTTGGAGCTGGAGCAGATTTTAGAAATCACCTAATGACTAGATTCTAGTTCAAACTGCTTCACTGTATAGGAGACAAGACGGGGTTAAATTCAGACACAGGAAAAGAAACCACTTAGGAGAAGGGGCCACATGACAGGCCAGAGAAAGCACCTGGGCTGACACCTAGTAGGAGTACAATCAACATCCTGGTGGTCCAGTGGCTAAAACTCTGTACTCCTAATGCAGGGAGCTGGGTTCGATCCCTGGTCAGGGAACTAGATCCTGCATGTTGCAACTAAGAGCCAGCACAGCCAAATGAATAAATATTTTTTAGAAAAAGTTTACTGAACAAACAGGACCGTGCTTCTGCTGATGCCAAAAAGGGCTCTTCAGGGTAATAAATGCAACCAAGCCTGGAAGGCACACTAAGGGGAGAGGAGAGGAGTGACCTTTTACTGAGTTCCTACCATTTCCCAGGCATCATGATGATTACTGTGATCTGACCACCCTGGAGAATTCACAGGAACACAACAACCCAAATGGTCAGGGCCGGTGAGAGGGTGTATAATAAACAGGAACAGAATAGCATAGTGGGTATGCACTAGGGCACAAGAGTCTAATTGAACTGGTTCAACTTCTGGTTTTCTACTCTCTAGCAAAGTAAGCATAAGCAGCTCACCTTCCCCCATCAGAAAAAAATGGGAATAACAATTAGTATCTGACTTTCATGTTTATGGAAATTTAATGAAAGAAAGTGTCTGGCACACAGTAAGCCATCAAATAAACATTGGTTGTCTATGGCAGAGGTTATGTTTCCCAAAGATGCTAGAGCATGGTCTCCCATCCCATGCGCTCTTGTGTGTATGTGTGTATATATATATATATAGTAATATATATTAATACATATTCTACTATATATAGTATTTAATATATATATATAAGCTTATTTATTTATTTATTTTTGTCTGTGCTGGGTCTCTGTTGCTGCCCCAGGGCGTTCTCTAGTTGTGGTGTGAGGGCTTCTCATTGCGGTGGCTTCTCTTGTTGTGGAGCACTGGCTGAAGAGTGTGAGGGCTTTAGTTTATGGCACGTGGGCTCAGTAGTTGCAGCTCTTGGGCTCTAGAGCACAGGCTCAATAGTTGTGGCCCACAGGCTTAGCTGCTTCGAGGTATGTGAGATCCTCCTGCACCAGGGATCAAACCCATGTCCCCTGCATTGGCAGGCAGATTCTTTACCACTGAGCCACCAGGGAAGCCCCAACATGCTCTTTTTACAATAGGACGTTAATGCTTTGGCCTCAAGGCGAGACCAGCTACATAATTTTCTGGGCTCAGTGTGAAGTGCAAATGCAGGGCCCCTTACTTGAAATGTATTCAAAATTTTACTTTTACACTTACAATGACAGGAGAACATTAAACCAAGCATGGGGTCCTTCTGAGGGTGGTGCCCTGTGAGACTGTCCAAGTAGCACACCCATGAGGCTACGGGTCTGTGTTGCCTCTCCCAGAATCCCAGTGGGCTTGTGACCCTGGCAGAATGACGCAATGTGACTTCTGAGGAGTGATCATGAAAAGTGATACAAAGTCTATCTGGTTCTTTGTTGATACCCTTTTGGAGCCCTGAGCTGTCTTTATAAGCAATCTATCTGTCTCCAGGACACCATGCATGGAGGAAGCCCAGAATGACCCCTGTGGAGAGGCCACATGGAGAGACCCTGAGGCTACATGAAATGAAAAGAATGCCTGAGCAATCTCCTGCTACTATGGTGCCCCTGCAATTCCAGCTTCAATCACCATGGGGGACCACAATCACATGTGAAATTCATCAAGAACCATCCAGCTGAGCCCTTCCTGAAATTCCTGACCTACAGAAACCATGAAGAATAATAAAATAAGTGTTGTTCTTCTAAGTTACTAAGTTTTGGGGTGATGTGTTATGTAGTAATGGATAACTGGAACACTATCATTAAAACAAGGAATTAAAACAGCCAGTGACAGGAGCAGAAGTGATATAGCAGAATGAAAGGAACTGTGTCTGAATGTGTGAAACTTGTTTGGCTCCTGTCTCAATCAAACTAGCTTTAAGAGAATTTTAAGACAATAGGAAATATTTGAACTTGGACTGGGTATTAAGTGATATTAAGGAATAATTGTTCATCTTGTTAGATATGACCACAGCATGATGACTATGTTAAAAACAGTCTTTATAGATTTGAGATGCATACTGAAGTATTTACAAATGAAATAACATGACCTGGGATGTACTTAAAAGTGCCTCTGAAAGTGCCAAGATCATTCAATGGAGGGAAATGTAGTTTCTTAAGCAAATGGTGGTGGGACAATCATATTTCCACATGCATAAGAATAAAGTTGGATCCTTTTCTCACTCCATAGATGAAAATTAACTCAAAAATAGATCAATAATCTAGTTATAAGCACTAAATCTGTAAAACTATTAGAAAAAACAGACACATATATCTTTATGACCTTGGATTTGGTGATGGACTCTTAGATTTGACACCAAAACCACAAGCAACAGGAGATAGATAACTTGGACTTTATCAAAATTAAAAACATTTGTACATCAAAGTACATTATCGAGAAGGTGAAGAGTGGGAAAAATATTTGAAAATCATGTCTTTTAAAAGTTTAGTATCCAGTATAAAGAATTCTTGTAACTCAACAAGAAAGAGAGAAAAACTCAATCAAAAAATGGGCAAAAGACTTGAACAAATATTCCTCCAAAGACATACAAATGGCCAAGTAACATACGAAAGGATGCTCAACATCATTGGTCATTGAAGATATGCAAATTAAAACCACAATGAGACACCATTTCCCATCCGCTAGGATGACTGTAATGAAAATAATAATAATAATAAAGAGACTGAGCTGCTAAATCTCCTTATTGCCAAATTCAGACTTAAATTGAAGAAAGTAGGGAAAACCACTAGACCATTCAGGTATGACCTAAATCAAATCCCTTATGATTATACAGTAGAAGTGACAAATAGATTCAAGGGACTAGATCTGATAGAGTGCTTGTTGAACTATGGATGTAGGTTCGTGACATTGTACAGGAGACAGGGATCACGACCATTCCCAAGAAAAAGAAATGCAAAAAAGCAAAATGGCTGTCTGAGGAGGGCTTACAAAAAGCTGTGAAAAGAAGAGAAACAACAAACAAAGGAAAAAAGGAAGGATATACCCATTTGAATGCAGAGTTCCAAAGAATAGCAAGCAGAGATAAGAAAGCCTTCCTCAGCGATCAATGCAAAGAAATAGAGGAAAACAATGGAATGGGAAAGACTAGAGATCTCTTCAAGAAAATTTGAGATATCAAGGGAACATTTCACGCAAAGATGGGCTCAACAAAGGACAGAAATAGTATGGACCTAGTAGAAGCAGAAGATATTAAGAAGAGGTGGCAAGAATACACAGAAGAACTATACAAAAACGATCTTCATGACCCAAATAATCACGATGGTGTGATCATTCACCTAGAGCCAGACATCCTAGAATGTGAAGTAAAGTGGGCCTTAGAAAGCATCACTACGAACAAACTAGTGAAGGTGATGGAATTCCAGTTGAGCTAAATTCCAGTTGAGCTAATCCTAAAAGATGATGCTGTAAAAGTGCTACACTCAATATGCCAGCACATTTGGAAAACTCAGCAGTGGCCACAGGACTGGAAAAGGTCAGTTTTCATTCCAACCCCAAAGAAAGGCAATGCAAAGAATGCTCAAACTACATCACAATTACACTCATCTCACACACTAGTAAAGTAATGCTCAAAATTCTCCAAGCCAGGCTTCAACAGTACGTGAACTATGAACTTCCAAATGTTCAATCTGGTTTTAGAAAAGGCAGAGCAACCAGAGATCAAATTGCCAACATCCGCTGGATCATGGAAAAAGCAAGAGAGTTCCAGAAAAGCATCTATTTCTGCTTTATTGACTATGCCAAAGCCTTTGACTGTGTGGATCATCACAAACTGTGGAAAATTCTTCAAGAGATGGAAATACCAGACCACCGGACCTGCCTCCTGAGAAATCTGTATGCAGGTCAGGAAGCAATAGTTAGAACTGGACATGGAACAACAGACTGGTTCCAAATAGGGAAAGGAGTAAGTCAAGGCTGTATATTGTCACCCTGCTTATTTAACTTATATGCAGAGTACATAATGAGAAATGTTGGGCTGGAAGAAGCACAAGCTGGAATCAAGATTGCCAGGAGAAATATCAGCAACGTCAAATATGCAGATGACACCACCCTTATGGCAGAAAGTGAAGAGGAACTAAAAAGCCTCTTGATGAAAGTGAAAGAGGAGAGTGAAAAAGTTGGCTTAAAACTCAACATTCAGTAAACTAAGATCATGGCATCTGGTCCCATCATTTCATGGGAAATAGATGGAGAAACAGTGGAAACAGAGACAGACTTTACTTTTTGGGCTCCAATATCACTGCAGATGGTGACTGCAGCCATGAAATTAAAAGACACTTACTCCTTGGAAGAAAAGTTATGACCAACCTAGACAGCATATTAAAAAGCAGAGACATTACTTTGCCAAGCTGGTTCGTCTAGTCAAGGGTATGGTTTTTCCAGTGGTCATGTATGGATGTGATAGTTGGACTATAAAGAAAGCTGAGCACTGAAGAATTGATGCTTTTGAACATCAATTGGAGAAGTTGGAGAACTTTTTTGAACATCAGTTGGAGAAGTGGTGTTGGAGAAGACTCCTGAGAGTCCCTTGGACAGCAAGGAGATCCAACCAGCCCATCCTAAAGGAAATCAGTCCTGAATATTCATTGGAAGGATTGATGCTGAAGCTGATACTCCAATACTTTGGCCACCTGATTCTAAGAACTGACTCACTTGAAAAGACCCTGATGCTGGGAAAGATTGAAGGCAGGAGGAGAAGGGGACAACAGAGGATGAGATGGTTGGATGGCATCACTGACTCAATGGACATGAGTTTAAGTAAACTCTGGGAGTTGGTGATGAACAGGGAGGCCTGGCATGCTGCAGTCCATGGGGTTGCAAAGAGTCAGACAAGACTGAGCGACTGAACTGAACTGGGGTCATCAGAGAGCCCCGAGCTGAGTTCCCTGTGCTATACAGCAGATTCCCACTAACTATCTATTGTACACATGGTAGTGCATATATGTCAATCTCATAAATAAATAGAAGGAAGGGAGAGAGAAAGGGGGGAAGAAGAAAATAGCAAGCATTGGCCAGGATGTGCAGGAATTGGAATACTCATACTTTGCTTGCGGGAATATAAAATGGTGCAGCTGCTGTAGAAAAACATTTTGGCAATTCTTTGGAAAGTTAAACATGGAATTACCATATGATCAAGCAATTCGTATCCTAGGTATTGATATATATCCAAGAGAAATGAAAGCATATGTCCATACAGAAACTTTACATGAATGTTTATAGCAGCATTATTCATAATAGCCAAAAGGTGGAAACAGCCCAAATGTTCATCAGTAGATGAATGGGTAAGGAAATTTTGGTCTAGCATATAATGAAATATCTTCATCCATAAAAAGAAGTACTGATAAATGTTATAATTTGGATGAACCCTGAAAACATTATGCTACGTGAAAGAAGCCAGACACAAAAAGTCGCATATCATATGATTCTATTTACATGAAATACCCAGAAAAGGCAAATCCATAGAGACAGAAAGCAAATTAATGGTTGCCAGGGGTTGGTGGAGGGGGAAATGGGGAGTAATTGCTTAATGGACATAGAGTGTTCTTCTAGGATGATGAATACGTTCTGAAACTAACAGAGAGATGGTAGTTGCACAGCATTTTGACTGCACTAAATGGCACTGAATTGTATGTTTTAAAATTATTAACTATAGAATATTATTCCAATTTTAAAAAGAAGGAAATACTATCATGTGATCCACATGGCTGAACCTTGAGGACATTATGCTAAGTGAAATAAGCCAGTCACAAAAGGACAAATAATGTATGATTCCACTTACATAAGATACCTAGAGTGGTCAAAATTACAGGAACAGAAATAGAATGGTGGTTGCCAGAGCCTGGGGAGAGAAGGAAATGGGGAGTTGTTCAATGGGTATACAGTTTCAGTTTTAGTAGAAGAAAAAGTTCTAGAAATCTGTTACACAACGGTGTGACTGTAGTTTATAGTACTGATAAATACACTTAAAATGATGAAGAGAGTAAATTTTTTTAAATAATTTTACTTATTTTTGGCTGTGCTGAGTCTCTATTGCTGTACAGGGTTTTCTTTAGTTGTAGAGAGCAGGGGCTACCCTCTAGATGTGGTGTGAAGGCTTCTCAGTGCAGTGGCTTCTCTTGTTACAGAGCAAGGGCTCTAGGGTGTGCAGTTCCAGGTCTCTAGAGCACAGGCTCAATATTTGTGGCACATGGGCTTAGTCGCTCTGAGGCATATGGGATCTTCCTGGATCAGGGATCCAACACGTGTCTCCTGCATTGGCAGGCAGGTTCCTATTCACCGAGCCACCAGGGAAGCCCAAGAGTAAATTTTATATTATGTGTTTTATCACAAATAATTTTTAAATAAAAAACTGGTTAGCTGTATGTTACTCAAATTTAAGCTTAAAAAATACTACAGCAAAAAAAAAAAAATAATGGAGGCGTGGTGGTAGATGAAACTAGATTAGCAAAAAGCTGATAATTGCTGAGGTGGGTTAAGGGTATCTGAAGATTCATTATACTGGTCTTTCTTCTTTTGTGTATGTTGTATATAAAATTTTCTATAATGAAAACTCAAGAGAGAGACGGTGCTTGTAAAACTATATAATACATATTGTCTGGTTTCAGGAATTTCTCTAAAATTACTTTAAAAGTCTAGAGTAAATCATGCCCTGACAAACTGCCTACGTCTGCTGATTTGGCATGGACCAGTGGCAAAAAAACAGACTGCCAAGGAAAACAGCAAGTGTTGGGAACGCTGATGCCTAAGGGAACACACTCATATAATTGTTCTTATGTGATAATCTGCCTTTCAAAATGGCGTGCTATGCCCAACAGCTACTAAAAGTCCATAAAAGATCACCAAGAGAAGGAAAACGTGACAGTCAGAGAATTAATGCATAGGCAGCATTTATCAACTAAACATCTTACTAAAATGTATTGTCCTCATCCGTGACTACAGTTTCTGTGACACTCAGAATTATGTGTTAAACAAATGTACCGCCAGGGCTACCATACTGAATAGTGACAATTCTAGAGAACTCCAACCACATCCTAGGCTATGTGAGTGGCAGCCCCTAGGGACGTGGACGGACAACTTGTACAGTCCCACGCAAGTGGCCCGATGCTGTATTAACTCATTCTCCTCACTCCCCAGGGATATTTTGGTTGGGAAAAAAGTTATAAACAAATAAAATAAACAAAAACCCAGAGTCTTGGAGTGCTCAAATGAAGTCTTTTTTTAAAGCTTCTGTTATATTTCTTTACTTCATATAAGTGCTACTTTGCGGTTTTAAAAAATATTTTATGTATTGGTTGGTTTGGCTGTGTCAGATCTTCATAGCTGTGCACAGACTTCTCACCAATTAAGGTGTGGGATCTTAGTTCCCGGACCAGGGATTGAACCTGTGTCCCCTGCATTGGAAGGCCATCTTTAACCACTGGACCACACGAGAAGTCTCTCAGATGGAGTCTTAATCTAACAAAAACAAAGTTAGAATTTCTAATTACAAGTGAATAATGTCCATCTATAGATGACTGTATAAAGAAGATGTGGTACATATGTACAATGGAACACTCCTCAGTCATAAAAAGGAATGAAATCATGCCATTTGCAGTGACATGGAAGGACCTGGACGTTGTCATGCTAAGTGAAGTAAATCAGAAAGAGATAGACGACGTATATCACTTATATGTGGAATCTAAAGAATGATAAAATGAACTTATTTACAAAACAGAAACAGATTCACAGACATAGAAAACAAACTATGGTTACCAAAGGGGAAAGGTGGAGGGGAGGGATAAACTGCGAGTTTGGGATTGACAAGTATACACTGGGTTGTGTACTTAGTCGCTCAGTTATGTACACCTCTTTGCAGCCCATGGCTCCTCTGTCCATGGGGATTCTCCAGGCAAGAATACAGGACTGGGTTGTCATGCAGTCCTCCAGGGGATCTTCCCAACCCAGGGACCGAACCCAGGTATCCCACATTGCAGGTGGATTCTTTACTAACTGAGCCACCAGGTAAGCCCTACACACTACTGTATTTAAAATAAATAACCAACAAGGACCTACTGTATAGCATAGGGAACTCTGCTCAATATTCTCTAATAACCTAAATGGGAAAATAATTTGAGAAAGAATAGATATATGTATTGTTGTTCAGTCACTAAGTCATGTCCGACTCTTTGTAACCCCATGGACTGCAGCACACTAGGCCTCCCTGTCCCTCACTATCTCCTGGAGCTTGCCTAGGTTCATGACTATGAATACTGCCTTGTCGTGGTGAAGGGGCTTACGTAACTCAATGAAGCTATGAGCAAGTTAGACCTCTTACCTGAGAGAAGTTAGACCTCTCTCCTGATCCACAGACTTGTATAATACATCCAAGTGTCTACTCAACCAAACCTACCTGAATTTAGTAGAGGTGTGTTAAAATTAATCTGCCCCAAATAAACCTTCTCATCTCCCCCTACAATTGTTCCAGAGGCTTACATATCTCAGTGAATGGCAACTCTGTGTTTCCAGTTGTTCAGGCCCAAAACCTTGGAGGCAACCCTATATTTGTCTCACACCCTACATCCAGGCCATTAGCATATTCCGCTGTCTCTACCTTCTCTGCATAAGATCATTTCTCACCATCTCTGCTGCCAATACTCTGGTCCGAAGGGCCATCCTCTCTTACTTAGGTGCTCCTTGGGTCTTCTTGCTCGCAGTCACCACTCCTTCAGTTTGTTCACAGCATGGCAGCCAGTGCGGTGCTGTTCAAAGGAAAGTCAGACCACAGCAGTTTGCTCAAAACTCCACTGACCCCTCATTTCACTCAGCGAAAGCCAAAGTCCTGACAGGGGTTCATGCCCTCCAGTGACCATTCTGCCCTTCTCACTATCCTCATACGGGAACTTCTGGCTTGGCTTTCCTGCTGTTTCTCAAACAAGCCAGGCAGGCTCCAGCCTCCAAGCATTTGCCCTTGCTGTCCCTTCTGTCTGGAATGCTGTTACCTCAGACATCCTCGAGGCTCCCTCTCTTCCCAATTTCAGCCTTTGCTCAAATGCCACCTTCTCAGTGAGACCTTCTCTAAACACCCTATCTAAGCTTGCAACCCAGCTCCGCCCTCAGACTCCCTATTTTTTCTCTTCCCTGTTTTGTTTTCTTCCCAAAGCACCCTATTACCTATATATTTTCTTTAGTGTCGATCTTTTCCCAGCTCTGTGTGAGAAGAATTTTTGTCCTTTTTTTTTTTTTTTTCATCGCTTATATTCACAGCACCTAGAACAGTGCTTGGCACGTAGCAGGTGCTCAATAAATATTTGTCAAATGACTGAATAATGTCAAACTCCTGTTCAGCACAATTGTTTATAATATGAAGAAAGTGTGTGATCAGAAGACACGAAAGTATTGTTCTCATCCCTAAATATTGCTTTTTATACCACATTTTATAATAAAACTTGAGTCGTGTCCAACTCTTTGCAGCCCCATGGACCTAGCCTACCAGGCTCCTCCGTCCATGGGATTTTCCAGGCAAGAATACTGGAGTGGGTTGCCCTTGCCTTCTCCAGGGGATCTTCCCAACCCAAGGATTGAAGCCGGGTCTCCCACACTGTAGGCAGATGCTTTACCGTCTGAGCCACCGGGGAAGTCTCCTCTTATAATAAAACTTGAAAACACAGATATCTGAGCTTAGTATATTTTGTTCTTTTATACATATATTTTTAAAAGTCTTTGTGGAATTTGTTTCAATATTGCTTCTGTTTTATGTTTTGTGTGTTTTGGCCCTGAGGTATGTGGGATCAGAGATCAAAAGTGCACCCCCTGCATTGGAAGGCAAAGTTTTATAACCAGTGGGCCACCAGGGAAGTCCCTGTATTCTGTTCTTAATGAAATAAAAATAATTCAATCTTCTAAATGTGTTATCATAAGTATTTTGGTGTCTTATAAAATGTATAAAGCCTATGAATCAAATTGTAATCATTTCTTACAGCAATTAATCTCCCAGTAAAATGTTTTCGTTGTTTGATTTTCTACTTTAATTCAAATGAGCATTATCTTGAGCTCTTGGTGGAGTTCCAGCCACACATGATAATTTTAATTTTGGTCAAATACACTCGGGAAATTCTGCTTAGTCTATTATCTTGTGTGAAACTACTTCATCTCCTTGGTCCTTTACCAGATTTTCTGGACTGCTACCAGCTGGGTGACTTCAAATGGTCTCTTGTTCTTCTTCTGTTTTGCAAGTCAGCCTGAATTTCTCGTCAAGTGCTTGCTGTAGCATTTGCTTTTCTGCTAGTCTTAATAGTTAGAGAGCAATTTTTCCCCTCTTAGAAAATGTATTTTTTTGTATCTAAGCTTTAATGGCTATTGACTTTAGTTTCATATTTCTCATGAAATGGCTGGAAATGTCTAAAGGGTCAATATACTTGTTGGACTTCTTGTTCTCCCCACGTGAAAAGTTTTCAAGATTTTCTTTTTCTGTAATTATGACTGGTACTCCATTTGAAACTTTGGGTCTGGTGTCAGCCTAAATGTTAAATTCTTTCTTCATGTCCTCTTTGCAAAAATTAAAAATTTGAACAAACATATACATACAATTATGTATATATCATATTTGTGCATGTATTTATATTTTTGTATGTATACCTGTGGCGGATTCATTTTGATTTTTGGCAAAACTAATACAATTATGTAAAGTTTAAAAATAAAATAAAATTAAAAAATAAAAATAAACAACTTTACAGAAAAAAACAAACAAAATATATTTGAACAAATATATTTGTTCAAATATATTTGTTTTATTCAAAACAAATTTTGAATAATCTGTTAATTAGTATCGTGACTATATTAAAACATATTACACACACACACACACACACACACACACACACACACACACACACACCCACACACACACACAGGCTTCCCTGATGGCTCAGTGTTTAAAGGATCTGCCTGCATGCAGGAGACACAGGAGACCCTTGTATATGTGTGAATATGTATGTACATATATACAGAAACTCCGTGTATATACTTCCCATGCATATTTTTCTACTTTTGTTGTATATATGTATTATTCTTAAACAGTATGTGGTATCTTCCCCTCTTTCATGGCCCATCTTCTAAGGTAAAATAAGCTTCCACCTGCTTCTTCCTTTGTTTCTTAGCTACTTGCCACCTAAACTCTCATCTTTGCATGACACAATCTTCTCATCTGAAAGTAATCACCATATTCAATAACTTTTCCTCAGTCCTGATTACCTGACTCCACATTGTTCCTCATCCCCTCCCTCTTAAATCTCTTCTCTGAAGGCCTGGAATCTGTGACATGATGAAAAGATGGAACTCAGGGCAAGTATCCTGCTTTGGCACTTCCTATTTGCAGGCTAGTTTTCTTCCCAATATCTGGCTTCACGAATCCTAAGTGCATTTTTAGCTGGATGTTCTGCTGTTTCCTAAGGCGAACATGTCTGCTCCCGTAGCTTCTCTCTTTCTGTCAATGCAGGATCACCAGACATAAAATCTGACTCATCTCTGACTCCTTTCTTGACTTTACACCCACACTCTGTCAATCACCCAGCTTTGTGATTCTTTTTTTTTAATATTTGAATTTATGAAATCTTTCAAACACATAGGATGGAGCATAGAATAAACATCTATTTAATCACTGCTCAGTTCAGTTCAGTTCAGTCGCTCAGTCGTGTCTGACTCTTTACGACCCCATGGACTGCAGCATGCCAGGCCTCCCTGTCCATCACCAACTCCAGGAGTTTACTCAAACTCATGTCCATTGAGTCGGTGATGCCATCCAACCATCTCATCCTCTGTTGTCCCCTTCTCCTCCCGGCTTCAATCTTTCCCAGTATCAGGGTCTTGTCAAATGAGTCAGTTCTTCGCATCAGGAGGCCAAGGTATTGGAGTTTCAGCTTCAGCATCAGTCCTTCCAATGAATATTCAGGACTAATTTCCTTTAGTATGGACTGGTTGGATCTCCTTGCAGTCCAAGGGACTCTCAAGAGTCTTCTCCAACACCACAGTTCAAAAGCATCAATTCTTCAGTGCTCAGCTTTCTTTATAGTTCAATTCTCACATTCATACATGACTACTGGAAAAACCATAGCTTTGATTAGATGGACTTTTGTTGGCAAAGTAATGTCTCTGCTTTTTAATATGTTGTCTAAGTTGGTCATAACTTTTCTTCCAAGGAATAAGTGTCTTTTAATTTCATGGCTGCAGTCACCATCTGCAGTGATTTTGGAGCCCATGACATATATTAATATTTTTCCATATGGGCTTCAGAGGTTTTCTTTTAAAAGTTTTTTCTAGCTTTATTGATATAATTGACATATATCTCTGTATAAGTTTAATGTGTACAGCATAATGACTTGATGCACTTATATTGTGGAATAATTACCACAATAAGTTGTTATCTCATATAGTTACAAATGTAACTCATATAGTTACAAGTCTTTTTCAGAGTTTTTCAAGAAATAAGATATTATTAATACATTTCAGATCTACTTTATACCTCTCTCCTCAATCCTATTTCCCACTCCCTTACAGGTAACCACTACGTAAATTCCAGGTATAACTTCCCATTCAAGGCTTTATACTTTTACTACGTATGCATTGGGGTTGCAAAGAGTTGGACACGACTGAGTGACTGAGCATACCCCTATGCATTTTTCCATTAATAATATATGGTATTGTTTTGTGTATTTAAACATTTTTACATATATGGTGTATTGTACATACAACTTGGTTTTGTAATTCAACATAATGATTTTGATTGTTATCCATATTAATACATTTATATCTAGTTCATTCCTTTAAACTGCTATACCCTATTCCATTGTATGAATATACTACAATTTATGTACCCATTTTCCTTTTCACTTGTAGGTTATTTCCAATTTTTCAGCATCAAGAGTGATACTGGATGAGCATTCTTGTACACGTCTCCTTGGGTACCTATGTAAAGTTTCTCTGGAGTCTGTATAGCCAAGACTGTCCTCACCTTTCCCCTAAACTAGCACATTGTCCTTCCAAGTGGTGGTACAGTCTTGCACAAGCTATTAATGAAAATTTCCCTTTCTCTTCATTCTCATTTCTATTTGGAATTTTCAGACTTTCTTCCAAAAGCATTAACATTCTGTTTTCATATTTGTGCTCAGTCGCTGAGTCATGTCCGACTCTTTACAACCCCATGAACTATAGCCCACCAGGCTCCTCTCTCCATGGAATTTTCCAGGCAAGAAAACTGGACTGGGTTGCCCTTTCCTCATTTAGGGCATCTTGCCCACTCAGGGATTGAACCCGTGTCTCTTGTGTATCCTGCATTGGCAAGTTGATTCTTTACCACTAGTGCCACCTGGTTTTCATATTTGAGTATTTCATTAGCCTGGGATTTATTTTTTGTGAATGGTGTGTGGTAGTGATATTGTAAATCTCTTTCAATCTGAACAACCATTTGTTCTAGCATCACTTAGTAAACAGTCTCATCCTCTCTTATATTTCAATTCACTTCTGTCATATACCACTTTTCCATATATGAATGAGTCTTTTCTGGTTTCTCTGTTCCAATCCATTGAACATCTTATCGTCCTTCTGCCATTAGCACAATGTCTTCATTGCTATGTCTATAATGTCATCCAATCTCATAAGGGAAATACTCTCATATTGTTCTCCTTCAAAATGTGTTGGTTATTGGCACTTTTACATATGAATTAGAGAATTAACCTATCAAATTTCACATAAACACAAAAACCTCTGGGAATTTTTATTGCAATTGTATTGAATTTATAGATCAATCGGGGAAAATTGATCTCTTTATGATATTGAATCTTCCCATTACTGAACTTGATACACTTCTCTCTTTAGTAATGTCATCTTGTCCTATTGTGAGTATGATTATTTATTTTCTTTTTATATTGATCTTGTATCCAGTAATCTTGCTGATTTCTCATATGAAATCTAATAGTTGGTGGATTATCTTAGATTTTCAATAAGTGGACAATCATATCATTTGCCAGTAAGAATAGCTTTGTCTCGTCCTTTCTAATTCTTATGCTTCTTTTGTTTCTTTCTTATTGGATTGACTAGATTGTCCAGTACAATGCTGGATAGCAGGTGCAATTTCTTTTTTTATTATATTTTTAATATATCAATAAGAATGCTTCAAAAATATTATGAACACTGAGGATTATATAAAAGATTTTTGGTAGATACCTCTATCAATTTAAGAATGTTACCTTCTATTCCCTGGTAGCTCAGTCGGTAAAGAATCTGCCTGCAGTGCAGGAGACCAGGGTTCAATCCCTGGGTTGGGAAGATCCCCTGGAGAACGAAATGGCAACCCACTCCAGTATTCTTGCATGGAGAATCTCATGGACAGAGGAGCTTGGGGGGCTACAGTCCATGGGGTCTCAAGAGTTGGACATGACTTAGTGACCAAACCACCACCACCACCTTCTATTCCAAGCTTGCTAAAATTTTTGTGTATCGCCTCTTTCTAAACAGAGATTAAATCATGTGTTGCCTCTTTGTAAACAGATTAAATCATTATTAACAATATTTTATTGTAATGGAGAGTTTATTTTAGAGGCAGATCAAAATTATGGGAGAAACTATTCATATTCTCTGACCCAGCTATCTACGTCTACACAGAGGCAGAGCATTTGGATCCCAAAGACATAAGCCCCTCATCATTGGAGTCACCTAAATGTTACGTGTAATTCTTAGGAGTCAAGAGAGAACTTTTGAATGTCTTAAGAATCCAAATGTATATAATGGGCAAAGAGAAGAGTCCAAATGACATTCCTGCCATTACTGGTAGGTGCTGGTTTTTAGTGACAGGGATATGCTGAAAGGAAGGCATTGAAAGGGCTGAGCACTGTCAGGCAATGGAAGAGAGAAACTGACTATATTGACAAAGTTTTTTGAGAAAGAAACTCCTGGTATTTTTCAACAAATCCTACTAGGAAAATGGGTTAACTATTTAAAAAGATCTATAATCACTCCCACTCCATACACATTGAAAAATTAAAAAAAAAATCAAACCGCAAAAATCTTGAAGAAAAGGTAAATGAATATTGGCTATCTAGATAGGGGAAATTGTTCTATGTTAAAACAAGAGACTGGATCATGTAAAACCTCTGTAAATAAAGGGATCATGACTTACAAGATCAACAATAAGCTAGGCACAGAAATAATATATTTATTGTATGAAGAACTGATGCTCTCTTTGATAAGAAACACAGAAAGATTGATGTGTTCACAAAGTGGGAGATAAAAATAATGAAGGATTAAAAGCCTGTTCAGCCTCACTAAAAATCAAAGAGAGGCAAATTAAAACAATTGTTAAATATCATTTATTGGTTATCAAATCAGCAAACTTTTTCTTGAAGTGTGACTATTGGTAAGTTAGAAACTCCTGTTCATTGTTGGTGCTTGAGTTTGCTATAGCAATGTGACAGTGTGGTGGGTGTTAGAAATATGCACTCATGGCTGCCGATCATCTTTTGAACACCATTTCTATTAGGGTTGCCAAATTTAGCAAAGAAAAATATGAGAGCCTGGTTAAGTTCAAATTTCAGATAAACAACAAATAATTTTTAATATAAGTATATTCCAAACATTTATGGGATATACTGGTTCTTAAAAATTATTTGTTGTTTATCTGCAATTCACACTTAACCATCTTGTATTTTATCTGGCAACGTTCTATACTTGTGGGAATTCCAGGTTTATAAGGCCCATCTCATATTCTATGTCCTTTGCAGTTAGCCTGCAAGCATATGACCTCAGCTTTGCTTTCAGAAGACTTAGACTCTACAGTAAGGATGATAATTAAATCCAGCTCTGCATAGAGCTTCCATTCTTGCTGACATTGGTGATGAAAAGTGAGGTTCTGCTTTTTTGTGTGTGTGTGCTGGTGACAGTGCAGGGCAGGGGGATGTTTTACAGTGATGTTCAAGGCCACCACATACGTACAACTTTGAAATGTGCTATTTACTTAGATTATGATATCTTTTTCATCAAGCTTGTTCTGTGACCTGGCTTGGAGCGTCATTTCTGGCCATTTAGCCTTGATTATTCAGTCCTCCCAACAATTCTGTGAATGATTCAATATCCTTTAATAAATTCATTTTCTGCTTAATCTTCCAGAGTCAGCTTCTGTTGCTTTCAACTAAGAAACCTGACTGACAGACAATAAGTATCAAGAGCCTCAAAAATGTGCATATCCCTGAGTGAAATCAGCCAGTCACAAAAGGACAGATATTGTGTAAGTCCATTTATATAAGGCTCTTAGAGGAAGTATATTCATAGAAAAAGTAGAGTGTTTGCCAGGGGCTGGAGGGAGCAGGGAGTAGAGAGTTAGTATTTAATAGGGACAAGGTTTCAGTCTGGGAAGATGAAAAATTCCTGGAGATGTATGGAGGTGATCATTACACAACAATGTGTATTACTTAATGCCACTGAACTGGATGCTTAAAAATGGGTAAAACGGTGCACTTTACATTATGTATATTTTACCTTGATAAGGAAAACGCTTACAATAACCTAAGCCAGAATAAATGTATACAATATATATCTAATATATTAGTAATATATCTAAATATATACAAAATATATGAAAGCTCACATTCCTGCAGGGGAAAAAATATGCATGTCCTTTGAGTCCCCATTCTAAAATGTTTACTTAAGTGCAGGCTACACTGTGGAAAAAAATTGTATACAAAAGTGTTTAGCCAAGTGTTATTGAAGAAAACTTAAACTCTGGAAACAATCTAAACCTCTAATATTAAGAAAATGGTTGAGTAAATGATGGCATATTTAGATATCAGGACACTCTGCAATCATTAAACAGAATCATTTAAGGAATATTTAGGGTCATGGGAAAATGCTATCATAATAAGTGACAAAAATCAAGATAAAATTTACATGTGTGGTATGATCACTATTGTGTTAAAAAAAAAAAAAGAGTGAAAAAAATATAGCTGGAAGAAAACAAGTCAAAATGGAACAAAAATGTAGCCTTGGAGAAGGGTCCTGGTTCCCCCTCCAGGGACATACATAACAATATCTTTGAGCTGTTTTGCAGATACTGAAAACCCCACCAGGTGGGAGAAGGTAACTGTATGCTTCCCACAAGCACAGTCTTAGATCCCAAATCAGTTGGAACCAGAGAGTTGATGACGCTGATTCCCACTTATTTCACCACCAACCAACCAGAAGAATGTCCCTGAGCGGTTCACGTCCTCTTTGAATCACTACCATAAGACTCCTCTACCCACTCCAGGTCTGGACACATAGTTTTGAGGGCATTAACCCTCTATGGCCCCCTTTGTCTGGGAAAGCAACAAAACTATCCTTTTCTACTTCAAAAAAAAAAAAAAAAAGTTTGCCAACTTCAGGTTGCTCTGGGTCATCAGCTTATTTTCCCCCCTACTTTTAAAATACTTTTCCATTTGTTACACAATGAATAAGAATTGCTTTTGTAACCATAAAAAGAAGCCTTTTCTCTAAACTTATTGGACAACCTATACCCCACCAGGCAGGCTCATGTCCATTGTGCAAACACACTGGATGATTTCTTTTGGGGCAAGGACTGTGCAGGCATAGGATTTCAGAGTGACATCTCAAGGCAGGGAATGGGGGCAGAAATGCAAAAGTGCTCACTGCTTCTCTCAATACCATTCACTACAGAGCTCCTGGAAAAATACCCCAAGTGCCTCGGAGTAATAGCTCACTTTTGTTGGTTCTGATTGTTTGGTTTTTACATGCTTAGGATTTGCTTCTGGTATTCCTTTTGGGGAATGCCTCCTGTATAAGGTGGCAAAGTCTAGCCAGGCAGATCTAGAGATTATAATTTGATGAACAGCTCCAGCATAAGGATGAAGAGGCCTGTTTCTCACACAGAGACAGGTGAGCCTACGAAAGAGGGGGGCAGGGTGGAGAAGCGGTCGTATGCAAAGCAACAAAGTGCGTCTTCTCAAGTACCCATCTGACTGTGTGTTGTGCCCTGTTCAGTCGCTCAGTCATGTCCGACTCTTTGCGACCCCATGGACTGGAGCTCACCAGGCTCCTCTGTCCATGGGATTTCCCAGGCAAGAATACTGGAGTGTGTTGCCATGCCTTCCTCCAGGGTCCATTTGGCTAGCTCAGGAGTAATTTTAAATAGTATTTTTATATGACAACAAACTTGAATATATTATGGAGCTAAAAGCAAAAAATGCCTGGATTTTTAAAGTAAAACCCAAGACTTCAATGAAATCTTATGCTCACAGGATTTATATGCCCCTGCACAGAACATCTCTGTGCTCAGAGCCCTCAGGTGGGGTTTAACTGAAAATAAGGCCCATTTTATTTAACAACTCCAGATTTATTCAATGTGACTAAGTAAATGCATGATAGTCATTTCTTTTTTCCCCTCAAAGCTTGTGCAAGTTTTTCCTCCTTTGCTTACTTGGTTTATGTCCTGGAGTGTTTGCACAAAACTGGCTAATGTGTTATTTCTGTTCAACTTCATCTGAATCCAGTGTCCTCAGAGGGACGTTCCTTATCAAAGCTTCCAGATATATTCCGTGATTGCAGAGTCAGCCCTGAAGTCCAGCTTGTAGGTTCCTCTTTTAGAATCTCTTAAACAAACCATTGTCCTTTTGTAATAGTTTCTTCCAAGTCTTAACAGAGATCTCTGTTCTCTCAAGTGATCGCAGGACATTTTTGACTGAATTGTGAACACTCTGATATTCTAGAAAGAGAAATGGGTCATGTGAAAACTCTAATGGAACACACAGAGATCCATTTATTCATCTATTATTTCAATGACATTTATTAAGCATCTACTATGTACTAGGTACTGTTCTAGATGCTGGAGTCTCAACGATGAGCCAAATTTGACACCATCTTACCCAGAGCAAGAGAGAGACCTGAGTTAAATAAGCACAAATACATGGATACTTATCATAAGAATAAATAAACAGGTCTTCTCAGCCACCTCAACTCTGCTCTGGTGTGTGAACAAGGATGTCTAGAATACTGGCTCATTATTCTCATCTCTCCCACCTCCTTATTATAGAATTATACATCCGCACCCTTTGCCATGCAACTTTGCAGTGCATTCCACCCAGTAGAGTAGATGGAGTATATTTCTTCATCCTATCTACTTTGGGTTTGAGCATGCGACCTACTTTGATCAAGGGTTCTATTTGGCCATATTTGTGGGCCAAAGTGATAGTGTATCAGTTCTGAACAGAGACTTTACCATCTTACAGAAAAACTGGAATGAACATTTTGGCCAACCCAATACTTTTGCTTCTGTCTTGTGCTCTTGCCAGCCACTAAAAGATGACTGTCTACAGGTAGCTGCTCCTCTTTGGCTTGGATCCTGAATGGACAAGCAGACCTCAGAGGCCAGGCTAGTCAGTCCCAGTAGACCAAAACCAGCCTACAGAACCATGAACAAGAGATAAAGATTTGTTGTTGTATCTGGAATTTGAAGGGTTGTTATTGTAGCAAAATCTGACAGGTCATCAGGTTATGGATAGTTATTTGAGTACCTATTATATGCGAGGCTCTGGGCTAGGGGTTGGCTTTAAGTGGTTAACAAACCCAGACACTCTTCTCATGAAAATCACAGATAACCCTTTTTGTTTGGCTGCCATATTTTTTCTTATTATTTTTTATTTTCTCTTTAAAGTGGGGCCAGTAAAATATGCTAAAAATATGTCTGAAACCTCAATATTACTGATCTGGTCTTGAGTTTCTACCTTCCACTAACCCCTCAACTTAATTGGGCTCCTAGAATGGAGGTATTACCATCACATTTTCATTTCCAATGACATGGAAAATCTGTCTCTCTTGGGGGAAAAAAGGTTTCCTTGCCAGTGTCTGGGAATTGAAAAAGATTGGAAACTACTCTTATTTTAAAATTCTGTCTTAAGTTATGAAAATCTTTCCAGTAATTTAGTGCCTTTAAAGTGTTTCGTAGATGTAAGCAGAGTATGCCTTATGGCCTGGCTGTTTTGTATCCAAAAGCATGCAAGGTAGAGGTCTCCTAAGCTTAGCTCTGTGAGGAGAGATTCATCAATCACAAAGCTTTGATAGAACTGATAGGGCCCCTGCTAAAAAATGACAAATTCATTTAAAATTTACAGCAAAGGAGGGATTCCTGGTGGTCCAGCAGTTAGGACTCCATGCTTCCACTGCAGAGGGCTCAGCTTTGACCCCCTGGTCGGGGAACTAAGATCCCACAAGCAAAGGATACTCAAAGAGTTATTTACGTCATCCTATTTAACCTTCCCAACACTCATAGGGTTTAAGTCTTCATTGAAGGCATTACTGAGCACCTGCTATGTGCCAGATATTATTCCAGAACCTTCTGGCATATCATTAAACAAAATAGATAACAATCCCTGATTTCAGGGGCAATGAGGGAAGACAGAAAAGAAACTATTATGATATTAAATAAATAAATAATATTCTTCAGTTTGGTTTCAGTTCAGTCATTCAGTCATGTCCGACTCTTTGCGACCCCATTAACTGCAGCACGCCAGCCTCCCTGTCCATCACCAACTCCCGGAGTTCACCCAAACTCATGTCCATTGAGTCAGTGATGCCATCCAACCATCTCATCCTCTGTCTTCCCCTTCTCCTCCTGCCCCCAATCCCTTCCAGCCTTTTCCAATGAGTCAGCTCTTCGCATGAGGCGGCCAAAGTATTGGAGTTTCAGTGTCAACATCAGTCCTTCCAATGAACACCCAGGACTGATCTCCTTCACAATGGACTGGTTGGATCTCCTTGCAGTCCAAGGGACTCTCAAGAGTCTTCTCCAACACCACAATTCAAAAGCATCAATTCTTTGGTGCTTAGCTTTCTTCACAGTCCAACTCTCACATCCATACATGACTACTGGAAAAACCATAGCCTTGACTAGACAGACCTTTGTTGGCAAAGTAATGTCTCTGCTTTTTAATATGGTGTCTAGGTTGGTCATAACTTTCCTTCTAAGGAGTAGGTGTTTTTTAATTTCATGGCTGCAATCACCATCTGCAGTGATTTTGGAGCCCAGAAAAATAAAGTCAGCCACTGTTTCCACTGTTTCCCCATCTATTTGCCATGAAGTGATGGGATCAGAGGTGAGAGAAGGTAAGAGAAACCCAAGGTAAGAGAAACCCAAGTAAGATGGTAGGTGTTGCGAGAGGCATCAGAGGGCAGACACACAAACCATAATTACAGAAAACTAGTCAGTCTAATGGGAGAAGGCAGTGGCACCCCACTCCAGTACTCTTGCCTGGAAAATCCCATGGGCGGAGGAGCCTGGTAGGCTGCAGTCCATGGGGTCGCTAAGAGTCGGACACGACTGAGTGACTTCACTTTCACTTTTCACTTTCATGCATTGGAGAAGGAAATAGCAATCCACTCCAGTGTTCTTGCCTGGAGAATCCCAGGGACGGGGGAGCCTGGTGGGCTGCCATCTATGGGGTTGCACAGAGTCAGACACAACTGAAGTGACTTAGCTTAGCTTAGTCAATCTAATCACACTAGGACCACAGCTTTGTCTAACTCAATGAAACTAAGCCATGCCATGTGGGGCCACACAAGACAGGCGGGTCATGGTGGAGAGGTCTGACAGAATGTGGTCCACTGGAGAAGGGAATGGCAAACCACTTCAGTATTCTTGCCTTGAGAACCCCATGAACAGTATGAAAAGGCAAAATGATAGGATATTGAAAGAGGAACTCCATGGGTCGGTAGGTGCCCAATATGCTACTGGAGATCAGTGGAGAAATAACTCCAGAAAGAATGAAGGGATGGAGCCAAAGTAAAAACAATACCCAGTTGTGGATGTGACTGGTGATAAAAGCAAGGTCCGATGTTGTAAAGAGCAACATTGCATAGGAACCTGGAATGTTAGGTCCAAGAATCAAGGCAAATTGGAAGTAGTCAAACAGGAGGTGGCAAGAGTGAACATTGACATTCTAGGAATCAGCAAACTGAAATGGACTGGAATGGGTGAATTTAACTCAGATAACCATTATATCAACTACTGTGGGCAGGAATCCCTTAGAAGAAATGGAGTAGCCATCATGGTCAACAAAAGAGTCCGAAATGCAGTACTTAGATGCAATCTCAAAAACTACAGAATGATCTCTGTTCGTTTCCAAGGCAAACCATTCAATATCACAGTAATCCAAGTCTATGCCCCAACCAGTAACACTGAAGAAGCTGAAGTTGAATGATTCTATGAAGACCTCCAAGACATTTTAGAACTAACACCTAAAAAAGATGTCCTTTTCATTATAGGGGACTGGAATGCAAAAGAAGGACGTCAAGAAACACCTGGGGTAACAGGCAAATTTGGCCTTGGAATATGGAATGAAGCAAGGCAAAGGCTAATAGAGTTTTGCCAAGAGAACGCACTGGTCAGAGCAAAAACCCTCTTCCAACAACACAAGAGAAGACTCTACACATGGACATCACCAGATGGTCAACAGTGAAATCAGGTTGATTATATTCTTTGCAGCCAAAGATGGAGAAGCTCTATACAGTAAGCAAAAACAAGACTGGGAGCTGACTGTGGCTCAGATCATGAACTCCTTATTGCCAAATTCAGACTTAAATTGAAGAAAGTAGGGAAAACCACTAGACCATTCAAGTATGACCTAAATCAAATCCCTTATGCTTATACAGTGGAAGTGAGAAATAGATTTAAGGGACTAGATCTGATAGAGTGCCTGATGAACTATGGAATGAGGTTCATGACATTGTACAGGAGACAGGGATCAAGACCATCCCCATGGAAAAGAAATGCACAAAAGCAAACTGGCTGTCTGGGGAAGCCTTACAAATAGCTGTGAAAAGAAGAGAAGTGAAAAGCAAAGGAGAAAAGGGAAGATATAAGCATCTGAATGCAGAATTCCAAAGAACAGCAAGGAGAGATAAGAAAGCCTTCTTCAGTGATCAATGCAAAGAAATAGAGGAAAACAACAGAATGGGAAAGACTAGAGATCTCTTCAAGAAAATTAGAGATACCAAGGGAACATTTCATGCAAATATGGGCTTGATAAGGGACAGAAATGGCAGGGACCTAACAGAAGCAGAAGATATTAAGAAGAGGTGGCAAGAATACACAGAAGAACTGTACAAAAAAGATCTTCATGACCCAGATAATCACGATGATGTGATCACTTACTTAGAGCCAGACATCCTGGAATGTGAAGTCAAGTGGGCCTTAGAAAGCATCACTACAAACAAAGCTAGTGGAGGTGATGGAATTCCAGTTGAGCTATTTCAAATCCTGAAAGATGATGCTGTGAAAGTGCTGCATTCAATATGCCAGAAAATTTGGAAAACTCAGCAGTGGCCACAGGACTGGAAAAGGTCAGTTTTCATTCCAATCCCAAAGAAAGGCAATGCCAAAGAATGCTCAAACTACCGCATGATTGCACTCATCTCACATGCTAGTAAAGTAATGCTCAAAATTCTCCAAGCCAGGCTTCAGCAATACGTGAACCGTGAACTTCCAGATGTTCAAGCTGGTTTTAGAAAAGGCAGAGGAACCAGAGATCAAATTGCCAACATCCGCTGGATCATCAAAAAGCAAGAGAGTTCCAGAAAAACATCTATTTCTGCTTTATTGACTATGCCAAAGCCTTTGACTGTGTGGATCACAATAAACTGTGGAAAATTCTGAAAGAGATGGGAATACCAGACCACCTGAACTGCCTCTTGAGAAACGTGCATGCAGGTCAGGAAGCAACAGTTAGAACTGGACATGGAACAACAGACTGGTTCCAAATAGGAAAAGGAGTATGTCAAGGCTGTATATTGTCACCCTGGTTATTTAACTTAGATGCAGAGTACCTCATGAGAAACACTGGGCTGGAAGAAACACAAGCTAGAATCAAGATTGCCAAGAGAAATATCAATAACCTCAGATATGCAGATGATACCACCCTTATGGCAGAAAGTGAAGAAGAACTAAAAAGCTTCTTGATGAAAGTAAAAGAGGAGAGTGAAAAAGTTGGCTTAAAGCTCAACATTCAGAAAACGAAGATCATGGCATCTGGTCCCATCACTTCATGGGAAATAGATGGGGAAACAGTGGAAACAGTGTCAGACTTTATTTTTGGGGGCTCCAAAGTCCCTGCAGATGGTGCTTGCAGCCATGAGATTAAAAGACACTTACTCCTTGGAAGGAAAGTTATGACCAACCTAGATAGCATATTCAAAAGCAGAGACATTACTTTGCCAACTAAGGTCCGTCTAGTCAAGGCTATGGTTTTTCCAGTGGTTTTTATGGATGTGAGAGTTGGACTGTGAAGAAAGCTGAGTGCTGAAGAATTGATGCTTTTGAACTGTGGTGTTGGAGAAGACTCTTGAGAGTCCCTTGGACTGCAAGGAGATCCTACCAGTCTATTCTAAAGGAGATCAGTCCTGGGTGTTCTTTGGAAGGAATGATGCTAAAGCTGAAACACCAGTACTTTGGCCACCTCATGCGAAGAGTTGACTCATTGGAAAAGACTCTGATGCTGGGAGGGATTGGGGGCAGGAGAAGAAGGGGACGACAGAGGATGAGATGGTTGGATGGCATCACCAACTCGATGGACATGAGTTTGGGTGAACTCCAGGAGTTGGTGATGGACAGGGAGGCCTGGCGTGCTGCAATTCCTGGGGTCGCAAAGAGTCGGACGTGACTGAGCGAATGAACTGAACTGAACTGAAGTGATGGGACAAGATGCCATGATCTTAGTTTTTTGAAAGTTGAGCTTTAAGCCAACTTTTTCACTCTCCTCTTTTACTTTCATCAAGAAGCTTTTTAGTTCTTCTTCACTTTCTGCCATAAGGGTGGTGTCATCTGCATATCTGAGGTTATTGATATTTCTCCCGGCAATCTTGATTCTAGCTTGCGCTTCATCCAGCCCAGTGTTTCTCATGATGTATTCTGCATCTAAGTTAAATAAGCAGGGTGACAATATACAGGCTTGACATACTCCTTTTCCTATTTGGAACCAGTCTGTTGTTCCATGTCCAGTTCTAACTGTTGCTTCCTGACCTGCATACAGATTTCTTAAGAGGCAGCTCAAGTGGTCTGGTATTCCCATCTCTTTCAGAATTTTCCACAGTTTATTGTGATCCACACAGTCAAAGGCTTTGGCATAGTCAATAAAGCAGAAATAGATGTTTTTCTGGAACTCTCTTGCTTTTTGATGATCCAGCGGATGTTGGCAATTTGATCACTGGTTCCTCTGCCTTTTCTAAAACCAGCTTGAACATCTGGAAGTTCACGGTTCACGTATTGCTGAAGCCTGGCTTGGAGAATTTTGAGCATTAATTTACTAGCATGTGAGATGAGTGCAATCATGTGGTAGTTTGAGCATTCCTTGGCATTGCCTTTCTTTGGGATTGGAATGAAAACTGACATTTTCCAGTCCTGTGGCCACTGCTGAGTTTTCCAAATTTTCTGGCATGTTGAGTGCAGCACTTTCACAGCATCATCTTTCAGGATTTGAAATAGCTCAACTGGAATTCCATCACCTCCACTAGCTTTGTTTGTAGTGATGCTTTCTAAGGCCCGCTTGACTTCACATTCTAGGATGTCTGGCTCTAGGTGAGTGATCACATCATCATGATTATCTGGGTCATGAAGATCTTTTTTGTACAGTTCTTCTGTGTATTCTTGCCACCTCTTCTTAATATCTTCTGCTTCTGTTAGGTCCCTACCATTTCTGTCCTTTATTGAGCCCATATTTGCATGAAATGTTCCCTTGGTATCTCTAATTTTCTTGAAGAGATCTCTAGTCTTTCCCATTCTAGGATATCATAATTACCATGTAAAAAGAAAAATATGACTAAGTACGATTATCTTCTTTGGGAATGAGTTGCTAGTATCAGACGTGGGTTCAAATCTCAGCGCTACCACTTAATAACTAGGTGATCTTGGGCAAGTTATTTAACTTCTTGGAGCCTTAGTTTTCTCATCTATATAGGCAGGGTAAAACCTCCCCTGGAATACTGTTTTGAGGACTGAGTTAACGCAGGTACAATACTTCCCACTTTGACCCATGGTAAGCAACAAGGATTGGTAGCTGCCCCTGTTGAGAAGTCATATATGTTGCCTGAGATCTGAAGGGCATGATCAGGATTTGCAACCGTAGTTTTTAAGCTTGTAAACTGAGAAATCTCAAAATTACAGAAAAGTTTCAAGAATGGTACAGAGAATACCTCTGATTACTGTTATAACGCATGCTCTCTCTGTGTATACACATTCATTTTTTCTGAACCATTTGAGAATGTCACATAATTTATGAACGATTTAAAGTGTCAGTTGCTCAGTCATGTCCAACTCTTTGTGACTCCCTGGATTGTAGCCCTCAGGCTCCTCTGATCATGGGACTTTCCCGGCAAGAATACTGTAGTGGGGTGCCATTCCCTTCTCCAGGGATATCTTCCGACCCAGGGTCTTAACCCAGGTATGCCACATTGCAAGCAAATTATTTACTTTCTGAGCCACCAGGGAAGTTTATGACCAATTACTCCTAAATATTTCAGCATGTATTTCATAAGAATAGGGATATTCTTTTATATGACCACAGTATAGTTATCAACTTCAGTAAATTTAATATTGATACAATTTTATGTGATCTACCATCTTATTCCAATTTTGTCAATTGACCAATAATGTCCTTTATAGCATGATCCTCCCATACAGGGTCCAGTCTAAGATCATGTATACATTTAATGGTCATGTCTCTTTAATCTCTTTAATCTGGAGATATTTCCGTAGACTTTGTCTTTTATGATATTGATATTCTCAAGGAGTACAGTCCTCGCTCTCCTCTTTATTTTTTCAATAGAATGTTCCTTATTTGAGGTTTGTTTGACATTCAGGTTTGACATTCTCAACTGAGATACTACAAAGGCAATGCTGGGTACTTCTCAGGGTGTCACATCTGGAGACACCCTGGTGATGTTAATTTTATCACTTGGTCAAGATGTTATTCAATTTCCTCACTGTATAGTTTTTTTTTTTTTTTTTTACTATGCAATTAACAAGCAATTTGTGGGGTAATACTTTAAGACCATGCAACTATCCTACTGCTAATCAAAGTCATTGTTGACTCTGACCAATACTTAACATGATGTTGATTTTCCAACTCAAGTACTTCTTTTGCCTTCACCATTGCATACTCTAAACAAGATCCCTTCACGTTCCTCCATTTATATGTGTATGTATGTGTTTCTATCTATTATTGGTATGGACTCATGGCTTTCTGTTTTTTCAGGGTTTCATATTTCATTACCATACTTATTTTGCTTCTCAATTTGTCAGAGATTTGGCCTATGGCCCTTTCAAGCTGGTTCCTGTTCTTGTGACATACTCCTATCATTTATTTTGAGCATTTCCTTAATTTATGGAATAACAGCATGTTCCAGGACCATCTTGTGCCTACCTTGTCTAGCCCTGAAATCAACCATCTCTCTAAGTTCTGTGTAATAAGATCTTTTGATTCTAGCTTGGGGCTCTTTCTGTCACACCACAGCTAGTTCAGCCCTGCAAAGACCATGGCTACATTTGGGGGATTTGCATGGAAAGACACATCTCTGGGGTACAGGATAATTCCTGGGGAGTTATGGGAAACAAAGCTGATTACAAAGTTGTCCAGAGTGTAGAATTTTTTGTGGTAAGCAAATGGAAATCAATGAAGGTTTCTAATCAAAATTCTTGATTGGAAATCCCAGTAAAAAGAAGGGGGAAGGAGTGAGCTTTAAGACTGATTTAGTAAAGATTGAATTTCTTAGCTGGGGATAGGCAGTATGAACAAGGCAAGTATATACTTGATTTCCTTACATTGAATAAAAAGAAAATTATGTAAATTACTTCTCAAAATTTCTTCGTGTAATATAGGAGCACAATCGTTAAGAGAAATGAAACCAGCAGAAATTCCAATTTCATTTTTGTCCATGTAACATGTTCCTTCCGCCAATTTTTTTTTAAGCACCATCTCCTTTCTCTGGCTGCCCTCTAGTGGAAGTGAACTGAAATTACACAATGGCCTAAAACCACTTATATGTAGAGTACATCATGAGAAACGCTGGGCTGGAAGAAGCACAAGCTGGAATCAAGATTGCTGGGAGAAATATCAATAACCTCAGATATGCAGATGATACCACCCTTATGGCAGAAAGTGAAGAGGAACTAAAAGCTTCTTGATGAAAGTGAAAGAGGAGAGTGAAAAAGTTTGCTTAAAGCTCAACATTCAGAAAACTAAGATCATGGCATGTGATCCCATCACTTCATGGGAAAAAGATGGGGAAACAGTGGAAACAGTGTCAGACTTTATATTTTTGGGCTCCAAAATCACTGCAAATGGTGATTGCAGCCATGAAATTAAAAGATGCTTACTCCTTGGAAGGAAAGTTATGCCCAACCTAGATAGCATATTCAAAAGCAGAGACATTACTTTGCCAACAAAAGTCCGTCTAGTCAAGGCTTTAGTTTTTCCAGTAGCCATGTATGGATGTGAGAGTTGGACTGTGAAGAAAGCTGAGCGCCGAAGAATTGATGCTTTTGAACTGTGGTGTTGGATAAGACTCTTGAGAGTCCCATGGACTGCAAGGAGATCCAACCAGTCTATTCTAAAGGAGATCAGTCCTGGGTGTTCTTTGGAAGGAATGGTGCTAAAGCTGAAACTCCAATACTTTGGCCACCTCATGCGAAGAGTTGACTCATTGGAAAAGACTCTGATGCTGGGAGGGGTTGGGGGCAGGAGCAGAAGGGGACGACAGAGGATGAGATGGCTGGATGGCATCACCGATTCGATGGATATGGGTTTGGGTGAACTCCAGGAGTTGGTGATGGACAGGGAGGCCTGGCGTGCTGCAATTCATAGGGTCTCAAAGAGTCGGACACCACTGAGCGACTGAACTGAACTGAAAGGGAAAATACACTGATGTTTAAACCAACTAAGAGAAATAGGTGAGATCACCAGTTAGAGCAGGAAGGACGTGAAATATCTTTGTGTTCAGTCCCTTATTCTGCAAGTAGGGATAATGAAGCCCAGGGAGGGGGGAAGCTACTTGTCCCAAGTCAGAAAGCTAATGAAAAAGTCAGAATACAAGCTGCTCCTGGAACACACCATCATTTCAAAGAAATCCTTGAAAACTTTCCTATTACAAAGAGCCCATTTGAATGTAGAAGAGTTTACTTAAATTTTGTAATACTTTGCCATCCAATATATATTTTTCAGAACTTTATTTTTAAGAACGAGAGGGGAGAAATCAGTAGTTATTCCATTATACAAAACACCCCAACCCATTCTCAATTTTATGTTTTTTATTTTTAATGTTTATTTGGCTGCCTCAGGTCTTAGCTGTGACATGTGGGATCTAGTTCCCTGATCAGGGATCGAACCTATGTCCCCTACATTACAAGCTGGATTCTCAACCACTGGACCACCAGGGAAATCTCTCAATTTTCTGTTTTTTAAATAGTAGCTTTTAAAAGATATATTTTATAAACCATAGGATTCACACCATAACTACTTGAAAGCTACCATCATACTTTCAAATACATGTAGACAAGCTCTTTTTTAACAGTTGAAAATTATTTATTATTCCCTTTTCTCCTTGAATATATAGTTTTGTTCCTCTTCTCCCAGATTTTTATCCTAATATATTTTCATTCTTGGAAATGTTTATATTGATCATCCTAGCATACTTCTTTGCAGCAATATACAGATACATATGTTAAACATATTTTTCATTTCACGTGACCAAGATGCTCTAAATATTACTTTTCTTCTTAATTGAGTTAGCCTTACATTTATATTGCTGTAAGGCTCAATGAAAATAAATGCAACAATTTTAATCAGTTATTAAACACTAGTACATTTTGATTGGAAATAGAGCTCTAAATGAGGTGTATGAGGTGATTTTCAATTAGTTCATATTTCTGTGGCTGACTAGTTCTTACTGCTAAAACAACACAGGGTTCAGCTTCACTTTCTTCCTATTTTCCTTTCCATTTATATACCTAAGCACTGAGGAAGATTATTCACAAATTTAAGTAGATGAGAATTTTGTTATAATGTTGCCATTCAATTCTTTGAACCCTTTTCAAGTATATTAAAAAATACCGATCTATTATCAGTGATTTTTTAATGGTTAGCTGACAGGTATTCATACAATTTTGTTGGCAGAAAAGAGTTGGAAACCAACACTACCCCATTGTTGTAGTCACTCGTGTCCTCAGCCCCAATAATAGTATTTTGAATTGTCCCTCTCTTTGTCTCTATGGCGGTTTTTACACCCTGGGGCCATTCCTTAGAGTAAGTTTTGAGATGGGTGAGAAGTATGGTTTTTTATTGATATGCCAAGGGAGATACAGGTTGCTTCTTTCTCAGGCAGATGGATTTTAGGAAATCTGAGGACATATGAAAATGGAGGGTCTGGAAATTGATTCCTACAAAACTACCTTTGCCTACAAAACTATTTATGCCTTGGAAAGTCTTCATGTACCCTCAGGGGTATGTGTACTTGTCTCTAACAGCTGTTCCAACCAAGGAGTTCTAAAATGTTAGTGCTTATCAGAATTTATGGTGAGTTTGTAAATATGCAAATTCTGGAGCCTGATTCCCTTTGATCCCGATTCAGGAAACCTGGGGAGGCCTGGACTCTGCATTCTAAGCACACCTCCTTCCCTCTCCTCATCTGAGGCAAGTTGTGCCTGATAGAGTGTAAGGTGCAGAGGACAGTTTTTGCCCATGGGCTGCAGCATATACACATACCTTCGTTTTCTTAGCTCTGGCTCTAGGGCAAGCCTCTGAATGAAGCTAAAGTAGCGGCCTCATGGGTTCTGTTTGGCCACACAGGCCCCACAAGAGTGAATAAATCAATAGCAATTCATGGATGTTCGTTACTTACAAAATTAATCTCCATACAGCCTTGCTCCCTCCCTTCCGCCCACCTCCTACTTGCTCCTGTCTCACTGGGCAGATGGTAGGTTTTCTTAAGATTGGTCATGTGCCATGATTAATCCATAGGAAAAAGGAGGGTGGCGCATCTTTCAGGAATAGTTGCAGGCAGTGGTGTGCTGGTGCCAGCTTATAATACCTATGAGAGCTGATCATTAAATTTGCAAGCCATGTATTAGACAAAGGTCAGAATTGTCAAAGCTATGGTTTTTCCAGTAGTCATATATGGATGTGAGAGTTGAACCATAAAGAAAGCTGAGTGCGAAGAATTGATGCTTTTGAATTGTGGTGTTGGAGAAGAGTCTTGAGAGTCCCTTGGCCAGTAAGGAGATTGAACCAGTCAATCCTAAAGGAAATCAGTCCTGAATATTCATTGGAAGGACTGATGCTGAAGCTGAAGCTCCAATACTTTGGCCACCTGATGTGAAGAGCTGACTCTTCTTAAAAGACCCTGATGCTGGGAAAGAGTGAAAGCTGGAGGAGAAGGGGACAACAGAGGATGAGATGGTTGGATAGCATCACTGACTTGATGGACATGAGTTTAAGTAAGCTCTGGGAGTTGGTGACGGACAGGGAAGCCTGGTGTGCTGCTGCAGTCCATGGGGTCCCAAATAGTCAGACACGACTGAGTGACTGAACTGAACTGATGTATTAGACAGTCATACTTAAAATTTAAATTACAAGATAAAATATAGTGAAGACAAAGGAAAGTACTCAAAAACTCATCACTTCCTAATTATTTTCCTACCTTTTACTATAAGTTTTTTTTTTTTTGGTTGCCATGAGCCATGCAGGATCTTAGTTCCCTGACCAGGGATTGAACCTGTGCCCCCTGCAATGAAAGTGAAGAGTCTTAATTGCTTGACCACCAGGGAAGTCCCCCTTTTACTATAATTTTTGATCTTAAGGTTATTTACATCTGTTATAGCTGCATGGTAGGACTACTATATCAGCGTGCACTGCTGCGTATCCCTTCTCAAGTCCACACTAGGTGATGTCACACTGGTAGCTTGAAATCAGCTATAGTGAGAGTATTGACATGGCAGAAATGGCAAATGCTACAAATGGAGGCTTTCTTTTAGAGAGCTGACTGTTGAAACATTTACCAGCACACCCACCATTGGTTGTTGGCCTTGGGAAAATCCATGGCCATACTTGACCGCCTCTTGACCTTGCCCAAGTGAGTTAGCTGCTTGAACATCTATTCCTAGCTCAGGGACTTTTAAAGTTGAGGGTGCAAAGCAGTCTCTTAGAAAGATGTGAAAAAAGATTCCTGCCTCTCACCTACAGGAGGTGTGACCCAGGAGTGTGCATGGTTAACAAGCTCCCAGGTGCTTCTGAGGAAGGTAGACAAATCAGACATCCTACAGTTTAAGTGCTGCCCAGCCAGACTGAAGGGAGAAGGCCTTGAAAAAGGAGAAACAAAATGTTCTGTTCTCGACATTAATGCTTGAGAGTGAAATGCTTTCATGTAATTGTTTACATGTATAAGATGAAAATAAATCCTTTCCCTAATAGAGATGCACAAAAGCTTGACTGACCAAATCCGGTCTCTAATGGATTATTCCTTTGATTTAGCAAATGCCCACGTCAAGGTAAAAATACAGCCAGTGAAGTCACACATAATTTTCAATCTCTCTTCTATTACTGTAGCCTTTTTCAAGCGGGCAACTCAAGTTGGATATTTGTTGAGCATCTCATACTTGTAAGGCCCTGTGATCAAGTTTCATATACATTCTAAGGGTCAGTTCATAATAATCGACCATGAAGTAGAATCATTCTCTTGTGTATCTGTTTCAACTTGGTTCCTGGAGGTTTTAAGGCTTTCTACCACACTCCACTCCCATTGCCATCGGGATCTGTTCCAGCCTTTGGCGTTTCTGCAGTCTGTCTGCACTCCCCCCACCTCATACTTAGGGATTTGCTCTTGCCACATACAGAACTTAATGAAGGTCTTTGTTTTTTTACCTCATCCCAAACTCATCTTTTGGAAGACACTCCTGATTATGGATTGTGAATTACCAAAAGCAAGATTCAAGTTCTCTTTGATCATTATTATAATACTCAGCTGTTTTAGAAAGCAGGTTAGTTCTGGTTTGCTGTGCTTTAGCAAACACTTTGTTCTGTGGCTAACTTAGGTTAGTTTTGCGGTTCACTAAAATACATGTGAAATTTCTTTGGACATTCAGCAGATTGATATGGTTCCTTCTTGCTTTTTGGTTCTCTGTTTGGTCTGGTCCCAGGAGAGGAAAATTACTGCCATCTGCTCGAATATTCCTCCTCACTCTTCCTAGCTAGGGACAGTGAAAAATCTAAGGCCTTTTGTTTTCCTAGTAATTTTAAGTTATGCTTTTGGCCTTCTTATCCAGATAATGAATAATACGAACTGCAATATTTTATTTCTTAAAGTTTATTTATTTAATTTTTTGGCTGTGGTGGGTCTTTGTTGCTGCATGCAGGCTTTCTCTAGTTGCAGTGAACAGGGGCTACTCTTTGTTGCAACGCACGGCTTTCTCATTGTGGGGGCTTCTCTTGTTGTGGAGCACAGGCTCTAGGCACGTGGGCTTCCATAGTTGCAGTATGTCGGCTTAGTAGCTGCGGTGCTCGGGCTTTTAATTGCTCTGTGGTGTGTGGGATCTTCCCGGAGCAGGGATGGAACCTGTGCCCTTGCATTGCAAGGCAGAATCATAACCACTGTACCACCAAGGAAGCCCAGCACTGCAGTATTTTAAATGTTGAGTATCAGCTAGAGGAGACAATATTTACTGATTCAGCTGATGGATGTATTTGGAGGAAAAACATTAGGGAAAATGCTTCTCAAAACACTGATTTAGGGCATGATCAGTTGAAATTAGAAATTCTAGGTGTAGAACTCAGTCAGACTGTGCCATTCTGGTGCCACAGGTCAGAAGTTCTAATGCCAACATGAACATAAAGACATTAACAACAGAAAGCTACACCTGTCCTGGCAGTTGGGTGAGAGAGGTGATGGGCTTGGCTTTATTGAGGTTCCTAGTTGCCATATAATACAGCCAGCTCTTGGAGCAGTTGAATTTACTACAGTGAAGCTCTCAGGGACACTCTGACTTGGAACCACTAGTGCCCCCTTCTGGTAGTTTTGGTTATTGTTGGTATTGGGCTGTGAGCCATCCATTTAGTGGTAAACGTGGTCCTACATTCCATATGGGGCTTCTCAGGTGGCGCTAGTGGTAAAGAACCCACCTGTCAATGCAGGAGACCTAAGAGATGCGGGTTTGATCCCAGGGTCGGGAAGATCCCTTGGAGGATGGCATGGCAATCCACTCCAGTGTTCTTGCCTGGAAAATCCCATGGACAGAGGAGCCTGGTGGGTTATAGTCCATAGGGTTGCAGAGTTGGACATGACTGAACTGATTTAACACAACACAACATTCCATATTCCAGAAGTAAGTAACCTTGGTATGGCCTCTAACAGTGACGTAGCTTGGAATACCTTAGACAAAAACGTGAGGCCCATAGAGTTTGTTTTGGAGTCTTCTTATCTCCCATATGTTTCCCTTTCTTCCTTCCTGGTACCTTCCAACATTTTCCAGAGCCCTATTTTTCTTTATTTGCAACTCTTAGTTAATGCCAAGTGATAAGGAAAATTAATTGGTATCACCTTAACTAATTACGGAGAAGGCAATGGCAACCCACTCCAGTACTCTTGCCTGGAAAATCCCATGGACAGAGGAGCCTGGTAGGCTGCAGTCCATGGGGTCGCTAAGAGTTGGACATGACTGAGTGACTTCACTTTCACTTTTCACTTTCATGCATTGGAGAAGGAAGTGGCAACCCACTCCAGCCTGGAGAATCCCAGGGACGGAGGAGCCTGGTAGGAGGCTGTCTATGGGGTCGCACAGAGTCGGACACGACTGAAGCGACTTAGCAGCAGCAGTAGGGTAAAAAACCTTCAAGACCCAAACAAATGAAGCTATACTAAAGGAAGTAAACTAAAGGCAGAGGAGTTGATATACCTGGATGTGGTGACTGGCCTTGTAGACAGGTAGGGCAAGGTGAGCCAACTGTTACCCACCCTCCTTTCTCCTACTAGTCAATTCCATAACCAGGAATTCCATCTCCAGAAATGAGCTCCCTGAGTTGACTTCAACAGACTTCACATGGCTCTGACTTTGCAGGTGACATAAACTGTGATTGCCTTGCATATCACAGGTTATCTAGCTATCTGCGGAAGAAACAAGAAAGTGAGAGAATTCTTAGCTATACTGCCTCTGAAGGAATGCTGACCAGGCACATGGACCACCAGAGTTAGAAGGAATCTTAATCTAAATATCCTATTTTGTTAGGCTTTCAGAGAATTCCTTAGCTTTTCTGAAACCACAAGGCCACTAGAACCAAGGCTACAAACCCAGGCTCCCAATTCCTTTGCAGAAGATTTTTACAATCTATGATACTGCTTATCCTTAGAAGCTCATGCTTTATACTTCCATTTTAAGGATTTATCATCTTAAGTCAGGAATTAGAAATTCTGATAAAGATATTTGCCTCTATATCTTCTACTATTATTCATAGTAATAAAATACAGGTACACCCTCAGTATCCATACATTGCTTACATTGATAGAACATCTGATATGATCAACATTTGATCCATATGATAGAACATTTATTTATGCACCATGAAAAAATATGGAAACTGCCCATGATGTGTAGTATGAATAGTATTCAAATTATCTTGTATAACTATATAAGCTCTTAAAAATATACATGCATAAAAATAAAGCTACATATTCTAAAATATTAATATCTGTTATCTCTGACTTACAGTATTATGGGTGATTATTTCTTAAACTGTTTGGTATAAGTCACATTTTCTACAATGTGTAAGTATTAAAGTAAATTAAATATTTTAAATTAGAAAGGATTTCTTATGAATTTGTGTCAGTTTATAGATAAGGTATGTAGCTACTAAAGCCTTTCTTCTACCTAAGCCTTGCTACTAGTCCCTGCCAGCAATCAACATATATAATCCAACTCTGCCTCCACAAATGCTTCTTCGAGGATAGTATTTTACATGGAAATAATCCTTAAGTCATGGTTTCTCTATAACATTTTGTTAAATCCTCCTAAGATTTAGGTTTCCCACAAAATTCGAAGTTGAAAAATGTGTAACGGATCTGCCATTATTTATGCTCTACTGCTAATCTGAAGAGGCTTTACTAACAAAGGGCTTCCCTGGTGGCTTAGTTGGTAAGGAATCCGCCTGTAATGCAGGAGACCCAGGTTCGATCCCTGGCTGTGGAAGATCTCCTGGAGAAGGAAATGACAACCCACTCCAGTGTTCTTGCCTGGAAAAGCTCATGGACAGAGGAGCCTGGTGAGCTACAGTCTATGGGGTCACAAACAGTTGGACATGACTTAGTGACTAAACCACCAATAGTGGAAAAAAGTTTCTATAATAAAGAGTGCTCTGATTGTGACCTTTGAAGGAAAAGGCCATACTTTATTATTTTTTATTCTTTACAGTACCTCAGAGTAGGAACTCAGAAAATATGCAATAAAATTACTGAAATCATAATTGTAACACCTTCATGAATTTCTGAGATCCAAAGCATATTAGACTCCCTCGAGGTCTTAACACAGATTAAGCACTGGATGTTTGCTGAATGAGTGCAACTCCAGTGGAGCAACAGGACAGACCGTAAAATTGCTTTAGGATAATGCTAAGCATCTGAAAGCAAGGCAGGGAGTTGTCTACAAAAGAATGCCATTGTTTATTTACTAAATAAGTATGGCTATCTATATCATCAAATCTTAATAGAGGAACAGATAGTATAGACGAATCTAATTTTAAAAGGTGATGTGAGTAGAGAAAAAAGGCACTGATCTAAGTAACTTTGAAAAATGGTGTTGTGACCAGGTATTATGACATAAAAGACAAGGGACTTTATGTAAAAACTGTATTCTAGTTGGTAAAGGTGTTTCTTCTGGGGATATGGGTTAGCAGTTCTGAAACTGCTGAACATGTTATGTTGTGATTGAGTGAGTGAGTGAGTGAAGTCGCTCAGTCATGTCCGACTCTTTGCGACCCCATAGACTACAGCCTACCAGGCTCCTCCGTCCATGGGATTTTCCAGGCAAGAGTACTGGAGTGGGGTGCCATTGCCTTCTCCATGTTGTGATTGAACAAATAAGTAAATGGATAGTGAATGGTGGGAACCAGGTGGCTCACTGTTGGAGAAAGAGGTTATTCATAAGCAAGAGGAGGAAACTAGAATAACCTATGCACTAACGGATCACTCAGAGACATCAGCAAGGATTCAAATCCAATTTAATATCGAGATACACGGAAAATTTTATAGATGTAGATATAAACAGAGATCTGTATGCATGCATATATTTCTTCGCTCTGTCAGCTGAGATGGCCTAAGAGAAACAACGCCCCAGTAGCAATGAGCACATCTATCACCCGGATCTTCATTTTTAATACCAGTCTCTAATAAAAGGAACCTGGATAAGTGGTTGATTACAGAACTGGAAACGTATGAAATGAACCTGGAGCATGTTAGGAGTGACATAAAGAAAGGAAGTGCTCAAAAAAAAAAAAAAAGTCAAAGGGACATAGAAACCAACTTGAAAGAACAAGTTGAAAGACAAAATAATGCAGTGTTGGACTACAACTCGAAGTATAAAATAATTACCTGTAAGTCCAAGCTGATACAAACAAATGGTTGAATAAATAAATAAGGCAGAAGAGACCTATCTCCTGTACTAAACAATTCCAAGTTAAGTTATACAGATACTTGCTTCTCAAGGAGGTGGGCCTTAACTCTTCCCTACCCCATGAGTTTGGGCTGTTCTTAGTGATTCACTTCCAAAGAACAGACTTATGGAAAGTGAGAAAAAAGTAACTTTGTAGTAGAGAAACCTGACAAACACTCCTCAGCCAAGTGATAAGTCATGCTGGTACTATATATGCTTGATGTGATGTAATGAAAGAACAATCCACCTCCATGAGCTTCCTCCCTAGAGGCTACAGCCTATTGAATCATGAGAAAAATACCAGACAAACCCAACTGAGGAACATTGAACAAAATACTTAACCAGTACTCCTCAAAACTGCTGAAGTCATCAAAAGCACGGGAAGCATGAGAGAATATCATGGCTAAGAAGAGCCAAAGGAGACCTGACAACCACATGTAATGTCACATCCTGGATGGGATTCCTGAACAGAAAAAGGACATTAGGTAAAAACTAGTGAAAGCCAAATAAAGCGTGGAGTTAACAGTAATGTACCAGTGTTGGTTCCTTAATGTGAAAAATGTGCCACTGTAATGTCACATGCTAACCACAGGGGAAGTTGGTGCAGGGGATATGTGAACTATGCAAACTTTTCTGAAAAATATAAAACTATTCTAAAATAAAGTTTATTTAAATTAAGGAAGCACAATATGCCTAAATGAAAGGTATTCTGGACTGGATCTTGGAATTGAAAAAGGACACTAGTGAAAAACTGGTGCAATATGAATAAAGCTGGGAGTTTACTTAATAGTATTGCAGCAGTGTGGATTTTAGTTTTGATCAATGTACCATGGTAATGTAAGATACTATCATTAAGGGAAACTGCGTAATAAGTACGTGGGAACGCCATATTTCCTTTGGAACTTTTCTGTAAATCTAGTTATTCCAAAATAAAATTTAAAAAATGTAGTGCAGAGTAGCTAGACATACAAGCCAGCTCAATCTGCTTGGGCCAGCCTAGATAACCTGTAATCTACATGATGACATTTGATTTGTTGGGGAATCTGCAGTGGATCCCTCCCCTCTTCTCCACACCACCCTTCGCACTGGCCCTGCTATATCAACCTAAATGTATTTCATGTCCATGGATCTACACCAGTCATGTGGTTGTGGTTAACGGGGGGAACCTGGGCTCCCCAAGACTAGATGACTTACATCTAGCGAACAAAAGAAAATAGAATGGACCAAGCTTCAGAACTGAAGGCAACAGGACAGCAGTTGCGGGGAGGAGTCTGATAATCAGGAGTTAGTTTGAAACAGAAGACAGGTAAGATTTTGGGGGAAATAGACAACGATTTTAGGCTGGGAGGAGGGGGGCCAGAGACCAGTGAAAACGTTGCCTTGGTTAGGTACTGTGTTTTTTTCTGCCTTACCTCTGGCTTACTCATAAGGTCTTTTTTTATTCATGTTATCTTTGCTACTTGTAATATTAGATGAACAAAGACTGGCCTGAAAGTCAAGTGGCTGTCATGAGTTACTAGGAAGCAAAAAAAAAAAAAAAAAAAAAAAGAGATTGGAAATAGGATGAGAAGGGGCATTCCTAGGGCTACAGCCACAAGACAGTTTCAAGTCTCTTGCTTGTTTCTATGGCCACCTTCTTCATCAGACTGTGAGCTCTTCTGGCACACGGATGCTGTCTTATTCTTCTCTAGTCCCAGCAATGGTCTGTACATAGATGTTCAATAAACATACGCTAATGCAGAAGTAAGGCAGGAAGCTAGAAACTAGTGAAACTGGGCATGATTTTCTTTTGAAAACTTATGAGGAAATATTAAATCCCAAACATATTTTTATCCTGAATCCCCATAATAAAGACTTTAAAAATTCCGAAAATTTGATTTTTTCATATCAGTAAGGAGAGCTGGCTCTCAAAATCTGAAATTGGAATTTGGGGAATGAATATATTGTTATACATGTATTTCAAATAATAAAAAGCAACTGTTTAGCTGTATAATGTGAAAGACCAGAGAAAATGGCATGCTAAATTATGTTGAGTCATTCATATTTTAATTCCAATTAATGTAAACAAGATGAAAGCAAGGGAAGGCTTGTTATCTCTCCAAAGAGTTTTTAATGAAATGTGGCTTTAAACTTATTTAGGCAGCCACACTAACTCTGTGGTGAAATTTTCACCAGAGAAAGGGAAAATAAGAAAATATGGTTACTTTTTTCAAAAGCTAGGTTTATTCACTTTAATAGACTGTTTGTTGCCCTAAGATAAGATTGTGCTTCACTTTTTTTTAAGTATTAAAATGTTCTCTCTTTTATGATGGTGGCTCAGTGGTAAAGAATCCACCTGCCAAGCAGGAGATGCAGGTTCAATCCCTGGGTAGGGAAGATCCACTGGAGAAGGAAATGGCAACCCACTGAGTATTCTTGCCTGGAAAATTTCATGGGCAGAAGAGCCTGGCAGGTTACATTCCACTGGGTCACAAGTCAGACATGACTTAGCAACTAAACAACAAATAGATGGTGGAAGTTTTTTAAAGTGTTGAGTTGAGAAAAAAGGGCTGGTGCCCTACGTCAATCCTTAAAATACTACTCATCCATGAAATATCAGTATCTGAAAAGTGCTTCTACATCCTCTCCTCCCTTTTTGTTTTTTGTTTTTTTTTTTGGTCTAAAACTGTACTGAGGGATTCAGGAAATGCAGTGAGAAATGTATGTCTATTGAGTACTAACTAGGTACCAAGTTTTACATATACATGATTTTCACTAAATCCTTACAATTTCAGTGAGATATTCTCATATTACAGATAAGGACATGGAAATTAATATAAAATAACATGCCCAAGGAAGGTGCTAACAGAGGAAACCAAATCTAAGTTTATCTAATTCTAGAATCTGTGCTCCTTCCTATAATACCACACCACTTAATATAGTGAGTTTCTAATACAGTTCATTTTAGGGGAAAATGCTGTTCAATTTTTCTTTACATACATCTTGATGCTACCTTTTCAAACTCACTTTCTGACTTGTAACTTTGCAGTATATTTATATAATGATAAACCAATATTTTCAAAACTAAATTTAGAAGTATCAGTATTGTTCTCTTAAGCTTGCATCCCAACTATTTTGCCTTTGCCTTTTTGTTCAAGACACCACATAAAACCCATCAGGAAATATTCATATGGCAACACCCCGATTATATGCAGTTGAAACATCCAGCACCACAGCAAGACTACAAGGCATCAGGCAGAAGTCAGTGAAAGCCAAGCAGCCTCAGAGAGTTGAAGACACTGAGTTCTCTGAGACACTAGACCAATTCCACTGCCATCCAGACCCTGAGACTAAGAAAGAGCCTGATTAGAAAGCCAATGGCATAACAACTTGATCTGTCAGGCAGAATACAGGAAAGTGAGCAGAGAGGTGGGGGACAGTGAGGGAGGTGGGAGGAGAGGAAGGAGAAAGCATGTTGCTGGCAAGAGGAAGAAAGCAGCATAGAAATAAAACCAAGGTAAACAATACGGAATGAACTAGAAAATCCGGGACACTCAAGACTATGCTGATTAATATGGATATGATCATGTCTCCTCAGCTTCTCACTTACATACTGAAAACAACTGCAGTAAAGAATGTATAAGCATAGAGATGAACTGCTAGCAGTGTTGATTTTAGAACTAGAATTAAAAACTATTTTTCTTAAAGGTATGTAGCTAATACATTATAATTTAGGGGTCCAAAATGTGATCTCTGCTTGCTAAAAATCAAATTATAAAACACGACTTTTATTTTCTTACATTTCTCAAGTTACTGAAGTCATTGGAAAATAAAGTCACATGTTTAACAACTTTTGGCCACCAACTTTTAATAATACATATTTAATTTTCAGAAACATATGCTAACCATCAACAACATTATCAGGGTTCCATCAACCCCAGATGTTATTTCATTGGTACATTACATCAGTATTTACAAAGGCTTCCAAATTTAACAGCACAAAACAAAACAGCTTAATTTTTAAAACTACAATGCTTTAAAAAAATGTAAACAGTTCATTTTTACATTATTGTAAAAAAGAAGACTCACTCCTTAATGCGGCTTAATTTTTTTTTAAGTGAGCAAAGCCTGGTGCTCATGGATAAAGAATGAAAAGAATTCTTTACATAGAAACATTGTGCTCCAGTGTGGCAAAAAAAAAAAAAAATTATATATACACATACAAAGAAAAGAATCTTAAGTCCACAATTTAGACCACACACACAAAAAAATCATCCCCAAATTGAGAAATGTATAAAAACCATTTACACATGGTTGTTGACCTACTGAAAACCTATATAACATTTTTAAAACAATAATTCAGTCAAAAGATACCACTTCTCTTAAAAATGAAATTTTGTGCAAAAGAAATTATTTAAGCTAGAAACAAGACACTCCTCCTCAATAAGAGGCCAAAAGAGCCACTGAAATAATTTAACTCTGTTAGATTTAGTGCATGTAACCAAAAGGCACACACATGTGATTAATATATTAATATATTTTCATGCAGAAACCTGTGCATGTTCACAATTATATAACAAAAACACAAACGGAACAAAAGGGAAAGCCTAATGTTTGGCAATGTTATTCCAGCTACATTCCTTTTAGTCTATCAGTCCAGGGTTTACTAGATCATTAACATTGCCTCTCAAAAAATATATTATATTTGAACAACTTCCAATAAAAATTAAAAAAAAAGGATGTTAACCTGAAACACTATGATTTTTTTTTCAGTCCTGGTACATACAGAAACTTACTGATATGTTTATTTTAAATGTCATTTCAAATTAAGATAAATTTTTCCTTTTGTTAATAAACACTTTGATTGCTCCAGTGAAGTCAGCAGAGAGAAGAACTTCTGTGTTGTCTGTCTTCATAATACCTTAAAAGCATAAAAAAAAGTTTTTTATTGATTTAAAAGGAATATGAAGCCTACTGCCACAAGCTTGTCACATGCCCATGACCCTCCACCTCTGGGGTGGGAAGAACCTCTCCCCGCCTTTTCAGTCTGTTTCTTGGCTTGCTCCCATAATCCTTTCATCCTCCTGTATCTCTCCTCTCTGAGGCTCAATTCTACTTTACCTTGTCTTAGCTGCTCTTTTCCTGGCATAGGGAGATTATGGTCCCTTTGGGGCCTGGAAGCCTGGATTTAGTCCCAGGCAGCCAAGGCCTCTAAATTGTCTAATTCTTCATTTCATGGCAAGAGTGTGTGTGTGTGTTAGTCACTTAGTCATGTCCGACTCTTTGCGACCTGATGGACTACAGCTCACCAGGCTCCTCTGTCCATGGGATTCTCCAGGCAAGAAGAATACTAGAATGGGTTGCTGTGCCTTCCTCCAGGGGAATCTTCCTGACCCAGGGGTTGAACCTGGGTCTCCTGCATTGCAGGCACATTCTTTACTGTCTGGGCCATCAGAGAAGCCCTCACAGCAAGAGGCTAGTATATTATTCAGCCCCAGGACTGGAATGTTGGCAAGATGGGATCAGCTGGGCAAGTCTTTTGCTAACAGGGCTCACTAATAAGGTTGACAGTAAGGTTTACTGTACAGCAGACATACTGGAACTGCCATGAAATGAAGTATACATGATTGCTCTGTGAATGCTGACAACACCTTTTGCCTTTCCAGTCCATACTGAAGAACTATGTAGCTAAGCTGAATGGCAAAAATGCTTACCTCTTATGTTTGCTGGTAAAAACATTTAACAAACAAAATTCAGCGTTAACGATTATGCACAGGCAAAAATCGTAGACTTAAGAAGTGCTAATTTGTAAGGACGCAGATAATCCAAACTTTAAATGGAAAGTTGTGTACAGGATGAGTTAGACAAAATGGTTTCACTTAGATTTGCTAAAAACATATGCTAAGCCTTTGACTATTCCTAATACACTTTTCGTTTATCTCAAAGTACCATCATGCAGCAGAAGCAGCAGCAAACAAGTGACAGATATCAGAGAGGCTGGAGAATAAAAGAAGTCATCATATATATAAATATGAAAATGCTTTATAAGATACTATATAATGAAGACAATAATATCTATTACACGCCAGGCATTTTGCTAGATGCATGTCTTATCTTTAATTCTTATCACAACCTTGTTTCTTTTTTTAGTTTTCAGCTTTATCTTTTTAAAAATTGAAGTATAGTTGATTTACAATATTGTGTTAGTTTCAGCTGTACAGAAAAGTGATTGAGACATGGATATACTTGGAGGTACATAAATATTTACATGAGCTTCCCACATGGCGCTAGTGGTACAGGACTCGCTTGCCAGTGCAGGTAGATGTAAGAGACATGGGTTCGACCCCTGGGTTGGGAAGATCCCCTGTAAGAAGGTATGGCAACCTACACCAGTATTCTTGCCCAGAAAACCCCACAGACAGAGAAGCCTGGCAGGCTGCAGTCCATAGGGTCGTACAGAGTTGGACACAACTGAAATGACTGAGCATGCATGCACATATATGTACATATATATTTTTTCCATTATAGGTTGTTATAAGATATTGAATATAGTTCCCTGTGCTATATAGTAAATCCTTGTTATTTATCTATTTTATATATGGTAGTGTGCATCTGTTAGTCCCATACTCATAATTTCTCCCTCTCCTCTTCCTTTTTGGTAACTGTAAGTTTGTTTTCTATGTCTGTGAGTCTGTTTCTGTTTTGTAAGTTCATTGGTACTATTTTTTAGATTTCATATATAAACGACATCATACTTATCTTTGTCTGTCTGACTTACTTCACTTAATATAATCGTTAGGTCCATCCATGTTGCTGCCAGTGGCATTATTTCATTCTTTTTAATGGGTGAGTAATATTCCTGTGTGTGTGTGTGTGTGTGTGTACTTTTGATTTGCATTTCTCTAATAATTAGTGATGAGTCAACTGGGGTCGCAAAGAGTCAGACATGACTGAGTGACTGAACTGAACTGAATAATTAGTGATATGGAACATCTTTTCATGTGCCTGTTGGCTATCTGTATGTCTTCTTTGAAGAAATGTCATTTAGGTCTTATGCCCATATCAAAACCTTATCAATGAGGTATTACCACCATTTTAAACATGAAGAAAATGGAAGCTTAAATAGTCAAATATGTCAGGAATAAAGAGGAGGGCAATCAGATATACTTTATGATCTCATACCCTGGGTTTGAGAGTATTCTTAGAATAGACCTACACAGGTAGAAAACAGCAAACACAAATCTGAGTATGATCAAAAGTTGTGCCTCTTTAAAAAGGACCCAGCGAAGTAGTAACCGAACAATGTTAATTCGGTACGGTTTTGAGAAGTTTAAAAAAAGCACTTTCCATTTTTCCTCAAATAGTTTTAAAAGCTAGAACTTTCTGTGCAATGTGTAGGGGAAATGTACAGAGTGCAAAAAGGAATCACTGGACATAAAAAAAAAGAAAAAACCCAACCAAACAACTTAATTTAGAAGACAGAAACAGGATTTGACTGTGAGGGAAAAAAATGAAAAGAAATATTTCCAAACAGGCATTTAGTAAAGGTATAATAATTCTGAGTTGGTTTATTTTTAAATCATGTAAATGAAAGAAGTGCTAGACTGAAGCTTGTCTTTGGTATCAAAATTTTGCTTCACAGACAGAAGAAATAGTGTATTTAGTGCAGTGTAGAGTGCAAACAATACCACAAGGGAAACTGCTTGAGATTAAATAAATATGCTTGAGAACTTTTAAATATTCAAATAATTTTAGAAGCACTCTTGGTACACTGTATGCATTGCTTTGTCTTTATAACACTCTTCAAGACCTGGTATAGTCTCTAAAGTGAGAAAACGCATTTACTAAAATATTCTGCAATTGATTATAACAATACAAACCGTTTTTGTTAACAATCGGTCCAAATTCACATGGCTCTACCTTGTTCTTAAGAATTAACAGGAAAATCATTTTTATATAATTGGCACTCAGTACTACTTGATGGTTTCTTTTCACTTCCTAATCTGAGCATTTTATATAACTGAAAGTACTATTTGTTATTAAAGCCTTAGGACAGGCTTAGAGATATTGGGTTGGCCAAAACCTTCATTCAGGTTCTTCCATTGGCTGTTACGGAAAAACTCAAACAAACTTTTTGGTCAACCCAAGAGCTATCTATGAGAAGCTTTAAATTTGTGGCAAGAGAAAAGAATATTGCTTTCATTTTGGTTTAACTCACTTATTCAGTAATTCTTTATTAAGCATCTACCATATGCAGGCAAGCACTGGGCTAGGCACTGGCACTACAACAATAAATAAAACACATAAAATCTGTGTCCTCACAGAGATGATACTGTAGTAGAAGAGAAAGGTGATATATTGTGTATATATTTGTGTCTTGTTTGCATTTCTCTAAAGAGAACAACTGTTCATAAAAAATTACAACTTTTCAAAATTTTCATTTTTAATTCCCAGGTGAATTTAAGAGAAGTAAAACCTCTAAGAATTATGTTACCAAAACGTTTAGAAATGAATATCTGTCAACCATTATGTTGTATACAAGAAATATTCTTCATATTCATGAAGACCTCATAATACTCTTAGATCAATGAAGCTACTAAAGGCTGATCAGAGAGCATGAAGGACAAATAAACACAGGTACCTACCAGAGGGCATGGTTTCCAACACTTCGGCATCTTCACCTTTTTCATTTCCTTCTGATTTTTCAGATTGCACATCCAAAGACAACATCAAACTTGGGTTTGGAGCAAAGATAGCTGATGTAACAACTGCATTATGTGCTGTAAAAAAAATCAACTTTAGGATAACTAATAAGCTTGATTCTAAACATTAAGATAAAAAGTGTAATACGCAAAAAATATAATAGTGTATGTTATATACAAATATCTTTAGAAATGAACAGATAAGAAGTAACTCAGAACTATTTAAAACTCAAAAATATTTTCTTAAAAAAAAAATACCCAAAACCACATACAAGTTCTGAGATTCCATGACTTCTCAAATTTTACACAAGTATAAGTTCTTCCTTGGTATAGAAAAGTCAAACAAAGCCAATACAAACTGAAAGCAGTTAAAACTGCCAAACTCTCTCTCTGAAATAATGCCTATATAAATTTACTTTTATCTTCATTTTAACTTTATTTATCTAAAAGACACACCAAACTGGCATTTACTTACCTTTAATACCTTCCCAAAAGTCATTACGATCTCTCCTGACTGAAGTAAACTTGCTTAAGTCATGGTAAGTACTCCAGATATAAACATACTTATCTTCTGAGCCACTAACAAGGTAATTAAAATCATGGCTAAATTTAGGGAAGAAAGAAAAAGAATCAAAGTTGTGGGGCTTTTTAGGGGTCTCTCTCTATCAGAGCTTCCTAGTTTGAAACACCTAAGAAAACATCCAAGAGAACTTGCTGAAATACAGACTCCTAGCCTCACTTCAGAGGCCCTGAACATGTAGGGTTGACATGGGTGGCCACTGGCATTCATATGTTCATCAAAGTTCTAGGTAACTGCTGCTGGGTTAACCCACACTGGGAGGAATGCCTGTTGTTGCTGCTTTGTCTCTAAGTCATGTACGACCCTTTGTGACACCAGGCCTGCCAGGCTCCTCTGTCCATGGGATTTCCCCAGGCAAGAATACTGGAGTGGGTTGCCATTTCCTTCTCCAGGGGATCTTCCCCACCCAGGGATGGAACCTGTGTCTCCTGCACTGCAGGCAGATCCTATACCACTGAGCCACCAGGGAAGCCCTCAGGAGGAATGAATGTCTACTTAAGAGATAAAAGAGAGAAGCTGAATACTTTATTAATTAAATTACTGGGTAATTACTGGGTAGTTCAAGAAAAACGGAGAACTGGTAAGAAAAGGACTGAAATATGAAATAAAGAGGGCTATAAAGAAAGAAGAGGTAAGTATTTCAGGAGAGCCTGTAGACCCTAAATTAAGAGTTCAAGTAATAATGACATGTAAAGGTGTATACAGGACATTGTACCTTACAGTCTCAAAATGTTTTATTAGTTTCTGTACTTAAAAGGCCAAGGGTGAGTGGTGGTGGGATAAATCTCCTCTTACAAAAGCACAAAGTACAAAAGCACAAATTCTGGAGCTGGGAGTCTTCTAATCCTGGCTCTGATATTACCAGTGTAACTTAAGGCAAATTACTTAATTTTCTGGATGTTGCTTCTTCATCAGCAGAGGAGGAGCAATTCTAACTCTACCAAACAGGTGGATAAGGTAAGTTCTGTATGATTGATAATATGAGATACCAGTTGTAAAAACCCAAAGTGACTAACACCACTATACATAAACATATAAACATAAGGTATAGATCAATGGAAAAGTGGGAGTAGGGGAGAAATATTCTGATCTCTATGGGGAATTCCTCATTGCTAATTTACCTGAAACTTGCTTTGATCTGGCTGCTGCTGTTGACATAACCCTTATACTTCATGGACAGCGACAAATCTCTAAGATCATATAGTCTGATTCTGGAGTCATTTGAGGTTACCAGTATCTAAAAACAAATCAAAGGAAAAGTTAAAAATACCACCATTTAATCTGTGTTAAGGTACAACTAAAAAAGGGTGTTACACAAATATAGAATATACCTCAAAACTAGAAAAAGCAATATTCCATAAGAAAGGAAATATATTCTTAGCCAAGATATGAAGAACTTACTTTCAGGAGTCTATATATAGTGTGGAGAGAGATGGTTTTGAACACTTAGTACCTTGTTTTCTCCAGGTAAAGGCTCAATGCCAGTAATTTTTCTTCCAACCTTGTTGCGCCCTCTGGTAGATCGGACATGTATCTGTGTGTGGTATTTCAAATGCTAAAAAGAAACCACAATTTAAAAAGATCAGAATTAGAACCTCAAAGATCATCTGAGCCAATTCACAGACAAACATGGTATTAATATTATTTGTCCCAATTTACACATAAGGCAGTTAAAGCCCAGGGAGGATACACCAACTTATTCCAAACCACAAAAGGGTCTTCTAAGTGTTCAAGTATGTAATTTATACAAGATAGTCATTTACCTCTGTATCATAGAAAATACACCTGCCGTCATATGTTCCAATCACTGCATATTTGCCATTCTGACAGAAATTTGCAGCTGTGATCAATTTTGTTTGCCCATCTACTTCATTCCACAAAGCCACTTTTTTGTCAGGTATGTTCCAAAGGCGGAGCTTTCCATCCAACGACCCACTTAGAAAATACCTGTCATCCTAAAAAGGTGGCAAAAGAGGAAGCTTTCATTTTACCACATGAAGAAAAACTAATCAGCAAATCAATACATCAAGTCTATAAGGAATAAATGTTAAAATATGTATGATTTTATCTTAAAAGTATTAAAGTAAGCATTATTTTATTCATTAAAAATAACAATTAGAAACCTCAATATTCATTTTTGAGAAATGAGGTTCTAATCATTCTATCATATCATTAAACTGCTTTTCCCAAAGAATAGATGTTAACAGACAATAGAGAAAATATCATGTAGAAGTGTTCTGTGATCAAATAAGTTTGAGAAATTCTGGGTTCTCTGTTAATGCGCGTTCTGAATCTTTAATCACCGCCTTTCTGCGGGGGGTTGGCAGGGGGTCAGGTAGGGACACCTAGCAGGGCTAGCACCTTCAAGGAATGTCCGGAGACATTTCTGATTGTCACAAAATAGGGGGTGGGCGCTACTGACATCTAGTGGGTAGAGACCAGAAATGCTGTTAAACATACTACACTGCACAAGACAGCCTTCCCTCTCTCTATAAAGAATTATCCAACCCAAAATGCCATTAGTGCCAAGGTTTAGAAACCTTGTTCTAAATTAAACCAGGCCTATTACAAAGTTGCTCTAATTTTTGGTAACATAAGAATTAAAGATAAAATAATTAGGATGCCAAAACATGAAACAGAGTTTCTTTTCCACTCAAGATTATTATTCTTACCTACTTCTGAAGCCTGTCAAGGATAACCTTCATAGAATAAGTATCTTTACGGATATGGTATAATAGGCTCAACTCAATGTATACCAGTAGAAGTGATGAACAAGTAAAAATACTTTATCTTGGTCTTAAAATTCAGAATTTTATTTATATACACATATACACATGTGTATATGTGTGAGTATCTCTATTTTGCTATTTCTTTTATAACCCTGCTTCCTTCCAGGTTACATTATTTGATACAGTCATATTTCCAAGGAAAATGTCAACATCACTCCATTCTTCCCTAGCCCCTCTCATAAACTCTCCAAGTAAGCAGAAGTTTTAGAAATAAGGCTTTTCAGTTTCTAAAATAAAACCAAATAAAGGTATAGGAAAATTGCTGACTAAACAGAAACCTTAATGATAAAGTACTACATGGATAACTATCAGCATCTAATACCCCTCTCTTTCTACTCTGATACATTATAGTTAAAATAGATGTGGGGGATTTTGTTCACAGTTGCTGACAGGGGTAAACCCATCCCTGCTGCATCCTTAGGTGACAGGATGGGGGTATTTTTCAGAAAGAAGCCTCAAGAGCTTGATGGTCAAACTGATATGGTGTTAACACAGATTAAACATCTTTAATTTTCAAAAGTTCTTAATCAAGTACTTTATTAATGCCTATGTTATAAGCCTGCCCAGGGAGGGAAATTATATTGAAAGACAAAAGTCATTCTTCTTTCTTAATCTGAGGAAAGAGAGAAAGAAATGTGAATATAATTCAAAGTCTCCATTAAAAAGACAATGGGTATTAATATATAGAGATGAGGACATGATTGGAAATGTAATCATATACACTAACATAGGGGAGGGAAAGTCAACGAAGGTCAGCTCAAGCCTTCCACTTATTTCAACCTAGCTGGTGAAGCAGCACCAACACATGACATCCCTTGTCCTTACAGCTGCAAAGAACTAAAGCTTCTCTAGCCTTATGCGTTTAGTGGATCTATCTTACAAGGGCATCAGATAGGTCTGGAGTCCATGATAGTAGACTTTTCTCCTTTAGTTGAAATCATACAAAATTCCTTCTGGAGGAAAGATATTATAGGATTTTCTACACTGAAAATGAGTAAGAGGAGATCTCAAGATGAACAATGTTTTCAGACGTGAAACAGGAGTTCAGTCTATCTTGTAATGAATTTTTGTTTTTGCCACTTTCAACCTTTTCTTTGTCTCTTCCCTTCCTGACTCTCTTACAAGTATTCCTGCCTATATGCTTCCCTTTCTTATTTACCTGCTGTCTTTTCGTCTTCCACCACCTCCAACCTCTCTCCTCTTTAATAGGATATCTTATTTATTTATACCCTGTAGGTTTTATTAAAGACTTGGGATGATTTTTCACTAGTGGGATGATTTTTCACTAGTATATTGATATTTAGACTATAATATTTCCAGTTCTTCTAATGCAGATTAGTACAATATTTAGTTCCTTTCTTATTTCTAAAGCAGAATGAAACATTAAGTTGCTGTAAACTATACGGCTATTAATAGTTTTTGGTCCCCTCACCTTCCTCATTAGTATAACAAAAAACATTTTAACACTTACTCTTGGATGGAAAGCTATGGCAGTGACAAAATCTATATGCTGAAAACAGCAAAGGCATTCTCTTCTGGAAATGTGCCATAATCTGACTGTTTTATCCATTGAAGAAGAAAGCAGAAAGTAGTTCTATGGAGAAATTGACATTGATTATCTTATCATCATATAAAAAATATTTACACCATAAAAGTGAACTTTTAGTTTTAGTACCTCAATAGTTTTGTTATTATTACTGTTATATGCAGCATCAGACAGCACAAAAAGATATCCAATTCACTTGGACAATCCCGTTTTTTCCCCAAATAGTTAAATACCATATTTCTTTGATCCTAAGACTTTTTCACATTACATATTCTGAAATGAGCATGAATCTTATGACTTCTACTGAAAGAAATTTGCAAGATGCCAAGAGAGGACCAGGGTGTGCCTTAGTCATTGGAGTCTGCACCTACTGGAAGTTAGCATCACTTTGGTTATATTCACATTGATAATACCAGCGAATTTTAACTTACATGAGTTTCCTAACTGTCACTTAACATGCCTTCAAAAAGATCACCGTCCAAAGCAGCATGGAAATAAAAAGTTATTGTGCACCTGTCACACCTCAGGCAAGAAAATTAGAGAGTAGAAATTGTCAAATGTCTCAGAATTTTCAAAGCTGGAAGAGGGTAGTGTAACTGACTTAGGCATTATGATGGCTCATCACCAGAAACCAAACATCTATTTGTCAAAAGCTTCCAGCTGGCAGAAGCTCTTTAATTTCTAAACACAAACCTATTTAAGGGAAGAACTATGAGTTATGCTGAACAAGGAAACTCAAATGAAATCTTAGTATTCTTTGGCATGAGTAAAGGTGCTAAACAAATTGAAATAATGATGATATTTACTGAGTACCTACAATATGCTAAACGTTGTTCTCAGCACTATACAGCAATCCTATGAGGCATGTACATTATTATCTGCTTTTGCAAATGAGAACACTAGGGTAGAGAGGTTAAATAATTTGTCTAAGACTATACAGCTTGTCAGTGGCAGAGCTGCAATTTGAACCCAGGTAGTCTGGCTCTAGGTCAGGCTCTAACCACTATACTACTATGCAGAGTGCTTATGAAAAATGAGATGTTTTGTTATTTGCTTAAAGTAATAAAGACTATTTAATCTTTGAATGTAAAAAGACTAAGCACAAATATGGATTCAGATATGTTACTGTACTGATACATATATGCTATCTGGGCCAGTGGTAAAAAAAAAAAGTATATTTTATGTGGTATACCTATTTTAAAATAAAGATATATCTTACAACTAAAAATACAACTTTGACAAGTTAAAAAAAGAGAAAAGAAAAAAATCTAAAAACCCAAAAACAAAAATAAAACCAAAATAATGGAAAAAATAGAATTTTCAAAGATTTACAATAACTTCTGAAACATCTAATAATTCTTTTTATTTTCAAGGTCCACTCAGTTCCATAAGTTTTGAAGAGTATATACAGTTTGCTTTATATTTCCTTATATTTAATTAAATATAAATAATTATATTTAATACACTTATATTTAACAAATGTATAAAAACTAAATCTATGGTCTGCTGTTCATTAAAACTGAATTTATTCAATTCTTCCAACAGTCCATTGGTTTAAGTATACAAAAGAAAAACTAAGACATCCCTAAAAGTGAAGATGTCGAAGATGTGTTAAGACTGGTTCTATTATGCTAAGAGATTTTTGTTCAATAAATACTTATTAACTAAACAAAATTAAATAGTTTTCTTGAACTAAGCAAGGTCTTATGAGTCAGAAAAATTAGATTCAGATCTAGGTTCTACCCATAACTAGTTTTGTGATCTGGGATGGGTCAGAGGCCCCGTCTTCTAATCCACAATATGAAATAGCATCCACCTCATAACATTAACAAGGTAAATGTTAAAAAAAAAAAAAAAAAGAACTAACAAGGTAATTCTTGCTACCTGGCACAAAATAAATTTTCAACAAACAGAAAACCCCCTATAAATATCAACTGTGCTAGATACTGAAAGAAAGAACAGTAAAGAAAGTCAGACCCCTACTCTTGAGGGGCTTAGAATCTCATTGCCAATAAGACCTAGAAATGTACATACATAAATAGTTAAGTAAAAAGAAAGTTTAAGGGAAGAGCACACAGACAGATGAAGGCCTTAAGAACAAAACTAAGGTGTTCTGGAGAAGAAATTCTGCCTTAAGACTCCAGTATGACACCTGCTGTGCTTTCAAAGCCTGCCCTACAGATTTTAAACTTGCTTGGCCCCACAATCATGTGAGCCAATTCCTTAAAATAAACCTCCTGATGTATATATTTTCTCTTGGTTCTGTTACTCTGGAGAACCCGGACTGATACAGTGGTCAATGGAGAATTAATTTCTTCAGTTAGTTTTACATTTCACAAAAAATACTGGCTTGCTTTAAGACAGTAAAATGAGTGCAGGGTTCACAATTAGGTGCTTTGTACTTCTTGTTATAGATGAATATGATTATCAGATTTAAGGATACTTTATTATTTTTTTTTTATATTTTTTTTCTTTAAATTTTTAAAAGAAAAATCCATCCTGAACCCTTAAACTTCCATCTTCTGACAACACAGATTTCATACAGGGTAGGGTGAAGGGGGAACAAAGGTACAACTGGGGCTCAATTTAGAATTAGACTACCAGGTGAGGCCCAAGCTTGTTCCAGGAGGTTAGAGAAAGATGTTATGAAATACACCTATAATATCTAAACAAATATGATAGGAGTAGCAATTCATAAGTGGAGTGACTCAAAGCTGGAGCTCAGGGAAGCCTGACTCGCTAGTATGTGTACATGCTCAGTCATGTTCAACTCTTTGGAAGTCCACCAGGCTCCTCCATCCATGAGATTTTCCAGGCAAGAATACTAGAGCGGGTTGCCATTCTCTTCTCCAGGGGATCTTCCTGACTCAGGGACTGAACCCACATCTCTTGAATTGGCAGTCAGATTCTTCATCACTAAGCCACCTGGGAATCTGACTTGCCAATACATACCAGTGATATCTTTGTGATACGTGAAGTTCTCCTGACATAGTTAAAATATATGGGCATTACCAGTATCCTTGCTAGTATTTTGCTAACTCAGATGACTTTTCTCAATTTAAGGCTTTTAAATATTACTTTCCCCCACAAATTCTTATTATATATTAGATTCTGATTACTGACAAATTTTAATACAAAGAAAGATACTGAATAATGCAAAAATTCCAAAAACGGCTTCATGTTTCAGATCTCTTAAAAGAAATTTAAAATAGCTCTTAAAATTTTTGCAAACTTCTAAGATATTTGATTGGTGGCAAAATAGCCCCCTACTCCTAAAATAATCTTGCTCTAAGGAAAAAAATGGAGAAGGCAATGGCACCCCGCTCCAGTACTCTTGCCTGGAGAATCCCATGGACAGAGGAGCCTGGTGGGCTGCAGTCCATGGGGTCGCTAAGAGTTGGAGACGACTGAGTGACTTCACTCTTTTCACTTTCATGCACTGGAGAAGGAAATGGCAACCCACTCCAGTGTTCTTGCCTGGAGAATCCCAGGGACAGGGGAGCCTGGTGGGCTGTCGTCTCTGGGGTCCCAGAGTCGGACACGACTGAAATGACTTAGCAGCAAGGAAAAAAAAGCATAAAATGAAGATTTGTAGAATATAATTGTTAAACCTAAATTAATAATTTCATGAAGGTAGCAGACTAGCTCCAAAACAGTCTTGACCGGCTAGGTCAGACTTCATCTTTGTAGTTGAAGTCATACGCATTTTGCTGAGGATAGTTATTTTGCAAAAATACTTTATAAAAGAAGCAAGAAGTATATAGACAGATCCAGATAGAAGCTGTTAAGTAATATAAACATTTTCTTATTGAGCCTAATCTATCATTTCTCTTTTTTAATTTCAATTAATTTGTAACTCCCACAAAATAGCTACAGACATTCGGACTTGATGGTGACAATCATACAAATAAAACATTTGTTCCTATCCTAAAAAGTTATACAGAATACAAAATTCAAATAAGAATTTCTTACTTTAGACCAGGAAAGATCAAGGAGATCAGCAGTATGTCCTTTATATTTGCAAAATGGCCGTTGTCGAAATGGTGCATTTTTATCATCAGGGTCTTCGTCAGTTCCACTGCATACCTATTTAGACATGAAAACAAATGTTAAAACTAGAAAAACAAAAGCTTCATACTCTTTCCTCCCTATTTGTTTTCTCTTCGTTTTGTATGATGTTTAACTGAAATTTTGACCCACTAAAACCCAACTCTTCTTTATGTTGAATCTACTACTTACTACTTCCTCACCTCCTTGTCCTAATAAACCAGGATCATCCTTAAAATCATTGTGCTATTGCAATCTTTCCCTCTCTAACAAAGCTCTCACTTTTTTTTTTTTAGCATCTGTTCCTTTAGGAGAGATGGGAGCAAATACCAGGGGATGATCACGGGCTTAATAAAGGACAGAAATGGTAGGGACCTAACAGAAGCAGAAGATATTAAGAAGAGGTGGCAAGAATACACAGAAGAATGGTAAAAAAAATATCTTCATGACCCAGATAATCACGATGGTGTGATCACTCACCTAGAGCCAGACATCCTGGAACGTGAAGTCAAGTGGGCCTTAGGAAGCATCACTATGAACAAAGCTAGTGGAGGTGATGGAATTCCAGTTGAGCTATTTCAAATCCTGAAAGACGATGCTGTGAAAGTGCTGCACTCAACATGCCAGCAAATTTGGAAAACTCAGCAATGGCCACAGGACTGGAAAAGGTCAGTTTTCATTCCAATCCCAAAGAAAGGCAATGCCAAAGAATGCTCAAACTGTGGCACAATTGCACTCATCTCACACGCTAGTAAAGTGATGCTTAAAATTCTCCAAGCCAGGCTTCAGCAATATGTGAACCGTGAACTTCCAGATGTTAAAGCTGGTTTTAGAAAAGGCAGAGGAACCAGAGATCAAATTGCCAACATCCACTGGATCAGTGAAAAAGCAAGAGAGTTCCAGAAAAACATCTATTTCTTCTTTATTGACTATGCCAAAGCCTTTGACTGTGTGGATCACAATAAACTGTGGAAAATTCTGAAAGAGATGGGAATCCCAGACCACTTGACCTGCCTCTTGAGTAACCTATATGCAGGTCAGGAAGCAACAGTTAGAACTGGACATGGAACCACAGACTGGTTCCAAATAGGAAAAGGAGTACGTCAAGGCTGTATATTGTCACCCTATTTAAATTTAACTTATATGCAGAGTATATCATGAGAAACGCTGGGCTGGATGAAGCACAAGCTAGAATCAAGATTGCCGGGAGAAATATCAATAACCTCAGATATGCAGATGACACCACCCTTATGGCAGAAAGTGAAGAGGAACTAAAGAGCCTTTTGATAAAAGTGAAAGAGGAGAGTGAAAAAGTTAGCTTTAAAGCTCAACACTCAGAAAACTAAGATCATGGCATCCGGTCCCATCACTTCATGGGAAATAGATGGGGAAACAGTGAAACACTGGCTGACTTTATTTTTCTGGGCTCCAAAATCACTGCAGATGGTGATTGCAGCCATGAAATTAAAAGATGCTTATTCCTTGGAAGCAAAGTTATGACCAACCTAGACAACATATTAAAAAGCAGAGACATTACTTTGTCAACAAAGGTCCATCTAGTCACAGCTATGGTTTTTCCAGTGATCATGTATGGATGTGAGAGTTGGACTATAAAGAAAGCTGAACACTGAAGAATTGATGCTTTTGAACTGTGGTGTTGGAGAAGACTCTTGAGAGTCCCTTGGACTGCAAGGAGTTCCAATCAGTCCATCCTACAGGAGATCAGTCCTGGGTGTTCACTAGAAGGACTGATGTTGAAGCTGAAACTCCAATACTTTGGCCACCTGATGTGAAGAGTTGACTCATTGGAAAAGACCCTGATGCTGGGAAAGATTGAGGGCAGGAGGAGAAGGGGACGGGAGAGGATAAGATGGTTGGATGGCATCATCAACTCAATGGATATGGGTTTGGGTGGACTCCGGGAGTTGGTGAGGGACAGGGAGGCCTGGTGTGCTGCGGTTTATTTGGTCGTAAAGAGTTGGACATGACTGAGCAACTGAACTGATCACGATTGGTTTAAGCTAATTAAAATGAGCTCACTCTCTTTTCCACCAATGATTGGTTTAGGCATAAGCATATGCTAGAATTTTCATCAATAAAACATGAGGGCAGGTTGTTTGCAGATGAGGAGATAGAGAGGCTTCTAGAAAGATTTCCTCACTCTTAAAAAGGAGTATTCTAAAGGGACCTTCCTCTTTTCTGCCTCTGAACACTGCTGTCTGTATGTGACAGTAAGTCACCAAGACAGTAGCAGTCATCTTACTACCATGAGGGGACCAAGTTAAAGAGAAGAACAGATAATGAACAGCAAAGCAGGAGGATGGAAGGACTTTCTGTCTCTGATGATGTAACTGAGCTGCTGAATTAACTAACTCTGGAGCTGCCTTACTTCCAGACTGGCTGCCTTATTGTTTAAGACACTTTCAGTTGAATTTCTGTTATTTGAAGTCAAAAGCATCCTGACAGGTAGAGGTGGGTAGAAAATAATGCCATGCATGTTTGCCATGCATTTAGTTTGCAATATGCTTTTGTATTTATTATCTGAGTGAATCCCAACAACTCTGTGAGGTAGGTATTACCATTATGAAGATGAAGAATTAACAAAAAATTGAGGCTCAAAGAGGTCAAAATAATATATTAAAAGTCACACAGCCACCTGTAAACAGCAGAACCAAAGCATGTAACTGTAAGTCCAGAGGTTGGTCCTCGTATGTTTTAGAGGATGTTGCTTGAGCAAAAATACAGGTTAGCTAAGACTTGTATATTTAGGGAAGGGTAGGTAGGATAATGAGGAGGGAGAAAAACTTGTATGCAAAAAAGTAGGGGATTAGGACAGAAAGGTACTTTGAGACCAGATCATAAAGACCCCTGGATTTGCAGTTTAAAATTTCAGACATTCTAAGGATACGGGGAACCAAGACAAGTTTCTGAAAAGAAAAAAATAACATGATCTGACTGGGACTTTAGAAAGAGAATGCTGGGTAATAACATAAAAGGTGGTTTGGAAAGAGAGTTGGGGTAGGAAGAGCAGTCAGTAAGTTTAAGAGTAATGAGGGCTTAAATAGGATGGTGGCCATGAGGACAGAAAGAAACTACTCCTGCCAGCTGTTAACAATTTTATAGGTTATAAAAACATCCTCACATCCACTGTGGAGGGAGACCAACAATATCAATGCCCTGACCCTTTGCCAAACACTCCTAATGCTGGATGACTACAGCTACTTCCTCTAATTTTACTGTCAGATTAGCGAGCACCAGGGGAAGACACAAAACAAAACAGGCTTCTTGCCCTGTTACATCAAATTCAACTTTATGTTTAATAATCCTTTTCATTTAACTAACTCCTTAGTGTACTGCCCCTAGCCATGATTCCAGGTCTCTTTTTTTCTCCTTAAACATCCATTTTCTTTCATGTATATCTGAATCACTTTGCTGTATACCTGAACCTATCACAACATTGTTAATCAACTATACTCCAATATAAAGTTAAAAAAACAGCCATTTTCTTTCCCTTGTATTCTACATATTTTTAAAATACTTCATGTATTTTTGATTATAAAGTAATACATACTCAGTATACACAAATCAGAAAGCATAGAAAGTAGAAAAACTAAGTTGGACATCTTTAATCTTTCATTTTTTAAAAATATAATTGCAATCATATTGTACACATGACTTGGGCTTCCCTGTTGGCTCAGTGATAAAGAACCTTCCTGCGAATCCAGGAGACGTGGGTTTGATCCCTGGGTCAGAAAGATCCCCTGGAGAAGGAAATGGCAACCCACTCCCGTATTCTTGCCTGGGAAATCCCATGGACAGAGGCGCCTTGGTGGGCTGAAGTCCATGGGGTCCCAAGAGAGTTGGACAAGACTGAGCAACTGAACAACATGTGGTTCAGTATCTTCCTTTTATTTTACATGAGCACCTTCCATATTTCACTCTTTGGAAACACCTACTAGTTGCATATGGATGTATCATAATTTAATCATTTCCAATTTGTTGGTAATTTAGACATTTTCAACTTTTTGCGAAATAAACAGCAAATCAACAAACGTCCTGGAAAAAAAAAAAAAAAAACGTCCTGGAACATGAATCTTTATCCCCATTTTATTATTTGTTTATCCTAACAGAAGTTTCAAAAGGCTTAAACCGGAGATTTGTATAGTATCTTCTGTAGTCTTAACGTGTACATGTGTGTTAGTCGCTCAGTCGTGTCTAATTTTTTGCGACCCCATGGACTGTAGCCTGCCAGGTTCCTCTGTCCACGGAATTCTCCAGGCAAGAATACTGGAGTGGGTTGCCATTTCCTTCTCCACAAAAACTGGGTGCCTGGGCCCCTGCTGGGGACCTTCTCCTGTAGTCCTAATAAAATCAGGTAAATTTACTGAAGAAAATTTTAGAAATACAGAGAAATATAAAGAATCAAATAAAAATGACCTAAAACCCTATCACTTAGAGGTAACTACTAGTTACAATTTATATTTCCTTTAAATTTTAAAATCTATAAATATTTATAGATATTTTTAGTCAAGATTGGGATAATATATCTAACTTTTCATTCTGCTTTTTTCACTATACATTTAGGATATTTTTTAATGGCATTAAATAATCTTTGAAAAGAATTTAAGGACTGCAACATAATAATCTATTACACTGTATAGATTATACCACAGTTTTTATTTTCCAACCATAAAAATTTCATTTGTTGAAATTTTAGCTATTTTGAAAACAAAAAACCTTTTACTTAAATCTTTGGGCATATATGATTATTTCTTTATGATATATTTTAAAAGGCAGAATTACCAAATGAAATCTTATATATTTTATCTATATCTCTCTGAATAGATATATATATATGTAGAGAGATATTTTTCTCTCTATGTAAATATAATGTATATATTAAACCTTATTATGAATATTCCAAATATACACAGAAGTAGATAAAATAATATACAGTAAAATAAACTCCATGCATCCATCACCTTCTTTAATGATTATCAACATTTTATTCATCTTGTTTTATCAATCTTCCCACTTTTATGTATTTGCTTTTTTTTGCTGGAGCAGTAAGATCTAAACATCATTTTATCAGTAAATATTCTATACGTATCTCTAACTAACAATCTCTCTTTTAAATATAATTATCATTACATTATCATACCTAAAAATACCATTTGTATCATCTAATATCTAATTTATATCTAAACATCCTGATTATATAAAAATGTCATTTTAAAGTTAGATTGCTTTGAAAATTTGTTAACATTTTGATATTTATTAACACTTACTATATACCAGGTATGGTATATAACTTGAATGCCAAAATAAATATTTCAAATCTACATATAATCTATTCTCAGTATTTAAGTCAGAATAAGCCTTTTAAAATATGTCAGACTATGTCATTCTCTGTTCAAAAACTCTGCATCGGCTTCTTTCTCAGAGTAAAAGCCAAAGTCCTTGCAGTGGCCTACATATTATGGCTGCCCCATCTGTACCTCCATGACTTCATTTTCCACTACTTTTCTCTTGCTCACTGGCTCCAACTACCCAGGCCTCAATGCTATAATTACTGAACATACCAGAACTCCTGCCTTTTCACTGTTTCACATGCTGCTGTTCCCTCTACCTGGAATGTTCTTCTCCTCCACGTAGCCAGATAGATGATCCCTCTTACCTCCTTCAAGTTTTCCTCAAATGACAACTTCTCAATGAAGCTTTGCTTGTCCACTGTATTTACCTCCCATCACCCCGCTTTGTTTTATTTTTTTTCCATGAAAACTTTCACCTTCTAATATATTACAAAATTTACCTGTTTTGTTTCTCTGTCTTCAACCACGAGAGTAAGTTTCATAAAAACAGATTTTTTGGTTTCTTTTATTCACTACTATATCCCCAGCCTTCATGGATCACAGCCTTGTCATGGAGAAGGGGCTTGCATAACTCAATGAAGCTCTGAGCCATGCTGTGCAGGGTCACCCAAGAAAGACGGGTCATAGTAGAGAGTTCTGACAGAATGTGGTCCACTGGAGGAGGGAATGGCAAACCACTCCAGTGTTCTTGGTGTGAGAACCCCATTAATATAAACAGTATGAAAAGATAGAAAGATATGACACCAAAAGATGAGTGCCTCCCCCCACCTCCCTGCAGGTCAGAAGGTGTCCAATATGCTATTGGGAAGAGTGGAGGGCAATTACTGCTGCTGCTGGTGCTAAGTTGCTTCAGTCGTGTCTAACTCTGTGCGACCCCATAGACGGCAGCCCACCAGGCTCCCCTGTCCCTGGGATTCTCCAGGCAAGAACGCTGGAGTGGGTTGCCATTTCCTTCTCCAATGCATGAAAGTGAAAAGTGAAAGTGAAGTCGCTCAGTCATGTCCGACTCTTCGCGACCCCATGGACTGCAGCCCACCACGCTCCTCTGTCCATGGGATTTTCCAGGCAAGAGTACTGGAGTGGGGTGCCATTGCCTTCTCTGGGCAATTACTAATAGCTCCAGAAAGAAAGAAGTGGCTGGGCCAAAGTGGAAATGATGTTCAGTTGTCGATGTGCCTCGTGGTGAAAGTAAAGTTCAATGCTGTAAAGAAAAATAGTGTGTAAGAAGCTAGAATGTTAGGTTCATGAATCAAGGTAAATTGGATGTGATCAAGCAGGAGATAGCAAGAGTGAACATCAATATCTTAGTAATCAGTGAACAAAAGTGAATGGGAATGGGCCAATTTAATTCAGATGGCCATTATATCTACTACTGTAGGCAAGAATCCCATAGAAGAAATGGAGTAGCCATCATGGTCAACAAAGAGTTTGAGATGTAGTACTTGGGTGCAATCTCAAAAATGACAGAATGATCTCAGTTCATTTCTAAGGCAAACCACTCAACATCACAGGAATCCAAGTCTATGCCCCAACCACTGATGTTGAAGAAGCTGAAGCTGACCAGTTTTATGAAGACCTACAAGCCCTTTTAGAACCAACATCTAAAAAAAAAAAAAAAAAGATGTCCTTTTCATCATAGGGAATTGGAATGCAAAAGCAGGAAGTCAAGAGATACCTGGAGTAACAGCCAAGTTTGGCCTTGGTGTACAAAATGAAGCAGGGCAAAGGTTAACAGAATTTTGTCAAGAGAACACACTGGTCATAGCAAACACACTCTTCCAACAACACAAGAGATGACTCTACACATGGACATCACCCAATGGTCAATACTGAAAACAGACTGATTACATTCTTTGCAGCCAAAGATGGAGACGATCTACACAGTCAGCAAAAAGAAGATTTAGAGCTGACTGTGGCTCAGATCATGAGCTCCTTATTGCAAAATTCAGGCTTAACTGAAGAAATTAGGGAAAACCATTAGGTCATTCAGATATGACCTAAATCAAATCCCTAATGATTATATAGTAGAAGTGACAAACAGATTCAAGGGACTAGATCTGGTACACAGAGTGCCTAAACAACTATGAACAGAGGTTCATAACACTGTACAGTAGGCAGTGACCAAAACAATCACCAAGGAAAAGAAATGCAACTAGGTAAAGAGGTTGTCTGAGGAGGCTTTACAGATAGCTGGGAGGTGAAAGGCAAGGGAGTAAAGGAAAAATATACCCAACTGAATGAAGCATTCCAGAGAATAGCAAGGAGAGATAACAGGCCTTCTTCAATGAAAGTACAAAAAAGTAGAGGAAAACAACAGAATGGGAAAGACTAGAGACCTCGTCAAGAAAACTGGAGATACCAAAGGAACATTTCATGCAAGGATGGGCAAATAAAGGACAGGAAATGTAATGACCAAACAGAGGCAAAAGAGACAAAGAACAGGTGGCAAGAATACACAGAACTATACAAAAAAGGTCTTAAGGACCTGGATAACCATGATGGTGTGGGCACTCACCTAGAGCCAAACATCCTGGAGTGTGAAATCAAGGGGGCCTTAGGAAGCATTACTATGAACAAAGCTAGTGAAGGTGATGGCATTCCAGTTGAGTTATTTAAAATCCTAAAAGGTGATGCTGTTAAAAGTGTTGCATTCAAAATGTGAGCAAATTTGGACAACTCAGCAATGGCCACAGGACTGGAAAAGGTCAGTTTTCATTCCAATCACAAAGAAGGACAGTGCCAAACTACCATACAGTTGTGCTCATTTCACGTGCTACTAAGTTTACGCTCAAAATCCTTCAGCTAGGCTTCAACAGTATGTGAACCAAAAACTTCCAAATGTACAAGCTGGGTTTGGAAAAGGCAGAGGAATTGAGATCAAATTGTCAACATTCACAGGATCACAGAGAAAGCAAGGGAGTTCCAGAAAAACATCTGCTTCATTGACTGTGTGAAAGCCTTTGTCTGTGTGGATTACAACAAACTGTGGAAAATTCTTCAAGAGATGAGAATACCCCTTACCTGCCTCCTGAGAAACCTGTATTCAGGTCAAGAAGCAACAGTTAGAAGCAGACATGAACAACAGACTGGTTTCAAATTGGGAAAGGAGTAGGACAAGGCTGTATATTGTCACCCTGCTTAGTTAACTTATACGCCCAGTACATCATGTGAAATGCCAGACTGGATGAATCACAAGCTGGAATCAAGATTGCTGGGAGAAATATCAATAACTTCAGATATGAAGATGACACCACCCTTATGGCAGAAAGTGAAGAGGAACTAAAGAGCCTCTTGATGAAGGTGAAAGAGGAGAATGAAAAAGCTGGCTTTAAACTCAACATTCAAAAAACTAAGGTCATGGCATCTGGTCCCATCACTTCATGGCAAATAGAAGAGGCAAAAGTAGAAGCAGCAACACATTTTATTTTCTTGGGCTCCCAATATCACTGAAGAAAGTGACAGCAGCCATGAAATTCAAAGATGCTTGCTCCTTGGAAGGAAAGCTATGACAAACCTAGACAGCATATTAAAAAGCAGAGACATTACTTTGCCAGTAAAGGTCCATATAGTCAAAGCCGTGGTTTTTCCAGTAGTCATCTAAAGATGTGAGAGTTGGACTGGAGAGAAGGCTGAGCATCAAATAATTAATGCTTTTGAATTATGGTTTTAAGACTCTTGAGAGTCCCTTGGACAGCAAGGAGATCAAACCAGTCAATCCAAAAGAACAACCCTGAATATTCATTAGAAGGACTGATGCTGAACCTGAAGCTCCAATATTTTGGCCACTTGATGCAAAGAGCCAACTCCTGGGAAAAGATGCTGGGAAAGACAGAAGACAAAAGAAGAAGGCAGTAGAGGATGAGATGATTAGATAGCACCAACTCAATGGATATGAATTTGAGCAAACTCTGGGAGATAGTGAAGGACAGGGGAGCCTGGCGTGCTGCAGTCCATGGGCTTGCAAAGAGTCGGACATGACTTAGCAACTGAACAACAACACACGCCCAATAAGTATTTGCTGACTAAATGAAGACACAGTACCAGACCTTCAGATGCCAACTACTGGAGCATAATGGTTAACAGCATTAGATCTAAAGACAAATGAGAGAAGTGAAAGTGTTAGTCGTTCAGTCATGACCAGCTTTTTTTTGACCCCATGGAGTGTAGCTCTCCAGGCTCCTCTATCCGTGTGATTCTCCAGGGAAGAATACTTGAGTGGGTAGCCATTCCCTACTCCAGGGGATCTTTCTGACCCAGGGATTGAACCCGGATATTCTCACTGTAGGCAGATTCTTTACAATCTGAGCCACCAGGGAAGCCCAAACGACTGATTAGAGCTGGGTTCTAATTCTGGTACTGTATCTACCTACTGTGTAAAATTGGTATATTACTCAATATCTCTAAGCCTTCTTTTCTTCATCTGTAAAACAGGGTTCTTAACAGTATTTCACAACAGTACCAGGATTGTTGTGAGGTAAAGTAAGACATAAAATGTACTTAGTAAAGTACATGGCACAGAGTAAAGGCTCATAAAATGTTAGCTGGTGTTACATAAATTGATACAGTATATAGTAAATGCTTTTAACAGAACTACAGGTAAAGTACCATGGGAACAGTGAGGGAGCACTGATTAAATTAGTTGAAGCAAGGAATGTTTCAGTGAGGAGAAAAGTCTTAAATGAATTTCCCAGGCAAAAGGGGAAAAGCATATGTAAATACACGGAATCAACAAAGGGTCTGACATTTGTGTTGGGGCATGAACAACCAAGTGGCTCAGAACATAAGGTTTGGGAGAGGGAAGGGTTGGAAGTAACAGTGAGAGCTGAGGTCAGGCTGATCTCTGAAAGACTGAGTCATCTAAGGAATGTAGACTCAATCCTATAGGAAAAAAAAGAGAGCCAAAAGGAGTGCTTAAACAGTAGAGTAACATGATCAGGTCCGTCCAGTCAAGGCTATGGTTTTTCCAGTGGTCATGAATGGATGTGAGAGTTGGACTGTGAAGAAAGCTGAGCGCTGAAGAATTGATGCTTTTGAACTGTGGTGTTGGAGAAGACTCTTAAGAGTCCCTTGGACTGCAAGGAGATCCAACCAGTCCATCCTAAAGGAGATCAGTCCTGGGTGTGCTTTGGAAGGAATGATGCTAAAGCTGAAACTCCAGTATTTTGGCCACCTCATGCGAAGAGTTGACTCATTGGAAAAGACTCTGATGCTGGGAGGGATTGGGGGCAGGAGGAGAAGGGGACGACAGAGGATGAGATGGCTGGATGGCATCACCAACTCGATGGACGTGAGTTTGAGTGAACTCCGGGAGTTGGTGATGGACAGGGAGGCCTGGTGTGCTGCAATTCATGGGATCACAAAGAGTTGGACATGACTGAGCGAATGAACTGAACTGAACATGATCAGATTTGTTTTACAGGAAACTAATTCTGCTGGCAGTGTGGATCAAAGAGTGGAATCTGGGAGAACAGCTATAATGGTCCAGGTAAGAGATAAAGGCCTGGATTGTAGCAGTGGAAATGATAGGAATGGCCAGATTCCAAAGACATTTCTGAGATTAGGTGGACAGGATATGGTAAATGAGTAGACACTGAAAGAGACAAGAGAATGAAAAGTGATCACAGCTTCTAACTCAGGAGATGACATATTTATTAAACAACAACCTGATATCAAGTATGTAGACCATCAAAGGAGTGATTTTCTCAGGAAAATGGTAATTCTGTTTTGGGCATATATTATCATTGTTGATATCTGTCTTCTCCCACACATTGCTCATTGACATGAAGTATCCACTGCATCTTTATATTTTTAGTGCCTAACACATTTTTGACATTTAATAATTGTTTGTTGACTGAACCAAATATAAACTACTGTGCATTTTTAATAAAATACTGCATGTGTACAATTTCACAAAAATTTCCTCTCACTTTCTTATAGTTAAGTCCTTTCATCCAAGTTTTAGACTCTAATGATTTTGAAGGGGATCAGAATGTCACCCCAAAACATGCCCCTTTGCCTAGGATTATTTTGAGCTGAAGGCAACTGAGAAGAAACAGAGACAAGAAAAAACATCTGCCCTCCTCCCTTCTACTTGAAAGCAGAGCATAAAATGCCCTTTGTGAATGTGTCTCCCCCTCACCTCTCCCTTACCAGGAAGGAGAGAATCAATCTTATCTGCCTAAACAGAATCTTAGTAAATAACCATTACCTTCCATTAGTTTCCCCAACAGATTTACCTTCTCACAATTTACTGCCCCTAAAAGCCTAAACTCCTTTTTATTTATCTTGTCACTTTTCCACTAACTTTGCTCTTTGTTAAAATGATATATAAGCTCTTGTGTATAACAGCTTTTTGGGGTCTTCACTCTTTCCCTAGGAAGGCCTCCATATGCATACATAATAAACTGTCTCTCCTCTTAATCTGTCTTTTGTCAGATTATTTCATAGATCCCAGCCACAGGACATAAGATAGTAGAGGAAACTTTTTCCTCCCCTACAATCTATTCTCAAAAATTCTAAGCAGAAATTAAATGCTATAACACCCATATTGGTATTCCACTAATCAAGCACACCAAACATAAATAGATTTATCCAAGAAAAACATTAATTTTTAGGCAAACATCATACTTACAACTTCTAGTGTCAAGAAGAAATGTTACATGACTGGAGCATAATGGAGCAAACTAAACACACCCCTCTTCCTTTCTTCCTTATGTTTACTGAGCTACTTTCGGAAATCAATAGAAACAGAGTATAAGAGCCAGAATTCTAGGCATGGCATGACCAATGAGTAGGTGAATGATGTTGGGTATGTCACTCTGTATGCCCAACGGTACAATAAGTGCTTTTATGGACTCTATTTTGCATGGATGCTAAGAAGACAAGAGTCTATAAGAGATGTAAGTCTATATCTCAAAAGAGATAAAATATAAGATATCACTATCATGAGGAAAAAGAAAAAAGAACACATATATAAGGGAAATAAACTCCACCATGCTTACTGTGCCTCACTGCAGCAAGTAATAGGCTCAAAGATAATACTAGATATCAAACTCCAAAGGCATAGAGGCTTCATTTAACTGTCTCCATACAGAATGACAGACATGAAAGGAACCCCAAAGAATCTTTTCCTGAAAATAACAGATATAAATGATACTCAACTACTCCAGAAAAAAGAGTTGAATACTTCAGGGCATCAGTACTTTTTGGGTCAAAGAACTACTGTGTTCATTTCCCATCCCCCGCCCCCTACAACCCAGCTGCACCGCACAGCATATGGGATCTTAGTCACCCAACCAGGGACTGAACCCTTTGCTTCCTACAGTGGAAGTGTGGCATCCCAACCACTGGACTGCCAGGAAAGTCCCTATGCTCCTCATTTAATAGGTCTTCTACTCAAACAATGTTGGGAGTTACTTAGGGGTTTGGGAGGGGGTAGGAATGGAAGTAGTTAATAATCTGTAAGTAGCATTGTTAAAATAAGATAATATAAGATGGTACAAATAGTCCCTGTTTTTAATAGTAATCAAGACCTGGAAACTTTACTGTGAATTAAATTAATAAAAGCAAATCCTTTTCCCCTAAAGCGAAGTAGTTAAAATTTTAACCACTACATTAGTTAGTGAAGGCTTTATGGAGGAAATGGGCCTTGAAGAACAGGCAAGTCTAAAGTAGAAAAAAAGGGAGATTACAGGCATCCAGATAAGGGAATAGGAATGAATGAAAGGTATAGACGTGGTAATTTAACACTGATTTAGGCCTGCTGCAGTCAGGCATGGGGTTAGGTTCAAGGATACTAAGATCTGTGATACACAGATTTTTGCCTTCAATCGGTTCTGAGCCTAGCCAGAGGGACAAACTGCCAAGGAAGACACAGTAAGTAATATCAATGTCAAAGTACATATGACATACTATCAGAACACAAGTGAGGAACAATTTTGCTTGCATGACTCAGGGAAAATGATAAGAGAAGATAAGATATTTAGGCTGAATCTTGAAGGATAAGTAGGGCTTTGCTCTGTAAGGAAAGGGGATAGGAAGGGAATTCCTGGCAAAGCAAACCACATGAATGAAGACATGAAAGTGAGTGTTTAGGGTACAGACCTACACCTAGCCTAGCAAGTAGGATGCAGAGGTACTAGGGAAATTAGTACTGAGTTACAAAGGTAAGAAGAGGTAATAGCAGGAAGGATGGTGACAAGGAGCCACTAGACGATTTAAAATCACAAAATGATAGTCAGGTCCGGAATTCCCTGATGGTCCAGTGGTTAGGATTCCTTGCTTCCAAAGCAGGGGCCACAAGTTCCATTCGCAAGCCTTGTGGTGTGGCAAAAAAAAAAAAAAAATCTAGTGGCAGTAGAGACCAGAGACAGAAAACCCAATTAGGAGGCTACAGCAAGCATCTAAATAAGTATCAAGGGTCAAGATGATGTGAGTGATGAGGTGACAGATTCCATGGGCATAGGAAGAGGTAGATTGGATAGAATTTTTAACTAATTTGACCTGTGAGTAAGAAAGAAAAAGTAAGAGAGTAAGAGAGTGTTTCTAACTGAGTTAAAAAGGTAACTTATGGATGTTGATGCCATTAAAGATGGCTCAAAAGAGCAGAAGCAGGGTTGTGGGTAAATAATAATAAAAAACATTTTCATGAATGATCATTAATATCTAACCAGCTGCTCAAGTCAGACACATGGGAATCATCCTATGCTACTCATTTTTTTGCCCCAGGTAATGAGTTATCAATTCGTTCTTTTATATTTCTCAAATTCAGCTCCTCTTTATGGTTTCTAGACTCATTGCTATCATAATCTACCATAATTGAAGTACTCATTTATTTATGAAGTTGAAAGCCTCTTAAATGGTCTCCCTGTCTCTAGCCTGGAACCTCCATCCAATCTGTCTTTTACACTGCTACCAGAATGCTCTTTCCAAAACAAAAATCTAAACATTTTAACTCAGCTTCTGATCTAAACTCCTCAAAGCCCATCCTTCCCCAGTACCTTGAGGATAAAGTTCATGCCTTGGTTTAACATAAAAAGCCACTTAAAATCCCAATCCTGTCTACCTTTCCTACAACTCCCACACACGCAGCCTTTGGTCCAGCCAGGCAGTTCCTTTAACATGCCATGCTGTTTCAGCCTCCATGCTTTTGCACTTGCTATCTGCTCTGATACTTCCCTTCCTTCCTTGTCTTACTCCTCATTCAAAAGCCTCCAGGGAGCTTTTCCTGATACCTAGATTCATAAGGCTAACTTGTATATTTGTGTAGTATCTTCAATAGAGTATTACCATCGAATACTATGAACTGCAGGTATATCTATTTCACTAGTCAGCAAGATCCCTGAGGCCACAAAATAAGTCTCCTTTGATTTTGCTGAATCTAGCAGTGTGTGGAACATGTAACAGATATTCAAAATTGATGTGCTTAAAGAACATGTAGGTGGATAGAGCCTTTATATATTGTTATGTGAAAAGGGCAGCACGCACAATAAGATTTCATTGTTGTTTAAAAAACATAAAGCTCTTGAAAGAAATCAAGAATTTTAGAGCCAAAGCCAGTTCAGGATTGGAAGCAGTGAGTGAATATCTTAATTGAGAATGGACAAAGGACAAAACTCAGGAGAAACAGCAATACTTAAGGGGGTGGAAGAGGAAGAGACAGCAGGGGTATAGGAAGAGAACAAGGAAGAAGAGAACCATGGAAAGCTGAGGGGAGAATGTTTAGAGTAGGGAAAAATTAGTGTCAAATACCATAGAGCTAATGAAATCCCAGGAAAATACTACTGAGCAGGTGAACATTTTAGGTTCTCTGTATTTACATAACCTTTGCTTCACTCAACACATAAGCATCACAGGGGACAGCTTAGAATATTTTGCATTCTGCTTTTTAGGTTTAAAACTGGTTATATTTAACTTTCCAGCTCTGAGACCAAATGAAAATCATTAAGATATTTTAAACTACCTGACACTGGGATAAAGCATTTACTAAACCAAGAAGATGGAAAAATTAAGATATTTCAGTATCTTTCTTTCTTTTCTTAGTTATTTCTTATTCAGGTATCCGTTACTTTTATCATTTTAAAAATATCTAGGGACTTCCCTGGTGGGCCAGTGTCTAAGACACTGTGCTTCCACTGAAGGGGGAACAGGTTCAGTCCCTGGTCAGGGAACTAAGATCTCACATGCTGTGTGGTGTGGGCAAAAAATAGGAGAAAATTTTTAAATAAAGTATCTCACATGGATTTGAGGAGAGGGAATTTCTTTTGTTTAGATTTACATTAGTATGGTAGCTTGAGTAATATTAGATACTGTCTGACAACCCTTAACCATCACAATTTTTCATTTACTAATTCTAACAGAAAGAATTCTCATTTCTAATGCATCTCAATTTTAACTACTTTCATGAATCTGTTATATCTGATAAACAATAAGGTACTTTATGGTTAAAAAAAAATCATAGCATGTAACAATAGTAACCATAAAATAATGAACATACCCCTGTATCTGTATCAGATTTTGATGAATTTAGACTTTCCTGAGAAGGTGATGGGGACACACGTCCTAAAACGACATAGTAATTGTAAAAAGGCATGTATGTATATACAACTGTATATACACACACACAGAAAACATCAATCACAAATAATAACACAATAACACCTAATTAAAAGTCATAGAATGCATCATTCTAGAAAAATGTATTTTTCTAAACAAGCAAAGCATTAACTCTTAGGCACCAAAGTATTTGTTTTTATTATTTTTATATAGAATCTTTATAAATTGGCTTAACCACATGTCCAATTTAATAAAATATTGTTATATCCTCATTATTCATTGTGAAGACATTCTTGTCAATCAGAACAATCAGCAAGATGAACAATAAAGGGGTAAAAAGTGTCTGGGCTGGGTTAAATCTCAATTGTTGTTGTTGTTGTTGCTAAGTCGCTTTAGTCGTGTCTGACTCTGTGCGACCCCATAGACGGCAGCCCATCAGGCTGGGCTGATGAATCCCCTGGGATTCTCCAGGCAAGAACACTGGAGTGGGTTGCCATTTCCTTCTCCAATGCATGAAAGTGAAAAGTGAAAGTGAAGTCACTCAGTCGTGTCTGACTCTTTGCGACCGCATGGACTGCGGCCTACCAGGCTCCTCCGTCCATGGGATTTTCCAGGCAAGAAATCTCAATGGCCACTGAAAACAGTCTTTCTGCTCTAGGCAGGGAAATAAAAGAAATCTATAATAAACAGCTTTACTTTTTGTCAACTCATTATGATCTCAAATTATGTTGTTATATTGCAAACAACCTCATGGGGCTACTAAAGTATATGGGCCCCGCTGGCCAGTTTAGTGGCTCTCCCTAGATTTCTATGTTCCTCAAACTACTACTGGAACTATATTCTATACTCCTGCCCATGGTCACCTCTATTCTTCTTTCTCCCATATCTTAACTTCATGTATTCAGCCTTGGATGATTGGATAGCAAGAGGTTTGTGGTGAAAATGTACTGCAGTTAAATAACGACAATAATTACAAGAAAAGAATCCTATACACTTACAGCACCTAAAACATCAATTATAAACACTTTGCTGATAACATAATACAGAAATATTTTACACAGTTGTAATCGTGTGTATACACATCATATTCTGGGGTTTCTCTTTTCCATTTAACCTAGTTTCATATACTCTTTGATGTATTGACAAATCACATTTACTTTCCATGGCTTATGTTTCCTTAATCATTCTTTACTTATTAGATGTATGTATTATTCTCATTCTTTTTCTAGATTAATCACACATTTCCTTTTAACCTAGGATAGACCTGAAAGTTACCAGGGGAAACCAAACAACCTTGTCCTCGATAGTTCATAAATTTAACTCTGCAGTATACCTGATAAGAGATAAAGTAAAAAACTTTGTGGTAGTTTTTCCCACTGGGTTTAGATGCTTTTTGCTGTTGACTTCTGTCTTATTTTTAGGTTTGTGGCTTATATGGAAAATAGTGGTTGCTGCAAATGATTGCCAGATAAGACGGCATTATTATACCTAAAATGTAAAAATGCCAGATGTGTCAGGATTTTTTAAACCCTGCCAATAAAGGAAAAATACCTTCTGTATTGTATTTCATTCGCATATTGTTGAAATAGTCAAAAGCATTTTTTAAAGCCCATATTCTCACTACATTGTCTTGTCCAGCAGAGGCAAGTAATCTGCCACAGTGAGAAAATTTCATGGTCCACACAGCTCCCTGTGAAAACAAAGGAAGGTTCAAAGTTCAAAAGTTGAGACATTATTTTTCAGCCAAAAAAACCCCTTATAAGTTGTATGCCAAATGATACATAAAGTCCCTGAATATGAACAATTTCCATTCCAAAAGTGCCTTCATAAATCCAATTTGTTCTTAAGTCCAACAAAGTTAGCTTAGGTATACCCAACTAACACAATCGGCTATATAGTACTGTACTGTAATACATTTATGATACTTTTCAAACAAATAATATACAAACACAAAAAATTAAGACATTTTTAATCTTACAGTACAGTACCTTGAACAGTACAGTAGTACCACCTATATCACCACTGCTTTTATACTTGCTTCCAGACATCCTGGGCTTGAAATAAGGATACTGTACTACTGTACTCTATACAGTACTGTAAAGTACACAAAAGCACAACCACCTGAAGAGGATGCACACATGTGACCATGTATGCCAGACACGTGAACTAGCTTACATGATTGGACATGCGAACGCAGGTTTGCATCTTTGAAAGTTAGCAGGTTGAAGGTTTGTATGTAGGGGACTTATTGTATACTAAAATAATGCTCACATTACTAGCACCATTTAAAGCTAACAGTCCAGTGGTGCTATAATACCACAAAAGGGGCCTTTAGAAGACAGGGGGAAAGACAGCTGAGCTACAGTTTTCTATAATGTAAACTAACATCTTCAAGACCCATATATTGTCCACATATTAATGGAAATGGGAAATCTGAGGTGGCCAGAAATCTTCACTGCAAAAGTACAAAGCCTAGTCTGGGGTCTTAGTCTCCTAGCTGAACATGACAGCAAGTGGAATAGAAGGGGGCACAGCCGTGAGAATAGCAATAACAACTCCTGACAAGGGCTGAGGGAAGAATAAGGTGCACCTTAGCAGTAACCCTCACAGCACTGGGCATTTGGAAGTGTTGGAATGGTGTGGTCTCATTCTGTTTTCTCCCCAGAAAAAAGTTGTGTAGCATATTGCTAAAATTCTCAGACAGACAGTACTGAAAAGACTGGGGAGGTATGTGGGGGAAAGCAATAAAGAATGTGAATCCTTAAAATGGAAAGGCCAAATCCCAAATAATCTTATAACCACTATTAAATTGATAACATACATCTATGCAGATCAAAAAGATCATCCAAGTTAGAGGTAACAGTTTATTTAATGGAATATTCATTTCCACAAAATTCCCACAAAAATGTTAAGAAATTTGTCATTTGGAGCTTATTGCCATGAGATTTTAACTTAAAACTAGAAATACTGAAAAAGACTCAATACAGTACAAGGAAATTCATCAGATTCCTTAAGGAACTTACTATAAACAACTCAAGCTTTTTTTAAATTTTATTTTACTTTTAAACTTTACAATATTGTATTAGTTTTGCCAAACATCAAAATGAATCCGCCACAGGTATACCCGTGCTCCCCATCCTGAACCCTCCTCCCTCCTCCTTCCCCATACCCTCCCTCTGGGTCGTCCCAGTACACCAGCCCCAAGCATCCAGTATCGTGCATCGAACCTGGACTGGCGACTCGTTTCATAAACTTTTATTTTATTGAAGTGTAGCTGATTTACAATGCTGTGTTAATTTCTGCCATATAGCAAGCACAGTGTTTCAGTTGTAAACATAATACGTATTCTTTTTCATATTCTTTTCCATTATAGTTTATCACAGGATATTGAATATAGTTCCCCATGCTCTACAACTCAAACGTTTTATGTGTAGATTGTAAGTACCAAAGTAAATTCAAATCTGGTTGCTGCCTGATATGTATAAGCCAACTTTTAGATTTAAAAATGTAAATAAATAAGTAGATTCCCTGGTCAAAGACCCACAGCATCACTTACCCAGTTCTGAGTTTATTACACTCTTCCCTGTGTTTCTAGCATTTTCAGGGGGTAACTGTGATGTACTTTGTGAACTTGACATCTACTTTGGTACATTTTAAGACAACGTGTACCTCTCTCTCTCTCTTTGCTCTTTCACTTCACAAAATATACCGAGCTTCTGAAATATTTGTATAAATTATTTAAAATATACGAGGGAACATTTTAAACATTGTTCAAAGTGACAGATCACCCTTAATTGCTTTTAAGTTTGGTACCTTTCTTTAGTAAAAGAAAGTTTACACAGCTTTCTTAATGATACAGGCCTAGAGTTTACTTATAAGTCACTTCTTGAACAACAATTCAAAGATGGACTCTGCATTACTTATTCATTAAATCATATTAATATCAATTCACTCTTCAGGCTCAGGCTAGCAAAATTATATATATAAGAAGACATCAGCTTTATAGAAGTCAAATTATTTCTCTCAACGAAAACAGAATCAATCCTTAAAAATAAAAAGGTTGCTTACCATATGTTCACCACTAAGATCTTGTACCACTTTGATCTGATCAAAATCGTAAGGTCCTTTGAAGCCATGTGCTGCTTTGAATTTAACTGGTCTTGTGTATGGCATTCCTTCATCATCACTTGATGAAGGATCATCTTGATCAGTATGAAAAACTGAATAGAAAAGCAATAGAAAGCATCACTAGCTAATGTAGATATTGCTACAATCATATTTTCATATCTACTGCTTACCAAGAAGATTCATTAATTGGAAAAGCAAAATCTGTCTACTACTAAATAGCATATTGGTTTAGCAGCATGGAGTCTGGTAGTACCAGACTGCCTGGGTCCAAATTCAGCTCTGTCATTATCTATGTGACTATGGGCAAGGTATTTGACCTTTCTGTGCCTCAGTTTTCCTATCTATAAAATGGGATAATAATGGTATCCCTGCTGTATTCAGTCATGGGGGTTTCCCTGGTGGCTCAGTGGTAAAGAAGCCGCCTGCAATGCAGGAGACATGGGTTCAATCCCTGGGTTGGGAAGATCCCCTAGAGAAGGAAATGGCAACACATTGCAGTATTCTTGCCTGGGAAAACCCACGGACAGAGGAGCCTGGTGGGCTACAGTCCACAGAGTCACAAAGAATCAGATATGACTTAGTGACTAAACAACAACAATAATGATACTTACTTCATAGACTTTTTAAGAGGAGTAAATGAGCTAATACAGATGAAAGTGCTGAGAGCAGTGTTTGGCACAGAATAAATACTATGTAACAAATCAATACAGTTATAACAAGGGCACAGGAAGTTAAGGTGCAGAAATTCAGAAAATCTACCTAATTTTGAGAATATTTATAAACACTGATCTTACAAAACTAATTTACAACTGATTATTGAACAAACACCTCTTCCAAGTTGCTGCAGTCACAAAATATGTACAAATTCATGTTTAAGATAAATAAATTTTTCTTTCCACTCATAAAATTGATAGTGAGAGTAATATGATTTATTGAAATGCTAAGATAAAAGCTATAAAGATTTATTACTTTCAATAAAATACAATGTTTATTATAAACTATAGGCTAAACTTAAATGACTACAAATCAATTAAATATTCAGTTGAAGGGTTCTATTTCTCTTACCTTCGTCTCTAACACTTTTAACTTTATTTACAGCACGTTCACCATATTCCTCAGCAAGGTGCTTCGCTCTCTTTACTGATTTTCCTAGGAACTTCTTTAGTTGAGTCCTTACCAAAAATGTAAAAAAAAAAAAAAAACCAACCCAGATTACCTCTTATTAACTCCAAAGTTCAACAATTCACAGATAATCTCATGAGCTGTGACTGGTAAAGAGTATCATTTTGAAATAATACCTTTTTTATATAAATAGTAGGTGTTTAACACCCCAAATCCCTTGTTCTATGCAATAAATATACTTAAATCAATATGGCTACAAAGGAAATATAGGCAGTCCCCCCAGTGACAGTATCATATCCTCTACAGCATTATCATGTCACTAGAGGAAAACATAGGTAGAACACTCTTTGGCATAAATTGCAGCACTATCTTTTTGGAGCTAACTCCTGGAATAATGAAAATAAAAACAACAAAAAAATGGGATCTAATTAAACTTAAAAGCTTCTGCACAGCAAAGGAAATCATAAACAAAAGACAACCCACAGAATGGGAGAAAATATTTGCAAATGAAGTGACCAGCAAGGGACTAATCTCCAAAATATAAAAAACAGCTCCTGCCAGCTGAATATCAAAAAAAAAAACAAAAACAAAACAATCCAATTAAAAATGAGCAGAAGATCTAAATATACATTTCTCCAAAGAAGACATATAGATGGCAAAAAAGCAGAAGGAAAGATGCTCTACATCCTTAATTATTATAGAAATACAAATCAAAATACAACGAGGCATCACCTCACATCAGCCAGAATGGTCATCATCAGAAAGTCTACAAACAATAAATGCTGGAGAGGGTAGGGCAAAAAGGGAACCCTCCCACATGTTGGTGGGAATTTAAATTGGTAAAACCACTATGGAGAACAGTATGGAGATTCTTTAAAAAAATAAAAAAGAACTACCATATGGTCCAGCAATCCCACTCCTCTGGGCATATATCTGGAGAAAAGCACACTTTGAAAAGATATATGCACCTCCAATGTACATTACTCACAATAGCCAAGACATGGAAGCAACCTAAATGTCCATCAACAAAGGAATGAATAAAGACGATGAGGTATATATATACAATGGAATATTAATCAGCCATAAAAAAGAATGAAATAATGAGATTTGTAGCAACATGGATGGACCTAGAGGTTATCATACACAAGTGAAGTAAGTCAAACACAAATATCATATGTTATCACTTACATGTGGAATCTAAAAAAACCATACAAATGAACTTATTTACAAAACAGAAACATACTCACAGACTTTGAAAACAAACTTACAGTTACCAAAGGGGAAAGGGGGAAAGGTGGAGGGGAGGAGATAAATTAGGAGTTTGGGATTGACATATACATACTACTATATATAAAATAGATAATCAACAAGAATCTACTGTATAGCACAGGAAACCCTATTCAATATTCTCTAATAACTTATATGGGAAAGGAATCTGAAAAAGAATGGATATATGCACATGCATAACTGAATCACTTTGTTGTAAGTTAAGCTAACATGATATTGTAAGTCAACTATACTCCAATATAAAATAAAAATTAAATAAAGTTATTATAAAATAGTGGTTATATTCCCCATGCTGTACAATATATCCTTGTAGCTTATTTTATACATAGCAGTGTGTATCTCTTAATCCCCTACCCCTATCTTGCCTCTCCCTTCTTCCTTCTCCCCACTGGTAACCACTAGTTTATATCTGTGATACAGAGATTAAATACATGTAGAGATTAAAAACAGATAAACCATTTTTAAAATCACAATAAGGTCTCTGCTATTTATAACTGAAATTATATTTTTCTGGTTAACTATAGGTTTACTACTATTATAAGCAAGAAAGCAGATATTTTAGCCATTTTGTATGATACCATCTCTAAAATACATACATTTGTGCCTTCTTCAATGGCACTTAGTGCTCAATAAATTTCTTTAATAAACAGGGTCAGTTACCATCTTTACTATTCTTTAATACACCAAGGGTTCTCAAATGATTCCAAGTGGGCCATAATAATGGTTTCCCTCTCAGCCTTCAAGGCAATAGGGTAGGGCCCAGAGAAAGCAGAACCCTGGGTCAGTCTCTTCTGGCCATCAGCTGCCTCATCAGCTTACCCCAGGATTCAGTGCAAATAATACCATGTTCTGAACATCATGATGTGAGAAGAAGTTGAAAGCACTGCCGTGTGGAATGGTTGAGCAATATATGAGTCCTTTTTATCATTTTCCTCATTCTTCTCTTGCAATCAGAGTATTCTCTGACATTCTTATGTGCTAACTTATATTTGTCATGGTCTGATGCTTCTATTTTGCTCTGAGATTAAATATCAGATGACCAGACTTTTTAAAATTATGTAAGAAGTAAGTATAAAGGTTTTCAATAAACCTGAGGAGCTTTTCTTTTTAAAAAATAATGAGCTTTACTGCATGGAGCATTCTCTTTCCTAGAGGTCTATATGTCTCCTGAATAATTCTAATTATACGGTCCTTAATAGTTGCCACTGTTAGACAGCCAAAGTCCAGATGGCTGAGGTGTTATCATATACCTCCACTGTGGGCATACCTTTTCTAAAAAAATCTCAAAGCTTTCTTTGCTATACTTTCCACATGAGGAAAAGATCAGACTTGAGTGGAGAACTCACTTTGGCCTTAGACTAAATTATTGCCAATTAAAGGACTTCCAGATATACAAGCTAGATTAAGAAAAGGCAAAGGAACCAGAGATCAAATTGCCAATATCCACTGGATCATAGAAAAAGCAAGGGGAAAACACCTATTTCTGATTCACTGATGACACTAAAGCCTTTGACTGTGTATTACAACAAATTGTGGGAAATTCTTAAAGAGACTGGAATACCAAACCACCTTACCTGTCTCCTGAGAAACCTACATGCAGATCAAATGCAACAGTTAGAATTAGACATGGAACAATAGACAATGCAAAATTGGGAAACGAGTAGGTCAAGGCTGTATATTATCACCCTGTTTATTTAACTTGCATGCAGAGTACATCATGAAAAATGCCTGCCAGGCTGGATGAATCACAAGCGGGAATCAAAATTGCGAGGAGAAATATCAATAATCTCAGATATGCAGATGATACCACCCTAATGGCAGAAAGCAAAGAAGAACTAAAGAGCCTCTTGATGAAGGTGAAAGAGGAGAGTGAAAAAGCTGGCTTTAAACTCAACATTCAAAAAATGAAAATCACGGCATCCAGTCCTATCACTTCATGACAAATAGATGGGGAAACAATGGAAACAATGACAGACTTTATTTTCTTGGGCTCCAAAAATCACTGCAGACAGTGACTGCAGCCATGAAATTATAAGATGCTTGCTCCTTGGAAGAAAAGCTGTGACAAACCTAGACAGCGTATTCAAAAGCAGAGACATCACTTTGCCGACAAAGGTCCGTATAGTCACAGCTATGGTTTTTCCAGTAGTCATGTATGGATGTGAGACTTGGACCATAAAGTAAGCTGAGTGCCAAAGAACTGATGCTTTCCAACCATGGTGCTGGAGAAGACTCTTGAGAGTCCCTTGGACAGCAAGGAGATCAAATCAGTCAAAAGGAAATCAGTCCTGAATACGTATTGGAAGGACTGATGCTGAAGCTGAAGCTCCAGTACTTTAGCCACCACGCATTTGAAAAGACCCTGATACTGGGAATGACTGAGGGCAGGAGAAGGGCGTGACAGAAGATGAGATGGTTGGATGGCATCATTGTCTCAATGGACATGAATTTGAGCAAACTCTGGGAGATAGTGAAGCACAGGTAAGCCTGACATGTTGCAGTCCATGGGGTCGCAAAGAGTCAGACACAACTGAGTGACTGAACAACAAGGGACTTGTGTATAATCAAGGAAATCCTACATGTCTACCACTGTGCTAGATTTTCATACAGGAAAACAGAATGGTATGATCAAAATCCTTTTGCAATATATTGTTCAGTCATTCAGTCATGTCTGACTCTTTGTGACCCCATGGACTGCAGCATGCCAGGCTTCCCTGTCCTTCACCATCTCCTGGAGCTTGCTTAATCTCATGTCCACTGAGTAGGTGATGCCATCCAACCATCTCATCCTCTGTTGTCCCCTTCTCTTGCCTTCAATCTTTCCCAGCATCAGGGTCTTTCCAAATGAGTCAGTTCTTCGCATCAGGTGGCCAAAGTACTGCAGCTTCAGCATTAGTCCTTTCAATGAATATTTAGGATTGACTTCCTTTACGATTGACTGGTTTGATCTCCTTGCAGTCTAAAGGACTCTCAAGAATCTTCTTCAACACCAACGTTCAAAAGCATCAATTCTTATGGTCTAGTTGTTTAACATGTATTTATTTTATTTTTTAAATCAGAAAACAATTTAAGATAATATAAATAGCAAATGTATGGTATATAGACTATAGCTGTCATTGAAATTGAGAACAGGAAAATCTATTATGAACTGGAGTGGTCAGGAAGAGTGTCATGTAGTTGAGTTTAGAAAGACAAATAGGATTTGGAGAGATGATGTGAAATGGAAAAGCAACTTCAAGAACAATTCATGTTCTTCTACCAACACTTCTGGTACCTATCTATCATCAGAAAAATAATACAAGCATGAAGCAAAATGTATTGATAATTTACTGTATGTCAGATGCTATAAAAATGACCAAGACAACCTCAAGGAACTCATAATCCATTGCCTGAGGGCAGGGAGTGGTGGTGGTAGATGGACAAACAAACTGGCCAGAGCATAGATTTAAAACAATATGAAAGTTATCATACATAAAACACATACACACACACACACACACACACACACATATAGTAATAGATAACAGAAGCCTGAAATGAAGAAATTGGATGTAACTCACGTTTTCTGTTTTAACCGTCCACCATCAGTATCTGTTTGTTGAGACTGTAACTTCTCTTCATCGTCTGACTGTGCTGCATCATTACTACAAGAAGAAGTCATTTTAAAAGAAGCCATTTCTCAAAACTTCTCAAAAATCTCTATGTATACTTACTATACAATTAACTAATCAGTGTTAAGAAAAAAAATGTTTACATGCTTTATGTAAGTTTAATTTAAATGACCCTGAGAATTAAAAGACTTGAAAGATGGTACAATGCATAAAACATAAACAAATGCAATTCAGGAATTTATGAAAAAACTAACACAAAAAAGGCATTGTGCTGGGTAAAACATGCTGTGTAGAAATGACAAATTAACTTGTAAATATCTCCCTCCTTACTTATCAGGCACATCATGTGAAAGCTTTGGTTTCAAAGAAATTATTTCTTGGGTCTACATATTTCTCACAGTAAAGTCAATCATTTCACTCTAAAGACTGTCTGACCCTAAAAAGACAATACAATTATGTATAAATTTCTGATCCTTAAAGCTAGGTTTCAGAAGATCAGGTATTTATCCCACATGGCTTTTTAGCCTTTTATGTTTTAATATTGTCTCTAGAATAATATAAATCATTTTAAAAGAAGACAAACCAAATAGTATGATATTTAAGATATACCATGGAATCCGGTCCCATCACTTCATGGCAAATAGATGGGGAAACAGTGGAAACAGTGTCAGACTTTATTTTTGGGGGTTCCAAAATCACTGAAGATGGTGACTGCAGCCATGATACTAAAAGACACTTACTCCTTGGAAGGAAAGTTATGACCAACCTAGATAGCATATTCAAAAGCAGAGACATTACTTTGCCCCATAGCCTTGACTAGACGGACCTTTGTTGGCAAAGTAATGTCTCTGCTTTTGAATCTGCTATCTGCTGCTGCTAAGTCACTTCAGTTGTGTCCGACTCTGTGCATCCCCACAGACGGCAGCTCACCAGGCACCCCCATCCCTCGGTCCTGAGCGTTCGATGTTGAAGCTGAAACTCCAATACTTTGGCCACCTCATGCGAAGAGCTGACTCATTTGAAAAGACCCTGATGCTGGGAAAGATTGAAGTCAGGAGAAGGGGACTACAGAGAATGAGATGGTTGGATGGTATCACTGATTCAATGGACATGAGTTTGGGTAAACTCTGGGAGTTGGTGATGGACAGGGAGGCCTGGCATGCTGCGGTCCATGGGGTCGTAAAGAGTCAGACACAACTGAGCAACTGAACTGAACTGAACTAAGATATATATTTCCCCCCAAGTAACTGCACAGTTATAACAGAGAACAAAGTTAAATGAAGAAAATGTGATACACACAGGAATGTTATTCAGCCATAAAAAGGAAGGAAATCCAGCCATTTGTGACAATATGAATAGACCTTGGGAACATTAAACTAAATGAAATAAATCAGACAGAAAAAGACAAATACTTTATGATATCACTTAAATGTGGAATCTTAAAAAAGAACTTGTTTTCAAAAAGAGGGCACAAAGTTTAAGAATATATACATTAATTGACTCTATTTTAATTCTAACTTTAAAAAAAGAACACTGAATGAAACCAAATTAGGGACTCTCACAGTTCATAAACAGAACTCTTCACCACTTTGAATGAAATACTACAAATGATGAATAATAACATTAGGCCATACCTTACATATTCCTTAGTCCTTCTCATGATGTGTAGAGTGAGAGGATTAATACCCGTTGGCAGTTTCTCTTCTGCAAGACTCAAAGGTATTTCTTCTCCAGTATCTAGGTTTTTAATCATTACACTGGCTAAAATTTCCTGAAGTAAAAAATAATACCAAGAATACCTATAATTTAATTATCTTTTTGAGTCCACAAAATCCTAAAATATTTAAGCTAAGAATTTTCTAGATACATTCAGTACTGTGTGCAATAATTTTATAAACATTTTTAGTGAGATACAATTCCCACACCACATACTGTACACATTTAATATATAATTCAACAGTTTTTAGTACACTCACAAAGTTGTACAACTACCACCATCATCTAAGTTTAGAACATTTCTGCCTCCCTCAAGAGAAACCCCTATATCCATTAGCTGTCATACCTTATTCCCTTTTCCTCCCAGTTCCTGGCAACCACTAATCTACTTTTTTCCTCTATGTAATTGCCTATTCTGGGCATTTCATATAAATTATATTATATAGTATGTAGTCTTTTGTGATTGGCTTCTTTCACTTAGCATCATGCTTTCAAGGTTCATTTGTGTTATGGCATGTATCAGAAGCTCATTCTTTTTAATTGCCAAAATATAGTCCACATGGATGGATATACTACATTTTATTTATCTGTTTATCAGACATTTGTATTGTTTCCACACTTTAGCTAGTTATGAACACCTATGTACATTTTTTGTGTGGACATGTTTTCATTTCACTTTGCTGTATACATAGGAGTGGTATTGCTGGGTCATGGTAACTCAGTTCAGTTCAATTCAGTTCAGTTGCTCAGTCGTATCTGACTCTTTGCGACCCCATGAATCGCAGCATGCCAGGTCTCCCTGTCCACCACCAACTCCCGGAGTTCACTCAAACTCACGTCCATTGAGTCGGTGATGTCATCCATGCATCTCATCCTCAGACGTCCCCTTTTCCTCCTGCCCCCAATCCCTCCCAGCATCAGAGTCTTTTCCAATGAGTCAACTCTTTGCATGAGGTGGCCAAAATACTGGAGTTTCAGCTTTAGTATCATTCCTTCCAAAGAACACCCAGGGCTGATCTCCTTTAGAATGGACTGGATGGATCTCCTTGCAGTCCAAGGGACTCTCAAGAGTCTTCTACAACACCACAGTTCAAAAGCATCAATTCTTCGGTGCTCAGCTTTCTTCACAGTCCAACTCTCACAGCCATATACGACCACTGGAAAAACCACAGCCTTGACTAGACGGACCTTTGTTGGCAAAGTTATGTCTCTGCTTTTCAATATGCTATCTAGGTTGGTCATACTTTCCTTCCAAGGAGTAAGCGTCTTTTCATTTCATGGCGGCAGTCACCATCTGCAGTGATTTTGGAGCCCCCAAAAATAAAGTCTGACACTGTTTCCACTGTTTCCCCATCTATTTCCCATGAAGTGATGGGACTGGATGCCATGATCTTCGTTTTCTGAATGTTGAGCTTTAAGCCAACTTTTTCACTCTCCTTTTTCACTTTCATCAAGAGGCTTTTGAGTTCCTCTTCACTTTCTGCCATAAGGGTGGTGTCATCTGCATATCTGAGGTTATTGATATTTCTCCTGGGAATCTTGATTCCAGCTTGTGCTTCTTCCAGCCCAGCGTTTCTCATGATGTACTCTGCATATAAGTTAAATAAACAGGGTGACAATATACAGCCTTGACATACTCCTTTTCCTATTTGGAATCAGTCTGTTGTTCCATGTCCAGTTCTAACTGTTGCTTCCTGACCTGCATATAGGTTTCTCAAGAGGCAGGTCAGGTGGTCTGGTATTCCCATCTCTTGAAGAATTTTCCACAGTTTATTGTGATCCACACAGTCAAAGGCTTTGGCATAGTCAATAAAGCAGAAATATGTTTTTCTGGAACTCTCTTGCTTTTTCGATGATCCAGCGGATGTTGGCAATTTGATCTCTGGTTCCTCTGCCTTTTCTAAAACCAGCTTGAACATCTGGAAGTTCACGGTTCACGTACTGCTGAAGCCTGGCTTGGAGAATTTTGAGCAGTACTTTACTAGCATGTGAGATGAGTGCAATTGTGTGGTAGTTTGAGCATTCCTTGGCATTGCCTTTCTTTGGGATTGGAGTTAAAACTTACCTTTTCCAGTCCTGTGGCCACTACTGAGTTTTCCAAATTTGCTGGCATATTGAGTGCAACACACTTTCACAGCATCATCTTTCAGGATTTGAAATAGCTCAATTGGAATTCCATCACCTCCACCAGCTTTGTTTGTAGTGATGCTTTCTAAGGCCCACTTGACTTCCCATTCCAGGATGTCTGGCTCTAGGTGAGTGATCATACCATCGTGATTGTCTGGGTCATGAAGATTTTTGTATAGTTCTTCTGTGTATTCTTGCCACATCTTCTTAATATCTTCTGCTTCTGCTAGGTCCATACCATTTCTGTCCTTTATTGAGCCCATCTCTGCATGAAATATTCCCTTGGTATCTCTAATTTTCTTGAAGAGATCTCTAGTCTTTCCCATTCTGTTGTTTTCCTCTATTTCTTTGCACTGATGGCTGAGGAAGCCTTTCTTATCTGTTCTCGCTATTCTTTGGAACTCTGCATTCAGATGCTTATATCTTTTCTTTTCTCCTTTGCTTTTCGCTTCTCTTCTTTTCACAGCTGTTTGTAAGGTCTCCCCAGACAGTCATTTTGCTGTTTTGCATTTCTTTTCCATGGGGATGGTCTTGATCCCTGTCTCCTGTACAATGTCATGAACCTCTGTCCATAGTTCATCAGGCACTCTATCTATCAGATCTAGTCCCTTAAATCTATTTGTATCTAATATTAAACATGGTAACTCAATGTTTAATATTTTGAGGAACTACAAAACTGTTTTCCAAGGTACAATAATTTTTTTAAAAATGCATTGTTTAAAAGAAACAAAAACTAAGATTTTGCTTCAAAGTTTCATTCTGAATAAGTTAGCCAACCAATATATACTAAATTGTAAGTTAAGAATCAAGCATTGAGCTTGTATATACTATACATCATCTAACATGTATAAAGACACATGTCTATAATATCAAGTTCCTTTTAAGCCCACTTCCTATGAAACATAGGCCTTGGCTTTCAATACATTTATTCTACCATACAATTGTGTGAGGAGAAGGCAATGGCACCCCACTCCAGTACTCTTGCCTGGAAAATCCCATGGATGGAGGAGCCTGGTAGGCTGCAGTCCATGGAGTCGCTAAGAGTCAGACATGACTGAGCAACTTCACTTTCACTTTTTACTTTCATGCATTGGAGAAGGAAATGGCAATCTACTCCAGTGTTCTTGCCTGGAGAATCCCAGGGACGGGGGAGCCTGGTGGGCTGCCGTCTATGGGGTCGCACAGAGTCGGACACGACTGAAGTGACTTAGCATAGCATAGCATAGCATAATTGTGTGAAAGGGCAAGTTTAAGTCAGAGTTAAACTTCCAGCACATTAAAAAAACAAAAACTAAGACAATCTTCAATTTTCATTTTTTCTTTTACAATATGATTTTTTGCCTAATAGCAATAAACTTATTTTTTGATCATAGTAAAATATATATAATACAAATTTATCATTATAACCCCTTTTAATTGTATAGTTCAGTGGCATCAACTACCTTTACATTGCCGTGCAACCACCATCACCATTCATCTCTGGAATTTCTTCATCTTCTCACTATGATCTTTATATTTTATATTTTCAAGAACAAACAAAAAAAAATTTAATTATACCTCATCAGTAAGCTCTCTCCCAGAGTTGGATCTAGGTCTCTGAGGGCCCATCACTTCACCGGCTATTGTCTGCCCATCAGGTGCTTTTCCATTTTCCTGAAATTATAATTTTATAAACAGAAAGTAGACTGAGTCAGTTTTTATAAATATTCAATTATTCATTACCACACACAGTTCTAAAGAATTCCATAATACAGATAATGGAGCCTACTGAAAATTTAAATAGAACATTCCATTTCAGTCTTTTATTATTCCCATCATGCTAAAAAACATTAGGTACCAAAAGTGTTGCTGCTCATGAAATAATGTCTGAGTAGTCTTGAAAGCAAATAAATGTTCTATTTGAACTTGGTCCAAAATCAGTCCTCTGCTAGTAAAATTTGCCATTAATCAGGACTATACACATGGATGTCTTAAGGGCAGGGGTTGGCAAACTTCTTCCCGTACAGCCAGATAGTAAAGATTTTAAGTGTTTTGCTTCACATATAGTGTCTGTTGCATATTCTTTTTAAAAAAAAAAAACAACACAATGCTTTAAAAGTACAAAGACCATTTTTAGCTTGAGGACCCTATAAAATGAGGCCACTATTGACCTCTGCTCTAAGGCTATGAAAAGACCATTGTGTCTTTTTGTGTGTATGTGTGATTTGAATTTTATTGCAAGTTCAGTGGCCACAGAATCCTTGATTTTTTAACAAAATAAAAATTTTTTATATTGAAGTATAGTTGATTAACAATGTTGTGTCAGTTTCAGGTATATAGCAAAGTGATTCAGTTATACATATACACGTAGCTCTTCTTTTTCAAGTTCTTTTCTCATTTAGGTTATTACAGAATATTGAGCAGAGTTCCCAGTGCTATATAATAGGTCCTTGTTGATTATCTATTTTAAATATGGTAGTGTGTATACGTCAATTCCAAACTCTCAGTCTACCTCACCTACTCTTTTCCCCCACCCCTGGTTATCATAAGTTCAATTCTCTAAGTCTGTTTCTGTTCTGTAAATAAATTCATTTGTATAACTTTTTAAGATTCTGCATATAAGCAATATCATATGATATTTGTCTTTCTCTATTTGACTTACTTCACTTAGTATGATAATATCTTCCAGTCTGCCAACCTGCCCCATCAGAGCTACCACATAAGTAACCCTTCAATCCCAGAATTTGGCAGAGGTAGAAATTCATGTTATCAAGTTCTTTCTATATTGCCTCATATATGGATGTATAGTCTACTGTATGAAGGTTTTTTTTTTTTTTTTCATGATTAGGAAAAGGAAATTACAAAAAAATTAACGTTCCCAATCTGACCACTATGTGTGTGTGTGTGTGTTAAGTCACTTCAGTTGTGTATGACTCTTTGCGACCCTACAGTCCTCGGTTCATGGGATTCTCCAGACAAGAATACTGTAGTGGGTTGCCATACCCTCCTCCAGGAGATCTTTCTGACCTAGGGATAGAAGCCTCATCCCTTATGTCTCCTGCATTGGCAGGCAGGTTCTTCACCACTAGCACCACCTGGGAAGTCCTTTGACCATTATAAGTCAGGTAAATGAAGACGGTAGTTGCTTTTTTTAATAAATACTACATATAGCAGCATCTGTCACTTTTTGAACACACATACCAGGTACCTGGCATACTTTAGCTCATTTCAATCTTGCAAGAAACCTTCAAGGAAGGTTTTCCCCAAATTTGATCAATGAGCCATTTCAGACTCAGATGTTAAATAGGTTGCTAGAATCAGTCCGCTACTTAGTAGCAGAGCTGGACAAGGGATATGGTAGCCAGGTTTTGGAGACAAGGAAATATTTGGCCTGGAGAAGAAAGAAGGTTCAACAATCAACAAACCAGTTAGTTGCAGAAAGTTGAGAGCCTGTATCAAATATAACACATATTCACCAACCTGGGCAGTAACTATTTTATCTCCACTGGTAGCACTTGCCAAATCAAGAGAAGGCTGAGAATCTTTGACTGTACTCTCTGAAGCCATGTTTGTAGTTAGGAGAGTATCAGATGTAATATTCTCTTTGGGAACTGCAAAAATAATAATATAATAATAACAACAACAACCAACACTTATATGACCTTATTCATAGCTTAGAAGTGCTTAAATCTTTATCTGATTCTTAGAACAATTCTACGAGAAAAGTGGTTTCATTACTCTCTTTTTATATAAGGGGAAACCAGGGTTCAAGTAAGTTATTTAAATTCCTCAAGGCTATACACCTTATACATGAAGAGATCTGGGGCTTGAATTCAAATCCTAAGTCCAAATCCTATGTTCTTTTTACTGTGCCACTCTGGCTCTCCAATGGTTAACAGATTTGAAAGTCTGCTGAAATGTTTAATTACAATAATGTAACAATACCAATGTAAACATTTTGGCTTTCTGTTACTAAAATACATTTTATAACTTGGTCATCAATGTGGTTACTGCTGCTGCTGCTAAGTCGCTTCAGTCATGTCCGACTCTGTGCGACCCCATAGACGGCAGCCCACCAGGCTCCCCCGTCCCTGGGATTCTCCAGGCAAGAACACTGGAGTGGGTTGCCATTGCCTTCTCCAATGCATGAAAGTGAAAAGTGAAATTGAAGTCGCTCAGTCGTGCCCAACTCTTAGCGACCCCAGGGACTGTAGCCCACCAGGCTCCTCCGTCCATGGGATTTTCCAGGCAAGAGTACTGGAGTGGGTTGCCATTGCCTAAATACAGCATAAATTGAAAAAAAAAAATCAGAAAGGTCAAGTTTCAACTCCCCAAACTCCCCACAAAGATAGTTGTTTCTCAATTAATACTTACCATCTAGATCAGGTGTCTTAAGAGCCTCAAACTCCAATTCACTCTTCTTTTTTCTTGGTGGTGGAGCAGGTCGAGATGGAGGTGGGGGCCTAGGAGGTGGGAAGTTAGCTGGAGGGGGTGGGCGTGCTGGAACAGGCTTCTTTGTACTAGCTACTATATCAGGTTCTGGAGTAAGCTGTCTTGGCGGTTTGGCAGGTGCAACTTCTTCCACTACAGCAAAATCTTTTGTAGATAAGGAGTGTGAGGATGCAGATTCTAGAACATCACTTTCTTTGACTTCCACTTCTTCCTTGTTCAACACTTCTGTTACAGTTTCAGGCACATTAAGCTGTGCAGTTGAACTTATTTCGGTTAACTTTGTGGTTTCATCTACTGGCTTCTCACATGTGTCATCAGAAGGAAAACACCGTTTTGATTCTAATTCAGTTTCTTCAGATACATCCTGACTCTCTGCCTTCTGGGAATCTTCCTGCAGTACTTGATCTATGGCTAACAGTCCAGGTATATTGCTAAGTTCTGTTCCAGCTGTGACAGGACTGGCAGTAGCCTGATCAGATTGTCCTTTTCCTTTGGAATCCAAAGAATCATCTTCAAGCTGTATTACTTTCTGACTCTCCTCAATAATACTTTCAATAATCTGATGAAAGGTTAAAAAGCAGAATTTAGAAAGATGGTAACGATAACCCTGTATGCGAGACAGCAAGAGACACAGATGTATAGAACAGTCTTTTGGACTCTGTGGGAGAGGGAGGGGGGGATGATTTGGGAGAATGGCATTGAAACATGTATAATATCATATAAGAAATGAATCGCCAGTCTAGGTTCGATGCAGGATACAGGAAGCTTGGGGCTGGTGCACTGGGATGACCCAGAGGGATGGTATGAAGAGGGAGGTGGGAGGGGGGTTCAGGATTGGGAACACGTGTACACCCGTGGCAGATTCATGTTGATGTATGGCAAAACCAATACAATATTGTAAAGTAAAAAATAAAAATAAATAAAATAAAATACAAAAAAAAAACAGTGAAATGATTTTCAAGAACATAATATTAGCTAATCATTTATATTTTACTTACTATGTGCCAGGCAATGTTCTTACCACTTAATGTGTTTTAATCTTTATAACAACCTTATAAGACAGCACTCTTACTATCATCAGTATACAAATGAGGGAACTAAGTCAGAGAGATTTACTCAAGGTTACAAAGCTAGTAAGTGATGAAACTGGTATAAATGTAGGGAGCTTGGTTCCAGAAACTGTACTCTTAATCATTATAACAAGGAATCTGTGTTAGTTCATGTAATCACAAAAATTCAATCAATCCTGTAAAAAAAAGTTTAAACCTAAATTTATATTCAGATGCTTCATGTCATAGTTTATTTACATATTTATGCCAAGTTAGTTGCAGTAATAGCCTGCTGGTTTGAGTCTAGTTAACAAAGCTATGAGAATGAAAACCACGTTGTATAAGAATTTAAGCTGTTTAGCTCAGAACTCAGGCCTGAACATGAAAAGCTAGTAGATCCAGAGACATGAAAGTTCTTAAACAGACTACATCTAATGCCCTGCTCTGCAAAGAGATGTCAGGAGCATCAACAGTTCAAATACCCAGCTCATCTTGCCTTTTTCCCCTTTTATGTCTTATCTATAGTTGAAAAATACAGGCAGGCGTTCTGTTACTTCTACCAATATTTAGAAGAAAATATATTTTCTACTCAGTCCTGTCATCATTAACACATTAAATCTCCCAGTCCACTCACTTATCTTTCTACCACAGAGCCATAAATGACTTCTGCTTTCTCAATTCTTTGGCTCCAGAAAATTAACAGAATGTCTCATGAAACTATCCTGATGTGATTTACTACAAATTTGTGCCAGGTTGAACTGGATAGTATGTCATTCAATAATATTCATCCTTGATTTTGCAGCATATTCTATATATGATTTTTTTGTCAATCTTCAAATTTTTATCCTAGATCTACCTTACTTTCACCAGAGAAATATTAACTAGACTCCATCTAATTTGTGAATTAGGTAGTTACTGAGCACTGAGTCCTTTAGAAGTAATGGAAGCCAGATTATAGTAGGTTCAAGAAGGAATAAGAGGTGAAGGGCATCACGGGTGGTCTAGTGGTTAGGAGTCTGCCTGCCAGTGCAGGGGATGCGGGGTTCAGTCCCTGTCCTGGGAGGATCCCATATGCCGTGGAGCAGGTGGGCCTGTGCAGTGCACCACAACTACTGAGCTCACATGCCACAGCCACTGAAGTCCATGAGCCCTAGAGGCTGTGCTCCACAACAAGAGAAGCAACCGCAATGCGCATATAATGAAGAGTAGTTCACGATCATCACAACTAGAGAAAGCCAGTGTGCAGTGACAAAGATCCAGCACAACCAAAAACAAACAAATAAATCTTTTAAAAAAGAGGTGCAGGGACAGCCAGTACAGTCTATGTTCTCAAAAAGCTTGGCTACACATGGAAGAGGGTTCAAGAAAGTGCTCCAGCATTTTTATAAGCTGAAGGGAATGTGCCAAAGGAAAGGAAGATAAGTTCTGGAGAAGAGGGTCTGCTGTGTATTAGATCCAGTACACACATTTTCTATTCAATCTTTACACAGCTTTTGTGAGGTAACTAGATTATCTCCCTTCGACAAAAGCAGCCCCACCCATCAGCAGAAAATTGGATTACAGATTTATTGAGCATGTCCCTGTCCATCAGAGCAAGACAGCCAGTCCCTCCCATCAGAAAGCTTGCACAACCCTCTTATGCTCATCCATCAGAAGGCAGATAGAAGAAGCAAAAACTACAATTTCACAGCCTCCAGAACAAAAACAATCACAGAAAGCTAACCAAAATGATCACGTGGATCATAGCCTTGTGTAATTCAATGAAGCTCTGGGCCATGTAGTGCAGGACACCCAAGATGGATGAGTCATGGTGAAGAGTTCTGACAAACCGTGGTCCACTGGAAAAGGGGATGGCAAAGCAGTTCAGTATCCTTGCCTCGAGAACCCCATGAACGGTATGAAGAGGCAAAAAGATATGACACTGAAAGATGAGCCCCACATCATCAGGTCACTGTCTAATATGCTACTGGATAAGAGTAGAGAAATAGCTCCAGAAAGAATAAAGAGGCTGAGCCAAAGCAGAAATGATGCCAGTTGTGGATGTGTGTTGTGGTGAAAGTTATAGATTGATGTTGTAAAGAACAATATTGCATGGGAATCTGGAATGTTAGGTCCATGAATCAAGGTAAATTGGACATGGTCAAGCAGGAGATGGTAAGAGTAAACATCAACATTTTAGGAATCAGTGAACTAAAATGGACAGGAATGGGAGAATTTAACTCAGATGACCATTATATCTACTACTGTGGGCAAAAATCCCTTAAAAGAAATGGTGTAGCCCTCATAGTCAACAGAAGAGTCCAAAATGCAGTACTTAGGTGCAATCTCAAAAATGATAGAATGATCTCTGTTTGTTTCCAAGGCAAATCATTCAACATGACAGTAATCCAAGCCTATGCCCCAACCACTAATGCTGAAGAAGCTGATGATGAACTGTTCTATGATGACCTGTAAGACCTAGAAATAACACCAAAAAAAAAGATGTCCTTATCATCACAGGGGATAGGAATGCAAAAGTCAAGAGATACTTGGAGTAATAGTCAAGTTTGGCCTTGGAGTACAAAATGAAGCAGGGCAAAGGTTAACAGAGTTTGTCAAGCAAACACATTGGTCATAATGAACACCCTTTTCCAACAACACAAGAGATGACTCTATACATGGACATCACCAGATGGTCAATACTGAAATCAGACTGATTATATAATCTTTGCAGTCAAAGATGGAGAAGCTCTATGAGCAAAAATAAGACCTGGAGCTGACTGCGGCTCAGATCATGAGGTGCTTATTGCAAAATTCAGGCTCAAATTGAAGAAAGTAGGGAAAACCACTAAACCATTCAGGTATGACCTAAATCACATCCCTTATTATACAGTGGAAGTGACAAATAGACTCAAGGGATTAGATTTGGTAGACAGAGTGCCTGAAGAACTATGGATGGAGGTTAGTAATACTGTATAGGGAATGGTGACCAAAACCATCCCAAAGAAAAAGAAATGCAAGAAAATAAAAATGGTTGTCTGAGGAGGTCTTACAAATAGCTGAGAAAAGAAGGGAAGCAAAAGGCAAAGGAGAAAGAGAAAGATATAACCAACTGAATGCAGAGTTCTAGAGAACAGCAAGGAGAGATAACAAAGCCTTCTTAAGTGAACAATGCAAAGAAACAGAGGAAATCAACAGAATGGGAAAGACTAGAGTTCTCATCAAGAAAATTGGAGATACCAAGGGAACATTTCATGCAAAGATTGGCACAATAAAGGACAGAAACAGCAAGGACCTAACAGAACAAGAGACTGAGAAGAAGTGGCAATAATACACAGAAGAACTGTACAAAAAGGGTTTTAGTAACCCGTATAACTACAAAGGTGTCACTCACCTAGAGCCAGACATCCTGGAGTGTGAAGCCAAGTGGGGCTTAGGAAGCATCACTACGAACAAAGTTAGTGACTGTGATGGAATTCCAGCTGAGCTATTTCAAATCCTAAAAGATGATACTGTTAAAGTGTGGAACTCAACATGTCAGCAAATTTGGAAAACTCATCAATGGCCACAGGACTGGAAAAGGTGTTTTCATTCTAATCCCAAAGAAAGGCAATGCCAAAGAATGTTCAAACTACTGCACAATTGCACTCATTCCACATGTTAGCAAGGTAATGTTCAAAACCCTTAAACAGTATGTGAACCAAGAAATCTCAGATGTATAAGATGGATTTAGAAAAGGCAGAGGAACCAGAGATCCAACTGCCAACATCCACTGGATCATAGAAAAAGCAAGGGAATTCCACCCAGAAAAACATCTACTTCTGCTTCATTGACTGTGGTAAAGCCTTTGACTGTGTGGGTCACAGCAAACTGTGGAAAATTCTGAAGGAGATGGGAATACCAGATCACCTTACCTGCCTCCTGAGAAACCTATATGCAGGCCAAGAAGCGACAGTTAGAACCAGACACGGAACAACAGACTGGTTCAAAATTTAGAAAGGAGTAGGACAAGGCTGTATATTGTCACTCTGCTTATTTAACTTATATGCAGAGTACATCATGTGAAATGACAGGCTGGATGAATCACAAGCTGCAGTCAAGACTGCAAGGAGAAATATCAACAACCTCAGATATGCAGATGATACTACTCTAATGGCAGAAAGTGAAGTGGAACTAAAGAGCCTTTTGATGAAGGTGAAAGAGAGTGAAAAAGCTGGCTTAAAATACAACATTCAAACACTAAGATCATGGCATCTGGTCCCATCACTTTATCGCAAATAGGTGGGGGAAAAGTGGAAACAGTGGCAGATTTTATTTTCTTAGGCTCCAAAATCACAGTGGATGGTGACTGCAGCGATGAAATTAAAAGACACTTGCTCCTTGGAAGAAAAGCTATGATAGACCTAGACAGAGACTTCATTTTGCTGACAAAGTTCTACACAGTCAAAGCTATGGTTTTCCAGTAGTCATGTACAGATGTGAGAATTGGACCATTTATGGCTGACTGTAGAAGAATTGATGCTTTCAAACTGTGGTGTTGGAGATGACTCTGGAGAGTCCCTTGGACTGTTGGGAGATCAAACCAGTCAATCCTAAAGGAAATCAACCCTGAGCACTTATTGGAGGACTGATGCTGAAGCTGAAGCTCCAATACTTTGGTCACTTGATGTGAAGAGCCAACTCACTGGAAAAGACCCTGATGCTGAGAAAGATTGAGGGCAGGAAGAGAAGGGGGCAACAGATGAGACGGTTGAATGGCATCACTCAATGGACTCAATACACTCAATGGATATGAGTTTGAGCAAATTACAGGACATAGTGAAGGACAGTGAAGCCTGGTGTACTGCAGTTCATGGGGTCAAAAGAGATGCACATGACTCAGCAACTGCATAACAACCATACAAAAGCAGGAATCTGAGACAGAGGCATTAAGAATTTTGCCCAAGGTCCCACAGCTAGTAAACTACAAGGTCAAAACTGAAATCCAGGTTTTTCTCCAAAAGTCCAGTGTTCTTTATACCATTCTACTTTGGACAGGAAAAAAAAAGAATACTAAATTCTCAGGAATTACATGAAAAAGAGGTAAAAGATGAAAATTTGCAGTGAGGGAAATTCGAGATGACGGAAAGGAGTGAATTTAGGCTTCTTAGCCTCTGATGGGCTTCCCTGGTGGCTCAGCAGTAAATAATCTACCTGCAATGCAGGCGCCGCTGGTTCTATCCCCGGGTCGGGAAGATCCCCTGGAGCAGGGCATGGCAACCCACACCAGTATTCTTGCCTGGAGGATCCCCATGGACAGACGAGCCTGGTTGGCTAAAGTGCACAGGGTCGCAAAGAGTCAGACATGACTGAAACAACTTAGCACAGCACAGCCTCTGACACTTACAAGCAATGGAAAGCAAGGTTATCTGCTAAAAGTGTGCAGACCCAAGTGGGCACCGCGAGATGAGGTGAATGTAAAGGTTTCAAATGATAACTATGCAAAGTGAAAAGGCCTACGCCATCAGAGGGGTTAAAAAAAGGTTGAAAGTCTTAAGCCTTCCCTCAGCCCTTACCTGAAGACAATCTCTTCCTCTTCTGAACTCCTATCAGTCTTACTGTTCATTATAATATGAACTAGAATATAATAAATGCAGAGTAGTACATGAGCTAACTCTGTATAAAATATTTTCTCTACACTTGGAAAGCAAGGCCCATGTTTTCTACCTCTTGATATGCTCCCATAGCACCTATTTATAGTACCTAGCTCTGTTTTTTTTCCCCCTGGGTTTCAGGAGGCAGCAAACAGGGAATGAGCAAAAGAACGGTGAGAATCAAAACTTTGTTTCCTATCACCCTCCTGCTTCGAAAAACTCATTCCTTTCACAGCAACTATAAAATAAAAACCAGATGTTTTAGCATGACATAAGAGGCATTCCCATAATCTGGCCCTAAATTTGGTTTCTAGACTCATGGTCAAACATTCCACACATTCCTCATCTCCACGCCTTTGTTTATGCCTCTCCTCTTCCATCTCTGCCTGCCCAAATCTTATCCATCCATCAAGAACCAGTTCAGATGCTACTTCCTCCTTCCCCATTCCTATCCTCAAGCAGAAAGTAAAGTCTCTCTTGTTTTCCTATAATAGTTTGAGAGTTTATTTGAATACTTATTACATTCAGTTTTGTGTTCATCTAATTTATTCTACTAAAATGTAAGTTACTGAGGACAGGGATTGTGTCCTGATCCAGCACATAACTCCATACCCTGTATCATTAATGTTGGACACTTAATTTACCTGAATGGCCTAGAACTTAAAAACTAATACCTAGAGTCTTAAGACTCACTCTATATAGCCCTGTGTGCATGCATCATCAGTCAGTTGTGTCTGACTCTTCACAACCCCATGGACTGTAGCCTGCCAGGTTCCTCTGTTCATGGAACTCTCCAGGTAAGAATTATTGGAGCGGTTGCTATTTCTTCCTCCAGGGGATCTTCCCAACTCAGGAATCAAACCCACATCTCCTGCATTGGCAGGCAGATTCTTTACTACTGAACCAACTGGGAAGCCCTATTGCCCCATAGTGTTTACTATTTTTTCAGCTTCTAAACTCTCCTTAAAACGCCACTTTTGAGGGTGGTGGTAGTGGTTTAGTTGCTAAGCTGTGTCCGACTCTTGTGACTCCATGGACTGTAGCTTTTGAGGGTGGGGGGCTACTAACTATACTTAGTTATAGTCACTCAGTCGTGTTGTGTCTGACTCTTTGCAATCTCATGGACTGTAGCCCACCAGACTCCTCTGCCCATGGGGATTCTCCATGCAAGAATACTGGAGTGGGTTGCCATTTCCTTCTCCAGGGGATCTTCCAAACTCAGGAATCAAACTTGTATCTCCTGCACTGGCAGGCAGATTTTTTACCACGGAGCCACCTGGAAAGCCCTATTGTCCCCATAGTATTCACTATTTTTTTCAGCTTTTAAACTCTCCTTAAAAAGTCACTTTTGGGGGTGGGGGGCTACTAACTATACTTAGTTATAGTCACTCAGTTGTGTTGTATCTGACTCTTTGCAACTCCATGAACTGTAGCCCACCAGGCTTCCCTGTCCATGGAATTCTCCAGGCAAGAATACTGGAGTGGGTTGCCCTACCCTGCTCCAGGAGATCGTCCTGATCCAGGGATCGAACCCAGGTCTCCTGCACTGCAGGCAGATTCTTTACTGCTGAGCCACCAGGGAAGCCCAAAGGAAAATGTAGGATCAATATTAAAATTTGTAGTCCATTAATTTTCTGAAGTCCATAAGGGTGCAACAATGAATCTTTAGGGGTGGTGATTGTGCCTAGTACCATTCCCCTAGACATTTGGTGATGTCTGGAGACATTTTTGGTTGCCAAGATGGGGTAGGGGTGGGTGGGGGTTGGGATCTGACATCCAATGAGTCAAAGCCAGGAATGCTGCTAAACATTCCTAATATGTACAGAACAGTCTCCCTTTCCCTCCACAACAAACAATTATTCATCCCAAAGTGCTGCTGTTGAGAAACTCTGGGGTAGATGTGTCATCTCATTGGTCTCTGGAAATCCACTGGCTAGAACAGTGCCTGGGGCACAGAAAACACTCAAAACTTATATAAATGAATGAACACACACCATTCTTTCTCCTTGGTCTTTATCCCAATACTGTTAACAACCCATTGTCAACATTTTTATCTTATGCTCAGTCTCTTTTAGTAAATCAACCTCTGAAGGTTCATATCATCAATTCCTTAAAACGTATCAAATGTACTACTAAAGTAATGACTTCTTGTAACCTCTAACTCCTCAAGACATTAGGAGTTAAAAGCTGCACTAAGCTTTTCAATACCTTTACCTCTTGTTACGAACCTCAAGAGTAGCTATGGCTTACTCTAACAAAAATACAAGTATGAAAAACAGAAATACATTATAAAACATTTTTCAAAATACTGATTCAAAGATAAATTACCAATTAGTTGGATTACAAAATGACTTCTAAAAAGTATAATGTGCTTTAAATCAAATTCAACAGATTCAAGGAACATTTACTGAACATCCAGCATGTACAGGGTACTATGCTAAAATAATATAAAAAAAATTTCCACTTTAAATATACCATATAAATATGACATCTGCTAAATTAATACTGACATTTTATCTTACCAACCTTTTTAGATACATCTTGTTTCAGTTCTTGTACAGTGGACTCATTTCCAACTTTGTATGCAGAGTTCTCTGTTTCCTATTTTCAAAAGAAAAGAACAAACCAAATGATGACATCTCTTTTTAAAACTCTGTTTAAAATAGGTACAAATTAGAAATTATAGCATTAATAAATCAAAGGCCCATAAAGGGCTTAGACGTTTGGGTATAGATTCCCAGAGATTTTATGCCAATTGGGACAATTTAATTTTCATAAGAAGGTTACCAATCAGCAATTTTCTATTTTTCTACTGTAATAGGCTATTTTCTTTTAAAGTGTACCTAACTTTTTAACATTAAAAAACTGTACAGGAATATAAGAACTACTAAGTACTTTTGCAGGTCAAAAAGGTTATGAATTTAAGCAAAGGGTTGAATCAGAATTGTTATTTTTCCCAAAGTATTGCTCCAAAAATATGGAAAATGTGGCAAACCATATTCAGAGAGTTGTTTTCTTGGAAACTCTATATGCTTCAGATAAAAGGAATCAAAAGTTAACTGGTATTAAATGAAGTTCCCAAAACAATAACAGATGAAGAAAATTAAACCCACCAAAAATACATATATATCTACGTATACATTCATATACACATACGTACATATATATATATATTTGGGAGGTTAAAGAAGGTAGAAATGGATCCTGCATTTCTGCTGGAAAAAATTTGGGTAAAATAAGACAATCATACATTTGCAAATCGTAACACAGTATTCTTTTCCATCTTAAATTTTCTTTACATTTATAGAAGTGCAGGAATTTAAATGCTACTACTGACACTGAGAAAAAAAATTTCATAATTCTTGGCGTCCATCACAGAGTTTGTCAGAAAGTCACTATATAACCATTTTTAACTGACCTAAGTTATATAAGGATATACGTACATATTAAGGTAGCAATTACACAAATATCAGGATAGGCTCCGATAGTCTCTCTACTCCAGAGATTATTATATTGCTAAAGATTTAATGTGCTAGATATATTTCTGTAGGACTGTGGGACTTCCAATATCTTCAAGCTGAAAACTTGTTTCATTGAATTTCTCCCAGCATTTCGGAAATACTACCAATCTTATATAGATTATTCAAGAGAAAAGTTGTTTCAGGGAATTTGAAGTATTAGATAAAATCTAAACTCTACCATAGTCTATGAGCACCTAATATGATTTGGCTCCTGCCTGCATTTTTCACATTCAACATTCAGAAAACTATGATCATGGCATCTGGTCCCATCACTTCATGGCAAATAGATGGGGAAACAGTGACAGACTTTATTTTGGGGGGGCTCCAAAATCCCTGCAGATGGTGACTGCAGCCATGAAATTAAAAGACGCTTGCTCCTTGGAAGAAAAGTTATGACCAACCTAGACAGCATATTAAAAAGCAGAGACACTACTTTGCCAACAAAGGTCCATCTAGTCAAAGCTTTGGTTTTTCCAGTAGTCATGTATGGATGGCTTCCCTGGTGGCTCACCTGGTAAAGAATCCATCTGCAATGTGGGAGCCTTGGGTTCAATCCCTGGGTTAGGAAAGGTCCCCTAGAGAAAGGAACGGCTGCCCACCCCAGTATTCTGGCCTGGAGAATTTCATGGACTATTCCATGAGATCACAAAGAGTCGGACACAGCTGAGTGACTTTCACTTTCATGTACGGATGTGAGAGTTGGACTGTGAAGAAAGCTGAGCACCGAAGAATTGATGCTTTTGAACTGTGGTGTTGGAGAAGACTCTTGAGAGTCCCTTAGACTGCAAGGAGATCCAACCAGTCCATCCTAAAGGAAATCAGTCCTGAACATTCATTGGAAGGACTGATGCTGAAGCTGAAACTCCAATACTTTGGCCACCTGATGAGAAGAACTAACTCATCTGAAAAGACCCTGATGCTGGGAAAGATTGAAGGAGGGAGGAGAAGGGGATGACAGAGGATGAGATGGTTGGATGACATCACCGACTCGATGGACATGAGTTTGAATAAGCTCCAGGAGTTGGTGATGGACAGGGAAGCCTGGCGTACTGCAGTCCATGGGGTCGTAAAGAGTAGGACAAGACTGAGTGACTGAATTGAACTGAACTGCATCTTTCACATCTATATTGATCGCCTCCCTTTCCCATCATAATCCCAGAATTATACTTTGGCCAACTGGATGGTTCCTTACCATCCTTAGTGTTATAGCTCAAGCGTTATTATATTAGAAAAGTCTTCACTGACTACTTTAAAATAGCCATGGTGACAAGATGAGAGCTAATTCTTAAAAGCTGATGATCGTTAAGAACAGTTCATGCGTATTAGAGAAACACCTTCAACTGTCCTACAAATTAACTGCATGCATGCATGTGTGCCAAGTCCCTTCAGTTGTGTCTGACTCTTTGTGACCCCCTGGACTGTAGTCAGTCAGGCTCCTCTGTCCATGGGATTCCCCAGGCAAGAACACTGGAGTGGGTTGCCATGTCCTCCTCCAATTACCTTCTAATAACTGTTCATTATTAGTAGGGAAATCAGAAGCACTGTACTACCTTAATTCCACAGATATTTTCCCTAAGTTAACCTAAGAAAAATATATACCAATAATTCCTGTACCTCAATTTAATTTGATTTAATTAAGTACTTACAAAGATCAGAGACCAAAACTGCCAAGAAGTGATTAGGCTTCTATTTTATTTGGCTTTAAAAAAACTCTTGAACTTTTGAAAGATATCAACTCCTATAAGGTAAACAACTGCTAAGTCCTAGTTTTAAGGAGTGATACTGTATCTACCAGATGATCTGATCTCTAAAGAGGTTAACTAGATTTCTTAGTAAAATCTGATTTAGTATATAGTCATCTATGATTCTCTCCTTAGTAAGGTCTAATGTCCAGGCCCTTCCCCCAGCACTTCAATCAGGCTGATGACAAAGCAATGGAAGCCAAGCATGTGCCTGCAGACAACCAACATCAACTTAGCTAGACTTGAGACAGTCCTCAGTTATTACCTTCTTTTGGAGATGGGCTGCCCCATTACAAAAGCACAGTACCAACTAAATCCCGGTTCCCACCATCAGGCCATTTCTCTAACTCCTACCTATCAGAACCTGAGAAACATGCTTTCTTAAAAGGTATGGTTTTTCTATTCAATTTCCAGCATTCACACCATTGTTTCCCTCCATTTATATTGGATATTAAAGAGCCATTTGTACCCTCCTAGTATTCAGTTGTAAGATTTGAGCTTTTTAATTTTAAAAAGCTCACCACCAAAGGACCTAGTTTCACAAACCATTTGTACAAAGGTGATCTATACTCAAAGAAATCTTCATTATTATCTACTAAAGAACATTAAGCTAAAAATGTTAGTTACTAAAAAATTCAGGTCACTTCTGTTTTAGTAGTGAGGAAGGGGAAGTTATTAACTGTGACTAAAGTGAAATTTTAAAAATGCTTGAGAGATGAGCTCGCCATTCTTTTTTCAGAGGAGAGAAAAAAAAAAAAAAAACAACTCAGGAAACTCAAATAGTTGTCATATGCATCCATACATTCCTATCAACCCCATCTCTCCATCAGACTCTTTTGCTTTAAAATTTTAAAGCCCAGATTTAAAAAAAAAAATGTTATTTATTTTTAATTGGAGGATAATTGCTTTATAATGTTGTGTTGGTCTCTGCCATACATCAACATGAATCAGCCATAGGTATACATATGTCCCCTCCCTCTTGAACCTTCCTCTCCACCTCACCCCTCTAGGTTGTCACAGAGCACCAGTTTGAGCTTCCTGAGTCAAACAGCAAACCCCCACTGGCTATCTATTTCACACATTTCACACACTACTCTCTCAGTTCTTCCCACCCTCTCCTTCCCCCTCCGTATCCACAAGTCTGTTCTCTATGTCTGCGTCTCCACTGCTGCCCTGCAAGTAGGCTCATTAGTAACATCTTTCTAGATTCCACATACATGCCTTAATGTACAATATTTGTTCTTCTCTTTCTGAATTCCTTCACTCTGTATAAATAGGCTCTAGGTTCATCCAACTCATTAGAACTGACTCAAATGTGTTCTTTTTTATGGCTGAGGAATATTCCATTATATATATATATATATATATGTACCACAGCTTATCTATTCATATGTCGATGGATATCTAGGTTGCTTCCATGTCCTAGCTATTGTAAATAGAGATGTAGTGAACACTGGGATACATATGTCTTTTTCAATTATGATTTTCTCAGGGTATATGCCCAGTAGTGGGATTGTTGGGTCATAAGGCAGTTTTATTCCTAGTTTTCGAAGGAATCTCCATACTGTCTTTCATAGTGTAAAGGCCATATTTCTTAACCTGACATTCAAGACTCATGGAAATATGGCCCCAATTTATTTTTCCAACATTCCACCACTGAAATGTTTACATTGGTCACACCAGTCTTTCAACACTCCCATCAAATTCTCTCCTTTGCATACTATTTAGTTCATACTATTCAGTTCAGTTCAGTCACTCAGTCGTGTCCGACACTTTGTGACCCCATGAATTGCAGCACGCCAGGCCTCCCTGTCCGTCACCAACTCTCGGAGTTCACTCAAACTCACGTCCATCAAGTCGATGATGCCATCCAGCCATCTCATCCTCTGTCGTCCCCTTTTCCTCCTGCCCCCAATCCCTCCCAGCATCAGAGTCTTTTCCAATGAGTCAACTCTTCATATGAGGTGGCCAAAGTACTGGAGTTTCAGCTTTAGCATCATTCCTTCCAAAGAACACCCAGGACTGATCTCCTTTAGAATGGACTGGTTGGATCTCCTTGCAGTCCAAGGGACTCTCAAGAGTCTTCTCCAACACCACAGTTCAAAAGCATCAATTCTTCGGCACTCAGCTTTTTTCACAGTCCAACTCTCACATCCATAAAAACCACTGGAAAAACCATAGCCTTGACTAGACGGACCTTTGTTGGCAAAGTTATGTCTCTGCTTTTGAATATGCTATCTAGGTTGGTCATACTTTCCTTCCAAGGAGTAAGCGTCTTTTAATTTCATGGCTGCGCCTAACATATAATGCTTTCCCATTTTTTCTCTATCTACCTATGTAAATATCTCCCAATTTTCAAAGCCTAACACAAGTTCTAACTCCTCCCAAAAACTTTTCTCTGCTATTCCAGGTAACACTGCCCTCACCATTGCTCTACCTTCCCATTCCCCCTCCAAACTCCTTGTAGTACTTAAGATCTATTCCAGTCTACAAATATCAATACCTCATCTATTATCCCTTCTTATATATAGCTCTCTTCTGTGAGCTTGTAAGTCATCAAAAGCCGGGACTATATCAAACTTTTCTTTAGATTGCTTAAGATATCAACAGATATGCTGTTATACACAATAAGCACTCAATAACCCATGTACATCCACATCATAGAATATTACTTAACAACAAAAGGGAATAAACCATTGATACAGGCAACAACTTGGATGGATCAACTGAGCCAATCTCAAAAGGTTACATACTATATGATTCAATTTTTAGGACATTCTCAAATGACAAAATTATAGAGATGGAAAACAGATTAGTGGTTGTCTGGGATTAGGGATGATTGTGGGGGAGGTGGTGGGTATGACTTTATAAAGGAAGATCTCTGTGGTGATAAAATCTCATTTGATTGTGGTACTGGTTACACAAATATACACAAGTAATAAACTGACACAGAACTATATACTTATACATCAGTATAAATTCTTGGTTTTGATATTATACTATAATTAAGACATAACCATTGGGAAAAATAGGTGAAGGATAAAAAGGACTTCTCTGTACTATCTTTGCAGCTTTCTGTGACTCCATAATTATTTCAATATAAAAAGTAAAAAAAAGAAACAAATATCTAACTTCATGTTTATTTACTAAATATGTACATTTTCTACCTAATTTTATTCAAGCTAAGGACAATCTATAATTACTGAGATAAAATAAATTCCCCAAACCTATTTGTGATAACCTAAAAATATCTTAAGATCTAAGTGGCTTTTAAAATCTACAAGCATAATCAGCAACAGTCTGTGGATAGGGGACCGGGAGGTGGAGGGTGAGGAATGGGAGGAAAGCTACAATTTCAACCATCTTCTTTTTGCACTGAGTGAACTTTAACCATGTCCATGTATTATTTTTTAAATGGTTTTATTAAATAGCTAATATAAAAGGATTTTTATAACATATAATGACTAAAGAATTATGATATAACCTTTTTTAAGTACTCAGGTTAATAAAAAGAAGTCTTATTATTAGCTTTCAAGTCTCCTGTATATCTTTCTCCATTTCCATTACATTCTTTCCCCCCTCAGAGATGACTGATATCCTAAACTTTGTGTTTATCATTCCTTGCTGTTCTTTAATTTTATTCTGCTTGTATCTCTAAACAATATATGCTTTAGTTTTGCATGTTTTGAGCTGAATATAAATGGAATCTTACTGCACATATTTTTCTGTGACTTGTTTCCCCCCTACCTCGACACCATGGTGCTGAAATTCATCCATGTTATTGTATATAACTAATTCATTCATAACCACTGTACAGAATATTCCATATGAATATCCCATAATTTATCAAAGATATCAGTATCCAATGTATATAAATAGAAGGTAGAGACACTGGAACTGAAAAAAAATTATAGCATGTTTGAGATTATACATACATATGTACAGACATACACACGAACACTACCATATACAAACATACACATACAGTATATATTCTATTTGATGTAAATAGTTCTGTTTGGTGATATTCTTGTATTTAAAATGGTTCTCATTGGCATAATTTCTCAGTATCAAATTTCTTTGCTTGAATATAAGGCTAGGATTGATTTTTATATGAGGTTATGATACCAAATACATGTGCCCATAATAAACATACTAGTGTTTTGGTTACTTTATAAAATATACACACGCACAAATACAAGTGTTCCTTTATTCTAAAAATTATAAACCAAATAAAAATGGGTAGAAATCTACAAAAGACTTACAGTCCCTTCCTTATAGTACAGTATTTAACTAGGTATTTCTAGAATACTTAATCACACCTCAAGTAAGATACAATGATAATATTACTTAGCAAAAAATAATAGAAAGCAAAAGCAAAAAATGAGGAATTACATAAAAAAGAGAAAAATGAATGAAAAGTGTATGCGATTTGTAGAAATACACTTATGACTTTCACAAAGCACAACTTACCTTTAATGCCGAAATCCCAACTTTTCCTGGATACCTGTTCAGAAATAAAAGCAAGAAGGTGTTGAATAGTGGCTATGAGAAGGGAAATCCTTCTACACACTCATTAAAGGCAAGTCCATATTTTTAAAAACATTTATATATTTTGTCAATTAGAAAACTCTTCTATACATACAGAAGATGTAGAAAACATAAAAAAGTAAAGAAGAAAATTAAAGTGACCCATAGTCTTACCACCAAGAGATCTGAGTTTGTATCTTTTGTCTTCCTAGACATATAACACTATAATTAGCATTAATATGAATATAATTTTGTACTCTTCCACAAATTTCTTTAGAAGTGGAAATGCAGCTCAAAAGTATACAGGCTTTTCAGTGTTTGGAGAAACTCTCAAATTGCTCTCTAGAACAGTTGTGCCAATTTACTCTCCCATTACTCTTCATCTCTGTTTCTTAATAACCTTGACAAAAATGAGTGCTATTTTAAAATATTTAGAAAATTCAATAGGCAAAAGTATTCACTGCTGTCTTAATTTGTGCTTCTTCAATTTATAGTGACGTGAAGTGAAGTGAAAGTCACTCAGTTATGTCCTATTCTTTGTGACCCCATGGACTATACAGCCCATGGAATTCTCCAGGCCAGAATACTGGAGTGGGTAGCCTTTCCCTTCTCCAGGGGATCTTTCCAACCCAGGGATCAAACCCACGTTTCCCGCATTGCAGGCGGATTCTTTACCAGCTGAGCCACAAACGGAAACCCAATGGATGAAGTTTCATATGCATTAGACATTTATGTTACTTTTAAAGAGAGAACACCCATTTTTGTTCATAGCTCTTTTTTGGTTTGTTTTTTACTACAACAAAACTCTATTCTTAAATACAGGCTACTTTAGATATGATAATTTTAAAAAGTAACTTTTCACCAATTATTTTCACCCCCCATATTTTTCTTCAAATAGGAACAATTTTATACCTGCTTCAAAACATGAAAGAGTGACATACCCTTACAGCTGCTTATTATATTTCAGGGTTACACACTAAGAAGCTTTTAAATCATAAATATTAATAAGCCATTTCTAAATTTTTTAAATGCAGCAATCACAGATGATACAATTTTATGTAGAAAGGTGCCTTCAAGATCTATCTAGCCATAGAGCCTCTTTTTATAGGTAAAGAAACTGAGGAGCTAAGAGACTAAATGGCTTTCCCCAATGTCACATATTTAGTTAGGGGCAGAATCAAGAGAAGCATCAAGTCCTACTACCAAGCTTCTCATGTGCCAAATTGAGTAATCTTTGACCTCTAATCAAAAGTGTGATTAAAAAGTTACTTTTGCCACTCAATAGAAAATCATCCCCTTTATTCAATGAACATTTATGAAACACTTACTATCTATCAGAGACTAAGGGTAGGAAAATGATTAAGACACAATCCTAGTTTAGGGGTTTTTTAAAGCTTGTTTAAAAAAAAGAAGGTAGCTGTATAAAAAAATAGTGCCTGCCCACTTAATTGCAGAGCCTGGACAATATAATTTCATCTTAATAAAGGATAATTTCCAGGAACAAAAATTTTTTTATCCCCAATTACCTGTTTTCCCTGGCAAACATTTACTGCTCAGTAACAAAATCCTGTTTATCCAGAGGTGATTAGGACCAAGGCTATTCCAATTTTTAAATAAGGAATCAAGATTCTACACAAAGAATGTGCAAAATAAGACAAGTGCAATCAAATCAGTAACAAAAGGTTAAAAAGCAAAAACAAAAAACCTTGAAGAGGCTCAAATTCCCATGTAGCACATATTCTGAACTCCAACCAAGAAGAAAATCACCTACCACAGAGGTACAGAGACAAGAGGAAGTAAGATTTTTTCAAAAAACTTAAGCCCCATATGAGGTAGAGAAGGAAAGAAAAAGAAAATCTGCCTTCCTCATAACTTCCACTTTGAGAAATCTGATCAGGTTTTTTAGCTGTCAAAAACAAAAACAAAAACAAAAACAAACAGAATAGGGCACCACATTTTTCTCTCTTGTATGTAACTGGTTTCATAAAGAGCTCTAAGTTATAGATCAGTTGTTGACATACAAGGAAACAGTTCTGACTGGTTCTGGTGGAGCTTTACATATAACTACATACAAAGTATAAAAAGTAATTTATTACTTCCTTTTGAAAGCCAAGGGAATGTAGTGAAAAGAACATGTGCAGATAGATGTTGCTTGAATATTGTTTCTGCCGTTTACCTTATGTGTGATCTTGATCAATTCATTTAATTTCTCCAGGCCTCAATCTCCTCCTTTGGAAAAGGGGTAAAACCATCTACACTTCATAGGATTCAGTGAGAGAGCACATGGGGCGCACACAATAAGCTGTAGTTTCTTTCCTCAGCAGCTTTGAATTGCTCCATTGAAACTCACAAATAATGAGTGTCACCAAGTTTCTCCAAGGGACTTTGGCAGTCTGTCAGTAGTGAGCAGCCTGAGACCAATTTCTGGATACAGAAAAGACACCCTACAGCCCATAAAGCTCCAGCCTATTTAACAACAGGGAACATGAAAAACACCAGATTATACTGAGCTGGGGATTAAATGGGATCCTGCTTGCATTTTGTGATGTCATTAAACAAAAAACTAATAAGAAAAGCCACTCATGTTTGAAACATAATGTAAATATTAAAAGGTTGCTAAGGTTTTGGTAGGTAGTAAAATACTTTGTAGCTTCTTCCAGTCTGATTAAGCCTGAGTTTGTCTTTAACAGGTAGTCTGTAAAACCAGATTTTTTTGTGATAAATTTTTTCATCCATTTATTAGCACCTAGTAAAACCTGAAAGCATATTTATAATTTGCAAAGTTAGTTAAAATGATTTGTATCATGTGCCAAAATGTGGAAACAACAATTCATTTCACCATAAGAAACAGTAAATCATTATTTAGTATTCCCACATGAAAAATTCTTAATAGGGGCCTTGTAATAACAATTATACAATGGCCATCAGTTATTAAGCATGTGCCAAAAACTGCGCTAAGACTTGATTGCTTTAGCTTCTTTAGCCCTCACAACTTTCCAATGAGGTATATTACCTTCCCTGTTTTACACAAAAAAACCCTGAAGCTTGGGTCAGATGGGGTAACTGCACTGCTAGTAAATAACTGGGCCAGAATTTGACCCTAGGCAGTGTGACTCTAGGGTCCACTCTCTCAACTACATTGCAATGTTGCCTTTTTTCTGTGTAAAGCCTTAAAAGATGACAGTTATGAGAATATTCTAAGCAGTGCTGCGAATGAACACCAAAGTAAAGGTAATTAGCGTTGCTTCTTGGGTTGAACTAAACTAATTAAGTCAAAGGCTTGAATCCTGATCTGCCTTTAACAACTACAATTAACATCTAATTGATTTGGCACTGCTAGGAAATGAAATAATGAAATGTTCCATATAGAAAACTGCCAGAGAAATGAAGCTTCTCTTTTCAGTGCCAAACTTCTGAAAGTGTTTTAATTATTTTTGAATTTCAAATTTCAAAAGCAGCTTGTAAATAAGTACATTATAGGCTAAGCCTTGCCATTTCAGTAATCTTGCCCTTGAAAATACCTTCTTAAACGATATACATTTTTCCCTTTGCTACTGATTCAGAATAATTATGCTCAAATACTACACTATATTTTAATACAGTAATGCCCTCCAGGGACTGTAAGGCACAGAGGATTTATGTGCCTTCACACTACAGGACCCTAGGCTACCATGATTGGAATGTCTGGGTTTTATAGCTTTACATCTCCCTCCTCAATGGAAGTGGTCACTTCATACAGTTGGCCATGTGCCTGCCTTAAAAAGCTCTCCTCCCCCTCCCTTTCTATCTTTTGCTTTTAGTCTGGGAAACCGGGTTTTTAAAAATGGAATTGTAGGGTAAAGAAAGAATCCAGATATTATGAGGATCTCCCTAGACAACCATTCAACTCTTATCTGTAACTCAGTCTATACATTCAAAGTAGAGATAATATTATACTGTTTCAGAGTGATTATGTGCCTAAAGACAATTTATTCATGTTCGAGTTTGGGGACAGGAGAAATAAGGGACTAGATCAAGAAAATTTAGTTCTACTCTTGGCTTTCCCAACCAACTAGCTGCAAGACCTTTAAGCAAGGGTTTTCAGAGTTCTGTAATTTTAGGAAAGTTTATTTTGAGACCCTTCATTAGTTTGGGAGTGAAGATGTAATTTTTATACCATGATTAATGATCTAAATTTTATACCCTCTGATTTTCCTTAAATTTGAGATACATCATAGAAAACATGAACATAAGCCAGCACACACACAAACATCCAGAAATGTCTGGTAAATACGCTGATACACCTAGTTAACTAGAAAAATACTCCTTCAAACTTTTCTGTACATACTAAATATTAGATTCCTCCTATTTAAAGGTTAAGGTTAGTGATTCTTCCCATAAAAATTCCCAACTTTCCCATACAAAAGTAAATAAAGTAATTTTTATTACACCCCATACATGTGAGAAATTTTTAAGAAAACCGAAGTAACAGGTAGATATATTTAAATATTGGTAATTTATCACACATTTAAACAAAACTTTTAGAAACCAAAATGAGAACTTCAAAAGTTCAATTTTCATTTCAAAAGTTTTTACCATAGGTTATTTTTAAATCAAATATTTTTGACACATTTAAATATATGATTAACAAAGCTTCACTGAAATAAGAAATGTGCTTCTTACAAAGCTGATCAAAAATATGACTTTAATGGGTGAAACTACCTTCATCACCTGATAGCATAAAAAGAATCTTCCAACATATTCTTACTAATTACAAATGCAGTAAATCTTTGATTTTGCAGCATAGTTTCTGAAATTAAAGACAATGTCTATCAATGGTACTATTAAACATGAAAACAAACAATTTCTGAAACAGCTTCAAAACAGAGTCTAAGTTAAAAAAATACTGTTATTCTACTAAACAAACAAACAACAGCAACAAAAAAAACCCCACATGGCTTACAGATCAAATACTGATTTTTAGTGTAGCCTGCACTCACGTTTTGAATATAAAAGCAATTTTAAGGTTAGCATTTCAGCAACTTATAATACAGACAGAATATTTTAATTCATTATATCCTATTTTCTGTAAAAAGTTAATTTCATGCACTCACTACATTGAGTTTATACTAACAAACCTCATGTTTGAATATAAATCAATGTGTGACAGATGCTTTCTCCCATTCCTATCCATTTAGCATTTTAATTCTAGAGTTTTCCTTTTGCAGCTAGGGTATTTGTGTTCAGTACCAAACAGTAAGGATGTAACAGAAGCAGAAGAGATTAAGAGGTAGAAGAATACACAGAAGAACTACACAAAAAAGGTCTTAATGACCGGGATAACTACGATGGCGTGGTTACTCACCTAGAGACAGAGATCTGGAGTGTGAAGTCAAGTGGCCCTTACGAAGCATTACTATGAACAAAGCTGGTGGAGGTGATAGAATTCCAGCTGAATTATTTAAAATCCTAATAGATGACACTGTTGAAGTGCTGCACTCAATATGTCAGCAAATTTGGAAAGCTCAGCAGTGGGCACAGAACTGGAAAAGGTCAGTTTTTCATCCAATCCCAAAGAAGGGAAATGCCAAAGAATGTTCAAACTACCCTACAACTGCGTTCATTTCACATGCTAGTAAGCTTATGCTCAAAATCCTTCAAGCTAGGCTTCCGCAGTACGTGAACTGAGAACTTCTGTACAAGCTGGATTTAGAAAAGGCAGAGAAACCAGAGATCAAATTGCCAACACCTGTTGGATCATAAAGTAAGGGAATTCCAGAAAAACATCTACTTCTGCTTCATTGACTACTCTAAAGACTTTGACTGTGTGGATCACAACAAACTGTAAAATTCTTAGAGAGATAGGAATAGCAGACCACCTTATCTGTCTCCAGAGAAATCTGTATGCAGGTTAAGAAGCAACAGTTAGAACTGGACATGGAACAGCATATTGCGTCCAAATTGGGGAAGGAGTACGTCAAGGCTGTTTATTGTCACCCTGCTTATTTAACTTGTATGCAGAGAACATCATGCAAAATACCGGGCTGGATGAAGCTCAAGCCGGAATCAAGATTTCGGGAGAAATATCAATAACCTCACATATGCAAATGATACTGCTCTAATGGGAGAAAGGGAAGAGGAACTAAAGAGCCTCTTGAGGGCGAAAGAAGAAGGTGAAAAAGCTGGCTTAAAACTCAACATTTAAAAAACTAAGATCATTGGCATCCAGTCCCATCACTGCAGTGATGGAAAGCAGTGACAAGTTTTATTTTCTTGGGCTCCAAAATCACTGGAGATGGTGACTGCAGCCATGAAATTAAAAGACGCTTGCTCCTTGGAAGGAAAGTTATGACAAACCTAGACTGCATATTAAAAAGTAGAGACATTACTTTGCCAACAAAGGTCCATATAGTCAATGCTGTGGTTTTTCCAGTAGTCATATATGGATGTGAGAGTTGGACCATAAAGAAGGCTGAGTGCCAAAGAATTGATGCTTTCAAATTATGGTGTTGGAGAAGATTCTTGAAGAGTCCCTTGGACTTCAAGGAGATCAAACCAGTCAATAATAAAGGAAATCAGTCCTGAATACTCATTGGAAGGATTGATGTTGAAGCTCCAATACTTTGGTCACTGGATACAAAGAGCTGACTAATTGGAAAAGACCCTGATGCTGGGAAGGATTGAAGGCAAAAGGAGAAGGGGGTAGCAGAGGATGAGATGGTTAGATAGCATCACCAAATCAGTGGACATGAATCTGAGCAAACTCCAAGAGATAGTGGAGGACAGAGGAGCCTGGCGTACTGCATTCCACAGGGTTGCAAAGAGCTGGAAATGACTTAGCAACTGAACCACCACCACCAATGCAGTTTAGTATCTACACAACATTATTTTTAAAATGCTACACAGCATCAAAACATTGCTCTGGTCATTTTGCAGAGCAGTATAGGAATTATTTTTTCTTTTATTAACTCTGACCTGATCCAGTGATAACTTTCAGACACCTTAGGTAAAATTTTACTAGAATAATAAGGTCATTACTTCCAAAGGTAGGTGCTAATCACTGGGATTTGGATCTGACGACAATAATTACAACTTATCTAAAAGCTGTTCACTAAGTTTCCATAGAAAGCTAAATGTCAAATCCTTTCAATAATACTGCATTCAATTCAAAATATGCAAGCAATGCAGTATTTTATTTATAACTCTCTTAGCTTGATTTTGTTGTTTTTGAGTCGCTAAGTTGTGTCCTAATCTTTGCAACCCAATGGACTGTACCCCCCAGGTTCATGGGATTTCCCAGGCAAGGATACTGGAGTGGGTTGCCATTTTCTTCTCTGGAGGATTTTCCCGACTCAGGGATTGAACCCATGTCTCCTGCATTGGCAGGTGGATTCCTTAACGCTGAGCCACCTGGGAAGCCTGAGCTTGATTTTGCAACTTGCTAATAAACCTGACTCTCTAATTTACCAATGTTGAGAACAGTGGGCTTCCCTCATAGCTCAGCTGGTAAAGAATCCGTCTGCAATGCAGGAGACCCTGGTTCGTATTCATTCACTTAATAGAAACAAAATCAATCCAACAGAAAATGCAGAGGCTACTTTTAAGGGATTTTGATACAACATAACTGAGTTTTCTGTCCCAGGTGTTAAAAGTGAGCATACTACCTATAGATACTACCTGGTGTTAAAAAGAAATTTAAAGTAATTCTTTCCAAAGTCCTAAAAGGATTTTTTTTTTTAGATCAGTAAGAAGGTAAGAATATATATTTCTTCAGTGTTTGAAGGAAGACTCATTTAGACCACTGTCTCAATGTGAGGAAAACAAGGCTGAAGAAGGTTAAATTAATACCTTCATTCAACATTTACCTACTGCTTACCTCGTACCAGCACAGGGCTAGGCACTGGTTGGAAAGTAGTGAACAAGGCAGACAAGGTCACGCTCTCCTGCTGCTGCTGCTGTCGCTTCAGTAGTGTCTGACCCACAGTGACCCCATGGACTGCAGCCTACCAGGCTACTCTGTCCATGGGATTTTCCAGGCAAGAGTACTGGAGTGGGGTGCCATTGCCTTCTCCCACGCTCTCCTAGAGCTACACTAAGATGAGGGTCTGATTAGGTCTAGGACCCGGGTCTCTTTACTGATTTGAACAACACATGCAGCCTGTCAGTTTACCCCACAAAGTCTAAAATCTCTTCCTACTTTCACACGGGCAGGTAGCCAGTCAAGTGAAACTGGCCATTTATTAAAGTCTTAATTATCTAAAAGTGCCACCACAAATTCTCCAGTGAAGATTTGGGGGTTCCCAAAGACTGAAAGGGCACCATGACACCAATCTCAAAGTAGAAAGGCTGTAAGTTTAGCTACTTAGTAAAAGAACATGAACTGGAATCAGGATACCTGAGTTTTAGTTATGAATCTGCCAGTAACAATGTATGTGAACATAAAAATTATTTGGGGGCAGTTTTTCCAACCTTTAGTTATGGCTATTTCAAGCATGTACAAACTGGGATAATATTATGAACCCATATGTATAAAATGTTGACCATGGTCAATAGTGATCAATATCAATATGCCTCCCTCCACTCCCTTGCCAGATTATTTTGAAGCAAATCTCATAAATTATTTAATCTTTACCCATAAAAATTTCAATATGTATCTAAAATATAATTATAACACTATTATCAAATTTAGCAATTCCTTATTATATACAGTAAACATTCAGGTTTCCCAGATAGTCTCAAACTTTTTCTTACAGTTGGTCCATTTCAATCAATATCCAAATAAGCTACATGTGCCATAATCAGTTGATATGTCTCTTTCAATCAGTAGGTTTCCTTTCATTTTTTTATTTTTTGAAGTTCATGTATCGAGGAACTAGGCTGTTCATCCTAAAGATGATTTTTTTTTCCGGCAGTGAAACTATTGTGTACGATACTATAATGATGGCTACATGCTATTATGCAGTTATCCAAAACCATAGAACCTATAACACCAAAAGTGAACCCTAAGGGAAACTTTGGACTTTAGGTGATTATGCTGTGTCAATGGAGGTTCATCAGTCGTAACAAGTACCACTCTGGCGAGGGCATGTTGATAATGGGGGAGACTATACATGTGTTGGGGGAAGGGTGTGTGGGAAATCTCTGTACCTTCCTCTCAGTTTTGCTGTGAATCTAAAACAGCTCTTTAAATAAGTCTTAAACAAACAAACAAAAACACTAGGTTGTTCACCCTGCAGAATTTCTCATTGTCTGAATTTTGTTGACTGCATCTCCATGGCGATATGTCATAAGGAATATTTTAAAGGAGAACATGCAGAAGAGATTGGAGGGATGGAATGGACACACACCCAAGGAAAAGTACAAAAACCTATAAGAACAGTATCAGAAAGACTGTTGCTCAGAATGTGAGAAGATTTAAAAAATACCAGAGACAGTTTTTCATTATTTTAATTTATATTAACAAGAGTACCAAAAATAAACTGCAGTCTGCTTATACGTGGATAAATTATATAATGTAATAGGCTGGGCTTCCCTGGTGATTCAGACGGTAAAGAATCCGCCTGCCAATGTAGGAGATGCGGGTTTGACCCCTGGGTCAAGAAGATTCCCTGGTGAAGGAAATGGCAGCCCACTCCAGTATTCTTGCCTGGAGAATCCCATGGACAGAGGAGTCTGGCAGGCTATCAAATCAGACACGATTTGACTGAATGTACATATGTGAAAGATATATTGATTATTTTTCTTTCCAATTAAGATTGCTGATAGTCAAACCAGAAAGGGAAAAATAAATTATAGGATGAGGAAATCGAATTCCAAAGCACTCAAAGAGATAAAAATACCTGGCTACTCTAAATGAGTTCAGTTCTTCTATCCCAGACAAATTATATCCTAGCAAAAGCTGAGAATTTATGGAGTTCAATCTCTAAAACCTCTGAAGAATCAGAGTATGGAAGAGGATATTAGGAAAAACTTTGGTGGTCAACACTGGAAAGCAGGTAGTGCTACAAACTATAAACAAATTCACTTGATGTCAATGTCAAGCAAAATTCTTAAACACATGATGAAATAAATGTTTTAAGGGCCTTAGGTGTAGGGAAAAGATACTCTTATTTAAGAATAAGCATTTGCAGAAAGCTAAACATGCAAAATTAATTTTCTTTTTTGATAGGGTTACTGGCCGAGAACATAAAGAGCATACCGTACACACAAAAAAATCTGGATATTTTTTTAAAAATTTGTACTAAATTTTATAATTCTCTCAAGATATCCTTTTAGACAACAAAGGGATGTAGTCTAGAATACACTTAGGTGGGTTTATAACTGGCTAAACATAACTCAAGGTGTGCTGATTAATGGATCAATGAAAAACCATAAGGAAATATTAATTTTTTTTGTGCTCTATCCTACTTGATGTTCTATTCACTTGATGTTCTTAATGTCTTAAATGAAGAAACCGATGGCCTATCTACCAAATTTACAGATGGCACAAAGTTGGAGGGCTTAGGGAGTATACTAGCTGACAGTATCCAAAAATGTATTTCAACAGGTCAGAACCACTGGCCAAATCTTAACAGAATGTAATGTAGTAGGGATAAATGCAAAATGCATGACTGGGGAGATGTGATTTAACAAATCACATGAAAACACTCAGGTACTTTTGTTGACTGCTCAGACAGAGTAAAGGCTGTGATATGACTGCTGAAAGAGTCATAAAAGACTGCTATGACTTCAGCATATGACTGCTGAAAGAGCTAGTGTGATCTTAGGCTGAACTGCATGCATTCGAAGTCACTTCAGTTGTGTCTGACTCTTTGCGACCCCATGGACTGTAGCCCTCCAGGTTCCTCTGTCCATGGGATTTTCAGGCAAGAATATTGGAGTGGGTTGCCATTTCCTTCTCAAGGGTATCTTCCTGACCCAGGGATTGAACCTGTGTCTCTTATGTCTCCTGTATTGGCAGGCAAAACAAAACTATTATGTCCTGAACAAGGCGGGGGTAAATTCTACTCTACTTCCCACTAATAACAACACACTTTAGAATATCACGTGTCACTGGGATGCCATATTTTACAAGAAACATAAAATGGAACATATCCAAAAGAGAAACCAATTTGGTGAATGTTTCAGAAACTGAGTAGGATGATACAAAGTACTAAGGACGGCTAATCCAGAGAAGATAAGACAGAAATGACTGCCTCTTGACTTTTTTGACTTTGGTTTTATTTTGGAAAGTATAAGCAGTGAAACTTTGCATTTGGCTAATTTTCTTAGTCTGTCTTAATTTAACTTTTAAACTGTTATTATATATTTTATATGTACAAGAGTAAAATGTAATTATGAAGCACAACAAATAAACTAAACTGTGACTCACTAGGTTACCTGAGAGTGAGAACAGCATCAAGATCAGAGCAGCTACTGTGTGCCGTATTCTGATGCCTTTGTCTCAGAGGGAACCACTAGCCCAGATCTGACTTACTGTTCCCTTACTTATTTTTAAAATGCCATGTATCTCTGAACAATATACTAAGTTTTGTTATTTCTGAGGTCTGTTTTCAGGAATGCACTTACAAAGAAAAAAAGAGCTGGACTCTTAAAATTAACATTGCAAAAATCTTGGTATTCATGCCAGAGTAAATAAAGGCGACCCTTGTCACTACATACTCACTTGTATTTAAGTCTCACAACTGTGCCCATACCTACTAGTCTCCTTCTGCTTCTCCTCCACCTAGGGTTGCCACATTTAGCAATGATAAATATAGGTAGCTCAGTTAAATTCCAGTTTAAGTATGTTTATCTGAAATTAGGGTTTAACTGGGAGGCCTGTATTTTATCTGGCAACTCTACCCTATCCCTAAATTAATTAGGTGGACAATTAATTCTATGATCTGTTCATTTGTGATACAGGAACAAAGTGGGAGGATTTGTATGGCCAATGTCATTGTATAAATATTAATCTAAGTATTAAACAGCATTTACTGGCTGGGGAAAAAAATAGAACATCTGTGAATTTAGTCAAAGCTTTTCCAGACAATGCATTCAGTAGACCTAACCAAATGCAAATATTGTATATACACTATTATATATTTTTCAAAAACACTCTGTGAAGAATAGGAAGGTGTATTATTAACAGCTTCATTATTTTGACTTATATCAAATCCCTCAAAAAAACCAAGATGGCTACTGTAACAAACTGATAAATCTCTTGAAATGTAAATTGACTTATAACCATTATTTATAAAGATATATCATTTGAAACTGTCCTCATGTTAAAAATGAACTTAACCTATATAGGTCAAATAAAGATCAGCAGTCAACTTTCTGGATAAATATCAATTAAAATTATGTTGTCATTAAAAAGGGATTAGGTTACTGTATTTACAAAGTCATAGGGGCTTCCCTGGCGGCTCAGATGGTAAAGCATTGTGGGAGACCCTAGTTCGATTCCTGGGTCGCAAAGATCCCCTGGAGAAGGAAACGGCACCCCACTCCAGCACTCTTGCCTGGAAAATCCCATGGATGGAGGAGCCTGATAGGCTACAGTCCATGGGGTTGCAAAGAGTCGGATACGACTGAGTGACTTCACTTTCACTTTATAAAGGGGATATCAGAAATATTTCAGATATTTTTCAATATTTTTCGATCAAGAAAACTAATGAACCTTCTACGATATGAGGTAGAACCTGCTTTTCAATTCTGTTTCAACATCTTCCCACAACCTGAAGCACGAATAGCTCCTATATTTGAATGCCAATCAATACAAGTGTGCATTAAAAACACATATAGATTAGACTCCTCAAATAGAAGCCAGTTGCATTCCCTTCCCTGTCTTACTGCAAAATCCACATTTTGAAATCAGGTATAGACATGGCTGACTACTGCAGGAGTCTAACTTATTTTTCACAGCTTCAGCAAGTGGTTTCTCTCTAGGCAATCACCGGATCACCTTTTCCAACTTTTAAACTCAAATATTCATCACTCATGCGCTAAGGCTTTAGGATAATTGGTGCTTAAAAGTCCACTTTAAAAAAGAACATTGAATTTCTGTAATTTCAAAGAGGCAGATCCCATAAACCATTCTACCTCTAGTTTCTCACCCTTTAGCTATAGACAGATCCTTCTGCCTTTGGGGTTTGGTGTTTCTCTTACCTCTTACCTGAGAGTTATCTGAAAAAAACAAAACAAAACCTGTAAGCCTTCTGAGAATAGGGTTGAAGGAATGTGCAGACTAAACCTGACACCTGCTTCAGAGTCAACTAAATAACTAGGAACTCAAAGACCCACTACACAAAATATAAGAATTTAACATTTAACATCCCTATTTCTAGACTTCTGGATGAAATTGGGCAACACAGAAAAATGGTTTAACAAGGTCTTCTTTTCTTTTTCTGTCAGTAAAAGGACTCATTTTTTATTTTAGGTTCTGAGGAAAAAAAGTAGTTGGCTCTGAAGAAGCCTTTTGCCAGGTTGCAAAATTCCTGACAGATTCTTAAGGAGGTTAAAAAGAGTAATGACACGGAAGGAAGGAGTATAGAGTGAGTCAGTGAGAATAAAGCTGGTGGCTTGGCAAACACTTTTCTTATAAGAAGGTAACTACCAAGGTCTTAGTGGAGAATTGCCCCATAGCTTGATTTTGTTTTTATCCACCTTTTTTTGCCTTTGCCATTGGAAAATATAAAAGTAGGATGAGCTTAAGCAGTACATCAACGAACTGAATCAAACAGAGCAATGAACAGCTCACCTGCACAAAGGTTTGGGATTCTAAGGTCCTTGAGGTGAAAAGGAGATAAGCATAGATAAGGCCCTAGCTAGCCATTAAAATAAGCAGGTAATTAAAGGGTTTTGATTTCCAAAGCCCAGCAAGCTGAAATACGAAGATCTGATGGCAAACTAAGACCAACACAAAAGTGCTCAGTCTAAACTAGTAATCAGAGAGGTTCTGGTGCTCACAAAACACTGACATGAGGATTTCTTCCCACTTAGACCAGGCAAGAGAAAAACAAAAACAAAGCAAAAATCAAAAGCAAAAGCAAAACCAAACCTCAAGTTGAACAAGAACAGTTCAAATTTAGAGAATAATATACTGGGTTTTATTTTTTTTTAATCTTGCTCTAAGTGCATAGTTTTTAAAAATTTGTTCACTGGAATGAAATTGTATACACTGATGCATATACATCATTAAATAAATGTATTTATTAATTAGTTACATTCTTATGGCAAGTTTTACTAGATTATATGCTAAGCATAAAAGTCCCCATAGAAGGAGGTTTCCCTTGATACATGGTAATTTTGGCTTATTAACAAGATTAATAAAAAATGGAGAATATACTTAAGGCAGTTATCTAACAGGGAATTAACCAAATCCTCAAGATGTGAATTAATACTTTTAATATTCTTTGAAGTGCCATTTTAAAGTACTATGAAAGTCAAGAAGCAGAATGTGTCTAAAATACCTAATGACTATTTTATCACTGATATTAACAGAAATAGATGGTGAGAAAGTTTGGCACAATGTTTCTATGTTTTCTGAAAGTGGATTTTGTGGCAACATTTGTAAGTGATCTATAATGAAATCAAAGGAAACTTTATAATGAAATATAATTCCAGCCATATATAAAGTAATTACAAACTTGAAGTGGACCTTAAGCAACTAAATATTGTCTAAAATGACAAGCTGATTTTTCAAAACTGATATATGTAATTCATGTAGTTTTATGTCATATTTCTGAAAGAACAGCTTCATAATCTATTTATTGATAAAATAACAGAATAATCACTTCTCTAGGCCTGCTCAAGAATTCTAAACTAAAAACATTCTACCCTGCACATTTACAACCATTCAATAAATACTCACATTCAAACAGTAACTCCAGGGTAGGGCAGCTATATCAACGTTCCAAACTGTCAAACTGGGTTAGATAAAAGTCACATCTATTAATGATTTAAAATAATTTCTAGAAAATTGCAACAGAAACAGATGGCTAAATTTACAACTATCTGGAAAAGTCAATACTAATGCAATCGTGCTAAATCACTTTGTAACTTTCTTAGAAAGTAAACAAGATTTTTGTCTACAGGCCACTTTACAGAAGCTTTATCAAGTTAATGTACTAATATGATTTTTAAGTTATCTAAAACATTCATTGGTGTACTAATCTTAAAAATTAAATGCCAGTAACTTCTAAGGTCACCTCACATAAAAGTTAAGAGCACTAAAGAAACTGTCACAACTCCCCTTTTCAAAAAATGTAACTAAATCCATTATATTATCAATGAACTGATTATTCAGACTTTGAGATTATTTTTCTTCTTCTGAGTTCACTGCTGCTAAGTCACTTCAGTCGTGTTGGACTCTGTGCGACCCCATAGCCCGCAGCCCACCAGGCTCCCCCATCCCTGGGATTCTCCAGGCAAGAACACTGGAATGGGTTGCCATTTCTACTTATCACCAAAGACTGGCAGAGGAACAAAAAAAAAGTCAAACTAAATCACACACAAAACATTACTATTATCTCTGATAAAAGATTTGATGGGAAAGGAAGTTGTAAACTAACGACTGAACTGAGGGCTTGGTGTAACTGGTAACATTTAATTATTCATATTTTCCCTCAATATTATGAATAATGGAAAACGACATATTTCAGTAATTAAGCATTTTAGTCTATAAATTCTACTTTTACGATTTATCTGAATTTCTACTTCTGCATTCTTTAATGAAGGTGTATTTAAAACTTGATCAGATCAGATCAGATCAGTCGCTCAGTCGTGTCTGACTCTTTGCGACCCCATGAATCACAGCACGCCAGGCCTCCCTGTCCATCACCAACTCCCAGAGTTCACTCAGACTCACATCCATCGAGACAGTGATGCCATCCAGCCATCTCATCCTCTGTCGTCCCCTTCTGCTCCTGCCCCCAACCCCTCCCAGCATCAGAGTCTTTTCCAATGAGTCAACTCTTCGCATGAGGTGGCCAAAGTATTGGAGTTTCAGCTTTAGCATCATTCCTTCCAAAGAAATCCCAGGGCTGATCTCCTTCAGAATGGACTGTTTGGATCTCCTTGCAGTCCAAGGGACTCTCAAGAGTCTTCTCCAACACCACAGTTCAAAAGCTTCAATTCTTCGGCGCTCAGCGTTCTTCACAGTCCAACTCTCATAGCCATACATGACCACAGGAAAAACCATGGCCTTGACTAGACGAACCTTTGTTGGCAAAGTGATGTCTCTGCTTTTGAATATGCTATCTAGGTTGGTCATAACTTTCCTTCCAAGGAGTAAGCATCTTTTAATTTCATGGCTGCAGTCACCATCTGCAGTGATTTTGGAGCCCCCAAAAATAAAGTCTGACACTGTTTCCACTGTTTCCCCATCTATTTCCCATGAAGTGATGGGACCAGATGCCATGATCTTCGTTTTCTGAATGTTGAGCTTTAAGCCAACTTTTTCACTCTCCACTTGCACTTTCATCAAGAGGCTTTTTAATTCCTCTTCACTTTCTGCCATAAGGGTGGTGTCATCTGCATATCTGAGGTTATTGATATTTCTCCCAGCAATCTTGATTCCAGCTTGTGTTTCTTCCAGTTCAGCGTTTCTCATGATGTACTCTGCATAGAAGTTAAATAAACAGGGTGACAATATACAGCCCTGACGTACTCCTTTTCCTATTTGGAATCAGTCTGTTGTTCCATGTCCAGTTCTAACTGTTGCTTCCTGACCTACATACAAATTTCTCAAGAGGCAGATCAGGTGGTCTGGTATTCCCATCTCTTTCAGAATTTTCCACAGTTTATTGTGATCCACACAGTCAAAGGCTTTGGCATAGTCAATAAAGCAGAAATATGTTTTTCTGGAACTCTCTTACTTTTTCGATGATCCAGCGGATGTTGGCAATTTGATCTCTGGTTCCTCTGCCTTTTCTAAAACCAGCTTGAACATCAGGAAGTTCACGGTTCACGTATTGCTGAAGCCTGGCTTGGAGAATTTTGAGCAGTACTTTACTAGTGTGTGAGATGAGTGCAATTGTGTGGTAGTTTGAGCATTCTTTGGCATTGCCTTTCTTTGGGATTGGACTGAAAACTGACCTTTTCCAGTCCTGTGGCCACTGCTCAGTTTTCCAAATTTGCTGGCATATTGAATGAAGCACTTTCACAGCATCATCTTTCAGGATTTGGAATAGCTCAATTGGAATTCTATCACCTCCACTAGCTTTGTTCGTAGTGATGCTTTCTAAGGCCCACTTGACTTCACATTCCAGATGTCTGGCTCTAGGTCAGTGATTACACCATCGTGATTATCTGGGTCATGAAGCTCTTTTTTGTACAGTTCTTCTGTGTATTCTTGCCATCTCTTCTTAATATCTTCTGCTTCTGTTAGGTCCATACCATTTCTGTCCTTTATTGAGCCCATCTTTGCATGAAATGTTCCTTTGGTATCTCTGATTTTCTTGAAGAGATCCCTAGTCTTTCCCATTCTGTTGTTTTCCTCTATTTCTTTGCATTGATCGCTGAAGAAGGCTTTCTTATCTCTTCTTGCTATTCTTTGGAACTCTGCATTCAGATGTTTATATCTTTCCTTTTCTCCTTTGCTTTTCACTTCTCTTCTTTTCACAGCTATTTGTAAGGTCTCCCCAGACAGCCATTTTGCTTTTTTGCATTTCTTTTCCATGGGGATGGTTTTGATCCCTGTCTCCTGTACAAATCTCACGAACCTCAGTCCATAGTTCATCAGGCACTCTATCTATCAGATCTAGGCCCTTAATTCTATTTCTCACTTCCACTGTATAATCATAAGGGATTTGATTTAGGTCACACCTGAATGGTATAGTGGTTTCCCCTACTTTCTTCAATTTAAGTCTGAATTTGGCAATAAGGACCACAGTCAGCTCCTGGTCTTGTTTTTGCTGACTGTATAGAGCTTCTCCATCTTTGGCTGCAAAGAATATAATCAATCTGATTTCAGTGTTGACTATCTGGTTATGTCCATGTATAGTAAAACTTGATAAAATATTCTAGAAAAATCTCAAATTACCTAGAATGCTTACTTATATAAAACAATCTGTAGGCCAAGTTTATTATTAAAAATATTACTCATCCTTATTTCCACCTTAAATACTAATTATTGAGAATATTATTTTTTCTAATTAGCTACTGGAATGCATTTTCCCCATTAATTTGATAGCCAAAATGTTTGACCAGCTGGAAAATATTAAAAACCACCACATGCATTCATTGTGACTGCTAGAAAACACCTCTGAGGAGGAAGGGGGGGCGGGGAGAAACATTGTGTTTCCAATTAGCGACTTGTAGCTAAAAATATGAACCAGAGTTATACTGCAAAAAAAAAAAGGAAAAAAAAATGTGGTCTAAACAACTAACAACAACCTACAAAACAATTACAGAAAAGAAAAATCTGGGATCAAGACTTTTTGATGAAGCACAGAAGTCCAAATCAGCAATGTCTCACATCTTGAGGAGTTTTCCCTTAGAACATAGAAAGAACAAAGAACATACCCTTTGAAATGTAGTAGCAGTGTCTGGGATTCCAGCTTTTTCAGAAGCAAGGTCATTTTCTGACCTAGCTACCATAGCATAATCACTTTCTTTAAAGCATAAAAAGAAAAGCATTTAAAATACTGCTTTTTGTTGTTTTCAAGAGTGAATTATACATATCCAACTGGCAGGAGAGTCAGCCTCATCATTTTAATAATTCACATTTAAAACATATCATTGAAAAATGTTTATAGCTTAGAAAAGTGAAGTGGGAGGGACCTACTGTTTTACATCTTCATTCAAAATCATCATCTAAGTATCACAAACTAGTGAAATTCCACTTTTGCTAGCTGATTCCTATTTACCCTGAGCTGTTTATTTGCAAAATTAGCATAACTGTCCTGTCTCACAAAAATTGTCCTATCTTACAGAACTGCAGGATAGTCAGAAGAGATAAAGAAAATAAAAATACTTTGAAAATTAATGTCCAACATTAATCATTACCATTCTTTGTATGTTTAACAACATGCAGGACTATAATACTTCTTTCTTATTGGGAAGACATTCAATCCTGGGGGCGGGGGAAGTTGGTAACAAGAAATAGATATGATTGCAGGATAACTGGCAACACTTCCGAAGGCTTCACTGTTAACACAATATTTACTGAATACAGAATGTACCCAAGTTACAAAGGTCCTATAAATCTAAACCACCATCTTTGCCTCAGTCCCCTCCATTTCTTCCCTTCACTCTTATAGGAACCAGTGTTTACAGGAATGGGAAGTGCGAGTGAAGATCTCAGAGAAACCAGGAAGTTCAAAAGTACTGCTAGAAGAAATTGTGAAAGGAAGTGGAAAACCAAAGAGCATCCCTATTTCCACCTAGGATAGGTGATGCTTTTGAACTGTGGTGTTGGAGAAGACTCTTGAGAGTCCCTTGGACTGCAAGGAGAACAAACCAGTCGATCCTAAGGAAATCAGTCCTGAATATTCATTGGAAGGACTGATGCTGAAGCTCCAATACTTTGGCCGCCTGATACGAAGAGCCACCTCATTGGAAAAGACCCTGATGCTGGGAAAGAATGAGGGCAGGAGGAGAAGGGGATGACAAAGGATGAGATGGTTGGATGCCATCACCGACTCGATGGACATGAGTTTGAACAAGCTCTGGGAGATGGTGAAGGACAGGGAAGCCTGGCATTCTGCAGTCCATGGGGTCACAAAGAGTCAGACACAAATGAGCGACTGAACAACAACAACACATCAACTGCAGACATCTCTCTACCCAGGAAAATAAGGCAAAGGTTAAAAGTTAACAAACAGGAGCTTTGACCTGGGATAAAATAGGTATAGCAAAGTTCACTTAAAGGAAAAAAGACTGATCTCAGTACCTAGCTTTAATCTCTAAAGCCAATCCAATAAAGATAAAATGCCAATTGCATAATACTGACAAACCCACTCACTTTCACTCACAAAGGTACTAGTTTTATCAAGCTACCTATTCCTTCTGCTCACCTATTTTCCACTAATCCAATGCTCCACTCTACCTGTGACACTAACCAATCCCACTTACCAATGCATCTCCTATATCCAATTTAACCAATCTTTCCCTTATTCATCCCCAAAGACCCACCCATTCATTATATTTCATCCACCACTGTTTCTTCTCACTTGTTAAGGAAGAATAAATTATTACACCAGGGAATCTCTGTACTAATGACCTTGAGGTAAGCTAGGAAGGAGAAAGCTGGAGGTGAATGGGGTGGATCTGGGGCTGAGAAGAAATGTTCAAACCACCTGTCATTTGGGTAGATAAGCATATTTTAAAAGAGTGATTTTTTTTTTTTAAAAAACCACACAAATTGTTAATAGTACTGCTAATAACTAGAACCCTAACAACAGACTGGTTCCAAATAGGAAAAGGAGTACGACAAGGCTGTATATTGTCACCCTGCTTATTTAACTTCTATGCAGAGTACATCATGAGAAATGCTGGGATGGAAGAAAAACAAGCTGGAATCAAGACTGCTGGGAGAAATATCAATAACCTCAGATATGCAGATGACACCACCCTTATGGCAGAAAGTGAAGAGGAACTAAAAAGCCTCTTGATGAAAATGAAAGAGGAGAGTGAAAAAGTTGGTTTAAAGCTCAACATTCAGAAAATGAAGATCATGGCATCTGGTCCCATCACTTCATGGGAAATAGATGGGGAAACAGTGGAAACAGTGTCAGACTTTATATTTTTGGGCTCCAAAATCACTGCAGATGGTGACTGCAGCCATGAAATTAAAAGACGCTTACTCCTTGGAAGGAAAGTTATGACCAACCTAGATAGCATATTCAAAAGCAGAGATATCACTTTGCCAACAAAGGTTCATCTAGTCAAGGCTATGGTTTTTCCTGTGGTCATGTATGGCTGTGAGAGTTGGACTGTGAAGAACGCTGAGTGCCGAAGAATTGAAGCTTTTGAACTGTGGTGTTGGAGAAGACTCTTGAGAGTCCCTTGGACTGCAAGGAGATCCAACCAGTCCATTCTAAAGGAGGTCAGTCCTGGGTGTTCTTTGGAAGGAATGATGCTAAAGCTGAAAATCCAATACTTTGGCCACCTCATGCAAAGAGTTGACTCACTGGAAAAGACTCTGATGCTGGGTGGGATTGAGGGCAGGAGGAGAAGGGGACAACAGAGGATGAGATGGCTGGATGGCATCACTGACTTGATGGACATGAGTTTGGGTGGACTCCGGGAGTTGGTGATGGACAGGGAGGCCTGGCGTGCTGTGATTCATGGGTTTGCAAAGAGTTGGACACGACTGAGCGACTGAACTGAACTGAATAACTAGAAAAATAATTTCCTCAGTCTCCCAATTTAAACAAAGACGTTCAAAAACATATTTAAAAGAGGACTATGGATATTAAGTTCATCCATGGCTAGTCTTTGCAGTTCAAGATTGATGCCAGAAAGAACACTTTTACCTCTTCTCTTGAGCCTACTTAGTAACCAGGATGCCTGCTTCTGAGAAAATGGGTTTGAATACAGCTCTACATTCTATTTATTGGTTCTCTAAAGAGTTTGACCTGTGGTTCATAAGAATGCTCACGGTTCAATGAGTTTTTACTGGAACAGTCTATTACAATTAGTAGTGGTCAAGTACATTTTATACAGGTATGGCTTCCTCTGTATAGGCTGGATACTGGAAAACATTAAAGTTTCCTGTCAGTACTTTCCAAAATTTTTATGGTTCATCCTAGGCCTTAAAAAAAATTCTTATCCTCCCCCCTGCCTTTATTTTAAAAATTTTAGGGATTAGGGTCCTGTGGATAAAGTAAAACCTTTTCTGCTCTGTAGCCTATTTGTGCAATTAAAATAAAGTTCTCCTTGGGGCATCATCAGAATTTAGTAACCAGAGCTTTGAATAGGATAAACTAATCTTAAAATGCTTTAAACTCTTAAACCATTCAAATGATTTAAAAATAAAAATTCAAGCCAGGAAATTTTAATTTAATCATTTCACAAACTCACAAGCTTACTACATAATATTCTAATTTAGAAAGATAAACATTTCTTGAAAAGTACACAAAATATCTTAAGAGAAATTTTACTCTGATTTTTAAAAACACATTACTTCAAAACCAATATTGTAAAGTTAAAAAATAAATAAAATAAAATAAACAAGAAAAGGAAAAAAAATACATTACTTATGTTATTGTTATATATTGAAACACATACCAAAATTGGCTAAAGCATTAAAAGATTAACCACCTCAGTTAAACTCAAAGATTAATTAGGCATATTTAGAAAGATTAATCAGGCATATATTTATTACTACACCATATAATATTAACAAGCATGAGCACCAAAAACAAACATTAACACAAACATTATATAAACTACTATATGAACTATCAGTTTATATATCCTAAATATTTTTTCAACATTCTTATTTTTAGCAAGACAAACACATTTGTAACTTAACTATTTTAGTTATTTGAATTCTGAGATTTTTATGAGATTTTAAAAAATAGAACATAATAAAGACCCGTACAACTATTTAATCTTTATGTTTCTTTTCCCATTTATCAAAGGCTGCAAAAGAAAGATAAACTTTCCTATTAAACTTCTGAACTGTTTTCCCAAATTAGAATGAAAAGTCCAAACATTCTTTCTGCTATCTACAGAAATAATTTTTGGTAGAAGCCAGATTATTTATTTGTGAGCTGATGAATCAAGGTACTTTTAAGTCACTTCAGCTAGCTCGTGATGACATAGGGTCTAAAATCATATTTGTATATATTTCTTAAATGGTAACTCAATCTTGAAATTTATTCTAGCTGATATGACCCATGGATGGCCATTGGATGCCAGTGATGTAATGCATTCAATCTTCAAGACAATGACTAACAATGGAACTGATAAAATTAGCATGAGAGAAATATTACCTAAACATGTTCCTGTTAAATTCTGTATGTTTAAAATGTTTGGAGACAAAAAGGTTTTGTGAACTTAAAACCAATTGACCCTAATGGAATGCCAAGCTGAAACTGTCAGACAGCTGCAGCTGGTAATAAAATGCTAAGATCTGAAGGGCTTTAGCAGAACCTGATTATATGGTAATCCTAGTATCTGAGCAGGCAAAAGAGCTAGAAAAATAACTGATAGGCTGGTTGCTATAGTAACCAAGATAAATTTGTATAGGACTGGGGAAAAACATTGGGGTTGCCATTAGGTATGAGGCCCACATTATGTCTTATGCAGTTTTTCCACAATTTTGAATCACGAGATGACAGACTAATACAAAGGCTGCTCAGTCTGAAATAAGAGAACAGATAAGATTCCACTCTGAAGAGTAAGGAAAGCACCCAATTAAAGGTTTAGCTTGTTAGCAGAAGAATATCTGACAGCAAGGGTGGAACAAACCTTGTGAAAGTTTGTAGAAATTGCTTAGCTATGGGTAGAAAACAAAAATGTAGGTTAATTAGCAATTCAAGTTAAATATCAGTAGGGCATCATAAAGTACCTACAATTTTTATTACTTTTAATTAATTCTTATAGACTATTAATCTCTCACAGAAAGGGTTGTTTAATTCACTGTATAGATGTGTATCTAAAACAATACAAAATACTGTGATTCGTCTGATCTCAGTTATCCATGTCCCAGTAAGCAGTCTGAGAACCTGGTCTCTCTCTCTTGGCTTCAGGGGCTACCTTCACCACCTACTCCATCACCACCACCACCCTGTCCTCCACCTACATACCCCAGGAAGTAATTACCAGAATTGCAGGCAGAGTTTGAGGAGGAAACAAACAGCATCTTCAAGGTTCTTGCCTGGCAAATTCACCTGACTTTGTCAAAATCTAAACAATGAACTGAAAAGAACACAAGGACTGTCATGTACTGTGAAGGTTATGCAGGTCTCAAATAACAACAATTAGAAGTTACTTTTTTTCTGTAGGACCATCACTGAACTGTCAACATGCTAAAACTATCTAGGTTTTTAACATTTTTAAAGATCAAATTTTATCTACCCTACTTTTTGAAGTAGGTTACCCCAAGAACAAAATAAAGTTTTCAGTTTTAAGAGTTTGTACAGATTCAAATTGAGTCCCCAAACTGCAGTACTGCTTCGGACTGTCCTACTTCCATGAGTCACCAAACTGACAGTTGGAGGCCACTAAATTTAGAGCTTGAATTTACTAATTAATATGCAAAAGGTCCCCTCCCAGCTCTACATGATGTTACATGGTGTGATAAAAAAGCATATGTAAATATATTTCTATCAATCCACAAAGCCAATGGCAATCAAATATAATCCATAATTCATCTATACCCATGAACAGCCATTTTTAATAAGGTTGTTAAATAACAGCTTATTTTTAATAGGGCTCTTAAATAACCCATATCACGCAAATAATTTTTAATTGAAATGCATCAATTTTCAATTCAGAGAGAAATGTTTCTGATGTCCAAGTGAAAAACAGTTTTCAACAAAGGCAGTTAGGCAACTTTTTATTTTTTAGACCAAACAACTCTTTGGGACAGTTTGATCTCAGTTCTTATGACTTAAAAATCAAGATTTGGGTTATTACTCCAATCTAAAATAATAGACTGCAATTGACACTAAACTAACAAAACAAATAACCATCCCTGTTCTTATATTAGCTGTTTTGTCACCGTTTTTTCATCCAGACTTGGAGAAAATTAGTGGGCAAAAGTGAGGATCCTAGAACATTCCATGTCCTCTGACAGCAAGACATAAAAGAAACAGAATCATGGTAGATGTAGTTGACTATCTCGGGAGTCCTGCTAACAGAGTATGTGCCAGAAACCTACAGCAGGGATAACTGCCAATACTTTCGTTCCTTCTACAGACAAGGCATCATGGTATAAATGAGGAATCAGGAGACTTGGGTTCTAGTTCTGAGTTTGCCGCTAATCAGCAATGTGTCACTTCCCCTCTCTGAGCATAGTTTCTCTTTCAGTTAAATGGAAGGGCTGGGCCAAATGATCTTCTGTCCCTTCCTACTCTAAAAATCTTACCATTTCTTCCAATAAAAAAAATGAAGAATGCTCAAAACATCACGTTTGTTTTTACAACATGTTCTCAGTGCCAGCCTTTAGTATGTGTATGCATAATCCACACAAAATAGCACAAACATTCATTTCACATATAATTTACCCAGTAAATATCTAGTTTCAAATCTACAGGTCTTAAATCATGTACCAAATACCATCAAGTCTGTTAAAACTCTCCTCAAATTAAAGATGAGGAAATGAAATGACTCATAGTCCAGGGCTTTTTTGTACTATACCAAACTTCCTCCTCCCTTTCCTGCTTTATCAAAAGATAGCATGATAGCAGAATATAATTCTAGATAGTGAAACTGATCTGGATTCAAGTCCTAACTTTGCCATTAGTTTGCTGTGTCACCTTGGACAAGTCACTTTCCTTTCTCAGGGCTTTGGCTTTCACATTTTACATGAAGGAGTTAAACTAGATGTCCCTTCCAGTTGTAACATGCTATGATCTTATAACAGCCCTATCTGACAAAACAAAATACACATTCTTGAAAGAGAAAGTGGGTATTTCTAGCCAAGAGAACTGAAGTTTGGGCTACTAGTTTTAAATATATGCATCAGTTCAACTTAGCAAGTTGGTCCTAAAGCATTTGACTCAAGTATCTCTTGGAGGAAATTACCTTGAATACACACACACACACACACACACACACACACACACACACCCCAGTATGGGGTAGCTATGATGTACTAGAAAAAAATACTGGAGGAGGAGTCCAAAGAACTGGTTTCAAATCCCAGCTGTCACTTACAAGCTGTGTCCCCTAGGCCAATTTATTAACCTCTCTGAGCCTAAGGTTCTTCATTAAAATGGAGAAAAGAATAAGGAAATCTGACCTAAAATATCAATCAAAATAAATCATTGTAACTGTGATGTACACTGCAAAGCTGGACAAGTGGAGATGATCTCCCACTGTGGAAAAGTAGCTGCATTCAAATCAAGTCTTCCTATAAAAAACTGGACTGATTTTTTAACTTTATTAACTCTGAATTAAGAGTAGAACAACAAAGCTGAAGACACCATTGGAAGGGGAAAAGAAGAAAGAAATCAGCTTTAGGAAATGGATTGTTTATCTGGATTCTGCTAATTAACAAAACATGAGATAACTCTCAACAGCCTACTCAGTTTACTACAATCTGGTGAAATGTTCTGTGTACTCTAGAACATGCAATGCAAGGAACATTTCTTAAAGTGCCCAAACCGGGTCGGTTAACCTCTTAGAGTGCATATGGTGTAAATCTCTGAGTGTGTCTCAAGGGAGAGAAGATACTTCTAATAACCAGTATCTGATGATACCATATGTTTTCACAAATCAAGATTTCTCACTCATTTCTAGGTTGTTAGTTACCCAGCCAAGTTTCCTCACAGTACCTTATGCAAATAACAAAAACTGTCACAAAGGACAGAGGAAATGTTAATAATGCCAACCTTGTGCAGTCCTCTCAGTACTGCTAGTTCTGTTCAGATTAAATTCTCCAGTAGAGTTGAATTTCCTTCGAAATCCCCTCAGTAATGCAGGATGGAGCCTTGAAATTCATAGACTGACAGTAGTTTTACCCATAGAGCTCAACATCCTCAATATTTGGGCAGGTTAGAGTTAAATTCAGAAGGCTGGGTCCTAAGAGATGTTTTTACTTTTCACCTAGCATATCAAAGGATCAAAATGCTTGAGAAGTTTATTATTCCAGGAGGGAAGAAGTGACTAGCAATTCTATCAAAATGACTCATTCAGTTTAGATAAGTTAAATAACTCCAAGTTGTGCATACTTCCTCCCAAAGTAAGCACCCTGTGAAGTTAAATTTGCTAATTACAAGCAAGGAAGGAGAAGGGAATGAACACTGGAGTTCTTTCTGCCAGGTACTGGATTGCTAGGCAGTTTACACAGGTCCTGATGTAGCCGTTATTCAAAATTAAATGCTACATTCATTGAAAAGAAACAATACTCATACAGCTCTAAATTTATTAAATCATATGATTACTTTAAGGGGAATACCAGGAAGACAAAATTTAATTTCAGAGGACTCCTATATACTTGGAAATCCAAGTGAATTTTCTATCCTCTACCATCTAGCTGTGAATTTGTTCCATATATTGAACTTAAAGGAGATTCAATGCCATCTCAAGTTTGGCCATTGCCATCTTCAAATCCCATACTAGTGATTTGAAGGTTGGTGGAAACACACTCATTAACGACCTACCAACGTACATTTTCTCTGCTTTTGTTGCTGTAACTTTTGGGGTACATATTATATATAATACCTATTCAGTTTTAGAACGACTTCTAGAATGTACAGATAATAGTAATTTGCATTAAGGTATTTCTTCCACGGGTAAGCTTGCAAATTGAAGGCCAGCTGACTTTTGGAACCATATTAGTGACTTTTACAGTAACATGACAAATTTTACCCATTTTCAAGTTCTCATAGCACGAAAATGTATTTCACTGCCTCTAGTGCCACACAAGACCAGTAGAAGAGTTCGGTGAACTCGCTTTAAACATTATTCCAACTGGGAAGAGTCGGGAGTGGGTCAGTAGAAGTCCCAGGCAAAGCGAAGCCTTCCAACTACTGTAGTTCCTACTCAGAATCTCCCTACTAATCACCACTAAAACATTTTGCAGAATTAGATAAAGAGCACCAAGCTGTGGCTCTCCTTCCAACCACAGATTACTCAGCACTTGTTTGTATCGCTGTAGTCGGTTGTACACATTTCTGTACGGCAACTCTTTTAAGACCGCAGTCTCGCTAATGGTAAAGGACCTCGTCTTCGATTTCCTCTGCCTCATGGCAAGGTGGTATTTTAATAAAACACCGCGGATCTAGAGTACATCAGCTAGAGGACTTTCCTAAGTAAACACCCAGTCTTCCCCCTCCCCGCGCTCCGCTCCTTTTCTTTTTGTGCAACCAAAAGAGGACGGCAAATAGGGAGTAGAGACACCTCTGAATAGGATAGGTAAGTTAGCGGCAAAAGAAGAAAAAAACAACCGTCAGTGCAATTCCTGTTACCGCTCCTTTAATCTATGGCCCCCAAGGCCAAAACGGATGTTTCAAGGTAAGCTCTGAAACCCTCAAATACACATCTCCGGCTCTCGAGCTCGTAAACTGTCCCACCTCGCAGAAAGCTGGACAAGAGAAAGAGGCTCCGAGAGAAGCCCGGGGGCCGTTTACCAGGGCCAAGAGGGAGGTTTGCCCGAGGTGGGCGATTGCCCTCCCCGGAACTCACTCTGAAGTAGCCGAGGGAGACGGAGAGGGGCTGCGGCGGCGGGACCTGGAAGGGGTGTAGGGGGTACGGCACAGGGGAAGCCAGGAGACGGGGACGCCTGGCTTCTGGGCCAGGGCTCCGGTTACTTACCCGATAGGGTCGCCGCCCTCTAGGTGCACATCTTCAGGGGCATCAAAGAATTCCTCCGTGTCGCTTTCCGACGCCATTTATAGGACACACCCGCGGGTGAGGGGGCCGGCGCCGCCTGGAGGGAGGGTGACTCTCGTCTCCTCCTCGTCGTCCTCCACCCCGGCGAACCGTGGGGAGGTGGGTCCCGGAGAGGATGAGGAGGGAGCAGACGATCTGAAGAGAGGAGCTGGACAGGGGGCCGCCGGCAACTGCCAGACTGAGGCAATAACCAGCAGAGCGGCCGTCTGAGGAGGCGGCGGTGGATCCAGGGACTGTTGCTGCCGCCGCTCCCGGCGATAGGTGTGTGAAAAGAGCTAAAGAGGCGGTGGCTCTCCTCAGTGGGGGAGGGCGGGCGCGCGGACGACAGCAGCTCCAATATCTCCCGCAGCGGCAATTACAGCTGCTGGGAGAGCTAGTTGCCCGCAAAACACGGACGCGCACCTACCCTCGCGAGATTTCGGGAGGGGCCGGTGGGGCGTGGGCGGAGCGAAGAGGTGGCGGGGGCGGTTCCTGAGAGGCCGAGCTCAGATTTCTGGTACTCGAGAAGCCTATCAAAACGGCGCAAGCGCCGTTGAGGGCGTTCGGTGAGGGCCGGAAGTAGTGGGGAAGGGTGGGGATGAGTGTTCTGAGGGGAGGAGTCTAGAGCCTACGCCTGAGCGGGGCTGTCCCCCGACTTTGTGGGAGCGCGCCTGATGTAGGTGGGGTCCGGCAGAGTGTCCCATTCACTAACTCTGCAATTCTAAAGAGAGGCATTTTTAGACGGGTGATTTGGAGTCTGCTTTTTTTCTTATGAGGAAATGGTGTCGGGATAAGTTGGCATTGTGGTTTAAATTTTCGTCGATTTAATTTATCCAAGGCCAGATTCCCAAACCCTAGGGGGTAGGCGGGTCCACCTCCTCTAGCGTTATGGGGCATAACCTGTGCTATTTAGTACAAGATCTCTAATTGAGATCTCTAGATAGGATCCTGCCGGCCCGAGGGTGGGGTCCAGGAGAGAGTGGGGAGTGTGCCAGTTCAATGGAGTAATGATGGATTTGTTGCTGGAGCTGAGCCACTGTAGGGCCTCCGGTTACTTTCTCTTTACAGATACCTATTGTTGCCCAGACTTAACGGGAGAGAAATTTTTACATACTGGTCAAGATGTGCATCAGTCAAATGGTAAATATATTGAGCAGATTCCGTTGCAAGGCTAAGAGCTTGTAACTTAATTCTCATCCTCGACTGCCCAGTGTCCAGTGATGAAAATAGAAAGGTGCTTATAAAAGACCAAGATGTTCTTTGTTAACGCATCATTGACTATCAAAGTGATAATGCTGACTTTATATATAATCGGGAAGCACATTTATTTTTCCAGCTGCCGAGACAGGAGGGCACTCGGAGCTGTTTGCACTACAATTGTTGCTCAAGATGGCGGCAGAAAAGCAACTGGAACCGGGGGCATGGCCTCAGAGAGGCTGGAATGGGATTCTAGATTCCTACGTGGAAAGCAACCAGGAAAACATCTGGGGTTACCTGGCGAGTTTGTGTAAAACCGAATGCCATATACTATGTATTCTTTAACACCCTAGGGAGTTGAGGGAAAACGCTGCATAATCAAATAGGGTAATATTTCTTGCACCAAACCTTATGATTATTCATAAGGGGTAGATAAACACCAGTAAGTAGCCACCTTCAGTTCAAGTCAGCTACTACTGTCAGTTAAGTTTAGGTTAGACTAAACTGACTGTCAAATAAGTCACTAAAAATAGAAAACAAAAATGTTTGGCTTCCAGAGCTTTTGGTATTTAAGAAGTGCACATAAGGGATTTGTGGACCCAATTATTAGCTTTTATGTGTTTTAAACATGCTAATTTTCTAGGTTTAAAAATATATCTCAAAGTACAAACTTTATTTTGTTGCTCACTATAAAGGGCTTTCCCAGGATGGTAAAGAACCCGCCTGCCAATGCAGGAGACCCAGAGTTCAATCCCTGAGTCAGGAAGATCCCTTGGAAGAGGGCATGGCAACCCACTCCAGTATTATTGCCTGGAGAATCCCATGGACAGAGGAGCCTTGTGGGCTACAGTCCATAGGGCTGCACAGAGTTGGACATGACTGAAGCAACTTAGCATACAATCAGGAAAGATACGCTTTTTTCCTCTATGGATTATGGAAAGATATAAGTAAATAAACTACCTGAATTTATTTTCTTCCTAGCTATGCAGCCCCAGCTATGTAATAGTTAATTTACATTTGCCTTAAAAATTAAAACTTGATGTCATGTTCTGTTCTAGGTGCTGAGCATGATTCAAAGATGAAGACAATTTACTTCCTGTTTCCCAGGAGCTCACAATCTAGCAATGGAGGAAAACACAGTCTCCTAAATTGGTGTTTTTCCCATTATTTCATACCATCTCTCTTGGACCTTTTAAGGTACCTTAAACATTATGTTTAGAAAAAGCTGAAATGAAATAGGAATGATAATCCAATAACATTTTTAGAGCTGTTCAAGTTATCTATTTAAATGCTTTTATCAATTTTATGAGAAAGTGAATTTCTGGAAACGTCAAAACACATGTGTACCACCTATGATCATTTTTAAAGATGTCAAAAGATGTATTTGTTTTGTCTTAAACATCTGTTCTTGAGTTTTAAGGCAGCAGATTTTAGGCTTAGTCCAAGGCTGTGGTTTTAAAGCTTTTCTCCTTATTAGAAATGAAACTCTTTAATCAAACCTGATTTCATACAAAGGTCCACATATCATAAAAATAAAAACTATTATAGTTGAAGCAGGGATAATTCAGGTTCCTGCCTGCTTGGCCTTCCTTGACTCTCAAGAGACTGCTGCAAGGCTCCATTAAAAAAAAAAAAGTGAAAACTATTGGTCCAAAGCAGGCGTTGGCGAATTATGGTACCAGAACTCTGGACAAATCTGTCCTGCTGTCTGTTTTTGTAAAGAAGGTTTTATTGGAACATAACCAGCCGTACTTGTTTATATATTGTTTATGTCTGCTTTCAGAGCGGAGTTGAGTGGCTCATTTCCAAGGACTATAAAAACTACACAGTTCTAAGGCTGATGGGTTTAAGGAAACTTTTTATGTTTCCTTATCTGCATAGCATAAACCCCGCTTAGGGATTTCAAGTGCTAAAGTCACAGCCAGTGTATGAAATAACTTGTCTATGGTGTGGAATACTGGCTCTCGCCTCTTGTCAAGAATAATACAAAATGGCAGTATCTTTGGGGCCAGTTTTGCTCCAACCCCAAGAGTAATCACCTAGAACATCAGTGATAAAACTGTAATGCATGTAGGCCTTTGCATAAACAAGAGCTAAAGTGATAACCCAGGGAAAAACTTTTTTATGTACAAGGTTAGGTGATTTGAGCTATAATATTTACATGAAAAGATTTAATATTGCAACCACCATGAGAGTTTTTATGGATTTTAAAGTAGCAGAATCCATGGGAAAAATCATTCTGAAAATGGCCAAAACTTGTCAAGGCCAAGATTAAATTCTGTAATCATCAACTTTCAATCATCTGTTTGAAAAGTCAGTTGTGTTACAGATTATAATAATAAAACTTAAAAAATCTTTTGACTTTGAATTTTTATGCCTTTTTCAGGTCCATTCTACCTTCTTTTTTAAACGTCTTTATTGAATTTGTTACAATATTGCTTCTGTTTTATGTTTTTTGACTGTGAAGCATGTGGAATCTTAGCTCCCCAAACAGGTATTGAACCCACACCCCCTGCATTGACAGGTGAAGTCTTAACGCCACTGGACCACCAAGGAAGTCCCCACCTTCTTAATGATGGTTTATGTTAATATTAAAATCAGTTTTCGATCTCTGAGCACACAAGAACTGAAAGTAGAGAAAGAGTCTAGAAATGTGTCAAGAGACACAGAGAAGCCAGCCTGGAATTTAAAATGTGTTACTGATGTGTAATGAAATATTTTTTAGCCATATATTACTATTCAGGACCCTGGAAGAAAGCTAACTGGAATTATGTTAAACCAAAAAAGGGAATTTATTCACTTACATAGTTAAGTACAGACTGCTCTAACACTTGTCTGTTCCTTTGTGACTAATGTATTAGAGGACAATTTAAGTATAAGATGAATTTTGCATTTTCTTATGGGCAGTTTTGTCAGCCAGAAACATTAGGTGAAAACAGAAAACTAAACCCAGATGAATCAAGTTGCAGAGGAGTACATAAAATACACATAGACCTCAGCCATCTACCAGTTGCCTCACTTCTTTGTATGTTTTCAGTTGCCTCACTTCTGTGTATGTTTTGAGTCATACCCATCCACATCTAGTGTTGCAGCTTTCCACCTGATTTCAGATAACTGTCCATCTGTCACCTCACAGTAACTCATAACTTGCAACCCTTCTGATACCAATTTCCACAAGCAAGCTTCAGGTCTTTTTCAAACTAAAGCACCATGTTTATTGTAGTATTTTTGTATTTTGTAACCAGTTAGCATGTAAAACTGTGCTACCATTTTCATTAAGTTCATACCTTTTTTGTGTATGTGTCAGTGACAAAGTTTTAAAATCTTGTACTCCTAGTCCCATTTCCCCCATAAGCCCTGTGATTTTTACTGAACAACTTTGCATAGTGCAGTAATTTTGGGGAAAGCCTATGTTGTATTATAGCAACACTGACTGTAGTCCAGATGAAGTAGCTTCAGGCATAGTGGGATCCAGAGTCTAAGAGATCTCAAAACTTTCTCTTTCATCTTTGCTTATCTTTGCTTCTTTTGTGCTTAGACTTCAATTTTCCCATCACAGACAGATTCCTTTTTGTTGTCAGCAAAGCTGACTGTAGGCAATTGGTTTATACTGTCTTAATAATTCTCAGTCCTAAAGGAAGTAAGACTCTCTCTCTCCTAGTGTTGATATATTAAATCTCAGGGTCTATGTTGATTGGTCTTAGGAAACCCCTGTAGCTAAGGGAAAAGAGACTCTGAATTTTCAGGCATGGGTCAACTGATTCCCTGCCACACACCATGGAGGGAGAGACTACTCTAATCATCTTTCTTACTAGGACCACGTGGAGTATGCAATGGATGTTTTTTCCAAGAAAGGGTTACTAGCAGACAAGAACAATGTGCTAACCGCCAGTCGTTAAGGGGTAAGTCTCTATATTCATTGACGTGACAGGAGCTGATAATGTGTTAAATGAAAACAGATGTTATGAAATAATTGCATGAAGAATAATTCCATTTATGAAAATTATTTATCTATGTATCTATATGTGTATATAAGCAAAGAGAGTTCTGGAAGAGTGTTCCCAAATGATTAATGGTGATTGTCTTTGGTTGTTGATTAAAATAATAATGAAATTTATGGTTATTTGTACCTTTATAAAATGACTCAGTTTTCTACAATGAATATGTGTTACTGTGTAAACGAGGGGAAAATATTAAAAGAAAATATATAACCAATTATGTACAAGGTAGACTTACACATGAAATGAAAATCTGAGATTCATTTCCAATATAAGGTATTACATGTGTCACACTTAGCTTCTGGAACAGTTTAATAAGTGCCACTAAGAAAATGAACTTGGAAAAAATACCCACAAAGAAAATCTTGGAATGTAATTATTCTACTGATAAAAATTCATGTTTTCTACACTGCAGGCCTGACAAACAAAGAGAATGGTAATGATAATTTCTAAAGCAACTGTGAAATGATGCACTGATGTGGAGCTTCTAGAAGCAAAGTATAATGTTAGAGGTTCACTTCTAAATAATATGGACTAAGAATAATTTTGTTTTTCAAAACGGTAAGTAGTAATATATGACCTAATCTAAATTGAGAGAAACTAAGACATATGAACTTTATGCTTCAAAAATTCACTCCAGGTCAAAATCTGAAGAAGAGATCTTTTATTTTTCTTTCGTGGAAGAAAAAGAGTATATACATTCATACATATATATGTATTTTTTAATTGGTGAAATAATCTGCTGGCAAACATTTACATAGAAGTATCAGTCAGGCTACTGTGCGCATGTGTGTGTATGTGCATATACAGTTTAATTGAGTTTACTATCTTATAGCAAATGAGCCATGTTAATGAGAGAAGTGTCTGAAATAGTAATATTGCTCCAAAAATTAAAGCAACTGGTTGATATTTCTTTTTTTCCCATTTTTATGGTATTTATCTAAATAGAAACATCCCAACATTGGGGTTTATGGTAGGCAGAATTTTAAGCTAGACCTCCAAGACTGCCTCGCTCCGTCTATACACACGTCTTCTCCCAGTTATTTAAATCAGTGCTAATCCATCTGCTGTTGTGATGGGATTGTGCAGATGTAATTAAAGTTCCAAATCAGTTGACTTTAAGATAGAGGGATGATACTTGTGAATCTGACCTAATCACATGAGCCCCTTGAAAGCAGAGTTTTCTCTAACTAGTGGGAAAAGAAAGTCAGAGAAATACTCTCTGGCAGGCTTGGGAAGAAAGCAAACATCTAGGAAAAAAAAAGAAAGAAAGCGAACATCATACTGTGTGCTGACTTTGGGGGCCAAGACATGTGAAATGTGGCCTCTAGGAATCAAGAGTAGCTCCCTGCTGCTAGTAAGGAAATGGGGACCTCAGTCCTCTGGCTGCAGGGGTATGAATTCTGCTGATAACCTGAATGGGGTGGGAAGAGGACCTCAAACTCCATATGAGAAAGCAGCCTAGCTGACACCTTGACTTCAGCCATGCTTGACCCTGAGCGGAGAGCCTAGCCACACTGTACCCAGACTTCTGATTTACAGAACTATGAGCTAACAAATGTGTCTTTTTTTTAGGCCATTCAGTTTGTGGTGATTTGTTATGAAACAGTAGAAAACTACTCCAGGGATAAATATCCTTATCTTCCCTCTGCTGGTTGAGAACCACGAATATAGGTAGGTCCTGGAAAAACAAGTGTAACACATCAGCAGGTGCTGTTTGCTCTCTGAAGTCCTTGAATGCACTTGGGAATAAATGTCACCCTGGAAATGAACATTATGGTATGATGTAACAGAAGAAAAAACAGTGAGTTCAGAAAAAAGAAAAAGCTGTAACATGAATTTAAAATATGAAAGAAGTATCTTGCTTCACATACACTCACACACACAGTACACCTAAAATTCAACCCCGTTTGTAAATATTCTCTAGAACCTCAGCAATCTTGCTGCCCATGTGATGTTAGGGACTGTCTGGTTCCCTTTCTTCTGTAGTCTTTAACCACTGAGTGAACCTGCTTGCTTTTAGAATTTAACCTTAGTTTCAATGTTAATCTTACTATTGACCTTCCAGTATTTTTATCTGGCTTTACTGTGGTTGCTTGATTATTCATTCATTCAACAGAGGGCTTGATATGTGCTAGGCATTGTATTATTAGTAGGTTAGCAGTGGTATAGTTTAGTCCTTCTGTGATGAGCTTTTCATCTCTGTCACCTACACTTGAACTCTGACACATGTAACCCAGATGATCTGGGAATTGAGCTTCTAGTGGTCATTTCTCAGTCCCTGAATAATTAAATCCCTAGCTTTTCATTTATGGCTTTTGCCTGTGTTCCTCATCTTTGAAGCCTAAACTTCTGGTTACCAGCCTTCTCCAGCCTGCCTTGACCACAATCTTCCAATATTCCCTAGCTAGTGCTAAGTTCGGAGAAGGCAATGGCAAGCCACTCCAGTACTCTTGCCTAGAAAATCCCATGGACGGAGGAGCCTGGTAGGCTACAGTCCATGGGGTCGCTACGAGTCAGACACGACTGAGCGACTTCACTTTCACACAATGGAGAAGGAAATGGCAACCGACTCCAGTGTTCTTGCCTGGAGAATCCCCTATGGAATCGCACAGAGTCGGACACGACTGAAATGACTTAGCAGCAGCAGCAGCAGTGCTAAGTTATGGGCTTGAAATCTTTTTGCCAGATCTGTTTTCCTACTTCAGTCATCCTATCCACCTGGGTCACATTGGCTGGCCGTTCTGGTTGGTCAATATCTCTTCAATCTTTAGACCCAACCTGTCCATATACTTCTTTAAGTTGAGAAATAGTGGACATAATTTTAGGTTTTCAAAAGTTCAGCAAAGTTTTATAACTATAATGGTCATTTTGTCAAAAGTAGGCAATTTGTTTAAAAACTAATCATGGAGCTGATCTCAGTCTTGGACAAAAGTCTGAAAGTCATGATGTAAGTAGAGGGATGGGGGATGAAAAGGAAATAATCATTTGTTCTATACCAGTGATCTGGCTGGCATTTTACATGTTATCTCAGTGATTCAATTCTCTAACCTTTCCCCACTGTGCTGTTTTTTAAAAAAATTTTTATAGGAAGGGACCTGAAGCATGGTAGCAGGGTCAGAATTTGAACTTAGATGTACCTGGCCCTCAAATTTATGCTTTTCCTAGTATTCTGCATCAAAATGCAAACTTTTCTCTTTTTTTCTTTTGGAGATTGCAGAATGGTCACGCTAGGACAGGATTAACAGAGCTCACCTACCACTTTAGGCTCTGAAGGAAAGATCTGCGTTGACTATACGTAATCTTACTTCTGGTATTCTGAAAGATAAACCATTAGGCTTATTCAAGCAACTGTACTCAATTGTCTTTGCTCCTTTTGAAGGTGACATGAATGGACACTCTAATTGTGGTCTATCCAGGATTGTCATGTGGGCAAATGAAGGGTTGATATTAGCCTAGTAAGTTTAGTAGAGTGAGCAAGTTCATTAAGGGTGGCCTGAATGTAAAGACTTGTATATTTCACTAACTTTGGAAAATGCTTAGCCATTCTCTCTCTTATTATTTTTAATATTTCCTTATACGACTTCCATTAGATGCTTGTTGATCCTTTATATGTTGATAAAGACATATATCCTCCATACGTCTTTACCTGTCTTTCATATTTTCCCTTGTGTATGCTGCTGCTGCTGCTAAGTCGCTTCAGTCGTGTCCGACTCTGTGCGACCCCATAGACGGCAGCCCACTAGGCTCCTCTGTCCCTGGGATTCTCCAGGCAAGAACACTGGAGTGGGTTGCCATTTCCTTCTCCAATGCATGAAAGTGAAAAGTGAAAGTGAAGTTGCTCGGTCATGCCCGACTCTTAGTGACCCCATGGACTGGAGCCTACCAGGCTCCTCCGTCCATGGGATTTTCCAGGCAAGAGTACTGGAGTGGGGTGCCATCGCCTTCTCCTCCCTTGTGTATATTATGATATTTATTTGTGAACATGTGTTCCTTGGAACTTTTTCTTTGGACACTGAGACCTGGGTTTAAAGTGAATTCTTCTAGAGGAGAGTTGCATTTGCTTCTACTAGTCACCCAGGAATATTGCCAATCCACAACTGTTTTAAGCTAAATTTCTCGTATGAGATGTTTTGGCCATAGATTTCTGGACCCATATGATTTATGGACCCAGAGCTGCCTGGGATTATGATGTCTGAGGGGAATTTCTCTCTCTTTGTCTCTTATACCCAGAGCCAAAACCAGCGCAAGCACCTATCTCTACTATCTGCCTCTGGGTGGTAATTTTGCCCCCATTCATCCATTAAGAGCATCACCCTTTGGGAGTCTGACTATAAGCAGAGAAGGAAAGGGATGGTGTATGCCTGATCTAACTGCTAACCTTGCTTGCTTCCCAGGATTTGTCTTCTTTGTCCCTTGCACCTGCCTGGCCCTTTAAAACTACTAGGAACCAGTAGTGATCCAAAGGTAGATGCCATCTTCAGAGCTTCCTTTTTTATTCTGAATCAGCGCTGACATATCCTTACTGGCTGTTATTTTCCCACTATCTCAACCATCAGCCCTGAATTTAAAAGAATATATTCTATCTATCATACCTGTCTATCATTATCTGTCTATATATCTGTCTACTTATTTTAAGATGTGCTAAACTAGAGGTACTTCTTTGGCCATCTCTTTTGGCATATTACCTCAATTCAATTCTGTTCTACAGAAAGATGTTTGGATAGGTAGATTAAGATCTGTACAGTTATCATGGAGGCAGTCTTCCAGGCAAAAAGTAAAACTGATGATACAGAAGCTCTTCTTCTAGGTTTATATCAATTAGGCCATTGCTTAGTTGTGGTGGATGTGTTTTTACCAGATTTATCATATCTTCAAAAAAACAAAGAAGTTTGAGGCCTGGATCAGGTAATGTGATATAATTACTTCTACCAGCAGCAGATCCTAAAGCAGACACTTTCTGGACTAGAGAATTGCAGAACGTAGATCAAAAACTGGGTAGGAGGTGAGACTCCTTTTTTTCCAGAAGAGCGTAAGGATAGCTAGTCTGCCCAGGAAGTGTGGAGATTCAATTTATTTGAAACTGAGCTACTTTCTTACTGAGGAGCCATAACCTTTGTCTAAGAAGGGGTCAGTCATTTCTTTGATTGGAATCTAAGTCTTCCTCTTTTGGGTATACATTGGTTAGTGAACAGCTATTCAATGTCCATCATTTTGGTTGAGGGATGAATGTCAGTGAGGCTACTAACAGAAACCCATTTCCTCTGGTCATGCACCATATGTGGGAAACTCAGAGTCTAAGTCATATTTCATACCACCCTGGGAAAGACTGCTGCTGCTGCTGCTTAGTCGCTTCAGTCATGTCCGACTCTGTGCGACCCCGTAGACGGCAGCCCACCAGGCTCCTGCGTCCATGGGATTCTCCAGGCAAGAGTACTGGAGTGGGTTGCCATTTCCTTCTCCAATGCATTAAAATGAAAAGTGAAAGTGAAGTCGCTCAGTCGTGTCCGACTCTTAGCGACCCCACGGACTGCACCCTACCAGGCTCCTGCGTCCATGGGATTCTCCAGGCAAGAGTATTGGAGTGGGGTGCCATTGCCTTCTCCAGGGAAAGACTCTAGATCCCATCAATTTCTGAGGATGCCCATTGTAAATCCAAAAGTCATTCTGTGGGCCAAAGGATAGAAGGGAAGAAGTGATTAAGTAGTAATGAGCCACCCGAGGACTAAGAGTTGGGATGGTCATGGAGGGTGTTTATGGTGTTATAAAGGAAGAGTTTCATAGTGAGAAAAATAGGAGAATTTGTTTTCAGCTTAGATTCAAAACCGTAAGTGGCTTTTCCAGCAAAATGTATTGAAAGTGCATCTCCTATTGTCCTACCTTGAAAAACACTGATTTAAAAAAATAAGAGACTCCTACTATTCCAGAGAATATAGATGCAGAATGCTGTTTAGCCCAGTAATTCTCAACCTGAATTTACTATCCTGTCCACAAAAATGAGTCTTGTCAAAAGCTCAGCCACCTTGGATAGAGGGCACACATCAGTTGATTTTCATATATCCCCTTGCCTCCCCACTGCCTCTCTTTTGGAACAATCAGATTAGACATTAATGAAAGTATTGCAAAATCTGGGACTTCACTGATGGCTCAGAGGTAAAGAATCTGCCTGCAATGCAGGAGATGCAGGTTCAATCCCTGGGTCGGGAAGATCCTTCAGAAGTGGAAATGGCAACTCACTCCAGGATTCTTTCCTGGAAAAAATCCCATGGGCAGAGGAGTTCATGGTGTTGCAGAGAGTAGGACATGACTGACTGACTAAACACACACACATTGCCAATTCCAGTTAACTAATACACTAGGTAGTCAGCTGTTCACAGAACACATTGGAAGGATGTAAAGCTTAACATAGAAATCGTTTAATTTTCCATACTTAGAGCAAGTACACATGATTCTTAAGAAGCACCCTGAAGCTAGAATTGGATCTCCCAGGTCAGTCAGCATCGGAAAGTAACTTGGCAGATAGACAGTGATCCTTGGATCCTTGAAGGAAAATGTATACAATTCCTTAGAAAGGAGAATATGGAGATTGTTATCAAAACCTGCCATAGACCCTTATAGTTTGTTTTATCTAAATATATGTAGTAAATAAACAAGCAGAGTGTATGTGTGTGTATTATGTATGAATGAGTAGGTATATGGTTCTTGTTAGAGTTCAGTTCAGCTTCAGTTATTCTCAACAGATATTTTTGCTGTCTTCATAAAGCCCCAAGATAAAGAACTCTACATACTGTTATAGGTATATAACCTGATGACCATGGTCAAGATCGTAACACCTAGAGTAAAGAAAGCTGGAAATTCCCTGTGGTCCAGTGGTTAGGACTCTCTGTTTTGCACTGCCATTGGCATGGGTTCAATACCTGGTTAGGGAACTAAGATTCTGCAAGCTGTGTGGCGTGGCCAAAATAAAATATATAAATAAAGTAAGTAAGGAAAGTTGTGTAAGCAACATGTCTTACTGCAATGGTTTTCAAACTATATACTCTTCTAGGGAGCTGTTTAAAATATAGATCCTGGAACTTCATCCTGGGCCTATTGAATTCTGATTTCTGGGAAGCCCCTGAAATTAGCATTTTAAGAAGCTTCCCTCAAGTGACTGTGATGCAGGTAGTCCTTAGATAACACCTTAAACAAGATCTAGTTGAGGAAGTGTCACATTATATTTGCATATTTGGTCATCAGACTGAGGATTCTAGCCATAAACACTCAGAGACATCTATAGGAAAAAAATGCCTTCCTTCTTCAAAGTGACTGTGAAATTGACGAAGGAGGTCTAAAAGTGGGACTATTAAAGAAAGTATAAATGTAAGAATCTTAAGTATATGTAAATATTTAGTGGCAATTAGTGTGTGTAGGGCGGTACTTTTTTTAAAACAAAACTATTTTTGGCTGCGTTGGTTCTTCAGTGGGGTGCACAAGCTTCTCTTTCTAGTTGTGGCCCTAGAGTACATGGGCTCAGTAGTGGCTATGCTCAGGCTTAGTTGCCCTCTGTCATGTGGGATCTTAGTTCCCTGACCAGGGATGGAACCTGTGTCCCCTACATTGCAAGGTGGATTCTCAACCACTGGACCACCAGAGAAATCCCCTGGGAAGTACTTTTGAAGATGTGTATTGTTCAAGCCTGAATGAGGGAAAGATTGAACTACAGGAAGGTAAGGACATGGAACCTCACGTAGTGGGTGGGTAATACCTAGGGGTAAACTTGTGAAAAACAAATCCAAAATCCAAAAGTGTATTTTTTGGAAAGAAAGAGAAGAGACGCAAAGTGTAGGATGGCCAGAGTCAAAAAGAAGCTCAAGAGCACTGGGTACAGAATATATGATGAATGCCAGAAAGTACAGCAGCCGGGGAGAATCTGAAGAGAAGCAATAGACAGAAATGGCAGACCACTCAGGATGCTCTAGTCCTGGGGACAGGACCAGGAACAGTGTGGGAGCAGGACTTCTGTCACAAGCCGGGAGGAAGAGATAGAAAGAGGACATCCTGGGAGCAGCCAGAGGGAAGCTAACCAAGTGGGTGATGAGAAGTGGTCAGGAAGTTAATGCTGTTTCAAGCTGAAGTCAAAAGTCATGTGTGTTGAAGGCCAGATAACAAAGGACTTTAACTCCTTAAAGACCAAAAAGGAAATTAAAGCTTATATTGTAATCTGGGTCTGGAAGGTGGAAGTAGGAAAAATTAATTAGAAAAACTAAACTTTGTGGTCAGGGTCTAGGGACTGTTGTCACTCCCCTGTTTTATAGGAAGTATTAGCAGTGTTCTTACCTGGAGAATCCCAGGGACAGCAGAGCCTGGTGGGCTGCCATCTATGAAGTCACACAGAGTCGGACATGACTGAAGCGACTTAGCAGCAGCAGCAGCAGTGAATGCTGGAAAGACCTACTTAGTGGTTCAACCTGTGCAAAGTTGAGCAACACTTTGTGAAAAAGTGTTAGTCGCTCAGTCATGTCCGACTCTTTGAGACCCCATGGACTATAGTCCACCAGGCTCCTCTCTCCATGATATTTCCCAGGCAAGAATATTGGAGTGAGTTGCCATTTCCTTCTCCAGGGGATCTTTCTGACACAGGGATCAAACCTGTGTCTCTTACCTCTGCATTGGCAGGTGGGTTCTTTACCATCTGAGCCATCAAGGAAGCCTGAGCAATACTTTGCCATCACCACAAATGTAAATAACTTTTCCTCAAATTTTCCTCTCAATGCTTTAAATTTACTTGTGTCTGAGATAGACCAAGAGAGTTGGTCAGTAGAGAAAAAATGAGGAGCCCATTATAGGCTGTCCAGATCCATTTCATCATATCTGCAACCCCAATAAGCTTTAAGTTAAAAAACAAGACGCTTACCCTTTAAGTCCTGAAAATAGGAAGAATATTTGCCATTTTTATTGTCAAACAGTCCTCCTTAGGGGCTTCCCAGGTGGCTCAGTGGTAAAGAAACTGCCTGCCAATGATGGAGATGTGGGAGACATCAATTCTTCAGTGCTCAGCTTTCTTTATGGTTCAACTCTCACATCCAAACATGACTACTGGAAAAACCATAGCTTTGACTAGATGGACTTTTGTTGGCAAAATAATGTCTCTGCTTTTTAATATGCTGTCTAGGTTGGTGATCGGAGAAGGCAGTGGCACCCCACTCCAGTACTCTTGCCTGGAAAATCTCATGGACGGAGGAGCCTGATAGGCTGCAGTCCATGGGGTCGCTAAGAGTTGGGCACAACTGAGCGACTTCCCTTTCACTTTTCACTTTCATGCATTGGAGAAGGAAATGGCAACCCACTCCAGTGTTCTTGCCTGGAGAATCCCAGGGACAGAGGAGCCTAGTGGGCTGCTGTCTATGGGATCGCACGGAGTCGGACACGACTGAAGTGACTTAGCAGCAGCGGCAGCAGGTTGGTGATAGCTTTTCTTTCAAGGAGCAAGCATCTTTTAATTTCGTGGGTGCAGTCACCATCTGCAGTGATTTTGGGGCCCAAGAAAATAAATCTGTCACTGTTTCCATTGTTTCCCCGTCTATTTGCCATGAAATGATGGGACCGGATGCCATGATCTTAGTTTTCTGAACGTTGAATTTTAAGCCAGCTTTTTCACTCTCCTCTTTCACTTTCATCAAAAGGCTCTTTAGTTCCTCTTCGCTTTCTGCTGTAAGAGTGGTATCATCTGCATATCTGAGGTTATTGATATTTCTCCCAGCAATCTTGCTTCCAGCTTGTGCTTCATCCAGCCCGGCATTTTGCATGATATACTCTGCATATAAGTTAAATAAGCACGGTGACAATATACAGCCTTGACGTACTCCTTCCCTGATTTGGAACCAGTCTGTTGTTCCATGTCCAGTTCTAACTGTTGCTTCTTAACCTGCATACAGATTTCTCAGGAGGCAGGTCAGGTGGTCTGATATTCCCGTTTCTTTAAGAATTTTCCACAGTTTGTTGTGATCCACACAGTCAAAGGCTTTAGCATAGTTAATGAAGCAGAAGTAGATGTTTTTCTGAAACTCTTTTGGTTTTTCTATGATCCAATGGATGTTGACAATTTGATCTCTGGTTTCTCTGCCTTTTCTAAATCCAGCTTGAACATCTGAAAATTCTCGGTTGAACATACTGCTGAAGCCTGGCTTGGAGAATTTTGAGCATAACTTTGCTAGTGTGTGAGGTGAGTGCAATTGTGTGGTAGTTTGAACATTCTTTGGCATTGCCTTTATTTGGGATTGGGATGAAAACTGACCTTTTCTAGTCCTGTGGCCACTGCTGAGTTTTCCAAATTTGCTGGCATATTGAGTGGCACACTTTTAAGGCATCATCTTTTAAGATTTGAAATAGCTCAACTGGAATTCCATCACCTCCACTAGCTTTGTTTGTAGTGATGCTTCCTAAGGCCCACTTGACTTCGCATTCCAGAATGGCTGGCTCTAGGTGAGTGATCACACCATCATGGTTATCTGGATGGTCATGAAGATCTTTTTTGTATAGTTCTTCTGTGTGTTCTTGCCACCTCTTCTTAATCTCTTCTGCTTCTATTAGGTCCTTACCTTTTCTGTCCTTTATTGTACCCATCTTTGCATGAATTATTCCCTTGGTATCTCTAATTTTCTTGAAGACATCTCTAGTCTTTCCCATTCTATTTTTTCCTCTATTTTTTGCATTGATCACTTAGGAAGGCTTTCTATCTCTCCTTGCTAGTCTTTGAAATTCTGCATTCAGATGGGTATATCTTTCCTTCTCTCTTTTGCCTTTTGTTTCTCTTCTCAGCTATTTGTAAGGCCTCCTCAGACAACCATTTTGCCTTTTTGCATTTCTTTTTGTTGGAGATGGTCTTGGTCACTGCCTCCTGTACAATGTCACAAATGCCCTTCCATAGTTCTTCAGGTGCTCTATCAGATCTAATCCCTTGAATCTATTTGTCACTTGCACTGTATAATCATAAGGGATTTGATTTAGGTCATACCTGAAAGGTCTATTGGTTTTCCCGACTTTCTTCAATTTAAGTCTGAATTTTGCAATAAAGAGTTCATGATCTGAGCTACAATCAGCTCAACTCAGTTAGGCCTTCACATTTCCTCATGGGCCAGAAATCTCCAAATTGTGTTTAGGCACTCGTACCCAGGATGAAGTTCCAAGTTGTTTGGTGTCTTCTTTATTGTGGAAGGACAACAACAGATGTCCTCTATTTCCATGGTCTCTCAGCTCTCTCTCCTAATCACAGAAATATCTTCAAGTCTTGGTGTTGGGCTGGGTGAGCTGTCCTCAGGACTTTTTAGCTAAGCAGCTGTTGATAAGAATGTGATGGTGTAATGGAGGCATCTAGGGAAGCTGCTGTGGGGATAAATTGTCCTTGGTCATAGGATTGAGTCTATCTAAAAAAGAAAATTTTAGGTGGCTTCATTGTACACTGTGTCGCCTACCAGGCCCTGGAATGCTGCTGCATGCCAGTAGTAAATGTATCCCCACAAAATAGGGCTAGCTGAAATTATAAATAGCTTCTAAAGAGACTTATTATTTCCTCTATAATGTTTTTTTTAATAATAAATTAGTTTAGGAAGCTAAAATTACGATAGGTATATCTTTGAGCAGATTGGTTGTTAGTGACAGTCATGTTCTTTTACACTATTGGTGACAATATTTAGTCTAAATCAGCAGTAAGATTTTTATGTTCTTTTTTGGGGGGGCGGGGAAGGGGGTGTTGTGTGGCATGCCAGATCTTAACTCCCCAATCAGGTATTAAACCTTTGCCCCCTGCAATGGAAGTAGAGTCTTAACTGCTGGACTGCCAGGGAAGCCCCAATTCCTATGTTCTTATAATGTAATACTTCCTCATATTTTTACAAAAGAGATTCATATGACACAAAAATATTAGTGGAAACTTGTGTTTTTATATCATTGGGAGGGTTTATTCACTTGTTCCTTCATTTCTTCTCCACAGGTACTAGGATTGTAAAATTGAATAAAACATAGCTTACTCCCTCAAAGACCTTAGAGTTTAGAAAGGAGGACAAATATACCTAAAACTGGTTGAAATACAGTGGAGTTTTAGAGATATGTGGTAGCAGTGGTTCTCAATCTCGGTACATGTCAGAATCACCAGACAAGCTTTGACAAATCCTGATGTCCAGGCAGTTCTAGAGTGACTGTCTTTCCCTGAAAAGAGAAGGAAACTCCATAGCTGAATTTTGGAAAGATGAGTAGCTTACCAAGTTATAAAGAGGAGGAAGGACATGGTAGACAGGAAATACACACATGCGGGAACTTCAAGATTGTAGACATCAGATCTTAGCATGGCTAGAAAACATGCTGAGAAAGATGTGTTTGGAGAAGTAGGCAAAGAGATAGATCTTAAAGGGCCCTAAAGAGATATTTATACTTTATTATGTATGGAGCCGCTGAAGGGTTTTAAGCAGGGGACTGCCATGATCACGGTCAGCTTTGGGGTTTTGAAAGCTCATTCTGGTGGCAATGTTAAGGAAGGAGTAGACAACCCCAAACTGGGTCAGAGAGACCTGTTAGGAGGTTACTATACAAATCCAAATGAAAAATCCTATGGGTCTGGTCTAAGGCCATGGTAGTAGGGATAAAGTAGAAGAAATGGGGGCTTCCCTGGTTGCTCAGTGGTAAAGACATTGCCTGCAATGCAGGAGACTCAGGTTCAATCCCTGGGCTGGGAAGATCCCCTGGAGGAGGAAATGGCAACCCAGTCCAGTATTCTAGCCTGGGAAATCCCATGAACAGAGGATCCTGGCAGGCTACAGTCCATGGGATTGTGAAGAGTTGGACACAACTTATCAACTAAAACAAAAGAAAACAAACATAAGAAATGGTCGTGAGAAATATTTAGGAGGTAAATCAGTTTGGAGCTTGGAGGGGACACAGGGGAAAAGAAAGCATGGGATTGTGGAGTTTCTCGTTATGTGTCTGGGAGAATCCATCTCCCAGAATAATGGAAATAAAAATAAACAAATGGGACCTACTTAAACTCAAAAGCTTTTGCACAGTAAAGGAAACAATAAACAGAATAAAAAGGCAGCCTACAGATTGGAAGAAAATACTTGCAAACGATGTGACCTATAAGGGATTAGTCTCCAAAAGCTACAAACAGCTTATGATGCTTAACAGCATCAAAACAAACAACCCACTTAGAAAATGGGCAGAAGACCTGAATAGACATTTCTCCAAAGAGGACATACAGATGGCTAATAGGCACATGAAAAGATGTTCAATATCGCTAGTTATTAGAGACATGCAAATCAAACCTACAATGAGATATCATCTCACACCAGTCAGAATGGTCATCATCAAAAAACCCACACACAGTAAATGCTGGAGAGGATGTGAAGAGAAGGGAACCCTCCTATGTTGTCGGTGGGAATGTAAATCGGTACAGGGACTATGGAGAATAGTATGGAGGTTCTTGAAAAACCTAAAAATAGAGCTAACATATGACCCTGCGATCTCACTCTTGGGTATATATGCAGAGGAAAACATGCCCCCATATATACAAGCACCCCAGTGTTCATTGCAGCACTGTTTACAATGCATGCAAGAAACATAAATGTCCATCAACAGAGGAGTGGATAAAGAAGACATGGTACATATATACAATGGAATATTACTCAGCTATTAAAAAAAAGAAATAGTGCCATTTGTGGCAACATGGATGGACCTCGAGAGTGTCATACTAAGTGAAGTTAAGTCAGAGAAATATCTATGACATCCCTTATATGTGAATCTAAAAAGAAATGATACAAATGAACTTACTTACAAAATAGAAACAGACTCACAGACTTAGAAAACTAACTTAAGGTTACCAGGGGGAAGGGATAGTTAGGGACTTTGGGAAGGTCATGTACACACTCAGTTCAGTTCAGTTCAGTCAGTCAGTCGTGTCTGACTCTTTGAGACCCCATGAATCCCAGCACGCCAAGCCTCCCTGTCCATCACCAACTCCCTGAGTTCACCCAAACTCATGTGCATCAAGTCCGTGATGCCATCCAGCCATCCCATCTTCTGTTGTCCCCTTCTCCCCCTGCCCCCAATCCCCCCCAGCATCAGAGTCGTTTCCAGTGAGTCAACTCTTTGCATGAAGTGGCCAAAGTATTGGAGTTTCAGCTTCAGCATCAGTCTTTCCAACGAACACCCAGGGCTGATCTCCTTCAGAATGGACTGGTTGGATCTCCTTGGAGTCCAAGGGACTTGCAAGAGTCTTCTCCAACACCACAGTTCAAAAGCATCAATTCTTCAGCGCTCAGCTTTCTTCACAGTCCAACTCTCACATCCATACATGACCACTGGAAAAATCATACCCTTGACTAGACGGACCTTTGTTGACAAAGTAATGTCTGTGCTTTTTAATAGGCTATCTAGGTTGGTCATAACTTTCCTTCCAAGGGTTAAGCGTCTTTTAATTTCATGGCTGCAGTCACCATCTGCAGTGATTTTGGAGCCCCCAAAAATAGAGTCTGACACTGTTTCCCCATCTACTACCCATGAACTGATGGGACCAGATGCCATGATCTTCGTTTTCTGAATGTTGAACTTTAAGCCAACTTTTTCACTCTCTTCTTTCACTTTCATCAAGAGGCTTTTTAGTTCCTCTTCACTTTCTGCCATAAGGGTGGTGTCATCTGCATATCTGAGGTTATTGATATTTCTCCCGGCAATCTTGATTCCAGCTTGTGCTTCTTCCAGCCCAGTGTTTCTCATGATGTACTCTGCATGGAAGGAGGTTCGTGACATTGTACAGGAGACAGGGATCAAGACCATCCCCATGGAAAAGAAATGTACACACTGCTATATTTAAAATGGATAACCAACAAGGACTGACTGTATAGCACATGGAACTCTGCTCAGTGTTATGTGCCAGCCTGGATGGGAGGAGGGTTTGGGAGAGAATGGATACAGGTATATATATGGCTGAGTCCCTTTGCTATTTACCTGAAACTACCACAACGTTGTTAATTGGTTATATGCCAACACAAAATAAAAAGTTTAAAGTTTGGGGAAAAAAAAAGAAAAACATCATGGACAGGAACAGAAGTCAGAGTGGAAGTCAGTTTGAGGAGGCATGTGTTTGATTCTAGTGTTGAGTTGAATGTGAGGTGGTGAATAATCATGAAGAAATTGCAAGGCTTCACTTAAATACATAGGACTGGACATTTGAAAAGTGGTCAGAGCAAGTGATAGAAAGCTTAGATTCGTACTCATCGAAATGATAGGAACTGTGGGAGTAAATGGATTCTCTGAATTTTGACAGTTTTGTTTCTTCCTTCTTTCTTCCTTACCTTACCTGATGGCCCTCTAGTGACAACAAGCACACACGATACTGGATGCTTGGGGCTGGTGCACTGGGACGACCCAGAGGGAGGGTAGGGGAGGGAGGAGGGAGGAGGGCTCAGGATGGGGAACATGTGCATACCTGTGGCAGATTCATGTTGATATATGGCAAAACCAATACAATATTGTAAAGTTAAAAAATAAAATAAAAATAAGAAACAAAAAGTGCCTCAACTCAGTTAATGTTATCATGAAATGTATCTTCAGAACCCTGATTTGGTCAAAATATTATTGTATTACTATTTCAATATGAATGTAAGGCAGCACATCTATGCAGCAGGGGCCTCAGGCACCTCAGATTGAGCCTAAAGATGTCATTCGTTGTAATTCTGGGAGATTCAAGAGGATTTGAAATTGACCTCCCAGGAATCTAATTTCTATGAGGACTCAAGGAGGCTCCTGTCAAAAGACTTTATTCCAAAACAGTGGATATCACATCAGAATCACCTAGGGAGCTTAAAAAAACATCCCTTTGCCTATGATGCATCTCAGACCAATTAATCAGAACCTCTGAGGATGGAGCCTGACCAGGCATCAAACTTCCTCAGGTGATTCTTTGCACAGCCAAGATTGAGAACTGTAGCTCTAGAGGATGCGAGCATAGAGATACACAGGATTGAGTCAAGGATACTGACAAATGAAGCAGGGGAAGAGGGGTTCTGGGTACAACATGTTTCTATCAATCAAATTGCCCCTGGATTTAGCCCCCAGGGAGTTATACCCATGGCTGTCCCTGGATTGCCATACTTGAGACTAGGTCTAAAGAGCTGCAAAAGAGTAAAAGCTAAAATAACAGTGCCCTCTAAAACTCAGTAGGATAGTAAGAGCACAAGGGGTTACCAGCTTTGACAGCAACACTGGCAGTATTGGTTGTGGTGATGCATTCAGCACAATTTTATTGAAAGCTATATTATGTGCTAGGTACTAGTCTAGGTGCTAAGGATACAGTGGCAAACAGGACTGACAAGGTCCTTTCTCTCTTGGATCATGGATTCTCATAGTTTTTTGGTGGAAATGAGCTAAAAAAAAAAACAGTGTCAGATATTGAGAAATAGACTAACAAAAGAGGGTGCAGAATATTAAATGGAGTAATATGATAGAGGATGAGTGGGCATTTGTATTGATAGGTCAGGGAAGGTTGCTCTCTGCAGAGGAGACATTTAAGGTAAAGTATGAATAACAAGGAGGAGGCAGCCACATAAAATGCAGGGGGATGAATATTCTAGGCACAGAGAACAGCAAGTTCTCTTGACTTGAAGGCTTTCAAGAAGCTTGGCATGTTTGAGGAACAGAAAGGAAGCCAGTTTTCAAAAAAATTGATTATTTTTTGACTGTGGTGTTTTCGTTGCTGTACATGGACTTTCTCTAGTTGCAGTGCTCGGGTTTCTCATTGTGGTGGCTTCTCTTGTTGCAGAGCACAGGCTCTAGGGTGCATGGGTTTCAGTAGTTGCAGCACACGGGCTCAGTAGTTACGGCTTTAGAGCACAGGCTCAATAGTTGCGGGCTCAGTTGCTCTGTGGCATGTGGGATCTTCCTGGACTGGGGATCGAAACTATGTCCCTTGCATTGTAAAGTGGATTCTTAACCACTGGACCACCATGGAAGCCCGGGAGGCTGGTTTGATTGAGGAGAGAGAAGCACAAGATGAGGTTCTAGAGGTAGTCAGGGATCAGATGATGTCCAGTGCAGTGACTCATGGTTAAGAGTCTGAATTTTAATCTAAACGTGATGAAGAGTCACTGAATAGTTTTCAGCAGGGAAATGATAAGACCTAATTTATATTTTAAATGATCATTCTTATTACTGTAGTGGAAAATGGATCATATTGATGTAAGAATGGAAACAGAGTACTTAAGGTGTTTGCAATAGCACAAGTACGATGGTGGCTTGGGCCAGGGTGATAACAGTGGAAGGCATATTTGAGATGAGTTTTGGAGCTTGAATCTGTTGGACTTATTCATAAATAGGATGTGGGGGTGAGGGAAAGAGAGCTATCCAGGTGATGGTGATGGTGGCAGCAACATTAGCAGAGGCATTGTTGAAGGCAGTAGCTCTGTTGGCAGTGGTACCTTCAGTGTCTCTGACAAACAGCATTGGCACCTTCAGCTCAGGCATCAGCTTACGTGCCTTTCACAGGCATTGTTGAAATATTAGCCACTCTTGGTGGTGAAAGGAACGGAGACATCATTACTGGAGGAAAATGGCAGGCACCACATGGCAGCAAGCGGATTCATTTACAGAGCATATGTGAGATAGCCTCTGGGGACTTAATGCCAGAAATATTTGGGAAAAATTTAAGAAGAGTTATTTTTAACTTCTGCAGAGCAGATGGGAGTGAAGTCAGAGATATACTATTTTGTGATTGTGCTTGTGAGCCCATATTACCCATAAGCTGATTTGACAAAAGTAATCTGGTTTATTTTAAGGGAAGTCCCAATCAAAGCTATACTAAATTAAACATTATCAAATATATTTTTTGTAAACAATTCCCCACCAACTATGCAAGCATTAGCATTTTTATATTATAGTTGTGCAAGAAATCTTCAGGTACATGCTGATAAAGATTCAAACAATACAGAAGTTAAATGTTATAATTGCTAATCTTTTTCCAGCTGCCACCCAGTTATATTACCCAACAAGAGGTGACCATAATGAACAGTTTAGTGGTTTCTTTCAAAATACTTTCTCTGCTTATATATATACACACATATGTATATGCTTTTTGATATACTTTTATATACCATATGTAAATTGTTAAAAAGCATATAAAAAAAGAATATATAAGTAGACAAAAACATATAGACAAAGGCATATATATGATATTTTAATATGTTATTTATTTATATATATGTAAATACACTATATAGAGTTTTTGATAAATTAAATCATTGATCTGCATATCACTTTTTTGAAAATCTAACTATAAACCAGAGGCATTTTTCCATGTCAGTGAATCTTCTTTTTTCAACACATGCATATATTCCATTATATGATTCATTATGAGTATCTTGTGATATATTTAGTCTGTTTTCTATGGATGGAAATTTATTTTTATTTTTACATTTTTACTTTGTATACCTATGCGAGTGTGTCTGAAGACTAGGTCTCTAGAAGAGGGATTGCAGGGTTGAAAAATGCATTTAATATTTTGTTAGATGTATAACCAGATTGTCCTCTAAGAAGAATGTACATTCTCACCAATAGTATTTGAGAGGCTCTCTTCCTTACACCCTCACCAACACTGGATATCTATCATAAATCTTTTTTATCTTTGCCAAAAAAGTGGGTGACAATTGGCCTTTCATTATTGTTTAATTTGTTGTTTCTCCAATACTAGCAATATGAAATATTTTTCATCTGTTGAATATTTGCAGTTTTTTCTATGAGTTGTCTATTGACAACAGACAATTCTTTACTGTTTGCTGATGTGTTATTTGTGTTTTTCTCACTGATTTGTAGGGACCCTTCATATATATTAAGTATTAATCCTTTTCTTACGTAATAGGAAAACATCCTTCCTACTCTGTTACTTGTCTTTTAACTTTATGTTTCTTTTGTTGCACAGAAATTTAAAATTGTTTTGTGATCAAACCTATAAATCTTTTGAATTTGGGGTTTGGAGTCTTGCTAAGGAAGGCCCTCCCAATTGAAGATTATGTAAAAATATTCTACTGTATTTTATTTTACTACATAATTTTTCTTTTGTGTTTTCTTTCTTTTTTTCTATTTTATTATTAAGTATTTCAAACTATTAACTACATATTATATATATGATGATAATTATATATGTTACATTTTTAAAATGCATAGGCATAACAATAAAATAAACCTCTTGAGAAACCTATATGCAGGTCAGGAAGCAACAGTTAGAACTGGACGTGGAACAACAGACTGGTTCCAAATAGGAAAAGGAGTACATCAAGGCTGTATATTGTCACCCTGCTTATTTAACTTATATGCAGAGTACATCATGAGAAACGCTGGGCTGGAAGAAGCACAAGCTAGAATCAAGATTGCTGGGAAAAATATCAATAACCTCAGATATGCAGATGACACCACCCTTATGGCAGAAAGTGAAGAGGAACTAAAAAGCCTGTTGATGAAAGTGAAAAAGGAGAGTGAAAAAGTTGGCCTAAAGCTCAACATTCAGAAAATGAAGATCATGGGGTCTGGTCCCATCACTTCACGGGAAATAGATGGGGAAACAGTGGAAACAGTGTCAGACTTTATTTTGGGGGCTCCAAAATCACTGCAGATGGTGATTGCAGCCATGAAACTAAAAGATGCTTACTCCTTGGAAGGAAAGTTATGACCAACCTAGATAACCTATTAAAAAGCACAGACATTCCTTTGCCAACAAAGGTCCATCTAGTCAAGGCTATGGTTTTTCCAGTGGTCATGTATGGATGTGAGAGTTGGACTGTGAAGAAAGCTGAGTGCCGAAGAATTGATGCTTTTGAACTGTGGTGTTGGAGAAGACCAGTCCATTCTAAAGGAGATCAGTCCTGGGTGTTCCTTGAAAGGACTGATGCTAAAGCTGAAACTCCAGTACTTTGGCCACCTCATGCAAAGAGTTGACTCATTGGAAAAGACCCTGATGCTGAGAGGGATTGGGGGCAGGAGGAGAAGGGGACGACAGAGGATGAGATGGCTGGATGGCATCACTGACTCGATGGACGTGAGTCTGAGTGAACCCCGGGAGTTGGTGATGGACTGGGAGGCCTGGAGTGCTGCGATTCATGGGGTCGCAAAGAGTCGGACACGACTGACTGACTGAACTGAACTGAACTGAGATACATGTCATCTGACTTAAGAATAGAACATCATCAATACCTTAGAAGGCCCCCGTGTGGATCCTCCTCACTTGTGTCCCCTTCCCTCACCACCGGAGATAATCACTATCTTGCTTTTTGTTTTAAACATTTGTTTTTTTCCTTTGTATATTAAACACATATGTGTAATGAATTTTGTTTAATTTTGGAAAATTGAGTAGTAAGCACTAATCTTACTGTATTAAGAATGGGCAATGTTGTCATTATTAAATGAAGTCTTTCATAGGAAGTCTCTGGGGCATAGCCTGTCTTCAGCTTTCCTGAGAGTTTATAGGAATCCTTTCTAAGGGAATTCTTGGGCAAAATCTTATGTGAGTTTTGTTGTGTTACACAATAGTGTGCTGAAACTAGCTTGTACTGGCTGATGATTACATTTTCAGGAAATTGGTCTTATGTTGGCAGCTTGAAATTGGCCCTAAGGAAAATATTTATATCATGAAAATTGACAGACTTTAAACTCAAGGCTTTTTCTTTTGATTAACAAATATTTTGGAGAGCCAGCAAACCACTTGTCCTAAGAAACACAGGACTCACAACAGAAAGGGTATTTGGCAATGATAGAATAGTATGGATCCGGTTTTGAACATTCTGCAGAAAGATGACCAGAGGGAATGGGCTGGCCTATATTTTTAAAACTCACCATGGCTAATCTTCAGTTCTCAGGGTCAAACCATTTAGATAATACTACAAAGCTACAGTATTCAAAAGAGTGTATTATTGGCACAAAAACAGACATAGATCAATGAAACAGAATAGAGAGCCCAGAAATAAACCCACACACCTACTGTCAATTAATCTTTAACAAATAAGGCAAGAATATACAATGGGGAAAACACAGTCTCTTCAGCAAATGGTGTTGGGGAATTTGGACAGCCACATGTAAACTAATGAAGTTAGAACACTCCCTCACACCATAAACAAAAATGAACTCAAAATGGCTTAAAGAATTCAATATAAGACATGACACCATAAAACTCCTAGAAGAATAGGCAAAACATTCTCTGGCATAAGTCATAGCAATATTTTCTTAGTATCCCAAGTCAATAGAAATAAAAGCAAAAATAAACAATGGGACCTAGTCAAACTTATAAGCTTTAACACAGTAAAAGAAACCATCAAAACCAACAAAAGGAAATGACAACCCATGGACTGGGAGAAAACACTTGCAAACAATGCAACCAACAAGGGGTTAATTTCCAAAATATACAAACAGCTCATACAACTCAATAACAGAAAACAGAACTACAATACCAGAAATCAAAGCTACAATGAGTTATCACCTCACACTGGTCAGAATGGCCATCATTAAAAAGTCTACAAATAATAAATGCTGAAGAGGGTGTGGAGAAAAGGGTGGGAATGTACACTGTTGGTGGGAACATAAATAGGTACAGCCACTGTGGAGAACAGTATCAGTTCAGTTCAGTCGCTCAATTGTGTCTGACACTTTGCAACCCCATGGACTGCACCATGCCAGGCTTCCCTGTCCATCACCAACTCTGGAGCTTACTCAAACTCATGTCCATTGAGTTGGTGATGCCATCCAACCATATCATCCTCTGTCGTTGCCTTCTCCTCCCACCTTCAATCTTTCCCAGCATCAGGGTCTTTTCAGATGGGTCAGTTCTTCATATCAGGTGGCCAAAGTATTGGAGTTTCAGCTTCAGCATCAGTCCTTCCAATGAATATTCAGGACTTATTTCCTTTAGGATGGACTGGTTGGATCTCCTTGCTGTCCAAGGGACTCTCAAGAGTCTTCTCTAACACCACAGTAAAAAAGTATGAATTCTTTGGCACTCAACGTTCTTTATGGTCCAACTCTCACATCCATACATGACTACTGGAAAAACCATAGCTTTAACTAGATGGACCTTTGTTGGCAAAGTAATGTCTCTGCTTTTTAATATGCTGTCTAGGTTGGTCATAACTTTTCTTCCAAGGAGTAAGTATCTTTTAATTTCATGGCTGCAGTCACCATCTGCAGTGATTTTGGAGCCCCCCAAAATAAAACCTGTCACTGTTTCCATTGTTTCCCTATCTATTTCCCATGAAGTGATGGGACCAGATGCCATGATCTTAGTTTTCTGAATGTTGAGTTTTAAGCCAGCTTTTTCACTCTCCTCTTTCACTTTCATCAGAAGGCTCTTTAGTTCCTCTTCACTTTCTGCTGTAAGAGTGGTGTCATCTGCATATCTCAGGTTATTTGTATTTCTCCCCGGCAATCTTGATTTCAGCTTGTGCTTCATCCAGCCCAGCATTTTGCATGATGTACTCTGCATATAAGTTAAATAAGCACGGTGACAATATACAGCCTTGATGTACTCCTTTCCTGATTTGGAACCAGTCTGCTTTTCCATATCCAGTTCTAACTGTTGCTTCTTGACCTGCATACAGATTTCTCAGGAGGCAGGTCAGGTGGTCTGGTATTCCCATCCTTTGAAGAATTTTCCACAGTTTATTGTGATCCACACAGTCAAAGGCTTTGAAATAATCAATAAAGCAGATGTTTTTCTGGAACTCTTGCTTTTTTGATGATCCAGCGGATGTTGGCAATTTGATCTCTGGTTTCTCTGCCTTTTCTAAATCAAGCTTGAACATCTGGAAGTTCACGGTTCAGATACTGTTGAAGCCTGGCTTGGAGAATTGTGAGCATTACTTTCCTAGTGTGTGAGATGAGTGCAGTTGTGCAGTAGTTTGAACATTCTTTGGCATTGCCTTTCTTTGGGATTGGAATGAAAACTGACCTTTTCCAGTCCTGTGGACACTGCTGAGTTTTCCAAATTTGCTGGCATATCGAGTATAGCACTTTCACAGCATCATGTTTTAATATTTGAAATAGCTCAACTGGAATTCCACTAACTTTGTTCTTAGTGATGCTTCCTAAGGCCCACTTGACTTCGCATTCCAGAATGTCTGGCTCTAGGTGAGTGATCACACCATCGTGATTATCTAGGTCATGAAGATCTTTTTTGTATAGTTCTGTGTATTCTTGCCACCTCTTCTTAATCTCTTCTGCTTCTGTTAGGTCCTTACTGTTTCTGTCCTTTATTGTGCCCATCTTTGCTAAAATGTTCCCTTGGTATCTCTAATTTTGTTGAAGAGAAAATTCTTCAAGAGAGAAATTTTCTCAAAAGAGAAAATTCTTTTCTTTCCCATTCTGTTGTTTCCCTCTATTTCTTTGCACTGGTCACTGAGGAGGGCTTTCTTATCTCTCCTTGCTGTTCTTTGGAACTCTGCATTCAGATGGGTCTATCTTTCTTCTCCTTTGCACCTTTTGCTTTGCTTCTTTTCACAGCTATTTGTAAGGCCTCCTCAGAAGACCATTTTGCCCTTTTGCATTTCTTTTCCTTGGGGATGATTCTGATCACTGCCTCCAGTACAATGTCACAAACCTCTGTCCATAGTTCTTCAGGTGCTCTGTCTATCAGATCTAATCCCTTGAATCTATTTGTCACTTTCACTGTATAATCATAATAGATTTGATTTAGGTCATACCTGAATGGTCTAGTGGTTTTCCTTACTTATGTCAGTTTAAGTCTGAATTTGGCAATAAGGAGTTCATGATCTGAGCCACAAGCAGCTCCTGGTCTTGTTTTTGATGACTGTATAGAGCTTCTCCCTCTTTGGCTGCAAATAATATAATCAATTTGATTTCGGTGTTGACCATCTGGTGATGTCCATGTGTAGAGTCTTCTCTTGTGTTGTTAGAAGAGGGTATTTGCTATGACCAGTGTGTTCCCTTGGCAAAACTCTATTAGCCTTTGCCCTGCTTCATTCCATACTCCAAGGCTAAATTTGCCTGTTACTCCAGGTGTTCCTTGACTTCCTACTTTTGCATTCCAGTCCCCTATAATGAAAAGGACATCTTTTTTTGCATGTTGGTTCTAGAAGCTCTTGTAGGTCTTCCTAGACCTGTTCAACTTCAGCTTCTTTAGCATTACTGGTTGGGACATAGACTTGGATTACTGTGATATTGAATGGTTTGCCTTGGAAATGAACGTGGATCATTCTGTTGTTTTTGAGATTGAATCCAAGTACTTCATTTTGGACTCTTTTGTTGACCATGATGGCTACTCCATTTCTACTAAGGGATTCCTGCCCACAGTAGTAGATATGATGGCCATCTGAGTTAAATCCACCCATTCCAGTCCATTTTAGTTTGCTGATTCCTAAAATGTCAATATTCACTCTTGCCATCTCCTGTTTGACCACTTCCAATTTGCCTTAATTCATGGACCTAATGTTCCAGGTTCCTATGCAATATTGCTCTTTACAGTATCAGACCTTGCTTCTATGACCAGTCACATCCACAAGTGGGTGTTGTGTTTGCTTTGGCTCTGTCTCTTCATTCTTTCTGGAGTTATTTCTCCACTGATCTCCAGTAGCATTTTGGGCACCTACCAACCTGGGGAGTCATCTTTCAGTGTCCTATCTTTTTGTCTTTTCATACTGTTCATGGGGTTCTCAAGGCAAGAATACTGAAGTGGTTTGCCATTCCCTTTTCCAGTGGACCATGTTTTGTCAGAACTCTCCACCATGACCCATCTGTCTTGGGTGGCCCTATACAGCATGGCTCATAGTTTCATTGAGTTAGACAAGGCTGTGGTCCATGTGATCAGGTTGGTTAGTTTCTCTGATAGTTTTCATTCTGTCTGCCCTCTATTGGAGAAGGATAAGAGGCTTATGGAAGCTTCCTGATGGGAGACACTGACTGAGGGGGAAACTGGGTCTTGTTCTGATGGTGGGGCCACACTCAGTAAATCTTTAATCCAATTTTCTGTTGATGGGTCGGGTTGTGTTCCCTCCCTGTATTTGACCTGAGGCCAAACTATGGTGGAGGTAATGGCGATAATGGTGACCCCCTTCAAAAGGTCCCATGCATGCTCTGCTGCACTCAGTGCCCCCAACCCTGAAGTAGGCCACCACCGACCCACGCTGCCACCAGAAACTCCTTGACACTCATGGGCAAGTCTGGGTCAGTCTCTTTGTGGGGTCACTGCTCCTTTCACCTGGGTCCTGGTGCACACAAGGTTCTGTTTGTGGCCTCCAAGACTCTGTTTCCCCAGTCGTATGAAAGTTCTGGTGGTTCTATGGTGGGATTAATGGTGACCCCCTCCAAGAGGGCTCATGCCATACCCAGGCCTACTGCACCCAGAGCCCCTGTTCCTGCAGCAGTCCACTGCTGACCTGTACCTCCACAGGAGATGCTCAACACAGTTCTGTCTCAGTCTCTGTGGGGTCTCTGGGTCCTGGTGCACACAAGGTTTGTTTGAGCCCTCTGAGCGTCTCTGGCAGGTATCAGGGCTTCCCTGATAGCGCAGTTGGTAAAGAATCCACCTGCAATGCAGAAGACCCTGGTTCGATTTCTGGGTCAGGAAGATCCGCTGAAGAAGGGATAGGCTACCCACTCCAGTATTTTTGGGCTTCCTTTGTGGCTCAGCTGGTAAAGAATCCACCTGCAGTGTGGGAGACCTGGGTTTGATCCCTGGGTTGGGAAGGTCCTCTGGAGAAGGGAAAGGCTACCCACTCCAGTATTCTGGCCTGGAGAATTCCATGGACTCTATAGCACATGAGGTCTCAAAGAGTCAGAGAATAGTATGGAAATACCTTAAAAAACTAAAAGTAGGGCTATCATATGATGATCCAGCAATACTATTCCTCAGCATATATCTAGAGAAAATTAACTCAAAAAGATGCACCCCAATGTTCATAGCAGCACTATTTACAATAGCCAAAACATGGAAACAATGGATGTGTCTATCAACAGATGAATGGATAAAGATGTAGTATATCTATATATATACAATGAAGTATTAGTCATAAAAAGAATGAAATAGTGCCATTTGCAGCAACATGGATGGACCTTAGAGATTATCTTATGAAGTGAAGTAAGTCAGACAGAGACAAATATTATATGATATCACTTATATGTGGAATCTAAGAAATAGTACAAATGAACTTATTTATAAAACAGACTTTGAAAACAAACTTATGGTTCCCAAAGGGAAATGGGGGGAGGGATAAATTGGGAGTATGAAATTAATAGAAGCACACTACCATATGTAAAATAGATAATCAACAAGGACTGACTGTATAGCACAGGGAACTATATTCAATATCTTGTAATAAACTATAATGGAAAGAATAAAAATGAATATATTTTGCATATATATGTATAATGGAGTTGCTTTGCTGTACACCTGAGACTAACACTATTATAAATCGCTATTATAAACGCTCTTATAAAGCAACTATACTTCAAAAAAAGAATAGGTCAAATCATAACATTTCTGTGTGCGCATACGTGTGTGTGTGTGTGTGTTGGGCATGGGAAGATGAGAATCTCAAGCATTATTTGAGATCTTACCTGTTTGAAATGTCTTTACCCTGTCACTTGATTTTTGGCTGAATATAGAATTTTAGTTTGGAAATAATGTTCCTTCAGAATTTTGAAGGCATTGTTCTATTGTCTTTAAATTGCCATGTTACATTGAGAGGTGATTCAGTGATAGTGATTACAGATTTAGGTTATGGCAGTGAAGTGGGCAGTTGAGGCACCTGGAGAAAAGCACCATTGAATGTGATGGAGATCAAGGAACTGATTGACTAGAGGGGGTTCAGTGATCATCCATGTGAATATCAAAGTCACCAAAACAACAGCAGTAGATTTGGAGAGCAAGATTAAGACTGATGGCAAAGTCATCAGTCTTGGGGCTAGATGACAGCAGCAAGGTGTGGAGCTGGTGATTTTTAAGGAGGAATGGATTAGAAATGGCTGTGAGAGTGGGGGCAACACAGAGGGCACTTTATCTCCAAGTCTAGTGGTGTGACTTGTGTAAAACAGGTACAACCTCCACTTGAGAGGGCTGTAGGGAAAGCAGTGTGCTCAGGGGAGTGTGAGGTTTTAGTGAAAATAGGAGGGTGAATGGAACACTTAAGGAAAAGACTGAGCTTAAGACTGAGACAAATGGAGTTCCAGAGGACACAGTAGAAGAATTAGGGAGGTTGTAAAAGATGGTGAGAGATTTGGTTATTTTAGAAGAGGAAGAGAGCTGTATGAGAAATAACATATAAATTATAATAAAGGAGAGGTTTGGATTGGTGTGATCGAAGGAAATAGGGTATGTCAGGCACACTGTACAATTACTGGATGTTGGGGTATGTACATGTAAAATTCTAATATAAACTTAAATATATAATTGACATTTTATAGATTTCAATGTAGAGCTTTAATAGTCAGTAACAATTTGCCTTCTGAAAAGCTTGCAGCAATTTATAATCACTGTCACCAGTAGGATTTAAGAGAGTCCACTTCTCCATACTTTCATCAGTGGCATTGCATGCATGCTAAGTTGCTTCAGTTGTGTCCGACTCTGTGCAACACTATGGACAGCAGCCCACCAGGCTCCTCTAGTCCACGGGATTCTCTAGGCAAGAATACTGGAGTGGGTTGCCATTTTCTTCTCCATCAGTGACATTGGATACGCATTAACAAGTGTTTGATTGTTTTCATTTTTGCCAACCAGAGTAAAAAGAAAAGATCTCATTGTTTTTTAAATTGCTTACTAGTGAGGCTGAATGTTTTGAAAATTTGTACTTCTTATCTTTGAATTGCCTGTTTATACCTATTTTTCAAATTTTTATTCTCCTATTGATTTTTTTGTAATTCTTTATCCTTTATGTATATTAATCCTTTAATTTGTTAGTGTATTTTATCCAAATAGTACTTATTAGTCTTTTATTAAAACACTTGATTTTTATTTATGCTGTCATTTGTTGCGCAATTTTATATTTATCTGCAGTCAGATCTATCATTTTTTCACTTTATAATTTCTGTGTTTTGTGAGTTGCTTTTCCTATTTCAGTATTGTCATGAGTCTTGTTTTTTCTTCTATATTTTCTTTTAGATCTTCAATCCATCTGGAATTTATTTTTTAATTTTTAAAAGGTTATTTATTTTTAATTGGAGGATAATTGCTTTACAATGTTGCATTGGTTTCTGCCATACAACAACATGAATCAGCCATAGGTATACATATGTCCTCTCTTTCTTGAATCTCCCTTCCACCTCCCACCCTGTCCCACCCCTGAAATTTATTTTTGTATGTGGTATAAGGTAGAGATTCTAATCCCCTCCCCACAAAGAATAGAAAACTGTACTAACCTTATTTACTGAATAATCATTTTCTTCTCCTCTGATTTGAAATTTCACTGTTATCACATACTAAACCCCAGATGTGCATAAATATGCTTTGAAACTGCATTCATCACTGTTCCTTTATATAAATTTTGCTTTCTTGTGAATCAAGTCCATTCTCATTATTCCTCTTTTTCAAAAATTTCTGGGATATGTTCTTCCAGAGGAATTTTGGAATTAACTCTTAACATTTCCAAAAATTTCTTTAGGTTTTTGATTAAAATTGCATTAGATTTATATATTAATTATAGGAAGAATTAGGTTTTTGATTAAAATTGTGTTAGATTTATATATTAATTTTAGGAAGAATTGTTTTATTTAGACTACTTATTCTAAATAATACAAGTTCCTCCAGGAACTTGGTATACTTTTCCATTTTTAAAAATTTTCTTTTATGTACATCAGTGAAGTTTTATGATTTTCTTCATATAGATTTTACACATTTTTTTCTAAGTATTTTATAGTTTTGCTATTATTATGAATAGGTTTTTTAAATTGTATTTTTGATTAGTTCTTTCCATTATATTGAAAGCAGTTGATTTTATGTATTCATCTTTTATCCTGGTGTCTATAATTTTATTGACTTTTATTCTATCCCAGTTAGACCATCATTTCATCAGCAAATAATTTCAATATTTAGCACTCACTTCTTTTTCTTCTTCTTCTTTTTTGTTTTTTACTAAGACTAGTGTGGGGAAAGTGGATATCTTTTTCTTTTCACTTAATCCTGATAGCTTCAATGATAGATGAATGCTAAGTCTGCTCCTCTTGCAATTTAAATTCAGATTTGGGTTTGAAATGTTGGGTAGATGCTTCCTGAAACCTTAAACTCAGCATATCTAAAATTAAATAAAGTCCTAATTACCCACACTTGCCCAAACCTGTGCCTAGTATTCATTTCTTTTTTCTGTTATCCAGGTTTAAATTACTCCGTTATTGCAGTCATTCAGGTACAAAATCTTAATCATGCTTGATTTTCTCCTTCTGTCTTTCCTCTCTCCGACTATTTTGTTCAGAAAATTCTCTCAATTTGCTCTCTATCCATTGTTGTAACACACATCTCCTCCTCTCTATTCTTACTGTTATCTCCTTCCATCTAATTTACAAACTATTATTTAGGACCTTCAGTTTTTAAGTACAGTATCAGTTCAGTTCAGTCTCTCAGTCGTGTCTCTTTGTGACCCCATGAATTGCAGCATGCCAGGCCTCCCTGTCCATCACCAACTCCCAGAATTCACCCAAACTCATGTCCATCGAGTCGGTGATGCCATCCAGCCATCTCATCCTCTGTTATCACCTTCTCTTCCTGCCCCCAATCCCTCCCAGCATCAGGGTCTTTTCCAATGAGTCAACTCTTCGCATGAGGTGGCCAAAGTATTGGAGTTTCAGCTTTAGCATCAGTCCTTCCAAAGAACACCCAGGACTGATCTCCTTTAGAATGGACTGGTTGGATCTCCTTGCAGTCCAAGGGACTCTCAAGAGTATTCTGCAACACCACAGTTCAAAAGCACAGTATATAGAGGTGCAAAAGTAAATAACACAAAGTTCCTACTCTTGAGTTCACAAGAAATGGATGATGGTTCTTAAACTTAACTAACTATAATACAATGCAGTAGATGCTATGAGAACTTTTGATTGCTTTGTTGTTTAGTTGCTAAGTCATTTCCAACTCTTGCAACCCCATGGACTGTAGCCTGCCAGGCTCCTCTGTCCATGGGATTCTCCAGGCAAGAATACTGGAGTGGGTTGCCATTCCTTTCTCCAGGGGATATTCCCGACCCAGGAATCGAACCAGGGTCTCCTGCATTGCAGGCAGATTCTTTACCAACAGAACTAGGAGGGAAGTCTGGGCTTCCCTTGTGGCTCAGTTGGTAAAGAATCTGCTAGCAATGTGGGAGACTTGGGTTTGATCCCTGCGTTGGGAAGATCCCCTGGAGAAGGGAAAGGCTACCCACTCCAGTATTTTGGCCTAGAGAATTCCATGGACTGTATAGTCGATGGGGTCATAAAGAGTCAGACATGACTGAGCGACTATAAAAACTACACATATACTAACTACAGTAGCCCAGAGGAGGAAATTATTATTTCTGCTTTATGCTGAATCAGAAAGGGTTGGCATTTGAGCTGAATCCTGAAGAACAAGTATGAATTTTTTTTCAAGTGCAAAAGGAGAGGGAGAAGAGGCATTTCTGGTAGAGGAAATAGTATGAATATATGTTATATATTATTCAACAAGCATCTATTGAGTGTTGACTATGTGTCAAGCATTGTACTGGGTGTGTGGCTTTAAGAATCTCCTACTCTTGTAGGAGATACACAGATAATCACAATAAGAAATTATGGGGAATATAGGTTATTCATTTTTAGAACTGTCAGTTCACTCAATGAAGTTTTCCTTTTGGCCAAATAATTTGCATATAGAAGCAATATATACACAATACTAAACAGTCTTAGCCAAATTTGACAAATTTCTCAAAATGTACTTATGACTGGGTTTGGACCAGATTTTTTTCTTCCTCAAGGCATTACTTCATTTCTGGACTGGGGCAGGGGGATTGGTTTAGCAATGAAATGACAGGACTGAGTTTATTTATTTGTTTATTTAACCAGCAAGAATTTATTGAGGGCCTGTTGGGTACCACATATTGTTAAACCTTGGGGATACACAGAAAAGAGAGAGCCCTTCCCTAAGAGAGTGCTGCCATCAAATGGGTTCAGTGGCACACTAAAATATAATTAAAACACAGTGAATGAAAAATTGTAATACATTTCATATTCTGTATTATAGGAGGATGTATGAAAGGTGTTCAACCCAGTCTTTGGCCAGAAGCTACCAGGGAGCCAGGGAAGATTTCCTGGAGGTGATGACACTTGAACTGAGGTTAGTTTTAATAACTTTAAGGCAATACTGTGATGAACATTTAGTTGCATATATGTGTGTATATGAGTGTGTATGTTTGGACCCATTAAAATCATTTCTTTAGAATAAACTACTAGATGTATAATGGCTAGATTAAAGGATATGAACAAGAAATTGATACAAGAAATTTTAATAACTTAGGAGCATGTTGGTGTAGGGTAGGCAAGGCTAAAGGCAAAGGACAACAGGGATTTCAGTTGCTGGCATGTTGTAGCTGCAGCCAGGGACTAGGTAAAAGCCTGCCTTCTTCTTGAGAAGGTTTGTTGGTAGGGTTACTAGGGTGGAGGTGGAAAACTGGGGGAACTCCAGTGATTGGTTGATGCCCTTAATAATAGTTCAGGGGGGTTTCCACTCCAAGATAACTGATACTTTGTCCAGCATCCTGAAGATGTCTCAGCCAAAGAGAACTTATCCTTTGCACTTCTAAGTTTTTCAAATAAACATCTCTAGGTTGGCTGAAGAATGTTACTGTGACAGCTAAGATGCAGGGAGTTCTACAGACTAGTGATGCCCTGTGCTACTGAGACTCAAAGGACAGCCAGTGGCCAGGGGCCCAGCCTCAATAACCATGAGGACATCTTGGGAAGGAGAACGGAGTGAAACATTGAAAGTCTAGGCATTTACTCAAAGTAGATTATTTGAAATAGAAAAATATTATTTTTTAAACTTAACAAGTTACAGATATCTTTAATTGACAAATTTGTGTCTGTATGCCTCCTGTATCATCCAGAAGAATAAGGGTATTAAAGAAACTTTAGATATAAAAAAAATAAAGTGTCTACACATATTTGCTCAATATGAACTGTAAAGTATAAATTTCTTGTTCATATCCTTTAATCTAGCCATTATACACCTAGTAGTTTATTCTAAAGAAACGATTTTAATGGGTCCAAACATACACACTCATATACACACATATATGCAACTAAATGTTCATCACAGTATTGCCTTAAAAATTGAAAATTGGAAACAAGCTAAATGTTTCATCATCTGAGGAATGGTTATAGTATAATAAATCTACTTAGTGAGTATTAATAAGCCTTAGTTTAATAATTCTTCAGTCATTACAAAGAATAAGAGAAGTCAATGTGTATCGGGATGGGAAACACATTTGAATCATATTGTTAGGAGATAAAGTCAGGATGAAGAATATTATATATAGGATAATCTCACTTATATAAAAGTGTATAGTGATCAGGGGCTTCCCTGGTGGCTCAGTGGTACAGAATCTGCCTGCCAATTCAGGAGACACAAGAGATGTGGGCTCAATCCCTGGGTTGGGAAGATCCCCTGGAGAAGGGCATGACAACCCACTCCAGTATTCTTGCCAGGAGAACCCCATGGACAGCAGAGCCTGGCGGGCTACAGTCCATGGGGTTGCAAAAGAGTTGGACATGACTTAGCAACTAAACCACCACATATAGTGATCTATATTCTCATAGAAATATACCCATATTCTATAGGAAAATTAAAAAGATTTTATCACTAAACATAGAGTGTGATCCCTTATTTGTTTAAAGTGTATATAATATAAAACTCGTATGTGTGTATTTACACATACACACAGAAGAAGGTTTCCAAGTATTTACAGCAAATTGTTAGCAGTGATTATCTATGGATGGTGAGATTAAGTAAAAATTTCACTCTTATTTATACATTTCTCTATTTCCTGATGCTTTCCCCCAGTGAGCTAATATTATTTTTATAATTAGAAAAATTAACATGTTTATTTCCTTTTGAAAACAAAAATGTATATATTTAGTGACATAAACATATTTTTAATGTATTAATATAGTGCATGCATGCATGCTTAGTCACTCATTTGTGTCCCACTCCTTGTGACTCCATGGACTCTAGCCCACCAGGCTCCTCTGTTCATGGGATTCTCCAGGCAAGAATACTGGAGTGGGTTGCCATGCCCTTCTCCAGGGGATCTTCCCAACCCAAGGATCAAACCCAGGTCTTCTGCATTGCAGGCGGTGGATACTTTACCACCTGAGCCACCAGGGAATAAAAGAACAGATTACTAAAAAGTTGTGATTTAACATTTGTTCTTATAGAAATGTTATAAAAATGAATACATGTTCACATAAGTAGAATATATACCAAAATATCTAGAATGGTTATCTCCGGTTCTTGGGATTAGCAATGATTTTTATATATTTTTATTTTTGATTAATCTTTTTTTCATTAATCTATTTTCTTTTTTTTTAAATTTAAGTGTATTTATTTTAATTGGAGGCTAATTACTTTACAATATTGTATTGGTTTTGCCATACCTCAACATGAATCCACCACAGGTGTACCCGTGTTCCCCATCCTGAACCCCCCTCCCACCTCCCTCCCCATACCATCCCTCTGGGTCTTCCCAGTGCACCAGCCCCAGGCATCCTGTATCCTGCATCGAACCTGGACTGGTGATTCGTTTCTTATATGATATTATACATGTTTCAATGCCATTCTCCCAAATCATCCCACCCTCTCCCTCTCCCACAGAGTCCAAAGACTATTCTATACATCAGTGTCTCTTTTGCTGTCTCGTATACAGGGTTATTGTTACCATCTTTCTAAATTCCATAAATATGCATTAGTATACTGTATTGGTGTTTTTCTTTCTGGCTTACTTCACTCCGTATAATAGGCTCCAGTTTCATCCACCTCATTAGAACTGATTCAAATGTATTCTTTTTAATGGCTGAGTAATACTCCATTGTGTATATGTACCACAGCTTTCTTATCCATTCATCTGCTGATAGACATCTAGGTTGCTTCTGTGTCCTGGCTATTATAAACAGTGCTGCGATGAACATTGCGGTACATGTGTCTCTTTCCCTTCTGGTTTCCTCGGTGTGTATGCCCAGCAGTGGGATTGCTGGGTCATAAGGCACTTCTATTTCCAGTTTTTTAAGGAATTTCCTCTAATATATTTTGTGAAATTAAGGGGAAAAAAACCCCATTAAAGTACCATCAAGTTCCAGCCTGCTTGAAGGAGAGCTAGAGTACCTGGTTGTTAGATTTGAGGTGGTTGATGTGTCTTGCAGGGAAAATGTGCTCATGCTGGACTAGCTGCCTGATACAAGGCCCATTGCAAAATGAAAATGCTTTTTTTCAAAAGCAAGGGGAAAATTGCTGTTAAAGGTACTAAAATACAAAGCTTTTTTTCTTTGTTCCACATATCTTCTCTGCTCATGAACATGATCTATTGTCCCATTGGACTTCACTTACAAAACATAAATTCAAAGATAAAATCATGAAGAATTTCAAGATGGTTCTGGATACACTTGGCTAGGAACACCCATGAAACTGTGGCAGTGTCTTTTCCTATCAGCTGCAGAACAATTTGGAGTGGCATGCTTAGAGAGTATTCAGATCAGGCTTCTCTAGTCCAGGCTCCGCTTTGCAAAGCTAATAGTTACTTTTCCAAAGTGTGTCTTTGGAATCCATTTGTATCTATTCTGATCTCCACTAAGGACTCATGTTTATTAGGGGTAGTGCTGACCCAACCAATTGTCCCTTTATTTGTGGGCTGTGTGGTTTCCTAACAGTGACTGTGGTTCTGTTTTGAACAAAGAGACCTGTCCCATCAATGATTAGGAGGACTTTACCCAACTCTATCAACTTTTTCTTCCTTACTTTGAAGGTAGTTTCTAAGCTTTGACTTCAGCCTCATGCAAAAGTCTATTCTGTCTTGCTGCCTTCTAACTCAGTACTCCTTACCCCAGTTCTAGAGCATTCCCTGCTATTTCCTGACAAACAGAACTGGAGACTCCCTAGGTCCAAGTAGCTAGTGGCAGCTTTCCTGGTCTGCCATTCTGGCTCAATAAGATGAATGCAGGCTGAGTATGGAAAGGAGACAGAAATGAAAGGATCTTGAGTTGAGGGACCCTAGGGAGAGGATTCTGTAGAAAGAAATGGGATGGGAACAATAAAAAAGTGAAGAAATAGAACATAGTTTGAGGAAAGGGAAAGGTGGTTGAAAAAGAGGAGCAAAGACTCCAGAGGTCTAGAGAAATGTGGCAAGGTTTAATATTGGGGATTTATTAAAAATAAATGCCAAGTGAAGGATTCAAATTGTGGCATATTTAAAGTGTTTACTTACATTTAAAGAATTCATGCTTTCAAATTGTGGTGCTGGAGAAGACTCTTGAGAGTCCCTTGTACAATAAGAGGATCAAACCAGTCAATCCTAAAGGAAATCAACCCTGAATATTCACTGAAAGGACTGATGCTGGAGCTGAAGCTCCAATACTTTGGTCACCTGATAGGAGGAGCTGACTCATTGGAAAAGACCCTGATGCTTGGAAAGATTGAGGGCAGGAGGAGGAGAAGGGATTGAGATGCGATGATTGGATGGCATCACCAACTCAAAGGACATGAATTTCAGCAGACTCTGGGAGATGGTGAAGGATAGGGAAGCCATGTGTGTTGCAGTCCTTGGGGTTGCAAAGAGTCAGACAAAACTTAGCAACTGAACAACAACAACACATTTAAGAAGTTGTTTTTTTCTTTTTTTTTAGAAGTTGTTTTTTCTTAACATGGACAATATTGTGCATGGACAATAATATTCTGAAATATTATTCAGAATGATTCCTGGGTTTGTATAAAATAAGGATTTATAATATGTTATATAGGCACATATTAGAAATGAAAGACAAGGTTGAACTTACACGATGAAAGTTTTTTTAAAAAGTTTTAATTGTGGTAAAATATACGTAACAAAATTTACCACCTTAACCAGTGTTATGTATACAGTTCAGGCATGTTAAGTACATTCACATTCTTGTGCAACCAATCTCCAGAACTCTTCATCTTGTGAAATGGAAACTTTACACCCACTAAACAACAGCTCCCCATTTCCCCCACCCCCACAAGTCCCTGATTAACCACCATCCTACTTTCTGTTTCTATGAATTTGACTACTTTAGACACCTCATATAAGTGGAGTCATAGAGTATTTGTCTTCTGTAACTGGCTTATTTTATTTATCATAATGTCATTAAGCTTAATCCATGTTGTAGTATGTGCCACAATTTCCTTCCTTTTTTTAAAGACTGAATAATATGCCACTGTATGTGTATAGGGTTTCCCTCCTGGCTCAAAAAGGAAAGTATCTGCCTGCCATGCAGGAGACCCAGGTTTGACCCCTGAGTTGGGAAGATTCCCTGGAGAAGAGCATGGCTACCCATTCCAGTATTCTTGCCTGGAGAGTTCCAGGGATGAAGGAGCCTGGCGGGCTATCACATTTTGTTTATTCATTTGTCTATCGATGGACATTTGGGTTGCTTCCATCTGCTGCTATGAATATGGGAGTGAAAATATCTCTTTGAGACTCTGCTGTCAATTCTTTTGGATATATATCCAAAGTGAGATTGCTAGATTATTTGGTAGTTCTAAACTTTTGAGAAACTTCCACATTGTTTTCCATACTGGTTGCACCATTTTACAATACTGTAAACATGTACTATGGTTCCAATTTCTCCACATCCTCACCAACATTTCTGTTTTTTTTTTTTTTTTTATAGTAGCCATGCTAATGGATATGAGGTGACATTCATTCCAGTTTGCTGCTGAATATTATTCCATAGTATGAGTGTAACACAGTTTAGCTATTTACCTGTTGAAGGACATCCGAGTTATTTCTAGTTTTTGACTATTATGAATAAAACTACTATAAACATTCTTGCATAGGTTTTTGTGTGAACATAACTTTTCATTTCCCTGGGATAGATGCCCGGGAGTGCAATTGCTGAGTCATATAATGGTTGCATGTTCAGTTTTTTAAGAAATTACCAAACTGTTTTCCAGAGTGGCTGTACCATTTTACATCCCCACCAGCAACGTATGAATAATAGTTTTTTTACATCCTTGCTGGTATTTGGATCTTGCCATTATTATTATTATTTTTTTTGCCCTTCTTATAGTAGTAATATCTCACCATTTTGATTTTCATCTCCCTAGTGGCTAATGATTTTATTTTAAAAAATGATTTATCTACTTTTGGCTGAGCTGGGTCTTCGTTGCTGCACAAGGGCTTTCTCTAGTTGCGGTGAGCAGGGACTAATCTTTGTTACAGTGCTCAGGCTTCTCATTGTGGTGGCTTCTCATTGCTGAGCTCTAGATGCACGGGCTTCAGTAGTTGCAGCACGCAGGCTCAGCAGTTGAGGCTTGCAAGGCCTAGAGCATGAGTACTTGTGGCACACAGGCTTGGTTGCTCTGCAGCGTGTGGAATCTTCCCGGATCAGGGATTGAATCTGTGTCCCCTGAAGTGGCAGGCGAATTCCCATCCTCTGTACGACCAGGAAAATCCAGCTAATGACTTTTAACATATTTTCATGTTGTCATATGTATATCCTCTTTGGTGAAATGCCTCTTCAATGTCTTTTGCCCATTTTTCTAATGCTGTTGAGTTTTCAGAGTTTTTTAAAAAATATATTCCATATATTAGTCCTTTGGAATATTTGGACTATCTTCTTCCATTCTGTAGCTTCTCTTTTCATGTTCTTAATTGGATCTTTCACAGGGCAAAAGGTTTTCATTTTGGTGAAGCCCAACTTAACCAATTTTTTCTTTTATGGATCCTGCTTTTGATGTCAAATCTAAGAATGCCTTGCCTACCCGAGATCCCAATGATTTTCTCATAAAAGTTTTATAGTTTTATTTTTAAATACCTGATCTATTTTTAGTTAATGTTTGTATAAGGCATGAGACTTAGATTGAGTTTCATTTTTTGCTGATGGATGACCAGGTGCTCCATCATTTGTTAAAAAGTCTATGTTTCTTCCATTGGGTTGCCTTTACACCTCTATCAAAACTCAGTTGGGTGTATTTATGCAGGTCTAGTTCTGGGTTCTCTATTTTATTTCATTGGTCTATGTGTCTGTCCCTCTACCAATATCACACAGTCCTGATTACTATAACATTATAATAAGTTTTAAAATCGTATAGACTGATTCTCTCCACTTTATTCTTGTTCAAAGTTGTTTTAGCTATTCTAGTTACTTTGTTTTTCTATGTAATTATGGAATAATCTTGTTTAGATCTATAAGAAATTTTGTTTAGATTTTGATAAGTTAGGTAGGTTTAGTTGCTCAGTCGTGTCCAACTCTTGCGACCCTGGGGACTGTAGCCTACCAGGCTCTTCTGTCCATAGGATTTCCCAGGCAAGAATACTGGAGTACATTGCCATTTCCTTCTGCATTAAAACTGTGTATCAGTTTGGGAGAGGATTGACTTCTTTACTATGTTGAGTCTTCTAAGCCATGAACTTGTGTTTAGATATGTGATTTATTTTATAAGCATTTTGTAATTTTTAGCATTTAAGTCCTGTATGTGTTTTTTTCTTTTTTTTTAAATTAAATTAAATTTTATTTTATTTTTAAACTTTACATAATTGTATTAGTTTTGCCAAATATCAAAATGAATCCACCACAGGTATACATGTTTTGTTGTTAGTTAGTTGCTAAGTCGTGTCCGACTCTTTTGTGACCCTATGGACTTTAGCCCACCAGGCTCCTCTGTCCATGAGATTTCCTAGGAAGAATACTGGAGTGGGTTGTCATTTCCTTCTCCAGGGGATCTTCTCGATCCAGGGATCAACCTCCATCTCCTGCACTGGCAGGTAAATTCTCTACTGCTGAGCCACTAGGGAAGCCCTTATTATTAGAATTACACCTACACATTTAATTAATTTTTGAGCAATTATAAATTGTATTTTATTTAAATTTTGGTACTTTGGTGTAGATGTTTTCATTACTATTAGATTGGTGCAAATTTAATTACAGTTTTGGACCATGAATTTTAAATCATTATAACTAGACTAGGAACCATTAAATCAACACATTTTTTTGCCAATAAGAAATACATTTGCTTTTTCCTATAGCGTGAAAATCCATGTTTCGGGATTTGATGAATTCTTGGAAAGCATGTTCTGCCTCCTGCTGGTTGTGGAAGTGTTTTCCCTGCAAAAAGTTGTCAAGATTCTTGAAGAAGTGGTAGTTGGTTGGCAAGAAGTCAGGTGAATATGGCAGATGAGGCAAAACTTTGTAGCCCAATTCGTTCAACTTGTGAAGCATTGGTTGTGTGATGGGCAGTCAGGCATTGTTGTGGAGAAGAATTGGGCCCTTTCTGTTGACCAATGCTGGCTGCAGGCATTGTAGTTTCCAGTGCATCTCATTGATTTGCTGAACATACTTCTCAGATATTAATGGTTTCACTGGGATTCAGAAAGCTGTAGTGGATCAAACAGGCAGCAGACCACCTAAGAGTGATGATGACCTTTTTTTTGGTGAAGTTTGGCTTTGCGAAGTGCTTTGGAGCTTCTTCTCAGTCCAACCACTCAGCTGGTCTTCGCCCATTGTCATATAAAATCCACTTTTCATCACACATCACAATCCGATTGAGAAATGGCTTGTTGTTGCGTAGAATAAGAGAAGACACTTCAAAATGATTATTTTTTTGATTTGTGGTCAGCTCATGAGGCACCCACTTACTGAGTGTTTTCACCTTTCCAATTTGTTTCAAATGCTGGACGACTGTAGAATAGTTGACATTGAGTTCTTCTGGAACTTTTCGTATATTAATATTATATAGAAATTCAGTGGATTTTTATGTATTTATCTTGTATACTTAAATTTTGCTGAACTTGTAAGGCATCTATAGTAGATCCCTTGGAACTTTCTGCATAGACAGTCATGTTGTCTGCAAATAGCGACAGTTTTATTTCCTCTTTTCACGTCTGTATACCTTTTTTTTTTTTTTGGTCTTATTGCACTGGCTAGAATTTCCAGCACCATGATAAATAAGACTGGTTCAGAGTAGATATCCTTGCCTTGTTCCTGATCTTAGGAGGAAACCATCTAGTTTCTTACATTAAGTATGATGTCAGCTGAGGGGATTTTGTAGATTTCTTTATCAAGTTGAGGAAGTTCCTCTATATTTTTAGTTTTTCTGAGATTTTTTTTTTCTTATGAATAGTGTTGGATTTTATCAAATTCTTTTTCTGCATCTATTGATATGATTATGTGATTTTTCTTCTTTAGCTTGTTTGTATGGACGATGTTTGACTGCTGCAGAGTAGTTGTTGTCTAAAAGTTTTCTGTCTTACTAGGCTGTCCCTTTCCAAATCTTTTAGATAGAGAGTTCAGTCTTTTCTAATGGATTTTTGTGTTTGTGCCCATTGTAGTTTTGGGGATGCCAGTTTACTCATATTTAAGCCTTTTTTATATTGCTGAAAGAACTTTTAACATGCATTTTGACTAAATAAACTCTCTTTACTGATAAAATGAACATCTCTACCCTCTTCCAAATCAAAACAAGAACTTCAGAATGCTTTAACTCCACTGAAACCCCACACCTCTGCATTTGTACTTTTTACTGTTGTCTAGTATTTACTTCCCTCTTATCCAAATCATATATTGTTAATATTGTTTCATACAGCCAATGCTTGTTTGACTTTGACCACATATTTTCTGATTTCCTTCCCAGTCATGGGTTCCTTTTTCTTCTTTCTTCAGTTTGTTGTTGTTGAGTTGCCAATTTGTGTCCGACTGTTTGTGACCCCATGGACTATAACCCTCCAGGCTGCTATGTCCATAGGATTTTCCAGGCAAGAATGCTGAAATGGGTTGCCATTTCCTTCTCTAGGGGATCTTCCCAACCCAGGGATAGAACCCCTATCTCCTACATTCACAGGCAGTTTCTTAAGTTTATTCATTAGAATTTCCTTTGATGAAGGTCTTTTGGTAAAACTTCAAATTTTTTTTTAATTTAAATTTTTTCTGTTATTTTAGCCACACTAGGTCTTTGTTGTGGTGTGTGGACTCTTCATTGCGGTGCACAGGCTTTCTCTAGTTGCAGTGCTCTGGCTTCCCTTGTTGCAGAGTATGGTCTCTAGAATACATGGGCTCAGTAGTTGTGGTGCACGGGCTTCTTTAGTTGTGGCAACAGGCTTAGTTGTCCCACAGCATGTGGGATCTTAGTTTCTTGACCAGGGATCAAACCTGTGTCCCCTGCATTGGAAGGTAGATTCTTACTCACTGGACCACCAGGGAAGTCCCTCTAATTTTCATTTGTCTGAAAATGTTTTTATTTTGCTGTATGTAGTTTTTGACAGATAGTTTTGCTGGTTACATAATTCCAGATTGACAATTATTTTCTCTCAGCACTTTGAAAATATTATTTTATTTTCTTCTGGCTTTTATTGTTGCTTTTGAGATGCCTCCTGTCAGTTTTTTTTTATATATATATAATAATCTATCTTTTCTCTCTGGCTGCTTTAAGTTTTTTTTTTTTTTAATATTTGACAGCAATGTATTTAGATTTGTGTGAGGTATTAAAATATATATATATATATATATTGATTTCTGTCTCAGTTCCTGGCACAGAGCTACTGAATCCCTTGTAATTTCCTAAGTGATAAAAATACTGGGAGCATCTTTTGTTCTATTTCTGTCTTTGACCCTATCCCTGACACAGGGCTCCTAAAACCCTGGTAAATTCTTAAGTGATCAGAGCAAGGAGGAGCATCTTTTGTTCTGCTGAGGTGATTCTGGGTGAGTTCTTGCATGGTTCCTGCATGGGACTAATCTCCAGAAAGACCAAGCCATAATAAAAATCTTGAGATTTTCAGCTCCCTCCATATTATCCAGAGAGGGAAGAGGGGCTGGCAATGGAGTTAATGATGGATCATGCCCAAAAAACTTATGGAAGCCTCCATAAAATCTCAATAGTAGGGGGTTCAGAGAGCTCCAGGGTTGGTAAAACACATCCATACTGGGAGGATGACATATCCCAGCTCCACAGGAACAGGTGTTCCTCCATTTAGGACCCTCCCAGACCTTGCCATGTGTATCTCTTTTGTCTGGCTGTTCATCTGTAGCCTTTATATTCTTTAATAGACTGGTAAATATAAGTGTTTCCCTGATTCTGTGAATTGTTATAGCAAATTAAACAAGCCTAAGGAGGGGGGTTGTAGGAACCTCTGATTTGTATCAATAACTAAATTGAATGGAAGTTGTGGGTAACCTGGAGACTTACTACTTATAATTGGCATCTGAAGTGGGGTAGGAACAGTCTTGTGGGACTGAGCCCTTAACTTATGGAACCTGACAGTATCTCCAGGAAATAGTATTAGAATCAAATTTAAAATTATAGGATACACAGCTAGTGTTACAGAGAATTGGTTGACGTCACATTTGGTGATTGGAGCATCAGGAGTGAAGTGTTCTTTGTGAGTAGGGTGTCTATGTAAAGGAAAGGAGAAACAGGAGGGAAGAAAGAGGTTTTTCCCAACATGGGAGGTAGACTTAACTGAGGTTCAAAACTCAGAAATCTTGAGTTTTCCTTTACAGTTTGGAATTTCTTTTTTTTTTTAATCCTGTTTATGGTTTATGCTTTTAGAATTTGAGGCTTTATAACTTCCACAATTTCTGAAAATTTTTCTGCTAATATCTCTTTGAATGTTCATTACTGACAACTGCAAAAACACTCAGGGCTGTTGAAGCATCAACATTTGATTAGTGTTCTGCTATCAACTTCTTTTTGTTTTTGACCTCTGGAGATTTTTCTGTTCTCTTGTGGGCTGAGTTTTGTTACACATCAGAAAGATTAGATAAATCTACAGAGGGCATCCCTAGTGGTTCAGTGGTAAAGAACCCGCCTGCCAGTGCAGGAGACAGGAGTTTGATTCTTGGGTCAGGAAGATCCCCTGGAGAATGAATTGGCAACCCATTCCAGTATTCTTACCTGGGAAATCCCATGGACGGAGGAGCCTGGTAGGCTACAGTTCATGGGGTCACAAAGAATTGGACACAACTTAATGGCTAAGCAACAATAACAACAAAACCTACAGAATTTCTAGTTATTATGTAGCAGGAGATTTCTAAAAGAGATCTAGTCCCCCAGATTCCTGGAAATGAAATTTCACGAAGATCTCTCCATCCCTTTATTTGTCTCTAAGATTGTATATATGACTTTATTCTAGGTAACATTTAAGAGTTAAAATAAAGACCCTGATGCTGGGAAAGATTGAAGGCAGCAGGAGAAGGAGACGACAGAGGATGAGATGGTTGGATGGTATCACCGACTCGATGGACATGAGTTTGAGCAAGCTCCAGGAGTTGGTGATGGACAGGGAAGCCTGGCGTGCTGCAGTCCATGGAGTTGGAAACAGTCAGACATGACTGAGCAACTGAACATTGAGAGTTATATTTGAAGACAATTGAGAATATGGGGCTGGAGGCCAGTGACCTGCATGGTCCCATGAAACTGAGCCGTGAGGTTGAGGGCTTCAGAGAGGTGGTAAGGAGTAAGGTGAGTAAAGTTTGCCTCTGTCTTTCTCTCTCTCTCTTTTTTTTTTTTTTAACCTTTGCTAGCTGCCTAAGTATTGAGCACATTTTAAAAGGTTTTAGCCTCAATTTCATCATCTGTCCATTGAGAATCAGTTCAGTTCAGTTCAGTTGCTCAGTCGTGTCTGACTCTTTGCGACCCCATAAACTGCAGCACGCCAGGCCTCCCTGTCCATCACCAACTCCCAGAGTCCACCCAAACTCATGTCCATTGAGTTGGTGATGCCATCCAGCCATCTCATCCTCTGTCTTCCCCTTCTCCTCCTGCCCTCAATCCCTCCCAGCATCAGAGTCTTTTCCAATGAGTCAGTTCTTCATATGAGGTGGCCAAAGTACCAGAGTTTCAGCTTTAGCATCAGTCCTTCCAAAGAACATCCAGGACTGGTCTCCTTTAGAATGGACTGGTTGGATCTCCTTGCAGTCCAAGGGACTCTCAAGAGTCTTCTCCAATGCCACAGTTCAAAAGCATCAATTCTTCGGTGCTCAGCTTTCTTCACAGTCCAACTCTCACAGCCATACATGACCACTGGAAAAACCACAGCCCTGACTAGATGGACCTTCGTGGCAAAGTAATGTCTGTGCTTTTTAATAGGCTATCTAGGTTGGTCATAACTTTCCTTCCAAGGAGTAAGCGTCTTTTAATTTCATGGCTGCAGTCACCATCTGCAGTGATTTTGGAGCCCCAAAAAATAAAGTATGACACTGTTTCCTCTGTTTCCCCATCTATTTCCCATGAAGTAATGGGACAAGATGCCATGATCTTACATTGAGAATAATAGCTCCAATTATTTAAGGCTGTTGTAGAATTAAATGAGATGACATGTATAAAATATTTGGCTCAGTGCATGGCACAAAAGTATGTTCAAGGAACCCTAGTTCCTCTCTTCCTCATCAGTAACATCATTTTCTTTTTCCCAGTCTCCATTTGCCAACCAGCATTTAGGCAAAATGGGACTAGAACTGAGTGGAAGAGATACTAGGTAGTGTTTGGCAAAGTAACAGTGGCGGAAGTGTAACTAGGAGAAGAGGAAAGCCCCAGTGATATGGGAAAGAAAATAGAAATATTGACTTCCACCCCAATGACTCAGCCATTCATATATAATTTGGAAACATGGAATCAAAGACCACCTCCCTCTGCATCACATGCAATAGTTTTGTCATTCTGTTTATAAACAATGTTTCAATCTCATGCAGTTGTACCTTATCCATGATTCTAAGAAAAGAGGCATCAAAGGGAAAAAGGAGAGAATGGGAAAGAAAAGAGTATAGACTTAAATCACAACTAAGAAGAAATAGGATGTAATTCCTATTGCTAAGAATAATGGAGTGTAGATTTGATGGTATAAAAGTGCTTTCTGGAATTTTATTAATTGGGAAAATATGTTTTCAAAGGAATAACTTGTCATCTGCGAATTATTGACTTTTAGTTTAGATAAAAGGCCCTAACCTAAGTGACAGGCAAAATAAATGAAAACAAAATATATATCTATTTAGCATGATATGAACTGTAGTTTTAATACTGAGGATTAGAAGTAGAGTTTCAATCTCAATTCTTAATTTATGAGTTATCACTCTCGAGTTTATCACTCTAGGTGATAGAGTTAGATTTTATGGTAATTTATATAGGCTTGCTTCATGGTTTAGTCTTAATTATATATTACTGATCCTAATTCAAATGTCAGAGTCTTAGATTAAGAACCCAAAGAGAATTTAAATTATGGGCTTCTTCTGTTTTTTTCTGATTTACCAATTGCAGTAAAGCATGGATTATAGCCTTGCTATTCTCTGGAAGACCATGACTAATACCAGAAATAATAATAATTGTTACCACCCCTAAATCAAGAGAAACAGCATAAATGTAGTAACTGATTTGGGATGTGGATAGGAAATTTATTTCTTTTGGAGTGAGAGTGAAAAATAGGCAATTTGCCTGTGGTTTAGGGGAAAAGATATAGGAATGCTTTTGTGATAATCAGTCAATAGTTATTCAAGGGAGACTTTGAGAGAAGAGCAGTTATTTTGGAAACTCTCGGACTGATGTGGGGAGCTGTATGTAATTCAGAGGAAGTCAGAATGCAGGTCAATTGGCTAGTTTATATCTTTTTAGTACATCACTCAAAAAAGTCAGGATCATTGTTTTAAAATCTATATTTACTAATATGACTTCTTAACTATAAAACAATTATCTGAAATATCAGTATTAGGAGTATTAATATATTTAGTTAGAGTTGTGATCTGTTGAATATAGTATATAATGAAGATTGTTATTCTTAACTGTGTGAGAACTTTTTATAATTTATTATGCAAAAGAGAGTTGAATCTTAAGAGCACTGGACTAATGTGCTCCTAGTCAATGAACCTCTAGGCCTTTCCTGCCGTATACCTTAGTCAAGCCTCAGAAAAAAAATCTTTCTCATTTCTCTTTCTAGCCCTTCTCTTAGTAGGGCACTCTGTCACTTTTCCTAAAGGCTTCAAAGCTGTGATATTGGCGGGACCGAGGGTGAAATTCCTTTGTAATCTAATTAAAAGCCATTTACAGATACATAGACTAATTGACAGAGTTCAGCCTGAGTGGATAGGTGTCTCTCATTCATCAGTGATTGATTTAGAGAAACTGAAACCAGTAAATTCGTTTAGTGTGATACAAACAGCAACCTCATTTTCTATGTTTAAATTGTTGTTATTTTTATTTTATTATTATTTTCAGTAAGTAAGTAAGTAAGTGTTAGTCGCTCAGTCGTGCCCGACTCTTTGTGACCCCATGGACTGCAGCCCACCAGGCTTCTCTGTCCATGAGATTTTCCAGGCAAGGATACTGGAGTGCGTTGCCATTTCATTCTGCAGAGGATCTTCCCAACCCAGGGATCGAACCAGGGTCTCCTGTACTGCAGGCAGATTCTTTACTGACTGAGCTACAAGGGAAGCCCCTTTTATTATTTTTAAATAGTTATATATTTATTCATTTGATTGTGCTGAGTCTTATTTATGGTACACAGGATCTTTGATCTTCGTTGTTTTGTACCTTAGGGTGGCTGTCAGCCTTAAATGTGATAATACATGTAAAACATTTATCACAGTATCTTGGTATATAGTGAATACTCTGTAAAAGTTAGCTATTATTGTTCTATGCTAGAGTGATAAATGACATCAAAGGGTTAATAAGCTGATATCTATGATCAGCATTTTGTTGATCTCAACAAACACTATTTTGATAAAATGACATACCTCAATGAGAAGAATACCACCATTTTAACCAGTAAGTTTGGAATAGTATAGTGATAATTTAATTTATTAATTATTTTATGGACATTAACCAGCTAGCTGCCAGTAAGTGGCATGTCTAAACATACCCGACTTTGTGCATTGTTCTTCTTCTAACAAAACAATTCCTCTAATGAGCCATACAGACTCCATCAGAGAGGTCTGAAGGGGGATGGTACATTTAGGAAAATACTAGTAATGGTGCACAACTGAGCTTTCATAGTGGAACAATATGTGAGGCAGTATTAGCTAAGTAATCCTATTACCAGAATCTCTAACATTCTACTGTTTTTGATTTAGTCATTCTATCTGTGATATTTTGAGTAAAACATGTTATTTATTATCTTAGTGTTAATCACATTTTCCTCTAAGATATATAGTTGAAAATTCTATAGCATTTATTTTCTTGGGCTCCAAAATCACTGTGAACAGTAACTGCAGCCATGAAATTAAAAGACACTTGCTTCTTGGAGGAAAAGCTATGACAAACCTAGACAGTGTATTAAAAAGCAGAGACACCACTTTGCTGACAAAGGTCCATCTAGTCAAAGCTATGGTTTTTCCAGTAGTCATGTACAGATGTGAGAGTTGGACCATAAAGAAGGCTGAGCACCAAAAAATGATGCTATCGAACTGTGGTGTTGGAGAAGACTCTTTTAGAGTCTCTTGGACAGCAAGGAGGTCAAGCCAGTCAATCCTAAAGGAAATCAACTCTGAATATTCATTGGAAGGACTGATGCTGAAGCTGAAGCTCCAATACTTTGGCCACTTGATGTGAAGAACCGACTCACTGGAAAAGACCCTGATGCTGGGAAAGATTGAGGGCAGGAGGAGAAGGGGACAACAGAGGATGAAATGGTTGGATGGTATTTCATAGATAGACATGAGTTTGGGCAAGCTCTGGGAGTTGGTGATGGACAGGGAAGCCTGGCGTGCTACAGTCCATGGGCTCGCAAAGAGTCGGACACAACTGAGAGACTGAACAACACAATAGCATTTATAATTTGCAATTTAAAAAACTAACCAGGTAACGAAATCCTTTGCAGGGCAATGTGGCTCCTAATTTGGTAGGGCAAATCAATGAAAAAAAAAAAAGAATTCCTTGTTTACTGCTTTACAGTAAACCTTTCAGAAACTTAGCAAGTGTGTTCCATTAGGATTACCTATATAAACATTTAATGCCATAGTGTATGATTATAGAGGAAACCAGAGAATATATTCTTCTTCCAATACTTAGATTATAGCTTGTGTGTTGCAGCCAGAAATAGAGTAAGGGGTTGTTACGGAGAGTGCTTCTTCGGAAATTCCCGGAGGCACGCATTTAGCTTCCTTCTCCCCAGGGCTAGAAACGTCTGTCCTTTTGCCAGCTGCTCTGTTCAGTTGTCAGGGCTATTTTGGGCTGCAGTGGGTTGATTCCAGTGGGGAAACGGCTGTATATCTCTGCTTTTTGAAATGTCCTGTATAAATGTATTATAAAAACCTTGGGGGTGGAAATCTTAGTCTTTCTGAAACAGCTTTTATTTGAATTCTGGGGCCAGGTTGTAAACTTTAGAAACCTGCAGAACTTAGTAAAGAAACCAATTGTTTATTAATTTTGAACACCTACTGTGAAATGGGTATCAGAGCAGCTTATCCAACAAGGGAATGGTGTGGACAATTTGCAGAAAACATTGGGAATCTCCAGATAGCCTGATGGGTGAGGGCAGATTATGGGGTGTGAGTGGAATGATAGTACAGTCCATTGGATTGGTAGCTCATTACCCAAAGAGATTTATTAATGGGATCCTAGAGGGATCCCTGTTCTCACCAGCAGGGCTCTGCTTAAGCTCCATCATGTGTTAAACATTTTCATCAACAACCTGGATGGAAATAGAAAGCATGCTTGCCTCATTTAAGTATTTCATAAAGATGAATGCCATGCATTCACAATCATAATACAAAAAGAGCTTGGCCCACTGGGTTAAAATGATGAAATCTGGCAAGAATGCATTGATAGGTCTATACTTAGGAATGGCGATGTATTATTAATTGGCAGAATAGTTATTCACACTTATATGTATTTTTTTTTTTTACTATGTATGATTTTGGGCAAGTGACTTAACCTTGTTTGAGTTCCAGCTTCCTCATCTGTAAATATTTGCTCATGATAAAAGAAAGCAAACAAAATCCAGTAGTGCAAAGAGATATACAATGACGTGGAAGTTTTCCAGACCTCCAGTTCCCCAGTCCTTTTCTCCATACATTAAAAAACAGAGATAGCATGTGTGTGTATGTAAAACTTCCTTTTTAAAAAATGTATAACATGTATAGTATTTTCTCCCATGATTTTCCCACTTAATGTATCTTTTTTTTCCCCACTTAATGTATCTTGTAGGTAGTCCCATGTTAGCACATATATAACTACACCATTTTCCCCCTGTGATTTATTTATCTAGCATACAGATTAAAAGCATAGATTCTGAAGCCATACTACCTGGGTTCAAGTCCCAGCTCTTCTATTTACTGGCTGTGTGACCTTGGGCAATTTACATAACCTCTCTGTGCCTGCAGGAGACACAGTACCTAGGACCTATTCTAGTTTTAAGAATCAATGAAAATGTTTTAAATTTAATTTCATCTAACATCAGAAGAAAAGTGATTATAAAACTAATGAATATACAATAATGAATCCAGGCTGCATTATATTTGTCTTTATATACCAAAGCAGTTGGAAAATATAATTGTCAACACTTTCTTATGGTGGAGGTGTCCCACAATAGCCAAAGTGCTCAGGGCCCATGGAAATCATAATGTGACCCTGTGTGCCTCGGTTTCATCACATTGTGAAATACAGATAAAAAGAGTCCTTATTGTGTAGCGTTGTTATGAAAAACATTTGAACTAATATTTGGAAAGTCAGTCGTGTTTAGCACACACTGATTTCTACATATTCATTAAATAAATTGATAAGTTTAAAAAATAGGTAAATTATGGATATAGTAAAAAAAAATTCAAGAAATATTTTAAAATGTATATGATGAGGGAATTCCCTGGAAATCCAGTGATTAGGACTCCTTGCTTCCACTGTCCCAGAGCACAGGTTCAGTCCCTGGTTGGGGGACTGAAATCCCACATGCCACATGGTGTGGCCAAACAATCAAAAGTGTATGCAGTGAAAAGCACATCTCATCCTGTAGAGATTACTTGTATAATCATATAGTTTTTTAAAATTTATTTAAACTGTCTCCTATTTGATGGACATTTGGTTGTTTCCAACCCTTGCTATTGCAATCAATGCTGCAATAAATACCCCTGTACATATGTCATTTTGAAAATGTGGGAGTATAACAAGATAAATTCTCTGAAATAAAATTGCTGTATCAACTACTTTAAATTTGGATAGATATTGCTAAATTGATCTCTGTGCTGCTAGCACCAATGTACACTCTTATCAGAAATGTAAGAATGCGTGTTCTCTTGCACCTGCATCAAAAATAATGTTATCCAACTTTTGGGTGCTTGATAATTTAGTAGGTGAAAATTGTTTCTCTTTGTTAGTGTGCATCTCTTTAATTAAGAGTGAACTTCAGTAATCTTGACATTCTAAAGCCAATTTCCTTTTTTTTGTTGTTAACTCTGTCCATATTCTTTGCCTATTTTTCCATTGTTTTTTCCCCCCTTTTTGAGTTGTAGGAGCTCTTTATCAAGAAAACTAGGTCTGTTTTATGAATTGCCTATAATTATCCAGCTTGTCTTTTGACTTTGGTTATAGTGCTTTTCCCGTGCAGACCTCACAAATTTTTATGCATTCAAGTTTGTCAATATTTTCTTTATGGCCTCTAGATTTTGTGTCCTGTTTAGAAAAAGTCTTTTCTTCACTTTGGGATATTTAAAAAAAACTCCCACTTTTTTGTCATTAAAAAAATGTTTAAATCTTTGATCAATTTAGAATTATTTTGAGGTAAGGAGCAACTGGTCCCATTACTTCATGGCAAATAGATGGGGGAAAAAATGGAAACAGTGATAGATTTTATTTTCTTGGGCTCCACAATCACTGCGGACAGTGACTGCAGTCATGAAATTGAAAGATGCTTGCTCCTTGTAAGGAAAGCTATGACAAACCTAGACAACGTATTAAAAAGCAGAGACATCACTTTACCAACAAAGATCTGTATGGTCAAAGCTATGGTTTTTCCAGTAGTCATTTACAGATGTGAGAGTTGGACCATAAAGAACGCTGAGTGTCAAAGAATTGATGCTTTCAAACTGTTGTGTTGCAGAAGACTGTTGAGAGTCCCTTGGACTTCAGGGAGATCAAACAAGTCAATCCTAAAGGAAATCAATCCTGAACATTCATTGGAAGGACTAATGCTGAAGCTGAAGCTTTCTTAAAAACTAATTCTCTCTGCAATACCATAATGTTAAGTAAATATATATATATATATATCCTTAAATATATATAAGTATATATATATATCCTTAAATATATATAAGTATATATATATATATATATATCCTTAAATATATAAGTAAATATATACTTATATAGTTTATTAAGAATATTTTAAATCAGCAGTGGATGTTGAATTTTGTCAAATGCCTTTTTGGCATGTGTGAAATGATCTTATTCTTTTTCTCCCTTGATCTGTTAACATAGTGAATTATATTGATGGATTTCCTAACGTTAAAAAAAAATCCCTGCCCCCAGAAGTAAATCAGCTTGGTCACTGGTGTGTTATTCTTTCAATGGGCTAATTTTGTTTTTTTGTATTTTGTATAGTATTTTTGCATTGAGATTCATAAGTGTGATTGAGCTCAAGCTTTCTTAAAATTTGAAGAAGATACTTTGGATTCTTTTCTGTGCTATTAAACAGGTGATATAACTTGGAGTTATTCAGTATTTGGAGATTTGGTAGAATTTATCCGAGATTTCTTGGCTTCATACATTTGACAACATTTTCAATTTCTTTTATAGTAACTGGTTTGTTTTCATTCTGTTCAGAGTTAATTTTGGTGATTCCTAGGAAATAGGCCATTGACCCAAGTTTTCAAGTTGACCTGTAGAGAGTTGAGTAAACTACTGTACAATAATTCTTTTTACTTAATCCATCTGTGGTTGCTTCTCTATTTTCAGTTTTGTAACTTTCCTCTTGATTTGTATAAAATGACTTTTTAAAAATGTCTTTCATGATATACTTCGCATTACAATTCACCCATTTAAAGTGTACACTTTAGTAGGTTTAGTATGTTCACAGAGATCTACACCCAGCACCACAATTCATTTTAGGACACATTCTACATTCTCAGAAGAAACTTTGTAGTCATTAGTAGTCATTTCTAATTTCCCTCCAAGAACTTAGAGGCCTAGGCAGTCACTTATCTCTATCTGTATAGATTTTCCTAATCTGGACATTTCATATAAATAGAATCGTATAGTATGGTCACACATATGGTCTTTTGTAACTGACGCTTCCCTGGTGGCTCAGTTGGTAAAGCGTCTGCCTACAATGTGGGAGACCCGGGTTCAAACCCTGGGTCAGGAAGATCTCCTGGAGAAGGAAATGACAACCCACTCTAGTACTCTTGCCTGGAAAATCCCATGGATGGAGAAGTCTGGTAGGCTACAGTCCATGGGGTCGCAAAGAGTCGGACACGACTGAGTGACTTCACTTTCACTTTATTTCACTTAGCATGTTTTCAAGGGTCATCCATGTTGTTGTAAAGTAAAATTTAAAATATAGATCTATACTGGTTTTACAATTTTCCTTATGAGTTTACCATCTGTATTAATTAGCTGGGGCTGCCACAACAAAATACGACTTATTGGGTGGTATTTTAAACAATAGGAATTTATTTTCTCACAAATCAGGAAGATCAAGAATTTCAAGATCAAGGGTATTGGGTGGTATTTTAAACAATAGGAATTTATTTTCTCACAAATCAGGAAGATCAAGAATTTCAAGATCAAGGGTCAGCAGGATTGGTTTCTTCTGAGCATCTCTCCTTGGCTTGTACATAGCCATCTTCTGTTGTTGTTAGTTGCTAAGTAATGTCTGACTCTTTGCGACCCCATGGACTACAGCATGCCAGGCTTCCCTGTCCTTCACCATCTCCTGGAGCTTGCTCCAACTCATGTCCATTGAGTAGGTGATGCCATCCAACCATCTCATCCTCTGTCACCCCCTTCTTTTCCTGCCACCTTCTGGCTGTATCTTAATATGGTCATTCTGTGTCTATGTTCTAATCTCTTCTTATAAAGACATCAAGTACACAGGATGTACTTACCCTAATGACCTCATTTTAACTTAATTAGCTCTTTAAAGGCCCTATCTCAAAACATAGTCTCATTTTGAATTACTGGGGATTAGGGCTTCAAAATATTAGTTCTGACAGGACACAATTTAGTGCATAACACCATCTTAAAGAGAAAAATCAAGTCTGTATAGCCTAGCCTGTTTCTACATCTATTTTTGATCAATTTGACCTAAGTCAGTCAAAATGCTCAGTTTCTGTGTGTGTGTGTGTGTGTATTTGTGTGTGTGCAAAATCTAAGTGTCTTAAAAATAATTTAGAAATCATTTTCCTCATTATGAAATTAATATATGTACACTATATGAGATTCAAATGCTGTAGAAATACATAAACTGAAAAGTGAAAGTCTTCTTTAGCTTCCACTGTCGCTAGCTTACAGCTTATTCCTCTAATTTTTTTTCCTGACATACTGATACCAACTGTGAAAATGGATCATATTCAACATAGCATTTAAAAAATTTTTTATTGGAGTATAGTTGATTTACAATATTGTGTTAGTTTCAGGTATAGAGCAAAGTGAATCAGTCTGACTCTTTGCAACCCCATGAACTGCAGTATTCCAGGCTTCCTTATCCTTTACTGTCTCCCAGAGTTTGTTCAGACTCATGTCCATTGAGTTGATCATGCCATCCAACCATCTCATCTTCTGTTGTCACCTTCTGTTCCTGCCCTCAATCTTTCCCAGCATCAGTGTCTTTTCCAGTCAGTCAGCTCTTCGCATCAGGTGGCCAAAGTATTGGAGTTTCAGCTTCAGCATCAGTTCTTCCAATGAATATTCAGGACTGATTTCCTTTAGGACTGACTGGTTTGATCTTGCTGTCCAAGAGACTCTCAAGAGTCTTGTCCAACACAACAGTTTGAAAGCATCTATTTTTCAGCGCTCAGATTTCTTTATGGTCCAACTCTTACATCCATATATGACTACTGGAAAAACCATAGCTTTGACCATACAGACCTTTGTTGGCAAAGTGATGTCTCTGCTTTTTAACATGCTGTCTAGGTTTGTCATAATTTTCCTTCCAAGGAGCAAGCATCTTTGAATTTCATGGCTGTAGTTGCAGTCCACAGTGATTTTGTAGCCTAAGAAAATAAAATCTGTCACTGCTTCCAGTTTTTCTCCTTCTGTTTGCCATGAAGTGATGGGACTGGATGCCATGATCTTGGTTTTTTTAATGTTGAGTTTCAAAACAGCTTTTTCACTCTCCTCTTTCACCCTCATCAAGAGGCTCTGTAGTTCCTCTTCACTTTTAGTTATACATATATGTACTCTTTTTTTCGATTCTTTTCCCATAGAGTTCATTACAGAGTACTGAGTCAAGTTTCCCATGCTATACAGTAGGTCCTTATTAGTTATCTATGTTTATATATAGCAGTGTGCAACGCAGCATTTTACAGAATACTTTTTTTCAATTAATATCCATGTACATCTTCCCATGGTGATACTGATGAATCTGTCATTAACACACACACACACACACACACATATATATATATTGCATTTTGTGTGCATATAATGATTTATTTAAATATGTCTCTATTGTTGAACATTGGGATTGGTATCAACTTTTAGTTATTGCACAAATCATGAACAATAGTGCAATGAATATCCTTGTACATTCATCTTTGTACTCTTACAAGATTCTGCAGGATAATTTTCTAGAAGCTGAAAAACTATATTCAAAGGTTATGAACATTTGTTCATAGCACTTTTTGACCTAGAGGCAATTCCTGTAGGTGAATCAAAAAGGTGTTTAGAGGTCCATGGTGGACCCTGTTCTGTCTGGTCTTTTTGAGGGGCCCATTTTGGGTAATTTCCATATCCATTTTTTGGAAATGCTGATATAAAATTATCTTTTAAACTTTGGCCACTAGGCTTAAAATTTTTTTAAAAGAGAAGTGTACTTACTTGAAAACCTATAGAATTAACATTGCATTGTTTGATGCATGTTCTTTTTTTTTTTCCTTTTTGGTCTTATAGCAATTAGCATATGACTCATTTCCATCTCAGTAATAGGATTATGAATTATGATTATGGCAATCCCCCTTATCCATTAAAGATAATGTACCCACTCGTGGGTACATTTTATAAAACACATTCACAATGATGTTGCCACATAGTGCTGAAAGAGTATAATTATTCTATATCTCTGTTATGTATGATATATATTATGTTTAAAATATGTTCACATAGCTTACATCTCAGAACTCTGATTTATGTTTAAAATTAGCCTTCACATACAATATGCATGTAGTCATATATTCATTCATGATCTATGCTAACGTTTTTATCCTTGCAAACATAACAATATGTATATTAAATATGAGCATACTTGCAAACCAATGTATAGTAAATGATACCTGCCACTGGCATAAGACACAGGCAAGAGAACTATTCCAGTCTCTCATTACATTTTGTTTTTTTCTTTTCCTGTTACCATGCCAGCAATCTAACAGTTTTGTTGTCGCTGTAAACTCCCTAGATTAGCCTTCCACTTCAAATCACCCAAGCCAGCATTATCCAATTACAGCCGAAGAATGGCCTAATCTTCCAGGCCAGCTGCCACAGGATGGCATAAGCATCTCTTTCCTCTAATTTATAGCATCTTATTCTTTCATTTTTGCCCATTGCAGTAATGAAATTGCTGAGCAAGAATACACGAAAATATCTACATTTTTCATTGATTGGTTAATCGTTTCTCCCAGCATTTCGGCACAATGTAGCATAACACTCCATTCAGAGAAGGCTTGCTTGAAAACAGCATTTTCTGCAATATTCTTTTTCTTTTGTTTTAATTCTTGTTGCATTGAGTTTTCCTAATGAAGACTAAAGGTGTGTTCAGATTCCCTTGATTACTTTTTTTTATTGTTTCTACCTAAAAAAAATATTTCTACTGCTTACAGTAGTAATATCTGCTTATTGTAAAACAAAGTAAACAATTGCAATATATAACAGATAGTGAAAGTAGGTTGCAATCCTCTCCTCTAGAGACACTCTGAAGAGTTAAGCATATAGTTTTTGCATGCTTCTTCCAACATATGTTATTTTAATTATTCATAAATATATACATATGAATGATTTTTAAACCATTTTTTTTCAATTTTATTTTTTTTTATTTTTAAACTTTACAATATTGTATTGGTTTTGCCAAATATCAAAATGAATCCGTCACAGGTATACATGTGTTCCCCATTCTGAACCCTCCTCCCTCCTCCCTCCCCATACCATCCCTCTGGGTCGTCCCAGTGCACCAGCCCCAAGCATCCAGTATCGTGCATCGAACCTGGACTGGCGACTCGTTTCATATATGATTATACATGTTTCAATGCCATTCTCCCAAATCTTCCCACCCTCTCCCTCTCCCACAGAGTCCAAAGACTATTCTATACATCAGTGTCTCTTTTGCTGTCTCGTATACAGGGTTATTGTTACCATCTTTCTAAATTCCATATATATGTGTTAGTATACTGTATTGGTGTTTTTCTTTCTGGCTTACTTCACTCTGTATAATAGGCTCCAGTTTCATCCACCTCATTAGAACTGATTCAAATGTATTTTTTTTAATGGCTGAGTAATACTCCACCATTTTTTAAAATTGAAGTATAGTTGATTTACAATGTTGTGTTAGCTTCAGATATACAGGAAAGTGATTCAGAGACTGAACCTGCGTCTCCTAAATTGGCAAGCATATTCTCTACCACTGAGCCACCTAGGAAGCCTGTATATGTTATTCCCAAAGTCCTAATTTCTCTCTCTCCTCTCCGCTGTTACCCCCTTTTATAACCATAAGGTTTTTTTCCCCTACATATGTGTTTTTTTATGTCTTGCTCTTCTTTTTAAACCTATTTTTTAAGGTAGGAATTATTTCTAACATAAAGACAAGAATAAATAATTAAATAATGAATGCCTGGGCACCCACCACCCACATTCATAAAATCTTGATATTATGTTTTAATATTTAAAAATATTTATAAAATAGAAATAAAAATGTAAAAGAATTGAGAGACCCTATGTATCTATCCTTTCTTGATTTCATTCTTTTTTATAGAGATAATTGCTATCACAAATTTTGAATATATCATTTAGGTACCCAGAAACAATAAGCAGTATTGTTTTCTGGGCTTTTAAAACTTCATATGAATTGTATTATTATATATATATAAATTATATATATATTATGATATATATATTATATGTATATATATATATGGATTATATTTTTTTTGGAACTTGCTTCATTTCACTTAGTTTAGGTTCTGCTTACCAACAGTTTTTTTCTTGCTTCTTTTATTCCCTCCACCTCCACTTTCCAATCTTCTGGTGGATTATTAAGTTTTCCTTGTTCCCTTTATTTCTTCTTCTGGTTTAAAAGCTATATATTATATTTTTGTCTCTTTAAGATATTTCAGCATTTTATGATGCATACTTAAATATACTTTTTAAAATAAAGTCAACAAATTATTCTGTCCTTCTTACTATTAATACCACAAGGATCTTATTTCACAATACCCTCTGCATTTACTATTTCCCCTATATTGTTACTGTTTCAACTACTTTCCCACACATGCACAGCCTCCTCCACTGTAAACATCCCCAACCAGAGTGGCATACTTGTTACAACTGATGGACTTATATTGATGCCTCATAATCACCCAAAGTTCAGTTTATCAGTACATTTGGGTTCACTCTTGGTGTTGTACATTCTGTGCTTTTGGCAAAATGTATAATGACATGTATCCATCATTATAGTGTCATACAGAATATCTGTTTTACTGCCTTAGAAATTGTTCATGCTCTGACTATTTGTCCCACTCTCTCCCCTAACACCTGGAAATCACCGATCTTTTTACTGTCCCCATAATTTTGCCTTTTTCAGAATGTCACATAGTTGGAAAGGTACAATATGTTTCCTTTTCAGGTAAGCTTTCACTTAATGAATTTAAGGCTATCCATCTTTTCATGGCTTGTTATCTTTTTTTTTTTTAAAGTGGTGAATAATTTTTCATCGTCTGAATGTATGACAGTTTATCCATTCAACTACTGAAGGATATCTCGGTTACTTAAAAGTTTTGGCAATTATAAACAAAGCAGCTATAAACATCCGTGTGCAGGTTTGTGTGTGTGTAAGCTTTTGACTCCTTTGGATAAATACCAACGAGCACAACTGTTGGATCATATGGTAAGAGTATGTTTAATTTTGTAGGAAACTGCCAAAAATTTTTACAAAGTACTATAGCTTTTTGCATTCCCACCAGCAATGAATGAGAATTCTTATTGCTTCATGTTCTAGCCAGCATTTAGTATTGTCAGTATTTTGGATTTTGACCCATTCTAAAGGTGTATAGTGAAATCTCATTGTTGTTTTAATTTGCAGTTCCCTAAGCTATATGATGGGCTTCCCTGGTGGCCTATACGGTAAAGAATCTGCCTGTAATGCAGGAGGCCTGGGTTCAATCCCTGGGTTGGGACAATCCCCTGGAGAAGGGAATGACAACTCACTCCAGTATTCTTGCCTAGAGAATCCCATGGACAGAGGAACCTGGCAGGCTACTGTCCATGGGGTTGCAAAGAGTCAAACATGACATAACACTTTCACTTTGAAGATATATGGTATTGAGCATCTTTTCATATGATTATTTGGATATATATGGTATATCTTTGTTCCTTTACTTTTTACCTATATGTGTCTTTTTATCATTATTAATTTTAATTTTTTTGCCTGCACTGGGTCGTCTTGCTGCACGTGAGCTTTCTCTACTTGTAGTGAGTGAGGGCTACTCTCTAGTTGCAGTGTGAAGGCGTCTCATTGCAGTGACTTCTCTTGTTGCAGAGCACAGCCTCTGGGCATGCAGGCTTTAGTAGTTGGGGCACACAGGCTTAGTTGCTTCATGGCATGTGGGATTGTCCCAGACCAGGGATGGAACCTGTGCCCTCTGCATTGGCAGGTGGATTCCTAACCACTGGACCACCAGGGAAATTCCCTGTATGTATCTTTATATGTAACCTGGGTTTCTTGTAGACAACATATACTTAGGTCTTGTTTTTTATTCCTTTGACAATTTCTGCCTTCTATTAATTATTTTACCTTTAGACACTGATATTTAAGGTGATTATTCATATAGTTGGATTAATATCTACCATATTTATTCATGTTTTCTCTTTTTCCCTGTGCCTGTTTTTGTCTTCTATGTTTTATATGCCTTCTGTGGTTCTGATAATTTTATATGATTCTGTTTTCTCTTCTTTTTTAGCATATTAGTTATACTTTCTTTACATTTTTCTTAGATATTTTCTTTTATAGTTTTATTTATATTATCCTAGAGTTTGCAGTATACTTTTACAACTAATCCAAGTTCACTTTCAAATAATACTATACCACTTCATGGGTAATATGAGTACTTTCCAATAGCAAAATAATTAATTTTTGATTAATAGGTTTTAGTGGTATGGTGGTAGGTGTAGGGGTATAGCAAGTGTTCTATGGAACTATGATTAGGTCTCAGGCTTCTAGTGAGCCTATATTGTGGGCTGTGAACTTCACAAGCGCTTCACAGTTTTGTTCCCCCTTAAGTGGTACAGGATGTCTAGAAAGTGGGGTTAGTTACTAGGGCACTAACAATAATAAAAGGATGACTATTTCCTAGATTGCCCATTTCTTGTTTTGCAAATTGCCCTTCATTAGGCTCTCATTTTAGAATCAAATTATAAGATTTTTTTTTCAAAATTCTCTTTAAAGGCTCATATAGCTTTCACAGGTCTAGCCCTGGTTGGGGGGTGGGGAGTGTAGAAAGAGGGTGTTAATTAGCTATATCTCTAGATCTGACAAAAGCTAGTATGAAACCTAGCTTGTTATGTATATGAAACCTATACATACTGTTTTCCTTCCCTGGGTTGGTTAGACTCTTATTATCAAAGACTCCAGTAAGTTATGTGCTGGTGCTAAGTTGCTTCAGTTGTGTCCAACTATGTGTGACCCCATGGACTGTAGCCCACCAGGCTCTCTGTCCATGGGATTTTCCAGGCACAAATACTGGAGTGGGTAGCCATTCCCTTCTCTAGGGGATCTTCCCAACCCAGAGACTGAACTTGTGTCTCTTGCATCTCCTGCATTAGCAGGCAGGTTCTTTACCTGGGAATAGTGCCACCTGGGAAGCCCTGTGTGCTGGTGAAACAGTTTATTTTGAAGGCAGGCCTTGTTAAGAAGAACAGAGTTACCTTGGTATATTTCAAATGGTTACTTTCCTGCCCTAAGTCCTGGAGGATTTTTCTGAGATATTCACTGTGAGAACCTGCTAATGTTTCTGGAAGTAAAATTCACAAAGTGTGGGGACTCCCCTATGACCAGGCCCCTCTGGATTTTTAACTTTTAGACTAGTCCACACTTAAACTAGCCTCCAGCAATTTGTCAGTTGTAGTACAGGTTTTTCTTTCCTGGCACTACTTCCTATAGAGGTTTCTGTTTATAGGTTCTTGCCCCAGTAAGTTGTGATTCTCTATATTCGCCTATTAGTCTCTAATTTGGGGGCATCAGTTTGGCCTGTGACCTCATTTCTCTGATGGATCTAAAAGAGTTGTTGATTTTTTAGTTTGATCAGCATTTTACTTAGAATGGAGTGATGCCTTCCAAGTTCCTTATGTTCCTGACTGGAAACTGGAAGTGTCTCATCCCATTTTAATATGGGATTATTTGTCTTGATTATTCAGTAGAAGAATCATCCATATATTATGGCTTTAAGTTCTAGTTTATTTTTGATTTTGTGGTTCTTTTAGCCTTGTAAATTGGTTTCTTTATTTTGGGATGGTCATTTATAATTCTTTTATGTTATGGCTTCATGTTTTGTGCCATGTTTAGAAAGACCTTTCCAACTTAAAAATATGAAAAATAATCACCCACATGTTCTTCTTGTACACATATTATTTCATTTTTATTTTTTATAAATTTATTTATTTTAATTGGAGGCTAATTACTTTACAATATTGTAGTGGTTTTGCCATACATTGACAAGAATCCACCACAGGTGTACACGTGTTCCCCATCCTGAAGCCCCCTCCCACCTCCTTCCCCATCCCATCCCTCTGGATCATCCCAGTGCACCAGCCCTGAGCACCCTGTCTCATGCATTGAACCTGGACTGGCAATCTGTTTCACATATGATAATATACATGTTTCAATGCTATTCTCCCAAATCATCCCACCCTCACCCTCTCCCACAGAGTCCAAAAGACTGTTCTATACATCTGTGTCTCTTTTGCTGTCTCGCATAGAGGGTTATCGTTACCATCTTTCTGAATTCCATATATATGTGTTGCTGCTGCTGCTGCTAAGTCACTTCAGTCATTTCCGACTCTGTGTGACCCCATAGACAGCAGCCCACCAGGCCCCCCGTCCCTGGGATTCTCCAGGCAAGAACACTGGAGTGGGTTGCCATTGCCTTCTCCAATGCATGAAAGTGAAAAGTGAAACTGAAGTCGCTCAGTCATGTCCAACTCTTAGCGACCCCATGGACTGGAGCCTACCAGGCTCCTCCATCTGTGGGATTTTCCAGGCAAGAGTACTGGAGTGGGGTGCCATTGCCTTCTCCGATATATATGCATTCAGTTCAGTTCAGTTGCTCAGTCGTGTCCAACTCTTCGCGACCCCATGAATCGCAGCACGCTAGGCCTCCCTGTCCATCACCAACTCCCGGAGTTCACTCAGACTCAAGTCCATCGAGTCAGTGATGCCATCCAGCCATATCATCCTCTGTTGTCCCCTTCTCCTCCTGCCCCCAATCCCTCCCAGCATCAGAGTCTTTTCCAATGAGTCAACTCTTCGCATGAGGTGGCCAAAGTACTGGAGTTTCAGCTTTAGCATCAGTCCTTCCAAAGAAATCCCAGGGCTGATCTCCTTCAGAATGGACTGATTGGATCTCCGTGAGTCCAAGGGACTCTCAAGAGTCTTCTCCAACACCACAGTTCAAAAGCATCAATTCTTCGGCACTCAGCTTTCTTCACAGTCCAACACTCACACCCATACATGACCACTGGAAAAACCATAGCCTTGACTAGACGGACCTTTGTTGGCAAAGTAATGTCTCTGCTTTTGAATATGCTGTCTAGGTTGGTCATAACTTTCCTTCCAAGGAGTAAGCGTCTTTTAATTTCATGGCTGCAGTCACCATCTGCAGTGATTTTGGAGCCTAGAAAAATAAAGTCTGACACTGTTTCCACTGTTTCCCCATCTATTTCCCATGAAGTGATGGGACCGGATGCCATGATCTTCGTTTTCTGAATGTTGAGCTTTAAGCCAACTTTTTCACTCTCCTCTTTCACTTTCATCAAGAGGCTTTTTAGTTCCTCTTCACTTTCTGCCATAAGGGTGGTGTCATCTGTTAGTATACTGTATTGGTGTTTTCCTTTCTGGCTTACTTCACTCTGTATAATAGGCTCCAGTTTCATCCACCTCATTATAACTGATTCAAATGTATTCTTTTTAATGGATGAATAATATTCCATTGTGTATATGTACCACAGCTCTCTTATCCATTCATCTGCTGATGGACATCTAGGTTGTTTCCATGTCCTGGCTATTATAAACAGTGCTGCGATGAACATTGGGGTACACATGTCCCTTTTGATTTTGGTTTCCTCGGTGTATATGCCCAGCAGTGGGATATCTCCAATTGATATCTCCAGTTTTCTTGAAGAGATCTCTAGTGTTCCCCATTCTATTGTTTTCCTCCATTTCTTTGCATTGTTCACTTAGGAAGGCTTTCTTATCTCTCCTTGGTATTGTCTAGAACTCTGCATTCATTCATTTGGGTATATCTTTCCCTTTTTTGCTTGCCTTTTGCTTCTCTTCTTTTCTCAGCTATTTGTAAAGCCTCCTCAGACAACCAGTTTGCCATCTTCATTTCTTTTTCTTTGGGATGGTTTTGGTCACTGCCTCCTGTACAGTGTTACAAACCTCTGTCCATAGTTATTCAGGCACTCTGTCTACCAGATCTAATCCCTTGAAACTATTTGTCACCTCTTCTGTATGATCTTAACGGATTTGATTTAGGTCATACCTGAATGGCCAGCCTAGTGGTTTTCCCTGCTTTCTTCAAGCCTGAATTTTGCTATATAGAGCTGATGATCTGAGCCACAGTCAGCTCCAGGTCTTATTTTTCCTGACTGATAGACCTTCCCCATCTTATAGGCTTGGTATAGGCTTGATTATAGGCTGCAAAGACTATAATCAATCTGATTTCAGTATTGACCATCTAGTGATGTCCACGTTTAGAATCATCTCTTGTGTTGTTGGAAGAGAGTGTTTGCTACGACTGTCCTTTGTTTGTTCCTTTAATAGAGTATATTGATGTACTTTAAAGTTTTTGTATTTTCAGTGGCATGTCATGTTATTTTTCAGATAGCAGTCAGTGACTTCCATTGTGAAATCTAATGGAACTTTTACTTCTTATGGCACTTATTTTGTATTGTAGTCATCTGGAGAAATGGGAGAAGGGACTGTGTTTTTTTCCCCTCAACTTATAGCACTAAGCATAGTCTGGCCCCTCAGTACATTTTTTTAATTGATAAAAAAAAAAGATCAAACAATCATTAAGAAACATCTGATCTTACTTTGCCCATTCTGACATCACCTATTATTTTGACTTTGTTTTGGTCACCCCAAAATGAAAGTCAAATGACTGAGTTTCTTTTTTTTACAGGACACAAGCACATGAAATGGAAAGTTGCTTACCATGAGACACAGGTATATGGTTTATCCACCACTCAAGTTACTTGTCACATTAGTTCAGTTCAGTCACTCAGTCGTGTCTGACTCTTTGTGACCCCATGAATCGCAGCACACCAGGCCTCCCTGTCCATCACCAACTCCCAGAGTTCACCCAGACTCATGTCCATTGAGTCAGTGATGCCATCCAGCCATCTCATCCTCTGTTGTCCCCTTCTCCTCCTGCCCCAATCCCTCCCAGCATCAGGGTCTTTTCCAATGAGTCAACTCTTTGCATGAGGTGGCCAAAGTATTGGAGTTTCAGCTTTAGCATCAGTCCTTCCAATGAACACCCAGGACTGATCTCCTTTAGAATGGACTGGTTGGATCTCCTTGTTACATCAGTTAGTTGACCTAAAAATTTCAAACATTGAAAACAATGTCAGCAACCTGAGATCAAAATGCACCACTGACCTCTTAGTGGCAGGATAAATTTATATGCAGCTCATCTTGAAGAAATCTCATAAAACTGATAAGAAACAGGTTCACTAGGGCTCAATGTTCAGAGATGCACCAAACTATTGGCTTGGCCAAGAAGTTCATTCAGGATTGTTCCATCTGATGTTATGGAAGAATCCATGCAATTTTTTTTTGCCAGCCCAATAGTGGATAATATGCATTGCTGCTGCTGCTGCTAAGTCGCTTCAGTCGTGTCTGACTCTGTGCGACCCCATAGACCGCAACCCACCAGGCTCCCCCGTCCCTGGGATTTTCCAGGCAAGAACACAGGAGTGGGCTGCCATTTCCTTCTCCAGTGCATGAAAGTGAAAAGTGAAAAGTGAAGTCGCCCAGTCATGTCCAACTCTTAGCGACCCCATTAGCATGGACAAAAAAATAATCATAGGTCATGATTTGGATATTGATATGCTCTTTACTGTTCTATTAATTTAATGATTTTCTGATCATCCCAGACTCCATTTTTGTAACTCTTTATTTTAAATAGCATTTGATTACAAACTTCTTTTGTTGGATTGGGCACAGCTTGACTCTATTGTGCAGTGTTGGGAAATGTGCTTGCTGATCTTAGGTTTTTAAAATTTTTTTTTTTTTTTCTAATGGGAGTTCCCTTGTATATTATTTGCCATTTTCCCCTTGTTGCTTTTAATAGTTTATCTCTGTCTTTATTTTTTTTTTAATTTTATTTTATTTTTATGTTTTTGTTTTTTTTTTTACCATGAGGTACTTCAGTTATTTTCAGTATTCATCCCACTTGCATAATATCTAAGACAGAACTATGTCATACCATATTCTTTTTTTTTTTTTCTGAAAAATTTCACAATATAATGTTGATAGTTTACCATGAAGAAATTAAGAAAAGAGAATAGTTTCTAATGTTTATCCATGTATTGACTGTTCGTAGTGCTCTTTACTCCTTCCTGTATTTCCCAGTTTTGTTTTGATATTATCATCATTCATAAAGGACTTTATCATTTTTTATAGCTCGTGCATGCTTCCTTAGCTTTCATTTCTCTGAAGGTGTTTTCACCCCCATTTCAAAAGATACTTTCAATGAATATCTATTACAGAATTGACAGCTTTAATTTTTCAGCACTTTATTTATTTTTTTTATTTGATAAATTTAATGCCTTTTATTGCCATACCTCATTTTACTGTGCTTTGCTTTAGTGAGCTTTATAGATACATGTTTTTTTTTTTTTTTTCCTTGTTAATTTTCTGTTTAGTTGATCTATCCATAAGTGTGAGTGGGGTACTAAAGTCTCCCACTATTATTGTGTTATTGTTAATTTCTCCTTTCATACTTGTTAGGATTTGTCTTACATACTGCGGTGCTCCCATGTTGGGTGGATATATATTTATAATTGTTATATCTTCTTCTTGGATTGATCCTTTGATCATTATGTAGTGACCTTCTTTATCTCTTTTCACAGCCTTTGTTTTAAAGTCTAATTTATCTGATACAAGTATTGTGACTCCTGCTTTCTTTTGGTCCCTATTTGCATGGAAAATCTTTTTCCAGCCCTTCACTTTCAGTCTGTATGTGTCCCCTGTTTTGAGGTGGGTCTCTTGTAGACAACATATGTAGGGGTCTTGTTTTTGTATCCATTCAGCCAGTCTTTGTCTTTTGGTTGGGGCATTCAACCATTTACGTTTAAGGTAATTACTAATAAGTATGATCCCGTTGCCATTTACTTTATTGTTTTGGGTTCGAGTTTATACACCATTTTTGTGTTTCCTGTCTACAGAATATCCTTTAGTATTTGTTGGAGAGCTGGTTTGGTGGTGCAGAATTCTCTCAGCTTTTGCTTGTCTGAAAAGCTTTTGATTTCTCCTTCATACTTGAATGAGATCCTTGCTGGGTACAATAATCTGGGCTGTAGGTTATTTTCTTTCATCATTTTAAGTATGTCTTGCCATTCCCTCCTGGCTTGAAGAGTTTCTATTGAAAGATCAGCTGTTATCCTTATGGGAATTCCCTTGTGTGTTATTTGTTGTTTTTCCCTTGCTGCTTTTAATATTTGTTCTTTGTGTTTGATCTTTGTTAATTTGATTAATATGTGTCTTGGGGTGTTTCTCCTTGGGTTTATCCTGTTTGGGACTCTCTGGGTTTCTTGGACTTGGGTGATTATTTCCTTCCCCATTTTAGGGAAGTTTTCAACTATTATCTCCTCAAGTATTTTCTCATGGTCTTTCTTTTTGTCTTCTTCTTCTGGAACCCCTATGATTCGAATGTTGTAGCGTTTAATATTGTCCTGGAGGTCTCTGAGATTGTCCTCATTTCTTTTAATTCGTTTTTCTTTTATCCTCTCTGATTCATTTATTTCTACCATTCTATCTTCTAATTCACTAATCCTATCTTCTGCCTCTGTTATTCTACTATTTGTTGGCTCCAGAGTGTTTTTAATGTCATTTATTGCATTATTCATTATATATTGACTCTTTTTTATTTCTTCTAGGTCCTTGTTAAACCTTTCTTGCATCTTCTCAATCCTTGTCTCCAGGCTATTTATCTGTGATTCCATTTTAATTTCAAGATTTTGGATCAATTTCACTATCATTATTTGGAATTCTTTATCAGGTAGATTCCCTATCTCTTCCTCTTTTGTTTGGTTTGGTGGGCATTTATCCTGTTCCTTTATCTGCTGGGTATTCCTCTGTCTCTTCATCTTGTTTAAATTGCTGAGTTTGGGAGTCCTTTCTGTATTCTGGCAGTTTGTGGAGTTCTCTTTACTGTGGCGTTTCCTCGCTGTGTGTGGGTATGTAGAGGTGGCTTGTCAAGGTTTCCTGGTTAGGGAAGCTTGTGTCGGTGTTCTGGTGGGTGGAGCTGTATTTCTTCTCTTTGTTCAGTCGCGCTATGGGGAGGGAGGGAGGGATGCTGCAAACAAATGACACTGGCGTGCGCTCGCAGTGCCTCAGCCACACTGGGTCTGCCCCCGCTCACGGCGCGTGTAGCCTCCCTGCCCACACTGCTCAGGCTCTAGGTTGTTCCGCCGGGAACAATCCGAGGCTGGCCCTGGGTTGCATGCACCTCCCAGGTCCAAGCCGCTCAGGTTCAGGCACTCAGGTAGTCCTCAGAGGCGCAGACTCAGTTGGGGCTGTGTTTTGTGCTCTTCCCAGGTCCGAGCAGCTCAGGTGATGAGGTGTTTGGCGAGCGCCAATGCTGCGACTTATCGCCTCCCCGCCACTTGGTTATCTGGGTGTAAAACCGGCGCACCTTCTCAGGCAGATGTTGACTGTCCAGACCCCCAATAAGTTTTAGTTAGCAAAGAAGCCAGTTTTATAGATAATGTCTCTCTGGGGCTGCGATTGCCCCCTTCCGGCTCTGGCTGCCTGTCACTGGAGGGGGAAGGTTTGCAGCCGGCTACCTCTGTTTAGTCCTTTGTTCCGTGCACGGGCTGGCGGTGTCTTAGGTTAGGGCTGGCTTTTCGCATGGTAGATATCCTGCAGTCTGGTTTGCTAGCCCAAATTATTTCGCTCAGATAGCGCTCAGGGTATTCAGGCCAGATTCTTACTCTCAGTGATGCAGCCCGCGCCGCGCCTCCCTGCCCAGCCCCCGCTTGCTAATGGCGGATGCAGGCGTCTGCGCTGCTTCTCCGCTGGAGGAGTTACCGTAGGGCTCGCAATCTGTGAGTTTTAATTGTTTATTTATTTTTTCTCCCTGTTATGTTGTCCTCTGTGCTTCCAAAGCTCGGCACGGATTCGGCAGTGAGAAGGTTTCCTGGTGTTTGGAAACTTCTCTCTTTTTAAGACTCCCTTCCCGGGACGGAACTCCGTCCCTCCCTCTTTTGTCTCTTTTATTGTCTTTAATATTTTTTCCTACCTCCTTTTGAGGAGTTGGGTTGCTTTTCTGGGTGCCTGATGTCCTCTGCCGGCATTCAGAAGTTGTTTTGTGGAATTTACTCGATGTTTAAATGCTCTTTTGATGAATTTGTGGGGGAGAAAGTGTTTTCCCCATCCTACTCCTCCGCCATCTTGGCGCCTTCCCCGGTTTTTAAAATTTGAATTGAAATTATTTCTATCCATATCTAGGTGTTATTAAACTGAATCTCATACTAATTTATTGTAGCTAATATAAAGTATCTCTTAGGCTTTTAGATGCCTTGTATAGTGTATACATTACAGCTGAAGTTAAAAAAAATGTGCTCCATTTAGTTTTGGTGTATTATGGGTATCTTTCCTAATTCTAATCATGTTCTCAGTCTTACTCGGTTTATTGAATTGATTTCCCTGTAACTGTTAAAATAAAAGCTTATAATCTTGGGCTGTGAGATTATCTATCACTCTTGCTTTGTACCACTACATGTTATATTTTTATTACAGTTGCTTCGGTGGTAGGATTCAAATGAGAAAGTTATATATAGGGACAAACGAGTACAATTTCTTTCCTTGTTTAAGTAACTAAAGCTGGAGTTCATCGGCCAAAGATCATTACACAGTTTTCATACTAGCTTTTCTCAGATCTAGAGATATAGCTAATTAACACCCCCTCTCCCCCACCCCTCCGCCCAGGGCTAGACCTGTGAAAAGCTATATGAACCTTTAAAGAGAATTTTGAAAAAAAAAATTTTGTAATTCGATTGTAAAATAAGAGCCTAATGAGGGGCAGTTTGCAAAACAAGAAATGGGCAATCTAGGAAATAGTCATCCTTTTATTATTGGCAGTGCCCTAGTAAATAACCCAAATTTTAGTGCTCAAAGCAATGCGGACACTTTAGACACTTATGTTGAAGTGGCAAAGGACCTCTCTTTGAACATTTAAACCATCAAAAGAGTGACCTGTAGTGATACCGGTTTCATTACTGGTCATTGTGATGTTCTGAACTAATTCCAAATATGGCCATTGTGCCTCCAATGCTGCTTAAAGGTTGCCCCATTTAGATTTGATTTGACAAGGGATTAAATGTGAAGAGATGAGGCAGGTGAGGTTGACAGAGCTGGACTGATTACCTCATTTCTGGATTCCTGGAACATGCTTCTAATAGATTTCCATGCTTCCGGTTTTCCTCCTTAGTCAATTTTCTCTACTACTACTCCCATTCTACCAGAATCTACAACATGGCTTTTGTTTTCATCCTCTTGCTTTCCTGCTTAGAAACTTCACAGACTTCCCACTTTCTGTAAATTTGAGTCCCTAGTTCATAATCTGATATTCAAGGCCCTTCATCATCTTGCCTAACCACCCATTTCATGCACATGTTCTTGAGTGTCCCCCATTGGGCCAGAACACCTAGGTCAGAACATTGCCAGAGCAGAGTAGAATTTTAACTGGGAAGTACCAAAACCATGACCTGGGATTCAACTATGTGTATCCAATTCCAAGACATACTTAGAGGCAAAGACTATTTGAAATCTCTTTGTGGAAGACTGAAGAGAGATAGAATGGGGTGGAAGGTGTGTGTCAGGCTGGGAAGGGAAGTTCAGAAAATAGTAACTGAACTAAAACTTTGATATTAATTATTGGCAACACATTTTATATAGTGCGTGCTGTGTGCTCAGTTGTGACTGACTATTTGTGACCCATGGACTGTAGCCCACCAGGCTCCTCTGTTCACGGGATATCCCAGACAAGAATATTAAAATGGTTTTCCATTTCCTCCTCCAGTGGATCTTCCTGATCAAGAGATTGAACCCACATTTCCTGCATCTCCTGCATTGGTAGGTGGATTCTTTACCACTGAGCTACCTGGGAAGCCAATGATAGTAATTATTGGCAACACATTTTATGTAGCACCTAGAACCTATTGGTAGGAATAGGTAGAGCATGTGTTTTTTTTTCTTTTTAAATAAATTTTTATTGGCGTATAGCTGCTTTACAGTGTTAGTTTCTGTGCTGTGCTAAGTCACTTCAGTCGTGACCAACTCTTTGTGAACCCATGGGCTGTAGCCCACCAGGCTCCTCTGTCCATGGGATTCTTTCTTTATGCAAGAATACAGGAGTGGGTTGCCATGCCCTCCTCCAGGGGATCTTCCCAACCCAGAGATCGAACCCACATCTCTTAAGTCTCCTGTATTGGCAGGCGGCTCTGTACAGCAAAATGAATCAATCATACATATTCATATACCCCCTCCCTTTTGGCCCTCCTTGCTATTCAGGTCACCACAGTGCATTAAGTGGTAGGTAGAGCATGTTAAAGGAACCACATTGAGCGAGTCGCTACTTCTTATCCCTCGTCTGCACCCTGCCCCCTCCATGCCCTGTGCTACAGAGTGTGTGCTCCTTGGGCTGTGCCTCTACTCAGGTCAAGATACTTCAACTGACCTTAGTAGTGACAGGAAGATTATCAGAGTTATGGATAGGAACAATGGTGGTTTGCTGGACATAGGCAGCTACTTGGAGGCATTTCCAAAATGAGTGTAGAGGGAGAGGTCTGGCTGGAGATGAGCTGGGAAGTTACCCACATGTGCTTGTAATCCAGGGAATGGGTGATATCCTCCATGGAGAATGTGTGGGATAAAAGGAGAAAAGAACTCTGGGGAATACTAACACTTAAGGGATGGATAGAGGCTGAGAGAAAAAGAAGCCAGTAAGAGCAATAGGAGAAGTGGCTAATAACAGTGGTGTGGTGACTGGACTGAGAATGTGTTTCAGTAACGAGGAAGGCATCCACAGATCCAACGGTTACAGAGAGACCAAGATAGATGTGGCTGGAATTGTGTCTACCAGATACGGCCATACAGAGGTCAGTGGCAGCCTCGGAGAAAGTGTTTGGGTAGTGATGAGATCAGTGCATGTGGTGAGCAAGTTGACAGAGGAAATCTGGATTATTCATTTCAGGTATTTTCCAGAGAAGGACGAGAAAGAGAAAAAGGAAGTGGCTAGAAGCCTGTGTGAGGAAAAGGAAGGATCTTTAAAGGAAAGGAAAGCCTTAAGCAGGTATATTGGTAGAGGGGGATGGATCAGAGGAGTGAGAGAGTTGAAAGTAAAAAAAACAACCGAGGGTAGGTGGGCTGGAGGAGATAGGAGGGATGGAAGTTTGAGTACAGGGTGGGTGGGGAGGCTGGATAGCCATGTCCCTTCCTCTGGCCAAAAGAAAGAGTGGGTTCCAGGTACAGGAAAGTTTGCACAGTGAAAGGAAATCGAGACTGGGCACATCTCCTATCAGCTACCTCTTCCTCACCAGTTCAGATCCTCTGGGCCTGATTGTCTCAGGGGCCTTTGGCTATTGCTTTGTTTCAGCCCATTCTCTCAATGGGCTCAGACACACTGACAAGGTGTAACCCTGCAGCTTCTTAGCTCTGGGCCCTGGCACTTTTCCTGCAGACATTGAGGCTTGAGACAGGGCGGGACAGCCTGGAGCACCCATGCATGGTGTAGCCTGGAAGAGCCTGGAAATGTGGAGGAGTTAATGCAGCCCAGGGGTGCAAACTTTTAACAAAGAAAACCTTTGTATTGACTCTCATTCCTTTGTGCTAAGTTGCTTTAGTTGTGTCAGACTCTTGAGACCCCATGCACTGTAGCCCACCAGGCTCCTCTGTCCATGGGATTCTCCAGGCAAGAATACTGGAGTGGGTTGACATGCCCTCCTCCAGGGATCTTCCTGACCTGAGGACTGAACCCACATCTCTTTTGTCTCCTGCATTGGCGGGGAAATTCTTTACCACTAGCACCACCTGGGAACCTTCCCTGGGAGTGCTCTCTAATAACTTACCAGGCTGAATCTTATGGCTTCTGTCTGTCAGAATGGCTGAATTTCAGCACTTTCTTATGATTCAACCAAATAGCACATAAAGCATTGTTCTGCCTTTTGGGGACCTCAGTTAAGAAACACTTAATGGTCTTATCAAAGTAGGAGGTATAGTCACCTACTGAACAGGAGCTCTCATTTTGTTTTTTTAAAGATCATGTTTAAGCATTTTTATGTTCTATTTTTTGGCCATGCCATGTGGCATGCAGGATATTAGTTCCCTGACCTGGGATTGAACCCATGCCCCGTGTAGTGGAAGCATGTTGTGTTAACCACTGGACCGCCAGGAAGTCCCATAAGCTTATCAATAGCTCTCATCTATTCAGCAATTCGTGAGTATCAGACAGTATGTTAATTGTTTTACATACATAATCTTATTAAGATATAAAGTAGGTATTATTTTTCCCATTTTACTCATGAGGGAACTGAGACAAAAAGAATTTAAATAACTTGTTCATGACCATACAGCTAGTAAATGGTGGATCCAGATATCAAACCCAAGTCTGTCTGGATTCTAAGCCTGCAATCTCTGTACAGAATTATGTTGTCTTGCCTAATATAAATGTGATAGACAGTTACAGGAAGACTGTTAAAAGGGATATACTAGAAGTTGTGAGGGCCCAGCTGGATTTAAAATTATGAGTTCATAGTGGCTCAAATATATATAGTGGTACAGGGCTTCCCTGTAGCTCAGATGGTAAAGAATCTGCCTGCAATGCAGAAGACCCAGATTCAATCCCTGGGTCGGGAAGATCCCCTGGAGAAGAAAATGGCAACCCACTCCAGTAGTCTTGCCTGGAGAATTCCATGGACAGAGGAGCCTGGCGGGCTACAGTCCATGGAGTTGCAAAAAGTCGACATGACTGAGCGATTAACACAGACAGACAGTGTTCTGCAGCTGTGTTCAGCCATTTGGCCATAGGATCAGAGAAGGCTGGTAATTAAATTTATTCAGAAATGGTGTATGGTTTTGATAGTGAACAATGTACAGTGGAAAGAACAGGGAGCAAGGGGATTGAGGATAAAAGAGAGTGCAGTGACTGACCATGGCATCCAGACTGGGTAAGTGAAAAGTGAGGCTCAGTGGAGGCAAACTAATAGGGAGGCAATGGAGGGGTTGTGAGTTTAAAGATCAGATTTATTGGGGAACAAACAGTTGGAAAGTCTGCAGGATAAGAGTTGTGGGGAGAGTGGCAAATTGGTTTGAAGGTGTTAAAGGTGGAGTGAAAATCCTTGGGCATGAGAAAGTCATGGCACTGCGAGGCCATGGCAGTGTATTGATCATCCTTATGGTCAAGTCTGGCCTCGCTGCCTGTTTTGTCCATAAAGTTGTATTGGAACACAGCCATGTCTATTTGTTTGCATATTGTTGATGGCTGCTTTCAAGCTACAACAGTAGAGGCAGGTAGTTGCAAAAGAGCCAGTGTATCCTACAAAGCCTAAAATATTTACTGTATGGTACTTAAAGATGTTCGGTGACCATGGTTTCAAAAATGCAATGGGGGAGTAAGGTGAACGGTGACATAGCTCTCCCTAACCCTCACCTTCACCCCGCATGTAGGCTGTGGAAGAGAATACAGCCTTGAGATGGCTTTATGGGACATGGTGCTGTAGGTGGGGAACCACCTTTCAATCAGCAACAGGAGATGGAGTGAATGTTCAGGGAAAAAGTGGACACATAGAAGTGGACTTTGTTTACCATGGTTAGAATTCCAGACTGTGCAGTGGAAATGTTGCGAGAGAGAGGAGGAGTTAAGACATTGGATAGAAAAGGGAGGAAGAGAGGATTGGCATTGAGATAACTGTTGGATTGTTGATGTCTAGCCAGAGCTTGCAATTTGGGTGGTGCCCAAGGATCACAGGCATAAAAAGGGAAGGAGGAATTTACCCAAGGTTCTCATTTGGGTCAGGCTGAGCTACTTCCAGATTGCCTCTAGTTAGTTACGAATTCCAAATTCCAAAGGCAAGCTGCCCATGGCATGGTGGCTTCCAGGACAGCCCTAGGCCTCTCTAATTTCCTTGTTTTGGCGGTCTGAGAGAAATGTCATCTGGTAATTTTTGAATATAGAATAAAATCCTGTTTTTCCCCTAATGGAATATTCATGGATTTTGCTTTCTGTCAGTGGAATTAGAAAAATTGTAAATTAACTTTTTGGTCACCTAGTCAGAGAATGTGCATGCTGATAACTTTTGTTTTAAAGTAGTAAACTATTTTTTAAATATATATTAAATTTTAAAAATGTATATCTATATATATAGAAGGCATTCCTAGGTCAGAGTCATCTCCTTTCTCTTTTCTATCTTGAATAGTGTTCAGAACCATAAGTTCCATCAAGGCAGGGATCATATTTGGCGTTTTCATTGTTGTGTCCTTACAGCCTAGGAATAGTAAAAACTCAATAAATTTTTGTTAGGTAAATAAGAAAAATGGTTTTTCCCTTAATGGAGTATGACTTAGGTGTTAATGCTGAAAATATTGGAAAATATGGTTTATGATTTTCCATGAAACCTAGTGCTTGCTCAAACTGCACAGAAAAAAAAAAAAAACGTATAGATTCTACCAGGTTTTAAAAAAGTACCACATGAGACATTTTTAAAGAAATAAATGCTTTAGGAAAAATTCTGGTTTGAATTATATTAGCATTGGTAAATTTTTATGTATGTGTCCTTTTCAAAATGTTATTGTAGTATAGTTGATTTACAGTGTGTTAATTTCTACTGTACACCAAAGTGATTCAGTTATACATGTATATATTCTTTTCCGTTGTGTTTTATCACAGGCTATTAAATATAGTTTCCTGTGCCCTATAGTAGGACCTTGTTTATGGAAATACATCATTTTCAACATGATTTTAAATGAAAGATGTTTGAGGGACCTGAGGTAAAATAGGAGGAAAAGACAGAAAATCTAAGTTTTCCGTGTCTCAGTCCTTTGGGGCTGCTATCATAGAAAAATCATAGACTGGGTGGCTTAAACAACAAACATTTATTTCTCACAGTTCTGGGGGCTGCTGGCAAGTCCAAGATCAGGTGCTGAAAGATTCAATATCTTCTGGGCACCTGCTTCCTGGTCCATAGATAGCCAACCTCTGGCCATGTCCTCACACAGTGGAAGGGGCAGAGAGAGAGTGCATTTTATAAGTGCACTAATCTGATTCATGAGGGCTCCACCCTTATGACCTAAGTACCTCCCAAGGTCGGTCCCCACTTCCTAATACCATCGCATGGGAGATTAGGTTTCAACATGTGAATTTTGGAGGGATGCAAACGTTCAGTGTATAGCGCTCTACTACAATACTTTATAGTCAAAATCACAAATAGAATCATTGCGAAAGTTGGGAAGGAACATAGGTGATAAGCCAAAGAATTACAAATCTGGACCACCATGAGAGGAATAGAAATTGAACCAGGGATCTTGTCTTGCCTTCATCTATGAATATTTTGAGAAAGAATGCGTAAGAGAATGGCTTCAAGTTGTTTGAGAGAGACCTTACTGAATTTGAGCTTTAGAAAGAGGCAGTATGGCATGGTGGTTTAGAATCTGGGCTAGTGTGTCTCGGCTCTACCACTTAGTAGCTGTGTGGCCTTGAGAAATTTATGTACCTTCTCTAGGCCTCAGTTTCTTCATCTGGATACTGGAGTTTATAATTTTACCTCTCTTATAGGGTTGTGTGAGTATTAAATTAGTGTGTATATATATATTGGAGAAGGGCATGGCAACCCCCTCCAGTATTCTTGCCTAGAGAATCCCATGGACAGAAGAGCCTGGTGGGCTACAGTCCATGGGGTCACAAAGACTCGAACATGACTGAAGCAACTTAGCATATATATATATATATACACACACACATACATATATAATATTATATTTATTATATATTTATTGCAAATTTTAATATAATAAATATTAATATAATATTTAACATTAATAAAAATTTAATTATTTATTATATAAATTATATTATTTATATATAAATATATAAATGTTTTTATATTTAAAATGTTTAAATAAAAAGTTTACAAAATTTAAAAACTTTTAATAAATATTTTAATACATATATAATATATAAATATATTATTGTATACACATTTATTAATATTGATAATAAAATATTTAATAAATATTTAACATGATAAATAGTATATATTTATTATATATTTATAATATATCACATATATATTATATATATATATATATATATATATACCATAATCTGGTTCATAATAGGAACTCAAGAATCATTATGATGATAATGATAATGTTTGGTATCAAGTAAAAAGGACTCTTGTTTTACCAATTTAGTACCCAGTTCAATAGCCAAGTGAAAGATTTTGCTTAATTTTAACTTGGCCTTGGCCATTTTGGCACTTTGAGCATATCATGGAAGAGGATTTACAATTTGTTGGGGGAGGTGGTCTGTATTTTTTAATCCTTTTCCCCTCTGAGTTTCTAAGTGAAGTGAAGTGAAAGTCATTCAGTCCTAGTCTTTGCGATCCCATGGACTATACAGTCCGTGGAATTCTCTAGGCCAGAATACTGGAGTGGGTAGCCTTTCCCTTCTCCAGGGGATCTTCCCAACCCAGGGATCGAACCCAGGTCGTCTGAGCCACCAGGGAAACCCAAGAATACTGGAGTGGGTAGCCTATCCCTTCTCCAGCAGATCTTCCCGACCCAGGAATGGAACCAGGGTCTCCTGCATTGCAGGCGGATTCTTTACCAACTGAGCTATCAGGGAAGCCTGTCTTGAGTTTCTGCTGCTGCTGCTAAGTCACTTCAGTGGTGTCCGACTCTGTGCGACCCCATATACGGCAGCCCACCAGGCTCCCCCGTCCCTGGGATTCTCCAGGCAAGAACACTGGAGTGGGTTGCCATTTCCTTCTCCAATGCATGAAAGTAAAAAGTAAAAGCGAACTCGCTCAGTCGTGTCCGACTCCTAGCGACCCCATGGACTGCAGCCTACCAGCCTCCTCCGTCCATGGGATTTGCCAGGCAAGAGTACATTTGAATCAGTTCTAATGAGATGGATGAAACTGGAGCCTATTATACAGAGTGAAGTAAGCCAGAAAGAAAAACACCAATACAGTATACTAACGCATATATATGGAATTTAGAAAGATGGTAACAATAACCCTGTGTACGAGACAGCAAAAGAGACACTGATGTATATATCAGTCTTATGGACTCTGTGGGAGAGGGAGAGGGTGGGGAGATTTGGGAGAATAGCAGTGAAACATGTATAATATCATGTATGAAACGAGTCGCCAGTCCAGGTTCGATGCACGATACTGGATGCTTGGGGCTGGTGCACTGGGACGACCCAGAGGGAGGGTATGGGGAGGGAGGAGGGAGGAGGGTTCAGGCTGGGGAACACACATATACCTGTGGCGGATTCATTTCGATATTTGGCAAAACTAATACAATATTGTGAAGTTTAAAACTAAAATAAAAAACAAGAGGACTGGAGTGGGTTGCCTCTAGGACAATTCTACAAGCCGTGGCCTTTCCTTGGCGCACTTCAAAATAGTGCCGTAAGGTGGAGCTCTTCCCGTACTCTAGAATCCCGAATGGCGGGACTAAGACTGGACTCTAGAGAGAGTAACGGAAGCCGCTTAAAATTATGGTCTTGGTACACCAAAAGTGCTCCTGTATTTTAAAACAATAACATTATAAAAGTTCAAACTTTAACTATCGCACAATAGACAAGTACTTGCTTCTAGAAAAATCAAAACATGCATTTGAAGATTTTACATTCAAATCAGAGACATGAGAAATTCTAAAATATTAGGCAATCTAAAATGAAATGCATAATATAAAGCACTTTACATAGTGAATGCCTAATGTATGTGTGTGTGTTACACATCTCAATCTCCTAAAGACTGTTAAAAGGTCTCAAATTGATGTCTGAATGTGCTTGCTCTTGTGAGGACTGGGTAAATCCAGGTCAGTTGTCTGAAGTCATTTGCTTTCATATTGCAGGTGTCTATCCCGGGTGTCTAGCATGGCTGTAGGCCTTCAGTGCTGATGAGGATGATGGATCCACCTATATACCTTGTGACCAGCACATGGTGAGAGATAGAATGCCAAATATTCTCACCCTGTTTATGACAAAAGTTCTGGATCCTCATTCAGGTTCAAGCAAACCAAATCTAATCACAGGGAACATCAGAGGCTGGTACAACTTGGATGGATGGGGTTCCTCAGGGCTTAATCAGGAAATCTTAGTTCAGTCAGAAGAGGGTATCAACTGGGTAGTGGGATTGTGAATAATTTTTTTGTATATATGCCAGTGCAGGAGATGCAAGAGACCTGGGTTCAGTCCCTGGGTTGGGGAGATCCCATGGAGGAGGTAATGGCAACCCACTCCACTATTCTTGCTTAGGAAGTCCAATGGACAGACGAGCCTGGCATGCTACAGTACATGGGGTCGCAAAGAGTCAGGCACAACTGAGGACACACACACTCGGTTTGTCATTGCTTGCCTTCCAAGGAGCAAGCGTCTTTTAATTTTATGATGGCAGTCACCATCCACAGTGATTTCGGAGTCCAGGGAAATAAAGTCTGTCACTGCTTCCACTTTTTCCCCTTCTATTTGTCATGAAATGATGGGACCAGATGTTGTGATCTTGGATTTTTTAATGTTGAGTTTCAACCAGCATTATTGTCACTCTCCTCTTTCACCCTCATCAAGAAGTTCTTTAGTTCCATATGTATATATTCTGATATGAACTGAAAATCTTTTATAAAATTGGCGGATATTTTAGAAAAATTCTTGGTGTTGACGCCCGAGAATCGGAGACAGTCCCAGCTGCGGGGTCGCAGCTCTTCCAGCCACCTGACAATGTCGTCTCACTTAGTAGAACAGCTGCCGCCCCCGCACAACAACAACAATAACTGTGAGGAAGGTGAACAGTCTTTGCCACCGCCTGCTGGCCTCAACAGTTCCTGGGTGGAGCTGCCCATGAACAGCAGCAATGGCGATGCGAAGAATGGGGGACTAGAGCTGTACCCTCCTCATCCTCCATCCACAATGGAGACATGAAGATTCTTTTGGATGCACAGAATGAATCCAGACAGAGCAGTTCAAGAGGCAGTTCTCACTGTGACAGCCCTTCCCCACAAGAAGATGGGCAGATCATGCTTGATGTGGAAATGCACACCAGCAAGGACCATAGCTCTCAGTCAGAAGAAGTTGCAGAAGGAGAGAAAGAGGTGGATGCTCTGAAGAAAAGTGTAGACTGGGTGTCCGATTAGTCCAATAGACCTGAAAATATTCCACCCAAGGAGTTCCACTTCAGGCACCCTAAATGTTCTGTTTCCTTAAGCATGAGAAAAAGTGAAGCCATGAAGAAAGGGGGGATCTTCTCCACAGAGTTTCTTAAGGTGTTCATTCCATCTCTCTTCCTCTCCCATGTTTTGGCTTTGGGGCTAGGTATCTACATTGCAAAATGACTAAGCATGCCTTCTGCCAGCACCTACTGAGGGAAGAGAAGAGCCCCTGGGCCAGCATGAGACTTGTGAAGTGGTGTCTTGTCACAGTAGTTTATTTGAACTTGAGACCATTGTAAGCATGTCCCAATCTCCTCCCTCTTTTTACATATCCAAGTTCCAGTAACTCTCAAATTCAGTATTTTATTCCAACTCTGTTGAGGCTTTTTACTAACCTCCTTCCCTTTTTGGCCTGTAAAACACTTCTGCTGCTTCTACTGCTGCTAAGTCGCTTCAGTCGTGTCCGACCCTGTGCGACCCCGTAGACAGCAGCCCACCAGGCTCCCCCATCCCTGGGATTCTCTAGGCAAGAATACTGGAGTGGGTTGCCATTTCCTTCTCCAGTGCATGAAAGTGAAAAGTGAAAGTGAAGTCGCTCAGTCATGCCCGACTCTTCACGACCCCATGGACTGCAGCCTACCAGGCTCCTCCATCCATGGGATTTTCTAGGCAAGAGTACTGGAGTGGGGTGCCATTGCCTTCTCCATAAAACACTTCAGAATTTCCTAATAAGAGTTTACTGGTGTTTAGAAATTTGGAAGGGCTTCTTTACCGCAAACGCCACCAGCAGATTTAACTTTGTCAAGAATGCCGTTGTCTCCTCTCAGTACCACCAGACCTAGACCTGCACCATTCATGGTATAAATCTTACTCTTTCAAGATAACTCCCACCTGTCTCTTCCAATGAGACCATGTTGCAAATGATAAGAAAGCTACATGTTGTTTTGTTTTTCAAGACAAAGGGACACTTGAATTTATAGTTATGAAAAGAGAAAACAAAAACAAATAAAACAGACAAAGTACGACACAAGGAAAAAAAATATCCTGGGCAATAAAAAGTTATTTTAAACCAAAAAAAGAAAATGAAAAATTCTTAAAAATGAATATATAGTATTTTCGTAATCAAAATAAAGTAACCCAATCTCATTCTGGAAGAATGAACAAACAAAATAAACAAAGGTGAAAACTAGATGATATCCAAAGCTCTGGTCTTGGAGGGGAGCCCATAGTATCACCAAAACTAAAATATGGGCTAAATATGGGTGTTAACACTGGGGTATGGAGCCAAGAGTCCAGGTTCTACGTGATGAGAACAAACATAAGTTGATTTGACAACAACGCATATAGTGGTGGTGAGTGATTGTGAATAAGTGCTTAGAGAGAAAGGAATCCACCCCTTCAGGATGAGCAAAGCCAAGCCTTCCCAAGATTATCTGGGTGCCTGACAAGTTCTGTGGTGTGCGTGAGGTGGGAGACAAGCTCCATGACTTGGGTCCTGGTCCATTGCCTCTGAATTGTGGTTGGGAGGCCAGTAGAGTTAGCCTTCTGTGTGTGCGGTTTATTCATCCTAACTGTGTATTGAAAATGTTTGGGGGGAAAAAATTCCAGAAAGTTCCAAAAAGCAAAATTTGAATTTACCATGCACTGGCAACTATTTACATAGCATTGACATTATATTATATATTATATTTAATCTAGAGATGATTTAAAGCATACAGGAATATGTGTATAGGTATATGCCAATACTGAGCCATTTTATATAAGGGACTTGGGCATCCATTTGGTGGGGATGGGGTTGTCCTGGATCCAATCCCCACACAAGCTGAGGGATATCTGTACTCAGTTTCCTGGTCTGAGGTTGTTGGGGTAGCTCAGGGTTGGGGAGTGGCAGGTTAGGTTTTGATGGGCCAAATGCAGGCCCCTTCCTTTTCTTGGATTTCTGGACCATTCTCAACAGGTGACACTCTAGAGTTATAAATGTATCGGCAGCACTCCTGTCCTGGCATGCAGTGTTATATTCATGAAATATAACAGCGAGGAAGGCTGCATAGTGCTCCAATGGGAAACTGATTGGTGAAGAAGCATCACTTTGGTTAAAGGAGAACCTGAGAATGTTCATCTGCCTCCTTAAGCCCAGACCAGCTGTGAGTCCTGTTAGTTTTGCCTTAAGTAAAGCTACTTGGTCCCATCACTGCCTTTTTCCTCACAGTGCTTTTGTCCCAGGAATAAGAAAAAAGGTGCTTCTACCATATTCCCCAGGTGCTTGATGGAAAGCACTGGAGGCTGCCAAACCCGCTGGAGTTCCCCCTTTTCCTGTGTGTGTGTGTGTGTGTATGAGAAAGAGAGAAAGAGGGAGAGAAAGAAAGAATGAGTAATAAACACAAAAGAGCCAGCAAAATTGATATGTAGGCCAGAAAGGCAAGATTCAAAAAATTACTATGAACGAGACACCATGATTTATGGGATTAGAGGCAGCTATCAAAGCTGAAGTACACATTTAGGATTCTAAAGTTAAGGAAACAAGAGAAAATTGGTGGGAAACAATCTCGATGACCAGGAATCTAAAGGACAGATACTAGCAATTGTTATTTTATACATCTGTTTTTGGTGTTAGTTATATAAGCATATACCCCTTTGTTAATTAATTGTATCTTTATAGCTGTGTTATATTAGGCAATTACTTGACCTATTTGTTTTCCCAACTCTACTAAAATTTTGCAAGAAATGGAGTGTCATCAGATAAAAGAATTGACCATAAAGGTAGATCCATCATTTTGCCTTTCTCACCACTGAACAGTGCCTCTGTGTTTGCATCAGAAAAGAAAGATATTAAGGCCCCAGCTTGTTTTTCTGTTTAGATGAGAAATATCATGTCTTTGTGTAATTGGCTTTGTTTTGAAACACAGATTTTTTTCAGGCCAGATTTTTTCTCTGACCCAATTTTTCCCTCTCTTCTGTCACTTGGCTTATTTAAAATATGAAACTGGGAATCAGGCACTTGAGGCCTCATGATGACTGTGTCACTGATTTGGTATGTGATCTTGGCCAACATACTTAACAAATGAGGCACAGAAAGGTTAAATGGGGTTCGAAGGACTGTAAATACTGACCTGCCTCATTATGATATTGTTTAGGTCTAGTACTTTTTTTAAACCAAAACCCAAAGCAAAGCAATTTAAAGCAAAGCACACAAGTTTTTTCTACATTTTTCCTACTCCCTTTCCCTTTCTTACTCCCTGCTCCCCTCCTTTCCCATATCTGTTGATTGAGTCCAGAGTAGAGATGGTCCCTTTTCAGAATGTCTCTCATCCCTCTTTGTCTGGGCTGTTAAGCAATCCAGCAGCATCTTTTGGGTGTGCTTTTGGGTATTTGGTCTTTGCAAATGGGGAAAGAGTTCTATTTGGGGAAACATAAAAATTTGTTTTGAATCATATGGCCCTTGCAAATCAATACTGGGTATGTTGAGGGATCTAGGCTTAACCTCAGTTCCATCCATGATTAACTGTGCACTCAGGCCCCATTTGAGGGGTAATAGAAGGGAAACCTGGGGTCACCAATCTGTCTGGGAAAAACATACTTACTTGCTAGAAAGCCCAATAGAGGACTTTGTGTTTGAAGCCATCTGAGAAACCCTATGACCATGAGCATTAATTTGTTCTTGACCTTATCAAAGGCTCAGTGGTAAAGAACCCAATTGCCAATGCAGGAGATATGGGTTCAATTCCTGGGTTAGGAAGATCCTCTGGAGGAGGAAATGGTAACCCACTCCAGTATTCTTGCCTGAAGAGGAGCTTGGTGGGCTACAGTCCATGGGGTTGCAAAAGTCGGACATGACTTAGTGACTAAACAACAGTCAATAAAATAACTACTAAGTTATTTACGTACTGTATAGTTCATATGTATATCATGTATATTAGATTAAAAATGATAAGGACAGTCATGTATTTTAATTTCTTGGAAATATAATTTCAAAGCATAGTCATAATAAAACAGGGCTTTATAACATCTATTTGAGGATCTGGTGATATAGACTGTGATTCCTGATAATGCAGTCTGTAATGGGACTCCAAATGGCTCTTTTCTAATTCTCATTTCTATGTTTGCATGTATGCATGCTAAGTTGCTTCAGTTGTGTCTGACTCTTTGCGACCCCATGGACTATAGCCTGCCAGGCTCCTCTGTCCATGGGATTCTCCAGGCAAGAATACTGGATTGGGTTGCCACGCCCTCCTCTAGGGGATCTTGCAGACCCAGGGATCGAACCCACATCTCTTATGTCTCCTGCATTGGCAGGCAGGTTCTTTACCACTACTTCCACCTTGGAAACCCCAATTTCTATGTGTAGCTATAACCAACTCTACTAGTAGGACTATATTAGTATCTTCTGAATTGTACCAAATGGGTAAACTACTTTAAAATGCTTCTGGGTTCAATCCCTGGGTTGGGAAGATCCCCTGGAGAAGGAAATGGCACCCCACTCCAGTATTCTTGCCTAGAGAATTCCATGGATAGAGGAGCCTGGTGGGCTACAGTCCATGGGGTCGCAAAGAGTCAGACATGACTTAGTGACTAAACAACAACTTAGAATGCAGAAATCTACACTGGAGTATATTGGTTCAGTTGCAAATAAAAGAATAATTTCTCTCTCAACCATACATGCTGGAAAACTTGCCTTTCTTGACACCTTTTCCTTTCCTTTTCTCTCCTTCTCCACCTTATGACATTTTTTTTTTTTTTTTGGCAGCACCATGCTGTTTGTAGGATCTTAGTTCGCAGACCAGGGATCAAACCTGAGTCGTTGGCAGTGAGAGCATGAGTCCTAACCACTGGACACCAGGGAATTCCCTCTCCTTTTCAGTCTTATGGATTTCACCTTCTGTGGTAGACCTTGCCAATTACCTCCCAAATCCATTCTTCCTTTTTTTTTTTTTTTTAAATAAGAGAAACTGGACTTTTAGCTGAACACATGTTAATTCAGTTTTCCTTGTATGTGTCCATGTGACTAAGTTCTGGCTGATGAGGTACACGTGGGTGTGTTGTGTGATCATTTCAGCAAGTCGAAAAGGTAGAGATCACACATTTCTTCTCGTCTTCCTCCAGCACACAGTCTGGAACAAGGATGTTATGGCTAGAATTCTAGCATTCATTTTCATACTCCTGGCAGAATGTATACAACTAGGAGTCTTGATTCCTGAAGATTTCCTGGTGCTGTCATACTAGTCCTGGCCTGCCTACTTCTGAAGTTCTTATTTAAGCTACCCTTGTTTTGTGGTGATATGCACAGAAAATAGTTTTCAGGACAAAGATAATGGGTTTGATTTGGGGTATGTGAAATATGAAGCATTGGCAGGTTACTCAGGGAAAAATGTACAAGAGTCAGGGCTGTGGAGAGATGGTAGGACTGAATGAAACCATGCAGCTTTCTCTGCTTCTGTTCTCCTGCTATCTGGTATACTTGTTAAAATCCAGAGGAAATAGCATTAGTTCCACAGAGCTACGTTGGAAAATGTTGGCTTATACTACAAGGCCAGTGAGCATCTAACTGGTCTTTCAGTCACTCCCAGTTCTTGCCTTTTGAAAGTATTTTATACATTTTTCCCAAGGAACTTCTTTTTTTAAAAAAGAAAACTTCTTAAAAAATAATTAGTTGTTTTTTTTTTTTTTTTTTGCCACACTGCATAGTGTGTGGAATCTTAGTTTCCTGACCAAGGATCGAACCCGCACCCCCTGCATTGGAAGCATAGAGTCTTAACCCCAGGACCACCCGGGGAAGTCCTCCAAGGTAACTTCTTGAAACTATTTTGACCTGTGCCTACTGACTAGAGTTTGATTTACTTATGGTGACACTCACGGCCCTCCACAATCTGGACTGAATCTACTTTTCCAATTTGTTTTCATTGTGTCTTTTCATGCACCCCAAGCTTTTGTCAGACTGATGTTGACAGTCTGTCCAAATAGACTCCCTGTCCTATTTATGCTCCAAATTTTCTCTATTATGCCTTTGTACACACTCAGGATCATCTCTAGCCCATTTTGGTATGAAGCAGAAAAAGATGTCTCTTCCTCAGACACTTACTTCCATCTGTCAAAAAATTGTTGTTGTGTACTGATTGGTAGAAAATGACATTTTCCTGTGATCTAGTAGAAAATTTTTGTAATAAATGTACAAATCACTCACCTTTGAAGTAACAAGAAAGTTATTAAAATATGAACATTTTCAACTAATAGGGGTATTAACAAGGTGGACAGTGCCCTCTTAGGTGTAGTACTTTTGCAGCACGCAGACTGAAGAACCATGAGGGAGGCCCTACTTGTATTGTTCCCTCCACCTGAAATTTTACCCACCATCTTCGCATGTCCAAGGGCTACTCAAATGCCACTATCACAAAGCTTTTCCTGATTCTTCAAGGTGAAAATAAGTCTCCTCTCATCCTGAAAACTTGAGAAGGCAATGGCAATCCACTCCAGTACTCTGGCCTGGAAAATCCCATGGACAGAGGAGCCTGGTAGGCTGCTGTCCATGGGGTCACCAAGAGTTGGACACGACTGAGTGACTTCACTTTCATGCATTGGAGAAGGAACTGGCAACCCACTCCAGTGTTCTTGCCTAGAGAATCCCAGGGATGGGGGAGCCTGGTGGGCTGCTGTCTATGGGGTCGCACAAAGTCGAACATGACTGAAGTGACTTAGCAGCAGCAGCAGCATCCTGAAAACGCAGTATGTTTTATCTGGACCTCTCTTAGGGTATTTATCACTTTCTATTAGTATTCTGTTTATGTTGGTGTCTCCTCACTCTACTAGACTTAATGCTCTTTGGGGACAGGATGCATTTATGATTTACTTTTTAACTTCATAATACTTGGCAAAGTGTCTTATACTTAGGGTTACCATATGTCTCAATTTGCTTGGCCAATCTGGTTTATGTCTAGTGCTCTGACATAAGCATTAATAGTGATCCCCTTTCATACTCAAAATGTCCTAGTTAGAATGACAAATTGTATAGTCACTCTGCATGCATGCTGAGTAGCTTCAGTCATGTCCAACTCTTTGCCACCCTATGGACTGCAGCCCACCAGGCTCTGTCCCATGGGATTCTCCAAGTGAGAATACTGGAATGGGTTGCTATTTCGTCCTCCAGGGGATCTTCCCAACTCAGGGATCGAACCCACATCTCCTGCTGACTCCTGCATTGCAGGCAGATTCTTTACTGCTGAGCCACCAGGGAAGTCCAAAGTCACTCTACATATGTGGTATTCATTCAGTAAGTAATTAATGAATGAAGACATGAATAAATGACAGTGATTGAGGAGCCATTCACATAGAGAAGATAAGTGAATATGTGCAATTGGTAAGCTCATCAAAACAGAGAGAATACGAAAGATAAGGGCCAAGGACAGGGCCAATGTGGAATGTTTACATTGAAGGGATAGAGGAAGAGTCAACCAAGGATTCAAAGCAAAAGAAGTTGGGACTTCCCTGGTAGTCCAGTGGCTAAAACTCCGCACTCTCAATTCAGGAGAGCTGAATTTGATCCCTGGTCAAGGCAATAGATCCCATGTACTACAAATGATACCATATAATTTAAAAAGGAGTAAAGTAGATAGGAGAAAAATCAGGGTCATGTAACAGAAGCCAGAGAGAGAGTTTTAGGAGGGATGAAGTGGTCAGCATTGGTAAAAAGCTGTGGCTAGATCAAGCAAGGTGAGTTTTAAGAAAAAGCCAGCCAATCTGCCAGTTATTAGGCCATTGCTGACTTTCAAGACAGCAGTTTCAATACAGTGTCTTTAAGGTGGGGTGGAAGCTTGGTTGTGAGGAGTTAGTGGTGAGAAAGAAGTCAGTAAGCGTTGACTACATTTGTTAGAAGTTTGACTTGTGAAAGGAAGGTGATTGATAGGGTGGTAACTTGGGTCCAAGTCAGAGGAGCTCTGAGTGGGATTATAGACCGTAGGGAAGGAGCCATTAAAATAGCTGATGGAACAATTTCTTCCTGGGGTGGAGAGGGAACAAGATCAAGTATCCAAATAGACAGCATAGCCTAGGCAAAAAAAAAAAAAATAGACGTGGTTTTCTTTGAGACTCAAGCATTGTGATGCAGGCAAAAGCACCATGCATCATGCAGTTTGAAGAAAAGGGGGATGAAGGAGCCTACACGGTCAGTCTTTGTGGTGAAGCGGGAGGTGAGATCATCTTTGAGAGGACGGACAGCTGGGGTAGGACTGGGGACTGGAGAGCAGTGGAAACAGTTTGGATTTTGAACAACTGTTCTAAGAAATTCTCGAGGGAGTCAACAAGAGGCCTGCCAAGCTGCAGTGCAAGCCCAGCTGAGGTTCAACTTCCCAGAGTGAGTGAGATAATTTATTTCCACAGAATCCAGAGAAAATGTATTTCTCAAGCTTATTATCAAAATAGGCTTTTTGTTTCCACCAGGAAGAGAATAAAGGAAAACACGCTGGCAGTTTACAATGTGACAGAGGGTTATGAGCATTTAGTCTTTCCCAAAAGTTGCTCAGCCATCTGGAAGACTTACAGCACCCCAAGTGAAAGCGAACACTCCTACAGGTTGTTAGTGGGCGGTTAAGAACAGAGACCTAAAATCAAGCATCTTCTATTTTCAGAGCTACTCCGGGATAAACCTTGAGTTGCTATGCCCAGTCCTGAGCAAAGGCAAACACTGACATTTCTGTGAGATGGAGCATGAAGTTGCAAATAGCCTCTGCAATAAAACCCACTTTAACCAGGCAAAACCTTTAAGCTTACAAGCGGCCTGTTAAATCTACCAAAGACCAAATGTCAGGAGTTGCCCTTTAAAGCCCAAGTAAATGACCACAGTACTGGTGGCTTAAAATGAGAAAAGTTAAACATCTCACATGCCCACAGGTAATCTTTCCAAATGTCGTTTCATCATATATTCATAGTTATTACCGTGTTCTTGAAGGAGGTTAACATTTGGAGACAACTGTTTGGCCAAAGTGTTAGGCGTTATTTTCTTGAAAACAGAGTTTGCTTCCTTTGTTTCAGTGGGGAATCAAGGTGGCATTGGTCCAACAGCACAGCTGCCCAAGTGCATAAACAAGTGACTCCAATTCTTTTTCATCCACCTCTCTAACCAAAGTGTGCGATCTACGCATATGCACTTGATTAAGGCTACTTTCGTGTTTGTGTTGCCAGGCTCGTCCAGAGACACGCATTTGAGAGATGAGCAGTAAACCAGAATACAGGTCTTAAGACATCTATGCATAAGGCACCATAAGCAATTTCACTTAGATGCCTGTAAATTACTCACAGTTTCCCTCTTTTGTTTACTCAGTGAAAGGATTGTTTATTAAGCACCACCTGCATTAAATTATATGAGTATTCATTTCCTTTGGAAATAATTAGCTTGTTGTTTTTGCATCATTTTTTTTCTCACCAATTGTGGTACCATTTCAGGGGCACTATGGTGGGGGGAGGGTAATAGCATCTCTCCATCTGAAGAGTATGGCTGTCTCACTTCAGCCTGAAAGAGTTCCCTTTACTAGCTCTGCCATGTACTTCTTTTTTTTTTTTAATTTATTTTAATTGGAGGCTAATTACTTTAAAATTTTGTGGTGGTTTTTTGCCATATATTCACATGAATCAGCCATGGGTGTACATGCGTTCCCCATCCTGACCCTCCCTCCCATCTCCTTCCCCATCCCATCCTGCAAGGTCATCCCAGTGCACCAGCCCTGAGCACCCTGTCTCATGCATTGAACCTGGACTGGTGATCTGTTTCCCATATGATAATATACATCTTTCAATGCTATTCTCTTAAATCATCCCACCCTGGCCTTCTCCCACAGAGTCCAAAAGTCTGTTCTTTATATCTCTTTGGCTGTCTTGCATATAGGGTCATTGTTACCATCTTTCTAAATTCCATATATATGCATTAATATACTGTATTGATGTTTTTCTTTTTCTTTTTTTTTAAGTTTTCTTCTTCAGTGTTTTTTTTTCCTCTCAGTTTTATTTATGTATTTATTTTTACTTTACAATATTGTATTGGTTTTGACATACATTGACATGAATCCACCATGGGTGTACGTGTGTTCCACATCCTGAACCTCCCTCCCACCTCCCTCCCCATACCATCCCTCTGGGTCATCCCAGTGCACCAGCCCTGAGCACCCTGTATCATGCATTGAAACTGGACTGGCGATTCGTTTCACATATGATAATATACATGTTTCAATGTCATTCTCCCGTATCATCCCGCCCTCACCCTCTCCCATAGAGTCCAAAAGACTGTTCTATACATCTGTGTCTCTTTTGCTGTCTCGTACACAGGGTTATTGTTACCATCTTTCTAAATTCCATATATATGCGTTAGTATACTGTATTGGTGTATTCCTTTCTGGCTTACTTCACTCTGTATAATAGGCTCCAGTTTCATCCACCTCATTAGAACTGATTCAGATGCATTCTTTTTAATGGCTGAGTAATATTCCATTGTGTACAGGTACCACAGGTTTCTTATCCATTCATCTGCTGATAGACATCTATGTTGCTTCCATGTCCTGGCTATTGTAAACAGTGCTGCAATGAACATTGGGGTACACGTGTCTCTTTCAATTCTGGTTTCCTTGGTTTATATGCCCAGCAGTGGGATTGCTGGGTCATATGGCAGTTCTATTTCCACTTTTTTAAGGAGTCTCCACACTATTCTCCATAGTGGCTGTACTAGTTTGCATTCCCACCAACAGTGTAAGAGGGTTCCCTTTTCTCCACACCTGCTCCAGCATTTATTGCTTGTAGACTTTTGGATAGCAGCCATTCTGATTGGCGTGAAATGGTACCTCATTGTGGTTTTGATTTGCATTTCTCTGATAATGAGTGATGTTGAGCATCTTTTCATGTGTTTGTTAGCCATCTGTATGTCTTCTTTGGAGAAATATCTGTTTAGTTCTTTGGCCTATTTTTTGATTGGGTCATTTATTTTTCTGGAATTGAGCTGCAGGAGTTGCTTGTATATTTTTGAGATTAATTCTTTGTCTGTTGCTTCGTTTGCTGTTATTTTCTCCCATTCTGAAGACTGTCTTTTCACCTTGCTTATAGTTTCCTTTGTTGTGCAGAAGCTGTTAATTTTAATTAGGTCTCCTTTCTTTATTTTTGCTTTTATTTCCAATATTCTGGGAGGTGGGTCATAGAGGATCCTGCTGTGGTTTATGTCGGAGAGTGTTTTGCCTATATTTTCCTCTAGGAGTTCTATAGTTTCTGGTCTTACGTTTATATCTTTAATCCATTTTGAGTTTATTCTTGTGTATGGTGTTAGAAAGTGTTCTAGTTTCATTCTTTTACAAGTGGTTGACCAGTTTTCTCAGCACCACTTGTTAAAGAGATTGTCTTTTCTCCATTGTATACTCTTGCCTCCTTTGTCAAAGATAAGGTGTCCATAGGTGCGTGGACTTATCTCTGGGCTTTCTATTTTGTTCCATTGATCTATATTTCTGTCTTTGTGCCAGTACCATACTGTCTTGATGACTGTGGCTTTGTAGTAGAGCCTGAAGTCAGGCAGGTTGATTCCTACAGTTCCATTCTTCTTTGTCAAGATTGCTTTGGCTATTCGTGGTTTTTTGTATTTCCATACAAATTGTGAAATTATTTGTGCTAGTTCTGTGAAAAATACCGTTGGTAGCTTGATAGGGATTGCATTGAATCTATAGATTGCTTTGGGTAGTATACTCATTTTCACTATAGTGATTCTTCCAATCCACGAACACGGTATATTTCTCCATCTATTTGTGTCCTCTTTAATTTCTTTCACCTGTGTTTTATAGTCCTCTATATATAGGTCTTTAGTTTCTTTAGGTAGGTATATTCCTAAGTATTTTATTCTTTTCATTGCAATGGTAAATGGAATTGTTTCCTTAATTTCTCTTTCTGTTTTCTCTTTGTTAGTGTATAGGAATGCAAGGGATTTCTGTGTGTTGATTTTATATCCTGCAACTTTACTATATTTATTGATTAGCTCTATTAATTTTCTGGTGGAGTCTTTAGGGTTTTCTATGTAGAGGATCATGTCATCTGCAAACAGTGAGAGTTTTACTTCTTTTCCAATCTGGATTCCTTTTATTTCTTTTTCTGCTCTGATTGCTGTGGCCAAAACTTTGAAAACTATGTTGAATAGTAGTGGTGAGAGTGGACACCCTTGTCTTGTTCCTGACTTTAAGGGAAATGCTTTCAATTTTTCACCACTGAGGATAATGTTTGCTATGGGTTTTTCATATATAGCTTTTATTATGTTGAGGTGTGTTCCTTCTATTCCTGCTTTCTGGAGGTTTTTTTTTTTTATCATAAATGGATGTTGAATTTTGTAAAAGCTTTCTTTGCATCTATTGAGATAATCATATGGCTTTTATCTTTCAATTTGTTAATATGGTGTATTACATTGATTGATTTGCAGATATTAAAGAATCTGTGCATCCCTGGGATAAAGACCACTTGGTCGTTTTTGTATGATTTTTTTAATATGTTGTTGGATTCTGTTTGCTAGAATTTTGTTAAGGATTTTTGCATCTATGTTCATCAGTGATATTGACCTGTAGTTTTCTTTTTTTGTGGCATCTTTATCAGGTTTTGGTATTAGGCTGATGGTGGCCTCATAGAATGAGTTTGGAAGTTTACCTTCCACTGCACTTTTCTGGAAGAGTTTGAGTAGGATAGGTGTTAGCTCTTCTCTGAATTTTTGGTAGAATTCAGCTGTGAAGCTGTCTGGTCTTAGGCTTTTGTTTGCTGGAAGATTTCTGATTACAGTTTCAGTTTCCGTGTTTGTGATGGGTCTCTTAAGATTTTCTATTTCTTCCGGGTTCAATTTTGGAAAGTTGTACTTTTCTAAGAATTTGTCCATTTCTTCCACGTTGTCCATTTTATTTGCATATAATTGCTGATAGTAGTCTCTTATGATCCTTTGTATTTCTGTGTTGTCTGTTGTGATTTCTCCATTTTCATTTCTAATTTTGTTAATTTGATTTTTCTCCGTTTGTTTCTTGATGAGTCTGGCTAATGGTTTGTCATTTTTATTTATCTTCTCAAAGAACTGGCATTTGGCTTTGTTGATTTTTGCTATGGTCTCTTTTGTTTCTTTTGCATTTATTTCTGCCCTATTTTTAAGATTTCGTTCCTTCTACTAACGCTGGGGTTCTTCACTTCTTCCTTTTCTAGTTGCTTTAGGTGTAGAGTTAGGTTATTTATTTGACTTTTTTCTTGTTTCTTGAGGTAAGCCTGTATTGCTATGAACCTTCCCCTTAGCACTGCTTTTACAGTATCCCATAGGTTTTGGGTTGTGTTTTTATTTTCATTCGTTTCAATGCATATTTTAATTTCTTTTTTTATTTCTTCTATGATTTGTTGGTTATTCAGCAGCGTGTTGTTCAGCCTCCATATGTTGGAATTTTAAATAGTTTTTCTCCTGTAATTGACATCTAATCTTACTGCATTGTGGTCAGAAAAGGTGCTTGGAATGATTTCAATTTTTTTGAATTTACCAAGGCTAGATTTATGGCCCAGGATGTGATCTATCCTGGAGAAGGTTCCATGTGTACTTGAGAAAAAGGTGAAATTATTGTTTTGGGATGAAATGTCCTATAGATATCAATTATGTCTAACTGGTCCATTATATCATTTAAAGTTTGTGTTTCCTTGTTAATTTTCTCTTTAGTTGATCTATCCATAGGTGTGAGTGGGGTATTAAATTCTCCCACTATTATTGTGTTATTGTTAATTTCCCCTTTCATACTTGTTAGCATTTGTCTTACATATTGTGGTGCTCCTATGTTGGGTGCATATATATTTATAATTGTTATATCTTCTTGGATTGATCCTTTGATCATTATGTAGCGTCTATCTTTCTCTTTTCATAGCCTTTGTTTTAAAGTCTATTTTATCTGATATGAGTATTGCTACTCCTGCTTTCTTTTGGTCTCTATTTGCATGGAAAATCTTTTTCTAGCCCTTCACTTCCAGTCTGTATGTGTCCCTTGTTTCGAGGTGGGTCTCTTGTAGACAACATTTATAGGGGTCTTGTTTTTGTATCCATTCAGCCAGTCTTTGTCTTTTGGTTGGGGCATTCAACCCATTTACATTTAAGGTAATTATTGATAAGTATGATCCTGTTGCCATTTACTTTATTGTTTGGGGTTCGAGTTTATATACCCTTTCTGTGTTTCCTGTCTAGAGAAGATCCTTTAGCATTTTCTGGAGAGCTGGTTTGGTGGTGCTGAATTCTCTCAGCTTTTGCTTGTCTGTAAAGCTTTTGATTTCTCCTTCATATTGAATGAGATCCTTGATGGGTACAGTAATCTGGGCTGTAGGTGATTTTCTTTCATCACTTTAAGTATGTCCTGCCATTCCCTCCTGGCCTGAAGAGTTTCTATTGAAAGATAAGCTGTTATCCTTATGGGAATCTCCTTGTGTGTTATTTGTTGTTTTTCCCTTGCTGCTTTTAATATTTGTTCTTTGTGTTTGATCTTTGTTAATTTGATTAATATGTGTCTTGGGGCGTTTCACCTTGGGTTTATCCTGTTTGGGACTCTCTGGGTTTCTTGGACTTGGGTGATTATTTCCTTCCCCATTTTAGGAAAGTTTTCAACTATTATCTCCTCAAGTATTTTCTCATGGTCTTTCTTTTTGTCTTCTTCTTCTGGGACTCCTATGATTCGAATGTTGGGGCATTTAACATTGTCCCAGAGGTCTCTGAGGTTGTCTTCATTTCTTTTAATTCTTTTTTCCTCTCTGTTTCATTTATTTCTACAATTCTATCTTCTACCTCACTTATCCTATATTCTGCCTCCATTATTCTACTGTAGGTTCCCTCCAGAGTGTTTTTGATCTAATTTGTTGCATTATTCATTATATATTGAGTCTTCTTTTATTTCTTCTAGGTCCTTGTTAAACCTTTTTTGCACCTTCTCCATCCTTGTCTCCAGGCTATTTATCTGTAACTCCAGTTTGTTTTCAAGATTTTGGATCATTTTCACTATCATTATTCAGAATTCTTTATCAGATAGATTCCCTATCTCTTCCTCTTTGGTTTGGTTTGGTGGGCATTTATCCTGTTCCTTTACCTGCTGGGTATTTCTCTGCCTTTTCATCTTGTTTATAATGCTGTGTTTGGAGTGGTCTTTCTGTATTCTGGCAGTTTGTGGAGTTATCTTTATTGTGGAGGTTCCTCACTGTGGGTGGGGTTGGACAGGTGGCTTGTCAAGGTTTCCTGGTTAGGAAAGCTTGTGTCGGTGTTCTGGTGGGTGGAGCTGGATTTCTTCTCTCTGGAGTGCAATGAAGTGTCCAGTAATGAGTTTTGAGATGTCAGTGGGTTTGGTGTGACTTTGGGCAGCCTGTATATTGAAGCTCAGGGCTATGTTCCTATGTTGCTGGAGAATTTGCATGGTATGTCTTGCTCTGGAACTTGTTGGCCCTTGGGTGGTGCTTGGTTTTAGTGTAGGTATGGAGGCATTTGATGAGTTCCTATCAGTTAATGTTCCCTGGATTCAGGAGTTCTCTGGTGTTCTCAGGATTTGGACTTAAGCCTCCTGCCTCTGGTTTTCAGTCTTATTCTTACAGTAGCCTCAAGACTTCTCCATCTCCTTTTGAAGACAATGGCCTGCCTTTCTGGGTGCCTGATGTCTTCTGCCAGCATTCAGAAGTTGTTTTTTGGAATTTGCTCAGTGTTCAAATGTTCTTTCGATGAATTTGGGGGGAGAAAGTGGTCTCCCTGTCTTATTCCTCTGCTATCTTCTGGTGTTTTTCTCTCTGACTTACTTTGCTCTGTATAATAGGCTCCAGTTTCATCCACCTCATTAGAACTGATTCAAATGCATTATTTTTAATAGCTAAGTAATATTCCATTGTGTGTATATATATACCACAGCTTTCTTATCCATTCATCTGCCAATGGACATCTAGGTTGCTTTCATGTCCTGGCTATTGTAAGCAGTGCTGTGATGAACATTGGGGTACACGTGTCTCTTTCAATTTTGGTTTCCTCTGTGTGTATGCCCAGCAGTGGGATTGCTGGGTCATATAGCAGTTCTGTTTCCAGTTTTTTAAGGAATCTCCACACTAATGGGACCTAATTAAACTTAAAATCTTTTGCACAATGAAGGAAACTATAAGCAAGGTTAAAAGGCAGCCTTCAGAATGGGAGAAAATAATAGCAAACGAAGCAACTGACAAAGAATTAATTTCAAAAATATATAAGCAACTCCTGCAGCTCAATTCCAGAAAAATAAGCGACCCAATCAAAAAATGGGCCAAAGAACTAAACAGACATTTCTCCAAAGAAGACATACAGATGCCACATGCTTCTAATTGGCAGTTGGATGGGGATGACAGAGCCTGTAGGCAAAGGAATCACCCTTTACTCCTAGAGAGCCCAGACACCTACTTACCTCAATAACAGGAATTATGATTATTATTACCAAGCATGTATTAAATGCCGTGACTACCAATGGTGGTGCTAAATGTTCTTTCTGTTATTTCATGTGATTTTCACTATAGCCATGTGGAGTGATTAGAAAGGTTTTTTTTGTGTTTTTTTTTTTTTAATGAGAAACTTGATATTCACAGAGGTTAAATGATTTCTATCCCTCACCTAATATTCTCAGTGGTTAATTGAGGGAACACATTTTAAAGTTTTGGTATTCCAGAATCAGAAGTGCCCCTGAAGGCATGTCCTTTTTCCTCATGAAAGGTTACTGAGCAAGTGCATACTTCTCTCTATGGTGGACTCTCCTTTTTCTGCCTGTAGCTAGAACTGTCTTCATTTTGTGCCTTTTTTACATTCACTGACAAATTTGCTTTTCCTTAACTATTACTTGTTCATCTCTGAGTTCTCATAGAAGTGTAAAAGGACAAGTTTACAGTCTAAAACTATTGATGCAGTTTACACAAATGGCTACTAAATTCCAGAAGCGCTCTGATTTAACCAGATAGTAATTATAGACTTAGCTATGCCCTGAGCCTAATCACAGTTGCTGAAACAGAACTTCCTACTGCATAAGCCTGATCAAAGATAATTAGAGACGAGCACAGGTGGTAAGTCTGTCGCCTGGGAGAAGAATTAGAGCTAGTTTCCACCATACAGTACCCAGAAAAATTTATACGCTGGCATGCTCCAGGCCAAACTCGCAAAGGCCCCAAGTCTCTTTCTTAGCATCAAGCTGCTGCTGTCTCTGCCTTACTTTTTAATTTTAGTTCTGCCATTATCTATGCAGTGGAGGGCAGCACTCCTCAGTGGGTTAGGGTGAGACAACAGGCAAAGACTGAGGGGTACCTGACACATTCTTCATCAGCTTGCTTGATTCTCCCCATGGCTGACTCAGTGCATCCAGCATTCTCCAGGATGTTTCTGGGTCCCTGGCCATGTTATTGATACAGAGGATGTATTGACGTGATTGTTCCACATGTGTTCCTGCTGGATTGTATTTACCCATGTAGGTATTAAGCTTTTAGATCTCTGCATCCATTTGGTAGCTCCAAATCCTAATAGATTTCCCATGGAATATGGACCTAACATGTAGTCTGATCTATGAAAAAAAAACTTTGCTGGAGGCATGAATCTAATACCAAATCTGTGAACTCTAGACCTACATGTGATTGGCATACAGAGACCTTAAAGTGATGCAAGACCAAGAATAACAAACCAATGCCCTTTCTAAAATTATACTATTACTTACAAACTGTGGAAAATTAACAAATGTGGGGCCAAGTCATTTAAACAAAGGGCAGCCTTGGAAAAGACTGTGGAACCAAAAATTCACAGTTCTGGAGCACACATCTGGTCCTCAACAATTGAAACATAGAGCACAGGTTTCTCTTCCTTCTGATTTCCCATTCATCCACTAGTGATGGTTTCATTTTTTGTTTTCCTCCATTGTAATGTATTAAATGAAAAGAATAGCCATATTTTAAACCTATCACTAAATACCAATTTTATGCTGATTTATACTGACATAAAGCCAGACAAAATGCAAAGACTAAAAGGGCCACTTCAAGTCTAATAATCACAATTACCTAGATATGGGAAAGTGTCTGAATTTACATCCTCATAAGAATTGAGACAACACAAATACTGGGGCTAAGTGTATGCATTTTAATTATGATCAATCAAAAGGAACATTAGGAGTCCAATTCAAGTGTTACTTTATACATAATAGAGAATACAAACATGCTTGGAAATGAATATGAGAGAAAAAATGTGCTAAAGTGAAGAATTGCAATTTGATACATGTACATCAATTACATTTATGTTGCAAAAAGCAATGTTCACCTAAAAAAATCTTATTTTTTTTTAGTTGCTTCTATTTCTAGATAAGATGGATACTTAATTGTTGAGAAGATTGACTATTTAAACATTGGATTTAATTACTATTTATGAAAATCCCATTGGTAACAATTTGATTATGCTTTTTGTGTATTTTATTCCCCAAGTTACAGCCCTTTTCCTACTTCTTTACATATATTTTAAGTTTTATTATTGGAATATTAATGCATGTGCAAAAGGAAAAAAAAAATCAGAGCAGGATTTCAAACAGATATTTACATCTCTGTTGGGGTCCTTTAATGGACCGGGACCTGGCGGTCCGGAGGCAACGATAAGAAAGTGAAAGAGAGAAAGAGGCTGATACTCCCTGGTTTACGCAGAAAACCAAAAAAGTCCTTGACACAGGACTTGCATCTCTCATGAAGGCACCAGGCGCCCTCTCGAGGGGGGTGAAGGCACAGGGTGCCTTCTCAAGAGAGTCTTAGAAGCCCAGGCAGGAGAGTGAGCAAGACGGGTCTCTGCACTCCAAGGAATCAGCTCAGAAGAGTGAGAGAGAGAGAGAGAAAGAAAGACAGACACAGGGACCCAAGCTCTTATGGAGCAAAGGTGCTTTAATTATTTTTCTGTGAGTATATATAGGCTGTGGTACAAGAAGTTTCTTACAACTATGATAAAGATCAGAAAACCAAGTGTATAGCAACTGTTACCAAGGGAACAAGGGATTAATAATGGTCACAAGGTCAGAAGACCATCCATATCTCAAGAAAGCAGATTGGGACTAAGCAGTTTTGTCATAAAGAGAATGTTTACTAAAGGAGATTCAAGCCTGTCTCACACAATGACCTTGGTTCCTGGGAGCAGCGTGCTGCTCTGCTTAAAAAGAAACAAAGGACTTGTGAGAAACACCACGTAGGAATCCTGTTAAACACTCCCCAACACATCTCCATGTTCATTACAGCATTATTGACAGTAGCCAAGAGGTGGAAGCAACCCAATGTCCATGGATGGATGAATGGATAAACCATATATGGTAATAGATGCAATGGAATATTATTCAGCCTTAAAAAGAAGGAAATCCTGTCACATGCTACAACATGGATGAACCCTGAGGATATTATGCCAAGTGAATCAAGCCAGTCATAAAAAAGACAAATATTATATGATTTCACTCATGAGAAAGGAAAAGTAGTCAAACTCATAGATAATGAAGTTAAAATGATAGTTTCCAAGGGCTGAGGGGAAGAGAAAATGGGTATGGAGTTTCAGTTTTACAAGATGGAAAGTTCTAGAGATCTGTTACACAATAAGGTGAATATACTTAACACTACTGAACAATATACTTTAAAGCGGGTAAGATGGCAAGTTTTATGTTATGTTTTTTTAACCACAATTTAAAATTTTTTAAAAGTTTAAAAATGAATACTAATACTAGAGTAGGGTGGGCCCCTAATCCAATATAACTGGTGTCCTTATGAGAAAATGGCCATGTGAAGACACAGGCACCAAGAATCTGTGTGAGGATGGAAGCAAACCAAAGAACACCAGGTTGCCAGGCAACCACCATCGGAAGCTAGGAAGAGGCAAGAAAGGATTCCTCTACAGGTTTCAGAAGGAACATGGCCCTGCCAGCATCTTGATTTTGGATTCCTAGCTTTTGGAACTGTGAAATAAATCTCTATTGTTTCAAGCTACCCAGTTGATGGTAGTTTGTTACAGAAGCTCTAGGAAATTAATACAAACAGGGATGATGTCTTTTTGTTCACTGCTGTATGTTCAGCATCTAACCCAGGGTCTGGAACATAGTAAGTGCTCAGTAAATATATTTGTTGAATTTAAAAAGCACATACAAAAGTAGAATAGCAGTGGTGTGCTCATAAGCATTTTAACATCCAACTCTTGGGGGAGGGAGCTGATGTGTGGCATGTACTGATTTTCATGATGGAAATACTTCCACCATGGCCAATTTCAAGATACCAGTGTGGTGTCAGAATTTCTGAAAATTAAAAAATAGGCTCCCCTGAGTAGGTCTTAGCCAGTTTCAGCACACCACTACTAGTATAATAGGCCCTCATTACCTGCTTCAACAATTATCAACTCATGGCCAATCTTGTTTCATTTCTACACTCACCCATTTCTCTCCGCTTATATAATTTCAAGGCAAATAATATTTTGATGAGTCAAATTTGACTAAAGAAAGTTCATCAGTGACATCTCATTATATGTCTCTAAAATATAAGGACACTTAAAATCACAATACTGTTATTGTACCTATGGTGTTATAGTTTCTTAATATAATCAAATATCAGATTAGTGTTCATATATCCAGTTGTCTCATAAGTACCCTTTTCTTGCATTGCTTGTTTGCCTCAGGATTTAAAAGAGGACCATACAGTGCGATTATTTCCTAGGTGTCTTCATTGACTTAATTTTTAGGTTTCCTCTTTATTTCTTAATTTATTGTTACTTATTTGTTGAAGAAACTGAATCCTTTGTTCTGAAGAGTTTCCCACTGTGTGATTTTGTTGATTTTTTTTTTATCGGAAAGCACCTAAGGTCTGGTTCTCTCTTTTAGAGTATTAGCCACCCACCACTTATGATCAATACCTAGATATATTAACTCACTGTGGGTTGCAAAATGATGACGTCCTGACATTCATTCTTCATTTATTAGCTGGAATATTTTTATAGAGAATACAAGTCCCTTCTATCTACTCTTTGGTTATGCTGAGCTCCAGTGTTTATGGGAAAAGCTGGATAAAATGCATGAATTCTTCCCTTTGTTTACCATTTTTCAAAATAATGAATTGGTTTACTAGCATCCTTCAACAATGACCAGTTGTTTTTTCTTTAACCTAATCATGAACCCCTGGATTTAAATATATTTGATGGATTTCAGTCTACTGCAGCTAATATTTTCACTGACTGTAATTATCCCATCTTTGTAGATTGAGACCATTCAATCTGACAAGATCTCAGTAATCTTTTTCTTTTTTTATATTCTTTTTTTCTTTTTTTTTAATTTAATTTTAGTTTTAAACTTTACAATATTGTATTGGTTCTGCCATATATTGAAATGAATCCGCCACAGGCATACATGTGTTCCCCATGTAGCTGCTTTTCAATGATCCTGGTAGTCTTAGATAGATGCCTTAGTGTCTAGTAGGACAAGTTGTTCCATTCTCAAGCTTCTAGACAGGATGTTAATGTCTTCTATCTTCTATCTTTTTACTTTGCTTATGTGTTTTTTTTTTTTTTTTTGACATGCAAGTTTTAAATGTTTCTATGTCATTAAATTTATCTTCCCTTTTTGCTTTTGGATTTTGAGTCGTAGGAGAGATTTCCTCATTCTTGGGTTATAGAGGAAATCACCAATATTTTCTGTACTGATAAATGTTTGCTTGCTTGCTTCATTTAAATTTCTGATTCAGTTGGAAGTTATCTTGTTTATGGCATGAAGAATAGATCCAATTTTATCTTTTTTCCTTATGGCTCTCTAGTTATCCCAATATAATTTATTAGTAAGCCCAGTAGTCATGTACAGATGTGAGAGTTAGACTACAGAGAAGGCTGAGCACTGAAGAACTGATGCTTTCGAATTGTGGTGCTGGAGAAGACTCTTGAGAGTCCCTTGGACTGCAAGGAGATTAAACTAATCAATCCTAAAGGAAATCAACCCTGAATATTCATTGGAAGGACTGATGCTGGAGCTGAAGCTCTAGTACTTTGGTCAGCTGATGCGAAGAGCAGACTCATTAGAAAAGACCCTGATGCTGGGAAAGATTGAAGGTAAAATGAGAAGGGGGCAACAAAGGATGAAATGGTTGGTTGGCATCACTGACTCAGTGGACATGAATTTGAGTAAATTCTGGGAGATAGTGGAGGGCAGAGGAGTCTGGCGTGCTGCATGGACACAAAGAGTGTCCATTAGGTCACAAAGAGTCAGACATAACTTGACAACTGAACAACAAAGCCCATGTTTTCCTCTCTGATTTGAAGATTTGCCACTTTTATTTTAAACTAAATTTGCATATGAAATTGGGTCTCTTTCTGGATTTTATATTCTGTTATTGGTCTGTCTTATCATTCTATTTTATTTATAGAGGCTTTATAGTATATTTTATTATCAGATGAGTCTAGTGGCTCCTCTCAGGAGCTCTTATTTTTCAGGTTTTTAAAATATTCTTACTTGTTTGTTCTTCCTGATTAACTTTGTAATTATTAATTACAGTTTTTAATAAAGTATGTTTAACCATCTTACAAGCAACCTAACGTTACTATTTTTTATTAGAAAAAGAAGCTAAAGTTATAACCCACTTTCAGCTAAGGGGGTGAGAAAGAATTTACTTTAAATAAATAATTTCAATTTTTACATTGCAATCTTCAATCTATTTAGAATTTATCCTGGTTTGTGGTGTGAGGAATGAATCCAATTTTATCTTCTGTTTGGAATATTGAAAGGCAAGGTAGGCTGTAGGAAAGAGGCTTCAAACAATTGCTGGAGATATGAGTCAATAGAATCATTGTGAAATTTCATTCACAGAAAACACAATTAGACCTACTACTGCTGTACCATCATTATACCACCGCTATTTATGCTCTGTACTCTACCCTCATTGGCAGGAAATACTGCTCAACAGGAAGCCCTATAATCTAGTCACTTCTGGAGGTCAAGCTGAATGTATATTACTAAGGCAGGGCATGTTGACCCAAAGACTCGTTGATAGTACTTTTACTGTGTGGTAATGCATTGGATGTGCATAGCTCTCACTTTCTGGAGATACTGATTAATAGTTATCCATTTGAATCTTTATTGGACAACTAAGACTACTTATATACGATAAGTGTTAATAAGCAGAATTGTACTAACAGAAATAGAACAGTTCTGGAGAACAGAGTCCTGGGGCACACACAGTCTTGACTTGGGAGGTTCCAGCTTCTATTAACATTTTGAGCAAAATCACTAGTCTTGCTGTAAAAGCAAAAAATATACATACATGCACACAAGTTGCCCCTTCCAACCAGCAGCATCAAGTGATAAAATGTATATCATGTTCCTTAATTTTCATCACCCTGGCCCTCACCTTTCTGTTAGATAAAGCATACCATCATCCCCAACTCTATACCAATATTGTGTTTAAGGCCCTCGCCAGAGAACTCCATCTTGAAATGACTCCTAGTCAGCTTGTGTCAAAGAATAGTTGAAGATATTTAAGAGCTAGCCACTAAAATGTTAAGCATACATTCCCTCATGTTCTCTAAATACAGTTAGATATAGTACCTGTGACCTGCTTTTGAGAGATAGTATTAAGAAATGGTCACATGAAGCAATTCTGTATCTTTCAGAGAATTATTTGTTGAAAATTATTGCAATACTCATTGTCTTTTAACTAAGAACGCTTAAGAAAACTGCCGTCTAGAATGTAGTACCAGGCAAAAGCTTGTTTCTATGAAAGAAGTGGAGTTGAGATACTAGGAGCTATACATTTTTTTTTTTTTTGACTTGATTTGGCTGGTCTTGGTCTCAGAGTACTCAGAAGAAAACTGGATGCTCAATTATGGTCATTATTTCACCCCTGGTTCCTAGTAAATTCTCTTTTCCTATCTCTCGAGTTTTAATATATGTAATTTATATCTTTATTTTCACCACCTGTGGCACATAAATCCTTACATTTATTTATTTTTACTCTACATTATATAAAATTCTTTAGAAGCAAGTAGGCTATAAATGGGGCTTCCCAGGTGGCGCAGTTGTAAAAAGTCCACCTGCCAATAATGCAAGAGACTGGAGAGATGTGGGTTCGATCCCTGGGTTGGGAAAATCCCTGAGGAAATGGCAACTCACTCCAGTAATCTTGCCTGGGAAAGCATGGACAGAGGAGCCTGGTGGGCTACAGTTCATGGGGTCAAAAAGAGTCGGATATGACTGAGCACACACAGCATACAAGGCTATAAATAGGAAATAAATAAATGTAAAATAAACAAATGTAAAATAAACAGTCCAGACCTCTTCTAGTGTGACATGAGATTTGAAAGAAAGTGAAAGTCCCTCAGTCGTGTCTGACTCTTTGCGACCCTGTGGACTATACAGTTCATGGAATTCTCCAGGCCAGAATACTGGAGTGGTTAGCCATTCCCTTCTCCAGGGGATCTTTCCAACCCAGGGATCAAACCCAGGTCTGCTGCATTCCAGGCAGATTCTTTACCACCTGAGCCACTAGCGAACCAATTATCACATGTATTTGGTACTTGGCTGGACTGCTACTCTTATTAAACTCTTGACTTGGGCATCGCAATCTGCAGAAGGATATTTTTATGCTTACTCAATTTATAGGCTTCTAAATCTAGAATGGAGCAAAGACTTTTCCTGTTTTTGGTGGGGGGGATGGAGTGGGATGGTAGATTGTTATTGCATCTTTAAAGTTGGTCTCTTTCATGATCAATTTACCTTCAGTTATAGAAAATTTGTATGATGCAAGAAGACCGAGATAGTGTCAGAGGGAATTGCTGAGTGTTCATATAAGCAGCTTGCATCATGTACCATTCTAATGTGGCAAAGAGTTAGTATTGCAACAGGTGATTTTAAGCATCAAGAAAAAGATAGGAAAGGTGTGAGGGGGGTGAGAGCAAGAACACTGGCAGTAATAGTTAGCAGGTGGGAACAGATTAAGAGGAGAATTGAAGGCCCTAGGCATGGTGCATGGCAGAGTGACCCAGGTGTGAGAATACATGCACTGAAGTAAGCAAGTAAAATAACAAAAGAGCATTAATAAACCCTATTCACATAGAGTACTCCCACCTTTCATATTCCAGCTCCAAACAACCTCCTCCTGAGTTAAGCATCTCCTCCTCTCTTTCCACAGGCATTTAGAAATAATCTCTTCTTTGTCTGACATTGTGTAGTACATCATTCATACTGATTTTATGGCTCTTAGCACTTTTTACTGTGTTTGTGGGTTTCTGTCCTTCCCTCCTTGAGGGAAATTTGTTCATCTTTACTTCTTAGATGCCTGGCTATGCTCCTCGGCTGTATATAGAGTCGTTAGCAGTTTGTTGAATAATGAATGTCATGATGAGTAACAGTGCAGACTGAATCCATACTGTCTGTTCAGTGTTGATTGTTGTCTTAAACACTAATGGCCCTGACTGTTGGCCTATAAAAAAGTTGGATGCTTTGAAACCACAGCTCTCTCATTTAAATTGAACTTCATGGAGCCCCTTTGGTGTAGTTAAAGATCTCTTGATGCTTTGAAAGCGGTAACCCTTGTGTGTTGGTGAGCATCAGGCTTTGGGGAAGGAATATAGCTTTCCAGGCCAATGTCCCACATTTTAACCAACTGGTATGCCAAGGACAGACTGAAATGCCTTTCTCCCCACCTTCATGATGACCTCACTTCAGAAGAGGTGACAACTTTTGTGTTGATCATAACTTTTCTAAAAACTCTGTTGAGTGAAAGCCTCCTGTCAGACTTTTCTTACAATGGGACCAAGTAACTTGGTCTTCCTGATTGTCACTCTCCACTTTTGCCATGAACTCTGGCTGTCTCTATGTGGCCACTCTGGTGGCCGTGGATGAGCCTAGTCCACATTTCTTTCTCCTTTGGTGGAAGACAACCACCTTCTTTTTAATCCCCAGTGGTGCTTCACTGGAAAGGTACAAAAGTGGAGGGTCTTATGAAAGGGGCTTCCTCAAGAGGTGAGTGGTTGTCTCCTCACATGACATTCTTCCCCAGAGTCACTGTTTCAAAAACAATAATGTTTTTGTTTTTATCATAGTATTTCCGGAGATCTTCAAAACCCCTTTTTCTCATACTGGGCTAGCCATCGGGACCTAAATGAAACTGACCCAGTCATATGTGTTACTGGCCTCTCCCTCAGCAGAACTTTATGCCCCTAGTCCCTCAAGCATTCAGGCTGTTTCTTTTGGCTTACCAAGATATGCTTGCAGGATAGGCTCTTGTATAAGTTATTTCTTATTTGCATTAAGGTATCAAACGTCATCTTTTTTCAGAATTATTTTCATACTGTCATCTCCATTTGTTTAGTAAAATAGCATCCCACTCCCTGCTTTTATTATCTTTTTATTCAAATTCACATGTGAAGAAATAATTAGGGTAGAAATTGGGAGGTAGGTGGTAATTCTCTGGGTATCTTTGACATGTTAATTTGGCCATTTCATATTCCATCTAAATGCCCTGTTAAGATCTCGAATAGGAGCCAGATTTCCTGAACCTCAGGATAATGTCCTATATACCTCATAAAGTACTGAGTAAAAATGCAAGTTTTGGGGTATGCCTGCCCCCTCTGGAATGTCCTTATAATTTAATTGATCACTGTAAGCTGGACACTCATTCAAGATAAGCAGATGCTGCCATGTCACTGAAGAAGGGATTAAGCCTCTGCTGACATCTTGATTTTAAGACTTCTGACCTCGAGAAGTATAAGATAATAAATGTGCAGTATTTTAAGCCACTGTTTGTGATGATTTGTTACAGAAACCAAAGAAAATTAATACAGATCTCATGCTTTTGACTACTTGGCCTTGGTGTCTTGGTGGTGGTGCAGTCACTTCAGTCATGTCCAACTCTTTGCAACCCCATTGACCATAGCCTGCCAGGCTCCTTAGTCCACGGTGTCTTAGTGAAAGTGAAAGTTGCTCAGTCCTGTCCAACTCTTTGCGACCCCATGGACTATACAGTCCATGGGATTCTTAGACATCTACAAAAGGATGGCATACCAGTCCATCCTAAGGGAAAAAAAAAAAGCCTTTCAGTGGTTCCAAACCTAACCAGTAAGTATATATGTGTAGCTCAGACTTACCAGTGGGAGACACTTAGTTTTGTTTTCACCTTGAATTGTGATCAAAAGCTCTTAGATCATCTTTAGAAAGTGTAAGAGAGAGATTGACTTTACCCAAAACTGATTCTTTGAAAATAGTAGTTACTGTGGTATCTGGTCTCCATCCACTAGATGTCAGGAGAGACAATGCCAAGGCTCCTACTGACTGCTTCAACTTTCTACTAGGGTAGCGTTCCTGATTGGAGATGGCAGTGGCACCCAACTCCAGTACTCTTGCCTGGCAAATCCCATGGGTGGAGGAGCCTGGTAGGCTGCAGTCTATGGGGTTGCTAGGAGTCGGACACGACTGAGCGACTTCACTTTCACTTTTCACTTTCATGCATTGGAGAAGGAACTGGCAACCCACTCCAGTGCTCTTGCCTGCAGAATCCCAGGGACGGAGGAGCCTGGTGGACTGCCATCTTTGGGGTCACACAGAGTCGGACATGACTGAAGTGACTTAGCAGCAGCAGCAGCAGCAGCAGCAGGGTTCCTGATGAAGCTGAAAAGCAAACAGTTGCAGAAATTATGTAGTAATGGACATGTAAAATTCAGACAGGATACAATAATACTCTAAAAATTTTTTTGGAATATGTACAGCAAAATATACTAGTCTGTGTTCTCATGATGCCAAATGAAATATTGCCAGCTCTTTTAAAGAGTTTGTGGTAGCCCACAGAGGATTTCCTGGGCATTTCCCACTGGCCTGAGGCTTAACCTGTACTTTTTGCCCTTTCAAACAGCACTTTACCTAGAAAGCTTCTTAGCAGCTTAGCACAAGGGAATCTTATTTGTTGGTTTTGTGTAAAGTAGATCATTTCGTGGCTCTGAGTGTTCATGCAAGGGAAGGCATTATGTTTTTAGGAACACTTGATTTTCTTTTTCAGAAGATTTAAGCAATTTGTTCTAGATCCTGTCTGCTCTCTGTTTTCAAACTGACCAACTTGGTTCTGACTGACTACAATTTTCTCTTTAAGTTCCACTTGTTTTGATTCGCTCCTGGGTCAGACAGGGTAGGTATAGTAAGAAAAGGTTAGACACAAATAAAGATCAAAAATAACAAAGGTTAAAGGCACTAATGTCAGATGATTTATCAGCATGGCAACTGGGGTCAAGAAAGCAGAAACAGAAACACCAAAAAAAACACAAAAAGTACAGCACTTCTTGCTGATTGTGAGTGTGTGTATGTGTGTTTGTGTGTGTGTGCATGCACATGGGTTGGGTGGATTCCTAGGGTAAAAAACAAATCACAGATTTGTTCATGGGATACCTGATCACAAATCACCCAAGAACTGCCTGCTGGTTATAGAAACAGCCTGGATCAATAAATTGGACCAGAGCTCCTAAGCAAGTTATGTCTATTCTAAATACAGTGGAAAGCTGACCTTTTTATTAATAAGTTCTGTTATTCCACCTCAGTGTCCCTAGAATCATGTAGTCTTTTCAGATCCTGGTGGCTCAGACAGTAAAGAATCTACCTGCAGTGCAGAAACTACAGGAGACCCAGGTTGGATCCCTGGGTTGGGAAGATCCCCTGAAGAAGGAAATGACAACCCACTCCAGTATTCTTGCCTGAAGAACTCCATGTGCAGAGGAGCCTGGTGGGCTACAGTCCATGGGGTCGTAAAGAGTGGAACACAACTGAGGGTCTATCACTTTCACTTTCTTTCACCATACTTTTTAGGCCTTCTAATGACATAGTATAGTTTTTTAAGCTTTCTTTCTATTCATGAATCTTGCTGAATATGTCTTACTTTGTATCTGTAAAACTTTCTGGATTTTCTTTCTTCTTAACTTATGCATGCTCTCAGATCATCATTGTTTTATTATTATTATTTTTTAATTTTTTACTTTACAATATTGTATTGGTTTTGCCATACATCAACATGCATCCGCCACGGGTGTGCACGTGTTCCCCATCCTGAACCCCCCTCCCACCTCCCTCACCATTGTTTAACTGTCTTGAGTCATCTATGATAGCTTAACATTCTCTTCTTATATTTTCCCTATATTCAGCATCAGTATGCTGAAGCTTTACATTCACCCAAAGCTTGTTGAGAGAGGGATATTTTGAGCTATTATTCCCCTATATCTACATTGTTAGTGCTCTTTTAACTTTTATTCATTGTAAAGTAATTAATTTTTGAATAAGTAATACAGGCATATGGTGAAAACTCAAACACTAAAAAGACATAAATATGTTTTGGGAAAAAAAAAAACCTAAAAAAGTGAAAAGTTTCCCTCCCATCATAACCCCAGCCATTCCATACCCTTCCCCAGAAGCAATAACTACTACCAGTTTCTTGTTTATTCTCCAAAGGTATTCTAAGCATTTATACAATATACACAAATAACATACTTTACATATTCTTCTACACCCAACATTTTTCATTTAACATTATTTTAGAGGTAGTTAATATCACTGCATGTAGAAATGCTTGATTCACCGTTTGAATTAACCATAATTTATTGATGAACATCTAGGTGGTTTCTAATCTTCTGTTATTATAGTATTAGTCATTCAGTTGTGTCCAGCTCTTCTGCGACCCCTTGCACTGTGGCCTGCCCAGGCTCCTCTGTCCATGGAATTCTACAGGCAAGAATACTGGAGTTGGCTGCCATTCCCTTCTCTAGGGGATCTTCCTGACCCAAGGATCGAACCTGGGTTTCCCATGTTGCTGGCAGATTCTTTACCATCTGAGCCACCAGGGAAGCCCCTTGCTATTATAAACATTGCTCTGATATGTATCTTTGTAGTCTTTCTTTTTTAATTTATCTTTTAATTGAAGGATAATTGCTTTACAGAATTTTGTTGTTTTCTGTCAAAGTTCAACATGAATCAGCCATAGGTATACATATATCCCCTCCCTTTTGAACCTCCCTCCCATCTCCCTCCCCATTCCACTCCTCTATGTTGATAGAGAGCCCCTGTTTGAGTTTCCTGAGCCATACAGCAAATTCCTGTTGGCTATTTTACATATAGTAATGTAAGTTTCCATGTTACTCTTGCCATAGATCTCACCCTCTCCTCCCCTCTCCCCATGTCCATAAGTCTATTCTCCAAGTCTGTTTCTCCATGCTGTCCTGCAAATAAGTTCTTCAGTACCATTCTTATAGATCCCATATATATATGTGTTAGAATACAATATTTATCTTTCTCTTTCTGACTCACTTCACTCTGTATGATAGCTTCTAGGTTCATCCACCTCATCAGAAATGACTCAAATGCGTTCCTTTTTATGGCTGAGTAAATATTCCATTGTGTATATGTACCACAGCTGCTTTAACCTTTCATCTGTTGATGGATATCTAGATTGCTTCCATGTTGTAGCTATTGTAAAGAGTGCTGCAATGAAAAATGGTATACATGTGTCTTTTTCAATATTGGTTTCCTCAGGGTATATGCCTAGGAGTGGGATTGCTGGGTCATATGGTGGTTTTATTCCTAGGTTTTTAAGGAATCTCCATACTGTCTTCCATAGTGGCTGTATCAATTTATATTCCCACAAACAGTGTAAGAGGGGTCCCTTTTCTCCACACCCTCTCCAGAATTTATTGTTTGTAGACTTTTTGATGATGGCCATTCTGACCTGTGTGAGGTGATAACTCATTGTAGTTTTGATTTGCATTTCTCTAATAATGAGTGGTGTTGAGCATCTTTTCATGTGTTTGTTAGCCATTTATATGTCTTTTTTGGAGAAATGTCTATTTAGGTCTTTTCCAAAAGACTTTTTGATTGGGTTGTTTGTTTTTCTGGCATTGAGTTGTACAAGCTGCTTGTATATTTTGGAAATTAATCCTTTGTCAGTTGTTTCATTTGCTATTGTTTTCTCCCATTCTGAGGATTGTCTTTTCACCTTGCTTATAGTTTCCTTTGCTGTGTAAAAGCTTTTAGGTTTAATCAGGTCCCACTTGTTTACTTTTGTTTTTATTTCCGTTACTCTAGGAGATGGGTCATAGAGGATCTTGCTTTGATTTATGTCATCGAGTATGTTTTCCTCTAAGAGTTTTATGGTTTCTGGTCTTACATTTAGGTCTTTAATCCATTTTGAGTTTATCTTTGTGTATGGTGTTAGGAAGTGTTCTAATTTCATTCTTTTACATGTAGCTGTCCAGTTTTCCCAGCACCATTTATTGAAGAGGCTGTCTTTCTCCATTGTATATTTTTGCCTCCTTTGTCAAAAATAAGGTACCCATAGGTGCATGGATTATTTCTGGGCTTTTTATCTTATTCCATTGGTCTATATTTCTGTTTTTGTGCCAGTATCATACTGTCTTGATGACTGTAGCTTTGTAGTACAATCTGAAGTCAGGAAGGTTGATTCCTCTGGCTCCATTCTTCTTTCTCAAGACTGCTTTGGCTATTCAGTGTCTTTTGTGTTTCCATCTGAGTTGTGAAACTTTTTGTTTTAGTTCTGTGAAAAATGTCATTGGTAATTTGCTAGGGATCACACTGAATGTAGACTGAGTTTGGTAGTATAGTCATTTTCACAATATTGATTATTCCTACCCAGCAACATGGAATATCTCTCCATCTGTTTATGTCGTCTTTGATTTCTGTCATTAGCGTCTTATAATTTTCTGTGTCTTTTGTCTCCTTAGGTAAGTTTATTCATAGATATTTAATTCTTTTTGTTTCAATGGTGAATGGGATTGATTGTGTAATTTCTCTTTCTGATTATTCATTGTTAATGTATAGAAATGCAAGTGATTTCTGTCTATTGATTTTGTATCCTGCAACTTTGCTAAATTCACTGATTAGCTCTAGTAATTTTCTGATAGTATCTTTAGGGTTTTCTATGTACAGTATTATGTCATCTGCAAACAGTGAGAGCTTTACTTCTTTTCCAATATGGATTCCTTTTATTTCTTTTTCTTCTCTGATTGCTATAGCTAGGACTTACAAAACTATGTTGAATAATAGTGGTGAAAGTGGACACCCTTGTCTTGTTCCTGATCTTAGGGGGAATGCTTTCAGTTTTTCACCATTGAGAATAATGTTTGCTGTAGGCTTATCATATATGGCCTTTACTATGTTGAGGTAGGTTCCTTCTATGCCCATTTTTTGAAGAGTTTTAATCATAAATGGGTGCTGAATTTTGTCAAAGGCTTTTTCTTCATCTATTGAGTTATCATTTGATTTTTTTCTTTCAATTTGTTAATACAGTGTATCACATTGATTTATTTGCATATACTGAAGAATACTTGTATTCCTGGAATAAACCCAACTTGATCATGGTGTATGAGCTTTTTGATGTGTTGCCGAATTCTGTTTCCTAAAATTGTGTTGAGGATTTTTGCATCTATGTTCATCAGTGTTATTGGCCTGTAGTTTTATTTATTTGTGTTGTCTTTGTCTGGTTTTGGTATCAGGGTGATGGTGGCCTTGCAGAATGAGTTTGGAAGTGTTCCTTCCTCTGCAATTTTTTGAAAGAGCTTTATAAGGATAGGTATTAACTCTTCTCTAAATGTTTGATAGAATTCTCCTGTGAAGCCATCTGGTCCTGGGCTTTTGTTTTATGGGAGATTTTTGATCACAGCTTCGATTTCAGTGCTTGTGATTGGGTTGTTCATAATTTCTATTTCCTCTTGGTTCAGTCTTGGAAGATTGAAGTTTTCTAAGAATCTGTCCATTTCTTCCAGATTATCCATTTTATTGCCATATAGTTTTTCATAATAGTCTCTTATAATCCTTTGTATTTCTGCATTGTCTATTGTAACCTCTCCTTTTTCATTTCTAATTTTGTTGATTTGATTCTTCTCTTTTTTTCTTGATGAGTCTGGAAAAAGGTTTGTCAATTCTTCTCAAAGAACCAGCTTTTAGTTTTATTAATCTTTACTATTGTTTCTTTCATTTCTTTTTCTTTTATTTCTGCTCAGATCTTTATGATTTCTTTCCTTCTACTAATTTTGGGGTTTTTTTTTTTGTTCTTCTTTTTCCAGCTGTTTTAGGTGTAAAGTTATGTTGTCTATTTGATGTTTTTCTTATTTCTTGAGGTAGGATTGTATTGCTATAAACTTCCTTTTTAGGACTGCTTTTGCTGCACCCCATAGGTTTTGAGTTGTAGTGTTTTCATTGTCATTTGTTTCTAGAAATTTTTTGATTTCCCTTTTGATTTCTTCAGTAACCTGTTGGTTATTTAGAAACGTGTTGTTTAATCTCTGTGTGTTTGTGTTTCTTACAGTTTTTTTCTTGTAATTGATATCTAGTCTCATAGCGGTGTGGTTGGAGAAGATGCTTGATATGATTTCAGTTTTCTTAAATTTACTGAGGTTTGATTTGTGAGCCAAGATGTGGTCTATCCTGGAGAATGGTCCATGTGCACTTGAGAAGAAGGTGAATTCTTCTGCATTTGTATGGAATGTCCTGAAGATATCAATGAGATCCATCTCATTTAATGTATCACTTAAGACTTGTGTTTCCTTATTAATATTCTGTTTTGATGATCTGTCCATTGGTGTGAGTAGGGTGTTAAAGTCTCCTACTATTATTGTGTTACTGTCAATTTCTCCTTTTATGTTTGTTGGTGTTTGTTTTATGTATTGAGGTGTTCCTATGTTGTGTGCATAAATATTTACAATTGTTATTTCTTCCTGTTGGATTGACCCCTGGATCATTATGTAGTGTCCTTACTTATCTCTTGTAATATAAGGTCTACTTTGATAATGAGGATTGCTACTGCCACTTTCTTTTGGTTTCCATTTGCCTGGAATATATTTTTCCATCCTCTCACTTTCAGTCTATATGTGTCTTTAGGCCTGAAGTGGGTTTCTTGTAGACAGCATATATATGGGTCTTGTTTTTGTATCCATTCAGCCAGTCTGTGTCTTTTGGTTGGAGCATTTAATCCAACATTTAAAGTAATTATTGATATATATGTTCCTATTGCCATTTTCTTTATTGTTTGGGGTTGATTTTGTAGATATTTTTTCTTCTCTTGTATTTCTTGACTGTATAAGTCCGTTTAACATTTGTTGAAAAGCTGGTTTGGTGGTACTGAATTCTCTTAACTTTTGCTTGTCTGAAAAGCTGTTTATTTCTCCATCAATTTTGAATGAGATCCTTGCCGGGTACAGTAATCTTGGTTGTAGATTTTTCCCTTTCAGTATTTTAAATATACCCTGCCATTCCCTTCTGGCCTGCAGAGTTTCTGCTGAAAGATCAGCTGTTAAGCATGTGGGGTTTCCCTTTTATGTTACTTTTTGCTTCTCCCTTGCTGCTTTTAGTATTCTTTGTGTTTAGTCTTTGTTAGTTTGATTAGTATGTGTCTTGGCGTGTTTCTCCTTGGGTTTATCCTGTTTGGGACTCTTGGTGCCTCTTGGACTTGATTGACTATTTCCTTTTCCATGTTGGGAAAATTTTCAACTATAATCTCTTCTAACATTTTCTTATACCCTTTCTTTTTCTCTTCTTCTTCTGGGACCCCTATAATTTGAATGTTGGTGCATTTGATATTGTCCCAGAGGTCTCTGAGACTATCCTCAGTTCTTTTCATTCTTTTTACTTTATTCTTCTCTTCATAAGTTATTTCCACCATTTTATCTTCCAACTCACTGGTTCATTCTTCTGCTTCAGATATTCTGCTATTGATTCCTTATAGAGTATTTTTAATTTCAGTATTGTGTTGTTTGTCTCTGTATGTTTATTTTTTAATTCTTCTAGGTCTTTGTTAATTGATTCTTGCATTTTCTCCATTTTGTTTTCAAGGTTTTTGATCATCTTTACTATCATTATTCTGAATTCTTTTTCAGGTAGTTTGCCTATTTCCTCTTCATTTATTTGGGCTTCTGTGTTTCTTCATTTGCATAACATTTCTCTGCCTTTTCATTATTTTTTAAACTTATTGTGTTTGAGGTCTCCTTTTCCCAGGCTTCAAGGTTGAATTCTTTCTTCCTTTTGGTTTCCACCCTCCTAAGTTTGGTCCAGTAGTTTGTGTAAGCTTTGTATAGGGTGAAATTTGTGCTGAGTTTTTGTTTGTTTGTTTTTCCTCTGATGAAGGCTGAGTGGGGTGGTAATCCTGTCTGCTGATGATTGGGTTTGTATTTTTGTTTTGTTTGTTTTTTAGATGAGGTGTCCTTCACAGGGTGCTGCTGGTGGTTGGGTGATGGTTTCCTTTGTGTGAGTTCTCACTATTTGATACGCCGTAGGGTAGTTCTCTCATAGTCTAGGGTCTTGGAGTCAGTGCTCCCACTCTAAAGGCTCAGGGCTTGATCTCCAGATCAAATTCAGGAAAGTTGTGATGCTCACTGTTCTTTCAGGAGTCCATATTTATGAAGAACCAATTTATGAAGAGGAACTGTGGGAGAGTCTATCAGTAGCCACTATGTCTTGGGTGCTCTGGATGACCCACAGTCTGGGACCCTCCACTCAGCAGTCTGATGTGGCTGGAGTGTCAGAGACCCACAGGCCGGGTGCTGGCTCCAGAGACTGTAGTCTTTTTGGCACATGTGGGAATATATCTGTGGCATAAATCCCAAGAAAGGGAATTTCTGGGTCAAAAGGTAGGTACACTTTTAATTTTGACAGAAATTGCCAAATTGTTTCCATTGTGATAAAAATATGAAGCCCATAAGCAGTATATGGGAATGCCTATTCCCTCACACTCTTGCAAAAGATTGTATTATCAAAACTTTTTATCTTTCTTTATCTGATATATATCATAGATCTATATGTTCTAGATTTAGTTTGCATTTCCTTCATGTATGAGATTGAACATATTTCATATGTTCAAGAGAAATTTGTGTTATGTCTATTGCTCGGTTGAAATGGATAATGATCAAGGTTGTTGACTTAAGTCTTATTAATTTGCAGGAGCACTTTATGTATTAAGAAAAGTAGCACTTTTTTGCTTTTTGTTCCTATTTTTTCAGTTTGTCTTTTGATTTCCTGTTAATGATTTTGTGTGTGTGATGCAGTGTTTTTAGATTATATAAACTAATCAATCTTTCCTTTTATGGCTTCTGAGTTATATGGCATCTTATCTTTCCCTCACTGAAATTATTAAAACTTTCACTCATACTTTCTTTTAGTATTTTTATGGTCCTATAATTTGAGATTTAAAATTTTAATTCATTTGGTATAAGGAATGACATAGTGATTTAATTTTCCAAATATACTTTTTAACCTTAATTTCCCCCAATTATAAAGAAATTGACAGATAAAGGAAAGAAAAAAGAAAAATCACCTATCATTCTATTTCCTAGAGATAATTACTGTTGACCTATTATATTTCCTTTTTCTTTTTTTCTATGTATATGTAGAAATGCAGTTTTTTCTTGTGAAAATCAGGATCATATAGTTCATATAGTTCAATATCTTGTTCTTTTTTCAACTCAATATCACATAGTTCATATAGTTCAATATCTTGCTCTTTTTTCAACTCAATATCATATCATGAGAAATTTGCCATGTCAAATATGCCTACTCTTTTTTTAAATTTTAATTGGAGGCTAATTACTTTACAATATTGTGGTGGTTTTTGCCATACATTCACATGAATCAGCCATGGGTGTACATATATTCCCCATCTTGACCCTCCCACCCACCTCCCTCCCCATCCCATCCCTCAGGGTCATCCCAGTGCACCAGCCCTGAGTGCCCTGTCTCATGCATCGAACCTGGACTGGCAATCTATTTCACACATGATAATACACATGTTTAATGCTATTCTCTCAAATCATCTCACCTTTGCCTTCTCCCAGAGTCCAAAAGTCTGTTGTTTAAAATATGCTTACTCTTGAAATATGAGTACTTTTGTTCTCTGTCTGAGTCTGTCCCATCTACATCTATTTTGAGGCTTAGATTAAAAACTCTGGAGTAATAGAAACCATTTCTGTACAAATGGAAGTCTCATTTTTTGATGGACATCTAGGAAATGCTCATTGATAATATCATGCTTTTCCTTTCATTATTTTAATTCTTGATTAGAAGTTAGGTGCAAGCATATTTAATATGGGACCAACTTCTATTTTCTATATAATGCTCCAAAAATGAATAACAGAGCTATATGTCCACTATTCAATAATATTTCAATATAACTATTCAATAATATTTTGATACTGAACCACACCAAATCTTTATTTTCTGTGAACAATTTACTGTTAGGTATGTATCACTTAATGGGGTAATCATCTAATAATTGCTTTAACCAACAATACAAAGGGAACAGAGTGGGAAGAGATTTGATTTCTGGTGGGTAATAAAAGTCTTTGTGGAACAACTGATATTTATAGGGCTGGATGGAATTTGATAGATAGAGATAGAGGCAGGAAGGGCAAGACATTTCTGGCAAAGAGGATAAAATGTGCTAAAATCTAGAAGTGGTAAGCTACCAGGTATGTTCATTGAATTGTCAGTCCAGTTTGGTTGGGGTGTGGGTTACATGAATAAAAATAGCGGGCGATTAGGTTTAAAAATTAACCACACAAATGCAAAGCTTAATGAAGGTTTTGAAAGACAGACTGAAGAGTTGCTACTTCTCTAGGCATTAGGATGATGAAAGGTTTTTGACTTTTTATTATGAAAAATGTTAAACATATACAGTAAATAGAACTATTGCTGATTCTTTATGTGGCCGTCAGCCTACTGTAGCAGTTGTAATCTTATAACCACTCTTGTTTCATCTACATGTCCCATTTTCACCATATAATTTTGAAAGAAATCCCAGATGTCCTATCCTTTTATATACAAATATTTCAGTATATATCTCTAAAATATAAGGATTTTTTTTAAAAAAACATAATCATGATATCAAAATATAACCACACCTAAGAGAACTGATGATACATATTTCCTTAGAATGACTGAAGAAAGGCATGCCATCACCAGTGCAGTGCTCAACCCAGAAAAAAATCATGGTTGCTCCCCCAAGTATAAAATATTGTGTTATTTAATTGAATGAACTCGATGTTGTATAGAGAGTTACCTAAATGCAGATAACAGAAATGAACCATTTTTTATGAGTGGTGAATGTGATAAGTCACTTCACTGACACAGAGTCATTTAAAGATTTTTTTTAAAAACATGCAATTACATCAGAAGCAGAGCTTGGAAACGATGCTTCTCAGAAGGGAAAAGGCATCATCAATTTCCATTAAAATCAAACTGACAAAATAATTTCCTCAACTTTTAAAGTCTTTCATAGAAATAACAGAGCTTTATTTCTTTCAGTCTTTGGTACCTTTGCTTGAACTGCCCAAGAAAGAGTGATTTTTTTTTTTTTAAAGACTAAGGTTAAAGAGACATAATTAAAAGAAAAGAAAAAATTAAATAGTTCAGCGTCCCAATAAATTGTGTCCTCCTAAGGAAACTACATTATATTAGAATAGATTATTATTTGGGGGTTCATTGGGAAAGTGCTGCTATCATGGTGGAAATGCAATTACATTGTGTTGTATGTTGATGAAGAGAAGGCCATTGAAGCCCAAAAGCCTCCTTATTCCCCTGTGTGCCTTTATCCCTGTGACATGAGCCACCTGGAGCCCTGTTTGTTCAGTTGCCCATCTGATAGAATCTCCTCATTTCCTGTGTGGTGGAAAATTCTTTTATTCGGCAAGTGATTGAATCCTTCTTTGGAATGGAAATCACTGATGTGTTTGAGACAATGTATTTGGCACAAAGCACAGATGAGTTCTTATATTCCTTTTTCTAGCAGACCTTGCCCAAAGCCTGCTGTGTTTTTTTTTTTTTTTTTTTTTTTTAAGACAACAGAAGTGCTAAATGGGTTAGGTAGAGCGGAGATTGCTTTAGAATGTAAATGGTTTCTTTATTTTAACTTTATTTTCTGAAGACTTATTCTTCTCTAATGGGAGAAAGATGGGAGAGAGGGGAAAAAAAGCATCTCTTAGAACAGCTCAGTTTAAGATGTGATTCAGCCCTTCTGTGAGGTCACAAAGCCATTCAAATCTAAGGGGACAGTTGCACATTATAGCGTGATGCTGGTGCTTGTGCTAAATGACTTTGCATTCAAGATGGTTAAAAGTGGGATATGTGCACTGTAAGAAAATTTGCCCTTTCTTTGAAATATAGTAATCCCAATGAGAAATAGAGACTTCTGAGTGTAGGAGGCTGAACTCAGCATATATTTTATCTTTCCTCATTTTCTTGTTCTAACAGGCCTTGCTTTTGCTCTTTGTGTTGAATGGGTTATGGCTTGTTCTCTATTATTCTGTCACTAACTCTAAGTTTATTCAAACTCAGTTCCTTTAGATCATAAGGCTCACTCATCCTTCTGCCTAGCATGGAGATGAGCAAAATTTGACCAGATCAGACTAGATGTCAACTCTGGTCACAGCCCCTTTATCTATAGTTTGGACTTCCAGCAATCTTAACTGGGCCTCTCTGGAAGATGGCCAGAACCTGGAAAGAAACAAAGAAGGCCTTTGAGAGTTGGAAAGAACTATCACAGATGCCATGGACTGTACCCTGTAGGAGAAGCACCAGGAGAGACAGGCAGATCCTTTAATCAGTAACCTTATTTGGTACACGGTTCTAATAGACTTCATCATCTGGCCTGCTGGCGCTCAGCAAATTATATGAGAGGCTATTAGCAGCAGGTCCATTGAGAGCCAGAAGAAATAATAGCCAAAGCTTGGAATGCAAGGGAGGAATAGAATTTTAAAAGACATATACAAAAACCCAAAAAAATCTCAGCAGTCTGAGGCCATTGAATGAAAAGGAAAACAGCTGTGTGGGCCACCAAAGCCCTAAGCACGTCTCCTTTAAGACTAGGAACTGTCTTTCCTCTCTGTCTATATGTATTCCCAGCACTTAAGTCCATAAAGTTTATAAGATAGATTCTACTCACTCCATTCTGATTAAGAAGGCAGGAAAAAAAAATTCATCCTTTAAAAAATGTAATTAAAAGACATGTGAGTAAATCCCTGACCACAGGATTACTGGATCTTATGGTCTGTTTATGTTTAAGTTTATTACAAACTGCTAAACTTCTCCAAAGTGACTGTACCATTTTGCATTGCCATCAGCAATGTTTCAGTTTCCATTCCTCATCAGCATTTGGAATTATTAGGCTTTAAGCATTTTAATATTCTTATACATCAGATCAGATCAGATCAGATCAGTAGCTCAGTCGTGTCCGACTCTTTGCGATCCCATGAATCGCAGCACGCCAGACCTCCCTGTCCATCACCAACTCCCGGAGTTCACTGAGACTCACGTCCATCAAGTCAGTGATGCCATCCAGCCATCTCATCCTCTGTCGTCCCCTTCTCCTCTTGCCCCCAATCCCTCCCAGCATATTATTTTGGTTTTAATTTATATTTATCTAACCACTTACGATATGGAGTATCTTTTCATGTGCTTATTTGCTATCGGTTTATCTTCTTTGGTGAGGTATTTGTTCAAATATTTTGCCTTTTTAAGAATTGGGTTACTTTTTTCTCTTTATTATTGAATTTTCAGAGTTCTTTATACATTCTGGGTACAAACCTTTTATCAGATCAGTATTTACTCAAGTGAAGTGAAACTTTATATTCACATAAAAACCTGCATATAAATGTTTCTAGTGGCTTTATTAATAATTGCTGAAAACCGGAAACAATCCAAGTATCTTGCAACTGGTGAATAATTTTTAAAAAATTGTAGTACATCTGTAAAATGGACTGCTACTCAGCAATAAAAATGAGAAAACTCCTGATTGACACAACAATATGGATGAAACTCCAGTGCCTTATGTGAAGTAAAAGAAGTCAGGTTCAAATTGCTTTATATTGTCTGATTCCACTTATGTGACATTCTAGAAGAGGCCAAAATATAAGGGCAGAAAACAGATCAGTGGTTAGGAGCTGTGGGATGGTAACAGGGGTTGACTACAAAAGGGCAAGCAGGAAGGACGTTTGAAAGGTGACAGAACTATTTGTTATTAACATATTGATTTTGTTGGTGCTTTGTCAACACTCTTAGATCTAACATGACAGAAGGTGAATTTTATTCTGTATAAATCATGCCTCAGATTTTTAAAAGGACAAAAAGAAGAGTTGCAGGTATCAAAAGGAAGTAAGTTTTAAAGTCAATTGTTTAAGTATGAAGAGAATGCTAGATTTCTAATTTATATTCACTCAAGACTTTGATATAGTTCCATTTACTCTGGCATTTAGTATTACTGCTGAAAGTGTAGAAAGTTTATTATCTTAGTGATTTTTTTTTCTAAAAAAGTTTTTTTGAATGAGGCTTGAAACTTCTACTTTAATTCTGAGAATGTGAAGAAATACGGTGTCATAAAAAAAACTGGAAATTAATATATGATACAGTATTATTAACTAAAGTATAGATTTTGTTCAAATTTCACAAAAATTTTATGCTAGTGTCCATTATTTGTTTTCATACCCTATTCAAGATTTCATATTGCATTTAGTTGCATTGGATAGTTTTAGCTGCATGTAACAAATTCTAATAAACTCTCTTTTCATTTTTATTCTGTTACAAATATTTTCTAATTTTCCTTGTTATGGCTTCTTAGATACACCCGTCATTTAAAAGTGGACATTTAATTTCCAAATACGAGGGTTTTTTAAAGTATCTTTGATATTAATTTCTCATTTGGATTTTAATTTCTCATTTAAATGCTTTCTTGTCTGTAATCACCTTCTGTGTTTTTTCAGTCTTTTAACTTTATTGAGGCTTTCAGTGGCTAAGTCAAAGATCTCTCTTGGTAAATGTCACATTGCACTTGAAAATATGTGGATTATTCACAAATATCTTTTGATACTGATTTCTAACATAATTCTACAGTGATAAGAGAACAGACTCTGTATGATTTCAATACCTTTAGACCATGAAATTTTTGCAGCTTACTTTATGTCCCTGGATATGTTCCTGGTTTGTAGTCTATGGGAATTTGAATAGAATTTGTATCCTGCTGTTGTGTGAAAATTGTATAAAACTTGATTATGCTAAATTGGTTCATAGTGCTTTTCAGGTCTACTATATCCTTCTATGTTTCTATCTATTCATTCTATTAATTTTTGAAAGTTTAATCTTATTCAAATTTAATATTGAAAATCCAAATAAAAATCTTAATTTATCTATTTAAAGAAATAAATATAATATATAGTGCAACCATATGTAACTTTACTCTGTATTTTCCAAATCTCTTGTAAATGTGTTATCATACTTTCACAATTTAAAAAATAAAAAAGAAATAAAAAATTGTGAAAGATACACTACTGTGGCTACCTTTCAAGGGGTGTTCAGTAAGCTAGAGTATTAAATGGTCATTAGAATTCTATAAGAAGTTTAATCCTGTTTTGAGGGGAACAAAAAAAATGTTAATTACTTGATTTGGACTTGCAGGGAATTGTGAATGCAGCAGCATTAGGCCTTTGCTTAGCAGCGAGTTATTCATGTGATGGAAACATAGTTATGGTAGAAGAAGGGAGGAGAGAAAACTGGTCATCAAAAATAATCATCGGCTTCTCTGATTTTTCCTTAGTTCATGTGTGTACAAACCACAGACATGAATTACACTCTATTTTCCCCTTTTCTTTCTTATCCTCCTCTTCATCCTAGACCCATCCTTCATCAGACTTCACCAGTCCATCCTTCAGTTTGGAGCCGCGTCTCTGTGATCCAGGCATATAAGCAATAGCTCAGGCTCACAGTTTTACTTATTTCCTATGAATATTCCTACCCATGTGAATTTGCTCATATTGGTCCCTTTGCCTAATATGCACTGCCCCTGTGACTCTAATCTCTGATAGGCAAAATATATCTTTCAAGATCCAACTGAAAACCTGCCTCCTGCGTGATCAATCACCCCATTTATAAGTGAATTTTCCCTGTATGTACTTAGTAGAGTTGCAAAGAATGTTTATTGCTTTGACTCCAAAGGTAGGAAGTAAAGTAAAAGAACAAATACGCGCACATTACAGATGCTAGAGAAATGTTGAATGATGAACCCGGACCATTTGTTTGAAGCAATAAAGTGTAGTAGTTAATACCATGGAGGTGCCACTTTGCTTAAGTTTGAATATAAATACTACCAGCTCTGCGGTATACTGCAAGAATACACAGAAGAACTGTACAAAAAAAATCTTCACAACCCAGTTAATCACAATGGTGTGATCACTTACCTAGAGCCAGACATCCTGGAATGTGAAGTCAAGTGGACCTTAGGAAGCATCACTACAAACAAAGCTAGTGGAGGTCATGGAATCCCAGTTGAGCTGTTGTAGCCACGCGTTCCAGGAAACAAACTCACTCAGAAGGACAATGCAGATAGTGGAGTGCAGTTTATTACACCGGCGGGCCCAAGGCAGAGTCTCCTCTTAGCCAAGGACCCCGACCAGTTTTTGTGAAAACCTTATATACCCTAAGCGTATGTGCCTAAACCCACCTCCCCAGATTCCCTGAAACTAGTCTGAACAAAGGAAAAAGAAAGATACACTCAAAGTCAACCTGTGATTCATATGCCTTAAACCAAGGTAGTTAACAGTGGACAATTATCAATAGGCTTGTGGTCATTCCCCAATAAGCATAATAGAATGTATGATTCTATTTGGTCACACAGATAATTAGGGTATTCTTTTAAGCATGGAGAGCTCTGGGGCTCTTCCTTCCAGGGTTCTGGTTTTCCAGTTGGTATGTCGTTTCCGTAGATACTGGGCATATAGCTCAAAGTCCACAGTCCAGCCCAAGATGGAGTCCTGCTTTCAAGATAGAGCCTGTTCTGTTTCCTCCTTCAGAGCTATTTCAAATCCTAAAAGACGATGCTGTGAAAGTAATGCACTCAGTACGTCAGCAAATTTGGAAAACTCAGCAGTGGCCACAGGACTGGAAAAGGTCAGTTTTCATTCCAACCCCAAAGAAAGGCAATGCCAAAGAATGCTCAAACTACCGCACAATTGCACTCATCTCACACGCTAGTAAAGTAATGCTCAAAATTCTCCAAGCCAGGCTTCATCAGTACATGAACCGAGAACTTCCAGATGTTCAAGCTGGTTTTAGAAAAGGCAGAGGAACCACAGATCAAATTGCCAACATCCGTTGGATCTTCGAAAAAGTAAGAGAGTTCCAGAAAAACATCTATTTCTGCTTTATTAACTATGCCAAAGCCTTTGACTGTGTGGGTCACAATGAACTGTGGAAAATTCTGAAAGAGATGGGAATACCAGACCACCTGAACTGCCTCTTGAGAAACGTGCATGCAGGTCAGGAAGCAACAGTTAGAACTGGACATGGAACAACAGACTGGTTCCAAATAGGAAAAGGAGTATGTGAAGGCTGTATATTGTCACCCTGCTTATTTAACTTCTATGCAGAGTACATCATGAGAAACACTTAACTGGAGGAAGCACAAGCTGGAATCAAGATTGCTGGGAGAAATAATCTATAACCTCAGATATGCAGATGACACTACCCTTACAGCAGAAAGTGAAGAACTAAAAAGCCTCTTGATGAAAGTGAAAGAGGAGAGTGAAAAAATTTGCTTAAAGCTCAACATTCAGAAAACGAAGATCATGGCATCCAGTCCCATCACTTCATGGCAAATAGATTGGGAAACAGTGGAAACAGTGGCTGACTTAATTTTGGGGGGCTCCAAAATCACTGTAGATGGTGATTGCAGCCATGAAATTAAAAGACGCTTACCCCTTGGAAGAAAAGTTATGACCAACCTAGATAGCATATTGAAAAGCAGAGACATTACTTTGCCAACAAAGGTCCGTCTAGTCAAGGCTATGGTTTTTCCAGTGGTCACGTATGGATGTGAGAGTTGGACTATAAAGAAAGCTGAGCACCGAAGAATTGATGCTTTTGAACTGTGGTGTTGGAGAAGACTCTTGAGAGTCCCTTGGACTGCAAGGAGGTCCAACCAGTCCGTCCTAAAGGAGATCAGTCCTGGATGTTCATTGGAAGGACTGATGTTGAAGCTGAAACTCCAATAATTTGGCCACCTGATGCAAAGAGCTAACTCATTGGAAAAGAGCCTGATGCTGGGGAAGATGGAGGGCAGAAGGAGAAGAGGACGACAGAGGATGAAATGGCTGGATGGCATCACCGACTCAATGGATGTGAGTTTGGGAGTTAGTTAGGCTTCTGGAGTTAGTGATGGACAGGGAGGCCTGGCATGCTGTGGTTCATGGGGTCGCAAATAGTCCGACACAACTGAGCGACTGAACTGAACTACCAGCTCTGCGGTATACTGGCTATATTGGGCAAATTAACCTCAAAGTCTCAATTTTCTTATCCATAAACTGGCACTAATAATAGCACCTACCTGGAGTTGTGAATTAATCCAGGTTGCTCAGTGGGTAAAGAATCTGCCTGTAATGCAGGGGACTCGGGATAAATCCCTGAGTCGGGAAGATTCCCTGGAGGAGGGCATGGCAACCCACTCCAGTATTCTTGCTGGAGAATCCCATGGACAGAGGAGCCTGGTGGGCTACAGTCCATGGGGTCGCTAAGAGCTGGACACGACTGAGACAACTGACCACACATGCACTATGTTACATGGCTGGCGTATCGGTATCCCCATGTAAGTGTTGGCTTTATTATTTTGAAGGTAACTTTAGTACTTGGAACTAATTCGAATCAGGCTAAATTGTCAATTCAAAGGATGTGTTTGTTTTCGAGGGAATATTGCCATTAGGAGACATAGAAATATAAGATGGCATTTATATTCATCCCATCCAGGTGTGTCAGAAGGATCATCACCACTGGTTCCATTATGGATTCTGACCTAGTTGCTCAGTCATGTCCGAGTTTTTGTGACCCCATGGACTGTAGCCGGCCAGGCTCCTCTGTCCATGGGGATTCTCCATGCAAGAACACTGGAGTGGGTTACCATTCCTTTCTCCAGGGGATCCTCCTGATCTAGGGAACCAACCCGGGTCTCCAGCATTGCAGGCAGATTCTTTACCATCTGAGCCACCAGGGAAGCCCAAGGATTCTAACCTAACTTGATGAAAATATATCACTGCAGCCCTTCGTAATAGGACTTTAAAGGGGGTTGCACTGGTGGAGGCAGGGTTAGGGGTAAGTCAGCTGCTATACCGATCTCTCTGAAGAGAGCCCTTAGAGCTGAACTGTTAAACTTGCAGCCATTTGATATTCTAGGCAGCTGCCTGAGACTGAACTTTGGTGCCCCACAGTGTAATTAACAGGCATACACACAGCTGCCTTGTCACAATTGGCCAGACTTGGCAGTGCACGCTGCAGAGGCGGGGTGGTGGCAGGGAGCACCCAAGATATGTTCACCACCTTAGGCATGGAGTTTTCCCATCAGCTCCATAAATCACACTGCAGCTGCACCCTGAGCACTTCTCAAGGCAGTGTGCCTGCTCATTTCTTAGAGTGGACCACCTACATTCCTCAATTCATAATGGGTTTCCTTTCTCTAGCTTATCCAACAACAATCCCACTAGCTTGAACGCCTCCTCGATGCTATCAGTGTCAGCTGTGACTGGCTCATTAGCTTTTTTTGTTTTTAATTCCCCTCTAAACCACACAAGGACAAGATTTTTCATCCTTGTTACCACAGGCCAGATAAATCTTGCTCAGGGAAGGAAGTGTAAGAGGAAGGGTGATGTCAGGAAAAAAGCACGGGACTTGGAATCAGGAGACCTCCCTTGTTGTTTTAGCTCATTAGTTACGTGACCTTGAGAAAGTTGTTTGTTCTCTCTGGAACTTTGTACCTTAATGTGTACAATTAAGAAAGTTAAGGTTAGAGAGGGCTTTATGGGATATTTGTGGCTTTGGGTTTCCACTACCTTTAAACCATTTCAGCAACTCTGGATCTTGGATCCCAGGTGCAATGAAACCCTGTATAAGAATCTCAGAACTGTCCCTACCCTGAAACTGCTCCTTGCTAAATAACCAACTCTTTTGTAAACTACGATTCATGTCTTTGAAACTTCCAGTTTACTTTGCTTTCTAGCCTTTCTTAATGGTGCTGCATAATCCTAACATGGGGCTGTATTCAGAATGCTTCAGCAGCTTTTGCTGAAACTCTCAAGAATGACAAGATCAATTCTAAGCCCAGTTTTGCTACTCCATTTAGGGTATACTCCTACCCTGGTCTTGCTCATCTATGTTATGGTTTTGACTTTTTATCTGTGTCAGCCATCCGGCTTCTAGTTTGAGAAACATTGTGTTGATTTTAGCTAGGCTCATTTAGCTTATTTCCCTTGTGGGGAAATGTCTCACACTAGGGGCCTCCCCTAGAGCCAGAGAAACTGGCCCCTCCCTGACAGTCTCACTCAGCGACCTCTGCACATCCTTACCCAATTGAAATCAGGTTGGGAGTGCCTGAAAAGGAGATCAACAGCCTTAGGGTGTATGTAGTCAGAAGGCGGAGACTCAGTAGACTCTAGAACTGCTGATTTTTCCTTGGGGGGTGAGAGATGTTTGTGGGTAAGAGCCAATTATGTGCATCTCTCCCCAGCTGCTTTCAGTCATACCTGAATTGATACCTGTATGTTGGCGAGGGTGGAAGTATTTTCATTATGGAAATCGGTAAACTTTACAAATCAGGGATGTTTATTTTTTCAATCTTTTTTCTTTCTTTTGTTCAGATTAGATAATTTCTGTTGATCTGTCTTTTAAGTTCATTGGCTCTTTGCTCTGTCATCTCCAGTCTGCTATTATTGATCCCTTGGAGTGAATTTCTAGTTTTGGTTATTGTGTTTTTCAATTCTAAACTTTACATTTTCTTCTTTATGTCCTTTCTTTCTTTTTTTATTTTTTTGAGACTTTCCCTTTTTCCAGTTGTCTCAAAAATATTCATGGCTGCTTGCTTCCAAGACCATTTTTATAATAGCTGTTTGAAAGTTACTATCAGATAATTACATCTGTGTTATTTTGACACTGGCATCTGTTGATTGTTTATTCTCGTGTGAATTGAAATTTCCCTGGTTCTTTGTATGCCTAGGATTTTTGGATTGCATACTCAACATTTTGACTGTTATAAAACCCTGTGACAGATGTTAATATTTTAGCAATCAGCCTGGTTAGGTTTGGTATACAATTTCCAATCCACTTCTGTAGGCTAGTAGTTCCAGTTTCAGTTCGATTTTTCAAAGCCTTTGTATTGGTATTTGGATCTGTCCCAGTTGTGTACCACTCAGTGGTCAGTGTAGGACCTCAACAGTAATTTCTCTTGTGGTTCAGTTCTCAGAGTTTTTGGCATGGTCATTGAGTTAAAGGTGATTAGGATCAGATCCACACATGCTCCCCCAGCGGGTGAGCCCAGGAGCTTATACAACAATCTCATGGGGTCACTTTCCAGGAGTCTGCCCTCTATGTAATCTCCTCAATACTTTCTGGCTTCCAGGACTCCATTTTTAGTCTTCAAGACAGAAACTAGGGACTTTAGCTCTCCCTCTGCTATGCACATCTATACTTATGTCCACTTCCCAGGCCAAGCTGTAGGAAGAGAGAAGAGCACAACAACAAAAGAGGAATGGGAGTTTGCCCAAGAGGGTCAAGCTGTACTGATCAAAAATTATTTTGGCTCATGAAGGTTGCTCTGCCACCACTGCCCCTGAGCTGCTTGGGGTCTGGGCCATGAGATAGTGGAGAGAGATAAAAGAAAACTACTTTGATCATCAGGAGTTTCTTTCCCTGGTCTTAAAGTCAGGATTAGAGTTTCTCCTGCAACTTTCTATGTTCGTACTGATGTCTACTTTTGGGTTTTAGGCTATGTTGTATATAGCGTGGGGGATACCACAGGGGGACAATGGTAGGTAAACTTGCCATCAGTGGGGTGATACTTCAGATTTTTGTTTTCTTCCTCAATCTGCTTGCTACTATTTACTTTTCCTGGGGCTCCCAGGTGGCTCAGTGGTAAAGAATCCACCTGCCAATGCAGGAGACACAAGAGATGTGGGTAGTCCCTGGGTCAGGAAGATGCCCTGGAGGAGGAAATGGCAACCCACTCCAGTATTCTTGCCTGAAAAATTCCATGGATAGAGGAGCCTGGAGAGCTACAGTCCATGAGGATGCAAAGAGTTGGACATGACTGAGCACGCATGCACACGTTTACTTTTCAGCATCTTCAAATAGCTGCTTCATGAATCTGTCCAGGTTTTATAGCTGCATTAAGTGAGAGAGACAGGCTGGATTGCACTTACTCTTGCCTGCCTGGAGCTGAGGGCCCTTTGTTTTTTCCCTGAGATCCAGTGGTTAAACATTAGTCAGCACACTACTGGCTGATTGTACAAAATGTGACTCTAAGTAAGGTCACTCCTTATGCAATCTCTCACCTTTCAGACAGGCCTACCATTTTCTCTCTGTGTGACTCTGAACAATTAGTTACTCTGCCACTCTTGGCTTCAATATTCTCATTGTAACTTGAGGATAATAAAAGTATATGCCTCATTGGTTTGTCATGAGATAATGTAGCACCTGGCATATAATACATGCTCAATAAATGGAAGTGATACTATTAAGAAATTAAAAAAGAACTTGTGTTTCCATCTCTCTCAGAAGAAGAGAGGTATGTATTTGGCCAGAAACAAAACCTAGACATGGAGAGGCCTTCTAGCTAAAGATTTATTAGAGCTTGGACTTTGGAGCCAGCAGGCAAGTCTGAAACTAAGCTACATACGAGCTATGTGACATTGGGCAAGTCATTTCACCTTTCTGTGCCATCAGTAAAATGAGTACAATGATAGTGCATACTTTACAGAGTTATTGGAAGGGTTAAAGGAGATAATACATGAAAAATGCTCATTAAATATTGGCCTTATTAATACTGTATCAACTGAATTTAGTGTCTACTGTGATCTAGGCCCTGTAGGGCTATTTAATGGGTAGCTTATAGATGAGATGCCTATAGACAATGTGTGTGTGTGTATATGTACATGCACAACACATATTGTGTACATATAAATACAAAGGAATTTCATGTCATATACTGTATTATATGTGTATGTGTGTATATATATATATACATACACACACACACACGGTCATCTATACAAACACACATACAATCATCTACATATTTATAAAGTTCCCATTAAATGGCCCTGTAGGACCTAGCTCACAGTAGACACTACATTGTCCCCCGACCCCTCACACACACACACGCATGTTAAGGTGGCATTTTGGAACTTACCGTCAGCCCCCTTTGTCTTCCTAAGACACTTCCCAGTCACCTGGTCTCTGCAGGATTGCAGGGCCCACAGCCACTGCCACGATCCACTTTAAAACACCTCACAGTGCTTACTGGACTGTAACAAAGTGAAATTAGTGGGAACACAGCTCATCTTTCCAGATTGACTTAGGGCTCTGTCACTTCCTGCTTAGAGCTGTGGTCCTCAGTTCCCTTTGAGTTAAGAGCTTGTGATTCTTGGGCCTGCCCTTTCCACGCCATGGGCCGACTGCTTGCTTACCCAGACTCTCCACGGGAGCAGCATGTGCATTGTTTCTGTGCAAATGGTGGCCGAAGCTAGAATTTCGAGAAGTGGTTTTGCTGATACATTGTTCTGTGGTTTGTCTAACACCCTCTTTCCAGAGCAGCACATTGCCTCTAATTTTCTTCTTTGGGTGTCTGGTTGGATTTAAAATTTTCGCTTTATACAATCCTTGTCATTTAAAATTTTCTCTGTGCTCTAAGGATGTTGAGATTTCATTTTACAGCTTTGACAAAGAGTGGCAAAATTGAATGTTTAATATTCAAAGCAGCAGCAACAGCCAGAGCCCTTCACGTGATAAGATCCTATTCTCTGTGTCTCCAGCATCTGCCACCTTTGGGGAGAGAGCATGGTACAGTAGACAGAATTCTGCACTGGCAGTCCAAACACTGATGCCCAGTCCTGGATCTGACCTTCACTGCCTTGGAGTCATAGGGCAAGTCATATCACTGCTCAGAGTGTCATTTTCTGTCGTCTGAATACAGGCGGGCTCGGGATCACAGCCACAGAGCTCAGCTAAGGCCAGAGTGGAGCAGATGGAAACCAGCAAGAGCACATGATGCCCCGGGGGCCCCCCGCTGGGGAAAGCAAATAATTTAAGGAGCTGGTCTCCAGCCAATCTCCTTTGCTCTTCCTGCCTCAGGCTGATAAAGCTCTGGAAAGATGCATTCTCTATGAAACATGGAGACTTGAGCCAGATCATTTTGGAGGCCTTTTAGTTCCCAAATTGGGAGATTATCATGGGAAAGACTGGGTATTAAAGCAGGTAGGGGAATATTGCTGAAACTGCTGCTGTTATGCTTGGGGGGTCCCAAGCAGGAAGAGAGAAAAATCTAGTCATTTAACGTTGTGGTTTTTGTTTCCTCATTTCTGAAAGGGGATAATAATATCTCCTCTGCTGAGTGCTCAGGGCAGCTGTGAAGAGCAAAGGCGATGATGCTGTGGCTGTGGTCCTGGGAGCACTCTCAAGCAGAAATCAGCTGCATTCAGGCCCCACGTGGGAAAATGTGTTCCTTCCCTGGCCTTCCCACACTGGGCACCAAAATCTAACTGCATCTGCCAGGTGGCATCCACGCAGTCCAGTCGACAGTCCTTGAAGACCCCAGAAAGACTTTACCGAAAGAACTCAATGTAGGCAAGGATTACATAGAATTTAGTGTAATTTAAACTGAGGTGTAAAATTTCTCTATCAATCTATAGGCTACCCTGGTGGCTCAGTGGTAAAGAATCTGCCTGCAATGCAGGACTACAGGAGATACAGGTTCGATCCCTGGGTCAGGAAGATCCCCTGGAGAAGGGCATGGCAACCCACTCCAGTATTCTTGCCTGGAGAATCCCATGGACAGAGGAGCCTGGTGGGCTACAGTCCATGGGGTCGCAAAGAGTCGGACACAACTGAAGTGACTTAGCACGCAGTGTTAATTTCCAGTTTCCTCTTCACTAAGGAATTGGGGGAAGCGTTTAGCTCAGTATAGTTTTGAAACTGTTGAGGTTCTGGGTCTCTATGCTATTCTCCTCATCTAAGTCCTCCAGATCCTTTTCTTTGTGTCTTATGCTGTTTTGTCTCCTGCTGAGCTGCTCTGGGAAGAGTGCTTCCTTTGTATCAGAACCTTCATGAATCGACACAGGAAATTCACAATCACTTGGCAAATATTTATAAAGTGTTGGCTCTGTGTCAGGTAATGCACTAAACTGGAGAGTGGGGACACAGAGTTTTTAAAATAAGTTCCTATCCTTTAGAAACTCAGAGTTTGGAGCAAAGGAGCCAAACTATTCAAAAAGTGAGATAAGCGCTTGGATAGTTTCATAGAGGAGGCCAGGGGAGCCTCACCCAGCGTGGTTGAGAGTGCAGGTAGGGCTGGTTCAAGGAAGACTGCCATCTGAGCTGAGGATCACAGGGGTAGTTGGAGCTTCCCTAGAGAAGGCAGTTGGAAGTAGGATTTTCCAGGCAGAGGAAGTAGTGTGCATCAAGGCAATGGGGGCATAGGCAAGCATGGCATTTGCAGAGAGCTGCAGTAGCTTGGTTGACTCAGAGAAAGGGATTAAGGGGTGGAGATGAGGCTGGAAAGATAAGCAGAGGCTGGATCAGGAAGGACCTTGGGCATCATGCTGAAAGAAAGCTAGAAGGGTTTTAAGAAGGGAATCAACACGATTGGGGCTATGTTTTTGAGAATACAGTATTGAAAGAGAATTCAAGATTCTCAAGCATGATTCAGGGAGACCAGTTAGGACATAGGGCAGAAACCCACAATTTCCAATATGGCAGGCAGTTGAATTAAGGCAGTAGCAGTGCAGATAGAGATTCGAACTTGCCTCTGCTGAAGCAGTAGTAACTTGGGTCTAAGGGTGATGTTGGCTAAGTGCTCTAAAATTCAAGGCATTTAAGGACTGGGGAAAAAGCCCTGGATCTGTCTCAAAGGAAGTCACTGGTACCAGGACCAAGAATCAGGATAGCAGGAAGTGATGATGGCAATGCTGTCATGCGCAGAGTCCAGAAGAGCTTTAGCAGTACTGTATATTGAGGTCAAGTGCAGGTCAGTTGGTATTTTTATGTTGCTTTGCTTGTATCAATATTAAAAACTAGTATTTGTGTCTTGTTGGCCTATACAACATTCTAAGCATTTTGAGTAGACAGTTAAAAACCAGGAGATTGGGACTTCCCTGGGGGTTCAGTGGTTAAGACACTGTGCTTCCAATTCTGGGGGTGCAGGTTCGATCCCTGGTTAGATCCCTCCTGCTGCATGGTATGCACCCCTGTCCCCCGCACCAAAAACAAGCCAGGAGGTTTTCCATTTTGATAATCCAGGTTTCTGGTTTCTCTGGAGAATCCAGAAGCTCTGGCTGCACTGGGCCTGCATTCATTCATGGTCATGATCAGCTCAAGCTGAGTAGCTACTGCTGCCTTTAGAGGTAGTACTGCTTTTCAATCTGCCATGAACCTGCCCTCACCCTCTTTCGTGGCCTGATTGGCCAGTATAAACTTTCAACTTGTGATCCCCAGGTTATCTCAGGCTTGGATTTAAAGGGAGCTCAAAGCAGCTGGATTGCTCATACAGGACAGTCTTTATCTTCATACAGAAAAGAAGAGGCATTCCAAAAAAATCCAGTGACTAGACTTTTAAATGTTGTCTTGATAAGAAACATATTCAGTTCAGCTCAGTTCAGTCACTCAGTCGTGTCCGACTCTTTGTGACCCCATGAATCTCAGCACGCCAGGCCTCCCTGTCCATCACCAACTCCCAGAGTTCACACAGACTCACGTCCATCAAGTCAGTGATGCCATCCAGCCATCTCATCTTCTGTCATCCCCTTATCCTCCTGCCCCCAATCGCTCCCAGCATCACAGTCTTTTCCAATGAGTCAACTCTTCGCATGAGGTGGCCAAAGTACTGGAGTTTCAGATTTAGCATCATTCCTTCCAAAGAAATCCCAGGGCTGATCTCCTTCAGAATGGACTGGTTGGATCTCCTTGCAGTCGAAGGGGACACCTTGCAAGAGTCTCCTCCAACACCACAGTTCAAAAGCATCAATTCTTCGATGCTCAGCTTTCTTCACAGTCCAACTCTCACAGCCATACATGACAACTGGAAAAACCATAGCCTTGACTAGACGGACCTTTGTTGGCAAAGTAATGTCTCTGCTTTTCAATATGCTATCTAGGTTGGTCATAACTTTTCTTCCAAGGAGTAAGCGTCTTTTAATGTCATGGCTGCAATCACCATCTGCAGTGATTTTGGAGCCCAAAAAATAAAGTCTGCCACCGTTTCCCCTGTTTCCCCATCTATTTCCGATGAAGTGATGGGACCAGATGCCATGATCTCGTTTTCTGAATGTTGAGCTTTAAGCCAACTTTTTCACTCTCCACTTTCACTTTCATCAAGAGGCTTTTGAGTTCCTCTTCACTTTCTGCCATAAGGGTGGTGTCATCTGCATATCTGAGGTTATTGATATTTCTCCCGCCAATCTTGATTCCAGCTTGTGTTTCTTCCAGCCCAGCATTTCTCACGATGTACTCTGCATCTAAGTTAAATAAGCAGGGTGACAATATACAGCCTTGACGAACTCCTTTTCCTATTTGGAAACAAACATATTAGGCTTTTAAAAAGATTCCTTAAATGTGGAATCTTTTCAAAGGCCTTTTATGAAATATTTTTGTATTGCTCTGTATTGTGATTGTTTACATAGATATCTTTCCCACATATCTTGTGATTCTGTGCCTTTTCCTTAATGATGGGTATGAAATTTTAAAAGGTGCTGAATATACACATCTGTTGAAAGAAACAAATGGGGGGAGGTAAGACTGCTCCTCTTTCTTACTGGGGACACCAGATGAGACTATGTATGTCAAAACACATAGCACAAAGCCTAGCACGCAGTATATGAGCAGATCAATTTTTCCTCCCTGTGTAAAAAAGTGCTTAAGGATCAGACCTTTGGCAAAAGCTGGTTTCCTTCCTTCCTTCTTCCGCTTCTCTGGTATCTATGTTCCTTTGACCATAATAGCAGGGCTCTTACATGCAATCTCTCCCACTCAGAATGGCACTGTATTCAATTCATTGATTGTATATTATAAGCCTATGACGTATACAGCTCTGTAGTAGGGACTGCAGGGTTACCAGGGTTGTTAGATTCAGTTCCTCCCACTTGCTTTTGCTTGGTAGGGGAAATTGGACATATAATCAAGGAGCTGAATATACACAAAGCAAACTGTTCTGTGTTCCACAAGACAGGCGAGACAGAATGCCCCCACCGTTTTTGAGGGAGGTTGGAGGAATCAGAAGAGGCTTCCTGAAGGACGTGAGACCAAAGATGGCCCTGAAAAGAGAAAGATTTCAGCACATAGAGGTGGACTGGCTGCAGAGGCGGCTCTCCACCTGCAGGAAATGTTTCCCTTGGAATCGTGCCTGGTTGTCAAAGGCCTTTTGAAAGTCTAAATAAAGTAGACAGACTGGTTCCTTTTTTGCCAAGAGGTATATTTACCCTCTGAGAATTCTGTAGATGAATGATGCAAAAGCAAACAAAAACCCCAAAGTATCACACTTAACTAGGTCATGATACCATGATATTTGAACTATTGAACTGATATTTCTTTGCTTATAGCTGAAACTCATCCTGCAAATATTTATTGAGCATTTATTATGTGCCAGGCACTGGCCCTGTTGCAAGATATTGGGGCATGTTAAAGTGAATATGATACAGGCTATGCCCTCAAAAAGCCTCTAATTTATTGAGACAGATATGAAAACTATGCAATGTGGTAAGTAGTCTAAAAGGGGTCTGATCAGAGTATTGTGAATATGCAGAGGAGGCAATAATTAATTCTGTAGAGAAGGTGAGGCAAAGTGTCACGAAAGAGGTGATTTTTTTTTTTTTTTTTTTTGTGGACCTTGATGAATAAGTAGGATTTCTCAAGACAGAGAAGGGGGGAAAGAAAGAATTAATATTAATCAGAGCCAAGAACTTTGCACTTAGCCCTCAATGAAATTTGTGATCCAGGTATTACTGTTTCTATTTTGCAGATGAGGAGACCAAGGCCTCAAGAGACTAATTGCTCATTTGAGGCCACACAGCTAATCAATGTCTGGTCAGGGTTGGAGACAGGCTTTGAATTCAAGCCTCTGTGGCTCCACTATACCAAGCTGCCTTCATGATGAAGAAGCTGGTGCCAGTGGGGATATGGAATGGTATGCTGGGCAAAAGCAAAAGTTTTGCTGGAAATTGACAGAATTTGCGTCCGTGTGGTCTCACTTCAGCTGTGACTGTGATTGCCTGACTTGAGAGCACTTTAGGAATTATTATCTTCTTTTAGACCTGTTTTTGAAATGGGAGTTGTTCAGTGTCTGCTTACATCCACTGTAACATTCAGTTCAACAAGCACTTATTGACTGAACTTCAGCACAAGGGGTTTGGGGCCGTTTGACCATCTTCAGGATCATTTGTACAGTGATAGATTGGAACGATTCTTGTAAGACTCTTTGTAGCCAAAGTCACCAGATTGATGATGCTATTTCCTGGTCCTTAGAGACAGAGAGACATGGCCTGAAAGTAAAGGCTGCAAGAACTTATTTTTTAAGATGTCACTCTCTTGAAAGTACAAAATGTTATCTATTTAATAGCCATTTAAAATCATTTCTTCAACAAGGGAAGGTATAAATAAATAGGTATCTATTTAAATATTAAGGTATTTAAATAGGTATCTGAATAAATATTTCAGTTTAGTTCAGTTGCTCAGTCATGTCCAACTCATGCGACCCCATGAACTGCAGCACGCCAGGCCTCCCTGTCCATCACCAACTCCTGGAGTCCACCCAAACCCATGCCCATCGAGTAGGTGATGCCATCCAACCATCTCATCCTCTGTTGTCCCCTTCTCCTCCTGCCCTCAATGTTTCCCAGCATCAGGGTCTTTTCCAATGAGTCAGCTCTTCGCATCAGGTGGCCAAAGTATTGGAGTTTCAGCTTCAACATCAGTCCTTCGAATGAACACCCAGGACTGATCTCCTTTAAGATGGACTGGATGGATCTTCTTGCAGTCCAAGGGACTCTCAAGAGTCTTCTCCAACACTACAGTTCAAAAGCATCAGTTCTTCAGTGCTCAGCTTTCTTTATAGTCCAACTCTCACATCCATACGTGACCACTGGAAAAACCATAGCCTTGACTAGATGGACCTTTCTTGGCAAAGTAATGTCTCTACTTTTAAATATGCTGTCTAGATTGGTTATAACTTTCCTTCCAAGGAGTAAGCGTCTTTTAATTTCATGGCTGCAGTCACCATCTGCAGTGATTTTGGAGCCCCCCAAAACTAAGTCAGCCACTGTTTCCACTGTTTCCCCATCTATTTGCCATGAAGTGATGGTACCAGATGCCATGATCTTCGTTTTCTGAATGTTGAGCTTTAAGCCAACTTTTTCACTCTGTACTTTCACTTTCATCAAGGCTCTTTAGTTCTTCTTCACTTTCTGCCATAAGGGTAGTGTCATCTGCCTATCTGAGGTTATTGATATTTCTCCCGGCAATCTTGATTCCAGCTTGTGCTTCTTCCAGCCCAGCGTTGCTCATGATGTACTCTGCATAGAAGTTAAATAAGCAGGGTGACAATAAACGGCCTTGACGTACTCCTTTTCCTATTTGGAACCAGTCTGTTGTTCCATGTCCAGTTCTAACTGTTGCTTCCTGACCTGCATACAGGTTTCTCAAGGGGCAGGTCAGGTGGTCTGGTGTTCTCATCTCTTGAAGAATTTTCCACAGTTGATTGTGACCCACACAGTCAAAGGCTTTAGCATAGTCAATAAAGCAGAAATAGATGTTTTTCTGGAACTCTCTTGCTTTTTTGATGATCTAGCAGATGTTGGCAATTTGATCTGTGGTTCCTCTGCCTTTTCTAAAACCAGCTTGAACATCTGGAAGTTCACAGTTCACATACTGCTGAAGCCTGGATTGGAGAATTTTTAGCATTACTTTACTAGCGTGTGAGATGAGTACAATTGTGCAGTAGTTTGAGCATTTTTTGGCATTGCCTTTCTTTGAGATTGGAATGAAAACTGACCTTTTCCAGTCCTGTGGCCACTGCTGAGTTTTCCAAATTTGCTGGCGTATTGAGTGCAGCACTTTCACTTCTTTCAGCACATCTTTCAGGATTTGAAATAGCTCCACTGGAATTCCATCACCTCCACTACCTTTGTTCTTAGTGAGTAAGTAGTAAGGCCCACTTGACTTCACATTCCAGGATGTCTGGCTCTAGGTGAGTGATCATACCATCATGATTATCTGGGTCCTGAAGATCTTTTTGGTACAGTTCTTCTGTGTATTCTTGCCACCTCTTCTTAATATCTTCTGCTTCTGTTAGGTCCATACCATTTCTGTCCTTTATCGAGCCCATCTTTGCATGAAATGTTCCCTTGGTATCTCTAATTTTCCTGAAGAGATCTCTAGTCTTTGCCATTCTATTGTTTTCCTCTACATCTTTGCATTGATTGCTGAGGAGGGCTTTCTTATCTCTCCTTTCTATTCTTTGGAACTCTGCTCCGATGCTTATATCTTTCCTTTTCAACTTTGCTTTTCGCTTCTCTTCTTTTCACAGCTATATGTAAGCCCTCCCCAGACAGCCATTTTGCTTTTTTGCATTTCTTTTCCATGGAGATGGTCTTGATTCCTGTCTCGTGTACAGTGTCACAAACCTCTGTCCATAGTTCATCAGGCATTCTGTCTATCAGATCTAGTCCCTTAAATCTATTTCTCACTTCCACTGTATAATCATAAGGAATTTGATTTAGGTCATACCTGAATGGTCTAGTGGTTTTCCCTACTTTCTTCAATTTAAGTCTGAATTTGGCAAAAAGGAGTTCATGATCTGAGCCACAGTCAGCTCCCGGTCTTGTTTTTGCTGACTGTATAGAGCTTCTCCATCTTGGGCTGCAAAGAATATAATCAATCTGATTTCGGTGTCGACCATCTGGTGATGTCCATGTGTAGAGTCTTCTCTTGTGTTGTTGGAAGAGGGTGTTTGCTCTGACCAGTGTGTTCTCTTGGCAGAACTCTATTAGCCTTTGCCCTGCTTCATTCTGTACTTCAAGGCCAAATCCAGGTGTTTCTTGACTTCCTACTTTGCATTCCAGTCCCCTATAATGAAAAGGCCATCTTTTTTGGGTGTTAGTTCTAGAAGATCTTGTAGGTCTTCATAGAACTGTTCAACTTCAGCTTCTTCAGAGTTAATGGAAGGGGCATAGACTTAGATTACTATGATATTGAATGGTTTGCCTTGGAAACAAACAGAGATCATTCTATAATTTTTGAGATTGCATCCAAGTACTGCATTTCAGACTCTTTTGTTGACTGTGATGGCTACTCCATTTCTTCTAAGGGATTCCTGCCCACAGTCATAGATATTATGGTCATCTGAGTTAAATTCACCCATTCCAGTCCATCTTAGTTCACTGATTCCTAGAATGTCGATGTTTACTCTTGTCATCTCCTGTTTGACCACTTCCAATTTGCCTTGATTCATGGACATAACATTCCAGGTTCCTATGCAATATTGCTCTTTACAGCATTGAACCCTGCTTCCATCACCAGTCCCATTCACAACTGGGTGTTGTTTTTGCTTTGGCTCCATCCCTTCATTCTTTCTGGAGTTATTACTCCACTAATCTCCAGTAGCATTTTGGGCACCTACCGACCTGGTGAGTTAATCTTTCAGTGTCCTATCTTTTTGCCTTTTCATACTGTTCATGGGGTTCTCAAGGCAAGAATACTGAAGTGGTTTGCCATTTCCTTCACCAGTGGACCACATTCTGTCAGACTTCTCCACCATGACACGGCTGTCTTGGGTGCCTAAATAAATATTTATTTATTTATACAGATATTTATTTGTTTATTTGAATATATATCTGTATAGAGGACAGAAACAACATTTATCTATAAACCTGCATGCATGCATATATGCATGTGTGCTGGGCTTAGTCACTCAGTCATGTTCAACTCTTTGTGACCCGATGGACTGTAACCCTCCAGGCTCCTCTGTCCATGGGGATTCTCCAGGCAAAAGTACTGGAGTGGGTTGCCATGCCCTCCTCCAGGGGAATCTTCCCAACCCAGGGAACAAACCCAAGTCCCCCACATTGCAGGATTCTTTACCATCTGAGCCACCAGAGATGTATATGTGAGTACTAACTCATTAGAATTTATATAGTAGCTTAACTGACAAAAATTACCTAAAAGCAATGTCTACTGTAATTCCCCACCTCTCTTAACAAAAACAAAAATTCTTCCCCCCTTTCTCCTTTGAGCAGATGAAATGTTTGACTCATGACTGAAGAGGTTGTTAGTGAAGAGAAAAATGACAGAACCCTGCCTACTTTGCTGATGTGAAAAAACTTAGCAAATATTAGGAGACAGAAACCTCATGGCTACCAACAACAGCAGCATAGAGCACGCAGCTAAAGAATTTCCCTACATCTCTCCATGGGGTGATCTTGGCCAAAGAATACAAAGTTTCAGTAATGTAAGATGAATGAGTTCTAGAGATTTAACGTACAGCGTGGTGACTATTGTTTAACTGTAGAATGACAGTTGTGTTATTAGTTGATTGTGGTCATCATTTCACTATATATATGTATATATATATCAAACATGAAGTTGTACACCTTAAATGCATACAATTTTTTGTTGGTTATACCTCAATAAAGCTGAAAAAACTCCCACTGGTTAAAAGCTTTAAAGTGGTGTGTGTGTGCACACGTATGGACCTCCAGATTGTCAAGTCCTCTCAGTCCCTTATCTACAATAACTTTAAACTGTATCCTCTCCTATTATTCTCTGTTTCTAACTGGTTTCAAATCTATTCCTGCATAGCTGTTCAAAATTGAACACTACTTTTTTCTTCCCAATTGTCTTTTAGAAAATAGATTTATTCTTTTTCTGATTAGATAACTAACATGTTTATTATTCAAAGTGCAAAAATAAAGTACAGAAAAATACAAGAAATAAAAGTAAAACATCACTTGAAATCTCACCACCCTGAGGTAACCAGCTTTATATGTTGGTTACCATCCTTTCATTCATCTCTTGTATGTATTTACATACAAATACAATTTTGGTCATTTGCATGTCACCCTCCATTGCATAACCAGTGCTAACAAAAGGATGTATATATCCTTCATCTCCTTCTTCAGGTCGTTATAGCTATGTTAAAAATAAATACTCATGTATACATATAGGGGTTTAAAAACCATTATTCATTTTTGAAGAAGCGTCTTGCTTTTCTTATTCAACGGTGGAATCTCCAAGTTTACTGGAACAGATCTAGTTAATTCCTCTGAATGTCTGCACAGTATTCCATGGTATGGATATATAATTTATTTACTTATTTCTCTGTTACAGGGCATTCTTCTTGCTACTAGCTTTTTGCCATGATAGGAGCAATGTTGCTGTAAACATCCTTGTGTATGGATTTGTGTCAGTCACTTCAGTTCAGTCGCTCAGTCGTGTCCGACTCTTTGCGACCTGTGGACTGCAGCATGCCAGGCTTCCCTGTCCATCATCAACTCCCGGAGCTTGCTCAAACTCATGTCCATCGAGTCGGTGATGCCATCCTACCATCTCTTCATGGAATTGTGTAAATCTCCTTATACTGTTATTTTTATTTCTTTGAGATACATTCACACCAGTGGAATTGTTGGAACCAAAGGTATGCGTGGTTTTCATTTTTATATATATTCCTAAATTGCTTTCCCAAAAAACTATGAACAGTCACAGTACTGTAAGCAGTGTGATGAATGCTTCCTTCCCATCCTGCCAAGAATAGTTGTGAGTACTTAAATATTGGCCAATCTAATGGGTGAGAAAGAACTTAAGAATTTTTTTAAATTTACATATTCTCAAACTGCTGTTGTTAAAGACCATTTGGTGTCTTGCAAAACCAATACAATATTGTAAAGTAATTAGCCTCTAATTAAAATAAATAAATTTAAATTTTAAAAAAAGACCATTTGGATTTGCGCTTCATATTCTTCATTTTCCTACCGTGTATTTTTGTCTTATCAGTTTGAAGGAGCTAGTTGAGTATTATACATTTTAACCTTTTATCTGGCAAATGTATTTGTAAGTTGTATTTCTCAACGGATCATCTGTCTTTTGAATTTGTTTATGGAATTTTTCTATAGAAATGTTTAAAAAGAAAATTACATTGTCAATATGTTTAAGTTTTCCTTTGTAGTTTCTGGGTGTTCTAGCTCAAATAAAAGATCTCAAAACCACTAAGTTACACATATATTTGTCTAAAAATTCTTGGGATTTTTCTTGTTTTATTATTGAAACTTATGTTTTTAAGTTTAAATAAATTTACCCTTAACAGTGGGGTATTGTAGAGAGATAAAATTAATTTTCTTGTAGATGGGTAACCAATTGTACCAGACTTTTTGTTAAATAAATTGCCCCTTTCATACTGAATTGAATTACCACTTTTGTCACATATCAACGTCTCTGTAATAGTTCCACTGACCTAATATTTGTCTATTTGTATGTTGATATCATACTATTTTCTTTATAGTGGCTTCAAGATATATTTAAATTTGGCATATGCAGATTCACATACTATTTTTTATAACTTTATTAGTTTAGACTTAGATTTTTGTTTTTCTATCTAAAGCTCATGTGTGTGTGTGTGTGTGTGTGTGTGTGTTAGTTGCTCAGTCGTGTCCGGCTCTTTGAGATTCCATGGACTGTAGCCCGCCAGGCTCGTCTGTCCATGGAATTCTCCAGGCAAGAATACTGGAGTGGGTAGCCATACCCTCCTCCAGGGGATCTCCCCAACCCAGAGACTGAACCTAGATTTCCTGCATTTCAGGCAGATTCTTTACCGTCTGAGCCACCAGGGAAGCCTTAAGTTCATGTACTCTGTTATAAAACGAAGTAGTACAAAAATTTATGGGATTCTACTTGTAATTGCTTTGAATTTATATATTCATTTGAAGAGAATTACCATTTTTATTATAGTTAGGCTTTCCATCCAAAATTATGGTGTGTTTTTATTTTTACAAGAAAGCTAAGTTTAACATGGCTTACATTCTAGTCAGTGTTATAAGCCAAGAGTCAGAATAAGCCATCTAGTTGTTGAACCAAGTGAATACAAAAGTGATCATTATTTACTGATAACTTTGATTTCTGTCTGTAAACTATAAGAGAATGAACTGAAAGTCAATTAGCACTAGTTATAGATACTAGAAATGTGGTAAGCACAAAATAAATATAGGTAGTTCTCACTCTCACTATCCAAATAGTTGTTAGATTGACAGGAAAACATTACAACCAAATTTTGCTATGTGTTTCTTACACCTGCTGTAAGAGACCCATATGTGGCAACATTAAAAACCTTTACTGCTAGATTTATTTTTATTCTTCTAAATGTCATTGTAACAATTACAAATCTTTAATATATTGTTTACATTGATGTATGTAACTGCTGCTGTATAGAAGGAAAATAATTGCATGTGATATTGTATAGTTTCATTGTGTATTACATGCAAACATATCCACTAATGAGGTCCTTAAGGGTTAAGTTATTCAGTAATTGTTTTATGTTTTAAATACTTTAATTTTTTAAGTACCTTTTTGTCTGTGCTGGGTCTTTGTTGCTGCAGGCTTTTCTTTAGTTGTGTAAGCAGGGGCTACTCTCTATTGCGGCACTTGGGCTTCTCCTTATGGTGGCTTCTCTTGCTGTGGACAAGGGCTCTAGAGTGTGTGGGCTTAGCTGTCTTGTGGCATGTAGAATCTTCCCGGCCCAGGGGTTGAACCTGTGTCCTTTGCAATGACAGAAGGATTCTTAACCACTGGACCACCAGGGAAGTCCTGTAATTACTGTTTTACATGCTTTTTATTATGTTGAAATCTTTGGTGGATGGTTATATAGATATATATCTAAGAGTGCTTTAGTGATATTTGTGGAAATTGATTGGAATTACTGGCAGGGCTGGGGACATTTTATTTCTTTTAAAAATGTACTGTAGGCTCCTGCTTTTATAAAATTTCTTAATCAGCATGTTTTCAGGTATTGAATAGATTCTGATAATGAAAGAATGATAATGAATGATACCTGCCCACCCCACCCCCCAAATAGATTTCCTCTGTTATACCAGAAAAAGCAATCTGGAGATAAAAGGAGGAACGATTCCCTCACAAAGGTCAGTGATATGGGGATAGACCCTACCTATGATTGGCTGTCTCTGAGATGGCTCCCAATGATCCCAGCTTCCAGGTATTAGTGCCCTTTTGTGACTACCTACCATTGCATATGGCTCAACCTAATGACTTGCTTCTGATGAGCAGAATGTCACAAAAGTGATGGATGTAACTTTTGAGATTAGGTTACAAAAAGACCATGACTTCCTTCCTGCCTCAGCCCTCCCTCTGGGGGAAGCCAGCTGCCGACTTCTGAGTTGCCCTATGGAGAGATCTATGTGGCAAGGGCCTGTTGTCTCTGGCCATCAGCCAAGGAGTATCTAAAACCTTGCCAGTAGCCATGCGAGAGAGCTTGGAAGTCGATCCTTCCCTAGTCAAGCCTTAAGGTGACTGCAGCCCTGGCTGACAGCCTGGCTACAGCTTCGGGTGAGACCCGAGACAGAGACATCCAGCTAAGCCACAATCAGATTTCTGATCCACACAAACTATGAGATAATAAATGTTCGTTGTTTTAAACCACTGTTTTTTTTTCAGTTTTGTAAATTAAAAAAAATTTTTTAATTGAAAGATAATTGCTTTATAGAATTTTGTGGTTTTCTGTCATATATCAACAAGAATCAGCCATAGGTACACCCATGTCCCCTCCCTCACGAACCTCCCTCCCATCTCCCTCCCCATCCCACCCTTCTAGATTGTCACAGAGCCCATGTTTGAGTTCCCTGAGTCATACAGCAAATCCCCATTGGCTATCTGTTTTACACATGGTATTGTAAGTTTCCATGTTACTGTTTCCGTACATCTCACCCTCTCCCTCCTCCCCTTTCCCTGTGTCCATAAGCCTGTTATTTATGTCTGTTACTCCCCAATGTTCATTGCAGCACTATTTATAATAGCTAGAACATGGAAGCAACCTAGATGTACATCGACAGGTGAATGGATAAAGAAGCTGTGGTAACCATATATACGATGGAATACTACTCAGCCATAAAAAGGAAAGCATTTGAGTCAGTTCTAATGAGGTAGATGAACCTAGAGCCTATTATACAGAGTGAAGTAAGTCAGAAAGAGAAATATAAATATCATATACTGATGCATATACATGGAATCTAGAAAGATGGTACTGATGAATTAATTTTCAGGGCAGCAATGGAGAAACCACTAAGTTTTGAGGTAATTTGTTAGGCAGCAGTGATGAATAATACAAAAGTAGAATGCAAGAGATGTGAAGAGAGGCACTGAGAGTGTCTGGTTCACCACTCTCTCTTCCAGCATGTAGCACAGAGTGCAATGCAAAGCAGGCTTTCAATAAATGTTGTTTTGAAGATTGTTTTTTGATGTAGAACATTTTAAAAGTCTTTATTGAATTTGTTACACCGTTGTTTCTATTTTATGTTTTGGTTTTTTGGCTTTGAGGCATGTGGGATCTTAGTTCCCTGACCAGGGATTGAACCCGCACCCCCTGCACTGGAAGGTGAAGTCTTAACCACTGGACCACCAGGTAAGTCCCTCAATAAATATTTTTTGAATGAATGAATCAACAAATGAAAAGGCCAAGAGAACTGTCCTTTCCTCAACTCTCTTACATTTTGTCATCTGGGTCTTAAGCATAGAATCTTATAAAATCTTTTCTGAAAAGAGTTGCAGTAGACTTCTGACTCGCTCCTCTAAGCAGAAGACCAAAAATGAGTTCAGAGAACCAGGCAGGGAACTGGAATTGTGTCACCTCTCCCTCTTCCTCCAGAAACACATTTTCTCCCAAAGTATCCTGGTCCACAGAGATGTAGCCTGCTTCTAATAGAGGGTACCTTTAACATCACCACCCCTAAATGAGGAAATCAGATTCTCATCTCCATTTCAGAAGACAGTCTTTGTTTAATGTCTACTTAAAGGGTCCAATTGGGTTTTTTTCCCCCCAGAACAAAGGGGGAGTCTGCTTTAAAGGAACATTGGCATCTCCACCAATTAATTACTAGAAAGACTTTGCTTGGAGTACAGAAATGACATTTTGTTGTTGCCATTTTTCTTTTTCTTACCAGTGTTTAAAAACATATCTCAAAGGTATACAGTGCTCTGTGACATCCTAGAGGGGTGGGATTGGGTAGGGGGTGGGAGGGAGGGGATATAAATATACCAATGGCTTATTTGTGTTGATATATGTCAGAAACCAACACAATATTGTAAAGCAATCATCCTCCAATTAAAAATTATAAAATGTCAAAAAATGTATCTCAAGGATTTGGATGTTCACACTGTAGCCCATAGACCCTGTGCTACCTACTGATCAACCAGGCTGGCTGTTTCTCCCCTAGGTTGTATGTACCATTATATCATAAACACTTGTTTGCTCTTAAAGCCCTGTGAGAGGGTAGGTGCATTCACAATGCCAAATATTTAAAACAAAACAAAACAAAAAAGGACGTTAAAAATGGAGGCTAATTCATGTTACCACATCTGGCCATGGATCCCTTGGAAAAGACTTAAAATTACAAGTGATCATATTTTCTCCTGGCTATGAAAATGAATCTTGAATAAAAGAACCCAGCGAGTGCTTGCTTCGGCAGCACACGTACTAAAATTGGAATGATACAGAGAAGAATAGCATGGCCCCTTGGCAAGGATGACATGCAAATTTGTGAAGCATTAAAAAAAAAAAAAGAAGCCAGTGAATTGTTTATTTGGTACTTTTCATTATTTTATTAGTCTTCCACATGAATAGCAAAAAATGACCTTGAACAATGCCAACTCTTACTTGTTAACCACCTAGTATTGTAGCTTAGACTTATTCATATCTAAAAAATTGTACTTTTCTGTTCTAATTTCATCTAGACCGAAACATGGTCTCTTTCAAGATAAATGTGGATATAAGCATTTCAGTTTTGTTTACATCTAAATTCAAAATTTTCTTTGATAAACTTTTAAAGAGTCTACTATGTATACATATTTCCTGTCTCAGGGAGTTTATAATCTTTTAAGAATTATAAGAGGTGTGATGATAATGACATCTTTTATTGAGAGCTCAGTAGTACCAAACACCTTTTCTCCAGATGACTTCCTTTGGTCCTCAGAAGAAACTATTAAACTAGTAGTATTAGTATCTTAATTGTATACATAAGTAAAGTGAGTCTTGGGGGAAGGGGTCAAATAAAATGACCAGTCACAGAACTTACAACAGTGGCATGGGGGATAAAGGCCAGGACTGTCTGATGCTGGAGTTCTTAACTGACAAAACATCATAACACAAAGTTTATTAAAGTGACTCTGGTGTGAAAACCTGTTGGTTAGCCTCCAAGAAACAAAAGTCTGGGGGTCCCTTGGGATAGGGGAATAGAGAAAGGGTTGCAGAGTTGGCAGGTAAAGGAACTGATGAAAGGGCATCAGCAGGTGTGGAGCCTGAGGCTGAATTTTACTCATGGGTAGAGACCTCACCTAGTTCAGTTAGAGCAAGGACTGACAGACCGCTAGCTCTTGTGATTCTGTAGGATATGGTGAGTGACTGTTTTAAGTCAGTAGTGATTTAATTGATTAACCCCACTAACAAATGAGATAAGACAGAAGAGGGTAAGTAGCATAAAGGAGCTTTGCATAAAATGCCATTGGGATTCAGATAATACAAAATAAGGAAAAAAAGCTTTCATTTCCAGAATGCTTTCTCTATGCCAAGCATTGTGCTAAGTGCCTTACATGCAATCACTTAATCCTCACAGTGCTTATCTTATGAAGTGGTATCTTTTCATGCCCATAGATAACTTTGAGAAGTTGTGTTTTGTCAAGGCCACACAGTTAGTAAGCAGTGGAGCTAGATTCAAGCCCAGATCTGTCTGGTTGTATCTCAAAGGGTATCTCAGTGCATGACTCAGGACAGTCATTATGAAGCAGGTGGCCCTTGAGATGGACCCTAAAGAAAGGTAGGTGGTCACAGGCAGAGACTGTCCTAAGTAAAAGGACAGAGCCAGAACAAAGGTGCACATGTGGGGACGCGTGGAGCTGAGTGCAGAAACAGCAAGTAGTACAGTTTGCGTAGAGCTTCATTTGGTTGCAGAACTACAGGGGAGGAGAAGATTGAAGAGAGCAGTTGAGACTACATTTTGGATGTCTCTGAATTCCAAACTGAAGAATCTGTACTATGTAGTTGTGTTGGTTTGCTAGGGCTGCCACCAAGTACCACACACTGGATGGCTTAAAGAACAGAAATGTATTATCTCCAAGTTCAGGATGCTAGGAGGCTAAGATCAAGGTGTTGATGGCAGGGTCATTTCCTTCCGACAGCTGTGAGAACAATCTCTACCAAGTTTCTCTCTTGGCCTGTAGGTGATCTTTTCTCTGTGTCTTCATGTTGTCTTTCTTTTGTCTGTGTCTGTGTCCAATATCTCCTTTTCTTATAAGGATACCAGTCAGATTGAATTAGAGCCCATCTTAATGACCTCCATAAAGACCCTGTCTCCAAAAGGGAGCCCTCCTCAACTGTTGGTAAGGATGTAGATTAGTATAGTCACTATGGAAAACAGCTTGGAGGTTCATCAAAAAACTAAAAATAGAGTTACCATATGTTTCAGCAATCCCACTCCTGGGTCCAGGGTGTATATCTGGACAAAACTATAATTCAAAAAGATACACGGACCCCAATGTTCATTGCAACAGTATTTATAATAGCCAAGATATGGAAACAAAGTAAGTGTCCATTGACAGATGAATGGTTAAAGATGTGGTACATATATGCAATGGAATACTACTCAGCCTTTAAAAAGAATGAAATATTGCCGTTTGCAGCAATGTGGATAGACCTAGTGATTATCATACTAAGTGAAGTAAGTCATAAACAGAAAGACAAGTGCTATATGATATCACTTACATTTGGAATCTACACTGTGACACAAATGAACTTACTTACAAAACAGAAACAGACACAGAGATCAGACTTGTGGTTGCCAAGGGTCGGGGGTGAGGGGGGCTGGATTGGGAATTTGGGACTAGAAGATACAAACCATTATATAGAGAATGGATAAACAACAAGGTCCTACTCTATAGCATAGAGAACTATATTCAATATCCTGTAATAAACCATCATGGAAAAGAATATGAAAAAGAATGTATATATGCGTATGACTGAATCACTTTGCTGTACAGTAGAAATTAACATGACATTGTAAATCAACTGTATTTCAGTAAAATAAATTTTTAATAAAAGACCTTGTCTCCAAATAAGTACCTTATATACTGAGGTACTAAGTGTTGAGACTTCAGCATATGAATTGTGGGGGGTGGGGCACAGAATTCAAGCTATAACACTAGTCAGGCAGCTGGTTCAGTGGTTTTAAGGCATCTGCTTTATTTTGAGAAAACTGTTGTTTAATGTCAGACTTTCAAACGGGGTATATAAAATCAAGTGATGCAAATCATATGAAATAAACAGGGTAATAAATCTCAGAGGCATCAGTGTGGTGAGAAGATAAAGAAAATCTTTCTATTTTAAACAAGAACCAACTATGGACATTTTTACATCACAAGAAAGGGCATTATTCACATCCAGGGAGATGCTTCTTTGTTTTGGAAAGTGTCTTGATGGCATATTTGAGTTTGAATGGTGAACTCCATATCTCTCACTCCAGCCCTGGGCATTGTTGGAAAGAGGAGAATAAGACAAAGGAAGGATTCAGTTTATCATTATCCTAAAGGTTGACTTTAAAAAATAGTAATCAGATGATGATGTAAGGCAAAAGGAAGATGCAAATACTGAGAGAAGGGATAGGGAAGAGCAAGGAGAAGTAAGACAGGACAGTAGGAAACATGAGGAAGGAAGTTGGACAATTCGATATCAAAATGGGAGTGGACAGGCGTGTGTAATATTCAGTTTTAAGTTGTTTATTATATTTCAGTAATGTGCTGCCCTCCTTTCAAAAGGCTTCTTCTACATGTAAGATCCTTTGATAGTGGTGTTTAGGGGAGATGAATGGAAAAAGAGCTGAACGCTTTAATTAGATCTACATGGGAAAAAGAAAAAAATGACCAGAGAAGGCAAGATGTTCCTGAGATCAAGAGCTTAGTGGAAATAAAATCTCAGAGTTCTGAGATTAGGCCAAGTGGGGACCACCGCTACTTATTAACAGTGTGGCCTTGAGGGATTCAACTAACCTCTTTAGCCTCAGTTTCCTCATCTTGAAAGTGGGAACAAAAAGAACTTCTGTGCCACTCTTAGTGTATATTATTTTCAATAGATGCTTATTTTAAGCTTGCTGTATTCACAGATTAAATGAGACAATGGTTGTGAAATGTTTGGACCACCACCAGACACGTAATTAAGAGTGAGATAAGTATTAGCTGTGGGAAGGACCAAGGGACTGCTAGCAGTACTTGGAATGGAGGCTCAAAGTACTTTTTTTCTAACAATTGAAAGGAAGGATGAGGCCAAAAGGAGGGAGGTCTTGGGAACACCAAAGCTGGAAACATCTGGGTTCCTCTGGGAAGTAAGGGGAGGTCTGTAGGAGTGTAGTATGCATAGGAAGAATAAAATGGACAAAGTTCCTGGAAGAATATCAAGGGAAAATATCTCTTGTAATTAATTCAATCAAGGATGGGTGCTCCCCATCTCACTGTTGCTCTTTCGTTCTGTGTGGCTCACAGTTTGGCTCTGTTTTTAGCAACTGTGCTGCTGAGTGATTGCCTCCTCCGTGCCCATTCATGTTTTGTTTTGACAAATTGCAAGGATGCAGAGAAAAACCTCATAGACACCTATGTGCCCACCACCCAGTTCTAGTAAATCTTTACATTCTGCTTTGCTTCCTTCATTTCTGTTTATTTACTTCTTTTTGAGAAATTAGACATTATAGGTACAATGGAAGCCCCTGGATTCTTCTTCCTCCCTTTTGGTCTGTAATGCCTCTCCCTGGAATCCAGTTCCCTGGCATACAGTGTGGATGAGTCTCAACAGTGGCCCAGGACCCTGAATTCAGTGTTCATCTTTCTTATGTATGCCGTTGTACTTTTAACACTTAAGACTGTAGCTATAAACAATATTCTTTTATAGATGTACAGCATATTGTTTCAAAATTTTATAGATTATACTCCATTTATAGTTATTATAAAACATTGGCTGTATTTCCTGTGCTGTACAATATATCCTTGTAACATATATTTCATATTTCAGTTTCTACCTCTTAATCCTCTACTCCTATCATGACCCTTCCCTGTTCACGCTTCCCAGGGGTAACCACTAGTTTGTTTTCTGTATCTGTGAGTATGTTTCTTTTTTTTGTTATATTCATGGGTTTATTTTATGTTTTAGATTCTACATATAAGTGATTTTATGCTTTTAGGTTTAATGAGGCTCCATTTATTTATTTTTGTTTTTGTTTCCTTTGCCTTGGGAGACAGATCCAAAAAAATATTCTTTCACATGTAGCTGTCCAGTTTTCTCAGCACCACTTATTGAAGAGACTATCTTCTCCATTGTATATTCTTGCCTCCTTTGTCATAGATTAGGTGATCATAGGTGCATGGACATGGTATGCATGCATGCATGCTAAGTCCCTTCAGTCGTGTCTGACTCTGTGCAACCCTGTGGACTGTAGCCCACCAGGCTTCTCTGTCCATTGGATTCTCCAAGCAAGAATACTGGAGTGTTTTGACATTCCTTCCTCCAGGGGATCTTCCTGACCTAGAGATTGAACCCACGTCTCCAGTGGCTCCTGCACTGCAGGCAGATTCTTTACTGCTGAGCCACTGGGGAAGCCAGACATGGTATAGTATTCTCTTTTAATGTCCTTCTTTTGTTTTTCAGTAAAGTTTTATTATTTCCCCTTGCCCCCAAAGTTTTGTACATATTTTGTTTGATTTATTTCTAGGTACTGTATTAGTCAGGGCTCACCAAAGAAATAGAAATAATAGGATATAGCTATATCTGTATCTGTATCTATCTATATATGTAGATACAGATATGCTTCCCTGGTGGCTCGGTGGTAAAGAATCCACGTGCCAATGCAGGAGACTTGGATTCAATCCCTAGGTCGGGAGATCCCCTGGAGAAGGAAATGGCAACCCACTCCAGTATTCTTGCCTGGGAAATCCCATGACTGAGGAGCCTGACAAGCTAGTCTGTGGGGTGGCAGAGTAGCACATGACTGAGTAACTAACTCATTCACTTCACTTTCAAAAGGAGATTTGTTATAGGAATTGGCTCTCATGGTTATGGAGGCTGAGAAGTCCCACAGTCTTCTGTCTGCAAACTGGAGAGCCAGGACAGCCAGTGGTATAATTCAGTCTCAGTCAAAGACCTGAGAACAAGATGGCTGCTGGTAAAAGTCCCAGAGTCTGAAGGCCCAAGATCCAGGAGCTCTGATGTCCGAGGGCAGGAAAAATAAATGGATATCCAGTTCAAGAAAAAAATAATTTGTTCTTTTTTTTTTTTTTTTTTTGCATTTTTGTTCTATTTGGGCCCTCAACAAATTGGAAAATGCCCACCCACATTGGGTGACAGCAGATTGCTTTACTCAGACTACTGATTCAAATGCTAATCTCTTCTGGCAGCACCCTCATAGTCTCACCCAGAAATAATGTTTTACCAGTTATCTGGTCATTCCTTAGCCCAGTCAAGTTGGCATGTGAAATTAAACAAAATTATAATATATTATATTATAAAATTAAATTATATTATAATATAAATAAATAAAATTAAATTATATTATAAAAATTTTGTTTCATTTTATTTCATATATTTTATCTGCTTCTTGTGTATAGGAATGCAACACATATTTTTATTAAATCTTTTACCTAACAACATTGCTCATATCTCTTACTAGTTCCTTATATGCAGAGAATCCAATCATGTCATTTGAATATAATATAATATAATACAATATTTTGTATTATATTCAGTATTACAAATTTGAATATAATATTTTCCCTACCTTTATATCCTTTAATTTCAAATACTATATTTTTCAATTTTATAATTGTCATTTAAAGGAGTGTGTGTGTGTTTCAACCCTGGTGAAATTCTCCCTTTTTTAATCTGTCTTCTCCATTTTTTCCTCTATCTGATTAAATATATTCATGATAGATATTCTTGGGACACTGTTCTGGGCAGGTCCCAAACTCTAATCTTTATATAGTGAGTTTTATATTGCCTTTCACAGCCTTGACAGATATCATAAAATGTCCTGAGGACAAAATCAGCTATGTGCTTGAGATCAAACTTCCTGCCAAGTCTATTCCTAAAGTTTATTAGTCTTCCCAGAGTATAAGCTTTTAGTTTTGTTGTACATCTTTACTATATTTTTAAAAATTGTTTTACTAACTTCTGCAATCTTTATTACTTTCTTAGCTTTCTAACTTTTTGAGTTGTACAACATGTTCACTAATTATTTTACATCTTCCTTTCTGAGATTAGTATCTGTGGAATAAATTTACTTGAACTGCTGCTTTAGTAGGGCTTCCTCGGTGGCTCAGCAGTAAAGAATCCACCTGCCAATGTGTGTTCAATCCCTGGGTCAGGAAGATCCCCTGAAGAGGGCATGACAACCCACTCCAGTACTCTTGCCTGGGAAATCCCAAGGACAGAAGAGCCTAGCGGGCTATAGTCCATGGAGTCACAAAGAGTCAGACACAACTGAGCAACTAACACAACTGCTTTAGCTGTATCCTCCTGGTTTGTGATACGTAGTGCTTTCACTTTCAGTTTTGTGCATTGGATAATTTCCATTATGATTTCTTCCTTTTGGCCAGTGAGTCATTTAAAACTGTTTTTCATTTCCATTGTGTGTTTTAGAGTTGTTTTTATTATTCTTTCCCATGATGTCAGTAGGATATTGATACTTTGGTGTGTTCTGAGACTTGCAATTACCTATTGCAGCATCAATTTTTAAATAATTATTCCCTATGTACTTGATATAAATGTGCATTTTTAATTGTTATGTGCAACATTTGTAAATGTCTTTTAGAAAAGCTACACTTTTTGCTCCATTTCTGTATAATTACTAAATTATAAAATTCTAGTTTTGAAGTCTTCTTTAGATATATATATATATATGTATATATCATCATGTCATCTCTGTTGACCACAAAATATGTAATTTATTTAAGTTTCTAAATATTTTTCTTTCAATGCATGCATGAGATTATTAAATACACTGGCCAAATTGTCTTTTAACTATCTATGCTTTTGTATTATTTCTTATAATAACACACTAAGGTAGGGAGAGCATAACATTTATCTTTCCATCATAACATTTTCTCTTGGACTCTCTGGTATTTCCATACCACATTTTGAATCTTCACAGCATTGCTAAAGCCTTTTGCTCTCTCCTCCCATTATAAGAATATTAAACAGAGCTAGAACATGAAGTGAAAATTTAGTGAAATAGAAACCTCCAGAGCATCTCCTGGGTCTTATTAAAATAAGATAGCAGGTGCTGTTGCTTTAGCGCTCAAAGGCCATGCTGCCTTAAATTGCAGCTCTGTTACATGAGGCTCAAGTGTCTATAGACCCCTGATTTAACCGTTACTGCATTGTATGGAACATATATTATCAAATCAGGGTGTCCTAGAAATGTGAATATGAAGGAGTCTTGGCTGAATACCCTTATTTGGCTTACTTGAAAGGCCTTAAAAATGAGTTGGTGTTCTCGGACCCAATTTAATTTGTAATGAGTCAAAGAAACTAAAGAATCATTACCATGGGGCCCCAGAATGAAATCAATCTTTTTTTGTTATTATTACATTTTGCCTCTGTCTTTGATGTGATGCTTTTAAAGTGAAACAGAGACTATTAACCGGATGCAAGCAAATGGAGACTATCACATTTCAAAATCTAAAAATTTCCCAGCTGCCACCAATTGACATTTAAGTCCTAAATAATTCCACATATTGCTTGGAAATTTAGAGCGTTTGCAGGGAGGGGTTGTTTCCCCTGGAGAGATGCTCAGTGTGTATAATAACAGTGCTGGCTTCTAGTTTTTAGAGAGTTGGTGAGTATTATGACTTGCTCTGTGGTAGTCAGAATTTGGGGCATTAGTTCCTGAAGCAAGAATCTTGGTCTTCCTTTTACATCACAGAAAGAGAATCATTATTTTCTGATATTTGAATATAGACAAAGAAGTGATGTTTTAAGTCATTTGAGGAGATGCTGAAGGGTAAGAATATGTAAGCCTTGCTTAGGAAAAGACCTCAGGAAGATAATTTCAGATTCCAGCTTGCATAAACCAGAATCTAAAATCTCATAATTGACCATTCAGGCAGCCTTTACATTTATAAAAGGGATCCATTCCTACATTTTCTAAGTGGCATGTTTGGAATTTGGCATTTAGCTTCTCATACAAACGATGGTATAATATTTGATTAGACATCAAGGTAGGCCTACAAAACCCCAGTGCAACACAGAGTGTGACTGAAATATGGTTACATTTATGATTTTTTTCTTTTAAGCTTTACAAAGTATATTTAAACATACAAGATATCTTTAAAAGATACTGAACACTTAGGATGCTAACCAGCCTGGCCCATATTTAGGAACTCAGCTGGGGCTTCGTACATTGCTCAGTCCCCCAAATGCACCGCTAGGAAATAATGAGGTTCCATGAACCTTAAAGTGCAATGAAACTCTTAATGCTTCAGTTTCTACTTTTCCCCATCTCAGGAGTCAAAATGCGTGTCCCATGAAGAGGAAGGAAAATACTGAGGTGGATACTGGCGGCACATCGATGAGCTCCAGATATCAGCTAACCACCTAAACAACCAGATGGAGCCTTAGCTGGGAGCAGCTGGAAGCAGGGGAGCTGGCTTTTCCATCAGTCATGCTGGAGTGTGGACTGAGGAAAGCTCCTACAGAGCTCCTGCAGCTGCATGCCGGCCCCAGCAAGAGGGGAGGAAAGTGAGAAAAGCAAAGGTCAGTTCATTAAGATACCGACTGATTGGCATACCACCAGCAAAATCCAGACTGGGAAATGCTATTAGTCAAAGTGCCTGGGTGTTTCAACAGATAAATGATAAGGAAAAGCGAGGGATGGAGGAGAAGCTGTAGATTAAAAGAGAGTTAAAAATAGATCTAATTTTTAAAACAGGCAAGATGAAAATATAGGGATGCACATTAAGATAATAAAACTTTTTTTAAGGCAAGGAACTATAAAAGTCATAGTTAAATATTATAGGAAAGGAGGAGGCTTGTGATCTGGACAGTGCACATGGAGTGGCTTCTTGGGTAGCCAATAAAAATCTACATAGTTCTTAATCTGATAATGGTTATAAAAATGTTGAATTCATTAAGCCACACATCTGTGTAGTTTCCTTATATGTTTTGCTTTATAATAAAAATCATTAAAAAAAAATTAAAACAAGGGCATAAGGGCATACCCATGGAGTCAAAGTGCAACTGTCGGGGGTGTGGGGGGCTGACATTGTTCTAACCACTGAATTGTATTTTTAAGCTACAATTATATTAAAGAAGAAATTTCCCACATCAACTCTATGGTTATCCTGAAGTACAGTTCTTATAGGAAAGCTTAGGACAAGTACCTGGCTCTTGCCTTTTACTTATCAATTTTCAGAATGATTTGGTGTCCTAGGAAGCTCCAATGGTGACTAATGTGTTTTTATTATCTCATTATGAATTCATGGACTTTTATATATTTGATATGCTTCAATAAATCACAGTGACTTTTCCCTTGAATACCCAAATTGTTCCATATTAGGCCAATGGGAGCCCCATTAAAGTTGACTTCTGAGGCCTTCTGACATGACCACAGTAGCTACTGATAACGTACTTGTTTTCTAGCACAAGCAGACAGACATGCCAAGTGCATCTAGTGCAGCTCCTGCCCGGGACCTGGAGGGAGTCACTTCTCTAAGGAGTCCTGGTTTTATTTAGTGGGAAATGATTTTCAGAGATTACAATTTGTGTTGTGTGTTGTTTAGTCACTAGGTCATATCTGACTCTTGCGACACCATGGACTGTGGCCCACCAAGCTCCTCTGTGCATGGGATTTCCCAGTCAAGAATACTGGAGTGGGTTGCCATTTCCTTCTCCAGAAATTTGTCAGGTTGCTTATTGCTATTTGATGAACATTGCTTCTAGGTCTTTTCAGTAGTCAGGCTAGAATAAAACTACCCTATGATCCAGCAATCCCACTACTGGGCAGGTACCCTGAGAAAACCATAATTCAAAAAGACACATAAGCCCCAATGTTCATAGCAGCACTACTTACAATAGCCAGGACATGGAAGCAACCTAGATGTCCGTCAACAGATGAATGGATAAAGAAGTTGTGGTACATGTACATGATGGAATATTACTCAGTCATAAAAAATGCATCTGAGTCAGTTCTAATGAGGTGGATGAACCTAGAGCCTGTTATACAGAGTGAAGTAAGTCAGAAAGAGAAAAACAAATATCATATACTGACGCATATGAAATCTAGAAGGATGGTACCTAACTACAGGGCAGGGATAGAGACACAGACACAGAGAGCAGACTCTGGACACAGCAGATAGGAGAGGGTGGGATGAATTGAGAGTAGCACTGAAACATATACATTACCATATGTAAAATGGATAGCCAGTGGGAATTTGCTGTATGACACCAGGAACTCAAATCTGCTGCTCTGTGACTACCTAGAGGGATGGGATAGGGTGGGAGGTGGGGGGCAATTTCAAGAGGGAGGGGATATATGTATACTTATGATTGATTCACACTGTTATATGGCAGAAGCAAAGAGAATATTATAAAGTAATTATCTTCCAATTAAAAATAAAATTTAAAAAATGAGTTATAGTGATATTTCCAATTCAAATTTAAGATAACAGGATTTTTACTTAACTTCTTTGAATTTATACTTCTATCTCCTTTCTCTTATTTTGAGCATTTTGGTTCTTAGAATTGACATCAGTTCAGTTCAGTTCAGTTCAATTCAGTCGCTTAGTCATGTCCAACTCTTTGCAACCCCGTGAATCGCGGCACGCCAGGCCTCCCTGTCCATCACCAACTCCTGGAGTTCACTCAGACTCACATCCGTCAAGTCGGTGATGCCATCCAGCCATCTCATCCTCTGTTGTCCCCTTCTCCTTCTGCCCCCAATCCCTCCCAGCATCAGGGTTTTTTCCAATGAGTCAGCTCTTCGCATGAGGTAGCCAAAGGATTGGAGTTTCAGCTTCAGCATCAGTCCTTCCAATGAACACCCAGGACTGATCTCCTTTAGGATGGACTGGTTGGACCTCCTTGCAGTCCAAGGGACTCTCGACTATGGAATGAAGCAGGGCAAAAGCTAATAGAGTTTTGCCAAGAGAACGCACTGGTCATAGCAAACAGCCTCTTCCAATAACACAAGAGAAGACTCTATACATGGACATCACCAGATGGTCAACACCAAAATCAGACTGATTATATTCTTTGCAGCCAAAGATGGAGAAGCTCTATACAGTCAGCAAGAACAAGACTGGGAGCTGACTGTGGCTAAGATCATGAATGCCTTATTGTCAAATTCAGACTGAAATTGAAGAAAGTAGGGAAAACCACTAGACCATTCAGGTATGACCTAAATCAAATCCCTTATGACTATATAGTGGAAGTGAGAAATAGATTTAAGGGACTAGATCTGATAGAGTGCCTGATGAACTGTGGACAGAGGTTCGTGACATTGTACAGGAGACGTGGATCAAGACCATCCCCATGGAAAAGAAATGCAAAAAAGCAAAATGGCTGTCTGAGGAGGCCTTACAAATAGCTGAGAAAACAACAGAAGTGAAAAGCAAAGAAGAAAAGGAAAGATATAAGCATCTTAATGCAGAGTTCCAAAGAATAGCAAGGATAGATAAGAAAGCCTTCCTCAGCAATCAATGCAAAGAAATAGAGGAAAACAATAGAATGGCAAAGACTAGAGATCTCTTCAAGAAAATTAGAGATACCAAGGGAACATTTCATGCAAAGATGGGCTCGATAAAGGACAGAAATAGTATGGACCTAACAGAAGCAGAAGATATTAAGAAGAGGTGGCAAGAATACACAGAAGAACTGTACAAAAAAGAGCTTCAGGACCCAGATAATCACGATGGTGTGATCACTCACCTAGAGCCAGATATCCTGGAATGTGAAGTCAAGTGGGCCTTAGAAAGCATCACTACGAACAAAGTTAGTAGAGGTGATGGAATTCCAGTTGAGCTATTTCAAATCCTGAACGATGATGCTGTGAAAGTGCTGCACTCAATATGCCAGAAAATTTGGAAAACTCAGCAGTGGCCACAGGACTGGAAGAGGTCAGTTTTCATTCCAACCCCAAAGAAAGGCAATGCCAAAGAATGCTCAAACTACCACACTATTGTACTCATCTCACACGCTAGTAAAGTAATGCTCAAAATTCTCCAAGCCAGGCTTCAGCGATACATGAACCATGAACTTCCTGATGTTCAAGCTGGTTTTAGAAAAGGCAGAGGAACCAGAGATCAAATTGCCAACATCCACTGGATCATGGAAAAAGCAAGAGAGTTCCAGAAAAACATCTATTTCTGCTTTATTGACTATGCCAAAGCCTTTGACTGTGTGGATCACAATCAACTGTGGAAAATTCTGAAAGAGATAGGAATACCAGACCACCTGAACTGCCCCTTGAGAAACCTATATGCAGGTCAGGAAGCAACAGTTAGAACTGGACATGGAACAACAGACTGGTTCCAACTAGGAAAAGGAGTATGTCAAGGCTGTGTATTGTCACCGTGCTTATTTAACTTCTATGCAGAGTACATCATGAGAAACGCTGGGCTGGAAGAAGCACAAGCTGGAATCAAGATTGCTGGGAGAAATATCAATAACCTCAGATATGCAGATGACACCACCCTTATGCCAGAAAGTGAAGAGGAACTACAGAGCCTCTTGATGAAAGTGAAAGAGGAGAGTGAAAAAGTTGGCTTAAAGCTCAACATTCAGAAAACGAAGATCATGGCATCTGGTCCCATCACTCATGGCGAATAGATGGGGAAACAGTGGAAACCGTTTTTGACTATTTTTTGGGGCTCCAAAATCACTGCAGATGGTGATTGTAGCCATGAAATTAAAAGATGCTTACTCCTTGGAAGGAAAGTTATGACCAACCTAGACAGCATATTAAAAAGCAGAGATATTACTTTGCCAACAAAGGTCTGTCTAGTCAAGGCTATGGTTTTTCCAGTGGTCATGTGTGGATGTGAGAGTTGGACTGTGAAGAAAGCTGAGCACCAAAGAATTGATGTTTTTGAACTGTGGTGTTGGAGAAGACTCTTGTGAATTGTTCTAAAATAATATACTAGTATTACTTTTAACAATAAAACTACTAAATGCTGTTTCAGATCAGTTCAGTCACTCATTCGTGTCCGACTCTTTGCGACCCCATGAATCACAGCACGCCAGGCCTCCTGTCCATCACTAACTCCCGGAGTTCACTCAAACTCACGTCCATCGAGTTGGTGATGCCATCCCGCCATCTCATCCTCTGTTGTCCCGTTCTCCTCCTGCCCCCAATGCTGTTTGCCCCCAGAGGAAATGCTGTTTAGAATTTGCTTATATTTCTCTATGTCCTGAGAATATATCCAAGTAGGGGTGTGCAGTCAAAATTCTGTATTTCAAAGTCAAGTTGAAATAATTCTTTTCTCTGTATGGGTTTGTCACCAATGTAGTATAAAGTTAAGGTTGTTTCAGTTTGCTTTCTACTTTTAAGGTTTTCTCCTTTTTTGTTAATTTTATTTCAAAGTCAAATATATAACAAGGGTATATTAAGGAAGTCTCAAGACCACCCTTCTCTTCTAACCTGGCCCTCCCTCCCGCTATTGATAAACATCTTTATTAGTTATTGTTCTACTCCAACCTTTGTTTCTCTTTGAAAGTATAAGTGGCTGTATATATGTGTGTTTCCCGTTAGTGTTGGCTACTCAAAACGTAGCATACAAGCATTGTTTACTCCTGCTTTTCTCAAAATAAGAGATGGTAGAGATCAATCCTATCATTATATAGAAGTCTCCCTCATTCTTGTATTTTCTTAAACAGCCGTATGATGCCCATTGTGTGGTTGTACCATAGTTTATTCAAGCAGTCCCTAATTTGTGCACATTTGGTTTCTTTCCAGTCCTTTGCTAGTACAAATAACGCTGCATTGAATCCATATGCTGTTTTCTATTGTCAGTGTGTCTTGTCAGTGACAACATGGATATAATTTTTAATGTGAGTTCCAGTTGAACAAGACTAGTTCCATATGCTAGTGACTGGTCAACAGTAAAAGCTCCTTGCTTAATCTAGTGTTGATGTATGCTGTGAAAGGAGAAATCCTGAACAGAGCAGATATATTCACGAGTCATTTCTAATTCATTGCCCCTCATCTTTCCCCAAACACATCATACCACTCCAGCCTCTGGACCTTTGCTCTTCCACAGACCACTAGCCCCAGAATACTTTCTCTCCTTCATGAATTCTAATTTGAACATTTCCTATCTTTAGGCCTGTTTTCTCTCATCTCTGAAAGTATTTTAAAACTTTTAAGTTTTTAGTTTGAATATTCAAGAGGTCTTTGAAAGGATGCTTATCTTCTTCCTGCAATTAAGGTGTACTAATTGCTAGATGTGGATCTTCCCTGGTGGCTCAGTGGTCAAGAATCCATCCGCCTGCCAATACAGGAGACTCAGGAGATGCGGGTTCGGTTCCTGGGTTGGGAAGATCCCCTGGAGGAGGAAATGGCTACCCACTCCAGTATTCTTGCCTGGGAAATTCCTTGGACAGAGGAGCCTGGCAGGCTGCAGTCCATGGGGTCACAAAGTGTCGGACACGACGGAGCATGCAAGCATGCACTGCTAGATGGCAGAAGTATCTTGGTTTTGTTCACATGCTCCCAAACCCCAAAGCCTGGGCAACTTGGGTGAGTTTCTCTGAGCCAGTTTCCTGATTTGCAAATTGAAAGGAATGGGTTCGGTAATTTCTAAAGTTTCTGTCTCTAACTAGGATGAGTTTAAATAATTTCCTAAATGTTTCAGTTTGCTCTGACCACCTCTTTTATTTCCTCTTGGCAAGAGAGAAAAATGAGATCCAGGCCTTTCCTAGACTGAGGGCATAATACTCAGGAATTACCACTAACTGAACAGGAAAATTAAAAAGAAAATTTTCCATGTTGTTTTCACCAAAGAGTGAAAATCCTCCTCTTATTTATCAATCTTCTCCCCCTCCCCACTAGCTGCTGGCTAGGCATTACTTGAATCTATGTTTATGCCATTTGATATTTTTTTTATTTATTCAACCAACATTTATATAAAGTCTTCTATGTGCCAGGCACTACTTGGTCATTATTGGTTTTGCTATTTTGGTTGTTGTTTTGTTTTTAGCAGTAGCTTGAGCTCAAAATCTGTTTTCTTTATTTGGAGCTTCTAATTATAAATGCAAACAATTCCCAGAATAGCAACTTCTGAATAACCAATTGAAGCAATTTTCTTGACTAAACTATAAACCAGATTAATCATCTCTTTAAGTAGGTGGTAAGGGTGGTTCTCATAAGTTGTGAGTTAATGGGCCAGCAAAATTAAAAGAAAACAACTGAATGGCCTAGAGTTGCCACTTTTTTGTTTTGCTAAGTGAAGGTGTTACAGAGAGACAACTGCCACCATAAAATAAGGAGCTTTTTGGGTTCCGAGGGAAAAAAAAAGCTAGAACAGAAATATTCATGAAAAATTTGTAGTAAAGGAAATTCTTTTAAACTGCATATAAATTTAAAGTCACAAAACTTTCTTTGGGTTTTTTTTTTAAAACATCTTGCCTTATGGAAACATTGTCACAGACTAATCAAAGTCTGTGGACCAGTGTTTGCGAATCACCATTTTAGGATGGGAATTTTATTCTGTATTTTATTCTGACTTGTGTTCCCATTGTGCTGGGCTCCAAGAAATAATCATCAGATTCAGCTGAAGTCTACCCTTAGAGTTAATACATTTTAACAAAAGCATTATTTTTGTGACTGAGGAAGTGGTGTGTTATGCTGTGAATGACACTGATGAAGTAAAAATGGCTTTGTACACGGTTAAATATTTGTAGCTCAGATTTTACTGATGATGAAAGAGACACAGAAAAGTTAAGTGAGCTAGCGCCCTCAACTCAGTGAGTCAGTAAATAGACAAGAATAGAACAAGACTCTGGACTTTTGGGACCATATATCCACTCTACCACAATAAAAAAGTAGAACAGATTAACTATGTGGTGTTCAATAGCTTTGGCTGACTCATTATCCTAATGATACAGCATGACTCTTCTAACAAATATGAATAAGTTTATACCTTACTCCCAGACTCAAATTAGCTTTATTCCTGTTACACTTGGCTGTGGAATAAATTCACCTTTTGCTCTAGCTAGTGAGAAGACCATGAACTTTAGTAGTGGTTGTCCAATGTCCCACTTAATAAAATTCTGTGAAGACGCCTAGACAAATAGGATCTTGACAATCGATGATTTTCCCCAGCATTCTCACAGTTCACTAATGCAAACAGGACTAATCTTCAGCTGAGAGATCCTAGAATTCTATGATTTTTCTACCTCTTCTGATATACAGGCCAATACTGAGTCAACTAGATCAGGGATTGTCCATTTTAGCAAGATTTTCTAAAGATTTTGTATATAGTGTGTGTCCAAAGCCATTTTTTCAACAGTGGAGTCATAGGGAAAAATTTTTTCTTTGTTTAAATTTAATTTTCTATTTTGATATAAAAATAATGAGTTTGCATGGAACCACATTAGACTCCATTACATATTATTATTAGTAATCTCATATTATTCTTTCTAATCCTAATCTACTCATCCTCTGGATTAAATTTTATCCCCCTTTTTGAAAGAAAAAAAGCTGAGGCATAGAAACAAAATCCAAGTGGTCCTGGACAACTGTAGGGCTGTCAACAGATGCAGTTGTTAAACAGTGACTAACACGGTGTGATCCCAGCCTAGTCATCACAGAAGACCGGCCCTTTAAGGCTAGGAGAGGCCACAAGGGAAGACCTGAGCCAAAAACCTGGCCAAGATCTACAGATTTTGTTAACACAGCCTAACTTCTGAGGAGAACTCCTCGAGGCTATTGTGTGTGACTAGGCTCCTGCCTTGCCATGGTTTCCACTTCCCTGTCTCCTCTCTGTGTCTGCTACAGCCCTGATTCCAAATTTCCTGCACCAGCCTGCTTTATTACGGAATTTGGTTTACTAATCTGTCTCACCCTCCCCCCCCCCCATCAAAGCACATTTACCTTAATTTACCTGACTGAAGTCTGAATCAGTTCCACCTAGCAGTCACCAGCCACAGCTGATATTTGCTTTTGTCAGCCTAAGAATCTTCTGTTACCATTCTTACCTTGAATCTACGTATTCACTCTCACCTCTTCAAGCTGTGTTCCCTTTATCCTAGTCCTGCTACTGCTGCTGCTGCTAAGTCACTTCAGTTGTGTCTGACTCTGTGTGACCCCATAGACGGCAGCCCACCAGGCTCCCCCATCCCTGGGATTCTCCAGGCAAGAACACTGGAGTGGGTTGCCATTTCCTTCTCCAATGCATGAAAGTGAAAAGTGAAAGTGAAGTTGCTCAGTCGTGTCCGACTCTTAGCGACCCCATGGACTGCAGCCTACCAGGCTCCTCTGTCCATGGGATTTTCCAGGCAAGAGTACTGGAGTGGGGTGCCATTGCCTGTCCTTATCCTAGTCCTAGGCCTTATCTAATTTCCAGTAGATTTGGGATTATAATTGATTATATGACTTGTCTATTCTTTGACATTTATTCACTCACATCCAATGCATTCAAAATATAATCATTGAGTGTCTACTACTAGTCACTGTGATAGATACTAAGGATAAAGCAGTGAACAAGACAGACATGGTCTCTGCTTCTGTGGAGTTTAAAATTTAGCAAGAGAGATAGTCATTAATAATCACAGTAATGAATGTGCTCAGTAGCTCAGTCGTGTACATCTCTTTCCAGCCCCATGGACTGTAGCCCACCAGGCTCCTCTGTCTATGGGATTCTCCAGGCAAGAATACTGGAGTGGATACCCATTCTTTTCTCCAGGGGATCTTCCCTACCCAGGGATTGAACCCGGGTTTCCTGCATTGGTGGGCAGGTTCTTTACCATCTGAGCCACCAGGGAAGCACCCATGACTGAGTACAGCAGGCGTACTAAGGCAGACATGTGGACTCCTTTGTTGGACAACTTTGGCTCAAGGTCTTGCAGAAGTTTCCTTAGACTGCCTGGTAGTCTCAACTGCTTCTATCCAAACTTTTCTCTTCTTTCCCTCCTTACCGGTCAGGCTTCACTCACAGCTCCTTCTCTATTTTCTTTCACACAATCATTTCTCCTAATAAAATCTTGCCGTGTTTAATCTTGTTTTGACAAGATCTTCTTGGAGGTGTAGAATAACATAAGCAGAGTGGGTATTTGAGATTCAGGGAACAGTGTTTACTTCCTAGGCCTAGATCTGAGTCACATGACTTGATAAGAAAACCCAAAGCTGTGAGGCTTCAAGAAAACTTAGTGGTTGGTAGCTGTATATGCATGACCAGGCTATCAGGAATAATAAAGTCAAGAGGGGTGAGGAGGAAGATGCTGGGGCACTGGCTGCAAGCCCTGCTGTTGCCTTCTGCCATCCAAAAGCTGGGGAAAGATCTCTGAGTGTCTTGGGGACGCTAGTATTTTCATTCGGCACCATCTTACATGGCTGGCTCTGGTTTGTCTGCCTGGCTTCAGATGTCACCCTTTTCCCCCACGATTACCAAGTGGTTGCTGCATCATCAAGTGAGGAAATACTGGGTAACACAGTAGATAATTTGGAATCCAGGCTTTACTTCTTTCCTAAAGATGATCTCATTTGGTCAAGGTCTGTCTTCCAACTTCCAAAAATCTCATTTTTCTTGGTTTGGGCTTTTCCACAAGTTCTTTGCTATGTCTTTTGTCTTTGTAAACATGAAATGTTTTATTTTCTTCACTCAATTAAAATGCCCTTGTGGGGACTTCCCTGGTGATCCAGTGGTTAAGACTTCACCTTCCATTGCAGGGAATATAGGTTAGATCCCTGGTCAGGGAGCTAAGATCCCACATGCCTTGTAGCCAAAAAAACATAAAACAGAAGCAATATTTTAACAAATAAAGACTTTAAAAATGGTCCACATTTAAGAAAAAAACTTAAAAAAATGATCATATGTTTTCAGCTCTCTTCCTTTTTTTTGAATTCTTTTTTTTTTTTTTGGTGGAGGGAAGTACCGTTGCTTTATAATGTTGTGTTAGTTTCTGCTGTACAACAAAGTGAATCAGCTGTATAGCTCTCTTCTTTCCTTAATATTTATTTATTTTTTTGTTTGCCCTGAGTCTTAGCTATGGCACACAGGATCTTCAATTTTTGTTGTGACATGTGGGATCTAATTCCCTGAATGGGGATTGAACCCAGCCCCCTGCATTGGGAGCGATGTGTCTTAGCCACTGGACCACCCAGGAAGTCGCACAGCTCTCTTCTTGAAGAGGCAGGTGTGTGTTCTGAAAAGAATGGGAACAGAGATGGAATGTCGACTCTACCACTTCCTACGTGTGAGACTTCGTGGAAGTTAATTTTATGAGCTTCGATTTTCTTGTTTATAAAATGGAGATAACACCACCTACCTCCCAGGATAGTTGTGAGGATTAAATGAGTTATGGTATAGAAAAAAACCTGGTACATAGTAGGTACAGAAAATATTAGCTCCCTTTTAGCTCCCATACCAGTGAAAGTCTTGGCAGAGCTAGTTCCATTTTGGTGTTCCCACATTTCATTTATCTGAGGACAAATAAGTCCTTTTTCTTGTGCATTACCTTTTATTATTCAAATCTTCAATGCATTCGAAACTCATATGGCAAATAATTGGCCCATCATAAAGACAAGGAGCTTACAGGGCTACAGAATGAAAACCTGAAAACTGCTAATTAGACTCCATTCATTCATTCACCTATTTATTCACCTAATATTTCTCCTATTATGTCTCCCCTGTGTGAGGCTAAGTGTCCCCAAGGCTTACATTTTCAGGATAGATCATAGCATGGAATTGGGAGCTATGTAAAATTTGTCAATCATATATCAGGATCCCAAGAGATTCTGGGCCACATCCCAATAGAGGAAATAGTTCAGTTCAGTTCAGTCACTCAGTCGTGTCCCACTCTTTGCGACCCCATAGACTGTAGCACGCCAGGCTTCCATGTCCATCACCAACTCCTAGAGTTTGCTCAAACTCATGTCCATCACCAACTTGATGGACATGAGAAGGAATATCATACTAGTAATTCAGTCTCTCTGGAGGCCCTGGTGACCCTCCATGCTGTGCGAGTCAGCTTTTCCTCTCCAGCTTTTCCACTACCTAGCTATAGAAGACTGGGCAAGTTACTTAGCCTCGAAGACTTTGTTTTTTCATTTGCAAAATGAAGTGAATATAAATATTTTCCCTCAAAAGTTGTTATGACAATTAAATGAACTATCCTGTATAAAGTACTTACCACAATGCAAGGCCCATAATAAGTACCCACTATCTATCACCTTTCACCACCATTATCACCGTCATTATTATTCAGGTTGTGTTAAGTCACTTCAGTCGTGTCCAACTCTGCAGCCCTTTGGACTATAGCCCGCCAGGCTCCTCTGTCCATGAGATTCTCCAGGCAAGAATACTGGAGTGGATTGCTATACCCTCCTCCAGGGGATTATTCAGGTTAAGTGACTCTAATAGTTTGTAGGCCCAGATTTTAAATATTCACACCATTTTCCCTTTTCATCTGGAGGAGGATGGGGATGACAAATGTGAATGCCAACGCTACCACTTAGTAGCTCTGAGACCTTCAGTAAGTCATTTAATATTGCTAAACCACAATTTTCAGATCTTTAAAACAAGAGACTAATGGTCCCTATTTCATAAGACTGTTGGGAATATTCCATGAGATAATGGAGAAAGGCACTTAGCCCAGTGCCTAGAAGAACACTTATTAGAAGTCAGCTATCAGAATCACAAAGTTAGTTTTCTATCATCTCCGACCTCTCTTCTTGTCCTCCTTTCCATCTCCTTTTTCTGGGGTGGGGCTCTGTTCAGAGGAGGGAAAAGATAATTGTGCAAGGGAACAATCTCTTTATCTCTAGAAAGACCTACTTTTACTTTATAATATAGGCAGTGAGACCTCCTTTGGCTAAATCTCTCCATTTCAGCCTATGCCCTGGGCTTTATCTTTTATCCCCAAAGTGTCCATAATCGTGTTTTACTGAAGAGAAAAATAGCATCCCACCACACATATACACACACACTCCCCAGTTAAATTCTGCTATCTTCTCCCTCATATGGCTCCTATCAGTTTTAAACATCAACTTTCCCTTCATGTAATACAATGGGTCACTAAATAAGAGATTTCAAGCATCAGCCTCAGACTAAGAAGTCTCATTGACTATACTGTGCGTGCTCACCACCTCCACCAATTTCAATCTAGAAACATCTCCCAGCCATTAATGTCAAATGCAATGTGCTCAGCCTCCTACAATCTCCACCAGTCTGTGTGAGGATGCTTTGGCACATAGGTGCATAAATGCCACTCTGATCTGCAGAAACCTTCAAATCAGCCCTGTGGGGAGAGAGGAGAAAACAATGTATGTAGTGGGGGATGGGGTGGAGTGGGGGAAGAGCAGAAATCAACTGAATTACAAAGCACTTACTTACCAGGTTATAAGAAACATTAAACTAACAGCTTGAACAGTCCATTTGCTGAAAAGACATTTAATTATTTCAGTGAGAACTAGTTAGAGATGAGAGCCCATAAAATAAACAAAGAGATATAGCGTTTGATTTTAATGTCTTTCTATTTTGCTACAGGCCACAATTTAATTAAAATTCTGAATAGAAATTTTAAGACGACACATTCTCCTCCGTAGCAGCCAGACAATAGAGATAAAATATCCCCAATATCTTCCTGGAATTTGAGACATTTTAGCTAAATGCCCACAGCTAGATGATCTTTGCCAAGTGTCCCCCCACCAGCCCGCCCCTTCCGCTGATGAGAGATGCTTGCTATCGTTAAGCTCCATGTTTTAAATCTGGGCCAAGTGCCCATGGGTCATAGAAACTTTGCTATTTATTTTAGAGAAAAATGCACAACTGATTATTGGAAAAACTAATCAAACGAGGTAGAGATGAGTATGGCTGTTGTGGGAGAGACGTGGGGTAGTTTTATTGATTGATTTTCATTGGCCGAGCAAGCACTGAATCAGAATTATGATTGTGGATTCTAGTCCTGGCTCTAAAAAATGTATTTTAAACTTCTCAACACTTCAACTTTGCCATCTGTGAAATGGGAAAGGATAGATTGGTGATTCTTTAAGGTTCCTCTGGCTCTAATATTCCATGTCTTTAATATAGTAAGCTAAATATGGCCTAGACTAGACATGGCAACAAATCCAAATAACATGGAAATGGCAGCGGTTCTTCTAACTGTGTTGATCAGGTTCCAGAAGGAATTACACAAATTGACACGTCTATTTCTTGTCCATGTCCAGTGTAAAGAATACACAGAAGAACTGTACAAAAGAGATCTTCACAACGCAGATCATCACGATGGTGTGATCACTCACACTTACCTAGAGCCAGACATCCTGGAACGTGAAGTCAAGTGGGCCTTAGGAAGCATCACTATGAACAAAGCTAGTGGAAGTGATGGAATTCCAGTTGAGCTATTTCAAATCCTGAAAGATGATGCTGTGAACATGCTGCACTCAATATGTTAGCAAATTTGGAGAACTCAGCAGTGGCCACAGGACTGGAAAAGGTCAATTTTCATTCCAGTGCAAAGAAAGGCAATGCCAAAGTATGATAAAACTACCACACAGTTGTACTCATTTCACATGCTAGTAAAGTAATGCTCAAAATTCTCCAAGCCAGGCTTCAGCAATACGTGAACCATGAACTTCCAGATGTTCAAGCTGGTTTTAGAAAAGGCAGGGGAACCAGAGATCAAATTGCCAACATCCGCTGGATCATGGAAAAAGCAAGAGAGTTCCAGAAAAACATCTATTTCTGCTTTACTGACTATGCCAAAGCCTTTGACTGTGTGGATCACAATCAACTGTGGAAAATTCTGAAAGAGATGGGAATCCCAGACCACCTGACCTGCCTCTTGAGAAACCTGTATGCAGGTCAGGAAGCAACTGTTAGAACTGGACATGGAACAACAGACTGGTTCCAAATAGGAAAAGGAGTATGTCGAGGCTGTATATTGTCACCGTGCTTATTTAACTTATATGCAGAGTACATCATGAGAAACGCTGGGCTGGAAGAAGCACAAGCTGGAATCAAGATTGCCGGGAGAAATATCAGTAATCTCAGATATGCAGATGATACCACCCTTATGGCAAAAAGTGAAGAGAAAGCCTCTTGATGAAAGTGAAAGAGGAGAGTGAAAAAGTTGGCTTAAAGCTCAACATTCAGAAAACGAAGATCATGGCATCCAGTCCCATCACTTCATGGGAAATAGATGGGGAAACAGTGGAACCCGTGTCAGACTTTATTTTTTGGAGCTCCAAAATCCCTGCAGATAGTGAGTATAGCCATGAAATTAAAAGACGCTTACTCCTTGGAAGGAAAGTTATGACCAACCTAGATAGCATATTAAAAAGCAGAGATATTACTTTTCCAACAAAGGTCCATCTAATCAAGGCTATGGGTTTTCCAGTGGTCATGTATGGATGTGAGAGTTGGACTGTGAACAAAGCTGAGCACCAAAGAATTGATGCTTTTGAACTGTGGTGTTGGAGAAGACTCTTGAGAGTCCCTTGCACTGCAAGGAGATCCAACCAGTCCATCCTAAAGGAGATCAGTCCTGGGTGTTCATTGGAAGGACTGATACTGAAGCTGAAACTCCAATACTTTGGCCACCTCATGCAAGAGTTGACTCATTGGAAAAGACTCTGATGCTGGGAGGGATTGGGGGCAGGAGGAGAAGGGGATGGCAGAGACTGAGATGGCTGGATGGCATCACTGACTCCCTGGACATGAGTTTGAGTGAACTCCGGGAGTTGGTGATGGACAGGGAGGCCTGGTGTGCTGCGATTCATGGGGTGGCCAAGAGTCGAACTGAACTGAATCCTCTTGTGAGGATTAAATGATTTAATATATGCAAGGAGCTGAGAACAGTTCTTGGCATATAGGAAGTGCTACAGAAGCATTCAGTTCAGTCCCTCAGTCATGTCCGACTCTTTGTGACCCCATGGACTGCAGCCTGCCAGGCTTCCCTGTCCATCACCAACTCCCAGAGCTTGCTCAAACTCATGTCCATCGAGTCAGTGATGCCATCCAACCATCTCATCCTCTGTCGTCCCCTTCTCCTCCTGCTTTCAATCTTTCCCAGCATCAGGGTCTTTTCCAGTGAGTCAGCCCTTGGCATCAGGTGGCCAAAGTATAGGAGCTTCAGCTTCAGCATCAGTCCTTCCAATGAATATTCAGGACTGATCTCCTTTAGGATTGACTGGTTTGTTCTCCTTGCTGTCTGAGGGACTCTCAAGAGTTTTCTCCAACACCACAGTTCAAAAGCATCAATTCTTCAGTGCTTATCTTTCTTTATGGTCCCAGTCTCACATCCATATGTGACTACTGGAAAAATCGTAGCTTTGATAGATGGACCTTTGTCGGCAAATAATGTCTCTGCTTTTTAATATGCTGTCTAGGTTGGTCATAACTTTTCTTCCAAGGAGCAAGCATCTTAATTTCATGGCTACAGTCACCATCTTCAGTGATTTTGGAGCCCAAGAAAATAAAAGTCTGTCACTGTTTCCATTGTTTCCCCATCTATTTGTCATGAAGTGATGGGACCAGATGCCATGATCTTTGTTTTTTGAATATTGAGTTTTAAGCCAGCTTTTTCACTCTCCTCTTTCATTTTCATCAAGAGGCTCTTTAGTTCCTCTTCACTTTTATTAATATTATTATTATGAGCATTATTGTAATATGATGTATCTTTTGGTGAGAACTGTGTTGGATACCTGTGCCAGTGGTCTCAGGGAGCATCTCAGGTAGGGTGAAAAATGATGCCTTTGGACAGATGCATAGATTGTGCAGGAAACCCAGCCAATGTCTCCATATTCACCTTAGGACTCTTGAATATCAGTTCTGCCAAGAGTAAGTGCATCTGAGCAATTACAGGTTCAGTTTACCTGGGCCACAGACAACAGTAGCTCCTTTTAGGAGCCATTGATTCCCTCCCCGTGAACAACATGTAATTATAATCTGCATAGACATGATAGAGCAGTGCTCCTCTGGACCCCAAATGGCCAAATATTTGCAACCTTCATGCGTAAAGATGTATATTTACTTTTCTGAAATTGTCATGACAACCGATGTTCATTCACTTCCTGGGGGAAGTGGGCCTCCCTTTTGTAAAAGGCTCTGGTAGGGTAGGTGTGATCACTAACAGACGTGGAAAATAAGTAAGAGAAGTTCAGCCTTCATTGTCAGAGAGCACCTGAAACTTGCAAAACCCCCGCCTCCTCCGTGGCTGTGTCAGGAAACCCAGCTCCCACTGATCTCTCTGCCTCTGATCTCCTGCTAGCACTGACTGCCACTCAGTTTGGCACTTAAGTAGATCCCACCTAAAGGGAAATCTCCCCTTGCCAATTATAGGCCCACTCCAAGAGTCCCCCTGTTCTCCAGTCAAAAGCAGCAGGAGACAGTTGATATTTGAGAGAGCCCCAGCTATTAAGTTAGCCATTTATTCCCCAGGATCCTCTAAGCCACATCCCTGTACCCAGATCACCAGATTAGCTACATAACTGGATAATTGCATGCGTGCATGTGTGCTAAGTTGCTTCACTCATGTCTGACTCTTTGCAACCCCATGGACTATAGCCCACCAGGCTCCTCTGTCCATGGGATTTCCTAGGCAAGAATACAGCAGTGGATTGCCGTTTCCTCCTCCAGGGGATCTTCCTAACCCAGGGATAGAACCTGTGTCTCTTGCATCTCCTGCACTGGCAGGTGGATTCTTTAACATTAGTGCCAGCTGGGAAGCCCGAATAACTGCATAAGGACATATATAGTAATAACTCCCATGTGGCGTTTGATCCCTGGGTCAGGAAGATCCCCTGGAGGAGGACATAGCAAGCCAGTAAAGTATTCTTACCTGGAGAATCCCATGGACAGAGGAGCCTGGTGGGCTACAGTCCACAGGGTTGCAAAGAGTTGGACACGACTTAGCATGCATGTAACTGTAGATAGGCTCTATAAGGAGCCATATTGCTTTTGTCTCCTCCCCATCCCCTTAAAATTGCCATTATAAAATTGTGTTTCATCACAAATGTTAATTTGTGTTTTAATTTTCCTGTTGTTGTATCGTGTTTTTAAGTGAACGTTCTCCCAAATCCATGATGGAAGGAGGAAACACATACATAAATCCTGTTTAGAGTGGACACAACCATCCCCATAATTTGAATTCCATAGTATGTGCTAATGAAGATGAAGACCTGGCAGTGTTTGTTTACTGGGTGGGCTGGGAGCAGGCAGGGAGAGAGTTGTAGGGAAATAAGGGACTTTTGGATACCTGTGGCTTCTGAAGTGTCAAAAAGTATAAAGGAGTTGTCAGCAGAGAAGCTGTGAATGTGGCAGGGTACTGGCTGCCTGAAAAAGGGGAGCCCTCCAGCTCAGCAACCCTAAATTAGCCTGCTGCGCTCTCTCTACTGGCTCCAGGACACCTCCTCCAGATACATTGGCTGCAGTTTCCTGGGGACTCTGGTGTATGTTTGCCTGCTTACACGTCGTCGACTATGCTGGCATGTGAGTGTCCGAAGCCATTTCGAATGCCACCTATGGCACAGGTGCCTGGCATCTTATTTCCTGGATTAGAATATCTACTTTTATCTCATATGTGATCTGTAATCTGTCTATTGGAATTAGGCCTAAAAATATCTTTGTGGCCAGCTCTGGACCACAGGATGGAAGCCTATTTTGATACGTCATAGAGTGGGATTCTGATCTGCAAGGCCCTTCCAAACTCTCTGGCACTATGAGTCCATGACTAGAAACTGAGACAGATCTTTGAGCTGATTATAGCTACATTATGGCAACATTCTGGCATAATCTATCCGTCATGATCTTGTGCTTCTGGGAATCAGTAGAAAATATGTTACCATTTTTTTCTCTTAAAGTAAAAGCAAAATGTGGACAGCATATTTCACAAATATTTTAATGGGTAGTTATTTGCTCTACAAAATGACTCAGAAATTCCTTTAAATAGCCAGTTCCTCTGGTGTGCTTAAAATATGGGTCAATTTATTTTTTAAAAAAAAAAGCCTTTTCACGTGCAGCACATTTAGAAATGAGTCTGTTATATAAAGAAAGATACATATGCATGATGGTTTGGGGTTTGGTTTTGAATTGAACAGACTTCACTTGTCCAAATGAATTCACTTCTATCTTTGTCCAGGAAAGTCTTATTTTGACTTTGGGAGCTGAAGGTAATTGGATTAGGATTGTTTTAAAAAAAAAAGTCAACAGAGAAGTACCATTCATCCTGTTTCCTGTGGTGGTCTCAGACAACCAGATTCTTGTTACAGAGGAGTCAATGGTCTCAATGGTCCTTTCTATGGACTTCTTCCCTGGGGGGGTGTTAGCAGAAAGTGTGGTATTTTTAATTTTTAGCTGAGATATGTAGACTTTCAAAAGAAGTCAGAAAATTCTGGTAGTATGTGAATCATATGGAAAAGATCTGTGATTTTTTAGACAAAAGCTGATCTTGAGCATCCCAGAAAGATTTGTATATAGCCTTAGATTCTTTTTGGAGTCAATGTCGAGACCTTTTGGAGTGTAAGTAGCTCTGAAAGTCAAGAGACGATCCTTACTTTACTGTCTTGTTCTGCCTTTTGAGTGAAACCTGTAAGTATTCAGCTGTGAGGCTTGCTGAGACTTGGCAGGAATGGGGGGAAGGCCAGCACTGAGCTGAACCAGGGTAAAGGCTCTCATCCGAGGGGGTGGCCAGCTATCCAAGTCCCAGCATCCGAGAACAAGGGGCCAGTTTCATCTTGCATTAGGCAGTTATGTCCAGAGGGTCTCATCTCATGGTTTGTGCCCAGTAGCACAGGTAGAGCTAAGAGCTAGGCACGTGGTGATAGAGAAGTGGGAAGGAGTGTCTGTCCAGCTTCAGGATGACTTCGGCTAGTTGCTAGGGAGAGAGGGACGGGTCTAATACAAGAGGAAAAGGAGTGATCCAGGCTGGATTCCGGGTCCAACAGAAGACATCAGGGAAGATTCAGGAGCTATTGAAGAAGCACGGTCATGCCAGTTATACTTAGAGCTGCTTTTTAGTAATCACTTACTGTATGTCACAGATTATTTAATCCTTGCAACAACTCTATGCGGTTTTCTCCTTTGACATCAAATATGTTGTATCTTTTCCAACACCAACCATTCCTCTAATCCTTTGACAGCAACTGGGTATCCCACAGTTGGATTCAGTTCTGATACTCACTACCCAGAGTCAGCCTGGATTTTCCTGGTTATGGGCTCAGTCCCACAAGATTGCCCTCACTTCAGAAGCCAGTCGCAAATGGGGTCCATAGGTGATCGGCACTTCTGCACAGCTGACTATCCAATTCAGGTATTCCCCAACTTCCCCCTTCAGGTTCGATAGTCCACTACTTCAGGTTTTGATAGGTCATAAAGAAAGCTGAACACCTAAGAATTGATGCTTTTGAACTGTGGTGTTGGAGAAGACTCTTGAGAGTCCCATGGACGGCAAGGAGATCCAACCTGTCAATCCTAAAGGAAATCAGTCCTGAATATTCATTGGAAGGACTAATGCTGAAGCTGAAGCTCCAATACTTTGGCCACCTGATGTGAAGAACTGGCTCATTGGAAAAGATTCTGATGCTGGGATAGATTGAAGGCAGGAGGAGAAGGGGCAACAGAGGATGAGATGGTTGGATGGCATCACCGACTCGATGGAGGTGAGTTTGAGCAAGCTCTGGCAGTTGGTGATGGACAGGGAGGCCTGGTGTGCTGAAGTCCATGTGGTCGCAAAGAGTCGGACACGACTGAGCAACTGAACTGAACTGAACAATGACTCACAGAACTCTTGCCTTACCTTGAGCGCTTTACTTTACATAAGCACTTTACTTATGGTTACTAATTTATTATAATGGATGGAACTCGGGAATAGCCAAATGGAAGAGATGCATAGGACAAGGGACCGAGCTGAGGAGCACAGAGCATCTGTGTCCTCTCTGGGTGTGCCATTTCCAAGCCCATCGATGTGTTCACCAATGTGTATGCTCTGTTTCCTTTTCCAAGAGGTGTTTTTTTAATGGGAAAAAACCAACACTTTAAAAAAAATTTATTGAAATATAGTTGATTTACAGTGTTAGTTTCAGATGTACAACAGTCATTCAGTTTTATATATATATATATATATATACACACACATATATATTTACATATATATATATTTTTTATATTCTCTTTCATTATAGGTTATTGTAAGATAATGAGTATAGTTGTTGGTTATTCCAAGAGTTTTTTTACAGAACTGGACCTTCAGTCCCTCCTTCCTTCCCCAGAATCCAGGCAGTAGGCCTGAAAGTTCCAACCCTCCAATCACTTTGGTTTTTCTGGTGACCAGTCTCCATTCTGCAATTATTCAGGGGCCCCTACCTGAAGTCAGTCATTTGCATAAACTCTGGTATTGAAAACCACTCATTAGGAATAACAAAAGTCACTCCTGTTTCTCACAAAATTCCTAGGGTTTTAGGAGCTTTACAACAAGAATCAGGGACAAAATCCAAATTTGTTTTTATTATACTACTGCTAGGTATTTTTATTCTTATCTTCAGTTCAGTTCAATTCAGTTGCTCAGTCATGTCTGACTCTTTGCGACTCCATGGACTGTAGCACACCAGGCCTCCCTGTCCATCACCAACTCCGGGAGCTTACTCAAACTCATGTTCATCGAGTCAGTGATGCCATCCAACCATCTCATCCTCTGTTGCCCCTTCTCCTCCTGCCTTCAATCTTTCCCAGCATCAGGGTCTTTTCTAGTGAGTCAGTTCTTTGCATCAGGTGGCCAAAGTATTGGAGTTTCAGCTTCAGCATTAGTCCTTCCAATGAATATTCAGGACTGATTTCCTTTAGGATTGACTGGTTGGATCTCCTTGCAGTCCCAGGGACTCTTAAGAGTCTTCTCCAACACCACAGTTCAAAAGCATCAATTCTTTGGCGCTCAGCTTTCTTTATAGTCCAACTCTCACATCCATACATGACTACTGGAAAGACCATAGCCTTGACTAGATGGACCTTTGTTGGCAAAGTAATGTCTCTGCTTTTTAATATGCTGTCTAGGCTGGTCATAACTTTTCTCCCAAGGAGTAAGTGTCTTTTTATTTCATGGCTGCAGTCATCATCTGCAGTGATTTTGGAGTCCCAAAAAATAAAGTCCGCCACAGTTTCCACTGTTTCTCCATCTATTTGTCATGAAGTGAATGGGACCGGATGTCATTATCTTAGTTTTCTGAATGTTGAGCTTTAAGCCAACTTTTTCACTCTCCTCTTTTACTTTCATCAAGAGGGTCTTTAGTTCTTCTTCACTTTCTGCCATAAGGGTAGTGTCATCTGCATATCTGAGGTTATTGATACTTTTCCTGGCAATCTTGATTCCAGCTTGTGCTTCCTCTAGCCCCACATTTCTCATGATGTACTCTGCATATAAGTTAAATATTTTACAGATAAGGAATCTTAGGCGCAAAGAGGTGAAGTAACTTGCTTAAAGTCACAGAGCTGGGAATTAAGGGGTAGACCTAGAAATTGAACCATGTCTTAGCTGCTGTTGAAACCCTGTACTTAACTAGCATCCTGCTTATAAACCACATAGTGGAAGTCAGGGCAGAGGCTAGAGACAAGGATTGCTGAAGCTCAAATGGCTCCCTGCATATACACTGCTGAGGACAGACAAGCCCTTAGGTATCAGACAATAGAGAAAATAAAATTCCCAAGCAAACAAAACAAAAATTAAAGCTCAGCTTTGCAAAAAAAACCACGACATAACAAAAAAGGTAGTAATGCTGAGGAACATTTTTACTATTATTTTTTGAAATTTAGGGATAACTCTAATCCGTATGACCCCAGTCACATGTCGGCAGGAAACTGGGTTTGGGGGAGGAGTTTCAAGAAGCAACGGGAAGCTGCATTCATCACACCTTTCTGAAGTGCATGTCTGCTATTTGCCACTCTGTTAACAATCCCCTTCCGCCTTTGGTAGCTCAGTCGGTAAAAGAATCTGCCTGCAATGCAGGAGACCCAGGTTCAATCCCTGGCTCAGGAAGATCCCCTCGAGAAGAAAATGGCAAACCACTCCAGTATACTTGCCTGGAAAATCCCATGGACAGAGGAGCCTGGCAGGCTACCGTCCATAGGGTGGCACAGAGTCAGACACGACTGAGCAACTAACACTGCTAACAATGCCCACAGAAGACAAAAGGTAGAATGTAAAAAGACATTAGTCCAGAGTTCATCAGGTCAAAATATGTCAACTCCTTAAGAGCAAAACAAGTCTCTTGGGCGCTCTGTCACCAGCCACAAGTCTTCAGCTTGTGGAATCAGCCTTGCCTGGTCTAATCTTATCTCCCCAGCTCCTACAGTTGTGTAAGTGATAGCAAGGTCCTGAGAATTGAGTCAGTCTAGATTGGAGAAGGCAATGGCACCCCACTCCAGTACTCTTGCCTGGAAAATCCCATGGATGGAGGAGCCTGGTGGGCTACAGTCCATGGGGTTGCTAAGAGTCAGACATGACTCAGTGACTTCCCTTTCACTTTTCACTTTCATGCATTCGAGGAGGAAATGGCAACCCACTCCAGTGTTCTTGCCTGGAGAATCCCAGGGACGGCAGGGCCTGGTGGGCTGCCGTCTATGGGGCCGCACAGAGTCGGACACGACTGAAGCGACTTAGCAGATTGGTTGGGATTCCCTGGTGGCTCAGACAGTAAAGAATCTGCCTGCAATTCAGGAAGACAGGATTTGATTTGATTTGATTTGGGTCGGGAAGATACCCTGGAGAGGGAATGACAACCCACTCCAGTATTCTTGCCTGGAGAATTCCATAGATAGAGGAGCCTGCCAGACACCAGTCTATGGGGTCACAAAGAGTCAGACACGACTGAGTGACTAACACATACAGATTGCCTGTTATCCAGGGAGGCATGCGGCTCCATTTCCACTGTGGAGACACAAACTTATAGCTCTTTCTTTGGTCCTTTGTTGTTGTGGTTGTTTAGTCACTAAGTTGTGTCCGACTCTTTGAGACGCCATGGACTGTAACCCGCACTTCTTACATCTTCTGTTTTGACAAGCAGGTTCTTTACATCTAGCGCCACCTGGGAAGCCCATTTGGTCCCTTAGTCTGCAGTAATTCACTGAATACTGAATGAGGGCCAGATACTGTGCTTGGCACATTCAGAGAGAAAATACAGGTTATTATCAAGAAGAAAATAATATTGTGTAGACATAAAGGTGTTGGAGGGTACAGAATGGGAGAAAGAAGTCAATATAGTTCAGAGTTGAATAGGGTATGGTCCTGTTATAAATGAGTCAAGCAGTTAAAAATGTAGCCTTTTAAGGAGGGCATGGCTGCTTAAAAGAGCCAACTCAAATTGTCAGACCAGCCATAGTAAGCTTTTTTAACACTCGAGCTCAATAGAGTCTCTTCAAGTGTAATGATAGTACCCCCAAGGTGTGTGGGGAAGAGCACTGGAGCACAGGAGCCAGAAGATTGGGATGCTAATTCAAGCTCTACCACTAACTTTTTGTATGATTTGGAGCAAATCACATAACCTCTCTGTCTTAGAGTCCTTCTCTGTAATTGGAAAAAAAAAAAAAAACAGGCTTGATTTTTCTTTTCAAACATCCAATCCAAACATGCAAGTAAAGCAGGACTTTAAACTGATTCTTGACTTCTGCTTTGCTCTTCCCCCACCTGCTCGCTGGACAAAGAATTTCAACACTCTTCTGGCCCACATGACAATCTTAAGTTGGAAAACCCTAAGGTCCCTTCCAGCTCTAAAATTTCATGATTTTTTTTTTTGTGGCAGTGTAAATGTGGGCTTTGGATACGTTAATTTGATCCTGTAAAGATTGATTGGCAGTCAGCCAGAAGATATGTTCTGGTCAGATATGGGAGTTAGTGCTGGCCAAGTAAAAAACTCTGCAGAGAAAACTGGAATGACAGAGAGGGCTGATTGTATTGAAGTTGATGGAAACACAGCAAGTGTGAGGATCTCATTTGCCCCATAGGAGAAAGATAAATGGAGAAAACTCATCATGATTATTACTATTGTTATATTTAAAATTTTGTTTTATTTTAAAATTTTAGTTATTTTTTTTTATTTTTGACTGAGCTGGGTTTTCATTGCTGTGCAGACTTTCTCTAGTTGCGGCGAGCGGGGGTACTCTCTAGTGGCTGTGCGTGTGCTTCTCAATGCAGTGGCTTTTGTTGTTACAGAGCGTGGGCTCTAGGGTGCGAGGGTTCAGTTTTCCCGTGGCATGTGGGGTCTTCCTGCACCAGGGATTGAACCTGTGTCCCTGCATTGCAAGGTGGATTCTTAACCGCTGGGCCACTGGGGAAGTTCTAAATTTTTTTTTATTGAAGTATAATTGATTTACAATGTTGTGTTCGTCTATGTGTATAGCAAAGTAATTGTTATACATATATGTATGTATATATATACATATGGATTCTTTTTCAGATTATTTTCTATTATAGGTTATTACAAGATATTGCATATAGTTCCCTGTGCTATACAGTAGGTCCTTGTTGTTTATCTATTTTTCACCATTTTATAATCACCCGCTGTGTGGCAGGCACTGAACCAAATTCTCTGTGGAAGTTCCACCTTTCACTCTCACAATAAAACAATGAGATATTATTGTTTTCTGGTCTCCATTTTTTTTTTCAGAGTAGGAAATTGAAGCTTAGAGAGAATGTAGACTTTTCCCACACAGCAGAGGAAAGGAGGCTTTTTAAGGTGCTGGCAGCTCCCAGAGCCATGTTAGATAGGGTTTGAGTAGTCAAGAAAGTATATCTTGGGTTTGAAAAAAAGGATAGAATCTAGAACCCTCAAAGGAGGGACTGAGTGTCTCCAGTGACTGGGTTAAGTGATAGCTGGTTAAGTTGGAGGAGAAACAATAAGAATTTGATGTTGAATCAGATATGTGAACGAAGGTATCACATTTGTTTGGTTTGGTCTTGTTTGGAGGCCCCGTCATTTTCTTCAAAGATTATTTTTTGTTTTCATTGTGAATTCTTCGTTAGTAATAGAATACATAAACTGGATGTCTAGGGCTTGCCCGTAGAGAGGAATGCTCTATTTCTGTACAGACACGTCTGCCCACGGAGATAAAGTGTCGAGTCTGATGATAATTCCCCTTTAGGGAGGCACTGTACTAAATTTATGGGCTGATTTGATGTTCACTTCAGTTGGAACCATTTGAATTCATTGATCTTTAAAGCTTGGTAGCCTATATCAGGGAAGCAATCAATAATTTTGTACTTGGTAAGAATTTAACTGTAACCGAAAGATGGAGTGCTTTTTTTGTCATGGCTCTTTATTGTAAACAGAATTTATGCTTTTTGGGTGGTAATCAGAATAAATGAAAAATGAGAGTTTTCTGTATTCCTACTATGCTCTCAGACAAGTCACAGTCACACTCATTCATAGTCAGGTTAAGAGGCATAGAATTCAAATTGTCATAAATATGAGATTCATGGTTTCTACTTAAGTATGATGGAAATGATTTATGAATATAGTACTCATCATGCTATTGTGTTTGAAAAGATCTTTTTAAAATCTTTTATTAAATATCAGTAAGAGAAAATTATATCTGTCTTGATAAGAATTTAATTCGAATCACTGTCTACGAGTATAAGTTAATACTGCTGTGTGTTTTGTTTTGCATACATTTCCTACAGAAACATATCTATTTTCTTAGATCTGTAATGGTTGCTAATTGGATGCTAACTATTAGTTTGATCACGTATTGATTGTAATGCAGCCTATATCCTACTTGTATAAAGCAATCCTCAGAATTTTCAACAAGATTATACAATCCTGTTGATCAGTTCAGCCTTGGTTACTCTGGAGTATTTTAAGAACTCCATTTGGGCCCACCTCTTCTTTTGGTCGCTCCTATTGACCCTCTCTTCTTGATCTGTTCTTAAGTTTCCACCATTAAAGTAACTCTGAAAGGCCATGCGAAAATATTCAGACCTGATCACCATGCTCTGTTTCAAGATGATTTATCAGATTAGTTAATTGTTACCTTGAAAGACAAATCTTAACCCTGAAAATATTGTTTGTGTAGTGAATAGTGGTTGGGAAGTCAAGAGATATAGGGGCCTAGGCTCTGCCCTGGGATAGGTCACTACCCCTTTCTGGGCCCCAAACTCCTCATCTGTTGCATTAGGCTGAATAATGCTACCCTCCCCAATATGTCCATGTTGCAAGCTTGGAATGTTACCTTATATGGCAAAGGGGACTTTGCAGATGTGACTAGGTTAAGGATCTTTTTTTAAATTGTGTGTGTGTGTGTGTGTGTGTGATCTTAGTTCCCCAACCAGGGACTGATAAGCAGCTCTAGTAGTTTTATGGTGGTGAATGGATAAGGAAGATGTCTTATATATATATATACACACACACATACATATGTATACACACAGACACAATGAAATACGACTCAGCTATAAAAAAGAATGAAAATTAGTCATTTGCAGTAACATGGAAGGACTTGGAGGGTATTATGCTTAGTGAAATAAGTCAGAGAAAGACAAATATTGTATATCACTTATATGCGGAATATAAAAAATAAAACAAGCTAGTGAATATAGGGGAAAAAAACAGACTCACAGATATAGAAAACAAACTAGTGGTTATCAATGGGGAGAGAGAAGGGATGAGGGGCAAAATAGGGGTTAGGAATTAAGAGGTACAAACTGCTATGTATAAAATAGATAGCTTACAAGGATATATTGTACAGCACAAGGAATATAGCCAACATTTTATAACATATGTATATATATTTATAATGTATGTATTATATCTTCTCTATCCATTCATCTCTTGTTGGACACTTAGGTCGCCTCTCTATTTTGGCTCTTGTAAATAATGCTGCTATGGACACTACAGTATGTGTTGTTGTTGCTATTTAGTTGCTCCAACTCTTTGCAACCCATGGACTGTAGCCCTCCAGGCTCCTCTGTCCATGGGATTTCCCAGGCAAGAATACTGGAATGGGTTGGCATTTCCTTCTCCTGGGGATCTGTCTTTTCAAATTAGTGTTTTTATTTTGGGGGGATTTATACCCAGGGGTGGAACTGCTGGGCCATATGGTAGTTCTATTTTCAGTTTTTGGAGAAACCTCCATACTGATTTCCACAGTGTCTGTTCCAATTTACATTCCTACCAACAGTGTACAAGGGTTTCCTTTTCTTCATATTCTCACCAACGTTAGTTTTTTGTGTTCTTTTTGATGATGGTCATTCTGACAAGTGTGAAGTAGTATCTCATTGTAGTTTTAATTTGCATTTCTCGAGTAACTAGTGATGCTGAGCATCTTTTCTGTGCCTGTTAGCCATCTTTGGAAAATGTCTATTCAGGTCTTCTGCCCATTTTTTAATCAAGTTGTTTGTTTTTTTGATGTTGAGTTGTATGAGCTGTTTATCTATTTTGGATATTAATTCCTTAACGGTCATATTATTTGCAACTATTTTCATTGAATAGATTGCCTTTTCATTTTTGTCAATGGTTTTCTTTGCTGTGCAAAAACTTTTAAGTTTAATTAGGTTCCATTTGTTTATTTTTGCTTTTATTTCCTTTGCTTTAAGAGACAGATCTAAAAAATACTGATTTATGTCAAATATTTTTGTAAATTACTGATTCAATTTCATTACTGGTAGTTGGTCTATTCACTTATTGTTGTTGCTGAATCACTAACTCATGTCCAACTCTTTGTGACCCCGTGGACTGTAGCTTGCCAGGCTCCCCTGTCATTCACTATCTCCTGCAGTTTGCTCAGATTCATGTCCATTGAGTTGGTGATGTTATCTCACCATCTTATCCTTTGTTGCCCTCTTCTCCTTTTGCCTTCAATCTTTCCCAGCATCAGGGTCTTTTCATATTTTTTCTTCCTGGTTCAGTCTTGGGAGATCACACATTTCTAGGAATGTGTCCATGTCCTCGGGATTGTGCATCTTATTGGCACATGGTTGTTTGTGGTACTCTTGTATGATCTTTTGTATTTCTGTGGTGTAGGTTGTAACTTACCCTTTTTCATTTATGATTTTTTGATTTGGGCCCTCTCTTTTTTATAGTCTAGCTAAAGGTTTATCCATTTTTGTTTATCTTTTCAAATCATTAGCTCTTAGTTTCATTGATCTTTTCTACAATAGGAAAAATAAAAATATGGATTTTTAAAAATTTTATTTATTTTTAATTGAAGGAACCAATATTGTAAAGAACTATGAATTTTTAGGTAAAATCTCCCACATTTCAGTTGTGTCTGACTCTTTGTAACTCCATGGACTAACTAGTAGCCTGCCAGGCTCCTCTGTCCATGGGATTTCTCAGGCAAGAATACTGTAGTGGGTAGCTATTCCCTTCACCAGGGGATCTTCCTGACCCAGGGATCGAACCTGGGTCTACTACACTGCAGGCAGATTCTTTACCATCTGAGCCACTAGAGGGTTGGCCCTAAAATCTCCCACATTTCAAATGTTAACTTTTTAAAAGTGATGCAAGTCACTGTGTGGGCCACACAGAACATGGCTGAAGGCCTCCAGTTTTCATCTTTTGATTTACATAATGTTATCAACTTTATCTTCTCTACTCCAGCCTCCATCAATGCCAGGAATAGTTGCCAATGTCTTACTCTGAAATGAGAGTGAGAACATAAGCCAGCCCCTTGTTAGAGATAAAGAATGAATGTGAAGAAAAGGAAATTAGAGAGGAAAAGAGAAAAAAAAGATACTATTGTCTGTCTCCTTGCCACATCAATATTGCCTGAGCTGTCTTTCTCATGTATAGATGTATGTCTAAGGAGAGTAATTGCATTTTATGAACAACAAATTGGTACAGATGATCTGACAGTGGAACATAATGTTTGAATGTGGGCATTTCCAGGACAATTAGGGAAACATGACAAGAGTCCTGAGAAAAATGCAAATAGAAGTGCCTCTTAGGGATTCACTATCTGGCCTTCTTTCTAGGTATAGCCTCCTGCCCCAGGGTCTTCTGTGTTTTTTTTGTTGTTGTTGTTTTTAATATTTATTTATTTAGCTGGTCTGGGTCTTAGTTGCAGCATGTGGAATCTAATTCCTTGACTAGGGATTGAACCCAGGCCCCCTGCATTGAGACCGTGGAGTCTTAGCCATTTGAACCACCAGGGATATCCCCTGTGGTTTCGTTTTCTTAATACCTCAGTAAGTAAAACCCCTGGTATGGACCCACCTTCTAGTAAATTGCAGATACACGGAGGCTCTGGTGCTCTGGCTCTTGTTCAGAGCACTGAAGAACCTAGCTGATTCCACCCCGGCCTGCAGTAGTCCCCTGTTGCTGTGCTTAGGGTGCAGGCTCACTTCAAACTGCTTCCTGTATTGGCTGGCGTGAAAGCGCACGGGGAGCGCTGTCAGGTCCAAGTCAAGTGCCTTCTCATTAAGTCCCTCCTCAGCAAAAGTTAGGACTGATTTGACATTGGGGTGGTTTAGTTTTGGAAAGCCACTAGAACCGAGCTGAGGCTGAGACTTGAGGGAATGGCTATAAAGGGAGGGAGACTGAAAGGCCACCTTGGCGTCAGGAAACACTCTGGTCTCTGAGTCAGCAAGACATGAACTGAATTAAGCCTACCTGCTACCCGTTGGAGCCCGGGCCTAGATCCTCTCTAGGAGCCCTCCAGCTCTGGCCCTGTATCATTTGCTAGTACCGTCCTTTAAAAAAAAGCCAAACTGAAAGGAGGTCAAGTGGCTGTGTGGCCAGACCACATCCAGAAATGCTGTTGTTCTCAGAGAAGATGGAATCGGAACCAAAGACTGGGCTTCATTCACATCTTTGCCATGCATGTTCTCTTGCCCTGCTGCCTAGACCCCGTGGTCTTCTTGACTTCTTGTTTAGATCCATACTAGCCACAGTAGCCTTAGATCCAAACATATCTAAATCAGTAAGTGTAACTGTTCATGTTCTGTTCAGTGCTTTCCGCTTCTCTGCCTGCCACTCTTGGGCTCGTGGGCTTAGATTTGGATTTGTTGATGGTCCCTTATTTGACTTCTGAAGTGCTGAAGAGTAATATTACTTCCGAATGGGGTGTGAGAAGGGGTGAGGCAGAGCTCTTTCTTGGACTTTGAGTTCTGGCTCCTGTCTGTTGAAAGTAAGACCGACGAGCAAGGTCCATTTGTTTAATGGGTTTCTCCCTGCCTACTCATTCACTCACTTCTAGTCCTTACATGTTGCTGGTGTTTGTTGACTATTGTAGAATATGTACATGCACTGAGTGGTTTGGCTGTGAATGTGGGTTTTATAGACTCACGGAATGTCAAAGACTAAGGAGCATTGGAGGGAATCTCATCCACCAAAGCTCTCATTTATAGGTAAGGAAACTGAGGCCCAGAGATGTGAAGTGGCACAGTGATTTCATAGCAGAGCTAGTAGAAGAGCTCAGAGCTCCTGTTATATATTTTTTCAATCTAAAGCTCTCCATCTTTATTATTTCCTAACATGTGCTAGCCACCTAGATCAGTTGTGAAGATCAACCATCTCCTCATTCATGACTCTGGTACTTTCCTTTCTAAGACTCTGATAAATATTATGAATTCAGCACAGGGACTTCCCTGGTGGTCCAGTGGTTAAGAATCAGCCTTCCAGTAGAGGGGACACAGGTTCTGTCCCTGGTTGGGGAACTAAGATGCTGTGGAGCAACTAAGCCGGCAAGCCCCAGCTACTGAGCCCATGCTCTAGCACCCAAGCTGTGCAACAAGAGAAGCCAGTGCACTGCAATGAGAAGCCCTTGTGCTGCAACTAGAAAAGCTCCCGAGCACCACAACTAGAGGAAAAAGCCTGTGCATTGCAATGATTGAGCTTCCCTGGTGGCTCAGCTCGTAAAGAATCTACCTGCAACACGGGAAACCTGGGTTTGATCCCTGGGTTGGGAAGATCCCCTGGAGAAGGGAGAGGCTACTCATTCCAGTATTCTAGCCTGGAGAATTCCATGGACTGTATAGTCCATGGGGTCGCAAAGAGTCGGACATGACTAAGCAACTTTCACTCACTCACTCACTGCAATGATGACCCAGTGCAACCAAAATCAATCAATCAATCAATCTAGCATGAATGATAGCTACTGTGGAAAATGTTGCAAGTGAAAATGATGCTTCCAAGTTACAAGATTATCATTATATCCAGTGGAGGCTCAGACTTACTAATAAGAGGAAACACTTAAAATGTACATATATTTTGCAACTATCACCATCTCTAATTACTATTAGTACAGTTTTAGTTGCTTAGATACCTATACTCATGGTAACTGTTTTTAAAAAAAAACCTCATGTTTAAAAAACTATGTTGTACTTTTTTCTTTTTAATCTCAGTATTGTGTATGGAGTAGATGCTTAATACATATGTATAGAATGAAATAAATGCTTCACCACAATTCTAGGTTTTGCTGTCCTATCCATTGGCCCAGGCCTCCCAGGGGAAGCTATTCTATCCATATGCTCTGAGCTGCAGGAAATCTGATGCTGTTTCCTAGTGCTGCAGGAAAAATAAAGGCTCTATGATGTATTTTCTAGTGGCAACTGTATATCATATAGAGAGGGCTTAGAATGTTCTTCCTCATCAGCACAAAGTTCCAGGCCAATGTTAAAGTAAAGTATTATTGTAAGGAGCCTACCTAGGTAAGTTTATGTTGTACTTTTTGGCCGTCTTGATGACACCTTTTATTTTCAGCTACTTCTTCCTCCCACCCGCATCTCTAGATATAGTGCTTCTCAAACAATTCTGTTTTTCTTAATGATGGAGAAAAGTAAATGTGGACCCTCTAGCAAGTCAACGAGTAGTTTAAAGTGGCTTCATGCAGATACCCAATTTTTGTTTAAGTTTGTGCTCAATTTTTTAAATTCATGAAAAGTTTTTATTCTGCTCCATCCATTGTTTCAATAGAATATCAGTATTTGCTCCCAAATTTGGGGGTAAAGTTTCTTCTCAGGAAAATGTGCCATGATTAGCTCATGTGGCATTCTTTGGGGACACTTGGGCCACATTGTCAGGGCCCAGATAGAAGATGATGGAACTAGAGAAGAACCTGATGTATCCATCCCCTGAAGCACCTCATCATTCTTAGCCTGAAGAGGTTATCTGCTTTCTTTAGATTTAGGGCAGTCATTTTCAGATAACTCTTAAAAACCCATTAAAGTAATGCTTTCTTCAAAAACAAGGCTGTTGAAAAACAAATATCATATATTGTTAATAATGCATGTATATGGAATCTAGAAAAACGGTACAGATGAACCCATTTAAAAAGCAGAAATAGACACACAGACATAGAGAACAAATTTATGGTCATTAAGAGGGGAAAGGAGAGGTGGGATGAATTGGAAGATTTAGATTGATATACATACCCTACTGTGTATAGAATAGGTAACTAACAAGAACCGACTGTATAGCTTAGGGAACTCTACTGAATGTTCTGTGGTGACCTAAATAGGAAATACAGAAAGAGGGGATATATGGACGCATTGAATATGTAAAGCTGATTCACTTTGCTGTACAGCAGGAACTAACACAACATTGTTAAGCAATTATACTCCAATTTTTAAAAAAGCAAAACAGAACAAAAACAAGGCTGTCACAAAAGCTAATATGTAAGATTTGGGTTTGCTCTGGTTAAAGCGTGGGACTGAGGGCCCAGAGTTTTACTCTCTTGGGTCCCTTCCCTTCTCCTTGTAATGGGTCACTGGGGGCTCTGTATGTAGCTTGAAAATCATTAAACTAGGGTGAATCCATTCTTCATCCAGATCAGCTATTGTTCATTCATTAAATATCCATTCACTCAACAAGCATTTGTTGAATGACTACTATGTGCAGGCAGTGTTCTGACACTACTGATACAGTGCTGAATAAAACCGATAAAATTTCCTGCCCTCATGGAGCTAACATTCTAGTGGTCAAACAACTAGCATGATAAATAATGTAAAATGCATGATTTCCTAGCTAATGACAATCCTAAGAAGAGTGTAAAACAGGGAAGGGAGACTGGAGATGTCAGGATATTTGTCTTGCAATTTTATCAAGTGTGGCTGGGGAAGGTATTGAGAAAGAGATGAGAAAATGAATTTTGAGTAAAGACTTGAAGGAGATGGAGAAGGTAGTCCTGCAGAGATCTGGTGAAAAAACCTTCCAGGTGGAGGAAAGAGCAAGTGCAGAGCCCTGAGGTGAGTGTGTGCTTGGCAGCTTCAAGAAACAGTGAGGCTTTCACTGTGAGTGAAATAAGAAGTCCCTGGAGGGTTTTGCTGCTAAGTCGCTTCAGTGGTGTCCGACTCTGTGCGACCCCATAGACGGCAGCCCACCAGGCTCCCCCGTCCCTGGGATTCTCCAGGCAAGAACACTGGAGTGGGTTGCCATTTCCTTCTCCAATGCATGAAAGTGAAAAGTGAAAGTGAAGTCGCTCAGTCATGTCAGACTCTTTGCGACCCCATGGACTGCAGCGTAACAGGCTCCTTCGTCTATGGGATTTTCCAGGCAAGAATACTGGAGTTTGGGAGGGTTTTGAGTTGATTCTAAGTTTCAACAATGTCACCTAGCTGCTGGGTGGAGACTAGACTGAACGTGGGGGAGGAGACAGTGGAGAAACCTAATAGCAGGCCATGTGATAATCCAGAAGAGAAAAGGGGGTGACCTGGGAAAGAATGGTGGCAACGGGATGGTGAACTTCTGCCCATGGGGCCAACGGGATTTCCTCTGGGCCAGAGGTGGAATGTGAGAAAAAACAAAAGAGCTAAGAATGATCTGAGCAACTAGAAGATTGCGGTTCTGCAGGTTAGTGGGACTATTAGGAGCTCATTTTGACTTGTGGAATTGAATACTTTTGTCATACACCTAGGTAAGAAAGTCTGGTAGGCAGTTGGACGTGTGAATCTTGAATTTAGGACCAAGTTCAGGCTGGAGATTTCACATTTTCCCACAGCGCTGTAGTAAGGATGTGGTGTATCAGAAATACATTGGCAAATCATCTTTCTACAAATGGCACGCATCCAGAGACTCCATGGTTTCCAGTCCCAGTCACTTGAGGCGACATTCCAGTTGGCATGTGTACAGACAATCTTTTGCTCTCACCCTTAACCAAGTGGGTTAGATAAACATGTCCACACTTTCTCTCAAGGACCCCTAGGGATGACTTGTGAAGCTCGGAACCACAGTTCCATGGAACTAGGGCTCATAATCTGCGATCCAGAGAGTTGCTTTTCAATGCCAATGGCCTCCTTAGGGGGCCACAAAAAACTTTGGAATAAAGCAAAGAAAACTTGTTTAGCTACCCAGGCTGCCTTCGTAGAACCTGGGGCAGATCACAAAGCTGGCTTTATCTCACATCATGAATGACTTTATCAAGAGGAAATCCTCTTCAAAGTAACGTCAAGGGCAGGGTTGAGGGGAAAATAAGTAGAACATGCAACAGGCAGCCCTGAGAGGAGGGGTGGCAGATTGGTTCTGCCTAGATCACAGAAGGAGTGATTTTTGTGACTTGTGTGCACAGGAGCTTGCACTTCATTTAGTAACAAAGGGCCAGGCCTCCAGCCCAGTGTGGCTACATCCTGGAGGAACTGCTCAGTCCCGGGTCCAAAGCATGGGAACTGAAACAAGGCCATTGGTCACTCAGTACTGACAGAGGAAAGCCCTGCTGCCTGTGTTAGTGTGGAAGGCAGGGGAAGGCAAGGAGCTTGAGATGGGAGGAAAAGTAGATGGAGTACAGGAAAAAGTATCAGGAATTCTAGGAAGTGAGCTGAGGGTGGATCCAGGAAGCTTTGAGGAGTAGTTGGCATTTGAATGGTCAGCAGGATTTGGCCAAGTGGAAAGGGGAAAAGAACAACCTTAGCAAAGGAAATGACACACACCGAGGAAGATGTCTTCAAGGAACGGTAAATTACAGTGGGCAGAGGGACTTCCCGGTGGTCCAGTGGTTAGCTCCTAGTGCAGATTCAATCCCTGGTCAGGGAACTAGATCCCACATGCTGCAACTAAGACCCAGCACAGCTAAACAGAGAAATAAACAAAGTGGGTGGAACTAGAGTAAGAGAAAGAGGCCATGGGAAGAGAGGTGATGCTATTGTGGTTTAGTAAGTAGTCTCTGGAATCAGGCAGAGAGTGAATTGAAAGTTAGCCCTGCACTTTACTGTGTGACTTATTTGATCCTCTGTTTCCTGTGTGTTCAATGTAATGAATAACATTAATTGTCTAAGAGGGTGTTTGCGAGTATTAAATGAGATCATCTATTTAAGTGCTTGGCACAGGCCTGTATAACTATCCATCTTACTATGAAAGGTAAAAGAGCAAAAGAAATTATAATAAAACATTGTAGTAGTCAGCCTTGGATGGAGGGATGTGGGGTAATTTTTCTCCATTTGGTTCTTTCTGTATTTAGTGTGTTTTCTTCTACATGTATTCTAATACTAGTAAAGTGGTGTACAGAGCATAACAAGTTTTCATTCTTCTTAAGACTGTGTGAAAAGCAGTAGGGGCCAAGTTCAGAAGAATAGAATGAAGCTAGATCACCAAGCATTTTTTTTATGGCAAGAGTTTCAACTTGTCTCATGAACTCAAAGATTCTATACACGTTTTAAGAGTTCCATAGATATTTAATTTTCTACATTAAAATATTTGTTGAAATATATAATTTGAAACTATAATACATTACATGTTTAAATATATAATACACAAATATTAACATATCAGAAGCATTAAAATTACTTATATGTTACCACTTATTTTGGTGCAGACCTTAGAGGAAAGCTACTTTTGCATTCTTGTGCAAATAAGATCTGTTAGAAGATGAACTATTAAAGCTGTTAGCATTTGCCTCTACTTGACTGTGTATGGCTTCCCTGGTGATTCAGATGGTAAAGAATGCGCCTGCAATGCAGAAGACCCAGGTTCAATCCCTGGGTCGGGAAGATCCCCTGAAGAAGGGAATGGCTACTCACTCCAGTATTCTTGCCAGGTGGTGTTAGTGGTAAAGAATCCGCCTGCCAATGCAGGAGGCTCAGGAGATCCAGGTTTGATCCCTGGGTCAGGAAGATCCCCTGGAGTAGGAAATGGCAACCCACTCCAGTATTCTTGCCTAGAAAATACCATGGACAGAGGAGCCTGGTGGGCTACAGTCCTTAGGGTTGCAAAGAGTCAGATACGACTGAAGTGACTTAGCATGCATACATGCATGACTGTGTATAAATTGTCTCAATACAGTAAAACCAAAATAAAAAATAAAATAAATGCAATGTTAGTATAAGAATGTAGTTACCTTACCCTTGATTTCAGACTTTTGTGTTTATCAGAAGAGCCTCATTTTTCCTCATTGGTTGATTTTGTGATACATAAATGTAATAATTTTTAACTTGGGAAATAAATTCATATTAATAAAATGTCCTTTTTATTTGTTTTATGCATTGGAATCTGTATCAGATTTTTGTCTATGAAACCATTCATCTGACTTGAAAAATTGTAAAGGCTGGTTCTTAGAGAAAGATGCAGTCATTGCTGCCTCCAAGCCCTGGTTCACTAGACCAGGAAACCATGCTGCAGCCTTGGCTTTTAAAGACTCCCCTGGAACCAAAAGTGGAGACTCATCGAATTAGAATGATCTTAACCAGCCCCAACACAAAATCTTTGTAGAAGCTGTATGCTGACTTGATCAGAGGCATGAAGAAAAAGAACCTCAAAGTAAAAGGACCAGGTGGGATGCCTACTGAGACTCTAAGAACAACTACGAGGAAAAGTCTTTGTGGTGAGAGGTTCTAAGACTTGGGATCATTTTCAGATGAGGATCCACAAGTGACTTGTTGTCTTGCATAGCCATTCTGAGATTTTTCAGCTTCCATCAGTATTGGGCCAGGAGTCAAGGTTGAAGTCACCATTGCAGATACTTAAATCAACCTTTTAAATAAATCGATAATCAGTGTTTTTTTTTAAAGCCTGAAAGCAAATATTCAATAGGAATAAGGGAGCCTCTGAAAGCTTTAGGGTAGAAGAGTATAAATCATAAATCTTTGCAGTCTATCTGGCAGCTCTGTGAGCGATGGATTGAAAGGGAAAGGGTGCAGGCCGAAATCAGGGAGACCAGTTAGAAGATCACTTCAGGGGGACGTTCCTGGTGGTCCAGTGGTTAGGAGTCTGCCTGCCAACGCAGGGGACATGGGTTCCATCTGTAGTTTGGGAAGATACCACATGCCTCAGAGCACCTAAGCCTGTCTGCCACAACTACTGAGTCCATGTGCCCCAATTAAACACGGAAGCCCAAGCACTCTAGAGCCTGTGCTTTGCAACAAGAGAACCCAGCGCAGTGAGACGCCTGCGCACTGTAACTAGAGAGTAGCCCCTACTCGCAACAACTAGAGAAAGCACGTGTGCAACAAAGACCCAGCACGGCCTAAAATACAATCACTCAATAAAAATTTTTTTTAAAAAGGTCACTTCAGAAGTATAGCTGAGAGTGAATAGGGTCTAAACTAGGGGATAAGACAGTAGACATGGGGTGGAGAAGATGGATGGGAGAAACGCTGAATGTGGGATTCACTTGACGGCTGATTAGGCCTGAGAGAGGAGAGTCAAAGATGAATGCTGAGGTTTCAAACAGAAGCCCCCAAGACAATGGCAGTCCTGTCCTCTAGATCTTAGACAAAGAGAGAGTGGCAGATTCGGGAGGTGATGAGTTCAGTTTGGGATACACTGATTTCAAGTGTGTGTGTGTACAAAAAGTGGGAGAGACATCCAATCAACAGCTGGATTATATGGGTCTAGAGCTCAGGAGATTGTTCTGGGCTGGACATGGAGCTAGAGATTTGGGATTGATCCACTGAGAATCCACAAAGCTCCAAAATTCCTACTGCAAACTGTAAATAGTAGTATAATTAGATTCTCTGCTGTCTGCTCAGTTGCTCAATCGTGTCTGATTCTGTGACTCCACAGAGTATAGCCCGCCAGCTTTCTCTGTCCATGTAATTTTCCAGGCAAGAATACTGGAGTGGGTTGCCATTTCCTTCTCCAGGGGATCTTCCCTACCCAGGGACTGAACCAGCATCTCATGTCTCCTGCATCGGCAGGCAGATTCTTTACCACTAGAGCCACCTGCGAAGCCCCATAATTAAATTATGTGTCACTATTTTGGTCAATACAAGTCAAAAGGCATCAGATCAGATCAGATCAGTCACTCAGTCATGTCCGACTCTTTGCGACTCCATGAATCGCAGCACGCCAGGCCTCCCTGTCCGTCACCAACTCCCGGAGTTCACTCAGACTCACGTCCATCAAGTCAGTGATGCCATCCAGCCATCTCATCCTCTGTTGTCCCCTTCTCCTCTTGCCCCCAATCCCTCCCAGCATCAGAGTCTTTTCCAATGAGTCAACTCTTCGCATGAGGTGGCCAAAGTACTGGAGTTTCAGCTTTAGCATCGTTCCTTCCAAAGAAATCTCAGGGCTGATTTTTTTTGTTTCATTTTAAATGAAAGTTTCTTGTGGTCTATTCCAAATAGTGATTTATTACTTGAAGTAGTGGTTTTCCAGCTTAAATTATAGAGTGATTATGGCAGAACCTAGGTAAGACCTTGTAAGACCCATGTCAGAGCCTTGACCTTGGAGAGCTGGGAAGCCCTAAGAGGATCATAGCTGAAGATAATACAACTATATCCCAAATCTGCCACTGACTACAAGAGGCTTATGTTTCAGTAGTAGGAATATTTATCTAGTGCCAGAATGATGTGAATTACAAGCATCAGACAAAAATCCCAGTGCTGCTAAAGAAAACTAATTATTTTCTGAACAGAGTTGTTTCTGTGATATGCTCACAAGTTCAAATCTGATAAATAATGGAACTTTGGAACTCAAATGGCATGTTATTCCAGCTCAAGTTTCTAATTTAACAATTAGCCCAAAGTTATACTTGGTAGCAGAGCTCAGTATTCAGGTCAGTCCACTGTGCTTCCCAAGACATCGTGTTTGACCTAATTCCATTCCTTTATTTTGCAATGAAATGGCATCCCACTCCAATATTCTTGCCTGAAAAATTCCACGGACAGAGTAGCCTGGCGGGCTGCAGTCCATGGGGTCACCAAAGAGTCGGATGCGACTGAGTGAGCACCCACGCACACATGCACGGACAGTAGTCCTCTAAGTCAGTGATCCAGATAGCCGGCACTAGGGGCAATTAACCTTATCTGTAAAAGGGTGTATACATATCAAGCAGTGCTTGACCTGATGGGAGATGCAATCGTTCTATAGCCTTTACCTTTGTGGATCAGCTTCTTTATTATTTCTTCTTGTATGCATTTGTATATCGTACAGTTGGAGAGTGTAGATTATACAAGTGATAGCTAAATCTACAAGGAAATTATCTCTGTTACAATGTCAAAGTACTAAAAATTAAGGGGTCTATGATGGAACGGTGGTGGCCGCACGAAATGTGTGGAAACTAAGCAGAGTAGCTCATCTCCCTCTTTTTTCCCCCTGACATTTACTGCTGCTGCTGCTGCTGCTAAGTTGCTTCAGTCGTATCTGACTCTATGCGACCCCATAGACGGCAGCCCACCAGGCTCCCCTGTCCCTGGGATTCTCCAGGCAAGAACACTGGAGTGGGTTGCCATTTCCTTCTCCAATGCTTGAAAGTGAAAAGTGAAAAGTGAAAGTGAAGTTGCTCAGTCGTGTCTAACTCTTAGCGACCCCATGGACTGCAGCCTACCAGGCTCCTCTGTCCATGGGATTTTCCAGGCAAGAGTACTGGAGTGGGGTGCCATCGCCTTCTCTGTGACATTAACTAAACCCCATTTATAACATCCTAGAAATGGTACTTACCTTAGAGGGGTGGAGGCAACTTAAGACAAACTTAAGTCAAGAGATGATCGATCTTTTTATTAAAGCAATGAGAATGCAATTTTGTCCAACTGAAAGAGATTGGCTTTTAATAAGAGTGGCACTAAGTTAGAAGCCATCAAATAATATACTTTCACAATTAAAATATTTTGAAAGATCACAGTTACTTTTTCGAATAGTGTGTCTCAATTTTTATCACGAGCCTCAACTGTGTAATACTGAGTCTTCGTAATCCAGAAGAGGTTAAAGTAACTTAAAACAGGTACTAGATTATGTAATACTTAATATTTCAAACTTTTTTTCAGATTTTAGAAAACAATATGTAATCATTGTAGAACATTTAAAAAAGTATAGGAAAGGGACTTCCCTGGCAGTCCAATGGTTAAGACTCTGCACTTCCAATGCAGGGTGGGTGCGGGTTCCATCCCCGGTCTGGGAACCCAGATCCTACATGCTCGACCAAGGGAAAAGAAATGCAGGAAAGTGTGAGAAAGAAAACAAAACTCATTCCCTATCCCAGCCCCTTTTCTGGTGCCTGTTTTTAGTGAAATGCACATATCATTAGTTTAAAAAACATTAAACATTGAAGTTCATGAAGTAAAACTGTGGGACAGATTGATATCACTTGGCTTTTAGGAGTTCAAGTGTCATCTCTCCCAGACAGATAGGAAGGGAGCAGTGTGGCTCAGTGCTCCGCAGGAGTTGCTTATCAGCAGGGTGACCTGGAGGGCCTGCCAGCTGGTAGGACACATTGTCATTGTTGAGGTCATCATGGTAGCAGAGCAGGCTGGTTCTGGACCAGATCTCATCCTGCCTCTGTCCTCCCAGCTCACCTTTAAGTTAGTCAGTTGACATCTATTTATTAGACTGAACTGAGCTAGGCATTCATAGGGAGGATAAGAGAAGCCATCAAAATAGGGCAGGTTCCATGGCTTAATGGAGATTAGAGACTGCTGGGAATGATAAGCATTACATAATTGTGCCAAGAAACAGAGCTGTGGCATTGGTGCACTTCCGTGGTTTCTGTTCTGAGCGTTCTCCTTTTTATGTAATTAAAATACTGAGAGATACATTTTGCCTACATAATGTCATATACAGGATATTCCTATGCACATAATACATTTATTCATATATATTGTTGTTTAGTTGCTAAGTTGTGTCTGACTCTTTGCAACCCTATGGACTGTAGCCCACCAGGCTCCTCTGTCCATGGGATTCCCCAGGCAAGAAAGAATACTGCAGTGGGTTGCCATTTCCTCCTTCAGGGGATCTTCCCAACCCAGGGACAGGGTAGTATATGCAAACAGCCCGTATGGCACTTTCTGGGAGATTTAAGTGGTTGATAATAGAAATTTTGATTCTACTCTTTTCACTTCATATGCTGATTTTAGACCTTCACCCCTGGGTGAGCTGATCTGTGATAAGGATCAGGAGGGAGGCCCACAAGGTGCTAAGAGATAACCCAAGAACTATTTAGATTGGGAAAGCAACAGACACTCACAGCTTCCACCCTTTCCCAGAGACCCTGTTTGGGTCAATATGAAGATCAAGAACAATTATAAAAAGAAATATAGCTCCCAGGCAGCAATTCAACTTTGCTGAAAAAGAAGGTAGGAATGGAAAACTGAGGGGCTGTCTCAGGCAGTGGTTCTAGTTTAGAAATGCTCAAGCCCATCCTTCTCACAGAGTGGCCCTTTGTTTCATGTTTGATTTCTTCTACATGAACAATTCCCATTCTTGTGCTCAGATGCAACAATCCAGCATTCATTGTCATGATAAAAATAGAAAATGACAGGCATTGATTTTTCACAGTAATTCACCCTACGTCTGCTTTCTGATTTCTTGAGCATATACAGGCCAAACAGGCAGGACAGTAATATGGAAGAGAATGCCTCATGCATTTGACGCGACAGTTTTTTTCACAGGAAGGTGTGATGAAGGACACTGTATTTGAGAGGGATTTTTTTTTTCTATTGCAAATTTAACCTTCCCTATTTAACAGGTAGTTCTTGTGTAGGAACTGCCTGCTAAGAGGATCCAATTTATATCATTAAAATAACAATGACTTTATCAGGTTTTCCTTAATATCTTCTGATACTTGCCAATGGAGGGACTGTTTCTCAACCCCATCTGTTTTGATTGTACTAAAAGGACCTGATAAGATCAATGAAGATAATGTATACAGCAGCATTTTGTGAACTGTAAATGTGTTTCAAGATGATAAGGTATTGTTAGTCTTCATTCAGTTCATAAATATTTATCGAGGGACTATCCTGTGACAGATTATACTGAAAGTGAAAGTGAAAGTGAAGTCGCTCAGTAATGTATGACTCTTTGTGACTCCATGGACAGTAGCCCACCAGGCTCCTCCATCCATGGAATTTTCCAGGAAGGATACTGGATCAGTCAGTCAGTTCAGTCACTCAGTCGTGTCCAACTCTTTGAGACCCCATGGACTGCAGGCTTCCCTGTCCATCACCAGCTCCGGGAGCTTATTCAGATTCATGTCCATCGAGTCAGTGATGCCATCCAACCATCTCATCCTCTGTTGTCCCCTTCTCCTCCCGCTTTCAATCTTTCCCAGCATTAGGGTCTTTTCTAGTGAGTCAGTTCTTTGCATCAGGTGGCCAGTTCTTCGCATCAGCTTCAGCATCAGTCCTTCCAATGAATATTCAGGACTGATTTCCTTCTCTCTTAGGAGAGACTGATTGGATCTCCTTGCAGTCCAAGGTACTCTCAAGAGTCTTCTCCAACACCACAGTCAAAAGCATCAATTCTTCAGCACTCAGCTTTCTTTACAGTCCAACTCTCACATCCATACATGACCACTGGAAAACCTGGATAGCCTTGACTAGACGGACTTTTGTTGGCAAAGTAACGTCTCTGCTTTTTAATATGCTGTCTAGGTTGATCATAGTTTTCCTTCCAAGGAGGAAGCGTCTTTTAATTTCATGACTGTAATCACCATCTGCAGTGATTTTGGAGCCCCCAAAAATAAAAGTCTGCCACTGTTTCCCCATCTATTTGCCATAAAGTGATGGGACCAGATGCCATGATCTTAGTTTTCTGAATGTTGAGTTTTAAACCAACTTTTTTATTCTTTTACTTGCATCAAGAGGCTCTTTAGTCCTTCATCACTTTATGTCATAAGGGTGGTATCACCTTCATATTGGAGGTTATTGATATTTCTCCTGGCAATCTTGATTCCAGCTTGTGCTTCCTCCAGCCCAGCGTTTCTCATGATGTACTCTGCATAGAAGTTAAATAAGCACAGTGACAATATACAGCCTTGACGTACTCCTTTCCTGATTTGGAACCAGTCTGTTGTTCCATGTCCAGTTCTAACTGGTGCTTCTTGACCTGCATACAGATTTCTCAGGAGGCAGGTCAGGTGGTCTGGTATTCCCATCTCTTTCAGAATTTTCCACAGTTTATTGTGATCCACACAGTCAAAGGCTTTGGCATAGTCAATAAAGCAGAAATAGATCTTTTTCTGGAACTCTCTTGCTTTTACCATGATCCAGCAGATGTTGGCAATTTGATCTCTGGTTCCTCTGCCTTTTCTAAAACCAGCTTTAGCATCTAGAAGTTCACGGTTCACATACTGTTGAAGCCTGGCTTGGAGAATTTTGAGCATTACTTTGCTAGCATGTGAGATGAGTGCAATTGTGCAGTAGTTTGAGCATTCTTTGTCATTGCCTTTCTTAGGGATTGGAATGAAAATTGACCTTTTCCAGTCCTGTGGCCACTGCTGAGTTTCCAAATTTGCTGGCATATTGAGTGCAGCACTTTCACGGCATCATCTTTCAGGATTTAAATAGCTCAACTGAAATTTCATCACCTCCACTGACTTTGTTCATAGTGATGTTTCCTAAGGCCCACTTGACTTCACATTCCAGGATGTCTGGCTCTAGGTGAGTGATCACACCATTGTGATTATCTGGGTCATGAAGATCTTTTTTGTAGAATTCTTCTGTGTATTTTTGCCACCTCTTCTTAATATCTGCTGCTTCTGTTAGGTCCATACCATTTTTGTACTTTATTGTACCCATCTTTGCATGAAATGTTCCCTTAGCATCTCTGATTTTCTTGGAGAGATTGCTAGTCTTTCCAATTCTATTGTTTTCCTCTATTTCTTTGCCTTGATCACTGAGAAAGGCTTTCTTATCTCTCCTTTCTATTCTTTGGAACTCTGTATTCAAATGGGTATTTCTTTCCTTTTCTCCTTTGCCTTTAGCTTCTCTTCTTTTCTCAGCTATTTGTAAGGCTTCCTCAGACAACCATTTTGCCTTTTTGCATTTCTTTTCCATGGGGATGATCTTGATCACTGCCTCCTGCACAATGTCACGAACGTCCATCCATAGTTCATCAGGCACTTTCTCTGTCAGATCTAATCCCTTGAATCTATTTGTCACTTCCACTTATAATTGTAGAGGATTTGATTTAGGTCATACCTGAATGGTCTAGTGGTTTTACTACTTTCTTCAATTTAAGTCTGAATTTAGCAATAAAGAGTTCATAATCTGAGCCACAGTCCGCTCCTGGTCTTGTTTTTGCTGATTGTATAGAGCTTCTCCATCTTTGACTGTGAATAATATAATCAATCTGATTTTGCTATTGACCATCTGGTGATGTCCATGTGTAGAGTCTTCTCTTGTGTTGTTGGAAGAGGGTGTTTGCCATGACCAGTGCATTCTTTTGGCAAAACTCTGTTAGCCTTTGCCCTGCTTCATTTTGTACTCCAAGGCCAAACTTGCCTGTTACTCCAGGTGTTTCTTGATTTCCTACTTTTGCATTCCAGTCACCTATAATGAAAAGGACATCTTTTTTGAGTGTTAGTTCTAGAAGATCTTGTAGATCTTCACAGAACCGTTCAACTTCAGCTTCTTCGGCATTACTGGTCAGGGCATAGACTTCAGTATTCTTGCCTTGAGAACCCCATGAACAATATGAAAAGGCAAAAAGATAGGACACTAAAAGATGAATTCTCCAGGTCAGTAGGTGCCCAATATGCTACTGGAGATCAGTGGAGAAATAACTCCAGAAAGAATGAAGAGATGAAGCCAAAGCAAAAACAACACCCAGTTGTGGATGTGACTGGTGATGGAAGCAAATTCTGTTGCTGTAAAGAGCAATATTGCATAGGAATCTGGAATGTTACTTCCACGATTCAAGGCAAATTGAAAGTGGTCAAACAGGAGATGGCAAGAGTGAACATAGACGTTTTAGGAATCAGTGAACTAAAATGGACTCAAATGGGTGAATTTAACTCAGGTGACCATTATATCTACTACTGTGGGCAAGAATCCCTTAGAAGCAATGGAGTAGCCATCATGGTCAACAAGAGAGTCCGAAATGCAGTACTTTTGGATGCAATCTCAAAAATGACAGAATCATCTCTGTTCGTTTCTAAGGCAAACCGTTCAATATCACAGTAAGGATACTGGAGTGGGTTGCCATTTCCTTCTGCAGGGGATCTTTCCAACCCAGGGATCAAACTCGGGTTTCCCACACTGCAGGCAGACTCTTTACCATCTGAGCCACCAAGTGCTAAGATATTAGGCAGGCACAAGTGCTGGTCCAGGCCCTCATGGGGCTTTCATTTATTTCCATAAGTGTTCCCTGGCTCCCCCTTCTACCCCTCCTGCTGTGATGTGTGCACATCTCTATCACCTCACTTGTCTCACTGTAGACTGATACATCCTGGTTTACCCATGTATCTCTTCTGTTATCTTATGAGCTCCTCAAAAACAGAGGACATTTCCTCTGGACAGAGGACATCATTGGTATCTATGATGCCTGCCTTGCACATACTATGTTATTTCATTAATGTTTATAGTCTATTATATATCTATTGAGCTTCCCTGGTGGCTCAGCTGGTAAAGACTTTGCCTGCAATGTGGGAGACCTGGGTTTATTCCCTGGGTTGGGAAGATCCCCTGGAGTACCCACTCCAGTATTCTGGCCTGGAGAATTCCATGAACTGTATAGTTCATGGAGTCTCAAAGAGTCGGACACGACTGAGCGACTTTCACTAATGGATCTATTAATAAATGGTGGTTAATGTTGGCCCTGAAACCATGGACTCTCAGTCCAGACACATAAAATATGCTGTGATATGTAAGACTGGGATAGTCTATCCCCTTTTTCCACGTGAGGAACTTGAGCCCCAATGATGTGCTATATGAATTTAGGCAAAGCAGGTTATTGTTCTGTCTCAGTATTTCCATCTGTAAAATGTAGATAAAAGACTTTTAGAACTGAAAGAAATTTCTCCTTGTCCAAAACTTCATTTAAGAAGTGAATAAAATGACACCCAGGAAGGTTGCCTGCATGCATGCTCAGTTGTGTGACTCTTTGTGACCCTGTAGACTAGACCGCCAGGCTCCTCTGTTCATGGGGTTTTCCAGGTACGAATACTGGAGTGAGTTGCCATGTCCTCCTCCAGGGGATCTTTCCAACCCAAGGATCAAACCTGGGCCTCCTAAGTCCCCTGCATTGGCAGGCAGATTCTTTACTATTGTGCCACCTGGGAAGCCCTCCAAAGGTTAAGCAAATCATCTAAAAGGAAATTAGTAGAAGATTTGCTGACGTTTGTAATAATTCTCTTTTCACAATCTCCTTGCTCTTTCTTTCTGTGAGCCTTAGTAGTATCACGAAATTGCTGTGAGGTCACAGGGAAAGAATAGAGACGGACGCTGTGGTTGAAGCCCAAGTGCTACCACTTTGGAAAAACATTGCCATTGTCTACTAAAGAGGCACGTCCTCTGGGGGTTCCCTGTGGGCCAGTGGTCAGGACTCTGCTTCCACCGCAGGGACCATGCTAGACCCCGAGTCAGGGAACTAAGATCCTGCAAGCCAGGAGGTGTGGTCAAAAAAAACCCACCACATTACTTATGACCTAGCAGTTCAACTCTTAGTCATATACTCTACAATTCTTGCACATGTACATAAAGAGGCATGCACTGGACTATTCAGAGAAGCTTTGCCAATATAGTAAAAAAAAAAAAAGAGAGAGAGAGAGAAACAACCTCAATATCCATTGAAAAGATGGATCAAAAAAATATGGATCAATAAATTGAAACATTTGTATAAATTAGAGTATGCTACAGCAAAGAAAACAAATCCCATTAAGATAATGTTGAGCAAAAAAGCAAAAGGACTAATTAATATCATCTACTGAAAGTTTGTTTCTAAGCAAAGCTAAGCAATATATGGTTTTGTTGTTTATTAGCTATGTCATGTCCAACTCTTTGCGACCCCATGGACTATAGCTCACCAGGCTCCTCTGTCCATGGGATTCTCCAGGCAAGAATATGGAGTGGGTCGCCTTTTCCTTCTCCAAAGGATCTTCCCAACCCAGGGATCGACCTGCATCTCCTACATTATATTGTATTACAGGAGGTTTCTTTACCATTGAGCCAATATGTAGTGAAGCAATGAATAAAAATGAGATTGACAATTACAAAATGCTTAAGGGCTTAGTGTAATATCAATATTCAGCCCAAACCAAATATCACCATTTTATAATGAACTTGTGAGATATAAGAACAAACCTGCAATTTCATTTTAAAAATTAATTCTTGCTATATGTCCATTAGTTATCATTTTAGAATTAAAAATATATTTTTACATCCAGAACCAGAACAATTTTTTTTAAACACTGTCATCTTCTGTGAACACTGAGCTGCACATTTGTGAAACTAAATAGATATCACTGTCCACCGAGGTCAGTGCAAAGGCAAGATATTTTTAAGGTGACTCAACTTTGTTTGGTATTTTCTTCTTTACTGTACTCTTTTCTGGCTTCCCAGGTGGCACTAGTGGTAAAGAACCCACCTGCCAATGGAGGAGATGCAAGAGATGCGAGTTCAATCCCGGGGTCAGGAAGATCACCTGGAGAAGGGCATGGCAACCCACTTCAGTATTCTTGCCTGGAAAATTCCATAGACAGAGGAACCTGGTGGGCTATATAGTCCAAGGGGTCACAAAGAGTCAGACATGACTGAGTGACTGAGCATATACTCTTCATATTCATTTTTACCTAGAGGATTGAAGATGCTTTGTCACAGATGATTTGGGAATTTTTTCTTATGAAATTTTGAGGTGATAATGTTGATATGCCATTGTTAATTCAAACTCAGAAAATGTAAAGCATTCTCAAACAGAACTCTTTCTTGAAAGGCTTATGGCCTGAATGGAGTTAGAGACCTGAAAATAAAATTTAGTCCTTGAAGATTATTTTGTTTCATGTTAGAAATACAATTACACCAAACAATTCAAAAATATTAGAATTATATGATCTAACCTATACTACTTGACCTTGAATTATTTTATTTTTATAACATTCATTAGTTCAAAAAGTATATAATTTACTTCATAGACTAATTTAGTCAACATACTTTTTTAATATTCATATTCTTTATCTATCCCCCTGTTTAATTATTTGATGTTCATAATCATTGTACATAAACTTAGCAGCTCATTTGTATAACTATCATTTATAGTGCAGCATTTTGTTCTTACAATAGTAAGGGAATTTTCAGTGCATGTAACATTTAGAATGCCTACCTATATTTGAAACAATGTTTTGATACTCATAATACTTCCAAATACTGAGCCTTGGTCATGTGCAAGTACAGAAAAACAAAAATGGTGTTGATGTGAGCATTATCTATTCAGCCTTCCAAGGATCTAGATCAAAACCAAAACCTAATAACAGATTTTCCCCAAATACAGACTCCAAAACCAGACTTCCAGCATCTCTGCTAGAGAGTAGGTTCCCCAGTGTTGTGAGGATGCTTTCTAATTTACATCAACATTAAAGAGAATACTTTAAAGGTATGGAAGCAACAGTTAGAACTGGACATGGAACAACAGACTGGTTCCAAATAGGAAAAGGAGTACGTCAAGGCTGTATATTGTCACCCTGCTTATTTAACTTATATGCAGAGTACATCATGAGAAACGCTGGGCTGGAAGAAGCACAAGCTGGAATCAAGATTGCCGGGAGAAATATCAATAACCTCAGATATGCAGATGACACCACCCTTATGGCAGAAAGTGAAGAGGAACTAAAAAGACTCTTGATGAAAGTGAAAGAGGAGAGTGAAAAAGTTGGCTTAAAGCTCAACATTCAGAAAACGAAGATCATGGCATCCAGTCCCATCACTTCATGGGAAATAGATGGGGAAACAGTGGAAACAGTGTCAGACTTTATTTTTCGGGCTCCAAAATCACTGCAGATGGTGACTGCAGCCATGAAATTAAAAGACGCTTACTCCTTGGAAGGAAAGTTATGACCAACCTAGATAGCATATTGAAAAGCAAAGACATTACTTTGCCAACAAAGGTCTGTCTAGTCAAGGCTATGATTTTTCCAGTGGTCATGTATGGATGTGAGAGTTGGACTATGAAGAAGGCTGAGCGCTGAAGAATTGATGCTTTTGAACTGTGGTATTGGAAAGACTCTTGAGAGTCCCTTGGACTGCAAGGAGATCCAACCAGTCCATTCTGAAGGAGATCAGCCCTGGGATTTCTTTGGAAGGAATGATGCTAAAGCTGAAACTCCAGTACTTTGGCCACCTCATGCAAAGAGTTGACTCATTGGAAAAGACTCTGATGCTGAGAGGGATTGGGGGCAGGAGGAGAAGGGGTTGACAGAGGATGAGATGGCTGGATGGCATCACTGACTCGATGGACGTGAGTCTGAGTGCACTCCGGGAGTTGGTGATGGACAGGGAGGCCTGGCATGCTGCGATTCATGGGGTCGCAAAGAGTCGGACATGACTGAGTGACTGAACTAAAGTGAACTGATCCAATATTTAATAATTAAAAATTATAATGGATCTGAAAGCATTTTGAAAAAAAGAGTATCATATAAGGATAATTCAAGTTGTAATCCTTGCCTCCTTCTCCCTTTTCTTCATGTGTCTCAGCCAGTTTGTTTTTCAAGAGCCCCATCCACTATGACCTCTCGAATTCAGCACTTGAGTGCCCCATGACTGGATGTCTAGCCCTGGCAGCAGGTGCCCCACGTAGCAGCATTCACACTCAGGCTATGCTCTGGCAAAGGCTTCCCCAGTGTTTCTTTGGGTACCATATAAACCCCTGTCAGACATTCAAGTAGGCATGTGGATGTTAACAGACCCTCCCTCGGTACAAATTATTCCTGAGAAGATTTAATGAGCTAAGCGTGTTACCATTTAATAGCTTAAGCACCATTTACATTTACTGTGAACTCCCTGGAGGTAAAAGAATATTTATGCAGGAATTAGTTGATTGCCTTTAGGAAAAGTATTAATGTATACCTGCTCATATTTATGGAGCCAGAGACAGTAAAAGTCAATTCTGTGAGGCAACCAAGGACATACCACATTATGATTCCCTCCTTCCTTTGTTTTTGTTTTGTAATTAGGGGGTTATGATAAGAGAAGCTCTCTTTTAGTGGGAGATCAATTATTTTGCAACTGATAAGTAGAAAGGGGACTTCGCTGTGGTCCAAAAATTTAGCTATAACCATTCAATAATAGGAAGGGGCTACCATGAATATTTTATTGGTATTATTAGAGGTGGTAGAAATAGAAATATTAATAGGTATTATTAGAACAATGGGGGAAAGGCAATTTGTTGGATTACAAAGATGCTAACATTTAGTGGCATAAAAGCATGGGTGCTGAACTCGAGTGACACTGCTGTTCAGTCATGTAACCAACTGTGGGCACCAGGACAAGTTACATCGTGTCTCTGAGCCTCCATTTTTACTTCTATAACGTGAGGGTGAGAGTACGGCCTATTTCATAGTGTTGTTAAGAGGACCAAATGAGCTAAGGCCCATAAAGTGCTTAGCACATTGCCTGGCACAAATGTGCTCAATAAACATTATAAATAGCATTTTATTATTATAGACACTAAGTTATTATCGTTACCTGTAAGCTTTATTTATGGCTGCCTTATGATATTTATTACTATCTGTCTTATATCAGAGTTATTTACATTAAGGCTAAACTACTGAACAAAACTTCCTGGGGGAAAACTGCTTGTCTGATTCATACACCAAACACTATAGAGTCTAGCATGCTGAAGCAGCACTAAATCACAGTAGCTATCAAACATTTTTAATACATACAGACATGATTGAATCTAGAAACTTTAACAAGACACACCTTACTATGTACAATGCACTCTGATATTTATTTTTCCGTTCTATTTCATCCCACTAAAAACTAGTCTCATCTTGACCTACTAAATTCACTGCTGGGTCTGTCCTATGACTTGAAAATCCCTGGGCTAGACCACGAAGCAGCCTTGAACCTTCCTCCCAAGGGTGGTGGTGTGGTTAGTGAGGAGTGAACAGAAAGGCTGGGCAAGGACCAAATGGCAGCTACTTTTAGGACACTAAATAGCAGAGATGAGGCAGATCAAGAGCACAAGGGATGGGGAGGAGAGGGCCTTGATTCAGAAATGCTGAGTTCTGAAGGTAATAGCATCAAGTTCAGAGCTGGGTCATTCTAGCAGTCTTAATGAAAAACAAAGAAAGGGGAAAAATAGAAACAGGGATCAACTGCCTGGAAATGAGGCTGGCAGTACAGAAGGCCAGGTGGGCGTTGGTATCTCTCCTATTCCAGGAACTCTCCTTTTTTCCAGATTTTTCTTTTCCTATCAAAAATAACTTGGGTGTGTTTTTAAGTTTAAAGACTATGAAGTGTACACACATACACCCCCTAACTTTAAAAAATAATGTTTAATTGCCTTGTCTTGACTCAGTGGGTTCAATAATTCTCCCTCTTCCTTCCTGCTTTTTCCATTAGCTTAAACTCCATATTTTTTTTTTCTGTCTTATTTTCCTTTAAACATGATTTTGGTCTAAGAACTTTTGCTTCCACAGCCTCATAACTGTTTCAAGGCCCAGACCATTTTACAATGTTATCTGCAGTCTTATGGTTTCAATTTATTTTTTCTTCCATTTGATCCTCTGCACAGCAAGTGAGATTTGGTCATTCTTTCATTCATTGAGTCTAGCAATTTGTTGAACATTTATTACGTGCCAGACACATACTACCTGCTGCTCAGGTAGCCGTGATGAAAAACAAGCTCCTTACTGTTACAGATGTCATAGTCAGGTAGGGGATGTAGACACTAATCCTATAATCACACAAAGAAATATAAACAGCCACTGTGATATATTCACTATAGGATAGGTACGTGACAATTTGAGAGTGTTCAGAAATGACCAGTCAAGGAAAAGTTATTTGGGAAAGTAAGGTTTCAGCTGAGAACTGCAGAATGGGGAGCAGTTAGGAAAAAGGATCGGGAGCATCCAGGCAGGTAGAATATGGTCTTGGGGTGAGAGGGAGCAAGTTGAGTGAAGGGGACTAAGAGAACGCCAGTGGGGTAGCAGGAAATTTCTAGAAAGGCATAGTGGGAAACGGTTCTGGTTTCATGCTGCGGAAATTCATGCACTACTTTCTCTAGTCTGTGTTAGGGAGTTTTTTTTTTTTTTTAAGAAGTTGAATATTTTATTATTAAATTGTTTATTCTTCTGCAAGTCTGTTGCTTAACTATATAAAAATAGCACCAGCAAACACAGCAAAATTAAGCAAACACAGCAAAATTAAGATAGTAATATTCTTCATTGGACACTATACAGCTAACAAACTTTCCTCCACTGGCAGTTATTTCTAGTGGGAAGATAATTTTGACCCAAATCCAAGGATAGCTGTAAGCAAGTTACAATGTCATATAAGGTTTAAGATAACCATGTTATCCTTGAATTACATAATTTTTGTAATCAGTTTTAACAGAGATAATTTCAGGAATTCTGAATATTGTAACTGGAGCCTAGCCTAAAAATCACAGGATGCTGTGGAAAAGATGCACACTGTTTATCTGAAGTCAGTAGAAAGTTAAGGGGTATTTTCTTCAGGAAACATTGTTAGAAGTAGTTTCTTTTGCTAAAAGTTGCTTTTTAAATATCTATCCACCACTAATTTAAGACAACTATGATAGATTTAATTGTTTCAAAGTAGTTTATGTTGGGGTTCCATTTTCACTCCTCAATAGACTTTATGTATTACTCATATGCTTCTTTACTCATTAGTTCATCTAGTTCTGAAGGGTTACTGAATGTCATCTTGATCAGCCAACCATCTTCGTAACAAGACTTGTTGACAAGTCCTGGATTTTCTGCTAGAGCTTTATTAATTTTAGTTACTTCTCCTGATAGTGGAGAATAGAGTTCACTAGCAGCTTTCACACTTTCCAAAGCACCGAACTCCTCTTGTTTGTTCAACTTTGTCCCAACTTCAGGCAGACTACAGTAAACAACATCTCTCAAAGCTTCCTGTGCAAAACTGCTGATTCCCACTGTTGCAACACCGTTTTCTGTTGTTACCCATTCGTGTTTTTTTGTGAATTTCCGCACCGACAGCAGAGTAGGGCCGGTGCGCAGCGCCCGGACGGCACCCACCCACAGTCCCCAGGGCGGCAGCGAGCAGGGCGCGCTACGTGCCGAGATGGCGCGCAGGCTGCCAACCGCGCCGCGCACAGCGCCATGTTCGCACGGGTGCAGAGGGCCTCCGCGCAGCACCTAGAGCACCCCGGCCGGCCGGGGCTGTTAGGGAGTTTTGACGTTATCCTAAGGGCGATGGCAATCCATTAGACTGTTCTTTGGGTCCTTGTGTGTGGTGGTGGTGGGGAGGATGTGAGCATATTTATTTCAGAAAATGCCACTTTGGCTACAGCATGGAGAACGAATTGGTGTCTGGCTAAGTGTGACTATAGATAAAATTGAAAAGCTATCACTTTCTGTGTGTTAAGCACTGTTATAAAGGGTTTTTCTACACTTTGTCATTGAATCTTCACAACCCTATGTGAATGGAGTAGCTACAGTTATTATCCCCACTTAACTTGTGAAAAAAACTGAAGCTCAGAGAAGTGAAGAGACTTGCCCAAGATGGCATAGCTGGGATGTGGCAGAGCTGGGATTCTATCCCATAAGGCTATTAAGCTCACTCACCTGTTTCGTTCCTCCTCCCAGCCCCTCCCTTCTGGCAGCCACCACTTGTTCTCTGTATCTATGACTCTGTTTCTGTTTTGGTGTTTGTTCACTTGTTTTTTGGATTCCACATTTAAGTGAAATCATATGGTATTTGTCTTTGTCTGACATTTCACTTAACACAATACCCTTTAGGTCCTTCCATGTTGTTGCAAATAGCAAGATTTCATTTCTATGGCTGAGTATGGCTTTTCCAGTGGTCATGTATGGATGAGAGTTGGACTGTGAAGACACCTGAGCGCTGAAGAATGGATGCTTTTGAACTGTGGTGTTGGAGAAGACTCTTGAGAGTCCCTTGGACTGCAAGGAGATCCAACCAGTCCATTCTGAAGGAGATCAGCCCTGGTTGTTCATTGGAAGGACTGATGCTGAAGCTGAAACTCCAGTACTTTGGCCACCTCACGTGAAGAGTTGACTCATTGGAAAAGACTCTGATGCTGAGAGGGATTGGGGGCAGGAGGAGAAGGGGATGACAGAGGATCAGATGGCTGGATGGCATCACCGACTCGATGGACACGAGTTTCAGTGAACTCCGGGAGTTGGTGATGGACAGGGAGGCCTGGCGTGCTGTGATTCATGGGGTCGCAAAGAGTCGGACACGACTGAGCGACTGGACTGAACTGACTATTCCATTGCATATATACCACATATTCTTTATCCATCCATCTATTGATGGGCACTTCCATATCTTGGCAATTGAAATAATGCAGCTATGAACATACGGGTGCATGTATCTTTTCTAATTAGTGTTTTTTTGTTTTGTTTTCTTCAGGTAGAGCCACCTGATAGTTTTGAATGAAACTGCCATCAGAAGTTTCCTATTTCATAAGCTTGTTGTTTTTCTTCCTCCACGTCAGGGGTTACTTGGCCTTCTACCTGCAGATTCAGTCCCACCTGAGTCCCTGGACCAATCCTGATTTTAGACAAGAATAACCCAGGCCACTCCAGTATTCGTGCCTGGAGAATCCCATGGACAGGGGAGCCTGGTGGGCTGCAGTTCGTGGGATTGCAAAGAGTCAGACACAACTGAGCGATTGAACAAGCCAGGCAGTTCCAGCCTAGCCATCAGGTTTTCAGTATTAAAATATCAATGTTGCCTTAACTTGCTTCCTATTTCTGAAATCTGGGCTTTTTGGCTTTCTGCCATGTATCTGAGTCCTTGTCTTGGCCAAGTGAAACAATGGCTATGAAAATGTTTTGGAAATGATAGTGCTTAATATATGTACCTAGCATAGGGTGTGAGTACACAGCAGATTTTCAGTAAATAGTAGCTACTGCTACCTGGATCATGGCTTGGTTATTGCAAGTCAACCAAGCAAAGTCACAAGGAACAGAGTTCAACTGCAGTATCTTTTCAAGAAGTGACAAACCCTCTCCTCTAGAGAGCCTTCTTGTCCTGCTCTTGACAGGGTGTTGCTCTCTCTGATTTTCCACTGACTAGTCTGTGCGTCTTCCCAACCTGGTTCATAAGGTGGAGGGTAGAATATTCAAAAAGAGCCTGGATTCTGGAATCAGTTCTGCATTTGAATTCTGACTGCATGACCTTAGGAAAGATGCTTAACCATTCTCCAATTTCATCATCTGTGAAATCATAAATACTTCATACCCCTTGGCAATCGAATTAAGCAAAGTACATAAGGGCATTTGTATTCAGTAAGCATGAGCTTCTCTTTCTTTCTTTCCTTCCTTATTCCATGTACCTCTGCAAAACTGGTCCAATTTGGTCTTGGGCTGTCGGACTCTGAAGCAGCCCTTGTTTAACTGTTATTAATAAAAATGCCCCATAACCTTCTCAATAGCATGCCCTAAACTTTGGTCTGGTTTATTCTTGTGCAAGCTAATATGACACATTCCGACCACCAGGGCTGTGTGTACCTAATTACTGCTTGACTAGCTCAGTTAATATTAACTGAGAATTTACTTTGTGAAAGGTACCATAGGAAATATTAATCCACCTCCTTCCTGACTCTTTACATTGGGCTGACTTACCTGCCCTTCTTTTCAGCACATCCCTGTGGGCCTCTCTGAAGCCACCCCCAGTAGTTAGCAGGCATTCTAATCAATTGATGTGCCTTCTCTTGCCCCTAATTAGTCTTGATTTGATTTTACTTTATCTTGTTTTCCTGTTTCTCTCCTTGACTGTGTGCTCTGATTTTGATCATTCCCATCTTTGTTCCTTCCAGGACTTGATCTTTTCCCTGACTTTCTCTTTGGCATTTGGACTTTGGCAGACTGGCATCCTTTATGGCTCAGCTCCTCATTTTGGGTCTGGGGTTTCCTGATGCCTCTGGTGACAGAACTTCTTTCTTGATCCAGTTTTCCTGTCCAATGGGTTCCTAATGCTTGTTCAAATCTGAATTATGTCTAGATAAGTCAATCATGGTGGCCCAGGGTGAGGATAGGGTGAGAGCAGGGGAGTGCTAACCAATACAAATTACATGACTTGTCTTGCTGCCCACAGGGAACACACACACTGAGCAAGCAATGACTGGTAGGTATCTAGCATGTACTCATTATACACATAATACCAACCAACAAACTCGATGCATCTGAAAACGAAAATCCCAACACCAGAGAATGGTGGATCTGGCAGTCCGGCCCATCGAGGCCAAGTTGGCCTGGGGCGGTAAAATTGTCTTCTGGTGTTTTAAAAAATATACATCAGTATATCTTTCAGAGGTGCCTGATTTACAGGCAAGGAAGACACTCTTAGAAGACCTGGTTTTGAAACAGGAGGAAAGGGAGCAGGGCACAACCTCTAAAAGAATGATATAGCCCTTGAGGATACAACATAGACATAAACTGTTTAGAACCAACTAGGACCAAAATGGCAGAAGATTCTACTTCCAGTTGTCCCTGAGCCTCATTAGAGCTCACTGTAATATATTAGCATCTAAATGATATACCTACAGGTGCCATCGTAGTCCTGAGGCTAACTATAGAAGGTCAAAAGTGGACAGTGGCCCAGTTCTTAGAAATTTCTGCCCCTTCCCCCAACTATTTAGAATAATCCTCCCACTCATTAGCCTATGAAATTAACCAGCCCATACAAACTAACCACCCCATATTTGGGGGCCTCTTACCTTCTGAGGTGGCCCACATACTGTCTGTGGACTGTTTCTCCCAAGGTCATTCTTGCCTTTGAGACAGACCTCATTCTGTCTATGGAATGTGTATCTCTCTAACTAAATCCACTTCTTACTTGTGACTTTGTCTTTCACTGAATTCTTTCTGTAATGAGACATAAAAAACCCGAGCTTCATTAAGTCCTGAGACCAGGTGTATGATCTCAATGAAAAGATAATGGGTTTGGACTTCCCTGGTGGTCCAGCGGTTAAGTCTCCATGCTCCCAATGCAAAGGGCACAGGTTTGATCCTTGGTCAGGGAACTAAGATCCCACATGCTGCATAGCACAGGCAAAAACAAAAAAAAAGATAGTGGGTTCAAGTTCCAGTTCACAGATTCAAGTCCCAGTCTGAGCTGTGTTTTCAGTTTAATATGCTTTACAGATATTTTAAAAATAATTTCAAGATCAGTTTTTCTTATTTTAACCACTTAAAATATATTTCATTGCTCATTTTGCTATTAAGACCATAATTTTAGAATATGTGATTCTCATAAAAAGAAACTCTGTTTGCAGTAGGGCCAAAATAACTGAGACTTATAGCAGAAATATTTTAATTGGATTGTTGTTATAGTGTATACTTTTCATACTTTTGTTCTACAAGATGCAGCTGAAGCCACACTCAAATCTGATACATACAGTTCTATGAAAATATGATCGGAGAAGGCAATGGCACCCTACTCCAGTACTCTTGCCTGGAAAATCCCATGGATGCAGGAGCCTGGTGGGCTGCAGTCCATGGGGTCGCTAAGAGTCGGACACGACCGAGCGACTTCACGTTCACTTTTCACTTTCATGCATTGGAGAAGGAAATGGCAACCCACTCCAGTGTTCTTGCCTTGAGAATCCCAGGGACGGGGGAGCCTGGTGGGCTGCCGTCTATGCGGTCGCACAGAGTCGGACACGACTGAAGCAACTTAGCAGCAGCAGCAGCAGCATGAAAATATGGTACTCAGGAATCTGATCTTGCAGAATGCATAGGAGGATCATTCACTTTTACTTTTCTTCCTTTTCATCTACTGCCATAAACTGTTCAAGCAGGCACAGGTTAGTGGGGAAGCAGTGGAACCTGAGAAGGACAAGAAGAACTAGGAGAATTTAGCAGTCTGTATAATGGCTCCCAAGGATAAGGAAATTGAAACAGAATGAGTGCTAGTGGAGAAAGCATCCCAATAGTGTTGTGATACTGTGATTTCTGGGCTTCCCACATGGCTCAGTGGGTCAGGAATACACCTGCAATGCAGGAGACGCAGGCAGATGCGAGTGCAATCCCTGGGTCAGGAATATCCCCTGAAGGAGGGCATGGCAACCCACTCCAGTATTCTTGCCTGGAGAATCCCATGGATGGAGGAGCCTGGTGGGCTACAGTCCACGGGGTCGCAACGAGTCAGACACGACTGAAGGGATTGAACATGCATGCGCTGTGATTTCTAAGGAGAAATATATGTTTGTTTTTCACTCTCAATTCTGGAACAGAGCTGCTAAAAACCTTGGAAGTTCCTGGGAGGAGAGCAAGAAAGGTGTCTTGTTATGTCAATGAAGTGACTTTTGGACCCTGTTTGAGGATGGGGGTAGGTTGCCCGGAGAACCAACCAGGTGATTAAAGGGTTGTAACTTTCAGTCCCACCTCTTGGTGTCCAAGGAGAGGAGAGGACCTGGAGGTTGATTCAGGGGTTGTTGGCTAATGATTTGATCATTCATGCCCATGTAATGAGGAGAAGGCAATGGCACCCTACTCCAGTATTTTTGCCTGGAAAATCCCATGGACGGAGGAGCCTGGTAGGCTGCAGTCCATGGGGTCTCTAGAGTCGGACGACTGAGCGACTTCACTTTCACTTTTCACTTTCATGCATTGGAGGAGGAAATGGCAACCCACTCCAGTATTCTTGCCTGGAGAATCCCAGAGGACGGGGGAGCCTGGTGGGCTGCCGTCTATGGGGTTGCACAGAGTCAGACACGACTGAAGCGACTTAGCAGCAGCAGCAGCAGCAGCCCATGTAATGAAGCTTCCAGAGAAACCTAAAAGGCCAGAATTTAGAAAGCTGCTGGGTTGGTAAATTTGGGAAATTTGGGGACAGTGGCAGCCTGGAGAGAGCATAGGAAGCTCCTCATCCTTTCCCCATACCTTTCCATGTGCATCTCTTCCCTCTGGCTGTTTCTGAGTTCTATTCTTTTATCATAAGCTGCTAATCTAGTAAAATCTAGTAACAGTTTCCCTCAAATTCTGTGAGCCACTCTATTAAATTAACTGACCCCAAGGAGAAGCTTGTTGGAACCTACACTCTATAACTGGTTGCTCAGAAGCACTGGTGATAACCTGAAGTTGGGGGATGGGACAGTTTTGTGGGACTGAGCCCTGACCTTGTAGAATCCGATGCTATCTCTGGGTGGATAGGGTCAACATTGAGCTGAATTGTAAGGCAGCCAGCTGGTGTGTGGAGAGTTATTTGCTGCTTTGAGGGATAAGACCTGCCCCCTCCACCACACACACACACTGAAACACACATTGGAATTGGCTTCAGTACCCAGATTAAGTGTTCAAAGGGACACAGCAAGCTCCAGCACTGAAGACCATCCATGTGCTGATGTTTGGAATCAGACAGATAATTGCTCTTGGTATGTAGAAGCAGCCCCAGTTCATGGTGCACAGAGAGTGTTTGGGCTCTGGTCAAGTAAGTTGAGGTCAGGGCAGGCATTGAGGCTCATTGAGGAACTGGAGGACAAAGCAAGACTCCAAGGCAGGAGGTCACTTTTCTAGACTGAGCAACCCCACTGCGGATTAGCAGAAGAACTCATGTGAGCATGTTCAGGCTTCCCTTCAGGTCTGCCAGTTTAAGAAGATCAAGAGTTCTTTCTTTTTTTATTTTTTAAATTTTATTTTATTTTTAAACTTTACATAATTGTATTAGTTTTGCCAAATATCAAAATGAATCTGCCACAAGAGTTCTTTCAAATATGAATCCTCTAGGTCTCAAGCCTTCCTAGGCTGAACCTGACTATCTATTGGGTTATTATTTGCCTCTCTTTGCAGTGCCACAGGGACTAGCAGGGCCAAACTCCAAGCTAAAAGTAGCATTAGTTTGAGAAGTCATGGGGCTTCTATATACAAAAATCCATTTTATGTACCATTTCCCAGGATCATCTGTATTGCTCAAGAAGTATTTGTTGAGGGTTCATTGGTGTGATAGTCAGTTTTATGTACCATCTTGGCTAGGCCTAGGTATCCAGATATTTATTCAAGTGTTATTCTAGATATTGCTCACAAGGTATTTTGAGGTGAGATTAACATTTAAATCAGTAGACTTTGAATAAAGCATGTTACTCTCAGTAACAGGCCCAGTGGGTCAGCCTCATCCAATCAGTTGAAGGCCTTAATAAGACAAATTTTGACCTCCTTCTAGGAAGAAGGACTTCTGCCAGGAGACTGGCCTGAACTTCAACATCAACTCTTCCTTGGCTCTCCAGCCTGTGGGTCTCCACAATTGTGAGAAACAATTCCTTAAATTAATCAACCAGTCTCTACATATCTCATATATTAGGCTGGCAAAAAAGTTCCTTCAGGTTTTTCCATACTGGCTGATGGAAAAAGCTGAACAAACTTTTTAGCCAACCCAATATATATTAATACATAACCTTGTATATATGATACATATGGGTGCACGCTAAGTCACTTCAGCCATATCTGACTCTTTGCAACCCTGTGGAGTCTGCAACCCAGCAGACTCCTCTGTCCATGGGATTCTCCAGGCAAGAATACAGGAGTGGGTTGCCATGCCCGCCTTCACGGGATCTTCCTGACCCAGGGATTGAACCCAAGTTGCTTTGGCAGGCAGGTTTTTTACCACTAGTGCCACCTGGGAAGCCCATATAATATGTATATATAAACTTATATCTTGTATAAGTTTATATATACATATATCTTGTATGTATGTGTGTGTGTGTGTGTATATATATATATATATATAATATTTATACCTTACTAGTTCTGTCTTACTAGTTGTCTTTCTGGACAACACTGACTAACATAGTTTTCATAATTTCCATTATGAAATTACATAAATTTCACTCCATTGAAGAGCATCATTTGCTTATGTCATGTTTTCTTCCGAACTATTCCATTAATAGCATCTCTAGCCTTTTCCCTCACCTGGTTCTATGATAAGGGTAATAGAAAAAAAATTGCAGAGCTGAGAAACTTTATATATTAACACATTTTGAAACAATCTGCTTTCAAGATCTGTTTGTTTTCAACATCAAAACTGACCATCATCATAACGATGTGTGGAAAAGTAGTCACTTGAGAATAAAATGTTAAACACTGAAGGCTATTCAAGGATGTTGTGGACAGACTCGTTTGAACTGATTTCAGTTGCGCAAGTTCTTTCAAATACTGGGAGGGGGATACATAAAAATGCAAGTGGTGATCTCATGGTTGACCAAGCCTGCCTTCTGGCTTTCTATGCAGCAGAATGCTGTGTTGTTGCTTAGAGCTGTGACTTCTCACGGGATATACATTATTCAGTTTTTAGTTAGTTTGTTATCTCAGTACAAGTTAATATTAAAGTTCGTGTGTGGTCTTTAAGATGCTTTTGAGTCCATCACATCACCAATATATTTATAAGCTTGAGAAAGATTAGTATGAGGTAACTTAAAATATGAGTGGTTCCCCTGTGAATTTAGGTCAGATACTTTCTTAGTAATGAAGTTGCTAAGTGTTGAAACTCCTTTTTCCCTGAAGGCATTTAAATTTTAGTTTTGGTTGGACATCTTCCTGGTGGTTGAAAGCTAGTAACTATGGACATTCCTAAAGCTGTTTTCTCAAGTTTCTTGTATTTTTCTTTTCTTTGGCTTCATGTTTGCTGTTTCCAGCTGTTTATGTTTTGATCAGTTGTTTTGTAAATATTCAATTTCCTTTAACACATTCAATAAAAAAAAAAAAACTGGATTTCTTGGTTAGAGACTACTACATTTATAAAAACTATTGTTTTATTGTGAAATTAGAGTCATCCATTAAAAGCTACTTTTGGTTTCACTAGAGTGTATTGATGATTTCTTATCTAGGCTACATACAGAGCCAGAACCTAGAATTGTGTTTGAGAGGGGACTCAACAAATACTTCCTCAATTAATTTAGTTGATAAAACCTGAGCAAAAATTGATGATAAAGAGAGTGGCAACCATCCTGTGCAGAAAGAGTTCTCTTTTAACAAATACCATTATATCCTCCCCTTTTCTCCCATTTGCTACTTTAAAATACATACAAATATAGTTTTGCTATTTTAGTTCTTGAATAAAAAAATCATAAACCCTGGAAGAATATATAAGAAATGAATAATAATGGTTGTGTGGCACGGGGGTAGTAGATGGATATGAGAGAAATGGGAAGAACTTTTAACTGGATATCAGTTTATGACATTTTTGGTTTTGAACCTTGTGAAATTGTTATTCAAAACTTAAAGAAAGAAACTAAGAGGGAGGGAACATATGTATACCTATGGCTAATTCATGTTGATGTATGACAGAAATCAAACCAATATTGTAAAGCAATCATCAATTATTTAAAAATAAATAAATATAATTATAAAAAAGAAAAAAGATAAATTGCATGGATAAAGTGGATAAGTCCCTCCCCCCAAAATAAAAATGTATCCTTTTGGAATGATATTTATATATAATAAGTGTATTTGAATATCTGTACAGGAGTAACTGTAATATTAATAGGTTTGGGTGGTTTTTAAAATATGTATCATTGATATTTTGTGAATGTATCATTTTAGACTGTTTTAAGTACCTTGAAACCAATTGAATCATTTTACAAAGTGTCACTTAAAAGTAGTTTCGATTGGGGACTTCCCTGGTGGTCCAGTGGTTAAGACTCCACACTTCCACTGCAGGAGGCCCAGGTTTGATCCCTGGTTGGGGAACTAAGATTCCACATGGAGTGCAGTGTGGCTGGGACAAAAAGAAGCACTAAAACAAAGTAGTTTAAATACAGTAATGCACAAATTTTTGGTTGCCTTGAAGCTTATGAAATGGGATTCTATTTATATAGCTGCCTCAATTACTCATTTCTGCACAACAGATTACCCCCAAATTTAGAGGCTTAAAATGCTTGATGTGCTCACTAGCCTGTGATCTGGCAGTCTTCCCCAGTGGTCTGTGGTAAAAAATTTGCCTCCAGTGCAGGAGACACAGAAGTTGAGGGTTAGATCCCTGGGTTGTGAAGATCCCTGGGAGGACGACATGGCAACCCACTCCAGTATTCTTGCCTGAAGAATCCCATGGACAGAGGAGCCTGGTGGGCTACAGTTCATGGGACCACAAAGAGTTGGACACAAATGAGCATGCACGCATTGTGATCTGGGCTTGGTCTGGGTTGGGTTTATCTGGGTGCAGTGTTAGCAGGGTTTATGTCTGTGCTTGGGTTTACTCATTCGTCTGGTGGTGGTTGGCTGTCAGCTGGAGTGGTGGAAGAATCTAGGCCAAGTGTCACTCACACTGCAGCAGGCTACCCTGAACTTCTTCACATGGTTGATGGCTTCTACCAGGAGCAAAGGAGAGCAGGCTCCAATACGTACGTGCTTTGCAAGCCTCTGCTGCTGACACGCTTGCTTATGTCCCACTAGCCAAAGCAAGTCACAGAGACAATGTGAGAGGCAAGCTCAGGGTTACTGTGTTAAAGGACTACAGGAAGACCATGTGTCCAGGGAGGTGTGATTCAATGGGGGACATTACTATAACAGTAATTGCTACCATTTCTAAAAAATTTCCATTATTTTATCAAAGCATAGATATTAAACAAACTCAACTCATGGTCTAGCAATTCTGTATACAACTGAGAACTAATGATAAGTTACAGCTGTTGTACTCTGATTTGGGCTTCCCTAGTAGCTCAGATGGTAAAGCATCTATCTGCAATGCAAGAGACCCAGGTTCAGTCTCTGGGTCAGGAATATCCCCTGCAGAAGGAAATGGCAACATACTCCAGTATTCTTGCCTGGAGAATTCCATGGACAGAGGAGCCTGGTGGGCTATAGTCCATGGGGTCACCAAAGAGTCAGACATGACTGATCGGCTAACACACACACATTGTACTTTGATTTAAGGCTTTAACACCACTTAATATTATTATGTAAAAAACTAAGACATCTTATCACCGCTTCTTATTACAGTGAGAATAATATTAAAATTCCTTGACACAGACCACAGGCTGTTAGCAGTTTTATTTTTATCCTCATTTTCACAGTATCATGCTCTATACTACTCAGCCCTTAACTTACCGTTCTTCAGCTATAATGGCTATTCTTCTATTACTTTAATCCATCCAATTCATCCCCACCTCAGGGCTTTTCACTTGTCATTTCCTCCCTGGAATGGCTTTCTCTCAGATCTTTGCTTGGGTGGCTTCTTCTCTTCATTCAGAGCTCAGTGCAAATTTTGCTTCTTAAGAGCATTTTTCCTGACCATTTCTTTAGAAATAGCTCCTCCCATCTCAAATCACTCGCTGTCGCATTTCTCTTGTTTTCAGGTTTTTTGTTTTGTTTTTAAAGAATTTTAAAATTTCATGTATTTATTTATTTTTGGCTGCCCTGGCTTTTCATTGCTTTGCTCAGGCTTTCTCTAGTTGCAGTGAGTGGGGGCTACTCTTCGTTGTGCAGCACAAGCTCTAGGCACATGGGCTTCAGTAGTTGCAGCACGGTAGGCTCTGCTATTGTGGCTCACGGACTTCGTTGCTCTGTGGCAGGTGGAATCTTCCAAGGATCAAACTAGTGTCCCCTGCATTGGCAAGCAGATTCTTATCCAATGCGCCACCAGGGAAGTCCTCATTTCTTCATTTTTTCTTCATGCACTTCTTATTGCCTGAAATTATCTTGCTTATTCAATTGTATTTGTTGTTGTTTAGTTGCTAAGTCTGAGCAACACCCATGACCCCATGGATTGTATCCCACCCAGCTCCTCTGTCCATGAGATTTCTCAGGCAAGAATACTAGAGTGCGTTGCCATGCCCTCCTTCAGGGCGTCTTCACGACCCAGGGATCAAACTCGTGCCTCCTGTGTCTTCTGCATTGGCAGGCGGTTCTTTAACACTAGCGCCACCTGGGAAGCTGGTAGAACACATAGCAGATACTCAATACTCAATAAATGTTTGCAAAATTAATGAATAAATGAACTAAAGGACTAACATATTCAGTCTTGATGCAGGAATCCTTGCCTTTAAGATGAGGAGGTTGGGTCTTCTCTAAGATCCTTTCCAACTCAGAAATTTTAACTTCCCATTCATATAACTCAAGTTTTAGATGAATTTTGAGCAGAGGGGGAAAAGCTGTCTGTAACAAGGATCATGGTAATAAATATGTATTTATTAAATATATATACTATTTATTAACTGTTTCCTGTTGGAAAAAAATCTGTTGTAGTGATTTTCAAATATATAAAAAAGGTAGGTAGAATTTAGGAAGAGGAATGATAGTGTAACTTAAGTTGAAAAAAACTAATAGACATTCTTTTTACTATATCATTGCCAAAAGTATCTTAAAACATTTTTTTAGTTTTATTGAGATTTAATTGACATATGACATTATGTAAGTTTAAGGTGTATAAATGTGATGATCTGATATACACTCAAGTATCTTGAGTAAAAATTATATATAATAGCTTTTTCATTTTCCACTGAGAAGGCCAGAGCAAGGCAGAGGCACTAGAATACAAACATTTTCATCAAAATGATGTAGCCTAAATTCTGGAGCTGCTCTGCTCAGGATCAGTGTTCAGCTCTGCCTCTTAATACCTGTGAATCCTTATGGAAGTTATTTAACCTTCGGTGCTTCACATTGCACCTCTGTGAAATGAAGACACTCATGACACCTACCTCATAGGATTGCTGTGAGCATTAAATGAAATAATGTTTCTAAAGGGCTTAGCACAGTACCTGGTCCACCATAGCACTCAACAAATATTAACTCTAGTCTTTGAGAGTAATAAGGGAAACAGTAGTGAGTGTCATATTGAAGAATGACAAGCAAAAATGTCCTAGAGTGAGATGGGAAACAGAAGAGTTTAGAACGTTTGTAACATTCCTGAGGCTGCACAGCTAATTACTAGCAAAGTGTTAGAGTTGGGCAAGATGGGTGTGGCTATTTAATGGGGTAGCTCCTGGCTGTACATATTTCATGCTGTGGGGAAATAGTTGTTAAAAAATTAGTTTTTCTAAGAATGTCAGGAAAGTTAAAATTCAAGTGAAATACAGTTTCCCGTATCATGAATGTTAAAGTAGAGTTTGGATATAAACACTACATATATATGGATATAATGTGGGGTTTATATCCAAACTCTGTATTAGGTTGGAGAAGGAAAAGGCTACCCACTCCAGTATTCTGGTCTAGAGAATTCCATGGACTGTATAGTCCATGGGGTCACAAACAGTGGGACACGACTAAGCGAGTTTCACTCACTTTGACCTGCCTTGAATTAAAGAGAGACAACCTTAAAATCATTTATGTCAGGTAGATAAATCACATTCTAAAACTTTAATCCCTGAGATGAAGTGGCTGGTGTGAAGTTCCAAGGATCATTTAATCATAATACAGGATAGCTTCATTAATATGCACTTCACTGATTGAGAATATGCAGACCAAAACTGAGATTTTGCCCTCTTCATGGCAATGCAGGAGACCCCAGTTTGATCGCTGGGTTGGGAAGATCCCCTGGAGAAGGCAATGACTATCCACTCCAATATTCTTACCAGGAGAATTCCATGGACAGAGGAGCCTGGCAGCCTATAGTCTATGGAGTCACAAAGAGTCAGACATGACTGAGCGACTTTCACTTTTCATGGAAAAATAAAAACATTGCCAAGAACATCAGTATTATAAATATGACTATATTAGAAGAGTATAAAGTACTTAAAGGAATAAACACTGTTGATGCCTTCTTCTACGTGCAATTGGTATGCTAATACATTGGGTTGTCCAAAAAGTTGTCCAGGAAAATCCCGAATGAACTTTTTCGCTAACCCAACAGTTGTCCATAACAAAACATAATTATTAGGGGCTTGAGTTAATGACTTAACAATATTTGTGTGCTCCCAATGTGCCAGGCTTCATTTGAGACACTGGGGTTCACCAACAAACAAGACACACCTAGTTCATTCCTCCATGAGGCTTACATTCTAGCATGAAGGCAAATAATGGTTTACAGTAATGGGGTGATACTATTTGAGTACAAGGTGCTTTGGGAATATTACAGAACTATCCATTCTAGTCTAAGATATGAGAAAAGGTCATCTGGAGAAAAACATTAATCTGAGATCTGGAGATTAGCAGAAGTTGCTTGGGAGAAAAGGACTTGGGGCATGGCGTGCTTAGACAGAGGAAATAGCACATGGGAAGTATTAGATGCCCTTAGTTGGCTGACTGTCTTCCTGATTAATAGAGCGGGTCTATCTATCAAGGGTTTCTACCAACTCTTTGCCAGTCTAATTTGCACTTCTCTATATACTTGAAAGTAATACAATTGTTTTTCTTTAAAAATATTCATGTGATTCCAAATCCTCAAAAATTCAGACAAAGCATTGCTTTTATTTTTTAAATGTCTTCTGTTCTAAACTTGATACACTCAGTGGGTAATTCCTGCTCCCTATTTCTCTTCTGACTGGTCAGAAATGTAACAGTTGGTCTTCCATATGCAATTAATCCTTTAGAATTTTCATATTTTTCTGTACTATCATGTTTGCCATTCTATCATATTACTACATAATGCCTTTGTAGTTTATTAGTAGTACTTAGGAAAACTTTTAATGTGTAGATAATAAAAGTTACATCTTCTATGTCATTTCTTACACTTGTAGGGTATTGTGCAAGGGGAGTGCTGCTGGAGACAATTCTCTGGTATATATAAGTATATAATTTTAGGTTATTTCAGGTCAGTAAACCAGATCTCTAAACTTACCATGTCCAATATGGTAGCCACTAGCCACATGTGACTATTGAGTAGTTAGTATATAGCCAGTCCAAGTTAAGATGTGTTGTAAGTATAAAATACACACTGGATTTCAAAGGCTTAGGACAAAAAAAAGAGTAATATAAAACGTCTCATTAATTCTTTTTTGTAATGATCACTTGTTGAAAATATTTTGGTTTCATTGACTTAGATAAAATGTTATTAAATTAATTTCACCTGTTTCCTTTTACTTATTAAAATATAGCTATTTGAAAATTTAAAATTGCATGTGTGGCTAATGTTTTTGGCTCACATTATATTTCTGTTGGCTGGTGCTACTTTAGACTTTTTTATTTTGTGGGTGTTAGCGGAGGCTGAAGCTAGTCTGAAGTTGTTCTGTGGCTATTAGTAGGCATGAGGCGTCATGACTGCTGGTTAGGGAAGGTTTGACTTTTGCATGGAATCAGTTACCGAAACTGATCAACAACTGCTGATGCAATGGAGACTTCGTTGGGCTGAAAGACTAGAGAAAGAAACTTGATCAGATGCTGTGCAGGTCTCACCTAATGATAAGAGGCAGAGACCCCCAACAATAGCATGTTTATGAAACTGGGACCATTGTTCCCAAGAAGCTCCTGCTACTTTGCCGTTGAAATCTTCTAATGTAATGTTACATTAGAAGAAAGCTAGGTGATGGACAGGGAGGCCTGGCATGCTGTGATTCATGGGGTCACAAAGAGTTGGACATGACTGAGTGACTGAACTGAACTGAGCTGAACCTGAAAAAACTTGTTTATAGGCTATAAACAAGTTCCTATAGTCACATTTACTATCTTCAAGAATGAAGAAGGCTGCTGCTGCTGCTAAGTCACTTCAGTCGTGTCCGACTCTGTGCGACCCCATAGACGGCAGCCCACCAGGCTCCCCCGTCCCTGGGATTCTCCAGGCAAGAACACTGGAGTGGGTTGCCATTTCCTTTTCCAGTGCATAAAAGTGAAAAGTGAAAGTGAAGTCGCTCAGTTGTCTCCGACTCCTAGCGACCCCATGGACTGCAGCCTACCAGGCTCCTCCGTCCATGGGATTTTCCAGGCAAGAGTACTGGAGTGGGTTGCCATTGCTATTCATTACAGTTTGTGAAATGTTGAATAGTGTGTTACTATCCCATTTACATGCTGGAGAAGAGTTAGAAAATGTAAAAGACTTGCCCAAATGACATAGTATTTAAGGGAGCTCATTTGCTCACATGGAAGAAGTGATATGCAAGTCTTTTCAAAAGTAGTTTTGACATCATATTTCGCAGCTAATTATTTTATGTACCCCTTAACTGCTTATGGCTGTGCGTGTGTGCTAAGTAACTGCTTATAGTCTAGTAGGGGGAGGCAGGTATGTACAGAATACCCGAGAGTATTTCAGGTGCTCTGGTGAGAGGAATGGGTTTGAGATAATGACAGTATTTAAGACTTCTTTTATATTTTTTTTAAAGATTTTTTCCTGTGGACCATTTTTAAAAAGTCTTTATTGAGTATGTTATAATATTGTTTCTGTCTTATGTTTTTTTTTGTTTGTTTTTGGCCATGAGGCATGTGGGATCCTAGCTCCTCAACCAGGGATCAAACCTGCACTCCCCATGTTGGAAGGTGAAGTCTTAACCACTGGACCACCAGGGAGGTCCCTATAGTTTCTAGGAATTCTGTAGTGCTTCCTGTGTACCAGGTATAGTTCTAAGTGCTTTCATGTATAGTAACTTATTTAACCTTCAGGAGAATCCAATAGATAAGGAATTATTAGGATCCCCGTGTTACAAAATACAGGTGGGCAAAAAGAGATTCAGGCATTTGCCCAAGGTCACAGTGAATGGCAGAACTTGGATTCAAACCCAGACAAACTTAGCTCTTCACCACTGCACCGAGGTGTGTGCATTGTCTCCTGGGTGGACAGAAAATATTTCCTAGGGAAAGTGACATTAGCTCTGAGTCTGATAAAAGGAGAAACTGTTTGCTAGGATGTAGAGAGTGGGGCATCCTTATGATGATGATCGTAGGAGCAGAGTCCTGGCAAAATGAAGCAGTCCCCACAAAAGAGACAGGTTTAGGGAAAAGGAGAGGGGAAGGTGGAAAGAAGGGGCATAGGTTAGGCCCAAGCCGAGTTACAGGAAAAGGAAGATCGTGAAAGGAGGAACCTTAAAACTGTTGACAAAGTGAGATTAGTGCAATATCTAAGGATTCATTTACCAAGGCTCCTGCATTCCCCTTTAGCACAGACAGCTGAAAAATTGTGACTATATTTAAGTCACTGGTTGTATAACCCTGGGCAAATCAGTTTAATTCTCTGGGCCTCAATTTTCTCATCTGTGAAATTAAGGGCCAAGATGAAATGGTCTTTGCATTCCTTTCTAGCTCTGGTCTCCTGATTTCTATGAGTTCTAATGTGCAAAGAAGAAGCAATTTGACACTAAATGACATATTTAGATTTGCATTTGAGAAAGATGACACATTTTATACGGTAATATCATGGTACATTTTTTTAAAAAGGCATCTTCTGTTTAAAATTCTACACTTGCTTTGGACACTTCTACTTAAAGAGTGTCACTGTAAGTCCTACAGGCACTTACTCCTGTAAGAGTAAGTGCCTCTCACTCTCTTATGCTTAGCACACCTACATTTCTGTTCATTCTGATGTTTTCTTGTTTCTCACTTGGAAGTGACCTCTTTTTTCCCCCCATTGTTCTTTTGGTGTCTCCTCTAGTTAACTAAGGGCTTCCCAGGTGGCTCAGTGGGTTAAAAATCTGTTGCAATGCAGGAGATGCAGAGACGGTTCAATCCCTGGGTCAGGAAGATCTCCTGAAGAAGGGAATGGCTACCTACTCCAGTATTCTTGCCTGGAGAATCCCATGGACAGAGGAGCCTGGTGGGCTACAGTCTATGGGATTGCAAAGAGTCAGACACACCTGAGCACACACCAGTTGTAACTAAGTCTTAAGTGATAACTAAGTCTTTCATGAGTCTAGGTTCCTCTGAGTTTTCTTAACTATTTCCATTGTTTTAACTACCATCTCTCAAGAAACATATTCTAATTAAGTGCCCTAGTTGTGTATCTCTAGTAGATATAGTCTCATCTAGACATGACGTGCCTAGAGGGGTTTAGGGGGGCAAAGTGGGTCAAAAGGTACAAAATTTCAGTTATAAAATAAATAAGCCACAGAGATATACGTACAGCATGGTGACTATAGTTAATAATACTGTATTGGACATTTGAAAGTTGCTAAGAGAGTAGATCTTAAAAGTCCTCATCACAAGAAAAAATTTTTTGTAACTATGTATGGTGATGGATGTTAACTAGATTTATTGTGGTCATTATTTCACAGTGTATGCAAATATCAAATCATTTGTTGCACACTCGAAACTAATGTAATATTATATGTCAAACCTCAGTAAAAAAATTCAAAAATGACTTGGCTAAAACATGACTCTGCATCAAAATTTCTCTAAAGCCTTTCCTATTTATTAGAAAAAAAAAGTCCCATTATTTCCTTCTTTTAGTCTCAATATACAAAAATCAGAAAGTACATAAAAGTAAAAGAATATAAGAACCCCCAGAAATTCCCTGGCAGTCTAGTGGTTAGGACTCTGGGCTTCCAGTGCTGAGGGCCCAGGTTAGATCCCTTGTGGGGGAACTAAGATTCCCACAAGCTGCATGGTGTGGCCAAAATAAATAAATAAATAAAATTAAAATAAAATTGAAAAAAAGAATATAACCCACATAATCTCATACCTGAAAGAATAATCACAGTTAGTATCTTACTGTATAGTTTTCTTAACTATTTCTCTGTATGTGTATACGTGTGTGTGTGTGTGTGTATTTATTGTGGGAGGGGTATCATAGTACCATTTTGTAATCTATCATGAATCTTTCCATTTCAATAGATAAAATCATGTATTGTTTTTGAAAGAGTGTGGAGTATTCAGTTATATATTCATATAATATATGTAACCAAATATCTGATGTTAGGATTTTATTTCCAATTTACTGATATGACAAAGTGTGATTGTATGAATTTCCATTGCTTGTGTCACACATATGACACATCACACGTGCTTGGTATAATGGTTACTTGAACTTTTACATATCTCCTCAAAATGATTTTATAAATTTTGAGACCAGATCTTATATTTCTTTGTGTCTCTCATAGAATTTAGCATTTGCCTTTCATATGGGAAACGTTCAATAAATAGTTATCGAATGAATGGACAAATGAGCTGCACATCCCCAGGCAATCATTTACCTGCTTTCTACCACTCCAGGTTTGTTTTCATTTTCTAGAATTTTATATGAATTGAGTCGTATGGTATGCGCCCCTTTTTGTGTGGCATCTTTCACTTAGAATAATAATTTTGGGATCCATCCAGGTTGTTATGTATATCATGTTGTAGCACGCTGGGGAGACAGACAACACTTGAGCACCACTTTCTGTAGAAGCATGCCAATGAAGCCTCTCCATCACACAGAATTTATTCTGAGCCTTTGGTGCATACATCCCTGCCTGCTTGATCTCTCCTCTTGAGTATCTCAGTAACAAAGGTAACATGTCTCAAATGGACCTCCTATGCAATGCAGTCCCCTACTCCCCCCCCACTCCCCCCCTCCAAAATCTGGTTGCTTCAGTCCTTCTCAGCATAGTGAATGACATCATCTTTCATCTAGTTGAATGGGTCTTCCTAGTTGCTGGGTCATCCTCTTAAATATATCTCTGCTGTCTCTGCCTTTTTTTTTTTAAGTCTCTTCTGCTACCACCCTATTCTAAGCTGCATCGTCACTTGTCTGCCTACTGCAGCTCTTCCTACCAGTCTCCCTGCATTTGCCTTTGCCCCTGTCTGACTCAGAGAAGTCATGCTGATTCTCAAACAGACATTGCTTCTTATTACTCTCACGCTTCAGAATGCTCAGTGGTATCCTTTGCACTTCCTATAGTTCTATTTTTAGAACCCTTTGATTCCAAAGTGCCCAGAACAGTTTTTATTTCTGACCCTCCCAACTTGAGCTCTTGTAAGAATGAAATGCATAGAAGCTGTGTTGAGAAGTCAGCTCTGAGAAGTTTTGACAGAAGAGGGCAGGGTTAGAGTCTTCCCAGAGTCCTGCATGCAAGATAGAGTTCATGTTGTTTATGGCTAATGTCATCCTTTGATGTTAGAAAATCTGTACAGCTTTAGATCCTTTCCTGGCTTTAAGCTCCATCTCGATCTCTCCTTGAAGCCCAGTTAAGAGCTCACTCCTTTAAGGGGATGAAACATATTTGTTTCACTTAGAAAGTCCATATTTATTTCTATATTTAAACACACACCCCACCCCACTAGGCTACTTGTCTACATTATTTTGTGAGCCACAGGGGAATAGAAACCTTCTTCCTTATTCTGCTTCTTATTTCACTCTTTGGAGTAAGTCAGGGGCTTAAGCAGGCCCCCTGTGGGCTCGCCTTAAATAACAGTTCCATTCAATAATGGACCAGAAGAGTGTTTTAAAGAAACGCAAATTGAGCGGAGAGGCTAAAAAAGGTGTCCTGATACTTTTCAGTTTGTTCTCTAATCAGAGTTAATGCACTCGAAAGCCCTTAGTTTCACATCTATTAGGCACACAGCAAGCTGGCAAATGCTTCCTGAGGGACTAGGCCTCAGCCGTGGCTGGGTGCTTTGTGGCGTGTGTGCACCTGTGTATGTGTGTGTCCATGTCTGCCTGCATGGTCTCTGTCTTGTCGAATTTCTATAAATATATAATTAAATTGATCTTGTCAAACTGCTAGGGGACCTGGTGGCAGAATTCTAAGATAACTTCCAAGATTCTTCCCCCCAGGTTTATACACCCTGTATATTCCCTTCCGTGTATATGAGTGCTTGGTGACCACTCTGATAACTGTTGCTGTTTAGTTGATAAGTTGTGTCCAACTCAGTGACCCCATGGATTGTACTCCGCCAGGCTCCTCTGTCCATGGGATTCTCCAGGCAAGAATACTGGAGTGGGTTGCTGTGCCCTTCTCCAGGGGATCTTCCCAACCCAGGGATTGAATCCGTGTCTCCTGCGCCTCCTGCACTGGCAGGGCCACCAGGGAAGTCCCACTGTGATGATTAGGTTACTTTATATGAAAACAGTGAAGAGATTTTGAAGATGTAATTAAAGTCTCTTCTGGAGGAGAGAGAAGTTCTCCTGCTGAGCATGATGAAATGAACAGCCGTATTGTAAGCTGACTATGGAGAGGGGCAGTCTCTAGAGCCTGGAGATGCCCAGGGTGTCAGCCCTACCAGCCTGAGGAACTGAATCCAATCACCTGAATGAGCTGTAAAGAAGACTCTGAGCTCCACAAGTTAATGCAGCCTGGCTGACACCTTGATTTCAACTTTGTGAGACTGAGCATCACACCCAGCTCTGCTCTGCTTGGACTTCTGACCCCCAGGAACTGAGATAATACATGTGTGTAGTTTGAGACCAGTACCAGGTTTGTGGCAATTTGTTATGCAGCAATTAACAGTTAACTAATACAGAGGATATCAGTTGCCATTTCAATTTTGTACTGTTATATTGGGCTTTTATGTTATAGCAGACACAACAGAGTATCACAGACTGGATGGCTTAAACAGCAATAAGCAGAAATTTATTTTCTCACAGTTCTCATAGAGCCTGTGTGTCTGAGAATGAGGTGTCAACAGGTTTGGTTTCCTCTGAGGCTTCTTTCCTTGCCTTGCAGATGGCTGGCTTCCCACTATGTCCTTACATGGTCAGTGTGTGTGCCTGTGTGTGTCCTAATTTCCTCTCATAAGGACAACAGTCATGAGTGATTAGGGCCCACCCTAAAGATCTCATCTTAATTTGATTACCTATTTAAATAGTTTATCTCCAAGTAACATTACACTTTGAGATACTTAAGATTCAACATATGAATTTGGGGGCAGGGGTACAATTCAGCCCATAACGTGTGTGTGCATGCTCTGACTCTTTGCGACCCCAAGGACTGTAGCCTGCCAGTCTCCTCTGTCTAGAGATTCTCCAGGTAAGAATACTGGAGAGGGTTGCCATGTTCTCCTCTAGGGGATCGTCCCAACCCAGGGATCAAGCACTCGTCCCCTGCATTGCAGGCAGATTCTTTACCGCTGAGCCATAGGGGAAGCCCTCAGCACACAATAGCCATCACCATTTTCAGCATTCTTTTCACCATTATTATTTTGTTTTGACTTGTTTTCTTATTTCTTGAACTTCTGTTACATCTCCCCATTCTTCAGAGTTTGTCCTATTTCATTACAAACTCTAATTCTTGACATTTTAGGCTACAGGGTAACTTGCAATATCTTTCATAATTACATCCCTAGCTTCTAGTGGCCAATCAGTCTGATTTAAGAAAAACATTGTTTTACATTTTATATATAATTTTTACAAGTTTACAAGGTACTTTCATGACTTTTTTTTTTTTTTAACCTGGAACAATGCTGTGAGGCAGATCAGTCCAATATCTTCATTAGTAGTGAAGTAGCTCAGTCGTGTCCGACTCTTTGCAACCCCATGGACTGTAGCCTGCCAGGCTCTTCTCTCCATGGGATTCTCCAGGCAAGAATACTGGAGTGGGTTGCCATTTCCTTCTCCAGGGAATATCTTCATTACCCCACTCTAAATTCAGGAAGACACACTCAAGAGAAATGGTCGTGTTAATGTAACATATCTCATGTCTTCTGACTCCAAGCCATGGTGCTCTGTCCACTAGATTAACTATTCAAAGCATTCTAACCCAAACAACAACTAATTCCTATCAGATAAGTCTATTTGTAATCTATCTTATTCCTATCCAATTGTTCAAATGCAGATTCTATAACTGCTCCCATCCTTGCTATGTATCTGGAGGGTTTTCTCGTAGGGTGAATTGGGGAGGCTATGGCCACACGTGATTACCCTATTTTCCCATTATTTCTGTTTGAAAACGTATTGTAAAACTACCCCACTTAAACCTTTTTATGTCCGGGATGAAGCAGTATCTTGGATGCATTTCACTCAGTTGTATTCACTTGTTTATTTTTAACTTAACGTGCCAGATTTTTCATACACACTGAAATCAATTGCTTTAAACACATCTCATCAGTGAGACTGTAAACTCTTGTAACAGGTGCTTTCTACCTAACAGGCATTTTGTGTGTAACATAGGTATACGGTGATAATTATTAAATAAGCATGGTGGAGAAGTCAATGAATGCATGCGTGCCTGTTAACAAAGATGCATTGTGTTGAATCCACTGACAGGCAGGTAAAAGATAATATAAATTCCACGTGCATTTGGAGTTCTCTCTTTCTTTTTACCAGTTTGGTAAAGTCTAACAATGTGGTGATAGCTTCAGTTCTTGCCAGTTTTTGAGTAACTGATTATTTCAAAGTTACTTAAAATGCACTACTAGAATTTCAGTGGAGGGAATTTGAAATACCAAGTCAGCAATGTTGAGCTCTCAGACACCAGAGGAGTTGACTGGTAGGCAAAGAGAAATGTTACAAAGCATAAAGAACTACCGTCCCACACCCACCCCATCACTTTCCTTAAAAAACAAACTGAGTGAACTGGTTGCTAACAGCACGCTCCATTATTTTTCTGAGGAGGAGTCTGGAATTATAAGAAGAAAAGGCAAAGGAAGAAGTGTAAGAAGGTGGCCCCGGGCTACAACCGTCAAGAAGGCAAAGAATGAATAGAAGACCTGCAAGGGGGAAAAACAGGCTTGACTGGGGTTTTTGTTGGGGGCTTGGCTGGCAGAACTTGGGGGAGAGAGTCAAGACTGTGACTCAGAATAGCAGTTCCACCAGTTTGGAAAGAGCATGGCACAGCGGTTAAGAACTTGGGCGCTGGAATCACGCCGCTTGGGATCCTGGGCCCTGTTCTGCCCCTTACCAATTATGTAACCTTGGGCAAGTAATCATTTGACTTTGACACCTCAGTCTTGGCGGTTGTGAAATGGAGGCAACACTACCTGTGGACCTTGTGGAGTAGCTCTAAGAGTTCAGTGCGTTCATAATTCAGCGCTGGGTGCTTAGCAGACCCTGGGTAAAGTGTCGTATTTGTTCTTTTTTCTTAATCGTCTGTACCTCCCGCAGGGGGAAAGATGAAGCGCATCTCAAGAGTGATGAACAGTAGTTGTGTGACATCCCGGGTCAGGCTTCTTTTGAGGTGCGCGCCGCACCGAAGTGAAGCGGCGTGAGGAGACACCTTGCGCCCGGGCCCTCTGCGACCACGAGGGGCCGCGACAAGCGCGGGCAGGAGGCTCGGGGCGGGGGCGCTCCTCCTGGCGGGCGCGCCGTGTCCCCGGATATTTGACAGTTTTCACCTCTTCTGTCTTGGGCACCAGGGGCCGTGTGTGCTCTAAGCCGAATGTCCGGGTTTCGGAGGCGTGGGGGCCACCGCGCGGCCCGCCCGCCTCCCGCCCCTCCTCGCCACGCAGCGGGCGGCCGCGGAGTTGCGCTCGGACCCTACACTGGGTCCTACCCCAGCTCCCCCGCCTCCCGCGCAGGCGCCGCCGGGGCCGCCCCCGCCGCCATGTTGCCCCCGCCCGCGCGCTCCCTCCCCCACCCCTCCTCAACTGGGCTCCCGCCCCCCTTTCCCCCTGCCCCCCGCCCCCCCATGAGGTCAGGCGGAGGCTCCGCCGCTGCGGCCGCAGGAGCGCCGCTCCTATTCCGGGGAACCCTGGGACGGAGCGTTTCAAATCAGCGGAGCGGCGTTCGGGGTAGGGTCCGTGCTCTCCGCCTACGGGAGAGCGAGGCGAAGTGACCGGGGCGAGCCAGGGGGTGCGGAGGACTGGGGCCGCTGCCTCGCCTCAGGACGGAGCCCCGGCTGCGCGCCACTCGCTCTTCGGCCCTCGGAGCGCAGCAGCGAGCGGACGGGCGGCGGGACGCCGGGACGCGGCAAACAAGGTGAGGCAGGGTCCTGAAGTGGCAGCGGCTCTGTCGGCCGCCTTCGCGCCCCGGGCACCCGGCGAGGCCAGGCGGCGCGCCGGGCAGGAGTTGTGACCTGCGGCCGTACAGGGGGTTACCTCCGCTCTTCACACGCCCTCCCTCCGTCGCCACAACCCATTTTCTCTCACTTGCGGGTGTACGCCCTCCTGCCCGCACCTCTCATCTCTCCCTCCCCGACTCGCTGGCTCCGCCCGTCGCCTGGGTTCTTGGAGGACCACTGTGCCTAGTTTTCCTTTGCTTCTTTGTTACCCCTCTAAGACCTTCTTCTCCGGGGCTGTCGCTGCCCTTGACGGTCGGGGGTCTCTCTGCCCGCCTCGGGCCCCGCTGTCTCTTGTCTTCCCACAGTTTCTGCTTTGTGCCTCCTAATCCATCCCTCCCTCCGAATCTTCTAACTTGGGAGGCTTCGCTGCTGGCTCCCGAGTCAGGAGCACCCTCCTCTCTTCCTCGAAGCTTTTAACTCTGCTTTGAGTGTCTTCATCTCTAAAAAGTCTAGGCTGCTTTGGATTAATCACAGTTCACTAATGATTTTCTTGGAAGCTTCCAGTCTACTGTACGGTGTACTGAGAGTGATGGAAACGAGCCTTTAGTAAACATCATCTAAAGAACTTCCAACTTTGTTTTTTTCCTAGTGTTCAGTAACTTAGTCCAAGAACCACAAGCACTGAGAATGGATATATGTATGTTGTTTGTATTTAATCCTAGCACATGGTCCTCCGTCTGATTCTTCCCACGCTGCCAAGCAGGCCGTAGAGAGAGACAGTGGGAGGGACCTTGATGCTTGGCTCCATTTCTCCTGCAAACTGGAGTGTTCAGCGTTTCAGTGTTGTCAGAGGACTAGTAGTTTGGGATAAAGTCACTCAAGTTAGCCTAAGCTGGTTACCAAACCCACTCAATTGGAACTGACAGACTCTGGGGTTTAAAACTGACTCTGTCGGGAGGGTCCCTGCCTTTTTTTTTTTAAGAAGCCACAATTTCTTACTGCTGATCACATATTTGTATGTACCCTCAAGAAGCAGAATTTAAAAACCATGTCAAAGGGATGACTTTTCTGTTTGCTGAAGTCAGTTTCACACAGTACCAGCCTACTGCCTTCTCCTCGTGCTCCTATACTGAGGTTCGTTTACTCACTTCCATGCTCTAATTAGCTCGTGAAGAAAATTGAATGAAGAAGCTGGATGTGGAGGCAGATACAGTGAACTAGCATAGGCCGACCTTTTCGGCTGTGTTCCTGGAAATGGGCTATATCCAGTGTTGAAGTTTGAAAACTGAGAAAAGTGAAATAATCCATTAAGTAGTTATAGTTATGACATCATTTTACATTTAAAAATATTAGCTTCCTTGTCTGCATGTATTTTTTTTTATTAATCTCCTTACATTTAACAGTGATAGAATTGTTTACTTGGTGTGTGACCAGGTGTTGTCATTGACACAATGTGCACTAATTGGCAATCATCTCAGAAGAAACCAAGTTGTGAATGAAGGTGACAGCTAAATTTCACTGTCCTGGGAGCATTTTTTTTGGCCGTGAGACGATGCATGTAGTTTCTGCTGCAACATCAAATGATGTATTTTTAAAATGGATAAATAAGAGCCTCAAATTCCCAATGCTTTTAATCTGCCATTTTTATAAGCTCCTTTTAAGAAAGGGTGGTGTGACAGTATTGGGTTTATGCTGTTGCTCTGAGGAAAGTGGTTTTCACAAGAATATTAAAGAATATTTATATTACAGTTAATATAAATATTAACCGATCATCAGTTTAGTTATATGGCTTTCAGTTGATCTGTAATTTCCCTCATTCATTTGGTAAATTTCTGACTTCTCTTTAGTTCTTTTGAAAAATGGGTGTACTTGGGAAAGGGGATTTATACAAATAGGCCTACTCTTCTAAATCTGTAATTTTCTTGGCAACCGTTTCTGGAAAGATATATAAACTTGTCAACTGTTTCAAAGAAAAGAGTTTATGTTGTTATGTCATTTTTTTTTTCCTTTTGTAATTATTACTGATACTAAGCTAGGATTGCCCTAATATGAACTATTTATGTTTGCCAGAAAAAAAATAAAGGTGGATATGAGTTTGTCTTAGGCATTTTGTTCTGAATCTTTAGACTCTTACTCAAAATGTGTTTGATAATCCACCTGGTACATCCAGGAGTTATCAAATTGGGTATTTCCGATGTTAGTAAACATGATTGAACATAATTGCACTTTGCTGCTGAATTCTCTTTTTCATTTATTTACATTTTAAATTACTTTTCTTCATGTAATTTGACTTACATTAGTGAAATGAGACTAACCAATTTTTTTAATTGTTTGATTTTATTGATGTTTAAGAAACTGCTACAATCTCCTTGAAGTATTTTCTCTTTAATCCATTGGTTGAAACTGGTATATTTTTCTTGCCGTGAACTAGCACAACAACTTGTCAGGTATCCTCAGATCTCAGAAAAAAAATGTAGAAAAAATTTTGAAAAATGAACAACTCTAGAGAAAACATCTCAAAATTAGATGAAAAGATTTTCTCAAGTTACTGACATTCATAGCAGTCAGCTTTTAAATATATTCTTCAATCATTTAATAATTTATCTTACAAAACCTGTTGGGCATCTTCTATTTGCCAGGCCATGTGCTAGCCACAATGGTAAATTATAAATCCTTGATCTTCTGGAGTCTCACAGAGGCTATATTCCACCAGAGAATATGGACAGTAGGTAAGGAAACAAATGAAGAAGATCCTTATAGATGGTAGTGAGAACAATGGTGGAAATACTATGAGATGGAGAACTGGAAAGGGCCTTTTTAGCAAGGGTGGTTTGAAAAGGCCTCTCAGCGAAGGTGACCTTTGAACAGAGATGTGAAAGAAGAGAGATCACTCTTACCTTGTCAGCTTACCTCATCAAGAGCCGAGAGAAGAGTAAGAGCCAAGATGTCGAGACAGAAAAACAAACTTGAGATATTTGAAGAACAGAAAGCCAGCCAGGATGGATGGAACCTAGTGAGCTTTAAAGGAGTTAGGGAGCCTGGAAGGAGTCAGTAATAGGTAATGCAGGGCCTACAGAGTCTGATAAATAATTTGATTCTCAAAAATAGTGGGAAACCATTGGAGAGTCTTTGTTACGTACTTTTCTGTGGAAGGTCAATGACTGAAAAAAAAATTAGTGGATGTAAATAAAATTTGTTTTGCAGAGGGTAAGTAGAGTATCTAGCTACTCAATTGTTTATATGTATAAAATATGTAATTGACTTCTTTCACTCTGCTTAGATAAGGGAGTAAGGGAATGGGAACTCCAAGGTGAATAAGTTACGAAGCAGTTGAGTTTGCACTGTCACATTGTCCACCAGAGCCCTGAGGTAAGTTGTCACCAGCCTCGTTAAAGATCAGATCATCGTTCAACTTAAGAATTTGTTTGGGACTTCCCTGATGATTCAGTGGCTAAGACCCTGTGCTCCCAGTGCTGGAGGCCTGGGTTTGATCTCTGGTTAGGGAACTAGACCCCATATGCTGCAACTAAGACCCAGCATGTGTGTGTGTGTGTGCGCGTGCGCATGCACGTCGCACCCACACTTAGTCATGTCCTACTCTTTGTGACCCCATGGACTGTAGCCTGCCAGGCTCCTCTGTCCATAGAATTTTCTGGGCAAGGACACTGGAGTGGGTTGCCATTTCCTACTCCAAGGGATCTTCCCAACCCAGGAATTGAACCCTTGCATCTCCTACATTGGCAGGCGGATTCTTTACCACTGTGCCACTTGGGACACAGCCAAATAAAGAAATATAATAAAAAAAGAAATGTAAAAAATTTTTTCTCATGGAAATATACTTTGGAAGGTTGGAAAGTTTATTTGCATGTGAAGAAATAACTTAGGTTTTAGAAATGGCCTTTGGGATTTAAGAGGAGCTTGCCACTTCCCTTTAGCTATTGCCTTCTCCAGTGTTTTCAAATTGCCATACCTTTATTCTTTGAGAGATTAGAGTTTTCTCTATTCCTTGAGGATTAAATGAATTTATACTTGGCATTTATTTTGTTGCCCTGAGCTCTTGCTTGAACGCAATCCAACTTGGAGGTCTAATTGGCCCCAAATAAGAATGCAGATAGTCATTGACATTCCATAGGAATAAATCTGAATATTGTGAAGCAGAAACCTGCCAAATAACCCTCAGTGACTCCTGCAGGGTCAAATTCCAACCCCTCAACCTAACACTCAAGGATTCGCCATGATAGGACATAGGCCTACTATCCCAATTGTCCTTATTATTCTCTTAACAAGAAATCCTCTGTTGGTTTAAATGGATTTTACCTAGTTTGGAATTTTGTGCTTAGCATTATTCTTGGCATGGAGTAGGTGCACAGTAGCGGCCTTTTGAATGGATGCCATGCCATCATCCATTTCAAAAGCCCTCTCTTTTCCTTTCTGTCCTTGCAAATCCCAATGCTAGTCAAGGAACAGTTCAAATTTTATATCCTATCACCCCTGACCCTGACCTGCTTTCCTCCTCTGGATGTGGACAGCAGTCCTACACACTTACCATCATGCACGTCATAATCATCTTTATTTGTTGCCGGGCTGTTTCCCCACTGGGCTCTGGCTGCATGAAGGCAAGCTGCATGAACCTTGTCTGGTTCATGTGTCGTCATCTCCTGAGCACCTGGCATGTGGTATATCCTCTATAAATAGTTGTTGAATAAGGGATAAATGCTGCCTTGTGCCATTTTTCCTATTATTGTTTTGGATACTTTAATTGTTTATTACTGTTGAACTTATCACATGTTTGGTGCCATCAAGCAGTTTCTGAGAGAGGCCATAGAGCATAGTTGTTAAGAGCGCAATTGTGGAACTTGGCTGTCTGGGTTCCAGTGCAGGCTGGGAGTCTTACTTGCTGGGGGATACTGTGTGAGTTAACCTCTCTATACCTAATAGTTTTCATCTGTAAAATAGGAATAAGATAACTTTCTTCCTAAAGTACTTAGAAGGATTAAATGAGTTAGTTACATCTAAAATTTGTTATTTGCAATTTTTAATTAAAAAGGTGTGATGAAAATTTAATTTGGTAAGTTAGGTGCCAAAACTCAGGTGGTGACAAAATTTGACTTAAACTGATATGAGGGTATTTGATAACTTTTCCTCTATTTAATGTTAATATTTATTTGGTTTTGTTGTAGCACTAGTAATGTGTTTATGGGGCAGTGCCTCAGACCTTGCTGAGGTATTACATAATATAGCATATATGCAGGTTGAAGTGAAGTGAAAGTGAAAGTCGCTCAGTTGTGTCCGACTCTTTGCGACCCCATGGACTATACAGTCCGTGGAATTCTGCAGGCCAGAATACTGGAGTGGGTAGGCTTTTCCTTCTCCAGGGATATGCAGGTTACTGCCTACCTAAAAGTCTGGACATTTTTTAATTTGGAAACACATCTGGCACCAAGGTTTTCAGATAAGGGATTGTATACCTTACACAAAAGTGCTTAAATTAAGGCTTGCACGAAGTAAGTCATTGCTGTTGGTTGGGATTAGGGAGGTAAATATGCTGTTTTGTCCTTCCCAATACCTCTCTCACAATGGTTACCATGTAAATATATGCTGATTTATTCATGCAACAACTCTGGATAGAGGGCCTGCTGTATGAGCCTCATTTTATCATAGGAAAACAGATATGGCTGGGTCACATGATTGAAAGGAGCCAAGACCCCAGTCTTTCAATAGTCTTTCATCTAGTACCACTAAAAGTATTTATTTTTTGTTATTCTTTTGTTATTTAAAACAATGCATGCTTCTTTAGGGCGAGTCTTTTGAGGGGGGGTTAGTGGAGAAGATGCAGTTAAGAATCTAATATGATTAGACACTTACTCTGTGCAGTTGTTAAACACTTCTTGAACTCTTCATGTATATAGAAATCTGTATTAAAAGCCAGAGAAAGGTATGAAACAAATGAGGCATGGTTCCTGGTCTTCAGTAGTTTCAGCATCATGCATGGTTACACAGGAACACAGATGTCCATTACAATTCCTTATTTTCCTCTGTAAGTTAGAAATCATTAATATGTAAAATGTACAAAGGAAGACACAAGAGTCAGTGGAAAACTCATTTTAGTATTCACTAAATGGAACTGGTTTTTAGTCGCCCTAACTACTCCCTACCCCCTACAATATGATCTCTATATGACATCCTGGCAGCCTTTTCCTTCCACTTAAACTGAGCAAAATATGTTTTTTATTGTTCTCCTTTATCAATATTTGTAAATCTTAATTTGTATATTTTCTTTGTCCTTTTTCTTTTGTGGATTTCAGGGTATAAAGTGTCTCAAAAGGTTTTTTCTGGAATATTCTTAAAGTTGAAAACTAGTCCTCAAAGCTATTCTGCCTATTCATTCAACAAATATCAATACTTATGAATTAACTTCTTCTATTCTTGGCATTACACTTGTTCACACACATAGAATCTCTGTGCAGTGCTCTTTCCGTCTATCTGGAGTACACTGGATGAGCAGAGTGGTGACATGATAGTGTGTAGTAGGAGCTACAAAATAAAGCAGCTTATGTTTTCTTGGAGTATTTATTATACACAAAGATTTAGAAGAAATTAAAATACATTGTGCTTTAGAATGCAGTATTCATGATAAAAATTTGAGGTAAAACCCAATACTTCAGAGAAAGGCTGCCTGTAAGGGTAGCTGTGGTAACCCTGGGTTGACCCTTTGGAAAACAGAGGCCACACTGTGCCCTTTGAGTCGTACCTTCAGTCAAATACCCATACATTTTCATAGCCTTAAAATCCTGTAATAACCTACAGAAAAGGTAATTGTTGTTTAGTTGATCAGTCGTGTCTGACTCTTTTGTGACCCCATGGATTGTAACCCACCAGGCTCCTCTGTCAATGTGATTTCCCAGGCAAGAATATTGGAGTGAGTTGCCATTGCCTTCTCCAGGGGATCTTCCCAAGCCAGGAATCGAACCCACATCTCCTGCATTGGCAGGTGGATTCTTTACCAATGAGCCACCAATGTACCAATGAGGGTACATCAGAAAAGGCAATAAACATCCATTTCTCCCCCTCCCCATCCCCCCCAGATTGTATAATTTCTTCTAGTTCAAGGAAACACTCTGGTGGTTTGAAAATGACCTAAATCTTAAAACGTGTCAAGTGCTAACTGAGGTCCTAATGTTGAGGGGTAGTAGCTATGATTGATAGTGAAGGAAGGGCCTGCCAAGGGACTACTGTCTTCAGAAGAAAGGTGTTAGAATTGATGGGATCAAAGCTTTGCCCCATTCTATGCACGCTTTCCTGTGTCACTGACAGAAGTTCAGTTTTGCTAACTTTAAAGCTGCTTTCAGTCCTTCCCTGGTGGTGCAGTGGATAAGAATCTGCCTGCTAGTGCAGGAAACACGGGTCCAATCCCAGGTCTGGGAAGTTTCCACATGCCACAGAGCAACTAAGCACTACTACTGAGCCTGCGCTCTAGAGCTTGCACTCTGCAGCTACTGAACCCACATGCTGCAGGTACCCAGTGCAACTAAATATTTTTTTTTTTTAAACTTCTTTCGTTTGTAATTCATTCACTATACAAACGATTTTGCTGGTTGCTGACTACTGAAATATTTAATAGTAGAGGGAAATTATCACAGCTTATGTGCTTTTGAGGTTGATAAAAGGTTTCTGGAGTTTGAGGTGGTTTTGAAAAGGGGTGGGCTGTGCATCAGAGGTGTGCCTGTTACAAAGCAGTGATTTGCTTTCCTCCTGATGAGAAAGATGTAGAGAAAAGCAAGTGAAGAAAGGGGGTGAACATGAATGGAGTAAGTCTAAGAATATTATCTTTCAGCTCGTTTTTATTATTGCTGTCCCACCCTTCTTAGTGCTGCTGCTGCTGCTGCTGCTAAGTCGCGTCAGTTGTGTCTGACTCTGTGTGACCCCATGGACTGTAGCCTACTAGGCTCCACTGTCCATGGGATTCTCCAGGCAAGAGTACTGGAGTGGATTGCCATTGCCTTCTCCACTTCTTAGTGCTATTGCATAACAATTCCCGTGGCCTGAACTTGTTGTAATGTGTTACTGCTGGAAGATCATAAGGACCTGGGTATAGAGGGGTGATTAAGGAATGGTCTTTATATTCTCTGCATGACATGCACTTATAGTCTTTTCAGGAGAAGATGGTAAGGGAGTTGTAGTGTTTTGCTTCGTAGTCTCACTTATTTCTAAAGAATGCTTTATTTCAACCAAGTTTTCTGTTACGCTGTTGTCTGTCTCTCAGTGGGAAGGCTGTAGAATTCAGTGGTTAAGATCTTTGGTCTGGGAATCTCAGGCTGGGATTCAAATCCCAACTCTGCCTTTTGTTGACAGTGTAATCTGGGGCAGCTCTCTTTACCTCTCTGAGCCTTGTTTGTCTCCTCTGTAAGCAACTTCATCTGTTGGTTGTAAGGATTAAATGAAAGAATGCATATAAAGTGCTGAGCCCAGTTCGAGCCACATAGTAGATATAGTTATGATTGTCTCTTTTAGTAGATTGATGGCCTAACTGGTTAAAACTCTTGGAGTTTTGCCATTTCTATATGAACCAGAAATCTGAGGGAAAAGTTGCATCTTTCTTTGATATTGCCTTCATCCCAGTGAGAATGCTATTTTCTGAACATGATGCTTTTGAACTGTGGTGTTGGAGAAGACTCTTGAGAGTTCCTTGGATTGCAAGGAGATCTAACCAGTCCATCCTAAAGGAAATCAGTCCTGAATATTCAATGGAAGGACTGATGCTGAAGCTCCAATACTTTGGCCACCTGATGTGAAGAACTAACTCTTTGGAAGAGACCCTGATGCTGGGAAAGATTGAACACAGAAGGAGAAGGGGACAAAAGAGGATGAGATGGTTGGATGGCTCACCGACTCAACGGACATAAGTTTGAGTAGGTTCCCGGAGTTGGTGATGGACAGGGAAGCCTGGCGTACTGCAGTCCATGGGGTCGTGAAGAGTCAGACACGACTGAGCAACTGAACTGAACTGAACTGAGACCATTTAGAGGTAGCACTAGTCTTCTGGCAGACAAGAGAGTTTGTGGTAAATGCTTGGCTTATTACTTATTCAAAGATGGCAACACTTTGAATTCGAGGCAAATGTCAGTTTTAAAATATGATTGACCCCATATATGCATAAATACGGGCTTTCCTCATGGCTCAGACAGTAAAGAATCTGCCTGCAGTGTGGGAGACCTGGGTTCGATTCCTGGGTTGGGAAGATCGCCTGTAGGAGGACATGGCAACCCACTCCAGTATTCTTGCCTGGAGAATCCCCGTGGATGGAGGAGCCTGGCAGGCTACAGTCCATGGGGTCACAAAGAGTCAGACATGACTGAGTGACTAAGCACAGCACATACATAAATACAATACTGTTTAACTTAATAGGATTTAAATTTTAATCTCCATTTTGAAGGGAAACAGAGATACAGGAAAATGTGCACAGCAAGCAATGTTGCCTTTTACACAGCTAAATTTTGTTTTGATAATCTGAGAGGTAATATATTTCCCTGATTTATCTCTGTTCCAGATTTCAAGCCCTCAAAGTAGAAAATATTGAAAGACTCATAGTAGTTCAACTACTGGGAAGAGGGTATTTTTGAATAATGTGTTCTATTGATTTGGAGTTGCTATGGTTATCCTAAGCTTTTATAATAGTTACTCTAGCAACAAATCAACTAATAACTTACTACCTTAAACTTTTTAAGTTTTTAAGTAAATAAGTATTACTTAAACTTTTTAAGTAATAACTTTTACCTTAAAATGATAAAAGTTCAATAGCAGTTTTGGTAAGTGAATATCTCAGTTTAAATTATTGAGAGCAGCTTCAGGTGTTGCAGAGTGGGTCTCACCTTTTGAGTTGGAAGTACCTGAAGGCAAGGTGCCTGCTCTTTCACCTTCCAGCATTCTCCTTTGGTTGCCATGTCAGACACTTGAGGAGACAAATGTCCCTTGGGTAGTGGGCTTGCTTATGGAATGCCGTAAGTGCACAGATGGGAAAGAACCAGGAAACGCATTGCTGTCTATTCACAGGGTTTTGTGTTGATAATTACAATAATGTACATTCAAGTACTGAAAAGTGTAGCTCACCACACTAATGAGATATATTATTTATTACCAGCTTTACCTGCATTTATAATCAGCAGCAGCAGCATCAGATTTGAACATGAAAATGTTCAAAAGTTCATTTCAAAAATTAGACTTACTCTACCCTCAGGAAGTGAGCTCAGTATTAAAGATAATGCCTTTTATTTAGAGCATCTTTCTTTTGAAGCATGGTTAATTTTCCTTATTTTATTTACTCCAGTGGACATATTTACTCTGCTAAGTGACTTGGCAGAAGGTCACGTTGTCTAAGAGGGATCTAGGAGCAGAATGTAGGGCCCTTGGTTGTAACCTAGTGCTTTTCCAGTAATGATATAGAAAACTAAAGGATCCTTTCATATCTATAGTTTTTCAGTTGACAGGGTGAACCACAACTTCAGCAGTGGAAATGCCAACCATTATTCTAGGTCTGCACATGTACTGGCACAATCTGACTTTTATCAAAATGAGTTTTGGATTTATTATGAAATTTTCTACGTGCATTTGGTGTCATATAGGCATGATGTTTAAACATTCTGAGGAAGCAATCGTGGAGTAATTATATGTAAAGCATTCTGTTAGGAGGGAGAAAATGTATCCACTACCCTAGCAAAGGCAACAGACAACATGCAGCAACCTGACACCAGCCAGTACTATTAATAATACTAATGTCAATCAATAATAATTTACAGTAGTATTATAACACTGTGGCACCCCACTCCAGTACTCTTGCCTGGAGAATCCCATGGACGGAGGAGCCTGGTGGGCTACAGTCCACGGGGTCGCTAAGAGTCGGACACGACTGAGCGACTTCACTTTCACTTTTCACTTTTCATGCATTGGAGAAGGAAATGGCAACCCACTCCAGTGTTCTTGCCTGGAGAATCCCAGGGACGGGGGAGCCTGGTGGGCTGCCGTCTATGGGGTCACACAGAGTTGGACACGACTGAAGCGACCTAGCAGCAGCAGTAGCAGCAGCATAACACTGTGAGTATGGCACCATTGTAAGCGCTGTATATGCACTGACACATTGAAACCACAGAACGATGCTATGAAGAAGGCGCTATTATTGTTCCCATGTTACAGTCGAGAAAACTGAGGCAGAGAGAAGTTAGATGGCAATCCCAAGGTTACATACCTAATCAGTAAAACCAGTAGCATTAAAATCCATGCAGTCTAGTTTTAGAGTCTATGCTTTTGAACCACAGCCTTTTCTTTTATTCTCTGTCTCTGACAGGGACATTATATAAGAGTATGATAGCTAAATAAGGCATATTAGAAGACATTCTGCAGAAATCTAGAGGTATGATCAGAGTTGGGTATTAAAGTTGCCAAGGCATTTTTAAGCAAGATACTTTTGAAGAGGATCTTACTGAAAAATAAGGAAAGTGTTCTGACATTTTAATACCCAAAGCTTTGTACCTGTATATCGCATGTGTGTGTGTGTATGTGTGTGCAGGTGTATGTGAGTTTATATACATGTTTATTTTGAACTGGGAAGAAATTTGAGGGTAAATCTAATTCAAAATCCTTTATATCTGCAGCCCTTTTTATGTTTTTATGTGCAACATTTTGTACCACAAACATGTTTTTAAAAATAAGGAACAACTTTATTGAGCTATAATTCAACTACCATACAGTTCACCCATTAAAAATGTACAATTCAGTGGTTTTTAGTATAGGCACAGGGTTGTGCAACCGTCACCACAGTCAATTTTAGAATACTTTCATCACCCAAAAAAGAGAAATACGTGCTTTGAAACCAATGTGGCCATGAAGGGGCTGGAGGTAGTGTGCCTGTTGGCACTACTGCTTCCCATCAAAATGTTCTGGAGCTGTGCTCAGCGTAACACAGATCTGATGCTGTTTTGTGGTGGCTAGCTCCAAATTGCTAGAGGATGCCTTATTTTAATTTCATTTTAATCAGTGACTGAACTTGCAAAGGATTCTGTATTTATCTGATTTGGCATTCTAAGCCCAAATTGATGATATAAATCTGTTCATTATGTATTTATCACAAATGTACTTGGTATTAGTACTACATAACTAAGCCAGATTTTTATTTACAAACAAAACTGCTAAACTTGCTCATGTGAATAACTCCTTCCTTGTCTGTGTGTGCTTTTAAAAAAAATTATTTTATTTTAATTGGACGCTAATTACTTTACAATATTGTAGTGGTTTTTGCCATATATTGACATGAATCAACCATGGGTGTGCATGTGTCCCCCATCCTGAACCTCCCTCCCACATCCCTCCCTATCTGTGTGTGCTTTTATAATGGGCTGGAGCCAGGGATGCCTAAGAAATTTTATGTGTATACACTGGCATTTAAAAAAATATTTCCAAAAGTTACGCCTGACATAGAATGTTAGTCGATAGATAGTTGAGATAAAAGCAACAGGGTTTGTTTGTTTGTTTTTGCTGGGGTATAGTACTAGGGTGACGTGTTATAGAAAAGTTCTTATGCATGGGAATTGCCTGGTGATCCAGTGGGTAGGATTCTGTACTTCCATTGCCTTGGGCCAGGGTTTGATCCCTGGTCAGGGAACTAAGGTCCTGCAAGCTGTGGAAAATGGCCAAAAAAATAAAAAATAATAAAATGCATTGCATATTATATATAGATATTGTGAAATAGTTAGAATATTTTGAAAAAAATCTGAAATGATTTTTCAGCCTTCAGACTTCACCACTCAGACTTCACCAAAATATAGTCAGTTGTTATAGTCAAGGACTGACTATGTTTCTGTCTAGTGTGTGCTCAGCCACTTCAGTCTTGTCCAACTCTTTGTGACCGTGTGGACTACATGTAGCCCACCAGGCTCCTTAATCCATAGGATTCTCCAGGCAAGAATATTGGAGTGGGTTGCCATTTCCTGCTCCAGGGGATCTGCTTGACCCAGGGATCGAACCCAAGTCTGCTGTGTCTCCTGTATTGCAGGTGGATTCTTTACCAGCTGAGCCATTGGGGAAGCTCCTTTCTAGTGGGAGTTATTAAACCAAATACCTGTGGGCATAGCATGGGAGGGAGGGGTTGTTCTCGGTTCTTCATTATAGTAATAGTTTAGAGTCAGTGTTACCTTTCAGGGTAAAGAATAGCTGTATACTTTTTATTATTAAAAATAATCTGTGGACATAATAAGATGTCTTGAAGAGCATAGGTGTCTTTTAAAATGAGTTAATCTTGGATCCATATTTGCTACTTTTTCTTTCAGAACAGTTTTGAAATGTCATTTAAAATTTCCTTCATATTTTTCTATGCTTATTATATATCTGAGTTGATTTTTTTTAATGTTTATTTTTTATTCAGCTGCACTGGGTCTTAGTTGTAGCATGTGAACTCTTAGTTGCTGCATGTGGGATCTAGATCCCTGACCAGGGATTGAACCCAGGCCCCCTGAATTGGAAGCATGGATTCCCAGCCACTGGACCACGAGGGAAGTCCCAAGTTGAATTTCTATTCAGGGCTCCAAGTAGCTTCACTTGAGGCCAAAGTGCCTTGGTTCACTCAAAATGGCTTACTGTGAACCTGAAATACATGGATCTCTGCTCATTGTTGTACATGGATCTCTGCTCTTTATGCATGGCAGCAGTGGGGTGATCTTATCGCTAGTGTGTAGGAGAGAATCAGACAGGATGACACTGCTGTTCTGGAAGAACACCTAAGTGCACCTTTATGATAACTAGGTAGAAGCATATCTTCATCACAGAGATTAATAGGGATCAAGGAATCAGGTACTGTGAAATTAAAATGTTCAGTTTAGGAATTTTGATTTAGGAAACTTGGTGTCTTTTTCATTACTAATTTTATTATTATGCTATTAGGATACTGAGCTATGTGGAAAGGGGTTAGAAACCTGATTATTTAAGGCAAGCCAGATTGGTCTGCTTTGAGGGTCGTTTTGAATGAGAAAGTATCACACCATTTAGAAAAGAGGATCTAGAGTAATGTGCAAATTGAGTTTTCTTTAACTGGAGATATCATTTATTGATTTTAAGAAATGAACCCATTACAGTATATGCAAAAACTATTACTTGACAATAGTGTGATTTTCTGCTTAACTTAATGCCAAAAATGATTCAGACTCTTAAACAATTTGGAATGGCTCTAAGTGCAGGTTATTTCCATCTACCTGTTTTGAAGATGAATCTGCTTTATTTGCAAGTAGGGGAGACTCAATGACTGTAATTAGCCTTAGTATGTAGGGCAGCACCATGTCTGATGAGAGGAAATGAGGCATTTCATGTCAATTCATTCAAGAAAAATTAGTGAAGTACCTTCTGACCCACATTTTGGGGATGCAGTGGTGACCAAGGCCAAGTTCTGTCTTCATTCTCAGAGGCAATCACAGTATCCTATTTGTTGTCTTTGTTCTCCTCAAGAGCTGTGGAAACGCCTGGGGTGGGTGTGTGCACGCACTTAGTCATGTCTGACTCTTTGCAACCCCATGGACTGTAGCCCACCAGGCTCCTCTGTCCATGGGATTGTCCAGGCAAGAATACTGGAGTGGGTTGCCATTTCCTTCTCCAGGGAATCTTCCTGACTCAGGGGTTGAACTTGCATCCCTTGTGCCTCCAACATTGGCAGGCAGATTCTTTACCACTGAGCCACCTGGGAATCCCTCTTGATACTCTTTGATGGGACTCAGTCATAACTACAATGAGGAAGAGGAAAACTGGCCTCCAGCTCCATCAGGCTGAAGTGTTGCCTTTAGTTATAAACCCTTGTTCTTTCTTTGTGTGCCCAAAGTGCCTCCTAGGTTGTTACCTGTATCCCTTTCCAGTGACTTAAATGAAAATTATAAAATTACAGTTGTGACCATGATCCTTTAGCATTCAATTGGAGAAATATATTTAGTGGAAATACGAGCTGCCAAAGGACTTGTGTAAGAATAGCTTCCATGACATGATTTGAAGGGCACCTAGTGGTTGTTTTTAAAATGTTCAGTCAGTTCAGTTCAGTCGCTCAGTCGTGTCCGACTCTTTGCGACCCCATGAATCGCAGCATGCCAGGCCTCCCTGTCCATCACCAACTCCCGGAGTTCACCCAGACTCATGTCCATCGAGTCAGTGATGCCATCCAGCCATCTCATCCTCTGATGTCCCCTTCTCCTCCTGCCCCCAATCCCTCCCAGCATCAGAGTCTTTTCCAGTGAGTCAACTCTTTGCATGAGGTGGCCAAAGTACTGGAGTTTCAGCTTTAGCATCATTCCTTCCAAAGAAATCCCAGGGCTGATCTCCTTCAGAATGGACTGGTTGGATCTCCTTGCAGTCCAAGGGACTCTCAAGAGTCTTCTCCAACACCACAGTTCAAAAGCATCAATTCTTCAGCGCTCAGCTTTCTTCACAGTCCAACTCTCACATCCATACATGACCACAGGAAAAACCATAGCCTTGACTAGATGAACCTTTGTTGGCAAAGTAACGTCTCTGCTTTTGAATATGCTATCTAGGTTGGTCATAACTTTCCTTCCAAGGAGTAAACGTCTTTTAATTTCATGGCTGCAGTCACCATCTGCAGTGATTCTTTGCAAAAGTAACTGAGATTTCCACCATTTGGTTAGATCTATGGCTTCTAAGGGCTTCCCAGGTGGTGCTAGTGCTAAAGATCCTGCCTGCCAATGCAGGAGAATTAAGAGATGCGGGTTCGATCCCTGGGTTACCATGAGTCTATGGCTCTACTATTGTAACCACATTATTTAGGTGATTTATATTGATAACTCATTTTGCCTTCTACTCTTGCCTGGAAAATCCCATGGACGGAGAAGCCTGGTAGGCTGCAGTCCATGGGGTTGCTAAGAGTCGGACATGACTGAGCGACTTCACTTTCACTTTTCACTTTCAAGCATTGGAGAAGGAAATGGCAGCCCACTCTAGTGTTCTTGCCTAGAGAATCCCAGGGACGGGGGAGCCTGGTGGGCTGCCGTCTATGGGGTTGCACAGAGTCGGACACGACTGAAGTGTCTTAGCAGCAGCATGTTGATAACTCATTTTGCCTTCTATTCACATGTACTACTTTAAGTTGTTTTAGCACAGTTACATTCTGATAACCTATACACTCTCACTTAAACTTGAAAGATGTGAATTATAGAACTCCTTTTTAAATTCAGTCTGGTGTTACTGGTATGTATGTACAGTTCTTAAGTCTATTAGATCCAATTTTTAAATTTATTTTTTTTGAAGTATAGTTGACAATATAGTTGACAAAACAATATTTTGTTAGTTTCTGGTATAGAGCTAAGTGATTCAGATATATAGATATAGATATATATGGACTTCCCTGGTAGCTAGTCAGGAAAGAGTCTGCTTGCAATGCAGGACACTGGGATTCAATCCCTGGGTTGGAAAGATCCCCTGAATAAGGAAATGGCAACTTGCTCCCGTATTCTTGCCTGGAAAATCCCATGGACAGAGGAGTCTGGTGGGCTTCAGTCCATGGGGTCGCAACAGTCGAATATGACTTAGTGACTAAACCACCACCACCACTATATATATATATATATATATATGTCATTAGACCCAATTTTGAATTCCACTGTGTATTCATGTGGATACAAGTTAAGCTGCTGTAACAGAGACCCCCCCACCCCAATCCAGTGCCTTTAACAAAATATTTCTTTCTCACATATCAGTCCAGGTAGGCAGTTCAGGGTCAGATGGTGGTTGCTCAATTACCATGTACTCAGGCTCCTTCTGTTTTCTTGCTCTGCCACCTTAGTAAGCAGCTTCCATCTTGTGATCCTAGATGGCTACTGTAACTCACTATTACATTCTCATTCTAACTGGTGGGAGCTGGGAAAAGGGGCAGGAGAAAGGAGACTCCTTACATGTAATGATATAACTTAGCAGTTTCCTACAGCACTTCCACAAATATCCCATTGGCTAGCCCTTAGTCATGTGGTGTCACCTAGCTGCAAAAGGGTCTGGAAAATGTGGTCCTTAGCTATGTGGCCATGTGCCCAGCTAAAATTATTATTACTATATAAGAAGAGAAGCATAGATATTGGGGGACAACCAACAGTCTGCTGTACACTGTTTCAAACTTGAATATTTGGTCAATTTCATGACTTATCTGGGGATATTATTTCTGTAACATTGGATATTCATTTTCTTAAGGATAAAAATCCAAACTTGTCAGTGTGACATACAAGCCCATCTTGATTTTGACTTTTGCTAGTCCCTCTAGCTACTCTTTCACCCTTCCAAACCTAAGTTGCATTTTAAATTGCACACCCTCCAACTTGCCATGTTCTCTTATCCCCACACTTCTATACTTTCTGTTCTCCCTGAAATGCTGACTGCTTGTTTCTGTCAGGGTTCATTTTAGTTGTTGCCTGTCCTGAGAACATTTCCTTGAGCCTCCTCTACCTAATAGCCACTGCTAGCTGTTTTTGTATTTATTTCTGTAGTATTAGTTGTGTCTCCCTTTAGCAATCTTTATTATAAATAGTGATGTGTCTCTGTGTCTCTCATTAGATTGGGAGTTCCTTGAGGGCAGGGGCCAGGTCTGTCCTCTCCATGTCAGGGCATGATACCTGGCCCTGATGTTTAATTAATGTTGGTTGAATGAGAAAATGACTCAAATATTTAGCTTACTAATTATGGCTACTTGATTAAGCTGGAAGCTCTTCCTAATTACCATCTGGAAATTGCAATACTTAGAATATTTTCCAGTAACTGTAACTGGGTAATTTTATAATAAGTATTGATAAAGTCAAGCACCTCAAAATATTTAGCACATGACTACGACATACACAGTATAGGAGGAGCAAGAAAAAGATGTATTACTCAGCCATTAAAAAGAATACATTTGAATCAGTTCTAACGAGGTAGATGAAACTGGAACCTATTATACAGAGTGAAGTAAGCCAGAAAGAAAAACACCAATACAGTATACTAACGCATATATATGGAGTTTAGAAAGATGGTAACAATAACCCTGTATACGAGACAGCAAAAGAGACACTGATGTATAGAACAGTCTTTTGGACTCTGTGGGAGAGGGAGAGGATGGGATGATTTGGGAGAATGGCATTGAAACATGTATAATATCATATATGAAACGAGTCACCAGTCCAGGTTCGATGCACGATACTGGATGCTTGGGGCTGGTGCACTGGGACGACCCAGAGGGATGGTACAGGGAGGGAGGAGGGAGGAGGGTTCAGGATGGGTAACATGTGTATACCTGTGGTAGATTCATGTTGATGTATGGCAAAACCAATACAATATTGTGAAGTTAAAAAATAAAATAAAATAATAAAAAAAAGAAAAAGATGTATAAAATTTTAAACGCAGAATGACCCCTGGAGATCATTTAATCCAACCCTTCTAATTTTAAAAAGATATATAATCTAATGGAGAAGTTGATGTTAAATTACTTGATCAAGAGCCTCTGTCTTCAAGGAGCTTGCAGTGTCATTGAATAGGTGATATTATAGACATGTAAAAGAATTGAGAAAAGTGTTGACAAATAAGTAGACATGGTGGGGCTAATCAAGATAGGTTCAGGGCTTCTCTGGTAGCCCAATGGTAAAGAATCTGCCTGCCAAGAATCCACCTGCCAATATAGGAGACACGGGTTCAATCCCTAGTCCAGGAAGATCCCACATACCTTAGAGCAGCTAAGCCCATGTGCCACAACAATTGAGCCTGTCCTCTAGAGTCCGGGAACCAATTACTGAAGCCCACACTCTAGAGCCCATGCTCCATGACATGAGAAGCCCACACACTGCAATTAAGAGTAGCCCCCACTCCCTGTAACTAGAGAGAAGTCCCAGCACAGACCCCCAACTAGAAAAAAAGAAAATGTAGATTCAATCAAGGACTTAAGCTTTGACATAAGCCTGAATGGTTTTGCTATAAGACATTCCAGGTGAAGGGAATATATAAGTAACAGTTTAAAAAATAAGGATGTACACGTGACTGTTGGGATCTGTTCAGTTGAATGATGTTTAGTAGTAAGAGAAGGCAGAAAAATAGAGCTAGAAAAGTAGACTTGAATACCAGGCTGCAGAGGGAAACCACTAGCAGTTTTTGAGTAGGTGAATGGTATTATGAAAAAGATTTTTGTGTGTTTTATTTCACTGATAGATGGACTGGATTGAAGGCCAAAATAGGTCATGAAACTGGCATGTTGTCTAATATGCCAACTAAAAAATACAAACTTGATGGATTCTAAAGTTTTAGCTCAAAGGTGAAAACATGATACACCGTAGATTTCAGTGATAATTAACATAACAATGTCAGCATTTTTCTTAATGGAAAAAGTAAGCCCAAGCAACAAGACTGTAATACTAGTAATGTGCATGTATTAGTCGTGACATACTGTAGATAATTGTATAAACTCTCACGTTACACCAATACACTGTAAAAATTCCTGAAGTAACTGAGAACGTGGTGGCAGCTGCTGCATTGGACCTTCTATTTTGCCAGTCGGGCAAAAACAAAACAAAAACATGAGGTGACATGAGCCCTCTCAATGCATTTGGGAGCCATTTTGTTCAAAAATAGTTTTTTATGAAGCTAAAATGGAGTGTAAATTAAACATTATCTAAACATAAGAAGCATTTATATCATCAGGATGAATATATTGGGTTGGCCAAAAGTTTGTTTGGGTTTTTCATACCATCTTATGGAAAAAAACAAACGAACATTTTGGCTGAGCCAATATTTCTTTAACGGCAATAAAGAATATGGAGGGATATGGAAGCCTTTAATTTAGGGTTTTGAAGTCTCTAAGTTTATAGCTTCAGAAACATATATTGAATACTTGTTTTTTAAGGACCTATGTGAAAATAGCTTATATTATTATCATTTGCCTTTCTCTTAAGAATCGCAGGGACATTTCCAGTTAAATGAAGGTTCATTTAAATTATATTGATTGGAGACTGGTATATTTGTGAAACATTTTAGGATGCTTACCCCAGAAACATTGTTTCAGATGTTGTACAATTAAAGGTATCAATATCTTTTCTGTAATGTTTTTGTACTTCAGCATAATTAAAAGTTAATGTTATGTTGGCTTTTGAAAATTAAAGACATTTCAACAAAAGTATAGTTTTTCTGTGATTTTTTTTTTTACTGTCTTAGAAACACTGGTAATTTTTAGCCTATCATAAACTTCTTATGCCTGTGTAAAATCTATTACATAACATAGTACTTGAACATTGTGGACTTAGAGAGTTATGGTATGGTACTGGTTAAGACTGTTAAGGCTCTAAGCCTGGCTTAAAGTCAGACTCTGCCACTTGCTGTTTGTGTGTAATTGAGCAAGTTACTTAATTTCATTGAGTCATGGTTGCCTCATCTCAAATGGAGAAACAAGGGATTTTATAGCAATTAAATAAAATAACATATGTGAGTATTTAGCACTATACTAAGATTCAATGAATGCTGAGTGTTGTTATTTTATATAGTTTCATATGATTTCAGAAAAACTTTGGCTGTTAGTTTCAACAAATTTTCCCAGCTATTTTATTTAAAGCAAACCTCTCTAGAAAAAGAAATCAAAAGAGTGAGGTAAATGACAATATCAATAATTTAAAAGGGCTTCTCTGGTGGATCAGATGGTAAAGAATCTGCCTGCAAAGCAGGAGACTCAGATTCAATCCCTGGGATAGGAATATACCCTGGAGAAGGGAATGGCAACCCACTCCATGATTTTTGCCCAGAAAATCCCATGGACAGAGGAGCCTGGTGGTCTATAGTCCATGGGGTCACGAAGAGTCGGACGCAACAGAGCAGCTAACACTTTCAATTATCTTCAAGTAATAGGGGGTGTTTTTAGCCGGTAAATTACTTGTTATTGTTGTCAATTATTTGGACAAATAATTAAACAAAATGACAAAAAAAAAAAAAAACCCAAAAAAACAAAAAACCCATCAGACTATGAATGACTTTGCCTTTGACTCTCATTGATAGAATTTGTTTTCAATTACCTCAGTTTTAGGAAATAGCTTGGTTTTGATAAGACTTTTAAAAAACTTTGAAATAACTGCATATTTGAAGGAACTTGTAAATAGAGTACAGAAAGACATCATATACCCTTCACTCAGTTTTCCCCAGTGCAACTATAGAACATTATCAAAGCCCAGAAAGTGACATTGATATGACTACACCATTTATCGGCATTGATAGTTCTACACCATTTATCACATAGAGTCATGTAACCACCTCCATATCAAGATGTAGAGCTATTCCATTACCACAAACATAAATCGGACAACTCAAGTGAAGGAAGGAAAGAAAATCTATTGTATGTAATCCATATTTTTCTTACCATGTTATTTTTCCTTTCTCATGTTGCAATGGAGAAGGCAATGGCACCCCACTCCAGTACTCTTGCCTGGAAAATCCTGTGGATGGAGGAGCCTGGTAGGCTGCAGTCCATGGGTTCGCTACGAGTCAGACGTGACTGAGTGACTTCACTTTCACTTTTCACTTTTATGCATTGGAGAAGGAAATGGCAGCCCACTCCAGTGTTCTTGCCTGGAGAATCCCAGGGGCGGGGGAGCCTGGTGAGTCAGACACGACTGAAGCGACTTAGCCGCAGCAGCATGTTGCAAAATTCCTTCTTTTATCATTTCCTTTCAGTTTAGAGGCCTTTCTTTTGCCATTCTTTTAAAGTAGGTCTGCTGGCAACCAATTCTTAGTTTTCCTCATCTGAGAATGTCTTGATTTCCCCTTCATTCCTGAAGGATATTTTCACTGGACATAGGAGTCTAGGTTGACAGTTCTTTCTTTCAGTACTTGAAAAATCTTGTGTGTCTCTTCCTTATGGCCGCCATTGTTTCTGATGAAAAATCTGCTGTCCTGTGAATTGTTTTTCCCTATCAGTAAGGTGTCATTTCTCTCTCTTTCTCTCTGATTTCTTCTTTTGTCAAAAGTTTGACTATCATGTATGTTAGATTAAATTTCTTTAGATTTACCCTCTTTCGTATTCACACAGTTTCTTGAAGCTATAGGTTTATTTCTTTTGCCAAATTTGGGAAGTTCTTGGCCATTATTTCTTTGAGTATGTTTTTAGTCACACCCTTTTTCTCTCTCCTTCTGGGACCCTGAGGGCATGAATGTTAGATCTTTTGTTATCATCCCTCAGGTCCCTGGTGCATTTTTTAGTTTGTTTTTCTCTCCCTATTGTTCAGGTTGGGTATTGTTCTGTCTTTGACTTCTCTGATTGTTTCCTCTGTCCTTTCTATTCTGCTGCTGAGCCAATCTGTTGAGTATTTTTTTTTCAGTTATTTTATTTTTCAGTTTTAAAAGTTCCACTTGTTTCTTTATATCTTCTATTTATTTACTGAGTCTGTATATTTCTTTACTGGGCTGTCTATATTTTTTCATTTGGTTCAAGCATGTTCATAATTGCTTCTTTCAGGATTTTTATCATGCCTATTTTAAAATCTTTGTCAGATAAGTTTAACATCTCTGTCATCTTGATGTTGACTTCTATTGATTCCTTTGTCATATACCTTGAGCTTTTTCTGATTGTTGGTATGACAAGTGATTTTTTTGATGGAGACCTGGACATTTTGGGCATTATGTACTGAGATTCTCCATCTTACTGAAACTTACAATTTTAGCTGTCTTCTGACTCCACTCTCTGCCTCATTACTTCCTGGTGGGTCTAGTTGGCCACGTTGCCCGGTTGATCTCTGTGGACACTTGAGCGGGTGTTTCCTCATTACTGGTAGGTGAGGGTGGGAGTACTGGTTCCCCATTAGGCCTCCAGTGATACCTTGCTGACTGAGAGGAGTAGGAGCGCCTTGGTACTGCTTCCTACATAGCCTCCACTGATACCATGAAGGGGGATGGCCACATCACCACCAGGCAGTGGTGAAAGTCCATCTCTGACACCACCCCAGCCAGGAGGGAGGGGTGTGCCTCCTTACATCCTCATGAGGGTACAAGTTTAGCCTCCCTTAAGCCTTTGGTGACATGGATATGTTTTCTGTGGTGTTTAGGTGAAATAATGTGGTTATTATCTAAAAGTGTTCTGTCCTACGGATCTGCCGCTTTCCTCATCCCTTGCCTAGAGAGAGCAGGCCTTCTTTAGGATATTTTTTTTTTATTCTCTGAGCTTACTGTCGTATCTAGGTTGCTAGCCTCTTCAGCTTCACATCTTGAATAAATGAGGCTCAAAGAAAATCCAGGGAACTTACCACTGTGTTGTTACTTTGGTCCTGAGATCCCTAGCCAGTTTGCCTCTTATTTCAACTTTTCAGAGTTTTCTTATACTTGCTTTGTATATTAATATGATTTCCATGGTTTTTGGCTGTACTTTGTAGAAATAATAGGGAAGAGCACATGTACTTTATCATAACAGCAGCAGATGTTTGACTTATTTTGGCCTTTCTAAATTCTTGTTAGTTATTAAGGTTTAATTACATCTCAAAACTTGAAACTGGAGACTTAATACAACATAGAATTTGGAGGGTTTTTTAATGCCACCTAGCTACTTTGGCAGTAATGTTATATAAAGGTATCTTTATATAGGCAACATCTCTTTAGTTTACAAGGGAAACTGTTAAGTCTAATAAATGTATATCACACAGAGAAGAGTCTGTTTTACCTTTAAGAATTTATATTAAAACAAACAACTTGTTTGAGAGAAGGACAATAAAAGTGGAAGGATGTATAAATGACACAGATTTCACAGAGAATAAAATCTTGAGTCAGGATGTGGGACTCAGTATTACACTGAATTAAGTAATGTGATTATAATGCTTAAGTAATGATTAAACTTGCGTGTTATTACAGCATCAGTTAACTTGCAAGCACATAACTCTCGTTAAAATCCTTTGGAGACATATAATATTGGCACACATTATTGTTTTACACGCCTTGAAACAATAAATATAGATTGGATTGATTCAAAGGCTTTCTTCAACAATAAATTTTTTCAGTTCTTTAGTGTCGTACAGTGATTGTACTTTATCTTTTCTGTGGTATTCCTCTGAAGGCAACTAGAGAGCATGCCTTCAAAATAATAGCAGGAGCAAAGCTTCCCTTCCTCCTCAGTTGAAGTCCACTGATAAGGGTATAGAAAGATCCATTGGTGGCCACATAGATAAAATTTTACTTTGGATAGTAAAATATTCAGAGCTATTGTTGTTGTTGTTTAGTCGCTAAGTTGTGTTTGACTCTTTTGAGACCCTAAAGACTGCAGCCTGCCAGGCTCCTTTGTCCATGGTATTTCCCAGGCAAGAATACTGGAGTGGGTTGCCATTTCCTTCTCCAGGGGATCTTACCAAACCAGGAGTCAAACCCCGTATTCTGCTTGGCAGGCAGATTCTTTACCACTGAGCCACCTGGGAAATCCCATTAAGTGTCATGTCTTACAGTGGAAAAAAAGAAAAATGAAGTCTATCATTGTGGAGTAACATTCGCATTATGTTGGGATTATACTGTATTACACTGGGATTTCACCTAATCTGTATATCATCACAGGTACATATAGGACTAGCACATTTTAGTACATACCTCATAGAGTGGAGGAATTGAAACAGAAGGCCAGATTTAGCCCAGATTAGGGCTGAAGATTTATCACTATCACATGAATGTGTTTTCATTTACTTTCTAGTAGTGGTCAATAGAGTATTATTCCATGTTCCTTCTCAATGTAAATGTTTTGGGTGCTTTCAACTCTTTATTATTAGAGTAATGCATATATATGGCAAAACACTTAAAAAACAAAAGATATCCTTGATAAACAACAAAGGCCTACTGTAAAGCAAAGGCTTCCCTAGTAGCGCAGACAGTAAAGAATCTGCCTGCAATGCAGGAGACCCAGGTTCAATCCCTGGATTGGGAAGATCCCTTGGAGAAAGAAATGGCAACCCACTCCAGTATTCTTGCCTAGAGAATTCCATGGATAGACCATTGGGTCTCAAAGAGTCTGACACGATTGAGCGAATAACACACACACACTGTATAGCACAGGAAACTATATTCAATATCCTGTGATAGGCTATAATGGAAAAGAATAAGAAAAAGAATGTATATATATGTATAACTGAATTACTTGGCTAGACAGCAGAAATTAACACTGTCAATCAGCTGTACTTCAATTAGAAAAAATCCAAAACCAAAAGATATCTTTGGGAAATGAATCTTCTTTCCTTAATGAAGTCACTGTTAGTTTTTTTTTCTTTTTTTTTCTTTTGGGCTGTATGTTTATAAATGTTTTCTATGCAAATAAAAATGTGTATATCATCTTTTAAATACAAAAGGGAGCAAATGATACAAACTACTTTACCCTGCTTTTTCTTTAAACTTAATGCATATTTATAGATTTTTCTGTATCAGGATATAAATAGCTACCTCATTTAACTTAAAAAATTGAGGTAAAATTCATATACCATGAAATTCAGCCTTTTCAAGTGTACAGTACAGTGATTTTTGTTGTATACTCCCAAAGTTATGCAACTATTACCACTAATTCCATAACATTTTCATCTCCCTCTCTTCCTGACAGTCACTAATCTGCTTTCTGGCTCTGTGGGTTTGCTTATTTTGGACATTTCCTTTAAATGGTATCATAACATAGGTGGCCTGTTGTGTCTCTCACTTAGCACAAGTTTTTCAAGGTTCCTTTCTGGTATATAACGGACTTAACTTCTTTTCTGATTAATATAGTCCATTGTATGGATATATATATTCAGAAAACAATGATCATGGCGTCCGGTCCCATCACTTCATGGCAAGTAGATGGAGAAACAGTGGAAATAGTGGCAGACTTTATTTTTTTGGGCTCCAAAATCACTGCAGATGGTGACTGCAGCCATGAAATTAAAAGACACTTAGTCCTTGGGAGAAAGGTTATGACCAACCTAGACAGCATATTAAAAAGCAGAGATGTTACTTTGCCAACAAAGGTCTGTCTAGTCAAAGCTATGGTTTTTCCAGTAGTCATGTATGGATGTGAGAGTTGGACTATAAAGAAAGCTGAGCACCGAAGAATTGATGCTTTTGAACTATGGTGTTGGAGAATACTCTTGAGAGTCCCTTGGACTGCAGGATCCAATCAGTCCATCCTAAAGGAGATCAGTCCTGAGTGTTCATTGGAAGGACTAATGCTGAAGCTGAAACCCCAATCCTTTAACCACCTGATGCGAAGAACTGACTCACTAGAAAAGACCCTGATGCTGGGAAAGATTGAGGGCAGGAGGAGAAGGGGACGACAGAGGATGAGATGGTTGGATGGCATCACTGACTCAATGTCATCGGTTTGAGTGAACTCCAGGAGTTGGTGATGAACAGGGAGGCCTGGTGTGCTGCAGTCCGTGGGGTCGCAAAGAGTTGGACATGACTGGACTGAACTGAACTGAACTGATGGATATATCACATTTTGTTTATATAGTCATTCATTGATAGGCATTTGGGTTATTTCCATTTTTTAAGTATTATGAGGAATGCTGCCATGAACATATGTGTATAAGTTTTTATGTGGCATTTTACCTTATTATTTTTAATAACTTCATAATATTCCACCATGTGCATGTTCTATAGTTAAATAGTCTTCTACCTAGGGACATTTAGGTTAGGCCGAGACTCTGAAATTGCAAGCTGCCTTGCATATACATTTTTGTGCACGTTTGTGGGATAATATTCTAAGAGGTGGAATTGCTACATCAAAAAGTATGTGTAATTTTTCATTTTGATTTATATGTTGCTTCATTGCTCTCCAAAGAGATTTCATCAGCTTATGCGTCTGAGTATCTGTCTCTTCATAACCTTTCTTATCTTTTTAATCTCTGTGACATTTGTAATGTTCACTTTTATTCCTAAAATGTTCATGTTATCCTACTCTTTGTGCCAGATGTTTGTCGCTGTTATTTAGCCCCCAAACCCCAAAACCCAACCAATCAGCTTTTGATTTTCTTGATCTTGTATTGTTTTCCATTTCATTTATTTTTGCTCTTTACGATTTCTACACTGATACTTTCTTTGATTTTATTATGTTGGATTTTTCTAGCTTATTAAACTGTGCCCAGTACATATATTTTTAGCCTTTTAAAAAAGTAATGTAAATGTTTAAGGCTATAAATTTCCTTTTAAGCTTCAGCTTAGCTGCACCTCACAGGTTTTGCCATGTAGTGCTTTTTATTGTTCAATTTTAAGCATTTTCTGATTTCCATTATGATTTCTACTTTATGTGTTTAGAAGTTTTTCTTAATATTCAAACATATATTTTTAGTTATATGTTTTTAGCACAATTGCATATTGATTAGAGAATATACTCTGATTTCAGTCCTTTTGATATTTGTTGAGACTTTAGAGCCCAGTACATGGTCCATTTTTGCAAATGTTGTGTCTGTACTTGTTCTTGCCATTTGCTGAAATAATGTTCTATGAATACCCAGTAGATTAAACTTGATTTATTGTTCAGTTGCTAAGTCCTGCCTGACTCTTTGCAACCCTGTGGACTGCAGCATGCCAGGCTTCCCTTTTCTTCACTATCTCTCATAGTTTGCTCAAATTTATGTCCATTGAGTCAGTGATGCTATCTAACCACCTCATCCTCTGCTGCCCCCTTCTCCTTTTGCCTTCAATCTTTCACAGCATCAGGGTCTTTTCCACTGCTCTTCGCATCAGGTGGCCAAAGAACTGGAGCTTCAGTTTCAGCATCAGTCTTCCAATGAATATTCAGGATTGGTTTCCTTTAAGATTGGCTAGTTTGATCTCCTTGCTGTCTGAGCTTTGTCTTCCTCCTTTTTCAATTTGGAACCAGTCAGTTGTTCCATGTAAGGTTCTAACTGTTGCTTCTTGACCTGCATACAGGTTTCTCAGGATACAGGTAAGGTGGTCTGGTATTCCCATCTCTTTAAGAATTTTCCACAGTTTGTTGTGATCCACACAAAGGCTTTCAAATAGTCAATGAAGCAGAAGTAGATTTTTTCTGGAATTCCCTTCCTTTCTCTATGATCCAACAAATGATGGCAATTTGATCTTTGGTTCCTTTGCCTTTTCTAAACCCACTTTGTACACCTGGAAGTTCTCTTGATAATTGTATTCAAAGTATCTATAATGTTACTAGGTTATTTTTGTCTACTTGTTTTGTTAGTTATTGAGAAAGATGGTTTAAAATATTCCATTCTTATAGGTGAATTTTTCAGTTTCCTACTCTCCTTCAGTTAGTTTTGCTTTCAGTTTTCAGGCTGTGTATTAAGGGCATAAAAGCTGAGGATTGTTTTACCTTCCTGGTGAATTGAAACTTTCATCGTGATGTGGTCTAAAGGAGAAGAAACCTCCATCTATTCTGCTTCTCCTTTCTCTCTTCTTCTCCAGTAGCATCCTCACTTCACACACCTGGCTGTGGAAATGACAGTTGATTGAGTGAAAGTTCAACCCCATCTATTGGATGTAGTAACCACAGTATTTGTAATTCCCCAAATGTGGACTTTAACCAGAAGAGTGTCTTAAAAGATTGAGGGAAGTAATTCTGAAAGTTAAGGGGAGGGACATTTGGTAAACAGTGATTAAGGCTTCCTAACTAACAGTATTAAGTTGGCTTCTCCAATTGTATCTCTACCTCCTGTGTATATCTCTACCTCACTTCTAGCAGCCATCACTACCTGTTTCATCCTTGCTGATAGTTTTTATGTTTGTCTGTTTCTGTGCCACTCCCTTGTGTATTTGTCAAGGAGGTCACTGTAGATTAATTCATATAGTTTCAAAGCTTCAAGGGACTTTTGAAGATGTTTTAAGTTGTCCCTTCCTACCCCCAGTATACTTTATAGATAAGGAAATGGAGTTCTTGATAGGTGAATTAACTTTTTCAGAGTTACAACTTTTAGCAGAGTGGAGATTAGAAACAAAGCTCCCTCTCTGTCCTCCCCATCCCGTATTTCCTGATTTTTTTTCCCATTTGAGGTTCTCATTAAAGTCACAGAGTTGGCAGTCTGCTGAATTACTGAAATCTTCTACCTATATAAACTGCTATGAGTTATTTTGTCTTTGGACTGTCCTTGACACAAAAGGACACTATGACCTCAGCTGAAATGTTGGTTCTAGCTAAGGGTTTGTTTGTGAAGTGAAACCTCAACCATAAATCTGTCAGCTTTTTCAGTTTAGCCACTCTTGTAGCTTGAGACAAAGCTGGTTCTCAAAGAATCCAGAACTTCTTCAAATGCATATTTATTAAGTCTCACCTGGCAGCAGGCATCCACATGAATTTCATCTAGTGAAATAAATCTGTTGGGCTTCATTCTGCTATAGCGATTTCACTGTATTGCTCTTAATAAATTGCTTTTTCTTCACTTATCATGCAAACTGCCAGGATATTTTCTGTGGATGTTCCACTCCTTTGGATTATGGTAGTGCTTGGTATATGCACTCACTGGGGCTGATGGCCTTACCATTAGAGTAAGTCCTGTGTATCCTTCAGGCAGGCCATTGAATTTATGACCATGACAGACATTTTCCACTGGTGATTTTGTAAGAACTTATCATCAGTTTGTAAATTCCATGTGAATGCTCTGTGCCCATAATTATTATATATGTATGAAAACTGAGTTCTAATAAATTCATTTTTATTCACCCCCTTCCCCTGCCAACTCTCAGCATAAAAGTCTGATAGGATGTACTTTGGCTTGTGTGGATGGTTCTCTTCCTTTCTTTTCTGCTCCCCTACCCTACCATGTATACTTTTAATTCTCTCTAAATTTCCCTTTCTCCTCTGGAGAGCCTCTCTGCATACTGAGAGTTGGTGATGGAATGCACTACACATGCAGACAGTATGAAAGAAGATAATGCTTGGAGAACTACTGGTCCCGCCCCTTGGATTAGAGAAGTGTTCAGATGGTTGAAGCAGTTTGTTTCAGTGTCTCAGATCCTTGCTCTTCTCCAAAGTGCAGTATACTCTAGTTAGTTCTTGTGTCCTTAAACCTTCTCAGATGTGATACAAACTGATCTTAGTCTTCAGTAGACAATGTGTAGGCATTAACTAGGCAAAATGGGGGAAGGTGGGGGTCATTGTGGGCTGAGGTAGCCTTATAAGGGAGATAAAGCATGAACTAGGGCCAGAAACTCAGTGTGTGCTGGCGGTGAAGAGTGGTGAGAATTAGCAAGGGACCAGGTTGTCACTGAAAGCTTTATATATAACTCTAAAGAGTTTAGATTTTATACTGAAGATACCAGAGAGCCACTGTAATGTCATTAAGGGGAGAAGTGCCTTTCAGAATGGCCTTTTAGCAATACTACTCAGGCTACCATTTGTGAAAAGAACTGAAGGAAGGAAAGTCCAGAGATAAATTAGTTAGAAAGCTGACATAGTAATCTAAGCTATATATGTGTCAAATCTAAGATCTAAGAGAGTATAGATGGAGGAAGAGGGTGGATTTTCAAAATAATTTTATTTATTTTAGACTTCATTGGGTCTTTGTTGTGTCGTGGGCTTTCTCTAGTTGCAGCGAGTGGGGTCTGCTGTCTAGTTGCAGTGCGTAGACTTCTCTTTGTGGTGGCTTCTCTTATTGCGGATCATGGGCTCTAGGGCACATGGGCTTCCATTGTGGGTCCTGAGTTCTAGAGCACAGGCTCAATAGTTCTGGTGCATCAGCTTAGTTGCTCTGTGGCATGTGGGATCTAGCCAGATCAGGGATCAAACCCAGGTCTCTTGCATTGGTAAGTGGTTTCTTCACCACTGAGTCACCAGGGAAGCCCAAGGATGGATTTAAAAGCCAGTTGAAGGCTTCACAACTTGAATGAATGAAGGAGTGAGAAAGTGGGGAAGAGTAAAGATTGAAGCCCAGATTTCTGGCTTGCACTTGCTTGGAACATCTGCCATCCCTAGTGCCAGAGAATACAAGAGGAGAAGGGATGAGAAAATCAAATCATGTCAATAGTATGAAGAGTTAAATTCGAAACATGGTAAAATCAGAGCACTTTTCTGCCACCCAAGTTACCTAGTAGACAGCTAGATCTGTGGCTCTGGATCTCAGAAGAGGTCTTGGATGAAAAAAAATACAATAATTTTATGTTATGTGCTTTTTACCACAAGAAAAATAGTTTAAAATCAGTGCTTTATTTTTTTATTAATAAATTTTATTAATTTATTTATTAATTTTTTTAAAAATTTTATTTTTAAACTTTACATAATTGTATTAGTTTTTCAAATATCAAAATGAATCTGCCACAGGTATAAAACTTACTTTAGAAGTTGTCAGCAAGCAGGTACTCCTTGAAGCCAAGGGGATGCATGAGATTGCTTGCCTAGGGTATGTAAAGTGAGAAGGACAGAAATATAAGACCAGATTATTGGAACCACCAACATTGTAGATAGAACTGGGCAGAGGACATGGAGATCTAAAACAGTGGCATGAGGACAACCAGAAGACCAAGAGTGAGTGGGTTTAGAAAGCGGCAAAAGAATTGTTTAGAGTGGTCGTCGATGTCATGCTGCAGAGATGACAGGTCAAAAAGGAGTGAACGTGCTCGTTGACCTGAATGAATTTTAGCTACTAGAACTTCTTAGTGACCTTGGTTGATGAGAGCGGTTTCATGTCCTACCCTATTTTGAAAATAAATTGTGTTTTTCCAGCCTTCTCTACTGGAGACATCTTTGTATTGTCCACAGTACTTTATACATAGTAAGCACTCAATGAATATTTGTTGACTTAATAAATTTGAATGTGATCTTACTCGCTGTTAGGAGAAATGCTAACTGAAGTATGGGTATTCTTTGCTAACAATTCACTATTTGGTGGACAGAGTGATTGCTAGATTCTCCCTCTATGTCATAAGATATTTGTGGAAGAAGTCATAAAATTCTTAGTTGAAATAGTTGACAGTTTCTAATTTTATGTTTTATTTGAGCACTAGAGTATTTTAGCATTTGAGATTATTAATACTTACATTTTGATTTTGAAACTGTTTTTTTCTCTTCTGTTTCTTCTTGATATATTGAAATCTCAGTTTCAGTTGAGGTCACTTCTACCATATTTGGAAAGAGCAGCATAGGAAGACAATGTGTGTTCTAGGAGTAAGGTTATTTTGAAAGGAGCCCTTCTGTGATTTTTTTTTTTTAATGTGCTGCAATGTAGCAAAATTGCAATATAAATTGTTATGTATGATTTGGGTTTATCTTCAACTATAAAAGAGCTTTTGGGCATTTTCATCATTGGATAATTTGGTTTATCTGATCGCCATACCTTGGGCTTCTGGAATGTTATCATTTAGTTAGAACTTAGCCCGAGCTTGTATAGCTTATCTTAGATAAAGTTTCCTTTCAAAGAACGTAGCTCACACTGTAGTAGCACTGAGGAGAAGGACTGGCAGGAGAGAGGTGTGGAGTATTGTCTAAAGAAAAGGGCATGGTATGGTTAATGTTATGTGTCAGTTTGATTGTTTGATCAAACATTATTTTAGATGTTTCCTTTGGAGTTATTTTTTTACATGAGATTAACTTATAAATCAGTAGACTCTTGAGTAAAGTAGATTATACTGCATAATGTAGGTGGGTCTTATCCAATCATTTGAATAGAAAAAGATTGATCTACCCCTTAGAATTATAGATACCAAGGGAAACTTTCATGCAAAGATGGGCTCAATAAAGGACAGAAATGGTATGGACCCAACAGAAGCAGAAGGTATTAAGAAGATGTGGCAAGAATACACACAAGAACTGTACAAAAAAAGAGCTTTATGAACAAGATAATCACGATGGTGTGATCACTCACCTAGAGGCCGACATCCTGGAATGTTAAGTGGGCCTTAGAAAGCATCACTATGAACAAAGCTAGTGGAGGTGACGGAATTCCAGTTGAGCTATTTCAAATCCTGAAAGATGATGCTGAGAAAGTTCTGCCCTCAGTATGCCAGCAAATTTGGAAAACTCAGCAGTGGCCACAGGACTGGAAAAGGTCAGTTTTCATTCCAGTCCCAAAGAAAGGCATTGCCAAAGAAGGCTCAAACTACTGCACAATTGCACACATCTCACACGCTAGCAAAGTAATGCTCAAAATTCTCCAAGCCAGGCTTTAGCAATATGTGAACCGTGAACTTGCAGATGTTCAAGCTGGTTTTAGAAAAGGCAGAGGAACCAGAGATCAAATTGCCAACATCCGCTGAATCATGGAAAAAGCAAGAGAGTTCCAGAAAAACATCTATTTCTGCTTTATCGACTATGCCAAAGCCTTTGACTGTGTGGATCACAATAAACTGTGGAAAATTCTGAAAGAGAGGGGAATACCAAACCACCTGACCTGCCTCTTGAGAAACCTATATGCAGGTCAGGAAGCAACAGTTAGATCTGGATATGGACAACAGACTGGTTCCAAATAGGAAAAGGAGTACGTCAAGGCTGTATATTGTCACCCTGCTTATTTAACTTCTATTCAGAGTACATCATGAGAAACGTTGAGTTGGAAGAAACACAAGCTGGAATCAAGATTGCCAGGAGAAATATCAATAACCTCAGATATGCAGATGACACCACTCTTGTGGCAGAAAGTGAAGAGGAACTAAAAAGCCTCTTGATGAAAGTGAAAGAGGAGAGTGAAAAAGTTGGCTTAAAGCTCAACATTCAGAAAACGAAGATCATGGCATCTGGTCCCATCACTTCATTGGAAATAGATGGGGAAACAGTAGAAACAGTGTCAGAGTTTATTTTTCTGGGCTCCAGAATCACTGCAGATGGTTAGTGCAGCCATGAAATTAAAAGACGCTTACTCCTTGGAAGGAAAGTTATGACCAACCTGTCTATATAGCATATTGAAAAGCAGAGACATTACTTTGCCAACAAAGGTCTGTCTAGTCAAGGCTATGGTTTTTCCAGTGGTCAGGTATGGATGTGAGAGTTGGACTGTGAAGAAAGCTGAGCGCTGAAGAATTGATGCTTGTGAACTGTGGTGTTGGAGAAGACTCTTGAGAGTCCCTTGGACTGCAAGGAGATCCAACCAGTCCATTCTGAAGGAGATCAGTCCTGGGTGTTCTTTGGAAGGAATGATGCTAAAACTGAAACTCCAATACTTTGGCCACCTTATGCGAAGAGTTGACTCACTGGAAAAGACTCTGATGCTGGGAGGGATTGGGGGCAGGAGCAGAAGGGGACGTCAGAGGATGAGATGGCTGGATGGCATCACTGACTTGATGGACGTGAGTCTGGGTGAACTCCGGGAGTTGGTGATGGACAGGGAGGCCTGGTGTGCTGCATTTCATGGGGTCACAAAGAGTCGGACATGACTGAGTGACTGAATTGAACTGAACCCCTTAGAAAGGAGAATTCTGTCCCCCAGAGGCTACCTTCCAGGCCAGGCTTCAGTATCATCTCTTCCCTGGGTGTCCAGCCTTCCAGCCTTCACAATTGTGACTCAGTTCCTTAAAATCTGTGTGTGTGTATTTAAAAATAATAAAATATATAATAAAAATATAAACTATATGTTTATATATTATATAAAATGTATAAATGTATATTTTACAATATGTAGCATATCTTTATAGATATATACTATTTTACATCTTTCTATATTATACTATGTATTATACAAATACTATATCTTATACAGATATATATGTCTATATACCTATATATATACACACATGCATACTCATTGCTTCTGTTCTCTGGAGACCCTTGACTATTACAGGGCAAAAATACTTGTGCTTTATTATTTTGAGTATTTTGTTTTTCATGTCTACCTCTGTTTCCTTTTTATCTGGTGCTTTCTGGAATCATGTGACACACTTGTATACAGATGCAGAGACCTTATTGTGTATACAGCCGTCCCTCAGTATTTGCTGGAGATTGGTTCCAGGGACCCTTACAGATACCAAAATCCTCAATGCTTTTTTCAAGCCCCTTATAGAAAATGGCCTAGCACAGAGAATACAGTCTCACCTCTGATCCATGGGGTTCACATCAGAGAATACCAAGGGCTAACTGAACAGCAAGATACGCTGCTAGCTATTGTGGTGGCTCCCAGATGAACGAGGCTCTTTGCTCTTGAGGAGTTGAAGACGAAATGCTCAGACATCTGTGATATAAAGCAGATCATGATCAATTCTGGAAGAGAGAGCTAATCAACTGTGCAGAGGAAATTCGCTGGCAATGATGACTTTTGGCCTGGTCCATAAGAATGGGTGGAGTTTAAATTTCTGCCTTGTAGAGGAAATCAAGTTGTTTAAGAGCTTATCCCAGAAAGAGGGGACACAGGACTAAAAAAGTAGGGGTGCATTGGGAATAAGAGAACATTCTGTACAGAGGCATCTTCAGAATCAAATGGACCTTAGAAAAGAGACAAGCTGCTGTTTCCTCTCAGCGGCTGCGGTTTGGATTGAATGTGAGCCAATGCTGGTACACACCTCTTCGGTTTTCTTCCATTAGAGGTGCTTCTCTCTGGTGACATCACAGCCTTATTATTGAGTCTGATCTGTCACACTGTCTGGGACTGACTTCATTTTACCTTAGGGTTCAGTGTCACTCGGGATGGAAAAAAAATGCAGCTTGGGATTCAAAAGTCTACTTCATAATTGTGCTCAGGGCTTATCTCTTTGTGGTCATGAGGGTCTGCAGCTTCCTGTGAACGTGGCTACTGGAATTCTCTGAGAGTAGTTTTTCTTTGCTTGAAAGGTATTGTGTAATGACTCAAGTGGGATCGTATTTGTCAAAGTGCTTTATAAACTGAAGGACTGAACAAATAGACGCAGGCATTATCAAAAGGGTGATGATGTTTTTTCTAGAAACAGTGAATGCTCTTAGTATCATATAAGTTTTTGAGCAAGGACCTTACTGTAACTTTCTGCAGTGGAATATTGGTATAACTGGTTTTACAACAGTTTTTGTTTGCCTTTTCCAGAACCTCATATAAATGGAATCATACACTATTCAGTCTTATGATTCTGGCTCTTTTACTTAGCATAATACCTTTGAGATTCATCAAAATTGTTGCATGTATCAATAATTGGTTCCTTTATATTACTGAGTAATATTTTTTGGTGTGAGCGTACCTCAATTTGTTTGCTGAAGAACACTCAAGCTGTTTTCAGTTTGAGGTGACTATAAAAAGAGCTGCCATAAACATTTGTTTACAGATTTTTATTTGAACACAAGCTTTCATTTCTTAGGGTAAATATCTTGGGGTAGGATTCATCATATGGTATATGTGTGTTTAACTTTATAAGAAAATGCAAAGTTATTCTCTGGGTGGGTACCATTTTTCTACTTCTAGCAGCAATTTATGAGAATTTCAGTTTCTCAGCATCTTTGCCAGCACTGTGGTATTGTGTTTGTTTTTGTTTTTTAATTTTAGCCATTCTAGTAGGTAGGTGTTGGTATCTCACTGTGCTTATTTCTTTTAAGCAAATGAGTCCTATTTTATGTAAATTATTCTCTGCTAGCACCTTGGTACTAGTTTTGTTGTTTTGTTTAAACTTTTAGCCTTTCTATTAGGTAATAGTATTAGGTTGGCCAAAAAGTTCATCTGGGCTTTTTCATAGCATCTTATGGGAAAACCCAAGCAAACTTTTTGGCCAACCTGGTATTATCTCATTGTATTTTTTTAATGAGTGAATTTTTAATATGTAAATCATAACCAATAATTGATTATTTTTAAAAAGTTCCAGCAACAAAGTAGGAGAAAATGATACTCATAAAAGTGACTAAGGATGCATATCTAAAGTAGAAAAATAATTCACAAAATTGAAAAGAAAAGCACAAATCAATTAAACTTCAGTAAAATACAGTTTTTAAAAAAGAAAGCAAAACACAAACAGCGCAAGTGATTGAAATGGTAAATCCACAGAAAAAGAGGGAGGAATAGCCAATAAGTATAAAACTCAGCCTCACTAGTGAAATATCAGGAAAAATTCAGTGAGGCTTTAAAAAAAGTGTCATCAGGTAGGTCCAGGGGATGGGCAGATAATTAAGCTCACTTACTCTTCCTGAGGATATCAATTAGTATGGCCTTAGGAACAATTTCTAGTATTTGTAAAAACAATACAAACAACCTTCATTCCAGTGACTCTGCTTTGAAGAGTGGATCCAATAGAGTCTTTCACCTGTGTGTACACATGTATGTGTCAACTGAAGAAAAATGTACAACCTAAAGTTAAGGTTTTTTTTTTTTTTTAATGTGGACCATTTGTAAAGTCTTTATTGAATTTGATACAGTATTGTTTCTGTTTTATGTTTTGGCTTTTTGCCACAAGGCATGTGGATCTTAGCTCCCTGGCCAGGGATCAAACCTGTACCCCTGCATTGGAAGGCAAAGTCTTAACCACTGGACCACCAGGAAGTCTCTAAAGTTAAGTTTTATTGGGGGATCTTACTGAGGACTACAGTTTGGGACAGCCTCTCAGATAGCTCTGACAAACTGCTCTGAAGAGGTAGGGGAGGAGCCAGGATATATGTGAATTTTAGGGGTTGGGAAATACATATAGTTAATCTTGGTAAAAAGACCACTGCTATCACAAGAGAAACAGACATCTCAAGTTAATGATTTTAGTGCTTTTCTGTGGGAAGATGCAAGGGTCTGGGTTCACTGAAATTATTGCATAGATATGAATCTTAACTATCTAGGGCCAATATCCAAAGCATAGAATGTTTTCCTTTTTTTTTTTTCTTCTGGATTCCTCTCAGGGCATACCTTCAGGGGACCAGCTGCAATGGCTGATGGTTTGAGGTAGGCAACATTCTTTGTTTATTGGACTGGCACGCAACATTCCCTTCTCACATGGTGAATCAGAATTTTATATAAAGTACAATATAATACAAGTCAGTTTAGTTCAATTGAGTCGCTCAGTCGTGTCCGACTCTTTGTGACCCCATGAATTGCAGCACGCCAGGCCTCCCTGTCCATCACCATCTCCAGGAGTTCACTCAGACTCATGTCCATCGAGTCAGTGATGCCATCCAGCCATCTCATCCTCTGTCCCCTTCTCCTCCTGCCCCCAATCCCTCCCATCATCAGAGTCTTTTCCAATGAGTCAACTCTTCTCATGAGGTGGCCAAAGTACTGGAGTTTCAGCTTTAGCATCATTCCTTCCAAAGAAATCCCAGGGCTGATCTCCTTCAAAATGGACTGGTTGGATCTCCTTGCAGTCCAAGGGACTCTCAAGAGTCTTCTCCAACACCACAGTTCAAAAGCATCAATTCTTTGGCGCTCAGCCTTCTTCACAGTCCAACTCTCACATCCATACATGACCACAGGAAAAACCATAGCCTTGACTAGACAGACCTTTGTTGGCAAAGTAATGTCTCTGCTTTTGAATATGCTGTCTATGTTGGTCATAACTTTCCTTCCAAGGAGTAAGCGTTTTTTAATTTCATGGCTGCAGTCACCATCTGCAGTGATTTTGGAGCCCCCCAAAATAAAGTCAGCCACTGTTTCCACTGTTTCCCCATCTGTTTCCCATGAAGTTATGGGACTGGATGCCATGATCTTCATTTTCTGAATGTTGAACTTTAAGCCAACTTTTTCACTCTCCTCTTTCACTTTCATCAAGAGGCTTTTTAGTTCCTCTTCACTTTCTGCCATAAGGGTGGTGTCATCTGCATATCTGAGGTTATTGATATTTCTCCCGGCAATCTTGATTCCAGCTTGTGTTTCTTCCAGTCCAGCGTTTCTCATGATGTACTTTGCATATAAGTTAAATAAACAGGGTGACAACATACAGCCTTGATGTACTCCTTTTCCTATTTGGAACCAGTCTGTTGTTCCATGTCCAGTTCTAACTGTTGCTTCCTGACCTGCATACAGATTTCTCAAGAGACAGATCAGGTGGTCTGGTATTCCCATCTCTTTAAGAATTTTCCACAGTTCATTGTGATTCACACAGTCAAAGGCTTTGGCATAGTCAATAAAGCAGAAATAGATATTTTTCTGGAACTCTCTTGCTTTTTCGATGATCCAGCAGATGTTGGCAATTTGATCTTTGGTTCCTCTGTAACTATTGGAAACTTCCTAAGTTTGTCCCAATGGGAAAATGGGTAGAGGATTATTTTATTGCATTCACTTGCATCTACCTAGTGACTAATAATTTTGAGCATCTTTTCATGTGCTTCTTGGTTAGTATTACATCTTTTGGTTAAGTATATGTTCAGATTGTTTGCTCATTAAAATAAGATTGTATTATCTTTATTGTTGAATTGTAATTGTTCTTTATAGATTCTGGATGCAAATCCTTTATTAGATTTGTGGTTTGCAAATATTTTTTCCTTAGTTTATGGCTTGTTTTCTTTCTTTTGATGGTATAAAGGCCAGTTTATCAATTTTTTCTCTCTTGGATTTTGCTTTTCATGGCATAGGTATAAAATCTTTGCCTAACCCAAGATCCTGAAGATTTTCTATCTGTTCTTCCAGAAGTTTTATAGATTTGCATTTTGTATTTAGTTATGTGATCTATTTTGGGTTAGCTTATAATTTTATTTCCTAGAAATAATTTCATTTGTTTTAACTCAGAGAATAAATATGCTATAGGAGTACAATTGTAGGAGCTATTGTCTCTGGTTGGTATTTTGGAAGCATGGATTTGTCAATGACTTTTAAGCTCTTTGACCTTGCCAAGAAATATAGGGGACTTTGTGAGTTACTCAAAAGTGAGTATACCTAAAACAAAAGTTTCATGAAAAAATATTTACCCTAAATATCAGTGTTTACCCTTACTACTTTTCCCCCAGCAATTCTGTTTCATTAAAAACAAGTGCTCATCCTGACCCATTAAACATATTTCATGTCTCTCTAATGGGTCCAGGTCAGTTGAAAAACATTGACTTAACTACCTTAATGGGAACTCAAAACCATCACCACCTCCACTTACATAACTTATTGCCCTTTTCCTTCTGTTAAGTAATAATCCTTTTCATTGTTTCTCTAATCACAATTTAATTGTTGGTATAACTTAAACATTTTTTACCTGGTACTGCCAGCCATGTTGTCACACAATAGCAGTAAGTAGAGCAGTTTTTCCAGCTTTATTGAGACATGAGTCATACATAATATTGTGTAAGTTTAATATGTTATCTTGATACACTTACATATTGCACAATGAATATTACCATAGAGTTAGTTAACACCTCCACCATGTTACATAATTACCATTTCTTTTTGTGGTAAGAACATTTAAGATCTACTCTCTTAGCAGCTTTCAAGTATACAGTGCTGTTGTTGTTCAGTCACTCAGTCATGTCTGACTCTTTGTGACCCCATGGACTGCAGAATGCCAGGCTTCCCTGTCCTTAATCATCTCCCAGAGCTTGCTTAAACTCATGTCCATTGAGTCAGTGATGCCGTCTAACCATCTCTTCCTTTGTTGTCCCCTTCTCCTCCTGCCCTCATTCTTTCCCAACATCAGGGTCTTTACCAATAAGTTGGCTCTTCGCATCAGGTGGCCAAAGTACTGGAGCTTCAGCATCAGTCCTTCCAATGAATATTCAGGATTGATTTACTTTAGGATTGATTGATCTGATCTTGCAGTCTAAGGGACTCTCAAGAGTCTTCTCCAACACCACAGTTCAAAACCATCAATTCTTCAGCACTCAGCCTTCTTTAAGGTTCAACTCTCACATCCATACATGACTACTGGAAAAACTGTAGCTTTGACTAGACAGACCTTTGTTGGCAAAGTAATGTCTCTGCTTTTTAATATGCTGTCTAGGTTTGTCATAGCTTTTCTTCCAAGGAGCAAGCGTCTTTTAATTTCATGGCTGCAGTCACTATCTGCAGTGATATTGAAGCCCAAGAAAATAAAAGTCTGTCACTGTTTCCATTGTTTCCCCATTTATTTGCCATGAAATGATGAGACCTGATGCCATGATCTTTGTTTTTTGAATGTTGTGTTTTAAGCCAGCTTTTTCACTCTCTTCTTTCAACTTCATCCAGAGGCTCTTTAGTTCCTCTTCGCTTTCTGCCATAAGGGTGGTGTCATCTACATATCTGAGGTTATTGATATTTCTCCCAGCAATCTTGATTCCAGCTTGTGTTTCATCCAGCCTGGTAAATATACAGTGAGTATCATTAATTATAATCACAGTGCTGTATATTAGATTCCCAGACTTTATTTATCTTTTAAACCTTTGACCAACATCTCCCCATTTCCGTGACCCCCAAAGTTTCTTTTAATTGTAAGTAACAGAAACACAGGACTGGAGAGAGATGAGTATGAGGGGAAGGGGCAAGGGCCCAGGAACCTCGGCAGCTATTCTCAGGTTCTGTTAGCATTTGCGTTTTGGGCTGCATTGGCTTTATTGTGAATTAAGCAGGGCAAAGGCTAACAGAATTTTGCCAAGAGAACGCACTGGTTATAGCAAACACCCTCTTCCAACAATACAAAGAAGACTACACATGGACATCACCAGATGGTCAGCACTGAAATCAGATTCATTATATTCTTTGTAGTCAAAGATGGAGAAACTCTATTATATTCTTTGCAGCCAAAGATGGGAAAGCTCTGTATATACAGTCAGCAAAAACAAGACCAGGGGCTGACTGTGGCTCAGATCATGAACTCCTTATTGCCAAATTCAGACTTAACAGAAGAAAGTAGGGAAAACCAATAGACCGTTCAGGTATGACGTAAATCAAATCCCTTATGATTATACAGTGGAAGTGAGAAACAGATTTAAGGGACTAGATCTGATAGAGTGCTTGATGAACTATGGATGGAGGTTCATGACATTGTACAGCAGACAGGGATCAAGACCATCCCCATGGAAAAGAAATGCAAAAAAGCAAAATGGCTGTCTGAGGAGGCCTTACAAATAGCTGTGAAAAGAAGAGAAGCGAAAAGTAAAAGGAGAAAAGGAAAGGTATAAGCATCTGAATGCAGAGTTCCAAAGAATAGCAAGGAGAGATAAGAAAGCCTTCCTCAGCAATCAATGCAAAGAAGTAGAGGAAAACAACAGAATGGGAAAGACTAGAGATCTCTTCAAGAAAATTAGAGATACCAAGGGAACATTTCATGCAAAGATGGGCTTGATAAAGGACAGAAATGGTACGAACCTAACAGAAGCAGAAGATATTAAGAAGATGTGGCAAGAATACACAGAAGAACTGTACAAAAAAGATCTTCACGACCCAGATAATCACGATGAAGTGATCAATGACCTAGAGCCAGACATCCTGGAATGTGAAGTCAAGTGGGCCTTAGAAAACATCACTATGAACAAAGCTAGTGGAGGTGATGGAATTCCAGTTGAGCTATTGCAAATCCTGAAAGATGATGCTGTGAAAGTGCTGCACTCAATATGCCAGCAAATTTGGAAAACTCAGGAGTGGCCACAGGACTGGAAAAGGTCAGTTTTCATTCCAATCCCAAAGAAAGGCCATACCAAAGAATGCTCAAACTCCTGCACAATTGCACTCATCTCACACGCTAGCCAAGTAATGCTCAAAATTCTCCAAGCCAGGCTTTAGCAATATGTGAACCGTGAACTTGCAGATGTTCAAGCTGGTTGCCAACATCCGCTGGATCATGGAAAAAGCAAGAGAGTTCCAGAAAAGCATCTATTTCTGCTTTATTGACTATGCCAAAGCCTTTGACTGTGTGGATCACAGTAAACTGTGGAAAATTCTGAAAGAGGTTGAGAAATTTGTATGCAGGTCAGGAATCAACAGTTAGAACTGGACATGGAACAACAGACTGGTTCCAAATAGGAAAAGGAGTTCGTCAAGGCTGTATATTGTCACCTTGTTTATTTAACTTATATGCAGAGTACATCATGAGAAATGCTGGACTGGAAGAAACACAAGCTGGAATCAAGATTGCCGGGAGAAATATCAATAACCTCAGATATGCAGATGACACCACCCTTATGGCAGAAAGTGAAGAGAAACTAAAAAGCCTCTTGATGAAAGTGAAAGTGGAGAGTGAAAAAGATGGCTTAAAGCTCAATATTCAGAAAAGGAAGATCATGGCATCTGGTCCCATCAGTTCATGGGAAATAGATGGGGAAACAGTGGAAACAGTGTCAGACTTTATTTTTCTGGGCTCCAGAATCACTGCAGATGGTGACTGCAGCCATGAAATTAAAAGATGCTTACTCCTTGGAAGGAAAGTTATGATCAGCCTAGATAGCATATTGAAAAGCAGAGACATTACTTTGTCCACAAAGGTCCGTCTAGTCAAGGCTATGGTTTTTCCAGTGGTCATGTATGGATGTGAGAGTTGGACTGTGAATAAAGCTGAGCACCGAAGAATTGATGCTTTTGAACTGTGATGTTGGAGAAGACTCTTGAGAGTCCCTTGGACTGCAAGGAGATCCAATCAGTCCATCCTAAAGGAAATTAGTCCTGAATATTCATTGGAAGGACTGATGCTGAAGCTGAAACTCCGATAGTTTGGCCACCTGATGCGAAGAGCTGACTCATTTGAAAAGACCCTGATGCTGGGAAAGATTGAGGGCAGGAGGAGAAGGGGACGACAGAGGATGAGATGGTTGGATGGCATCACCGACTCAATGGACATGGGTTTGAGTGAAGTCCGGGAGTTGGTGATGGACAGGGAGGCCTGGCGTGCTGCAGTCCATGGGGTCTCAAAGAGTTGGACAGGACTGAGCAACTGAACTGAACTGGCTTCATTGTTGTTTCTTTTTGTGTGAGTTGTTCATTTCTCTCCTTTTCTCTCTCTCTCTGAAGACTGACTTTCTCTGATTCTCTTTGCACTTGACTGCCCCAAGACCTTGAGTTTAATTTTAGCCAGACTAGGATTGCTCTGGGAGAAGGCAATGGCACCCGACTTCAGTACTCTTGTCTGGAAAATCCCATTGGGAGAGGAGCCTGGTGGATTAAAGTCCATGGGGTCGTTAAGAGTCGGACATGACTGAGCAACTTCACTTTCACTTTTTACTTTCATGCATCGGAGAAGAAAATGGCAACCCACTTCAGTGTTCTTGCCTGGAGAATCCCAGGGACGGGGGAGCCTGGTGGGCTGCCATCTATGGGGTCACACACAGTCAGACACGACTGAAGCAACTTAGCAGCAGCAGCAGCAGCAGCAGCAGGATTGCACTGCTCCAATTCCCAGGAGAGACGGTATAATTAGTTTGACTTAGGAGGCGTTCCACCCTGGCTGCAGTCAGCGTTGCCCAAAGCGGATGGGACCAGAAAATAGAACCCTTGTCTGTTGTTGTGCATCAGAGATTCATGGTTCTGACAAACTGAGAAGGGTGTTGTGTCTCTTGCAGGTTCAGTAAGTGCTGGGTGACATACATTTATCTCTTCAAATATATTTAAAATAATTTAGTTTTCAGAATATAGAGGTTCATAAAATGTTTATAGCAGATTGGAATAAAACTTAAGTTAGGGATTGCAGAACCAGAAAAAGTCACACTGACATACAAGAGTGACTTTTCTTTTTATTTTCTTCATGTTTTATATAATTACAGTTACATAACACATAGATATTTAGTCAAATGTATCAGCCCCAAAGTGCTCCTTATTTTAAAAGGAGGCAGTTGTTGATATACAGAATATCTGTGGATCCAGCAAATGAGAGAGTCTCAGGTTAAAGAAAATAGATACTTAAAGTGTCAAACGTGTAATATAGATTTAAATTGCGGTAAATTTTTCTCATGGTTTGAATGAAAGCACTTTATTTGAAGAGTTTTTGTTTAGATATATTAAAATTCACAGTTATCCTCAAATGGCGAAGGGAATATCGGAAGGTAACATTTATTATGACTCTGCTTAGTTAGGCACTTGGAGAAGGCAATGGCAACCCACTCCAGTACTCTGGCCTGGAAAATCCCATGGATGGAGGAGCCTGGTGGGCTACAGTCCATGGGGTCGCTAAGAGTCAGATACGACTTCACTTTCACTTTCACTTTTCACTTTCATGCATTGGAGAAGGAAATGGCAACCCACTCCAGTGTTCTTGCCTGGAGAATCCCAGGGACAGGGGAGCCTGATGGGCTACCGTCTGTGGGGTTGCCCAGAGTCAGACATGACTGAAGCAACTTAGCAGCAGCAGCAGTTAGGCACTTAACGTTATGTTATTACGTTCAGCCCTTATAACTGCCCTTTGAGAAGTAGGTATCCTTATCCTATGGCCAGTGACAAAATGAAAACCCAGGGGAAATTTAGCTTGCTGATATGTGGCTGGCCTGGGATTTAAGCTCTGGTCTGCATAACTTGCAAGTCTTTTCTCTCCCACACCCTAGCCTTTGGGAAAATGAAAAATTTATTTACATAACCTTTCTAGAGAAAGCTATAAGTAGGACTGTATAGGAGCCACCGAGTTCATCCTCTTGTCTGTATACTTAAGTCTCAGTCTCAGCATCAAACATGTGGCAGCCATTTCTCCAATATCTGGACTGAAGACATTAGTTATGTAATGTTTAGTCATTTAAGCACCTGGATTTTTCAGAGGTCATTCAACTGATAAATCAGTGTTTAAAAATAGCAGTGGCGTCTTCAGTTTGCAAAAAATAAATATATATTTTTTAACCTTATATTCTAAAGATTAATGCATGATAAATTGAGAATTGAGGGTGAAAAAGGGAAAGCTGACCTTTCTTAGTCTGAATAAACAGGAAGAGGAAAGCAAAGACTGGCTAAGCAGCATAAGACAGCATTAAGCTTTCCCCTTTTAATGTGAAAAATCAGAAGAAATACTTATTTTAGAAATTTTTGTTGAAGACATATTTACAACATAAATGCTTCTTTACATTTTAGTTAGATGAAACAAATTTAAATTGTTTGTTCTTGGTGATGTTGACTGAAGAGGCAAATAGTCATGATTTTTACCAGTGAGTTAATGATAGTTTACCTTCTGATTTATCAGCCTAAAGTGGCTTTGGCAATAAAATGAAAAGGAATAATCATTTGGTTTATTGCAATTTCAGACTTAGTCTGAAAAAATTTTAAAACAATGACTAGGGTATGATTCCTAAAATAAGTAGGCTTTGTGTTTGGATGGTGAAGAATATTCATTAAAGTTCTAGCAAAAGATAAAAATGTGAGCTCTCTACAGGAGATGAAATGTGGTCTCCCAGGCTTACTGCTTAAGATTAGGTTGATATAAATTAAATCTAGCCTAATACTTTATTTGTTAAGAATTCACAGTGACCTTTTTAAAATAGAGGGACAAGAGATGCAGATGAGTTTGATGTTTTACAATTTATATTGTTGCTATCTTTCAGGACATGAAAAGAGGAATTCAAATCATTGTTTTATTTCTTGTTTGTTCCCTTAGAAGTTATCTTTTCTAGTTAAGGGACAAACTAATCAAGCATGACGTGCTTTAGCCATCAGGATCTTGACCAACTGATTTCAGCATTTCTCTTCTAAAAGTACCTAATTGAAAGTAACCCTGAGTTACTTACTCTGATGTTGGCCCAGCTTTAGGGAAAATGAAGCCCACTTAGTGTTAATTGATTGAACCTATTGTCCTCCACAGTTCTTTTAAATACCACTAATGTTTTTTCTCATTGCCATGCCTAGAAGCAGGGATGGGAACTTACTAGTGACAGAATTTTCTTCTTAGGAAGCTAAACCCTTGGTATTGTGGCCACTTTGACCTTTTATTCTTTCTTACTTCTTGACCCCATTTTCTTATTCTTCTGATGTCCAGACCATAAGACCACACAACAGGCCAGTTGTGGTACAGCTCAACTTTTACTCTCATGGTGAACATGTTATGTGGGCCATAGACTTTATTTAAAGAATATATCTATTTGGAGAAATTCAGCTCCTTGATGCTCTTTCAGGATTGAAATTCTAGTTTCTCTTCACATCTTCTATCTTAGCTTTCTTCTTCAACCCTGATGACTCTGTTTGCTGCTGGATTTGGTCTAAGACCTTTACCAGCAGTCAATTTTGCATATTCAGACTTAATTGTTGGGTTTTTATAAAGCACTTCACTTTTTATTCAACTTTGTTGCTTCCAGTTTCTGGGCTACTGTTTCTTTGTTCTGTTTGATGAACTATGAGAGTACTAGTAATAAAGAACATTTTCCTTTTTGCCTTGACCAGATTCAGGGCCAGTTTCTGAGTTCTCCTCACTCTGTGGCTCTTAACCCTATCTTCGTCAAACTCCCCCCTTTAAATAAATTTTTGGTTGTGTAAGAAATAAAGTTCATAGGTAATATAACCTGCCTATACATGTTACAAAAAAACATGACACTGGGATAATAATATAAAGGTTAAATGAGTGTAACTCATAACACAGTCTGTGTTTGGGGATGTAATTATGAGGGCACATTGTCCTGGAGGATAGAATGAAGTCATTGATGCTTGTGCCTACTTCTGTGGAGGAAGTGTGTGTTTGTGAGAAGAAAGATAATTCTAAGAAGTTTGGGAAAGTAGAAAATCAGTGATGCACGTGGACCGTAAAAATGTTAGAATAAGTGATAACCAACCAGACTTGTTTGTTGTGTATGATAAGAGAAAGAATAAAACACTTGAAGTAGAGAAAACATGTCAGGACAAATTACAGACTGTCAGCATGGAGAAAATGAGGAAGTATGGTATTCTCATAAATGACCTGGGCCATATTTATGAGTTTAGTGATGAAACAATTTCTTATGTTGTGATATGGGACAGGATACTGTTGAGCTATCACAGAAAGCATATCCTGCATTTTGAAATATATTATCACCTGTTGAGGCGTATTTTAGGTTCCTAGTACTTCAGAAGTCCTCCAAGACCATATCCTTCTCTAGGTTATGAGAAATAGAGGATGGTTTAAAAAGAGAAACAGTAAAACAAGAAGCTATGCAGAAGTTGTGCAGTAGATATCTCTAACTCAGAGAAGATTGAAAAAAACAGGCAGCCCCCAAGCAACTTTCAAATATCATCTTTCACAGCAGAGCTCTTTTAGAGTTATTAAAAAAATCTCAAAAATACATAGTTTGACAGTCATCTGAAATATTAAAAGTAGCTTTTATCGAGATCGACATGGTTTATGTGGCTACTAATTTAATGACATTTTGCTCGAAATTTACTAAAAGGATTCTCATATCCTCCATGACATTTTTTGCAGAGGTTTCATTGCTTTTCGGAGAAGGTAATGGCACCCCACTCCAGTACTCTTGCCTGGAAAATCCCATGGATGGAGGAGCCTGGTAGGCTACAGTCCATGGGGTTGCTAAGAGTCGGACACGACTGAGCGACTTCACTTTCACTTTTCACTTTCATGCATTGGAGAAGGAAATGGCAACCCACTCCAGTGTTCTTGCCTGGAGAATCCCAGGGATGGGGGAGCCTGGTAGGCTACCGTCTATGGGGTCACACAGAGTCAAACACGACTGAAGTGACTTAGCGTAGCGTAGTGTCATTGCTTTTGCTGTAATGCCATTATTGCATTGAAATCCTTTTCAAGAAGTGGAAGGTTGAAAATGCTCTAATATATAGAGCATGGAGTGAGTACATCATTTAATTTTGAGATAATGTCTTTATTTGATTCAAACTTCTAGCTCCATAAAGTCTTTGTCCTAAATTTTTGGCATTCTCTCTTAACTTTTAATAAGCTCTACTTCATATTAGTATATGCACAAGTGCTCTTGATACCTGTGTTGGGTTTAGTCTGACAGAGCATTTTTCTCCTCTGGGATATGGGATGATTCTTTGTTATGTGGAACTGCTCCACATTCCATGCCTCTGGCCTCTGCCAGAGTGGTTCCCCTCAGTAATTAAGGGTTGTAAAAGCACCCCAACACATTTGCAAACTACTCCCTAGGGAGCGGTAATCACTGACCATTTGGCTCTTTCTTGCTGTAAGTACATACCTGCATTTCTCAAAAAAACCTTCACAGATTTCATTTGTGATTTAAGAACATTTAAGGTCCTTCCCCATGTACTTTTCAAAGAAGGATCTTTTTCACTGTGTGACTGCCAGGAGATGAATTGTTTGTGATTCCTGCTAAATCCAGACGTGGAAGTCCTAATTCTCCTAGGATTTCAGAATTTGCCTACAGTTGGAGATAGGAGATTTTAGGGTGGGCCCTAATCCAGCATGACTGATGTCCTCATAAGAAGAGGAGACTAAGACACAGAGAGAGGGCTGTATGAAGACACAGGTCATCTGCAGTCTCTCTCAAGGAGAGAGGCCTCAGAAGAAATCAACCTTGACAACACGTTGATGTCAGACTTCTAGCCTCCAGAATTGTGAGACGCACATTTCCGTTATTGGAGCCACCCTGTCTATGGTACTTCGTTACGGCAGCTCCAGCAAACTAACACCGTGACCCCTTAATGTGTGTTAACCTCCAGGTCGGTATACTAGAAGAGCAGTGTAATTTAGTGATTGCAGTTCAAGTTTTCAGTATTACAGTCCCAGCTCATCCACTTAGTTGTGTGACCTTGGGCACATTAATTAACCATGTTTTTTTTTTTTTTTTTAATCTAAAATGAGGATCAGGATACCTTCCTCACCAGGTTGTTGTGAGGATTAGGTGAAATAAATAATGTAAAGTACATGATACCTAGAGGACTTCCTAACGATTAGTTCTCTTTTCATCTGCCTCCACTTTTAGGTGTGTTTTGCATTTTCTAAAAGAATGTAAGGCATGCTTGGCAGATGAGCCTCTATTGTGAAATTTCAGGCTGTCTGATTGGTGGATGGCAGAGAGGTTTGGGGGCAGTTAGGTATTGTCAGTAGCTTTAGTCAAGAACGTGCATATAATATTTTGCAGTTTACAAACAGAAAGTACCTCACATTCATTTATACATGATGTGCAGTTATTAAACCTGACTGTGCCTCAGGAGACATTGTGGTAGCCTTTGTTTTGCTTGTCTAACTTCCTTTAAGACACAGGAGACCTGTCCTCTGGGAATCTGTTGGGTTGTCTTCCTTTTTGATGTTCCATAGCCCCATAGCCCACATACCTTTATTCACAGCACATATATGCTCTATTTTAATGGTCTGTTTTCCCCAAGAGATTGAGTTCTTTGAAGGTGTTGACTGTTCCTTTTTCATCTCAGTATCCCTAATGCCCTGTGCAGTGCCTGGTTCTTTGTAGGTATATTCTAAATTACATATCACTAACCTTTTTTCAGGGATGTTAAGTGCCAAGTACTTTTTTTGTCCACTTTTTATAAGTTATGATCATTCCTTTTTTAAAATATTTATTTTTGGCTGCATCAGATCTTAGTTGTGGCACATGGGACCTTTGCTGTGGCATGTGGGATCTTACTGTGCACAGACTTCTCTCTGGTTGCAGTGCTTAGTTGTCCCAGGGCAGGTGGCAATCTTAGTTCCCTGATCAGGGATCCAACACACATCCCCTGCATTGGAAGGCAGGTTCTTAATCACTGGGCCACCAGGGAAGTCACTGTCCATGTGACAGATGAGAATGAAGTTCCCAGATCACACAATTCAGTGGGCAGAGCTAGAATTTGAACCCAGAGTTCATATTCTTAACCAAAAGGATGGAAGGGCTATTGTATTTGGAATATTGATGCTTTTAAACTGTGGTGCTGGAGAAGACTCTTGAGAGTCCCCCTGGACTGCAAGGAGATCAAACCAGTCAACCCTCCCAAACATTCATTGGAAGGACTGATGGTACAGCTGAAGCTCCAGTACGTTGGCTACCTGATGCGAGGAGCTGACTCATTGGAAAAGACCCTGATGCTGGGAAAGATTGAAGGCAGGAGGAGAAGGGGATGACAGAGGAAGAGATGGTTGGATGGCATCACTGACTTGATGGACGTGAGTTTCAGAAAACTCTGGGAGTTGGTGATGGACAGGGAAGCCGGGCATGCTGCAGTCCATGGGGTCGCAAAGAGTGGGACACGACTGAGCAACTGAACTGATAGTATGGTAGTGTTGCTCAGATACTGTAGAGCATTGCATTGTGAGGGTCAAGAGCCTGAAGAACACCTAATACGGAGGCAAACTGGGGTGTGTATGTGTCCTGAGGCTTGGAAATGAATTTATATCCTAATGGACACTTTTCTGTATTGTTTCTACTAGTAATGAAGGTACAGATAGTAAACTACATCTCTCATATGCATTTTCTTCATTAATAAATGTATAGTGATGAGGAGTGAATTTTTCTTGCTATAATCTCCCAAGTCTCTTAATATGCATGTTATCATTACCCACTACTTCATTATACATTCTAAGATTTATTTTAATAGCAGGGTTAAAATGGTTGATGCAACTTTAGGGAAATTTGCTATATGTTTATTAAAAATAAGGTGATAAAAAGTGATACTGCTCATGACAGTTAAAACCGCAGATTTCTTGATTCCTTGGCAAATGAAACATTCTAGAATTTTTTCTTTTTAAATAACCCCTTGAACACCAATATATTTTTCATTTTAAGTACTTCATTTGAATATTGTTCTTGCTGACTTGCGGCCATCTTTACACCTATTACTAACAGTCTCTTAGACACACCCTTAGGATCTGTTGAGACTTGTAGCACTGTTTGTTTCTATAATATATGGTTCTCAAGTGTTGTGCTCTCCTTACCCTCCTTGAGCTGGTTTCTATGATTTTCCCCTTTCTGTTGCTGTCAAATATACATTGCAGTTGTCAGTGTGCCTTCATGTGGCTCCCTTCTTGCCCCCTAATGATTTGTTGCAGGCTTAAAACCAGTCTGCCAAGCTTCTTAGGAATTGTACTAGAAGGACTAAGGGGCATGTTAGTTACTAATATAAATGTGTGTTTGTTCTTGAACTTCGTGACATGTGTTTTGTCTCTGAGACCTCTTATTTACTGATTTCTTTGCTGCACTTTGAACAGATGAAGTTCCTTCCAAACTGGTTCATTCTAGGCATTATATTGTAAGATACTGTAATTTTCATTTTATGTGTTAAAAAGGATTGTTTGGCTTTATATTCAGGTAATTTTGCTATAGATTGTGACATTTGCTATAGAAACATGACATTTTATGATCAGATATTATTGGAAAATAAGATTCTTTCTGCTTTACTGAAAGAAATGGTGCTATAATTTATCCTGTGAAAAAGTGGGAGAAGTCCCCAAATATTTTCAGTGGTTGTTCTGTGACCAGCATTCATTTAGGCACCTTGTAGTTCTTGATCCAGAAGAGATTCCTGGGTTTTAAATTCCAGTTTTGACATTGGACAAGTTATTTAAGATCTCTGGGTCTCAGGGTCCTCATTGATGAATTTCAGATAATTATGTCTGCCTTCCCAGGTATTGAGAATTGCTGGAAATGTACGTACTAGAGGAGAATACTTGACAATTACTTGGTTTTTATCTAGTCACAGAGCTAGAAATTGGTTGAGTGAGGACTTTGGACTTGTCCTGGAAGCAATGAGTATAGATCACTTATTGGAAGTGTCTTCTGATAAACAAATGCCAAAAATGAACATAGTCAGCATTCAAAAATGTATATGTATATATTGGGAGTAAAAATGGATCTTATGGGAAAAGTAAAGATTATAGGAAGAAGGGGAATACCAGAACTTACTTCTTTTCCTCTTTTTCCTTATTCCCTAATTGGCCAGTGTGCATTTTCTTCTAAGGATAATTTTGAATTTTGTTGGAATTTGATAAGAGTGTTGCTTTTCCTTAGAATTGTCAATTGTATTTTTGCACTGCCTTTTAGAGTCATCAATTTGGTTAATGGCACTACCATCCATCAATCACCCAAGATATAAAAACTTTACTGATAATTTGCACTCCTCTCATTCATCCAATTAGTTGATTAGATCTGTCCAGTCTTCTTCCTTATTACCACTATTTCGTTTCCAGACCTCCTTGTCATTCTCTTTACACCGTCATGACAGTCTGCAAGCTGGTCTTGCTGTTACTCTCTCCACTTCCCCACTGGTTTTCCACATTGTGGTTGGTGCTCCACAATTCATCTCGCCTGATGCTGACACCATCCTCACTATTTCCCAAGTGTTTGCACTTACCTCTTTTATGGTACACTTACCCTGATGTAGAAGGCACATGGAAAAGACAAGATGAGTGATTGATACTTCCCCGTTGTTTTCCAGCTTCCAAAATAATTTGCTGGTTCTTTACCACCTTCCAGAAATGCTCAGTGATCATTTTTAGCATGACTATGAACTGTTGCATTTAGACATATACGATGTGCTTCAGTCCTCATTATTACCCTTATTGATCCTCAAATGATCCCATATTTGGGCAATGGAGGCTTATTTATATTGGCTTCGAAGTCCTTTTGACATGGCCCTAGGAGTCTTTGATGGCTTCCTTACTTTTCAGTGTAAGATGCTCCAGGGTCCTCTTGTACATTTCTGCTCTAGACCCCATTATCAGCCATTTAGAAAATGGAGCCCTTGTTTCTTTCTTTGGAGGGGAATGTTATTTAGATATCACAATATAATTATTAGGAGTATTATTGCTACTAGATGGATCATTGTTTTAAAGCCTTTCTTGAATATATTAATACAATTATAATTTTTCTTTAGGATAAACTATATCATGAGTTCTTATTGATAATGACCATTCAAATTTAATTAACCTCAATGATAACTACATATGTATCCCCTTTTGACAAATACAGAGGTTCAGTGATATCTACATAATTATCATTTTGTTTATCCTACCATATATACGCAATAGCCTCAGAATAACAATACCAACACGCCCATCAACAATGTGATTATTGGAAGCCATTTACAATATGTGTGTGTGTGTGTGTGTGTGTGTGTGCACGCATGTCTGCACAGTTGTGCTTTGGAGCAGGGTTTTTTTTTTTTTTTTTTTTTTTTTGTCTTTAAAGTATATCCCACTAGAAATCTACATTTAAGTTGTGTTTTAAAGTCACTTGAATTATAATTGCTGTTTATACAATTATACAACCAACAAGGATACACAGTTTGGGCCATTTATTTAATTTTACTTGTGATTTTAATACTGGTTTTTAAATGCAATTTTGAATTAGGTATATGATATTTACACAGTTCAAAATCTAGCCTACAAAAGAAGACATATTCAAAGAAGTCCAACTATTACCTTTCTCTCCTCATATACGTAGCCATCCCAATTCCTTTCTTAGGTAAACAATAGCATACTGTATACACTTATGATTTTTTGTTTTTGTTTTGCTTTGCTTAGAAATGTATTCTGAAGATAACTTTGCAGTAGTATATGGAGATATTCCTCATTCTGTTTTATAGCTACTTAGTACTCTATTATGTATACCTATAGTATTTTGGGCTTCCCACGTGGCTCAGTAGTAAAGAATCCACCTGCCAGTGCAGGAGACTAAGGAGACACAGGTTGGATCCTTGGGTCAGGAAGATCCCCCGGAAGAGGGCATGGCAACCCACTTCAGTACTCTTGCCTGGAGAATCCCGTGGACAGAGGAGCCTGGCAGGCTACAGTCCATGGGGTAACAGAGTCAGATACAACTTAGTGACTGAACAATGACATATATATATATATATGTGTGTATATATATATGTGTGTGTGTGTATATATATATATATATATATATATATAAATGACATACGGAGAAGGCAATGGCACCCCACTCCTGTACTCTTGCCTGGAAAATCCCATGGACGGAGGAGCCTGGTAGGCTGCAGTCCATGGGGTTTCTAAAAGTCGGACACGACTGAGTGACTTCACTTTCACTTTTCACTTTCCTGCATTGGAGAAGGAAATGGCAACCCACTCCAGTGTTCTTGCCTGGAGAATCCCAGGGACGGGGAGCCTGGTGGGCTGCCGTCTTTGGGGTCACACAGAGTCGGACACGACTGAAGTGACTTAGCATAGCATAGCATAGCATAGCATAATGACATATATATATATATATATATGCATGTATATAATAATAAGATATTAAGTTGGATCTCTAAGACAGTGTCTACCTTAATGAAACTTAAAGACAACCAGCACAGTAATGAAAATGTGAAATACCTGGTAGTTAGTTAATGTCTATATGATTGGCCTTTTCGTGATGATATAGGTTATTGTAATAGCAGATGATTTGCTCAAGGTTTTATTCAATCCCCTCACTTGTAATTGGCTATAACTTACACCTCTGTGCTTCAGTGAGATGTTGTAAATATGACACAGGCTTAACAGAGTGAGCAGCAGTCTGAGATGGACATGAACTTACTAAAAACAACATACTTATATCGTCCCTTGCTGTATTTCCTCCTTAGAAGAAACATTTTTTAAAATACATTTTTCCCCTTTTTCTTTGTCCCATTTTTTTCCCCTCTCATAATTTCTAAGCACTTTGGTTAAAGCTCTTTTAAGTGAACTGTTTTATGTCCTTGAGAAAGCAAATAAAGGTTGAAATACAAGTGCCTCTGAGCTCTTGCCCAGGTGAGGGAGGGGAGGTTGGGCCTCTGTGCTGGGGGTGCCTGTGGTCTCTCAGCTGGACTGCTGGCCATCTTTCTGTATGAAGTCCAGAGGAAAGGAGGCTTTCATGCCTGGGTCCTGAACTTTGAAGGGAGATGGAAGGTCTAAATATAAGCCTTGGCATCCTGGATACTCGCAATTGAACTTTATTCTTTTCTCTTTTTAATACTAACCCAAACCAAAAGCTTACACCTGTCTTTTATCATTAGTAATACGAAATTCAGGAAAGAAGGGAGAAATATTTTAGTTGAAAATATTAGAAAGCATTGTGGGTTTCTGTAAGCAAATATGTAAACAATTGTAAAAGTTTTGTTTTCTAGTCTATTGGGGTAGATGGAGTAGTAGATGGAAATATTAAGTAATCAAAATATTTCACAGAGTGAATTCTTGTTGTTTCCAGTGATTTTTATTCACTCTTATTAAGAAATTCACAAAACTGTAGTTCATAGGTCAGATTCAAAATCCACAGCCACCCTCACTGGCTATTTTCAGTTTCATGGTTTCCTCTACTAGCAATTATTTCCTCAAATTAGGGCTGCCAAATTTAGCAAATAAAAGTACAGGATGCTCAGATAATTTGAATTTCAGTTAAACAACAACTTTTTTTTTTGGTATAAAAGGAAGTTCCATGCAGTATTGTTGACGTTCATATACTAAAAATGTATCCACTGTTTGTCTAAAATTTGAGCTCAACTGGATGGTCCTATATTTTACCCAGCAACCCTCTACCAAATCAAGTATATTAGGAACCTGATTGAACAAGTCAGAAGCCTTTCAGTGATATTAATTGATGCCACTGTGCATTGACTTCTCTTGACTAGGGCTCTCTTCACTAATTGTCCTTTCAATTTTGCTTGCACTGCCCATGTCGTCACGAGTCAGTGGCTTGATATGAAACAAACCTCTATGCCATTTGTGCTAATTACTATGGTTACGTTTTTTAAATATCACAATTACTATTCAAATGTAACTATGAAAAGGAAGCTATTTCTAAGAAAAGAGAGTTGCATGTATTGGGTGATTCCTGAAATTTCAGGGGTCCGTTGAAATGCTTAAGATTTAAAAAGCTGTCAACCCTGTGTATGAGATAGCAAAAGAGACACCAATGTACAGAACAGTCTTATGGACTCTGTTGGAGAGGGAGAGGGTGGGAAGATTTGGGAGAATGGCATTGAAACATGTATAATATCATGTATGAAACGAGTTGCCAGTCCAGGTTCGATGCACGATACTGGATGCTTGGGGCTGGTGCACTGGGACGACCCAGAGGGATGGTATGGGGAGGGAGGTGGGAGGGGTGTTCAGGATTGGGAACACGTGTACACCTGTGGCAGATTCATTTTGATATTTGGCAAAACTAATACAATATTGTAAAGTTTAAAAATAAAATAAAAAACAAACAAACAAAAAAAGATTTAAAAAGCTGTCATTGGGTATGCAGTGCCTTGCTGAGCCATACTGGAGCTTGAGGAAATTAAAAAAATCAGTAATACTATCAGTAATACCGAGGCTGTCTTTATTTAAAGTACTTGTGTAATGTTCATCATGGGTTTTCTGTATTAATTTAGATTTTTTTAAAAGCAGATTTATTTAGCTTTAATTCACATACCATAGAATCCATTCACTTAAAATGTACAGTTCCAATTTATAATAGCCAAAGCATGGAGACAATGTAATTTTCCATTGATAGATGAATGGATAAAGAAGATGTGGTACATTTATACAGTGGGATATTACTCAGCCATGAAGAAGAAGAAAATAATGCCATTTACATTCCAGTGGTCATATATGGATGTGAGAGTTGGACTGTGAAGAAAGCTGAGCACTGAGGAATTGATGCTTTTGAACTGTGGTGTTGGAGAAGACTCTTGAGAGTCCCTTGGACTGTGAGGAGATCCAACCAGTCCATTCTGAAGATCAGTCCTGGGTGTTCTTTGGAAAGAATGATGCTAAAGCTGAAACTCCAGTACTTTGGCTACCTCATGCGAAGAGTTGACTCATTGGAAAAGACTCTGATGCTGGGAGGGATTGGGGGCAGGAGGAAAAGGGGACGACAGAGGATGAGATGGCTGGATGGCATCACCGACTCGATGGACATGAGTTTGAGTGAACTCTGGGAGTTGGTGATGGACAGGGAGGCCTGGTGTGCTGCAGTCCATGGGGTCTCAAAGAGGCAGTCATGACTGAGCAACTGAACTGAACTGAATGGACCTAGAGCTTATCATAGTAAGTGAAGTAAGGCAGATAAAGACAAATATTATACGTGGAACCTGAAAAAATGATACAAATGAGCTTATTTATGAAACAGGCTCACAAATGTATAAAACAAACTTATGGCTACCAAAAGGGAAAGGTGGGAGAGGTATGAATTAGTAGTTTTGGATTAGCAGATACAAACTATTATATAGGAAATAGATAACCAATGAGGTCCTACTGTTTAACACAGGGAACTATATTCAATACCTCATAATAAACTATAATGGAAAATAATCTGAAAAGGAATATATATATATGTATAATTGAATCACTTTGCTTTATACCTGAAACTAGCACATTGGGGATTTTTCTTTTTTCCAGAGTTTTCAAGCTTTTTACTCAGTGCATGAAGTGACAGCCAGGAAAAAACAAAGTCACTTGATCTGCCATAATGAAAAAAATTCATTTGTGTTCTGTCAGCCTTCCAGTGATATTTTGGTTTCTTAAGAATTAACATAGTAGGATCACAGTAGATAGTTAAAGGAAATAACAAGATCTCTGCTTGGTCCTTTAATCCAAAGGCAGACTAGGAAGAATTGGATATGTCCCTGAAAAACCCATTTCATTTTCAAACTGATTCAACCTAGTTTCAGGGAAATGAGCAAGTTTCAGATTAAGAAATGAGCAAGGAAGACAACATTTAAATGATTGTTGCTTGCTCTGAATCCTATTCAGCACACCACTAGACAACATGACTAGACAGCATGCTGCTGCTGCTGCTAAGTCGCTTCAGTCGTGTCCAACTCTGTGCGACCCCATAGACGGCAGCCCGCCAGGGTCCCCCGTTCCTGGGATTCTCCAGGCAAGAACACTGGAGTGGGCTGCCATTTCCTTCTCCAATGCATGAAAGTGAAAGTGAAGTCGCTCAGTCCTGTCCGACTCTTAGCGACCCCATGGACTGCAGCCTACCAGGCTCCTCCGTCCATGGGATTTTCCAGGCAAGAGTACTGGAGTGGGGTGCCATTGCCTTCTCCACTAGACAGCATGACTGTCTTAATTCTTCCTCATCTGGTTTAGGACTTAACCTATGACAACTAAATGAATAATTTTGAATACAAGTACATTTAGGCAGTAAGCAATGGAACTAGAAAACCTTTTGCTATCCAATGACCATGTTTAGGTATATACAGAGTGTAACCACAGACCCCGTCCAGCAGGGAAATTTGACAAAAAACCCTGTTTCTACCTGTAACAGCTGTCTGTGGATGTATCCTGAGTGGAAGGTGTTTGTTCTTATGTTCAATTCCTCGTTAAGTAAACTGGACGACGCGTGTGGGGCCCATATCCAGAAAGATCAAAGCACCAAGGCTAAAGACAAAAAAAGTCAAGTTGTGGCACCTACTGTATAAACAGAGCAACACAGTATTCCTTTATCATACCATTCTATATAGCACGAACACCAGTCTATCTCTTGACACCAGCCCTTGCCTTCCCCACATTTGACATTGCAGTTGGTATACCCAGGTCATTACTGGATTCAGCTTTCTGGGTCCTTTGTTGTTGTTCAGTTGCTAAATTGTGTCCAATTCTTTGTTACCCCATGGACTGTGGCATGCCAGGCTCCCTTTCCCTCCACTATCTTCCTGAGTTTGTTCAAATTCCTATCCATTGAATTGGTGATGCTGTCAAACCATCTCATCCTCTGCTGCCTGCCCTTCTTTTGCCTTCAATCTTCTCCAGCATCAGGATATTTTCTAATGAATTGGCTCTTCACATCAGGTGGCCAAAGTATTGGAGCTTCAACTTCTGTATCAGTCCTTCCAGTAAATATTTAAGGTTGATTTCCTTTAGGATTGACTAATTTGATTTCCTTGCAGTCCAAGGGACTCTCGAGAGTCTTCTCCAGCATCACAATTTGAAAGCATCAATTCTTTGGCACTCAGCCTTCTTTATGGTCCAACTCTCACATCCATACATGACTACTGGAAAAACCATAGCTTTGAAAACCATTCAGACCTTTGTCAGCAAATTGGTGTCTCTGCTTTTTAATACACTGTCTAGGTTTGTCATAGCTTTACTTCTAAGGAACAAGCATCTTTTAATTTCATGGCTGCAGTCACCATCTGCAGTGATTTTGGAGCCCAAGAAAATAAAATCTGTCACTATTTCCATTGTTTCCCCATTTGTTTGCCATGAAGTGATGGGACTGGATGCCATGATCTTCATTTTTTGAATGTTGAGTTTTAAGCCAACTTTTTCACTCTCCTCTTTCACCCTCATCAAGAGGCTTTTTAGTTCCTCTTCACTTTCTGACATGAGAGTGCTATCATCTGCATATCTGGGTCCTTTAACTTGCTGCATATGCACTGTATTCTAAATGTGATTAATCACAAAAATAATCTCTTCAAGAAACCTTCATAGCAAAATAACAGATTTCCTATTACCAGTAAGAGGATCAAGTTTAATAGGCCAAAATAGAAGATGGGAAGTCCGACAGAACTCATGTAGATGGCACAGGAGGTCTCTGACCTCAGGCCCCCTGTGCTGAGCAATAACATCACTGGCAAACTCCAAGATGTAAGAACTATAAATATCCAGTCATGCAGGAAACAAGAATGTTTGTTTCTCATTTAGTCATCCTCTGAACCCTCAGCAGACCTTTCGTTTGTAGCCACTTTCCAATTTGTGCCTTTGTCCTCTCTTGTATTTCATTGTACAATGAATAGTGTGAATTGTAGGGATGTGGGCTTTTTTCTCTTTTTTCCTTTTGGTTTTCTTAGTGTCTCTTTCCTCACTTGCCACTGAACTGCTGGATGCAGAATCATCTGACTGGGATGTGTCACTTTCTGCCTCTAGGAATAAAGCAGATTTCTTGAGAGACTTTTCCTGGATTTTTTCTTCAGCTTCTGTGGTTGTCTCCTTTTCCTAGCACTAGAAGCCCCAGTTTCTTCTGAGATCTCACTTGAGGAATCAGCTGTTCTATCTGTGGTTTCCTTTTTGCTTTTCTTCTGGTTTTTGTGTGATTTTTTTTTTCTTATTTCTTTGTGGGATTTCTTTGACTTTTTATGTTTGTGGGTAGATGATTTTACCTGGGGAGATGTTTTTTCCCCATTAGATAGCATGTACTATCTTGTTGATCACTGTCTGTTTCAGATTCCTGAGGGTGTAACTCTTTATAGCCACTGTGACCCCATCTGTCTGGTGTGTTAGCTTCATGATCATATAACTACTTGTTCCAGGATTTAGCCTTAACAAAATCATCACCCACTGCTCCATAAATTCCATTCTTTGACTTCCAATAGTCTCTTGACTTTCTCCATCCAAACCATCGTTAGGGGTCTGGCTTGAACTACGGGGCCGTGTTTTCCTTTTGGTCCCCCAGTAAGCATCTTCCATCTGCTTCTCCACTTCTCTAATTCCTCCTGTAACTTACTGTGAGCATCTGTGTGCCAGATAACGTTCCTTAAGAGAACTTGCCCCATGGAAACTTGGGACATTTTTCAATCCCTTGATCCTGAGGCAATCAGGCACTTGTTAGTGTGAGATAAGGAACCATTCCAGTACAAGATTTCCTCCCACTTGGGAAGCAGAGAGTCGGAGCTCAAAGGCAGCTCTACACCATGTGCCACAGCCTCATGTGGCAGGGATGGAGGGAGGAAGTGGTCTCTAACACGACATTTTGATTCAGCTGTACTTCAGTTAAAAAAAAAAACATGTACGATTCCAGAATTTTTAGTAAATTCACAGATATGTGCAAATATTACCAATTTGGATATATTTTTATCACCAGAAAAATGAACACCTGCTCTTTAGATAACAGTCCTACCACCCACTATCTCCTTCAGCCCTAAGCAGTGACAAATCTACTTCCTATCTCTATGGTTAGCCTTATTCTGGACATTTTATATGAGTGGAGTCATACAATGTGTTACCTTATTTGACTGGCTTCTTTAAGTTAGTGTAATATATTCAGTGGTCATCCATGTTGTAGCATGAATCAGAGCTTCCTTCCTTTTTATGGCTAAATGATATTCCATTATATAAATATAACACATTTTGTTTATTCATTCACAAATTGATAGCCATGGGCGTTGTTTCCTACTTTCAGCTATTTTGAATAATGCTGCTATGAACATATATGTAAATGTTTTTGTTTGATAAGCTGTTTTCAAATCTTTTGGGTGGATTCCTAGGAGTGGATGTGCGAGTCATATGGTAATTCTATGTTCAACTTATTTTGGAACTACAAAACTATTCCACAGAAATTGCACCATTTTGCAAAAATTACCACTAATACTATACAAGGGTTCTAATTTCTCCATCCCCTAGTCAACATTCATTATTATCTGGTTTTGTTTTGTTTTCCATAATAGCCATCCTAATGGGTGGGAAGTAGTATCTCAATATGAATTTGATTTGCATTTTGCCTGTGATTAGTGATGTTGAGCATCTTTTCATGTACTTGTTGGTCATTTGTATATCTTCTCTGCAGAAATCTATTCATGATCTTTGTTCAATTCCTGATTGAATTTTTTATTGTTTATGAGTTGGAATTCTGTGTATTACTCCCTTGTCAGACATATATTTGCAAGTATTCCCCCCATCCTATAGGTTGTCTTTTCACTTTTCTTGACAATGTACTTTGGTACATAAAAGTTTTTAATTTTGATGAAGTTCAAATTATATTTTGTTTTGTTGTTTATGGTTTTGGTGTCGTAGTTAGGAATTGTTTGCCAAAACTGAGGACATAGGGAGTTACCTCTATGTTTTCTTCTATTTCATCATTCAGCCCTAACATTTAGCTTTTTGATCCATTTTAGTTATATTTGTATATGGTATGAAGTAAGGATCCAATTTCATTCTTTTGCATGTGACTATCCAATTGTGCATAGTACCATTTGTTAAAGAGACTGTCCTCTCCCTGTTGAATGATCTTAGCACTCTAATTGAAAAGCAGTTGACCAAAGATACATGGCTTTATTTCTGGACTATCAGTTCTGTTCTATTGATCCCTATGTCAGTTCTTATGCCACTACCAAACTGTGTTGATTACCATTGCTTGTTAGAAAGTTTTGAAATTAGGAAATTTGAGTCTTTCCACTTTGTTCTTGTTTTTCAATATTGTTTTGACTATGCTAAGTCCCTTGTAATTATATATGACTTTTAGAATCAGCTAGACAGTTTCTACAAGGAAGTCAGTTGAGATTCTGATAGGCTCTATGTTAAATCTTCAGATCAGTTTGGGGAGCATTGCCATCTTAACATTATTAATTGAATCCATGAACATAGGATATTTACCCATTTATTTAGATCTTATTTTTCAGCAATGTTTTGTATTTTTCACAGTACAACTTTTGTGCTGCTTTTGTTAAATTTATTCCAAAGTGTTCTTTCCTTTTGTGTGCTATTATTAATGAATTTTTAAAATTCCATTTTATATTTTTTATTGCAACTATAGAAGTAGAACTGATCTCTACATATTGAAATTGTATCCTGTAACCTTAGTGAACTCATTTATTAATTCTAACAGTCTTTTTACCCAGTTCCTTAGGATTTCCTATGTGTAAGTTCATGTCATCTGCTAATAGAGAAAGTTTCATTGCCTCCTTTCCAATCTGATGCCTTTTATTATTTTTTTCTTGACTGTTTGCCCTGGCTACTATTTTGAGCACATTATTGAATAAAGATATTGAGAGCAGTTACCCTTGTTTTGTTCTTGATTGTGCAGGACAGGCATCCAATCTTTCATCTTTAAGTATTGTATTAAATTAGCATTTATCTTGATTACTGAGTTTTGGGGAACCCCTAAAAAATTTCAGCCTGAGATGTCACTCAATTCACTTCAGTCCTGGACCTGCACTTTAAAAAGATTTGAAGAAAATTATAAAAACTCCTAAGGATTCTACTGTACAAGTGGCTTTTTCTTCTCTTCCTGTTTTGAAGAAGACATCTATAAATCACAGTTCATGCATTCATTGTTTTGAGTGAGGTTAACTTGTGGAAAAAGATCCAGTTAACAGGCTTATATACAAAGAAAAAGCCTAGTCTCTAGATCAAATGATAAGGGAAGTCACAAATTATTCCTATTTTAACTTTTTTGATTACTCAACAAACCTCAGGCCTGTATATATCCCATAATATGACTTATACTATCTATATGAAAGATTGTGTAAAGTATAGAGTTACCTACACTTCCCTTACTGTCTTCTTTAATTCTGTTAAGTTTGCTAAACTCGTTAGGGTCTCAGGAAAACTTATTATCTTTATCCAGACCTGCATGTTCTGTGTACTCCATTGAATCCCTTGCACAGTGTAAGTTGAATGACCTAATTAATAAAGTGGAGATTTATTTTGGAAAGGTTTTTGTCTGGAATGTTGGCTTTCTATGGAGCTCTGATTAGTGAATTGTCATTTAAAGGTTTTTAACATATTTGAAAGTCACTCACTAAAAAAAGATAAAACTCTAGTAAATGGACTGTACTAATTGTGATCAGGCCAGATGTTTGTTGTTTTCATTGAATTGACTCATGCTGATTATGACTGAATGGTGTGTTAACAGTATTCTATCTTTTTAAAAGGAAATTCTTTGTATTTTTAATTTAATGTTGAAGAATATAATAAACTTTTAGAAGACAGATTACAATTAAATGTATTTTTTGCTAAGATTGATTAGATTATGGTTATTAGATTATTAGATTATAACTTACAGTGGATTTTAGTTAAAGAGTTCTTAATATAATTAATTAGCTGATCATGTGGGTAGAATTCAATACATTCTTCTTGGTCAGAATAACAAATATTATACAACATAAATATTATGTAATATATGAGTGGGCTTTTAAAAATCTGTTTACATTTTTCAAAATTTTCATGTAAATATTTTGTCCAAAATATAGTCAAAGGATAAGCATCTTCTATTCATATTGACCTAAATCATTGGGGGAATAATTGACACTTTTTAAAGAAATCAGTGGTAAAATGCTGATTTTACCACTAGGAAAGAAATACTTTAATTTCTTTTGCTATTGTTTAGGTTTTGCTTAGTATTTACAGCATGGACTTCAGATTTCAGCTATAAATTGATTTGAAAACTAGTATCTTTAAGCTTAAAGGCCTCCAGTGCAAAGACAATAAAATGATTTATTCTTTATTTTTATAATACTAGAAAAATGTAATAAAAACACTGCATTGCATCTGGATTTTTCAAGTCACTTGGAGCTTGATTATTCCATTATATTGGAGACAAAAGCATTTTTGTTTTAAGATAGCTTATGAATCTCATTTTGCTTGGATAAACAGCTTTCTGGTAAGGTAATTACTGTAATATAAAAGCACTTAAGAATTTTACCCTTTGGAACATGAAAGACAAATTCAATTTTGGCCAGTTAGCATGGGGATGGGAAAAAACAACCTTCACCTCCTTTCTTAAACTAACCCTAAACTGGAAGCTTTAATAATGAACCCACTTAATTGCCTTCTCCAGTAAAATGTATAATAAATTTTTGTTTATCTTTGATTTTTTTCTGTAAAGATTTCATTTAAAATGTTTTTGTAAGTTTTTTTCTTCTTCATTGTCTTGCTCCCTCTCTTTTCTTTAAAATTGAGTTATAATTGACATATAACATCATTAATTTCAGTTACACAGCATAATGAATCGATATTTATGTATAGTTTGAAATGATCACTTGAGGAAGTCTAGTTAGCATCTCGGAGAAGGCAATGGCACCCCACTCCAGTACTCTTGCCTGGAAAATCCCATGGACGGAGGAGCCTGGTAGGCTGCAGTCCATGGGGTCGCTAGGAGTCGGACACGACTGAGTGACTTCACTTTCACTTTTCACTTTCATGCATTGGAGAAGGAAATGGCAACCCACTCCAGTGTTCTTGCCTGGAGAATCCCAGGGACGGGGGAGCCTGCCATCTATGGGGTCGCACAGAGTCGGACACGACTGAAGCGACTTAGCAGCAGCAGTTAGCATCTATCACTGTACATCATTACAGCTCTTTATTCTTGTGATGGGAACTTTTAAGATTTACTCTTAACAAATTTAAAATGCAGTACAGTATCATTAAGTATAGTTACCATGTTGTACATTACTTTGTCACTTTCTTTAAATTAAAAATATGTCTCTTGGAAACCAAAAAATATATTTTTATTGTACCAAGGATTTTTATAAATTTTATTGAAATATAGTTGATTTATAATGTGTTAGTTTCAGATGTACAGCAAAGTGATTCACATATAACATATATTCTTTTGAAAATTCTTTTTGTTATACATTACTACAAGATACTGAGTAGAATTCCCTATGCTATACAGTAGATCCTTGTTGATTATCTATTTTATATATAGTAATATGTATATTTTAATCCCAAACTCCTAAATTATCCCTCTCCCAACTTTTCCCCTTTGATAGCCATGTTTGTTTTCTGTGTCTGTGAGTCTCTTTCTGTTTTGTATATAAGTTCATTAGTACCATTTTTTAAGATGTATAAGCAATATCATAATTCTGCTTGGCTTTCTCTGTCATACTTAATATGATAATCTCTAAGTCCATCCATGTTGCTGCATTATTTCATTCTTTTTAATGACTAAGTGATGTTCCATTGTATATATGTACCACATCTTCTTTATCCATTCCTCTGTTGATGGACATTTTAGCTGCTTCTGTGTCTTGGCTGTTGTAAGTAGTGCTGCAGTGAACATTGGGGTGTATGTACCTTTTCAAATTATAGTTTTGTCTGGATATATGCCCATGAGTAGGGTAGCTGGGTCCTATGGTAATTCTATTTTTAGATTCTTAAGAAACTTCCATACTGTTCTCCATGGTGGTTGTACCAGTTTACATTCTCACCAACAGTATATGAGGGTCCCCTTTTTGCCACACCCTCTCCAGCATTTGTTATTTGTAGACTTTTTGATGATGGCCATTCTGACTGGTGTGTGGTGATACCTCATTATAGTTTTGACTTGCATTTCTCTAGTAAATAGCAATGTTGAACATTTTTTCATGTACCCTTTGGCCATCTGTATGTCTTCTTTAGAGAAATATCTATTTAGATCTTCCCATTTTTTGATTGGGTTGTTTGGTTTTTTATATTGAGCTATAAATGAGCTGTTTATGTATTTTGGAAATTAATCTCTTGTCAGTCACATCATTTGCAAGTACTTTCTCCCATTCTGTATGTTGTCTTTTCATTTTGTTTATGGTTTCTGTTACTTTGTAATTTTCTTGTTTGTATAAGTGAAGATACAGGATTCTTCATGGTTTTAGTAGGATCTGAACACTGTCTTACTATCTTTTGAATGTAAAAATGTGGAAAAATATTATGGAGATTTCTCAAAAAATAAAAATAGAGCTGCCATATGATCCAGCAGTTCCACTCCTAGGTATATATCTGAAGAAAAAAAGAAAACATTAAGTTGAAAAGATACATGCACCCCAGTGTTCATAACAGCATTATTTATAACAGCCAAGATATGGAAACAACCTAAGTGTCCATCAACAGATGAACTGATAAAAAGATGTGACACACTGGAATACTACTTAGGCATTAAAAATGAAAGTTTTGCCATTTGCAGCAGCATGAATGGACTTGGAGTATATTATGCTTAGTGAAATAAGTCAGACAGAAAGACAATTACTGTATGTTATCACTTATATGTAGAATCTAAAAAATAAAACAAGCTAGTGAATATAACAAAAATGAGACATACTTGTAGATATAAAGAGCAAAATAGTGGTTATCAGTGAGGAGAGGGAACTAAGTAGGGGAACTGCTAAGTCGCTTCAGTCGTGTCCAACTCTGTGTGACCCCATAGACGGCAGCCCACCAGGCTCCCCCATCCCTGGGATTCTCCAGGCAAGAACACTGGAGTGGGTTGCCATTTCCTTCTCCAATGCGTGAAAGTGAAAAGTGAAAGTGAAGTCTCTCAGTTGTGTCCGACTCTTAGCGACCCCATGGACTGCAGCCCACCAGGCTCCTCCATCCATGGGGTTTTCCAGGCAAAGTACTGGAGTGGGTGCCATTGCCTTCTCCGAAGTAGGGGAAAGATACGAGTAAAAGATTGAGAGATACAAACTACTATGTATAAAATAAAATACAAGGCTATATTATACAGTACAAGGAATATAACCAATATTTTATAATAACTGTAGATGAAGTATAACCTTTAAAAATTGTGAATCACTTTTTTTGTATACCTGAAACTTATCTAATATTGACTATAACTCAGTAAAATTTTTTTAAATGTGGTGAAGGATAATAATGTGTCTTTAACATGCTGTGAGTTTCTCTTGGTTTCTGACACACGCACACACACAAATTGAGGTTGAACCTCTCTTCTTCTGCTTCTTTGTTGTTGTTCTTCTAGGAAAGGCCTGTTCAAATACTTGCCCGTTGGGTTCCTCATCTTTATAAATGATTTTGGGGGGACTACTTTATGTATGATGAGCATTAAACTGAAACTTCCTTGGTGACTCAGTGGTGAAGAATCTGCCTGCCAATGCAGGAGACACAGGTTTGATCCCTGTTCCGGGAAGATCCCACATGCTGTGGAGCAACTAAGCCCGTGTGCCACAACTTCTGAGCCTGTGCTCTAGAGTCCTGAAGCCACAACCACTGAGCCTGCACGCTCTAGAGCCTGAGCTCCACAACAAGAGAGGCCACTGCAATGAGAAGCCTGCACACAGCAACTAGAGAGTAGCCCCCACTCTCTGCAGCTAGAGAAAAGCCCTAGCAGCAATGAAGACCCAGCACAGCCAAAAATAAGTACATAAATAAAAGTTAAAAAGAAAACAAAAATACTAATTAGAAAAGATATATGCACCCCAGTGTTCATAGCATTATTCATAATAGCCAAGATATGGAAACACCCTAGATATACATCAATAGATGAATTAATAAAGATTTGGTATATATAAACAATGAAATACTACTCAGTTATCCATCAACAGATGGGCTAATGAAGAAGACTTGGTATATATATACAATGGCATATTAGTCATAAAAAATGAAATTTTGCAGTTGTGTCAACATGGATAGACCTGGACGGTTTTGTACCTACTGAAATAAGCCAGACAGAGAAAGTCCAATACAGTGTTTTCACTAACCTGTGGAATCTAAAAAATGAAACAGATGAACAATTATAACAAAATAGAAACAGACTCACAGATAGGGAGAACAAACTAGTTGTTACCCAAGGATAGGAAGTGGCAGGAGGAGCAAACTAGGTGAAGGGGATTAAGAGGTACAGACTACTAAGTATAAAATAGTTACAAGGATGTAATTTACAGTACAGGGAATGTCCTTTTTGTATGGAGTGTGTTCTATAAAAATATTAAGTTACTATTTTGTATACCTGAAACTAATATAATATTGTATGTTAACTGCAATTAAAAACAAGAAAATAAACTGCATTTTTTGTAATTTGAAAATGTGAACATTAAATAGGAAAAAAATCTCCTTTATATTATTCTACTACTTTTATATATTTTTTCATATGTAGAGATTTAATTCCTCTGAGGTGTATATATATGGTATAGAGAGAACTTCTATTTTTTCCCACTAATGTATCCAGTTTCCTCACAAATATTTATTGAGAATTTCATCTTTTTTTGCTAATTGTGACTACCACATTCACCATAGTTAATAACCATATTTATTTTGATCTATTTTTAGATTCTGTTCTGTTGATCCTTTTGTCTGTTCCCACACTAGTACCACACTGTTTTAATAGTTACTGTGCCTTAATAGTTGCATCAAGTGGAAGTTGCTTCCCCCCTTACTTAAAAAAAAGATTTGGGCAATTTTTATGTGTTACATCTCCCATTGAACTATAGTTTCAACATGTAAAATATCCATCCTCCTCCACAATAAAAATCTGACCCTTTGCTAATTTGATTCAGATTGCATTGCATTTCTATATGAATTTTGTGTAAAATGTCTGTTCTTCAATATTCTGTGTGGGGGGGTATCTGTGTCCATGTATTCATTTATTCGGGTCCTTTCCTGGGGGCTCAGACGGTAAAGAATTTGCCTGCAATGCGGAATATCTGGTTTGATCCCTAGGTTGGGAAGATCCCCTGGAGGAGGGCATGGCAGCCACTTCAGTATTCTTGCCTGGAGAATCCCATGGACAGAGGAGCTTGGCAGGCTACAGTCCATAGGGTCACAAAGAGTCAGACATGACTAAGTGACTCACATTTTAAAAAATTATTTTGTGAAATTTTATTTTTATAAGTCTTTCACATTCTTTTTAAGCTTATTCCTAGTTATCTTACAAATCTATGTCTTTGTGGAACTGATATTCTTGTAGTAGTCGATTTACAGTGTTAGTTTTCCAGTTAATTCTGCTCAGTTCAGTTCAGTTGCTCAGTCATATCTGACTCTTTGCTACCCCATGGACTGCAGCACTCCAGGCCTCACTGTCCATCACCAGCTCCTGGAGTTTATTCAAACTCATATCCCTTGAGTCGGTGATGCCGTCCAACCATCTCATCCTCTGTTGTCTCCTTCTCCCACCTGCAATCGTTCCCAGCATCAGGGTCTTTTCAAATGAGTCAGCTCTTTGCATCAGGTGGCCACAGTATCGGAGTTTCAGCTTCAACATCAGTCCTTCCAATGAACGCTCAGGACTGATCTCCTTTAGGATGGACTGATTGGATCTTCTTGCAGTCCAAGGGACTCTCAAGAGTCTTCTCCAACACCACCGTTCAAAAGCATCAATTCTTCCGCACTCAGCTTTCTTTATAGTCCAACTTTCACATTCATACATGACTACTGGAAAACCATAGCCTTGACTAGACGGACTTTTGTTGGCAAAGAAATGTCTGCTTTTTAATATGCTGTCTAGGTTGGTCATAACTTTTCTTCTGAGGAGTAAGTGTCTTTTAATTTCATGGCTGCAATCACCATCTGCAGTGATTTTGGAGCCCCACAAAATAAAGTCAGCCGCTGTTTCCACTGTTTCCCCATCTTTTTGCCATGAAATAATGGGACCAGATGCCATCATCTTAGTTTTCTGAATGTTGAGCTTTAAGCCAACTTTTTCACTCTCCTCATTCATTCATCAAGAGGCTCTTTAGTTCTTCTTCACTTTCTGCCATAAGAGTGGTGTCATCTGCATATCTGAGGTTATTGATATTTCTCCTGACAATCTTGATTCCAGCTTGTGCTTCATCCAGCCCAGCGTTTCTCATGATGTACTCTGCATATAAGTTAAATAAGCAGGGTGACAATATACGGCCTTGATGTACTCCTTTCCTGATTTGGAACCAATCTGTTGCTCTATTTACAGTTCTAACTGTTGTTTCCTGACCTGCATACAGGTTTCTCAGGAGGCAGGTCAGGTGGTCTGGTATTCCCATCTCTTTCAGAGTTTTCCACAGTTTATTGTGATCCACACAGTCAAAGGCTTTGGCATAGTCAGTAAAGCAGAAATAGATGTTTTTCTGGAACTCTCTTGCTTTTTCCATGATCCAGTGGATGGATGTTGGCAATTTGATCTCTGGTTCCTCTGCCTTTTCTAAAACCAGCTTGAACATCTGGAAGTTCACAGTTCACATATTGTTGAAGCCTGGCTTGGAGAATTTTGAGCATTTACCAGCGTGTGAGATGAGTGCAATTGTGCGGTAGTTTTAGCATTCTTTGGCATTGTCAAAATGTGGTCCACTGGAGAAGGGAATGACAAACCACTTCAGTATTCTTGCCTTGAGAACCCCATGAACAGTATGAAAAGGCAAAAAGATAGGACACTGAAAGATGAACTCACCACGTCGGTAGGTGCCCAATATGCTACTGGAGATCAGTGGAGAGATAACTCCAGAAAGAATGAAGAGACAGAGCCAAAGCAAAACAACACCCATTTGTGGATGTGACTGGTGATGGAAGCAAGGTCTGATGCTATAAAGAGCAATATTGCATAGGAACCTGGAATGATCATGAATGAAGGCAAATTGGAAGTGGTCAAACAGGAGATGGCAAGAGTGAATGTCAACATTTTAGGAATCATAGGAATCAATGAACTAAAAAATTCTTCTGGACTTTTTATAAAAACTTTCATGTTATCTGTAAATCTTAGACCTTAAAGTGTCATTCATGGTCTAGCAGCAGCAGCAGCATTCTTTTTCAACCTCTTAGAAAAGCAAATTCTCTGGATCCATCCCTCATCAACTGACTGAGAAACTCAGAGGTAGAGCCCAGCTGTCTGTGTTCATCTTGCTCTCCAGAAAACTCTAATACGTAGTGAAGTTTGAGGACCACTGATGTAAATGATAGTTTTTATTTTTTCTTACCCATATTTTCACTTCTCACCTCTATTTTCTTGCAAGATGTGTATGTAACAGTTCACAGTCTGTTATATAGAATGGATTGTATAGAATGGACTTTGAAGAGCCTGAGACAAATTAGTAACTTTCCAGAGAAACACTGGAGAGGGGAATGATGGGAAATGAATACTTTTTTAACCAGGTGAATGGGTAGTGGGGTGTACTTAACCTCAGACTGAGGTTGACTGGGTCAGAGAAATTAAGTATATTAAGATGAATTTTAGCCCTTATTATATAAAAACAGTAACTATTAGAAAATCAGATAGAATTACATTAATACAAGGACAATAACTTCCTTCAACATTGGTAAAAGACAAATGATTCCATTAACCAACAATATATCCCAAAGGCATCCATAAAGCTTTTTATAAGTGTCAGTATGAAAAGGGACTTCCATTGGATCACACTGAAGAAGGAAGGAGTGGTATTATTGCAAAGAGCAGTGGAACTGCATGGTGTAGGTACATCAATAAAGAGCAAGATGGTAGTGACCATGTGGGGCAGGTTACCCCCGTGACTGCAGCAATAAAGGTGAAATTATTAAGAGTGTGTCAGTCTTGGCATACAGCCAGGGGAAGGAAGAAACCTATGGGTTATGGAACGTGGGGCTCCAGTATATTTGGTTGGAGGAAGCCAGGCAGGCTGATCTCTTACATAAAGGGTATATTCTGAAATCAGCTGTCACTGCAGCCATTTGTACAGTGCAACTGTTATTCTTTGTAGCCTTGCACATTTTGTTAGGGGTGCTTATGTGGGAACATTCTACATGGTTCTAGTTGGTTTCAGAATTTCTCTAGGGAAAAATCATCACCCAGCTCAAATCTCGTGCTCTATTGTTTTAGGGTAGGACCTCAGTGCCATGGGTGGGAGGGGAGTGTGGTGTCTGTCATGTGTGAAAGCTGGAGGATTCAATAGTCTGTGACATGTTAAAAGTTAACCTTTAAGTAACAAACTATTTCTGTTCCTTAAATTCCAAAGTTTGGGATTTCAAAATGATTTTGAATTTTTCATGACACTGCTACATATAACTTGATTTAGAGAGAAGAGCAATTATGTACAACTTTTCTACAGGTTGCCATGTTTCGATTTTGTAATGTTTAGCACTTTTCACTGATCTTTTCTATCAGCCTTCTTTTCTCACTGTACTCAAAATTTTAGTTGAAGACATATGATTATAGAAACTCTCAGAATTTCTTTTATATAACATCAGCTTAGTTCATAAGCAGGGCTTTCCTTACATGGTGTGAAATTGGCTAGGCATATCTCAAATCTCATTATTTTTAAAGCTGTTGGTTCTTAGATAGGGTAGGAAAGTGAGACTGTGGGGTTTAATTAAATACTAAGTCATAAACTAGAATCTCTATTTGAAATATTATCTAAGTGTATGACAGGTGATTGAGAATTATTAGATTTGTGAGTTACTTAAAATAAATGCTTGAGAGTAAAATTAGTTGAGCTTATGCAAGATATCTCAGCTATCAGAAACAGTCTTGTCAGTTTTATTTCTTGTGATCCAAGTAGAATATTTTAAAGGCAAAACCACAATTAGATTTTTGTCATGTGTGTGCTCTGAGTAACAACTAGTCTCCCTTTTATTTGTCAGAGTATTTATGGCCATGGAGAATTTTATCTTTTTAATTACAGTATGTGTCTAGGTATATATTTGTCCTGTCCTTTTTTTTCCCTTAAATGTTGGCCTTTATATGTCATGTCTTGTCTGCTTGTCTACACAGTCCCTACTTTAGGGCAGAGATAATACATGATACTTTCTTTGTTTCTTTTATTAAAACATTTCAAGCATAGGGAAAAGTTGTTCTTTAGTTGCTAAGTCCTTTCCGACTCTTTGCAACCCGGCTGTAGTCCACCAGGCTCCTCTTGTCCGTGGGATTTCCCAGACAAGAATACTGGAATGAGTTGCCATTTTCTTCTCCAAAGGATCTTCCTAACCCAGGGATTGTACCCACATCTCCTGCATTAGCAGGTGGATTCTTTACAACTAGCCACCAAGGAAGCCCTGCAGGGAAAAGTACAGAGGCCAGTATAACAAACGATCACATAGTGAAAGTTGCTTAGTCATGTCTGACTCTTTGCAACCCCATGGACTATACAGTCCATGGAATTCTCCAGGCCAGAATACTGGAGTGGGTAGCCTTTCCCGTCTTCAGGGGATCTTCCCATCCCAGAGATCGAACCCAGGTCTCCCGCATTGCAGGCGGATTCTTTACCAGGTGAGCCACAGGGAAGCAACTGTGCAATATCTTAATGTTTTACCATTTTTGTTTCAGATGCTTAGCAAGATGTTAGATTCAGGCAGAACTCCTAGTGTATCCCTCCCCAATTGCATTCCTCACCCTTCTTCTCTTGAGGTAACAACTGTGCCAAATTTTCTTATCATTCCTATGAATATTTTTATGCTTTTTCTATGTATGTATATGTGTGTGTCTATATGTCATCTGGTATTACCTTATGTGCTTTTGAAATTTATTTCATAGTATTGTACTTCTTTTAGTTTGCATTTTTACTTAATTTTTAATTGAAGTACAGTTGATTCACAATATTGTGTTAGTTCCAAGTGTACAGTACAATGATTCAGTTATACACACAAAGACATATATTCTTTTTCAGATTCTTACCCCTTATTATTATTATAAAATATCAAGTAGAGTTTCCTGTGTTATACAGTAGGACCTTATATTTTATTTTATTTATAGTAGTGTCTATATGTTAATCTAGAATTCCTAATGTATCCCTCCTCCCCCCTTTCCCCTTTGATAAGCATAGTTTGTTTTCTGTATCAGTGGGCCTATTTCTGTTTTGTAAATATGTTCATTTGTATAATTTTTTTTTTAGGTTCTATTTGTATAATTTTTTTTTAGGTTCTACACATAAGCAATGTCATAATGTTTGTTTTTCTCTCCCTGGCTTACTTCACTTAGTATGATATCTCTAGGTCCATTCATGTTGCTGCAAATGGCATTATTTCATTCCTTTTTATGACTGAGTAGTATTCCATTATGTATATGTACCACATCTTCTTTATCTATTCATCTGTCAGTGAACATTTAAATTGTTTCCATGTCTTGGCTGTTGTAAACAGCACTGCAGTAAAGATTGGGGTGCAATGTGTATCTTTTCAAAGTACAGCTTTTTGCAGATATATGGAGTGGGATTTCAGGATCATACAGTGGCTCTATTTTTAGTTTTTAAAGGAACCTCCATATTGCTCTCCATAGAGGCTACACCAGTTTATAGTCCCATCAACAGTTTACTAGGGTTCCCTTTTCTCCATACCCTCTCCAGCATTTATTATTTGTAGACTTTGATGATGGCCATTCTGACCAGTGTGAGGTGATACTTCATTTTAGTTTTGATTTGCATTCCTCTAAGTAGCAGTGTTGTGGAGAAGGCAATGGCACCCCACTCCAGTACTCTTGCCTGGAAAACCCCATGGACGGAGGAGCCTGGTAGGCTGCAGTCCATGGAGTCGGGAAGAGTCAGACACGACTGAGCGACTTCACTTTCACTTTTCACTTTCATGCATTGGAAAAGGAAATGGCAACCCACTCCAGTGTTGTTGCCTGGAGGATCCCAGGGACAGGGGAGCCTGGTGGGCTGCCGTCTATGGGGTCACACAGAGTTGGACACGACTGACGTGACTTAGCAGCAGCAGTAGCAGCAGCAGTTTTGAGCATCTTTTAGTGTGCCTTTGGCCATCCGTATATCTTCTTTAGAGAAATGTCTATTTACATCTTCTGTCAGCTTTCTTATCTCACTGTACTTAATCAAAATTTTAGTTGAAGACCTATGATTATAGAAACTCTTAAAATTTCTTTTATATAACATTGGCTTAGTTCGTACACAGGGCTTTCCTTACATGGTGTGAAATTGGCTTTTCATCTTTTGCCCATTTTTTTATTGAATTGTTCATTTTTTTAAATATGAAGTTGTACAAGCTATTTGTATATTTTGGAGATTAATCCCTTGTTAGTCACATCATTTGCAAATATTTTCTTCCATTCTGTAGATTGTCTTTCTGTTTTGTTTATGGTTTCTTTACTGTACAAATGCTTTTGAGTTTAATTAGGTACCATTTGTTTATTTTTGTTTTTATTTCCATTACTCTAAGAGACAGATCCAAAAAGATCCATTTATGTCAAAAGTGTTCTGCTTATGTTTTCTTGTGGGAGTTTTTTTTTTTTTTTTAATGTAATGCTTTTCAGATATACCTGCTCTAGTATCTCCTGTTACTAAAACAAAGTAAAACAAAACATTGTCTACTTCCATCCTATATCTCATTCCATCTGTTGTGCTTGGTTGCTCAGTTGAGTCTGAATCTTTGCGATCCTGTGGACTGTAGCCTGCCATTCTCCTCTGTCCATGGGATTTTCCAGGCTACTACCTATTTATATCTCTTGCTAAGTAAGTGTTGTATGTGCTTATTTCCTGTCTTCATTCTCTCTTAAACTCACAATAATGAGCCTTTTTGCCACCATTCCATGTAAACACTTCTTATCCAGGTGACCAGTGACCTCCCAGTTACCACACCAAGTTGTTGTTCTCCATTTATCACTTAACCTCTCAGCAACATTGGACACATTTGGTTACCTTCTAAATTACTTCCTATAACACTTTCATTTACCTTCTAAATTACTACACCTCTTTGGTTTTCCTCCTCCCTCATGGCCAGTCCTTCTCATGCCTTTTGCTGCATTCTTGCCAGCTTTGTTTAGAAATAAATTGAATAAAAAAGTTTAGGATGAAAAGTGACCATCTCTCTCTGCCACCCTCAAAACCCATATCCCCTTTCACTAATAAAAAATATAAACAGATTTCATTTATGTGTGTATGTTTGTGTAAATCCTATGATGGGAACAGTGCCTCATTTTAAATTACAATTATTTGCTTATTAATGATTCTTATTTTCTGTGCACCTTCTGTTTATATTATTTGCTCATTTTTTCTATAGTGTTTTACTGATTAAGTGTGTAAGTTAAAATCATTAACTGTTTGTCGGGTATTGTGAATTTTTTTCCTACTTTATCAGATTCCATTTGACTTTGTGGCATTTTTGAAGTACAGAGTTCTAATTTTTTGCTATAATCAGCTTTAACAGTTTTTTTCCTTTATGGTTCCTGGCCTCTAGGTGCTGCTTACCTTCTCCACTAAATCATAAATAATTTCACTTTAGTTTTCTTTGGTCCTGCTTCAAAGCTTCCTTTTTTTACCTTTAAATCTTTGATCCTTCTGGAATTTATTCAGTGTATGAAATGAAGAGGTGTGCATCCTGTTTATTTTTCTAAGTGACTACTTGATTGTCCCCCAATCATTTAATCATCTCTATTTCTCTTGTTTGAGGACCACCTTCACTATAGAGTAATTCCCTGGTGTATTTGAATTACTCCCAAGTTATTAAAAATGTATTTATTTCTGTTTTATTTTTTAAACCACTTCAGTGTGACACTGATATGGAACTACCCTTGAAAAGAGATCATCATGGACTTTATAGCTGTCAAATCATTTAGCTGTGTATTTCTTTGGGCACAAAGTGAAACAGTTGAATACTCTCCGACCACTCTTCTTCTAAACTATCCTTCTTTTCACATTTCTCTTAGTTTCCCTCCTACCAATTGTCTCATTTCTTTGCTAGCTTGTCTTCCTCTGTTTCTTGCACAAAAGTGTTCATTGGATTTGCACTTTATTCTGGCATGAGTAAATACTTCCCCATCTCACCCCTTGAGCTGTTACTTAACTGGCTAAATATTCCTGTGTTTTCATTTCTACTTCGAACCTAAATCTAGAACTATATTTCCAATTTTCTATTAAATACTATATGATGTGCTCTGGGTTATTTCAATATGTGTATACAAACCATTGTTGTCCTTGTTTTCAATGTTTTTCTTTCTTTCTATACCCTACCTCACTTGCTATCATCACCATTTCTTCCTGTTACTTAGATTTTATCTTTGATATGTCTCCTTTTCCCTTTAAAATCTGTCAGTAATCTGTCACAGGTCCTAGTTCTTCCTTCCTATTCTCATAGTTTTTGTCTGTGCTTTCATTTCATGCTTTCATTTTGGAAGTAGTTTCTTATCAGTCTCCATATTTCTGGTCGCTCTGTCTCTGGTCCAGCCCCACATTACAAGAAGTGTTAATTTTCTACTACATGTATTTGATCAGACAAACCCCATGTTTAAAAAGTTGGTTTCATTTATATCCTGTATAAGTTGATCACATGCACTTACTTCCTCTTTCTTCTTAACTCCATTAAAATGAGAGTAAAGAAATGGAAAAATTCAAAAGGACAAAGAGAACAGGAGTGGAAACACTGACAGATGTGAGGTTGGAACTATTTTATTTTATGTTTCTTTTACTTTTAGCAAAGGAAGTTATAACTCCAGTATCTTCCCCTACATGTTTTGAGAGAAACCAACTCATTCTTCCCATAGAATTCCTAGTATTTCAAGACTTGGAGGTGCCTGGTCTGCAGAAGGCAGGAATGAGTCATGAGATTGAAAACATGGGCTGTTCCTTGAAAGTCTTTAAAATAAGTGGCTAATGTCCCCTGTACCCCATCTCTGCTCCTCTGGAGACCAGAGGGTTATTATCTGGAGAATTTGATGGGAGAGCCCTAGACTCAGAGATCCACCTGCAGCAAGTGGATTGCTTAAAACAATGGGATTACATGAAAATTTGCATACCTCATTTGGGGACCTCTATGTTCTACCCTAGATATAATTGGTAAGATGTTTTATGAGTTATTTTCACATTCCCAGATTCCTAACGGTGATCTAGATATAATAGGTTTTCTCTTGGCACATCCTCTAAGAAATCAAGTAACCTAATAAGCAAAATGAAAAATTTCTCAGCATCTCAAAACCCTAACTGGTTAAACATTTTCAGAAAATGTAAGTCAAAAGTCAGTTGATTTTGAGATGCTTAAAATATTTTATTTTGTTTAGGCTACTCAGTTTCTTTACTTGATTATAAATTTACTTGATTCTTTACAGGATTATAAGCAGAAAAATGTGATTGTGCAAATAAATGTAAATGCTGTGTTTTCATTTGATTTGTTTCTTGTTTAGAGTTTTGAAGACCCAAGAAATAGAGTATAGTTGACCCTTATACAACACAGCAGTTAGGAGCACCAGCCCCCAAGCAGTTGAAAATTCTCTTATTGCTATCTCTGTCTCAAAAAAAAACAAAAACAAAAGAATTGATAAATTGTACACCCATGGATGTGAAGTTGAAACAGTTTGGGTAGAATCAGGACTCAAACCCTAGTTCTTTTGATTCCATATTATGATCTGTAATCAAACACAAACATTTCCCCACACTTAGTTAATTTAAAGATGTATACAATAAAAATGTGCATACTATATTTATTGAAAAAAGTCCACATGTAAGTGGACCTGCATATTTCAAACCTGTGTTGTTCAAGGATCAACTGTACTTTTTTCTCTTCTGCTTTTTTGCTTTTGTCCCTAAATTAAGGGACAGGAAGAAGGCAGGGAACAATTTTCCCCTCTAGCTTCATTATTTTAGGTTTTCACAGAGTTTTGTAACAAGCATAATTATATGAACAAACTAAATTGGATAGTGTACACTTTTACCTTCCAATGCAATAAATAGATTTTATTAATAAACATTTATGTAAAGTATACACTTTTGCTTCCCAATATAGTTGAAATTAATAGAATGCATTAAATACATTCTTTATTGCCAATGCAAAGCATCCACACTACTAAAAACATATAGTTACTACCACCCCACCTGCTCTTTCCCATAAAAGCAACATTCCTACCTCCATTACCTATTTTATATCTTTAAGTTTTAAAAGTATTTAAAAGCATATCTCTATCCTTACTTTTGAGCAATCACTTGGAAAATTATGGACCCTCCATGTGGTCCCCACAGGCCTCAAGGCCCCCTGGTAACTTGGGATTCAACGCCGTGTCTGAATCTGCTTGTCAAATGTTTGCCTCAGCTCTTTGCTTCTAGCTTCTGTGTCTCACCCAGCTTCACACAGACTCCCCCAGGTCTTCTGACTGTCGTTTAATCCAACTTCCTGTTTACATGGTGGTTTTTCCATGGTTAATTGTTGGCTAATGATTTCACATGAAATTAGCTAGTACTCTTTTAATGATTCAGTACTGAATTTTGTAGGTATTTTGACTATTGCAGATTCAGTTTCTTAATTTTCATAAGCTGTAGTATGGATACTAGATACATGGATGTGCATTTTGTTTATCACAAACTATGTAGAATATTACAAAGGTAGCAAAATGTGAAAATTCGAGTGTTGATTTTCATAGTAAATATTGACTTCTTTTCCTCCTGCACAGGTCATTATCCAACTTCTAGAGGTGATGGATCATCTGCATAGAGGGGAATCAATTGCTGCAGTACTCCGTAACCGGTATATTTATGGAAGCAGTTTACCTTATAAGTTATATAATGTCTCTTCCATTTATTTATTTACCTAATATAAGTCGGTACTCAGTAAATATTTGTTGAATACCTGTTATAAAATTAAAATATTTGCTATATGAGTAAATAGAAGAATGCCTGAGTGACAAATGGAATGAAGAGAATGTTAATGACTATATTCTGATCTAATGAAAAAATAGAAAATATAACTAGAAAGCAAAATTGGTGGACATTGTGAACACCTGGAATTCAGTCAGTGGAGCTATCGATGTGAGTTTTTGGTTTTAAAGCATATCAATGAATAAATAGGGCTTCCCTGGTAGCTCAGCTGGTAAAGAGTTTGCCTGCAATGCAGGAGACCCCAGTTCTATTCCTGGGTTGGGAAGATCCACTGGGGAAGGGATAGGCTACCTACTCCAGTATTCCTGGCCTTCCCTGGTGACTCAGATGGTAAAGAATCCTCCTGCAATGTGGGAGACCTGGGTTCGATCCCTGAGTTGGGACGATCCCCTGAAGGAGGGCATGGCAACCCACTCCAGTATTATGGCCTGGAGAATAGAATTCAGTCAGTGGAGCTGTTGATGTGAATTTTTGGTTTTAAAGTATATAAGTGAATAAATACTGGTATCCATTGCTTACAAATAGATGTCTCAACAAAGTATTTTTTTAAATAGTATTGTCTGTGTTTGAGTGTACATTGCTGTTATCTGAAATTCCAGTTAAAACTTTTTCAGGGACTTATGAGAAATTCAGAGCTTCTTCTGTCAATTTAGGATTTTAAGTCATTTAAAGAAATATGGCCTTTGTTGGTGTGTGGAGAGCTGGAGCTTATCAAATAATTCAAAGTCTAACAGTGCTTGTATTGAAATACAAATGTAGGATTTTAACTATTTCAAAAATATAATATTTTTGTTACTCAGTTCTAAGGTACTTTAAAAATAGCTTCCCTGGTGGCTCAGAGGGTAAAGCGTCTGCCTGCAACGCGGGAGACCTAGTTTGATCCCTGGGTTGGGAAGATCCCCTGGAGAAGGAAATGGCAACCCACTCCAGTGTTCTTGTCTGGAGAATCCCATGGACGGAGAAGCCTGGTAGTCTACAGTCCATGGGGTTGCAAAGAGTCGGACACGACTAAGCGACTTGACTCACTCGCTCATTCATTAAAAGACTATGGAAGGAGGGGAAAGGTTGAAGTATGAAGGGGACATATATAAAGTCATTGTTATTTGAGAGATACCGTGCTAGGAATTTTGCATAGTATTCCCATCAAAGGAAAATCATATGAAGAGTATACGCTTGTTGGAATGTGGGCAAAGGGCTGTAAGGTAGACTTATTCAGAGATACTGCACACAAGGAAGTCATTGCAGGAATACTGTGTGGCTATATAGAAGAGAAGAGTAGATTGCAGGGGTAGATTTCTAGTGGGGAATTGAGACTGCAGAGTTCATGTGCTGCTGAAGTCAGGGGTCTGTATCACACATTTGGAAGAGGAACTGGTAGGAGGGCAGTATTTCCTAAGCTTAAGTTGATAACTGAGGTAGTTATAGCACAATGGAATTTGTTTCCATTATTATTATCAAGATATAATTACATATAGTAAAATACAGAAACATTTAAATATACCTCTGGATTTATTTTAATACATGCAAACATCCAGGTAACCACAACCGAGGTCAAGATATGAAACAGTTCCAGAGAACTCCCTCGTTGCCCTCTCCAGTTCGTGTCTCCTCCCGTCCTACTGACTTGTGTATCTTGGGTTCGTGTTGCTTTTCTTGAACTTCATGTAAATGTAGTCTAACACTGTGTATTCTTTTGTGTATGGCTTCTGTTGTTCAAAATAACGCTTTTGAAATCCATTATTATTGCAGGTATCAGTAATTCCTTGTTTTTATTGCTTGTAGTAGTCCCTTGTTTAAATATACCACAATTTATCCATTTCTTGTTGAGAGTCATTTAAGTTATACTCATTATTTGGCTATTATGAATTAAGCTGTTGTTGATCTTTTTAGCAAATTTTTTTGTGGACATACATATATACTCATTTCCTTTGGCTATATACCTAGAACTAGAATTGGTGGGTCATATGTGTATATATGTTTATTTAATTTATTTGACATTATTAGAAACTGCCAAACACTTTTAAAGAAGTTATACCAGTTTCTTCTCAGACCAATAAAAAGTGAGAATCTTTACAAACTCTTGGTGTTTACTTTTAGTTATTCTCTTGGGTGTATAGTTGTTTGCCACTATGGTTTTCACTTTGCATTTTCCTCATGTGAAATGATGTGAGTTTGTTTTTGTATGTTTGTTAGGTATTTATCTGTCTTTTAGAAGTATCCAAATCTTTTGCCCATTTAAAAATTGATTTTTTTCTCTTTGAGTTTTTAATTTTTTTTCTTTATATTTAGATAGATGTATTATGACTATTTTCTTCCATTCTGTAGCTTCCATCCCCTTTCTTATTGTGTCTTTTGGTGAGCAGTTTTATTTTTGTTTTATTTTTATGAAGTTCAATTGTCACTTTTTCTTTATGCTCAGTAATTTTTGCATATTTCTAAGAAATCTTTACTGTCCCAAATTTCAGGCTTTTTTCCTAATGTTTTAACCCCTGCATTGTAAGTGCATTCTTGACCAGAAACTTAAATAAATGAACTTATGACATGTTTGTATACACAAATTGTAGAACAGTTTCATATTCTAAATAAAAAAGAAACCAGACACATTTAGGAATGTATGAGAAGTATTAACCCTTTGTGACTAGGAAAGTTTTATTCCAGACTGTGAATTCTTTAATACCATGAAAGCTACTCATATGATGCAGTCTGTCAGTAGATTTCCTAAGAAATAAAAGATACAGTAAATGCTGAAGGTGTTTGAAAAAATTCATTGCCCATTTTAAGATTTAGAGTTAGTGAGTGATAGAAAGTTGCACTCTTAACAAGAATAGTAATTATCTGTCTGAAACCAACAAACAAGCATCGCACTTAATGATAAATATAAGAGTTGTTCCTTAAGCAGCAACAAAACAAAGATGCCCTCTATCACCATTTTAACGTGTATCTGTAAACTATGGTCAGTGTCGATAAAGAGGCATAGTTCACAGGAAGGAGGAAACAAAAATGATCAAGTTTTAGAAGATAGGGTCATGTACCTACAAAAGCTAAGACTTAAAAACAACTTCTTTGTTCACAGAATTTTATTTTTTTTATTTTTTTCTTTTTTTTAAAATTTTATTTTATTTTTAAACTTTACAATATTGTATTGGTTTTGCCGAACATCGAAATGAATCCTCCACAGGTATACACGTGTTCCCCATCCTGAACCCTCCTCCCTCCTCCCTCCCCGTACCATCCCTCTGGGTCGTCCCAGTGCACCAGCCCCAAGCATCCAGTATCGTGCATTGAACCTGGACTGGCGACTCGTTCTATATATGATATTATACGTATTTCAATGCCATTCTCCCAAATCATCCCACCCTCTCCCTCTCCCACAGAGTCCAAAAGACTGTTCTATACATCAGTGTCTCTTTTGCTGTCTCGTATACAGGGTTATTGTTACCATCTTTCTAAATTCCATATATATGCGCTAGTATACTGTATTGGTGTTTTTCTTTCTAGCTTACTTGACTCTGTATAATAGGCTAAGTTCTAAAATGTAGTTAGACATAAGGTAAAAATTACAAAACAATACCTTTTATCTGTATCAGACATAGCCATTTAGAATATATACTGGGGACTTGACTGGTAGCGCAGTGGATAGGAATCTGCCTGACAGTGCAGGGGACACAGATTCAGTCCCTTATCTGGGAAGATCCCACATGCCATGGAGCAGTTGAGCCTGTGCACCACAACTCCTGAGCCTGCACTCTAAAGCCCACGAAGGTGCAAGTACTGAGTTTATGTGCTGCAGCTTCTGAAGCCTGTGTGCCCTAGAGTACATGCTCCGCAATATGAGCTGCCACCGCAATGAGAAGCAGGCACACTGCAAGGAAGAGTGGCCTCCACTCACTACGACTAGAGAAAGCCTGGGCAAAGCAATGAAGACTCAGCACAGCCAAACATAGATAGATAAATAAATAGAATATATAAGGGAAAATATTCCATTTACAAAAGCCATAAAATTTAATTGTTCAGTGTTAGTCATTTAGTCATGTCTGACTCTTTGTGACCCCATGGACTATAGCCCACCAGGCTCCTCTGTCTATGGAATTCTCCAGGTAAGACTACTGGAATCAGTTGCCATTTCCTTCTCCAGGGAGTATTCCCGACCCATGGATCAAACCCAGCTTTCCCACATTGCAGGCAGACTCTTTACCAACTGAGACACTAGGAAAGCCCTTTAGTAATAAACCCAATAAAAACTTCTAAGACCTATATGAAGAAACTTTAAAAATTCAACTGAGAGATAAGAAGGAAGTTTTGTTTTTTTTTTTAATGGAGAGACATTGTATGGTCCTTGACTAAAAGACTAAATTTTGGGAAGAGACAAGCTCTTCCCACATTGTTTTATAGATTTAATACAAACTTAATAGGAAATATAAAATGTTGTCAAAGTGACTTTTCATTAAGATAATAAATGTATGGAAGAAATGTATTCCCATTGTTTAATATAATGTCTGGCATGTGTAGCAGTAATTACTGGTCAAAAAATTCTAATGATTTGTTCTGCTTATAATTCAGCAAACATTTATTGTGTAATCGCTAAGTGCTAAACATTTTCATTAGTTATTTTTGGCTGTGCTGGGTCTTCGTTGCTGCACGCGGACTTTCTCTAGTTAAAATGAGAAGTGGCTACTCTCTAGTCATGATGCTTGGGCTTCCCATTGCAGTAATTTCTCTTGTTGTAGAGCAAAGGCTCTAGGGCATGTAGGCTCAGTAGTTGCAACACACAGGCTTAGTTGCTCCACAGCATGTGGGATCTTCCTGGACCAGGGATTGAACCCATGTACTCTGCACTGCAAGGCAGACTCTCAACCACTGGGCTACCAGGGGAGCCTCGATGATGACTACATTAAAAATGATGAATCTTTGTTCTTATTGAACTTATATTTTGATGGAGATTGGGGTGGGGTCAGACAAAAACCAAATATATATTTATGTATGAGAAAGTTAATGCAGAAAATGAAACAAAGTAGATAAAGAATTAAGGGTGGAGGTTTGCAGTACCGAATAGCATTAATCTTTTATTAGTCTTAGACGTTTTTAGTCTTGCAGTCTACCATTCATCATCTGTTTTACCATGTTAAAAGTTTTATTCCAGTGATTCATCTGGTATAGAGAGAGGTCAGCCATGTATGACTTACTGTGCTGCAAACATCATCTCAGTGTGAGCATCTTCCTCACACTGACAGTACACGTTACGCACTGTCAGGGAGGGCCCACTTTGGTAAGAGTTACCCAGCTGGTGGTGTGTGGTGGTGTGTCCTTTTGGGGTTCCTAGCTGTAGGAAGGATTTCTGCAATGATGTAGAAAGCTCTGACAGTGTTCCAATTTTCTAAAAAGTATTCTTTGGTAAATAAAACAGAGCGTATAATAGTGTCTGGTATTTGCGACACAGGAGAAAGAGTGCCAGACACTGTATAATTGGATTTTCATCCCTTTAACAAATATTATGCACCATTTACTGTGCAAGGTGTTAGGGATATGACAGTGAATGATAATACATGGTTCCCTGTCAGTTAGGTGACTACTGTAGTAGGGAAAATAAGAAATGAGGAGAGTCTGAACAGAGGTGGTGGCAGAGGAAATGATGAAGAGTGGGGAGGAAGTTGTGAAATATTTGGGGTAACTTTAACAATGCTTGATATTTAACTAGATTCTTCACACTCCAATCCATATGATCTTTTAAAATGGCTTATCTGATAATGTGGTCCAGACTCCCCTTTCCTGTCTCCAGCTATTGAAATCTACCTGTTCTCCAAGACCCTCATCAAATTGTCTGCCCTGTCTGTCAGCCCTCCCTGATCAATCCAAGCAGATAATCAAAAGAAAGAAAGAAAGTGTAGTCCATAGTTGTGTCCAACTCTTTGTGATCCTATGGATTGTAGCCCGCCAGTCTCCTCTGTCCACGGGATTTTCAGATGATCAGGAGAGTCTCTTTTGTCTGTGAACCATTTTCTCATATTCATTCTCATGATGAATTTTCTCATATTTGGTTCTGCATTGAAGTAATTTGAGCATGTCTTTGCTTACAGCATCATTAAGAGAGCTCTTTCAGAGCGTGACTGCCTGCATCTAATGCATATTTACATCACATTGTATATAATGCAGGGTTTTGTACATAATAGGCATTCATCAAATATTTACAAACATTATAACATGTATCAACAATTATTTGTTGCTTGTGATTTTATTTGCTTAAATTGTTTAGGGTAGTTTTGTTTTCCACAGTCAACTCTTACTAAGAGTTAAGTAATTGGATATTAAACAGTAATCATTAAATTGTAAAATAGACTAATGAAATTTATTACAGATTTCTAAGAATAAGCTCAGACTTTTTAAACTGGCTTAATGTATAATCATTTCTTTTTTTATGTTGAAAATTTACTACAACAAAATATGGCTCATAATTAAGAAAAGTTAATTTTATGTTTTCTTCTCAAAGCTAGCATATAAAAGTATGTGCGTTCTATAGAACCTTAATTGTTTTTAAAACTATGGAAACAGCTATAATCATTTCTTACTATATGATGTCAAGGGAATACAGGGCTTTAAATCTGGTCATTTGATAGTTTAAAATATTGAGCCTTTACCTTTTATCAAGCACTGGTTTCATCTGTAACATTTAAGGATTGGAAAATCCTGACCTTCCTTTAAGTTTTAAAAGTCTGGAATTATATCTTTAAACCTAATCACATAGTAGGTGATAAATAACACGTCTTGGATTAACCTTGAAAATGGTCAGTCATTGAAGATATCCTTTTATTACTCTTTTCACAATTCAACTTTTTAAACTTCTATGAAGATAGGATTTTCTGTGCTTTCTAAAGATTAAAAATTTATGAGAATCTAGTTTTACCTTTGCTAAATTGAGTCAATGATTATAATAAGGTTAAATCTTTGGCTGGAAGATGCCTATAAGCATTATAATATGAGGATAATGCACAGATTTCTGAGACCAGTTACATTTTATACTATGGACTTTTATTTTGGCTCAGAAATTCTGTAGATCTTGGGTTACCTATTATTATTGTTGTAATATATTGCAGTATATGTGTGTTTATCAGCATATTTGTTCCTTTCACCGAAGAGTTACATATCTTTATACAAAGGGCATGGAATTGTTAGTAATGTTTGCCTGTTTGATCTTTCTAGAGAATTTTCTAGGCCATAGGAAGTGTCTCTCTTTCTGGGGAGAGGAATTACTACCCTGATTCCTCTATGTCTTGAATATTCCTGTTCATGATTCTTTGCGTAGTCTACACATTCTTTCTGGGACATCTCATCTACAGCCATTATTTCAATTCCAAACAGTGTGTGAAGACCTTAACATTTCTATTTAACATTTAAATCTTTTTCATGAGTCCCCCAACTAAAAAGTTCTTTATTCCTCTCTCTACTAGTTGTTCATTTGTTTTGACTTTACAAATAATTCATATTTATTATGGAACACTTAAAATAACAAATTATATACGTGTATGCAGAGAAAATAATCACCAGAAGTAACTCTCTTAAACCCCCTTAATGTATTTTCACTGTGGTTTTTTGGTGTATTTTAAAATGTAACTGAAGTTGTAATTATTGAACATGATATGGTATATGTGCTTAAGAGCAGAAACTTTGAAATCTTCCAAATACAAGTTCATATCAAACTCTACTACTTACTAGCTGTGTGAACTTTGGAAAGTTTCTTAACCTCTTTGAATGTGTCTGAATGTGTTTCCTCATCTATAAAATAAAAGAGTGTCATTGTTTTGGATTGTTCTAAGAATAAAATAAAATTTAGTAAGATAGTCACATTTCCGGTACATGGTAAATTCTCAATAAATGGAAAAACTTACTGTTTTATTATACTTTATATCATGTCTGTATCCTACTGTTTTCCTTAGTTGTATCATGAGCATTTTCACATGTCAATAAAAACTTGTAGTAGCTATAATAGCTGCAAAGTGTAAACTCTTTCATGGTACAAATGATTTCTTAACATTAAATATTTAGGTTGGATTTACTTTGTGGATATTACTTGTTTTAGTGTCTACCATATCATATTTTCTCTCCTAACTTAAATATTTGTTATCTTTTTTCTGTTACTTAATGAATTTATTTTAAACTGTATCAGACTCTCTCTCTACTTTCTCTGATACACATTTTAGTTGTTATTCTGGTTTAGTTTCCTGGTAGTTGGCCAGTATAATTTATTGCTTTCCTCATCTGATCATGTTATCTTATTTGGCTTCCTCTTCCTGCTTTATTGATTCTTGTTCTCCTGAATGTTTTCTTGTTCTCCTAAAAGTGCCAAAAGCTTTCAGCATTGTTTTCTGACTCCTGTATGAAAACATTTCCAGAGTTCTGCTCTTTCTCTGAGCGTTTATGATGACATATCTCCTTTTCCTTGTTTTTCAATACATTTTCACTACCCCCATGCTAATTGTTTTTCTATTTGTTTATTCTCAGAGGAAGAAAGATTCCTTGAATGGCCTTTGTAATGGCTGTTCCCTTTGTCTGGAACGTTCTTCCTCATGGTCTTTGTGTGGCTGTTTCTTCTTCTTTTCAGATCTCCACGGAAATATCCACTTAAAGATTTTCTTTGACCACCCACGCTGAAGAGGCCACTTGTTTAGTGTCACACTCACCTAGTTCCATTCTCTGCATGACTCATCACTATCACTATTAGATATTTTCCTTCTTTGTTTATTACCTGTTCCCTTTTGCTAAAATAGTAGCTGTAGGAGGGCAGGGATATTGTCTGTCTTGTTGATTAATTTTATCACCTACCACTGTGTCTTGTACATTTTAGTTGTACGGTAGGTATTAATATTTGCCTAATGAATGAATTAACCATCGCCCCACTATGTGCTCTTGAACCCCTTCCTCAGAGTTTTACCCATGATAGAAATAAATGAAATAAATAGATACGGGAGGAAAGACAGTTCTTCCTTGAAGGACAATTCCAAATTATATATATGTTATGAGTATGTGTGTTTGTATATATTGAGTTGGTCAGAAAGTTCGTTTGGTGTCCATAAGATGTTACAGAAAAACCCAAACAGACTTTTTGGCCAACTCAATATATATTTCCCCCTCCAGCAGATAGAATTTCATCTGTCTCCCTTCTTGAGTGTAGACTTAATGATTTACTTTCCAAAGAGAGTGGAAAGGAAAACATAGTACCTTTATGGTGAAGAAATCTGGCAAATACTCCCTGTGGTAGACTTAATAGTGGCCCTCCAAAGATGTCTACATGTTAATCCACAGAACCTGGGACTGATTGTATGTGGCAAAAATGGACTTTGCATATATGGTTTAGCTAAGGATCTTGAGATGGGGAAGTTATCCTGGATTATCTAGGAGAGCCCACTGTGATCACAAGGGTCCTCATAAAAGGGATGCAAGTGGATTCAGAGTCAGAAAAAGGAGATGTGATCAAGGAAGGAGAGTTTGGAGCCATGTCTTTTGAAGATGGAGGAAGGTATCATGAGCCATAGAATGCAGGTGCCCTCTAGAAGCTAGAAAAGACAGACAAATTCTCCTCCCTAGCCTCACCAATACCTTGATTTTAGACTTCTGACCTCCGAAACTATAAGAGAGTCAATTTGTGTTGTTTAAAGTTGATGCTGTGAAAGTGCTGCACTCAATATGCCAGCAAATTTGGAAAACTCAGCAGTGGCCACAGGACTGGAAAAGTTCAGTTTTCATTCCAATCCCAAAGAAAGGCAATGCCAAAGAATTCTCAAACTACCGCACAATTGCACTCATCTCACACGCTAGTAAAGTAATGCTCAACATTCTCCAAGCCAGGCTTCAGCAATACGTGAACCATGAACTTCCTGATGTTCAAGCTGGTTTTAGAAAAGGAAGAGGAACCAGAGATCAAATTGCCAACATCCGCTGGATCATGAAAAAATGTAGAGAGTTCCAGAAAAACATCTATTTCTGCTTTATTAACTATGCCAAAGCCTTTGACTGTGTGGATCACAATAAATGGTGGAAAATTCTGAAAGAGATGGGAATACCAGACCACCTGACCTGCCTCTTGAGAAACCTATATGCAGGTCAGGAAGCAACAGTTAGAACTGGACATGGAACAACAGACTGGTTCCAAATAGGAAAAGGAGTTCGTTAAGGCTGTATATTGTCACCCTGCTTATTTAACTTATATGCAGAGTACATCATGAGAAACACTAGGCTGGAAGAAGCACAAGCTGGAATCAAGATTCCCAGAAGAAATATCAGTAACCTCAGATATGCAGATAATACCACCCTGATGGCAGAAAGTGAAGAGGAACTAAAAAGACTCTTGATGGAAGTGAAAGAGGAGAGTGAAAACGTTGGCTTAAAGCTCAACATACAGAAAACTAAGATCATGGCATCTTGTCCCATCACTTCATGGCAAATGTATGGGGAAACAGTAGAAACAGTGGCTGACTTTATTTTTTTGGGCTCCAAAATCACTGCAGATGGTTAGTGCAGCCATAAAATTAAAAGATGCTTACTCCTTGGAAGGAAAGTTATGACCAACCTAGATAGCATATTCAAAAGCAGAGATATTACTTTGCCAACAAAGGTCCGTCTAGTCAAGGCTATGGTTTTTCCAGTGGTCATATATGGATGTGAGAGTTGGACTGTGAAGAAAGCTGAGCACTGAAGAATTGATGCTTTTGAACTGTGGTGTTGGAGAAGACTCTTGAGGGTCCCTTGGACTGCAAGGATCCAACCGGTCCATTCTAAAGGAGATCAGTCCTGGGTGTTCGTTGGAAGGACTGATGCTAAAGCTGAAACTCCAGTACTTTGGCCACCTCATGTGAAGAGTTGACTCATTGGAAAAGACTCTGATGCTGGGAGGGATTGGGGGCAGGAGGAGAAGGGGACAACAGAGAATGACATGCCTAGATGGCATCACCGACTCGATGGATGTGAGTTTGAGTGAACTCCGGGAGTTGGTGATGGGCAGGGAGGCCTGGCATGCTGCAATTCATGGGGTCGCAAAGAATCGGACACGACTGAGTGACTGAACTGAACTGAAAGCTGTTAAGATTGTAGTCATTTGTCACAGCAGTAATAAGAAATGAATGTATCCAGAGTCTGGCACAAAGGCTTCCCAGTATATTCTAACAGTTGTAATTTCTGACTTGGCATGGACACAAGAGAGGTATCAGGGGCAGCTGTAATGATCCTTCTGTAATGTGAATATGTGTGTTCATATCATCTCCTTGTTTAGATTTCTTTACTGGTTCACAGTGTGGCAAGGCCTGTCATGCAGCTCCCCTGCCTCCCCAGCCTCATCTCCTGCCTACAGCACATATTGCAGCCTCCCTCAACATTGGGAGGTAACACGTTCCCTCGTGTTTTCATCCTTCTTTCTGGTATGCCTTCTCCCTGGTTGTTGGCCTAACCAACTCCTGTTTATCCTTCAAGACCCAGCAAAGGTCTTAACTCCTCTGTAATACCTTCACTAACATGAACTCCATTCCTCTTCCAAAAAGAATGAGGTCTTCTTCTATTATGACTCCCATAGTAGTAACAACTCATTCCAATGGTGGTGGTAGGGTGGGATCTTTAATTGCAGCATGTGAGATCTAGTTCCCTGATTGAGAGTCGAACCTGGGCCCCCTGCATTGGGAGTGTGGAGTCTTAGCCCCTGGACCACCAGGGAAGTCCCCAGGTCAAGGCATTTCTGCTGTATTTTGAAAGTGCATATGTATTAACTAATAGGTTAAGTGCTATAAATGAATTGGAAACCTGGAAGTTGACAAAAGTAAGCTTTTCTTTAAAAAGTATTCACTTCTCTCCATTTCCCGTCTTTCAGTTTTCCCCCCTTTTCATCTTCCCAACAAATGCAGTTGTGTGGAGAATGTTGAAAGATTATATAAAATTTCCAAAGCCTCCTGAATCACAATTGGGTCATGGGTTATGCGGGACCCATGAAACAGTTCAGAGCCTTACATGATGTGGATGCTTTTTAAAAATATACAGTCAGACAACAAAGTTTTCCTTTATCTTCTGGTCATCGTTGTGTGACATGTTGACTTCCTATCTCCTAATGCTTTTCTATCATTGCTTTAATTTTTAAAATAATTTTATTTCTTTCTTTATTTTGGCTGTGCTGGGTCTTCATCGCTGCACTGGCTTTTCTCTAGCTGTGGTGAGTGGGGACTACTCTCTAGTTGCAGTCAGTGTACAGGCTTCTCATTGCAGTGGCTTCTCTAGTTGCAGAGAAGTTGCAGGAGCTCTAGCATGCATCAGAGAAAGCAATGGCACCCCACTCCAGTACTCTTGCCTGGAAAATCCCATGGACGGAGGAGCCTGGTGGGCTGCAGTCCATGGGGTCATTAAGAGTCTGACATGACTGAGCGACTTCATTTTCACTTTTCACTTTCATGCATTGGAGGAGGAAATGGCAACCCACTCCAGTGTTCTTGCCTGGAGAATCCCAGGGACGGTGGAGCCTGATGGGCTGCCGTCTATGGGGCCGCACAGAGTCGGACACGACTGAAGCGGCTTAGAAGCAGTAGCAGCAGCAGCAGCAGCAGCAGCATGCATGGGCCCAGTAGTTGTGGCTCCCAGGCTCTAGAGCACAGGCTCGATGCTTGTGGAGCATGGGCTTAGTTGCTCCTTGGCATGTGGGATCTTCCAGATAAAGGGTCAAACCATGTCTCCTGCATTGGCAGACGGAGTCTTTACCACTGAGCCACCAGGGAAGATCCCCCCCCACCCATCCATTGCTTTATTTTAAATTAAAATGAACAGAAAAAGAGTCATACCTTTTCTTTTTCCTGGAAGGAAGCTCTACTCTTGGACTGTGGATTATAGTTTCTGTGCCTGCTTTTGGGTTTTAGCTATAGCAGTTTCAAGCTTTGTGACCCTCAGGCAGCCCTATTTTGGGTCTCCTCTTAGAGTCCAAGGCCTTAATCTGCCATTGAGGGAAAAGGAAATGTGTCCTTCTCCCTTCCTAGATATATTATGAAGTAAATTCTCCTGAATGTGGAGACATTTTCCTTTATCAGCACAGCATGGCATAGATGACACAGATACGAGCTCCCGAAAGCTAGAAAAAAACATTCTCTGATTTTAGCAATCTGTTTTCCGGGAAACAAAATAACAGAGACAGCAGAGTTAATTTGAATTAAACTTGTTGTTTTTGACAGGAGCTGTGCCTAGATATAGACAGTGTCATTTATTTTTCCTGGCACATTATTGAAAATAGTATTATGTAACTTCGTCTGAACTTGTCTGAGATCAGCCATTGTCCAGAGTTGGCAGGTCCCTCGGGTTTGGCTTAGCTCCCAATTTTGTCTTCTCGAGTTTGGGTGGCTGTCTGAGTCAGTGGGAGGCTACTTAGAACATACTTTTCTCTCTAGGTTCCCTGAGGCAGGGCTAAAACCAATAAGGCCTCTAGGGAGAGAAGAGCTGTTTGATCTCTGGACCCTAGAGTCTGCCTCTTTCTGTTATATTTATCCTTTGACCATGTGACATGTAGGGCAAAGTACATAAATATTAGCTCTTAATCCCATACTCCTATCCTTTCCCTTTAAGGACAGTTCATTTACCTGAGAGACCCTTCTGCTGAAAAGGCAGAATGCAATCTTGAGTTTGAAAAACCCTGTCTTCTAGTCCTGCCTCTACCAACAGTGGCAATTTATTTAGCATGCTACCCATTTCTTTCTTTGTCTTTCTCTCTCTCTCTCTCTCTCTTTTTTTTTTTCCCAAACAGAAATACTTTCTTTCTCCTGTCTTGAAAATAATGAGATGATATGCTTGAATTACTTTCTTCTCCCTGGAAGGCTGACCCTACAGCAATTCAAGTTGATTTTTGAAAGGAGTTGAGAACAGAGTTAAGACTACTTGTTTTTCTAAGAATAGTTGTGGCTCCACAAAAAAGAGACTGCATTTCTTTAAAGACAGAAAAAGATTGTAGAGATGTTGTTCAACCCTCTTAAATGTAAAAAGGCAAGGAATATGATATGCAAAGATGAGAGACCTTTTCCAAGTTCACACAGCAAGGGAAAGATCCAGGATATCAATAGCCAGGTTTTCTGATGTAAAGTATCATTTTTACCTCAGATACCTACATTTTGCATATTTAAAGCAAAAAAAAAAAGTAGTTTCTATAATAAAATGTTTTCTGTAAGATTTTCAGTATTGTTTGGTACATTAATTTTATATTTATAGTTAATTTGGTATGTAGTCTATATGTATAAAATACTTTTGGCTAAATAGTTCAAGTAGTTTCTTTTCTGTGGGATGGATAACTATTAATAAGGGAATTAATACATCAATTATAATAAGGGAATAAGCCTTCATCTAATAATCAGTGGCAAGCAGGGAGGTAGATAAAAATATTACTAGATGGAATCTTAACCCTGTCTGTGTCCTGAACATCACTAAGTGCTATTCTAGCATATTAGTTGGACATAAGCATATACTTAATGACATATCCACATCCAGGCACAACTCTTGCTGTTAAAAACATTGTTAGTTCAAATTCAGCTCATTCTCCCCCCTCAGTGATTTTGTTTTCTCTAAAACAGATTGCTAAAATCATCAATTTCTTTACAGTTGTCCATAGCCCCACGTGGGCTTTCCTGGTGGCTCAGTGGTAAAGAATCTGCAGGAGACATGGGTTCGACCCCTGGGTCAGGAAGATCCCCTGGGGAAGAAAATGGCAACCCCCCTCCAGTATTCTTGCCTGGGAAATCCCATGGACAGAGGAGCCTGGTGGAGTCACAAAAAGTCAGACACGACTTAGTCACTAAACAACTATATAGCCCTAAATATTAGTTTCCTCTTGCTGTATTGAATAACCACAATCTCAGTGCTTAAAACAACACAGATTTATTATCTTGCAGTTCTGGAGGTCATGGGACTAAAGTCAAGGTATAGGCAGGACTGCGTTCCTTTTGGAGCCTTTAAGGGAAATTCTGTTTCCTTGCCTTTCTAATCTTCCAGAGGCTGCCTACACTACTTTACTCTCTTCCTCCATCTTCAAGGCCAGCAACAGTGGGTTGAGTTTGTCTCATATCTCATCACTTGGACCTCTTCTGCTTCTTTCCTCTGTTATAAGAATGCTTATGATTACATTGAGCCTACTTGAATAATCCAGTGTAACACCTCCCTCCGCGTTTCCTAGCCCTTAATTTAATCACATCTGCAGTCCATTTTACCATGTCAAGTAACATATTCACAAACTGGGGATTAGGCTGTGTTCTAAGGATTAGGCCATTGTCTTGTTCACCACACTCAGTATCCATGTCTACTGTCAATACCATGCTGTGTTTTGAGAGTGTTAAGATAATGGATCTTTTTCAGTTTTAATAATTATTTTCTAAAACATTTATCACTAATTCTTATTCTAGTACCCTTCATGTACTTTCCTTTCCTTATTAAGATGATTTTTACACATAATAGGTGAAATACATGTATATATATATATGTATATGAAAATTACAGAAATTTTGAAAAATGCAGAAAAGAAAATAAATCTTACATTATCCCACCTTATCTAAGGTAAACCAGTTATTGTGTTGGCATATATCCTTTCAACTGTTTTTCTGTGCATATATTTTACATGATCTTCATATATGTACAGTTTTCAGTTATACAAAGTGATACCATTAACACTTTTCATATCATTAACCATCTACTTAATAATCACCTAATGAAAAAAAATAGCATTTTAAAATAAAATTGATCTATGTATAGTATAAAATTGAGAAAACGCAGAAAAGAATAAATAGAAAATAATTTCATTATTTAAATTCAACTACTCTTTTAACATTTAGATATATTTCACTCATTTTTTTCCCTTTCTTTCTTAAAATAAAAGAAATTAGACTCCTACCTTACACATATTTTTATGTCATGTATTTCTCTGATAATGCAGTGTTAATGTTTCCCCATATGGGCTTCCCTGTGCCCTGTGGTAAAGAATCTGCCTGCAATGTAGGAGACCCAGGTTTGATCCTGGGTTTGGAAAGATCCCCTGGAGAAGGAAATGGCAACCCACTCCAGTGTTCTTGCCAGGAGAATTTCGTGGACAGAGGAGCCTGGCGGGCTACAGTTCATGGGATCACAAAGAGTCAGACACGACTGAACAACTAACACTTTCACTTTCATATTACTATTAAATATTTTAAATGGTTCATTTCGAAATACATCACAATGAAAAATTAATATATCTCATTATTTTTAGAACTTAGTACTTTCATGAAAAGAAAATTTATATCATTAAGTTGTTTCACTACTTGGTTAATATTTTGGTCTATATTTATATAAAATGTGTATATCATTGTTTTTATAAAATATAATAGATATTATTTTGTATTTGCATTTTTCATGTAAAATATCAGTATATCTTTCTATGTCCATATTCCTCTTCAGGATTTCTCAATGCTTATAAAATGCTATCTGGAACATAATAAACACTCAAATATTCCCTCTTAAAATTGTTCACATCAGCCTCCTTATAAGTATTCAGTTCAGTTCAGTCGCTCAGTTGTGTCCAACTCTTTGCGACCCCATGAATCACCTCCCTGTCTATTACCAACTCCCGGAATCTACTCAAACTCAAATCGTGAATCAAGTTCACGATTCATGTATTGCTGAAGCCTGGCTTGGAGAATTTTGAGCATTACTTTATTAGCCTGTGAGATGAGTGCAATTGTGCGGTAGTTTGACCATTTTTTGGCATTGCCTTTCTTTGGTATTGGAATGAAATCTGACCTTTTCCAATCCTGTGGCCACTGCTGAGTTTTTCAAATTTGCTGGCATATTGAGTGTAGCACTTTCACAGCATCATCTCACAGGATTCGAAATAGCTCAACTGGAATTCTATCACCTCCACTAGCTTTGTTCGTAGTGATGCTTCCTAAGGCCTACTTGACTTCACATTCCAGAATGTCTGGTGCTAGGTCAGTGATCACACCATCATGATTATCTGGGTCGTGAAGATCTTTTTTGTACAGTTCTTCTTTGTATTCTTGCCATCTCTTCTTAATATCTTCTGCTTCTGTTAGGTCCATACCATTTCTGTCCTTTATCGAGCCCATCTTTGCATGAAATGTTCCTTTGGTATCTCTAATTTTCTTGAAGAGATCTCTAGTCTTTCCCATTGTATTGTTTTCCTCTATTTCTTTTCATTGATTGCTGAGGAAGGCTTTCTTATCTCTCCTTGCTATTCTTTGAAACTCTGCATTCAGATGCTTAAATCTTTCCTTTTCTCCTTTGGTTTTTGCTTCTCTTCTTTTCACAGCTATTTGTAAGGCCTCCTCAGACAGCCATTTTGCTTTTTTGCATTTCTTTTCCATGGGGATGGTCTTGATCCCTGTCTGCTGTACAATGTCATGAACCTCCATCCATAGTTCATCAGGCACTCTGTCTATCAGATCTAGTCCCTTAAATCTATTTCTCACTTCCACTGTATAATCATTAGGGATTTGATTTAGGTTGTACCTGAGTGGTCTAGTGGTTTTCCCTACTTTCTTCAATTTAAGTCTGAATTTGGCAACAAGGAGTTTATAATCTGAGCCACAGTCAGCTCCCAGTCTTGTTTTTGCTGACTGTATAGAGCTTCTCTATCTTTGGCTGCAAAGAATATAATCAATCTGATTTTGGTGTTGACCACCTGGTGATGTCCATGTATAGAGTCTTCTCTTGTGTTGTTGGAAGAGAGTGTTTGTTATGACCAGTGCATTCTCTTGGCAGAACTCTATTATTAGCCTTTGCCCTGCTTCATTCCATATTCCAAGGCCAAATTTGCCTGTTACTCCAGGTGTTTCTTGACTTCTTACTTTTGCATTCCAGTCCCCTATAATGAAAAGGACATCTTTTGGGATGTTAGTTCTAAAAGGTATTGTAGGTCTTTATAGAACCGTTCAACTTCAGCTTCTTCAGCATTACTGGTTGGAGCATAGGCTTGGGTTACTGTGATATTGAATGGCTTGCCTTGGAAATGAACAGAGATCATTCTGTCGTTTTTGAGATTGCATCCAAGTACTGCATTTTGGACTCTCTTGTTGACCATGATGGCTACTCCATTTCTTCTAAGGGATTCATGCACACAGTAGTGTATATAACGGTCATCTGAGTTAAATTCATCCACTCCAGTCCATTTCAGTTCACTGATTCCTAGAATGTCGACATTCACTCTTGCCATGTCCCGTTTGACCACTTCCAATTTGCCTTGATTCATGGACCTAACATTCCAGGTTCCTATGGAATATTGCTCTTTACAGCATCGGACCTTGCCTCTATCACCAGTCACATCCACAACTGGGTATTGTTTTTGCTTTGGCTCCATCCCTTCATTCTTTCTGGAGTTATTTCTCCACTGATCTCCAGTAGCATATTGGGCACCTACCAACCCAGGGAGTTCCCCTTTCAGTACCCTATCATTTTGCCTTTTCATACTGTTCATGGGGTTCTCAAGGCAAGAATACTGAAGTGGTTTGCCATTCCCTCTTCCAGTGGACCACATTCTGTCAGACCTCTCCACCATGATCCGTTTGATCTTGGGTGGCCCCACACGGCATGGCTTAGTTTCATTGAGTTAGACAAGGCTGTGGTCCGTGTGATCAGATTGGCTAGTTTTCTGTGATTATGTGATTATTTTCTGTGATTATTGGCTAGTTTTCTGTGATTATGGATGCAGTGTGTCTGCCCTCTGATGCCCTCTCACAACACCTACCAACTTACTTGGGTTTCTCTTACCTTGGACGTGGGGTATCTCTTCACGGCTGCTCCAGCAAAGTACAACTGCTGCACCTTACCTTGTATGAGGGGTATCTCCTCACAGCCGCCCCTCCTGAGCTTGGACATGGGGTAGCTCATCTCGGCTGCCGCCCCTGTCCTTGGACGTGGGGTAGCTCGTCACAGCCTCAGCCCCTGACCTCAGATGTGGGGTAGCTCATCTCGGCCGCTCCTGTGCCGACGCAGCGTTGCACTCTCAGTCACCGCCCTGACCTTGTGTGAGGGGTAACTTCTCTGGGCCACGCTTCTGTGCCATCCTTCGCAGCCGGTGCGCTTCTGTGCGGTCTGTCAGTTTTCTTCGTATGCAACACTTCCTCAGTCTTTCCTTGACTTTCATGTCTTTGGCACTTTTGAAGACTGAAGACCAGTTATTTTGTAGAATGTCCTTCAGTTTGAGTTAGTCCTAATGGTTTGTCATGCTTATATTCAGATCTTCCTTCATCAGCAGAAATTGCACAGAAATGATACTGTATTCTCATTGTATCCTGTTAGGTAAAACGTGATTTTTTTTGTCCCGTACTGGTGATGTTAACTTGATTAAGCTGCTGTCTGTTAGGCTTAAATTGTAAAGAGTTAAACTTTACATGGTAAAATTGCTTTTTCTCTTCTTTCTAATTAATAGTATTTCTGGGCAGATAGTAGGAATACTTTAAGGGTCTAAAAATATCTTGTTCCACATTAACCTTTTTTTTTTTCCAACTTGAAGTATAGTACAATTTTAATTTGCAGTATTGTGTTAGTTTCAGGTGTGCAGTAATGTTATTTAGTTATAAATATATTTTTTCAAATTATTTGCCATTATAGGTTATTTTAAGATATTGAAGGTAGTTTCCGGTACTGTGAAGTAAATCCTTGTTGCTTATCTATCTTAGGTGGTTTGTATCTGTTAATCCCATATTCCTAATTTATCCCTCCTCCCCTTTATTTCCTCTTTGGTAATCATAAATTTGCTTTCTGTGTCTGTTAATCTAATTCTGTATTATTTTTAAATTCCACATATAAGTGGTATAATCTGTGTCTTTCTCTGTTTGACTCCCTTTGCTTAGTGTGATCATCTCTAGGTCCATCCATGTTGCTGCAAATGTCAATATTGTATTCTTTTTTATGGCAAAGTAAGATTCCATTGTATGTATATGCCACATCTTCTTTAAGCTAATCATCTGTTAATGGGCATTTGGATTGTTCCTATGTCTTGGCTATTGTAGATAGAGATGCTATGGACAGTGGGTTGCGTGTATCTTTTCAAATTACAGTTTTCATCTTTTCTGGTTATATGCCCTGGAGTGGGATTGCTGGATCATTTTTGTTCAGTCGCTAAGTCATGTCCGACTCTTTGCAGCCTTGTGGACTACAGCATGCCAGGCTTCCCTGTCCTTCACTGTCTCCCAGAGTTTGCTCGAACTCATGTCCATCGAGTCAGTGATGCCATCCAACCATCTCATCCTCTGTCATCCCCTTCTCCTCCTGCATTGAATCTTTCCAAGCATCAGGGTCTTTTCTAATGAGTCGGCTCTTTGCATCAGATGGTTTAAGTATTGGAACTTCAGCTTCAGCATCAGTCCTTCCAGTGACTATTCATATCGTTGCTCTATTTTTAGTTTTTTAAGGAAGCGATTTAGCAGCAGTAGCATATTGTTCTCCAAAGTCGCTGTACCAATTTATATTCCCACCAACAGTGTAGGAGTGTTCCCTTCTCTCCACATCGTCTCCAGCATTTATTATTTGTAGATTTTTATTTTTTTTAGGCTAGCCATTCTGACCAGTGTGAAATGATGCTTTTTTGTGATTTTCATTTGCATTTCTTATAATTAGGACTCATCACATTTTGTAATAATGTATTTATTTGTGTTGGTATGGAGTCACAGGTTCCAGTGTTGTCCAAAGAGTTATAATAGGTTATATATTTTGATGCCAAATGTTCCCAGATTTGGTCAGTAGGAGCCCATCCATGTTGGTTTCTAAGTGTTTTGACATGTCTCCATCATTCTTCCTTACATTTTGAAATCATCTAGAATTGTTTCTAGAACCAAAATATTATACTTTATCTGCCAGTCATCCTGGTTCCTTTTAGTGGAGAATCGTTTCTAGAAGCAAAATCTGTGTACTGTGTGTGTTCATTGCTATCAGAGTATTGCTGTTCCTGGGCCCTGTCAGTGAGCAGAGCTAGAAAATATGTGTGTGTGTAGAACACACATGTAAAACTTTACATCTTTATTTCATTATGTTGAAAACCATGAGTTCCTTTCAATGCCTCAAATTCTGATACAACACTATAGAGTTCATTCTAGCTTCCTCCCTTTCCATGTTTTCACCCCTGAATCTCTAATAGTAGGAAACGTGTCTCCTTGGGGAATTCAGTCCAGCTGTTAAGACTTGGTTCTTTCACTGCTGTGGACCTCAGTTTGGTCCTTTGTTGGGGAACTGAGATCCCACAAGCTGTGTGGCAAGGCCAAAAAGAAATGTGCCTTCTGTTATTTGGCCAGTGCCATATGCAGCCCGTGTCCTATTGATGCACCCTGCCCTCTCCCTCCCCTGAAGTTGCCCTCCTGCTATACAGTCTGATTGAGGCTGCTCTTCCCCTGCATGAATACTGTCCTCACTTTGTTTGGAATTCAACTTGCCATGTCAGGCCACCCTGCAGTAACACCTTCTTTATCCTCTGAAGCCCCATAAAGGGCCTTCTTCATACCCTGCCCCCCTGCCCTCACCAGAGGACACCTACTTTGCTTGGCCCTACTTAGAGCTTTCTGACCAGACTGTTTAGGAGGTGGAAGGACGTGACCTTTATTTTGACTGTTCAGTTGTCACTTTTTTTTCTCACAAACTACATTGTTAATTATTACTCCCTTTCTATTGGATGTTTAGTTATCTCACACACCTTTTGTTGTTGTTTTTGTTGTTTTGCACAAATTTTAAATGCTTTTAAAAAATGATTTATTTTTGGTTGTGTTGAGTCTTCGTTGCTGCATGGGCTGTTCTCTAGTTGTGGTGAGCAGGGGCTACTCTGTAGTTGCAGTGTGTGGGCTTCTCATTGTAGTGGCTTCTCTCTTTGTGGAGAATGGGCTCTAGGGTGCTCGGGCTTCAGTAGTTGTGGCACACGGGTTTAGTTGCTCCACAGCATGTGGGATCTTCCTGGGTCGGGGATTGAACCCATGTCTCCTGCAATGGGCAGGTGGATTCTTTACCGCTGAGCCACCAGGGAAGCCCCTGTTGTTTTTATTATAGTGTTTTTATGCAATCAACATCCACATTTTCTTCATTATATTTTATGGTATTTTTGCTTGTCAACTTGAGTTTTTTTCTTTTTTTCTGAGTTTTTTTCTTGAGATTAATATTCATTAGCTTACTAGTTAGTGATTATTTCTGATTGGGTTATTATTTGACGATACTGTAGAAATACTATGTCAGAAAATGATGCAGTTGGAAATAAGATGATTTTTCAGATAACATAGAATCATGACTTCTTCATCATAATAACCATTTTGAATGGGGGTAATTTTATTTATTTATTCTTTTTTTAATATAAATTTATTTATTTTAATTGGAGGTTAATTACAATATTGTATTGGTTTTGCCATACATCAACATGACTCCACCACAGGTATACACATGTTCCCCATCCTGAACCCCCCCTCCCTCCTCCCTCCCCATACCATCCCTCTGGGTCATCCCAGTGCACCAACCCCAAGCATCCTGTATCATGCATCAAACCTGGACTGGCAATTCATTTTATATATGACATTATACGTGTTTCAATGCCATTCTCCGAAATCATCCCACCCTCTCCGTCTCCCACAGAGTCCAAAAGACTGTTCTATACATCTGTGTCTCTTTTGCTGTCTTGCATGCAGGTTTATCATTACCATCTTTCTAAATTCCATATATATGCGTTAGTATACTGTATTGGTGTTTTTCTTTCTGGCTTACTTCACTCTGTATAATGGGCTCCAGTTTCATCTACCTCATTAGAACTGATTCAAATGTATTCTTTTTAATGGCTGAGTAATACTCCATTGTGTATATGTACCACAGCTTTCTTATCCATTCATCTGCTGATGGACATCTAGGTTGCTTCATGTCCTGGCTGTTATAAACAGTGCTGTGATGAACATTGGGGTACACGTGTCTCTTTCAATTCTGGTTTCCTCAGTGTGTATGCCCAGCAGTGGGGTTGCTGGATCATAAGGCAGTTCTATTTCCAGTTTTTTAAGGAATCTCCAGAGTGGGAGTAATTTTAAAACATATTACATAGTAACCTCTTCTTGGTTATTGAAGGTTAAAGACATGAGTTCAAAAATTCAGATTTCCTTAGCATGGCATAGAAAGCCCTTCATATTGGGCTCCCAAGCTGTCTTTCTAGCCCTGTTTTCTGCCACTTCTCATTCTTATAACCTATACTATTGCTGTACCGTCTACTTTTCCTTTGCCAAACGTGCCACATTCTTTCATACTGCTATGATGATGTTGAGTACCTAATAGGTAATAAAGCATGTGCTCAGAGCACCAGGTAGGCACAGGTACCAAATGATGGGGGGCAAAAAGAGTATCTGATATTTCATGAGCATCAGATTTATTCTCATCAAGAGTCTATTCTCATCTTTATCTTTGATTTCCTTTCCTCTGATTTACAGTATGGGGTTATTTATATTTTGAAATACATATAAGGATGAATGTAAAGAGGCAATACGGTACACAAGAGGAAAGGCCATAGTCTTTTGTGATTAAGGCCTCCCTCCGTTTATTCAGATCCTCTGTGCCTTTGTTTTTGATGGATCTATGAACTCTACTCCCTGCCTCCAGCTGAACTGCATGATATTCGATCGCACTGTGTTTGATTGTGCATCAATCAGATCACTTAGCACGTGGCATAATAATTACTTTCTTAATAGTCTGTCTGGACTAGACTGTGGAGTCCATGATGAAAATGACATGCTCCTCTCTAGCCTTCCATTGCCTGCATTTAAACCAGTGACTTATGCAAAGTAGAGGCTCATTAAATGTTGTTGAAGTGAACAATTTATTGCCTTGTTTATAGATGCAGATGGTGGCCCTTGTAGGAGAGAGTAAATGATCTCTCTTAAACTGTAGGACACTTGATTCAGTAGCATCTACAGGGATTGAATTTGACATGTCTGAGTACTCTAGTTTTTTTTTTTTTTTAATACATCAAACTGTTCCAGGAAGAGGTGGTACTCAGAAAGAAGCAATCTACAAAAGCTGTAAGATTCATAAGTAACAAGATGATTTGCTAGTGGGTTTTCTTCCCAGCTTGTCCAGTGTTCTCACAATCAGGATGTATGTTTAGATTTTTTTAGATTTATTTTTGTATATACATGTTCATTCAGTTACATTAATTCTTTAAAAATCAAAGAACCTTTTCAGTTCGATTTAGTCCAGAGATGCCAGAACCTTCTAATCTGTTCCCTAAAGGCAGTTTAAGGGGGGAAAACATTTTAAAATTCCATTAAATTTAAATTTTAAAAATATTTAAAATTCCACATGACCACTGGTTATTTTGCTGTGGCCAACAGCTATCATAGAATGGCTTAACGTGGTCCCATCCTGGAATGACTGTCCTGTCCCAGACTACAAAAAGATTCCAAAGACCATCTCTTTTTAATAGTTTGGTTTATTTTTGGCGATGCTGGGTCTTCACAGCTGTGTGGGCTTTTTTCTCTACTTGCAGCCAGCATGGAGCCACCTGAGCAGAGTCTTCACTGGTGGTAGGTCCCAGATGCTTGTTAGCACATGAAAGCTGGTTTGTTATGGGTATTGTCACAGGTCTGAAGTGAAATAAAAAGACAACCATTTCATGATTTTTTTTTTTCTCCCAGAAAGCTGAATTTATTGTTTGTAAAGAACCATCCTTTATTCTGAGATTATCTTTTTTCTTTTGAGTTGTTAAAATATCTGTTTGCCTTTTCTTTAATGAAATGATGGTGATGAGAGCTTGTGTACCCTTATTATCTGAAAACCTTAAGGCAAGGTGTGTTTCAGAATTTAGGTTCTTTTTTCAGACAGGTAATAGAGTACATGTCTCCTGTATTACATAACAGCCCTGGTAAGAGCTGAGTTGACACCCATAATCAGAGTAATATTTCTGCAGTGAAATGCAAGAATATTTATACTAAGTGAGATAGAAAAACCTGTGGATAGCCTCCGGTTTGTTCATGTCAGGTTTTACTGCCAGATGAGTTCAGGTCAGTTCAGATTTTGCTGCCAAATGAGTTGAGTTAAAGGCAAGAACAAAAAAAGAACCATTTGATTTCCAATTGTTTGGATTTTGAAACTGTGGATAAGTGGCCATGGATTAATAGTTGCCTTTGAAAGTATCCCTGCTTTGCAAAATAAAGTTGGCTACCGTTTGTAGGACCCCAAGATGGTTTTGACATTTTGCTGGTCCACAAAACTCAAAAAGCATGGGAAAACATTCCCCTGAACACTACTGAGTAAGTGAACATAGCTTTACTTTTATATTCATCTCTAGTCAACGATAATGTAATTTCTGCAGGTTGCAAGATTCCTCAAATATACTTTTTTTTTTATAAAGTCTATTGACTTTGTTACAGTATTGCTTCTGTTTTATGTTTTGGTCTTTTGGCCGGCCGTAAGGCATGTGGGATCTTAGTTCTTTGACCAGGGCTCAAACCCGCACCCCCTGCGTTGGAAGGTGAAGTCTTAACTACTGGACTACCAGGGAAGTCCCCCTCAAATATACTTTTGATCAAAGTAAATTGAAATTAAGTTTATTCTATAGCATTTTTAGGAGATTAGAAGAAGAGAGAAAGTTGCAGTAGAAAACACCCTGTAATTACCAGTGATAGGCTGAGATTCTCTGATAGGGATTGGTTTTAGCCTTAAAGAGCCTCTTGGATGCATTTGTTTGGTCAAAAAGCTAAGTGGACTTTAGACCCTGTAAGGAGATCTCTTGAGGAAGGGCAATGACACATTATTATGTGAGCTTAGGTTAACTGATTAATTTTTAGTATTTGTGGTTTATGTTCCTGTCCATCAAATGTGCTCACAGTTTTCCATCTTACAAGTTTAAAATGAGTTAGCAGCTATGAAAGCACTTTGACAGTAAAGACCACTCTAAACAGGTAAAATCATCATTTTAGAAACAATTCCATAGTTACAGTATATTGTCTTTCATACCACACATTCATTGTGTATCATTGTCCATTCTGGTTTCTGGATGGAGAGGTGATTTTACCTTTTTATTCTACATAGTCTTTTAAGGTTCTCTTCTTCCGCATCCTGGCCAGTTAGATTACATAGGTAAAAGTCTAATACTGTGAAGGCGTTTTTACCTAATTATAATCTCATAAGTGGATATGAGTTGGTATACATCAGCTTGTCTTTTATATAGCATGAAGTAATACAGCTACATAATTCTCATTATAGCAAATTTGTTCAGAATGCAGACTTCGTAAAGCAATTATTGTAGCTAGCTGTGCTGTAATTTGACTCTTACTTACTTACAAACAGTATTTCTCAGTTAACCAGTGTGCTAGTTATTGATTAATTGACCCTCAGGTTCAAATTCACCCTTTTTGCCTGCTCTGTGGACATAGAACTGAGGCTTTTAACTGTTTGCTTTCTTTCCTGCTTGACACTGAAGTTTTGTTAGTATAGGGTTCTGGAAAGACATAGCAGGAGGAGAGGGTTTTGCTTCCTGGTTCCTGTGGGCTTGCTCAGTACTGTTCAGGCAACTTGGGTATCTTTAGTGCTCAATTTCTTCGCTCAATTGGCAGTACTTTTTCCCAGTGTCCCCTTAGACAGTGTTGTGTCAGAGTGCTTCTGGTCAGACAGTTTCTAGAGGGTGCATCTTGGGTATGTTCCAAGTAATAGGCTCATGTTTGAAATTTCTGAAAATGTCCAAAGCTGCCTCATTTTTCCAGAAATTCCAAAGATGAGCACCATAGCAACTTCTCTGCCCTTCTGCAAGCTGTGTCCTGTCCTCATAAGGTCTGGATCTTGGCTCTGGGTTGGGTACTTCCTTGGACACTTAGCCTTGAGGGAGAGATCTCTTACTTGCGTGCTTTATCTCAGCCTTAGGGGTAATAGTTGTTCCTGACATACAACATTCCTGTATTTTTTAGAATTGGCTTTACTTAGCACTAGTCAATTGCTCATCACTCCAGTTCCCTGTTATTTAAATCCCCTGTCACAGCTAATAATTCTTTTTGTGAAACTCTCAGTTCAAATTATTGTTTGGTTTCTTTCCTGATTAGGCCTAGGTAGATGCAACCAGTTCAAGGTCCCTCTGAACCACCATGTATCAATTGCAAGGTGATTCTTAAGAGATGATCTATTGTGTCTGTAGTTGAAAAAATCAAGACCACACATTCCACATATCCTTTTGGGAAATGTCTTAGTCACTCTTCTCCCTTTCTCTTCCTATTTGCTTTTGTAAACTCTATTTCTAAGCCAAGCGTTGCTTTTAATAAGCTATCACTTGACCTCCCTGGGTTTCAGTTTCCTTCTTGGTGAGGCAGAGATAATAAAAGATGATTAATTAATGAAATCAAGGACATGAAAGTGCTTTGTAATTAGTAGGGTATCATACAAAAATAAGGTAGTATTATTCACATTTATTAAGTGGTTTTAGTTGCATTTTCTTTTAAGATTTAAGGAGCCTTCAGAGGTGCTTGCAACCTAATAAAATAGATATACAAATACATATAATTATTAGATGAGGTAGAATATGGTGGGTGCTAAAATAGGGGAACAAATAAAATTATGGGAGCCCTGACAGTTGTAATTTAATTGTGGCCAGAGGATTTGTGGTTTAGTTCCAAGGAGCAGGGAGAGCCACTTGATCTTGGATGATCTAAGCTGCCAATTGTTAAATTGCTGTGACACAAAGGAGCCATGTACTAGGCACTTTACATATATTATCCTATTTAATCTTTATATTTATTCTTATATTCTTAAGTTATTTTATTATGTCTTAGACCAATTTTCAAAATATTTGACCTAAAGATAGATTTTTGTTTGTTGGTTTTGTTTTTCATCAACCCTCCACCCACAGTTATATGTGAATAGACTTTCGGCAGTGAAAGTCTTCAAACTGGAAAATTCTACTTTTTATGCAGCTTTTAAGGTATATTCTGTTTTTGTATATAGCCATGGATACCTTCTTTTGAAAAGTTGGTTAAATGCTTTCACTTTAGAATAAGAATAAAGATTTTCTATGATAATCTTTATATTAAAAAAAGGAAATGATTTGTTTAAAAATTCTTCTCTGTTTTTGGACAGTAGATAGTGTGTCAGTGGGGCTTCCACAGTGGCTCAGTGGTAAAGAATCTATCTGCAATGCAGAAGATGCAGGAAATGTGGGTTCGATCCCTGGGTCAGGAAGATCCCCCGAGGAGGGCGTGGCAACCCACTCCAGTACTCTTGCCTGAGAAATCCCATGGACAGAGGAATACAGTCCATAAAGTCACAAAGAGTAGGGCATGACTGAGCACTATGGAACTTGGGTGACGCAGTTGACTACAGGAAGAAAGGTAGCATGCTATTTAAATGAGAGGTGGGTGCTCTTTGAATACAAAGGATTCTTTCAAATCACAGAATGAGTGCATCTCCCAGTGGAAGATGTGGCGAAGTGCAAGTGACTGTGAGTCCTGGAAGCATGTGTCCTCACAACTTGGATTCTAGGAGATGCTCGCCTAACGTCCTTCACCTTTCTCTTAGGAACTCAAGAGGTCTAAGTCTTCAGATTTCTTAAGAACTCCTTTGTTGAGTTGTGTTTGTTGAGAACTCTTTGTGTTGAGTTGGACATTTGTTCTTCATCAGTTTGCAGACAAGAGAGTAACTTCCTGTTTGCTTCGCAAACAAAAAATGTGAGTAGAGCACATGCAGTTTTAAACAATAGCTCCTGTCAGAGCAGTATTTTCTGAAGTATGGTGTGTGTGCTACTGGCCGTATAAAGACTCCAGGCAGTACATAGGCTTACACTTTCAATTTCAATAGTTTTGTTGTTCATTTTAATGTTTATTAGGGTAAAAAAAAGCCTGGTGTGTTACACTTGTGATTTCATGGATATTATTGCTGAAGTCAAGATCAGAGCAGGTAACAACATCTCTTCCACACAACCTGCATCTTTAGTGCTATGCTCAGGCATGCCTGACAATGCGTGGCTGCAATTACTTCAAGGAGAGAGCAAAACTTTATATCCAGGAAATGGTGATTTTTAAATCTACAGAGTATTTGTCAGAAATGTAATTGTGAATTGGAATTAAGCCTGTGCTCTAGATTTGGTTGCTTTTTCCCCCCCGCTATTTTGTTGTTGAACTAGCACTGATCAGGGGATAAAATGGAATTTCTAAAATGTAAAGGTGCTAGACTGAAGGAAATGCTCGTACTAGAGCATGATTTTGATGAAATCAGTCATGTATTTTCAGATATGAAGACCTAATTTAGGAATTGCCTGAACCATCTGCTACTGATGAAAAGGGACTAACTGCTAAGAAAACAACTAGCGTATAAATATGATGAAAAGTATCTAACATTTGTATTTTCATAAGCTTGATAAGAATGTGCCTCTTTGCTTACATGTCATTTGTTTGGACACACACATCCTGGTGTGAAATCTTCTAATACCACGTGTTATTTTGAAACACAAGAAGAGTATGCTATACAAAATCTACCCCAAAGTTTCCTCAAAACATTAAACATATGACCCAGAAATCCCACTCCTAGGTATATACCCAGGAGAAAGGAAAACAGGTAGGCAAACAAATGCATGTACATGCATGTTCACAGCTAGTCACAAGAGCCAAAGACGAAAACAGCTCAAATGTCCATTGACGGATGAATGGCTAAATGAATTGTGGTATATACGTACAATGTAATATTTCACCAGAAACAGAAATGAAGTACTGATACTCTGTACATTGTGGATGAGCCTCCAAAACATTATGCTCAGTGAAAGAAGCTTGGCACAAAGGATCACATAATTTATGACTCCATTTATGTGAAATATCAAAATAGATAAATCCATTGAGACAGAATGCGTATTGGTAGTTGCCAGTGGCTGCAGGCATGGGAGGATAAGGAGCAGCTGCTTAATGCATATGGGTTTTTATTTGGGGGTGATGAAAATATTTGAGGACAAGATAGAAGTCATAGTTGCCCCCCATTCAGAATGTGCTATTTGACATTGAGTTGTTCAATATAAAATTGTTAATTATGGTATGTGAATTTCACTTCAATAGGAAAAAACCTCACTCTACTCCATAGCATGTGTGAGGCACTACGTGGGGAATAGGATGGTGTTGATTTGTGTACAAGCAAGCATTTCTTGTTTTAGGAGTTGTGTCTATTTTTACAGTTGCCTTTTCATTGTGGTACATTATAGCAGTTTTCCATTTGCAGTAATAAGTATAGCATTTTCCCGTTAAGATAAACGTAAATTTTTAAAGAGTTGATTTAAAGAAGAAAAAACTAATAAAGGTAGGAATGAGATGACAAAGTCCATACAGATGACTGAGGAATAGGGAACTTCAAGAATCATTGCTATTCTATGTTCAAGCCAATTAATATTTACTGAATACATATTAGGTACTGGATGCTGTTCATCAAAGATGAGTAAGATGTGTTTTTGGATGCTGTCAGCCTAATAAGGGAGATACGCCAGAAAGGTAAATCATTTTAGGAAGAGGCTAAATATGCCAAGTGCAAAAAAAAAAAAAAAAAAAAATGAGAACAGGCAGAGGTCAAGACTAGGTACCTTTGGATTACCAGTCTATCTAAGAAAATACGAGAACATATAGAAAGAAAAAAGAACAGAGAAATTTGCTTTTGACATTAGCAACAAGGAGCAGAAATAATAAATGCAACGGATAATGTATTCAAGTTCCATAGATTGTCGCCCTTTCTGGCTTGATCATTCTCTCTCTCTGTTCTGGGCTCCCCTCTCCTTCACAAGCTCACATTCAAAGATAGTGTATGGTTTAAGTGGTGGTCTTTGGAGCTCTACTGCCTGAAGTTGAATTTCAGGTCAGGTGCTCACTCATTGTCTACCTCATGTCACTTGATTTTCCTATTCCTTACTTTTCTGTAAAATGGGGATATTAACAGTACCTACATTATAACATCATAGTAAAGATAAGTGAAATTGTTTAGTGAGTAAGGCATTTATAACACTGTTTAGTACATGGTAATTGAGCCACAGTTAGCCACTGTCATCATCTCCAATCAGTAAGTCCTGTCTATTTATCTCCTAACATTTTTTTTGAATGTCCCCCACTACTAGTTTAGTTTAAGACTTTATGCTGTCATAATTGCAGTTGAGTCTTAACGGATTTGCCTCTCTCCTCACCAATCCCTCTGTGTCTCTTGACTGCCTGACCTATCCCTGCTTATTCTTAAAAACTCAGTTCAGGTGTCACCTCCAGGAAACTTGCCTGATTCCCTGCTCAGTTAGGGCTTTCCATGCGTGTCCATGTTACCTCCACTGTAGTGTATCTCATGCTGTATTGTGACTGTACTTGATGTTCCCTGCGCTCTGGCCACCTTTAGGGTTGTAGGAAGCTGGACTTACTCTGGTTTGAACTTCCAGTCTAAACACGACAGAAGTAGATGCTTATTAATTGTTTGGGAGGATGAATGTAGAAAGTTAGCTTTCAGTCTTTATTTCAGAGGCTGAGGTGAGTGCTGCAAGAGTTTAAAAAAGAGGGCATCTGGTGAGTGTTGGAGAATCAAAATTAGGTAGAACTCGATTTGGAACTTAAGAGCAGAGGAAGAGCCACAGTCCAGGCAAGGGCAGTGTTCACTTGAGTTCAGTCAAGTTTCTTGAATGGATGGTGACAGGAAAAAATAGCATCTTTAAAATAGAAGAGACCACCTGCCAAGAGTGTGTGTATTGGAGGAGAGGAGATATATGTTAAAAAGTATGGGTACTTCCCTGGTGGTTCAGTAGTTAAGACTGGACTTCCACTGCAGGGGCCACGGGTTTGATCCCTGGCCAGGGAACTTAGGTCCCACATGCTTGCAGTGCAGCCAAAAAAAAGTATGTGTATTTCCCAACCTACCAATGACGTGAATTCTAAAGGTTTATTTACAGATCATTTGTCTGCACAGGATACATCATATACATGATGGTGAGGTTTCTGGCCCTGCCACAGACACTGTGTTTAACTTGCTTGAGTACTAGTTCATGGGCAGTACTAGTTCGGGCTCCAGGGTCTGTCAGCAGGGGGTCTGGAAGGGTGTGGTAGATTCTGGACTTGAAGACATCGTGGTGCTGGAAGTTGAGCTGTGTTGTTCTCCTGTGACCCCTTTTGCAGCTTTCTCTATCTCAGTTTCTCTTTCTCTATCTCTAGTCAAGTTTCTCTATCCAGCAAGGCCCCTTGCCAACTTCCCTCAAATAGCACCCTGTCCAAGGTTGCCTTGATTCCAGAAGGCTCCCTCTCACTTACCAGCCTTCCCCATTCCCTGAGGTCAGCAGCTCTATGCTATTTGAAGAAATTTGGCTGAACACATTCACACCAAGGTGTGAAAAACTGATAGCTACCTCATCCCAGCAGTTGTACTTGGTACAATTTCAACAAACTTCTATTTAGCTAAAATGAACTTGTAATTGCTGGAATTTCTGGCAGTGGTACAGAGCAAACAATGAGGAGAGGTGAGGTAGGCAGAAGAGTTGGAAGAAAGTTTATTGGAGGGAGAGTTGGCCCTGTAGGAGAAGATATCTGGGGACAAGGAAAACCTCTGCTAATTTCCCTTTGCCTTGGACCTCCGTTCCCTGAATTGTTTCTGTGTAACATGTCTGTGTGACTTCTCTTGAATCCACAGAAATTATAAGTTGTAATTTTTTAAAAAAAATTTGTAACTCCCATGGCAGTTCTGGGTAAAGGGTTCTGTGTTTCCCACTTGTGTGAAACTCTGGGATGGTTTATAATGGGCAATAGGGTTGAATAAATAAGGTGGGGCTGAAACAGGAGGGAAGGGAGCAGGGCACAGCATTTAAAAGAATGATATGGCCATAGGACATGACAGAGACTGGTTAGAACCAGCTGGGTCCAAGATGGTGGAAGATTCAATTTCCAGTAGACCTTGAGCCTCAATATATCAGCATGCTAAATGATACACCCACCAGTGCCATGACACTTCTGAGGCCAACCATAAAAGGTCAAAAAGTGGGTCATGGCCCAATTCCTGGAAATCCCTGCCCTTTCCCCCAAATAATTGAAATACTCCTCCCACTCATTAACCTGTGAAATTAGCCAGCCCATAAAAACTAGCCATGCCATATTTTGAGGCTCTCTCTCACCTTCTGAGATGGCCTACACTCTGCCTGTGGAGTGTGTTTCTCTCTGAATAAATCCAGTTCTTACCTATCACTTCATCTCCAAATTCTTTTGCAACAGAGCAAGAACCTTAAATTTACCGATAAAAGGGCTGGGGTTGAAGAGACCTTGAAAGTGGAGTCTACATCGACACAAGGAGTCATGGAAGGTTGAGATGATAAAAGCAATAGAGAAGGCAAAATTAAGTATAAATTTCAGATTAGAAAAGATGGCAGGTCAGATTTATTCTTGGCTGTTGTGTGATTAGTTAATACACAGTTCTGTTTTTTTGCTACCAATTTTTCATTGTTCTGGGACTTATTCCTTTAATTGTTAGTGTCTGTTTCCCTGGCTGCTGACTGTTCTCTGTGGCTTCTGAGCCAGTCTTTCCTTTAGGATTCAGGATCCTAGAAGTTTTTATGACTCTTGTATTTCCAACTAGTCCATAGGGAGTTATACATTGTATTTCTGTGTCCTAGTGGCAAAATTCAACTCCAGTGTTAGCAAAACACTAACTCCCTTTTTTAAGACCACATTACTTTTGTTTAAAAAGAAACCTCCAGCCTTTCTAACAATGGCCCAGAACACACGGAAGATAGTGGTTAATGATCCTCTGTCAGGGAGCCCTCACAGCTGCAGAAGCCATCACCCCCTCTCCCTAACCCTATGCATGTGTTAAACTATTGTGAATCAGCTCTTTCCTATGGGGAACTGCTTTGTCTTTTATTCTTTATGTTGTTCATTATGTTAATATCTTTGCCATTTCTACCCTGCCCATTGCATAAGGGGCCAGGCAATGGGGTGAGAGAGGGATTTGAGACATTTTCTTAAGCCGAAATTATCATTTTCATATTGAAACAGAAGCTTCATGGGTCTTTAATCAAATATGTATATTTTTCTCTATTTCTAAAGTTGGAGGGGCTTGTTAGCATTGGGCCCTCTTGTGCTTCACTTGTGTATTTTACTCATGACTTCTCAGCATAACTTTTGTGTTACTAGGTATTGGTGATGTGCCATGGCTTGCTTGGTTGAATACACTGTTTTGTTTTTTACTGTTGTTCAATCTAGTGGAGCAGTTATTGTCAACATAGGATTTTGTGATTTACTATTTCATCATCACTGGTTACAATAATTTACTAGGATGTAACTATCCAAAGACTATACTTTTATCCTTTTCAGTTAGCAGTCTGTACAAATGACTGGTTTTAGAGACACTCTTTCATTTTTTAGTGTTCACTGGTCTAAACTGTCACCAGTGTTCACTGGTGAATAACCAGTGAAATGCGTTTCCTCAGTTTGTAGCTTTACCCATACTATCCTGACTTAGATGATAATTGGTGTTTCCCTTCTTGTAGTAGCTATTTCCTTTGCTCAGTTCAGTTATTCAGTCACTCATTCCTCCAAGCATCTGTTGACTGAAGAAAAACACAACCTAAAAATTGTGATTTATGTTTTATTGGGGGATCTTACTGAGGACTGTAGCCCAGGGGACAGCCTCTCAGAGAGCTCTGAGGAACTGTTCCATTGAGGTAAGGGAGGAGTCACGATATACAGGAATTTTTGCTGAAAAAAATGAGCTTATAACCGAAGGTCAAAAGATTACTACTACTAAAAACAACCAGACATCTCAAGTTAATGATTTTAGTGCTTTTCTGTGCAAAAGACGATGTAGGAGTCTGGGCTCATTGACTTATTCCTTAGATAAGTATCCTGTTTTTCTTCATCCTGAATTCCCCTCAGGGTGTACTGTCAGGGCAGCGCAGCAGCTGATGGCCTGATGGAGGGCAGCATTCTGTGCTCACTGAAATGGAAAGCAACATTTTTTGTCCTCACTTCCATCACAGAGAGTACCTACCATTCTAGGCACCCTGGTAGGCACATACAGTGCTGTCACACAGATACCAAAAGACCTCATTTAGGTATGTGTGTGACCTATAGTCCACCAGGCTCCTCTGTCTGTGGGTTTCTCCAGGCAAGAATACTGGAGTGGGTTGTCATGCCCTCCTCCAGGGATCTTCCCAACCCAGGGATCGAACCTGCATCTCTTATGTCTCCTGCGTTGGCAGGTGGGTTGTTTCCTACTAACACCACCTGGGAAGTCCAGATTTTGAGTAATTAGGTGTTTACCCTGACATACAGTGGGCCACTCAGATAACATTTATCTCTGGTAATCACTTATTCTGGAAAAGACCCCCCAATTTTAATTCCTCTAGATACATAAGGGAGTGGTAGAAGTTTCTTTTGAGCCTGCAGAATCTTGATTGCCTTTTGCTCAAAATAATCCTTATACAAAAGTGGTACTTTTTGGGGAGGCTTGTTCTGAACCCCTTTATAAGGATAAAGCCTCTTTCATAATGTCTTGCTTAATCATCTGAAAACAATGCATAGTTTTAGAGAAGAGAAGAACTTATCTCTGCTGACTTGATTTCATTAAAACGGCCTCCTCTAATTGGGTTACTATGTGACAGGCATTGAGTTAGGTGTAATAAAAACATAAGAAAGACCCAACTACCACTGTCAGGGATTTGTAGTCCAGTGCATAGTTAGTAGAAAGTTATAATCCAAGGTGACAAGGAGCTATCATATTCGAAGTGCCATGGGAGTTTAGAAAACCTAACATCAGAGTCTGCTAAGCGATGTGAGGGAAGGTTTCATGGAAAGAGGTGTGTTTGGACACTTACGTATGAATACAGATTGGCTTTGGTCGATGAGGAGGGCAGGGAGTTCCAAGTGAAGAGAATACCATACACAAGACCACTGGAGCATGAGAGAGTATGACGCACTTGAGGTCTGTGCCGAGAAACTGCTAATTGAGGTGTATAAGGGTGCTCTGCAAATTAGCCTTGGGAAGGGATTTCTGGCACAGGTGTACGTGGACCATCCTGCCACCTTAATCATTATAGCATCCTCTGTCCTCATGACATATTCTGTCTTCTAGCCATTTATTTCCACATGATCAGGGTGAAAAGACTGCTCTTTCCCCTTTTTGGTGATGTTTAGGAGTCATGTTTGTCTCTTTTCCCGCTACGATAAGCATTAATATCATACAGAGGTGACTAATGAACACTGAATTAGATGTCAGGGGACATTCGTGTTTTCAATTCGTGTTTTCCAGTTCTCTCAGCAGCTATGTGACTTGAGCCAAGTCATTTAATAACTGCCTCTCACTAGCAAAATGGAGATGTTAATATGTTTACATTGCCTACTTCAAGGTCGGGGTGAAAATGAAAATGAGACTCTTAAAAATTAAGAGGTATTGGGAATTCTCTGGTGGTCCAGTGGTTAGGACTTTCACACCAGATGAAATGGATTCCTACATGCTGTTGTGGCATCTCCAAAAAAATAAAAATAAATATAAAGTTTAAATTTAAGAGGTATAATAAACTTTTTTACTTGGAATGCTGTTGGATGAAGCTATAACTTAACGTTTAGTTCAGTTCAGTTCAGTCGCTCAATCGTGTCCGACTCTTTGCGAATCCATGAATCGCAGCATGCCAGGCCTCCCTGTCCATCACCAACTCCCGGAGTTCACTCAAATTCACATCCATCGAATCGGTGATGCCATCCAACCATCTCATCCTCTGTTGTCCCCTTCCCCTCCTGCCCCCAATCCCTCCCAGCATCAGGGTCTTTTCCAATGAGTCAACTCTTCCCATGAGGTGGCCAAAGTATTGGAGTTTCAGCCTCAGCATCAGGCCTTCCAAAGAAATCCCAGGGTTGATCTCCTTTAGGATGGACTGATTGGACCTCCTTGCAGTCCAAGGGACTCTCAAGAGTCTTCTCCAACACCACAGTTCAAAAGCATCAATTCTTCAGCGCTCAGCTTTCTTCACAGTCCAACTCTCACATCCATACATGACCACTGGAAAAACCATAGCCTTGACTAGACGGACTTTTGTTGGCAAATTTAAAACAAGTAAAATACTTCGTGGGGCATCTAGATGGCAAAGTTAGCTTGAAAAGTAATTGACAGGTAGAAATATTCTTACTTCCTTATTAACTCCATATGTCTGCCCTTCTGACTGTGGAATGTCATTTACCTTATGTCTGTGTTTCTGAACTTAACATGGTCTTTCTTCTCAATGGTCTATCATATGTAACTTAGCTTCTTGACAATTTTCACTATAGTTATTACATAGTAATGGATTTAAGACTTAGGTTGGTGAGATATGATTTGTTCTATTTAATAGCCTTGAATAACTGACATCTCTTAGGTAGTTTGAATTACTCATGACTTAGCCTCAATCATTAATGCTACTGTATAGTGGTATGACCTGAGAGTTGTTACATTTTAGGGATATGTAAGAGAGTTATGACTCATTCAGCTAGGAATGGGAGGTTATGAAACTGTGACCTTCTACTTCCTTTGCTGTTTTTCCTAAGCCAGTGACAGTACAGAGTTATTAGTAACAGGAAAAGACAGTTCCATTCATTTTTTTCCTTTTGAGACTCTGCCTTTCCCATTAGATTGAGTGGTGATACTACTGTAATCTGATAAATCACCTGAAATAAGCACTTCTGGGCTCTACAAATACAAGCAATTGCACTCAATACATTGGGTTGGCCAAAAAGTTCATTTGGGTTTAATGTACCACTGTATCAAAAACCCAAACAAACTTTTTGGCCTACCCAATAAATATCCCTGACCATCCCTTGAGTGTTTCTCAAAATATAGCATCTAAGAATATTTCCACATGACAGAAAACTTTATAAACCACCCAACTTGTCCTGCTCTGAGCCACTTTACATAAGCCAGAAGAAAGGAGAAGAGTACTGCTAATGCAAGAGATGACATGATGATGCTATTTTAACTGGAAAGTTAAGTGAATTATTTATATTTGATTAATATAGACTCTATCATCAAAAATAATATGAGACCTACTGTATACTACCAGAAGGTAGTTATTACCCTCTTTTTTTTTTCCTTTACAACTTCTAGATGAACTAGTTTATGTGAATTTGGATAAAACACATATTCTAGTTCAAAGCATGATTATTGCTTTTAAAATGATTATTGCTTTTTTCTGCCAGGCCTGAGGAAAATACTTTAGCAATATTGTTTTCCACAAAATTAAATGACTAAGTGGTCTGGCTTATTTTCTCTCTGTTTTAAAATCCATGGTACCATTGATACATGGTTTAAAAACATTCTTCCAAAGACCTAGTAGATTAAATCATTTTTATATCCCCTAAATATTGTCCTTTTTTGAAGATTTCTTGAGAAAAGTGTGGCATATATCCAAAATCACATTCTTTTTTCCCGTATTTAAATTTTTTCCTTACAAGTTAGTGGAAAGGAAAAGTGGTCTGTTTTCACACTCAATAAATAAGAAAGAAAGTGTAGACAGCTTTTATCTAGGGCATTTTTAAGTCATTGAGAGAATATTTTCAAGTATTAGCTGCTTTTTGAAATTATTGGCAGAATTCTCTTAACCCACTTTAACATAAAGTGGTTGAGATGAAAAGATTTTTTATTGGCTACATAAAAGAAAGCACCATGGTTTTTGCATTATTGCGTAAATCTAAGAGATTATGCATATGTAAAAAGGACAAGACAAAGCTGAATGCTAAATGCCAACTTCACTGAGAGGTTGTGTAGTTGACAGCATAATGGGGTTTGGTTCCACATGGAGAAAACACTAAATATTTACACCCCAGGACACGTTTCTCTGGCAAAGTTTCTTGTCCTAGATGACTCTCCCAGCTACACACCAATAGCCCTTTTTAAACACACTCCCTTCTTATACTTGGATTTTCTCCCTCAATACTTCATGAGATTCTAAATCTTCTGGATCCAGTTCCCTTGTCCTCACTCTCCCATCTATTTCTGTGGTCTTCATGAATTCTTTTTGTTATGGTATGGACCCTCAGGTGAATTTTCTTTTTTTACTGCCAGTATCAATAGTAAAACACAGTCACGGTGCCCCGCCCCCACCCATTCTTTTTTCCAGAGATCACAGCTCTCTTTTCCAGAGATTCAGCTCTTCTGTTGGTATCTATTTCTTATTAAACCAGAGCTATGATGCATACAGCCAAAAATGTTGCACAGTACTGCAGAATTGCTGCCCAGTCCAGATCTAGCTCTCTTAAATCCATGTTCTTTTCTTTTAGGCTTGAGAGTGGTGAAGAAAGTTACTGAGATTAGTGTGTACTGTGAAGTCTGGGGAGGTTTACTTTCTTAGGCCACTTACCTTCATGCTTTGACTTTTGCCTTACTGTCATCTCCTTGCCATCTTGCTTCACTTTAGAGGTAAAGGGTCAAAAAAATTTCTTGAACATTGTATGCATTGTGTGTTTTAGGAAGAATGCATGGCATGGTCCGTGTGATGGAGGAACATTTATAAACTGTAGACTCAGATTACCATGGAAAGCGTCACAGAAAAGAATGCAGTTTGAGTTCAGTCTAGAAGGATGAATTGAGTTTAGAAAAGCAGAGTGGGGAAAGAATTTCTTGCAGGAGGACCTCTGGAGTAAAGGAGAAAAAGAACAAAGCAAGCTTGTGAGGTACAGAATGAGAAGTTGGTGTCAGGAGATACTAGACAGTGAACTGGAAGAGTAGTGACCAGCTTGAGTTCTCTGTGCTGGGCATAGTGGTTTGATTAATTCCTTGAGTGATCCATTCATTCAAGAAATGGCTTGTCATAGCTCATGGGATAAAATCCAGACTTATTTCCTGGCATATAAGGTCTTCTGTGATGTGGTTGTGTATATCTTAAAATCCACTCCCTCAACACTATGTACTTGAAGCTCCTTCCATTTGTACTGAAGACTTTCCCGATTCTCCCAGAATGTTGTAATCCTTGGAACTCTGTTTGTCTGCACAGGCTATTTCTTCTCGAGTCCACCTGGTGAATGCCTCATTCTTCAGCCTTATTTGCAGCATTAATTTCATGGTTCCTCTGCTGCTATAGAATCCTGGGCGAATCCTGCTTAAAGCAGGTATAGAAACACCATTATTTTATGCTATCAGAGTACATGTTTGCTTTCTTTACTCAACTAGAAGCTTCCTGAAAGCATGGATTTGTGTCTTACTCCCCATGTCACCCATATCACCTATCTGAATCCCTACCTAACATGCAGCAAATTCTTGACAAACATTTGTTGAGTAAAATATTTACTGAACATTTAATTTACACCATATGCAGTTTTTTAAGAGAATCGTCCAGAAGCAGTGTGATTGCTAGATTAAATATGGGAATCGCAGAGAGACCAGTTATATGCATTTTTTGAAATAGCTCATTTGTTAAAAAAAAAAAACAGTGGGGGGTAGATTCCTAGAAAATTTATAAAAAATAAATATAGGAGTTAATGAGTGGCTACTAGGGACTGGGAGAGGGAAGAGTTAAAGATAATAAATATTTGAGGTAATACAACAAATATCAGGACAGTAACCCTTGGAAAAATGAGATAAACATTTTTTTTCCCCTCAATCAGATCTCCTGGTGTTAGTATTTGCCTCAGCCCACCTCTGCTCTGAAGAAGAACACACCGTTCCTGTTCAGTTTTCTATAACTAAGCTCAAGATTCATGTGGTTCTGATCTTCATATCTGATCAGGAGTTAAGATAAGAAATAGAAACAGTTCAACCACCCTGACTACAGTTTCCTATCAAGGGAAGGTGTGTGGTGCATAGGTTTTGAATATAGAAAGCTTGTTTCTGCTTTTGGGAGCTACAACTGTGAAGTGTTATACCAGGCAGATGCACTGGGGTGCGCTCCGATGTAGCCGAGCCTAGCTGTGCATCACAGCTCTCAACTTTAAAACTCCAGAGAATTTGATGAGAGAGGGATCCACAAGAACATGACAAATGATGAGAGTTCAAACCTTAAGAGAAAAATGGGCTTATTGGTAAGAGACCTTTTTTTCTTTATTTACTGCTGTTCCTTATTCATTAAAATAGCAAGCCTGTTGTTTTCATATGTGGCTGGGAAACGGTGTACAGAAATCAATTTTATATGTATTGTAGAATTCAGGAGACATATTGGTAACCATGGAAAAATCATAGGAAGCATGTATAAACCTTGATTTTGGGGAAAAAATCACTAGGGAAATTTTACTTTATTGCAGACTGTGGTATAGATTTATTTGTATAGCTTACATGTAATACAGGTTAAGAAATATCTATATTTTTTAAAAGTTAAAATAAAGAATAGTGACTTATGTGAAGATACATAATTTCACTCAGTTACCAGAAGGTGGCACACCAGATTCTTCTTAAATACACAAAGGAAAGGAATAATATTAATAGGAATATAAAATAAGCTGTATTTAAAGATCCTTTAATGTCTTTTTTAAGCAAAAAATTATATAATTGTTATTTGCTTAGTGAGGTTTGTTGCTGAAATATGACAAATATGAATTTAACCCATTGTAGCTTTTTATGATCCAAAATAATTTTTATGTGTATAGTAAAAGTAGACTTTGAAATAGTATTGCCATTAGGAAATACTGTTTTGAATTTATCATTTAAAAAAATAAAATACTTTCTACCTATCTTTTGCATAACAAGTGATTAGATGTAGAATAACATTCTGGATAAGATTTCTGCCAAGCTCTTTTTAAAGATACTATGAGACTATGACTTTGGTTTAGTTGTGACTTTAATAATGCAATAGTGCTTGTGAGATGACCCAGAAAAATACCAAATCTGTTCATTTTGAATAAAAAGTTAAAACAAAGGTGATGCTTAGTATGTTTACTTTCTATAAGGTAATAGCAATATAAATGAGATAAAGGTAAATAAATGGAATTTTGTGTTAGAGCTCCTTAAACACCTGCCAGCGTACTTTAATTTTTTAAGCGAATTGACTGTTGACAGCATATACTGCAGTGCTTCTGTAGTAGTCTCTATTTTTAAAACTGCATTCCTGAGGCAGTACCAGAAGTATGTCTGTTCATCGTTGCCTTTGTATTAACCCAAAGGAGTTAGGTATACGACAGAACTTCACAAAACAGAATCGCCCAGTTAGGAGGCAATACATCTATTTATATGATTTTATTAATTACAAGCAGTATGAAAATAAGAAAATGTAGTAAATGAACCTAGAAGAACATTAGCCATCTGTTCTCTGAAAGCTTGTAATGTTTGTCATTTGCTTTTGGGTTTTAATGGCAAAACAGTATATCAGCAAAGAATTGAACTTTAGGCTTAAAAAGCTAGAAAATGACAAAGCATTCCAAGGCTGAGTATATATTTACTGGAAAAGTGTTTCCTTGTGTCCAAATTTGTCTAGTTTAGTCTCTTAGATCAGCTGCCAATAAATGTTGTATTTAATGTCAGTCTCTATTCCAGACTTTCTGAAACATTAAGAGAGCTTCTAAAAACAAATAGAATCCTATGGTTTCCTAGTTAAGGGTTTTTTTTTTTTTTTTGAAGATAATTTACATATTTTAAAATTGTTCAGAATTTATATATGATTTATTAATTTACAGCTAAAATATTTGCAGAGTATGCTTTGAAAAATTTAAAATACATGCAATAAAGCCACAATTAACCAAAAATTTTTTTTTTGCACTCCACTTTTAGGAGACGGAGGCAATTATCTTTAAAACAAGCCGATTTCAAGGATATATTCAAAAAGTCAACTTCAGGGTATGTGTAAGGGTCTGCATTTTCTTCTATGTTTTTTGTCGATGAGAATTTATCTTCATAAAAAAAGACCCTGAGGTACTAGAAGCCATTCAGTCATCCAGGAAACTTTCAGTAACATCTAGGGTACTGTGTTTATTAAGACAAAAAATAAATTATTTTGTTAAAGAAATACCACTCATCATTGTATTGTGCTTTATATTGTCCAGTGTGCTTTCATAAACACAAGTACAGTTGGTTTTCCTAACAGTGCTGTGAGTCTGGCAAGGAAAATTGGCATCTTCCCTATTTTACAGATGAGGAAGATAACACGAGAGGTTCCAAGTTTGTGGCAACAACCAGATCACAGGTGCCCAGCTCTGTCCTCTTCTGCACCCTTCCTCATTGAAAAAGTTTAACACAAGCTCTTAACTCCTACTCTGTATTGCGCAATCAGTATCAATTATACCACGCCTGTTTCCTAATTGCTGTACAGTTTCCCACTTTGCATGTGTCTGTTTGTCTGCCTCCATATCTGTCAGCCAGCTGGAGACCTTGCTTTTCAGACTCTCCCAGACCTGGAAGTATCTGGAGTGTGGGAGGGCAAGATAATGGCCATGGACAGTAGGGATGGACAAGTTAGTGGTGAGCAACCAAGGCTGATATGCTGAGGATGGCCCGGCACTGAGGCAAAAAAGAGAATCTCACTCTGGGATCATCTTGCCTGGGGGTGGGCTACCTTGACCTTAAAAGCAGGATTTTTCCAAGTTTAATAGACGAGGCCTGAAAATCAGCTGGAGTGGGGTTCTGTGGTGTAATGGTTAGCCCTCTAGACTCTGAAGATCAGCTAGAGTACTTGTTTAAAATGCAAGAATACTGCTTCTCACTTCTAGACTTGTACATTTTCTTTTTTTTTTTAAGTCTTTATTGAATTTGTTACAATATTGCTTCCATGTCTTGATTGTTTTGGCCATAAGGCATGTGGGATCTTAGTTCCCCAACCAGGGATCGAACCTGCACACCTTGCATTGGGAGGCGAAGTCTTAACCACTGGACCACCAGGAAAGTCCCTAGGCTTGTACATTTTCAATATTCAGTCTGCAAAGGTATAGGGCTTTTCTCTTGGTATGTGTATTTGAAGGTAAAGAAAAGAGCCCCTTTTCTTGGAAGCATCCAAATTCTGTGTCAAGGCCTATGGAGGTGGGAGTCAGGCAGGGCTGAAGAATGGCAGCGGTTTCTTGCACACCTTGCTGTATCGTTATTAGAAGCATGTAACAGTAGTTATTGTGCGTCGTGTTGACTGAGGCGTTTTAAATAGTTCATTTTAGACTCAAAGACGGTAAAGCAGAACAATAGAAGGTAAGGCAGAAACATTGCCCTCAAAAGGTGAAAAATTAGTGACTTTTGATATTTTTAAGAGTTAACCTATCCCAGTTGTTGTAAAGTTAATTATTAAAAACTGGCTACAACACTAGGCTGTCTAGGATTCTGGATAGTTAAGGCTTAATGGATGCAATATATTTATGCTAACTCATGTTTCATATGTGAATATGCAGTCAGTGCGATTAGATTTTGTGGGGTTTATGGCTGGGGAACGTGTGTTCTTTTGCATACTTGTAACACCTAGCAAAGTCATAACTTTTCAGTACTCACTGATGATTGAGTGAATTCAGCGTGTACCTCTTCTGTACAGATTTTGGGCTTGGCATAGTGAGTTGATTGATTTTCGTGTTTGTGAAGTTCAAAGGGTCTATCTGACACTGGCAAGAATGGCTAATATACTATAGGGGCCTCCGTCCAAACAAATGCATTTTAGTTGAAAAATGCAAAAACGTGATCCTAATTAATTGATTGGTTTAATTCTTGTTCCCTGTTTAGAGGATCAGTTTAAGCCCGATCTTGCTGCCTCTTCACCCTTTTTGGAATACAGTTATGTTCTGTGCTTTAAAAGTCTGAATCTCAGAAAACTGGCGATTCTGGAAATCTCTAAACATAAATATTTTTGTTTACTGGCTAGACAGTATCATACGAATTTAAACAAAATGACCAGATCCTGTAGTGAAAGATTCATAAAAATGCTCCACAGTGTCTCCGACTTAGATCAAGCTGAATAAGGAAAGAATGAATAAATATATGCTAGCTAAAGGGAAGATGTCGTTTATTCAAGTGTTATGTAGCTTCAGAATTCCATGAAAAGTAACTGATTATTTAAAACATATATTTGATTTTGAAGACATGAAGTTGTTCTCAACTACTAGATGAAGTAGACAGACTTAGAAAGGCAGTCACGAACCCCCAGTTTAAATCGCCTCTAGTCAAAACCTAGGGTCAGCCTAGAAGAGGAATTCTTTTTCATTTCCTCATAGCAGAATTGCATTTACTTTAGTTAGTCATAGAATGTGAGATGAAAGAAAAAAATTTTCCCCCAGTGGACAACCATTGTATCCAAGTAATGAAGCTAGACATAATTCTAAAATAATGCTGTCATTAGTTCGTAACACATGAACACTTTATATAACATGAGTTAATGATGTATTCTATCATAGGATTTTCATTGAATTGCTAAATATGTTCTTGAGGCATAGCAAATTTTAGTTGCAGACTAGCTTCTGTAATTTACACTTACTACCATGTATTTGAAATCTTGCAGTATAAATGTTTCTATGCCTCCCCTCCCTTCCTTTTTTTTTTTTTTTTAAGGAAAATATCTATAGGGAGTTTCCTGATGACTAGTGGTTAGGACTCTGTGCTTTCACCGCTGGGCCCCGATTCAGTCCCTGAACAGGAAACTGAGATCCCACACGCCACGTGACATGGCCAAACTATCTTTAGAATTCAAGATTATCTATGAGAAGAATTCTAAGTTAGAAAATGAGAAGGATCTCAAAATTGTCATGAAAATAGAGATATTGAACTTATTGTTAAGTCTCTTTGATACCACCATACTAGGCAGATACCATAACTCTGCTGCTGCTACTGCTGCTAAGTCGCTTCAGTCGTGTCCGACTCTGTGCGACCCCATAGACGGAAGCCCACCAGGCTCCCCTGTCCCTGGGATTCTCCAGGCAAGAACGCTGGAGTGGGTTGCCATTTCCTTCTCCAATGCATGAAAGTGAAAAGTGAAAGTGAAGTCGCTCAGTCGTGTCCGACTCTTAACGACCCCATGGTCTGCAGCCTACCAGGCTCCTCCGTCCATGGGATTTTCCAGGCAAGGGTACTGGAGTGGGGTGCCATTGCCTTCTCCGACCATAACTCTACATTATACCTTTAAGAAAACTGTTGGGCCCCATGTTATGGCAGTGGGTCACAAGGTTCAAGTTGAAAGTTGAGCCTTTTTTGGAGTTTAAGATATTCTCATTCATTATATAGCTAATACCTTTTATTTTTAAATAATAATAGTTTATATAGATATATGTATAGGAAATTGAAAGTTTTAATGATTAGGCCTGGGAAGTGGTAAAAACAAAATTAAGTCATTTGCATTTAAAGGGCCCTTTATCATGGAAAATTTAAGTAGTGTTGTATAATCTTAATGAGTCATCAGGATTAGCTTTTCATGAAAGTGTTTGCTTCTGGCTAGCAAAATATTATTGTGATTACTCAAGTATTTGTAACTAAGATTTACAAATACTCAGAAGAAGAGATGGAACAAGTAAGTAATCATCTAGATCTCTGCACATGTGAATATTATAACTTTTTGGATAAAAATATAGAAATATAATTTTTTCAAGATAAAAATATTATTTCATTAATTCTAATTGGGATATTGAAGAAAATGTTTTACTGTTTTATTCTAATGGTCTTTCAGCAACTTAGATTTTTGTAAAAATATAGGTTTTACTGAAAGCATGCATAACATAGCAAATATTGACTTTCTTTAACTGGCATGCCTTTTGAGACTGGGTATGTAATGTGCTTATTTTAAAAAGTTTTTCAACCATTGTAAGTAAACATTATTAGAAATTATTTACTCTTATCAACATAGTTTAGGATTTATAAACTTTAAGATTTTAATATTGCTTATTATATTGTTTTCATGGAAACCTTGTAGTTTTGCTTCTATTGTCGATATCACAAAGGAGTGAAACTATTTGAAAAGCTTTCTGTGCATAGAATTTTCAGTCAGTAAAACCATATTCTTAACTTTTCTTTCAGTAACACTACATTTTAAATGGCTTTTTATTTTGATAAGTTTGTATGCTTAATGTACAAACACATCAGAAATTCTAACTATAGTTTGGCTATTTTATTTACCAAATGTAATTTAAGTAGATACTTAGGAAGTTGTTAAGAGACAACTAAACACTTAATTATTACTTGAGACTTGAGGTGGGAGCAGAGATTTTTCCTTAGAGCAGTCTATCATCACTATAAGTGACACCTTTATTTTATCTAAGAAAGTATGTGTTCTGGGTGATTTTCTTCAATGCATGCTTATTTTAAACAAGTTAATGTGTATATTTAATTTTTTTCATTTTAAGGACTTCATAGCCTAAAATTATCAAATTAACAGATGAATATTCCTGTTACTTGAACTCTGCTTTTAGTAATAGTAGAATCAATAACACCATTTTAAAAACCTTTCAGGATATATCCTGGCTTTGGTACACAATTCTTATTTAATCACTCATCTGCTTATGAAAACTGCTCTTTCAATTTAGTCAACAAACACTTATTGAGTGCTTTCCCACGTGCCAGGAATAGTGACCAATTGGGATTCCTTCTTGAAGGAGGAGCAGGAATTTGGGGAGGGCATCGCAGGCAGGCAAAGTGGCAAGGCTGGAGTATAGGGTATGGTAACAGCGTGGCCTCTTATTGGAGCACTGGATAGATTATCCCTATTTGATGATTATAAACCATCTTTCTAAATGACATTTTTCAAACAATTTAAAAATGGTAATGCAAAATCAGGTATATAAATAGTATGTATGTAAAAATCGTTGATTTCCACCATTACCCTTCATAATACCCCAAAACACTTTGATTTGGGTTTTAAGGCATTTTTTACATAGATGGGAATACTTAAGAATTACTTTGGTGTATGCGTGTCAATCCACTCCAGTATTCTTGCCTGGAGAATTCCATGGACAGAGAAATCTGGCGGGCTACATTCCGTGGGGTCTCAAAGAGTCAGACCGGACAGAGTGACTAACATACACACATGCATGTCAAAGATAGATAAAGACTTACTTAAGCATATGGATTTGGGAATCATATGAATGAAGAATTCAGGGGTAGCCCCCCCCAAAAAGCCATAAAAATAGAGATACTGCAGAAAACAAAAGGAAAAAAGAAGGGCAAGAACTTACGAATTTCCCTTTCAGTGTTAATCCTTTTCTCAGCTATAGTGAGATTAAGGGTAGTCAGAATCTGTGGGTTAATGGGTCCCCAACAACTGGATCTTTCTTGTCTGCTCAGTCCCTTCTACTCCAGCTCCCATGTTAGCCTCATAACCCCTTTCATCTGACTCCCCAGTTATAAAAGGTGCTGCATAAACATGAGGAACCACTACCATTCTGGCTTTCCATTCTCCTTCCAGCGAGTTCACTACCTTCCTTGCTCTACTTTTTTCTCCTTTGTTTCCTTATCTATTGTTTCCTGTCTTATCAGCTTACCATATCGTCTTATTGCTGACTCACCCGAAACAAAGAAAGGAACAAACAAGCATTTAGTACCCTTGTTTTACTTTGAAAATGTTCAAGATTGTAAGAGTACAATCTTCACATTATTTATGCCATCATGGCCTGAGAAATTCTCTGTGCGTATATTCACACCTGTGTGTGAGTGTGTACCTGCACGCCAAGTGTGTTTGTTTTTCTACTTGTTCGTATTGTGAAGGAGAGAGGTATTATAGTAATCCAAGGCACAGTCATACTTACATTAATCCATGTAAATTCTTTGTGGGAATTAAGGTCCACACAGTTCTATTAAGGAAATTGATTTGTGAGAAGGTGCTTATAAAAGATGAAACAATGATTTTCAAAAGTATCTTTGAGAAATGTCTGGGGTTTTCCATATTGATCTTAGCAAGGTTACATATGTGAGTATCTCATAAGAAATGTTTAACATATTTGATATTCAATTTCCTGAAACAAATAAAGAGGAAACATACACATAAGTATGTATAGCCATTCATGTGAACAGCTCTATTTCCTGTAATGAGAAGCCCTGAATGTATCAAGAATTTTGTTGTTGTCCAGAACAACACAAAACTTTTTGTGTATTTAAAGGGTTTAACAGTCCTACTTGGTTGCCATCCAAGTACCTTTACTGATTGGTAGAACATAAGCAGAGCACACAATTGGGCGTTTTCTACAGTCTTGTCTGTGCAACAGGGATAACATGGATCTCCCAGATTAGTCTGAAGGGACATTGTCAAGATTACACAGTGCCTGCTCACACAAACGATGGTTAGTGCTATTATTCTTTCATTGTAACTACCACAGGATTAACCAAAACTTGCAAGAAAAAGGTAGGTTAATTCTTAGGGAATATTGGGAGAATATGGAGAAAGAGGTCAGATACGTGACATATTAGTCAATTCATTTCACAAAGTGGTGGTACTGGAGACAAACTGTTGCAGTCAATAAGCAAATTAAACTTTCATATAAAGTTATTTAGAAGCATTTACAGTGAGAAAAAATTAGACTCTTGGCTGTATATTTCACTTTTCTCTCACACTATGACTGGCTTAATTTTTACTTACCTTTTTCTCCCTGATCATTCTTTTTTTTTTTTTTTTTGGACCACATGGCATGTGGGATCTTAGTTCCCTGACCAGAAATCAAACCTGCATCCCCCTGCTTTGAAAGTGCAGAGTCTTCACTGGACCACCAGGGAAATGCCTCTCTCATCATTCTTAAATCATGTCTGGAATTAAGATTTTGAAAGTGGTCTTTCTGCACACTTTTGTATTTTTGGTGTTTCTTTCCCATGTCTGTCATTTGAGTATACATGTAATTGGAGGAATGAATGATTATTTTGTAGTTCTTATTTCTTTTGAATACATTGAGACATTTGTAGAATGTGATTCACTTCATATGGAAGCAAACATCTTCTGGAATAGTCTCATTGAGAAGTAAAGACAGTAGGGATTCTAGAGCAGGAGTCCTAGACTAGGAGTTGGGATTTGGTTTCTGGTTCCAGTTCTGCCATTAGCCAATAGTGTGACAAGTTAACTTCTCTGAGTTTCAGTTTTTTCATCTATACAATGAGTGTCCTGAGCAAGATGATTTGTAAAAGTTCTACAAATCTCTTTCTACTTTGGGAACCAGGGAATTCCGTGTTGTGAGATTTGGCCAAGAATGACTCGTTTTGTGGCCTTGGCCAAGTCCCAGCATTGTCCTTTGTTTATTACATCTCTGAAATGTGCATTTCACAGGTATTTTTAAATGATTAATGTTCATACAATGCTTTGAAGAGCCTTTGTGCATGCTGTCTTTCTATTCCGTTTATGCAGTTGTCCATAATAGAAACCAAGTGTTCTATAAATGAAAGCAGTGTTTCCTGTGATGTGAACGAGGGCTTTTGACATTTCCCAGTCTAAATATTAAAGTAGTGGTACTACTACTGCATAAAATTATATTTCAAATATATGTTTAATCATTTTCTTTCTTTCATTCTGTAGGAAAAAGCATTTTTAGTTCCAGAATGTAATGGTAATTACACTCCATAGCTGCTACTAGACTCGTTGTCAGGGTAGTAAAATCTGATTAATTTGGACTCTGCTAATTTGTAGTTGAGGTGATTTTACCTGGCTAAAGTTTATTTCTAAATGACATATGAGAAATGGTGTTGTTAAGCATTTTAATAGGGTTAAGTATATTTCAGGGACTATATTTCTACTTAAAGGAATTATTTTTAAGTCTTTGGCTTATTAGTTGTTTGTTCATGAGAGATAATTATAAATTACTTCTAGCGATTTATTAAAGCAAAAAAAACTGAGTATAAATAAATTCTCATAATCAGATACAATGCTTTTAGGGTTTGGGATCTTTAAGAATGCTGAGGGTAGGTGGAGGAAAGCAGTCTTACTTACTTTTCACTTTGAACAAATATTACAAGTGTTGGAGTGCTATAAAAACAGGTTTTAAACATTAAGTATAAGAGAAATCTAGACTGAAAATTGACATAGATGATTTGGTGGTATTGGTTGATTTCTTTGGAGCTGAATGAGATTAGACCAATATGTTGGTTTTTTAATCAGCTGATTGTTCATAGTACAATAATAACTTGAGAACCTTTGCAATAAAGTGATCTTCACCTGTGTGGGGAGGTTACCCTCTTGGAAATTTCGAAAACTCTATATTCACCCTGTTTTCCCCTTATAAATATTTAAGTAGTCTTTACAGATAAAGACTCAAAACCTATCTTGGTTTTACAGACATTTGGGGGTCTGTGTTCTCAGAAGGAGAAGTTACATTTGCAATTACAACTTTGTAATATTTTCATAAGCTAGAAAGTGATTGTATTTCCTCTCTAAAATCTAAATCGCCTCCATACAGCTATTTTGTAATTGTTTTATGTTTTATATTTTTTAATGTTTGAAAATGCTCCAGGATTTTGGAATGAGACATTCCAAACTTGCTTGATTAGTACGTGTATGTGTGTGCGTGTGTGTGCGCGCGCGCGCACGCGCGTGTGCATGTGCGCACATGTGTTGTGTGATTTTCTTCTGGGTGTTTCCAACAAATTACCACTGCCAGTTGTACCTAGAATCTTTTTGCTTCTTAACTGTTAAGAATTATTACACAAATCCTAATACAATATATTGACTTTAGTTTTTGGTAATAGTGACACTTTTAAAAAACTATATTTTGGTCACTAAGATATTGATAAATACTCCTTTCTCTGATTTTCTTGAAGATTTCTGTGAGACAGTTTTGTGTGGGGGTACTAGAGAACTGGAAATATCATTTAACCCTTTAAGTTGCTTGACTGAGTTTTTGCTCAATGTTTGTGTTTGGTAGATTGAATAAAAATTATTTGCGAGCTAGTGATAGCTGAAACCTATTTCGTATTTAATAAAGTGTATGCAGTACTGGTCAATTCTTCAAAATAAGCTTTCTCGCCATAGCTGTGTATCTGTGAATGTATATACTGCATATGCATATATGTTGGATTTCATCGAAAAATACACTTTTGAATATTAATGTGTATCTTAAAGGTACTTGTGATTACCTTAGGTGATTTCATGCTCTATTTCTGGTATATTAAATTACATTTTTTGAAATTTTTGAAAGTAGTGTCTTTCTTGTATAAATCTGTGCTTTTTGAATACAAATGAGAAAGAGTCTTAGGGGACTGAATCCCAATCTTTCCAAAACTAGGAATAATTTGGAAAGACTGTATAAAAGCCAGCTACTTAAATTGGAAGTACAAGCTTATTGTTTGAATGTTAACTTGAAAGTAAATATGAGCTTCTTGTCACTGCAGTGAGTTTTTTAAAAAGGTGGCTTTCATGTCAATGGCAGTCTGCCTTTATTAAGGTTGCATTGATGAAGACGGATAATTTGGTTTTTAGGTAGAAATGGGAGGGTGCTCTGAGAGTAGATATTTAGTGATGGTGACTTGCCTACATCAGAAGTAAAAATCTTCATTCTGAAAATAAAGAGTTCAGCATAATACCTCTTTATCCTATTTTCACTTCTTTGAACTCTGTAGAGAATGTGTGAGTTTGGTGCTTTAAACAGAAACTTAAAACACCCAGTCGCTCTCTGGGCATTTAGAATGCTATTTTCTGGCAGTATTTTAAAACAATATAGATGAAGCCTCTGCTGTTACTTTCCTGAAATACGTCAAGCTGCCTTTGACAGCAGCTTTAATTTTTTAACCTCCTTGTCAATCACTAACCCCTCGAGGTTACCGGACCCCACCGCTGAGCTTTGGAATAGTCCCTGCTGGACACCTGCTTGGTGTCTCTCCTCTAGGCAATTTGTGAGCTGTTTGGGGGCGGGGGAGTCGTGAAGGGGGGTGAAGGGGAGGGAAAGGGGGAGAGAAGAAGGGGAGGGCAGCACTGAATTAGATTGTTGATAGCGTCCCTCCGAGGACTGCTATTAAGAGCATGCTATTCTGTACTTCTCTGCTGCAGAAGACAGAGTGGTATTCGTGTTAGCACACAGCATGTTGTAAATGTATGAGATTTTTGTTCATCCCGGCTTGGAATTCAGAATAGGGAAAAGAGAGCAACTTGCATGAGAAGCTACTGGAAGAGCGTGCAGAGTTTTGCAGCAGTTGATATTTGTTCTTACATTTTTTCCTTCTTCAAACTGGAAAACTGAGAGACTGGCATTTTTTAAACGGGCTCTTCCCATAATGGCATTCTTGTATTGTGTGGCCAGAGCTTGCAGAGGAGGAAAGCAGGCTGCCGAATTTAGTCACTGATCTCTGTTAGCTGTGGCCTAAGGCTATGCTGAGGTTTATATCCCATTTGTATTGTTGCAGCTCAAAAGAAGAATGTTCAGAGGATGACAAGTGTATTCTGAGTAGGTATGTTGTTTCATTTTCGTATGAAACCCGTCTATTTTCTTTTTCCTGCTACTATTGGTCAGAAATCAGGTTAATAGGTGCAGAATATAGTGCCGTGCTGCAGTATCCCTGTTAAGGTGGAACAATGGTCATGCAAGCTGAAAATAATACCAAAAAAAAAAAAAAAAAAGCCAAACCCTAGCTGCTTTTATTAAATAAAGCTGCATTGTGTGGTATGCACAGTGCAGTCTTTTCAAAAAAAAAAAAATATATATATATATATACTGCAGTCAACGCTTTCCTAACGAGGTGGCACTATTGTGGAGTTTGAACGGTAGAATCATCATATGGCTTTAGGGGACAGGAGGATTTAAAGGAGGTGCCTTGCAGCCCTATTTTACAGATTGGAAGCATCGGTTTCAGGGCACTGGCAGGATCGTTGGCTTGTTCTCCGCGGCAGCCACTGCTGTGTCAGTACAGTGTGGAATGGAAGTCCTAGTTGGTAGTCTGTTATGGAAACGCTGTTTACTGTTATTGTAGTACCGTGGTGACAACATGCCATTGAAATGGAAAACGAGCTCTCCTGCTATCTGGAAATTCCCAGTTCCTGTGCTTAAAACATCCAGGTCAACTCCACTTTCTCCAGCATACATGTAAGTGAGAGAAAATAGGATATTAAAGCGGGATTTCATTCATGAATCAACCTTGTGGCAAAAGGGGCTAAACATCCCAAACAGCAACATCCAAAACCCCACAAGATGAAAAGTCTCGACCTTGCTGACATTTAACTATATTGGCATGTCCACATTTTACCATTGTTTTGTTTTTCTGGGAGTTTATGTTTATTTTCATTTAAAGTGCTTCATGGTAATATAATTACTAAGATGAGAGTCTAAAGGTATAGCTAAGAAAATGCATAAGGATAAACTTTTACATTGGTTGGATTTTTTGAATTTTGGTTTATCTGTAATACTTAAGATGACTTCTTTTGTGTAATGGCACAAAAACTGCTGATGATTGATGGTATTGTATTAAATATGGAAATGCTTTCTATAATTTTTTGATGAATTTGAAACTTTCAGAATTAACACATTGATCAGAAAAATGAGACTTTTAATCAGGACTTTTATACTTGAGTTGTGTATGAATATTAATAAGTTTGATATTTTATCTTTCTCAGTTTTATAATTTGAGTTCTGAAGTATAAGTTTTGAATTTGTGCAAATTTATAGTTCTGTGAGTAGCTATTTATATACATGGAGTTGAAAAGTATACAAATGTCTGTTTTAGAAATTTAAGTAAATATATACTGAAATATTTAGGTGAAGTCTTTCTAGAATTTTTGAAAATCTTTCTAAATTCGCACAGGGTTGCTTTAAAAAAAAATCTAGGAGATACAGTAAATTAAAATATTGCCTGTGATCTTTTTTTTATAGAGAAGGAGTGAGGGAAAGCTGGACTTTTTAAAAAAAAATTAATTGTGTGAGAAAAGCTTTCGAATGAAAGTCTGTCTTACTGTAAGTGTTCCCTTTAAAATATTTTTCAGTAGGACAGATGTGGAAAATTCTTCCCGCTTTTAGGTTTATTGTGTGTTTAGAAATCTGGTGAGTTGCCATTTTATTACTTAGTTTTTGCTTTATATGAGGAACGGATGCACAGGGGTATCTGTCTGGTTCTTTGAAAGGCTTTCAACTGCTGAAGAGGTGTGCTTGTGCTCTCAGTCCAAAAGAAGCAATTCCCAGGAACACGAGGGAAAATGACATTTCAGTTAAATCCCATTCTCATTTCATTTTCAGATTATTTTGTATATTCCTTCTTAGAGATGCTTCAGGTTATTCTATCTGGGTGTTAAATTCTGTTTCCTATAAAGTTAAAAATTTAAGTTATGTTTCTAAAAGAAAAAAGGAAAAAATCAGCTCTATTTGTCTCTCTAAAGCTGTATTTGTTAAAAGTGCAAATTAATGAAGGTGACAGGTTAATGGCGCTCCTTCAAATAATTTGAGAAAATGAGATGTGCCTATTGACTTTATGTATCTTAGCTGGTAAGAAATGACCAAAGATTTACCAAAAGCAACTTTATCATCAAAATAAAACACAACAAAACATACACACCTGAGGGAAGTAAAGTCAGTAGGTTATGGTTACTAATGGTTACTAGTTACTAATGGATTCTAGTATTGTTACTGCATTTTACTGTCCAAAAGATCCAATATGCAGCCCCTATTGCAGCTGACTTGTGAGTTTTTAGAGATGGTTAAAATATACTTATATTTTATCAATCCATACTAGCCACAAGCTCAGATACAGCTTAATACAGTATCTTTAATGAATCACTTTCTTTCTTTTAAGTCCTCACCTCTTTGACCTGATGATATGAGTGAGTTGATTTAGATGATAGAAGCCAGAAAATATAGATCTTGCATGTTGGCTCTGATTATTGATAGTACACATATGTAGAATGGAAAAGTGTATTTGAGGAGCTAGTGCTAGCCTGGACTGTTTTGGTATTGTGACAGTCTGTATTATTAAATTGGCCTTAACTCATTTTTATAAATAAATTAATAGGTTACAATATTATATAAATATACACAGAGAAAATACATTAAATATAGGAAAAGAAGACTAGCTTGGGGAGTTTAAATCAATGTTTTAAATAACTTGTTCATTTGCTTGCTGGACCAGAAATAAAGATACCATGTTTAACATGTTGTTCTCATCAGGGTTTCCTTATATTCCATATCACTTCTACACATAAATGATATTTAAATTGCACAGAGTTTTCACTCAGAAATTATAAAGACTACTTTAGAATACTAGGTCAAGTAACATTGTGTTTGCTTCCAGAATTGGTTGGGCTGGCAAACACAGATTATAGATTAGATGGTTAGTTGTGTCTTTTAGGTCTAAAGTCTTTGCATTGATTTGAAGTAGCTAAATTCTGACTCTTTAATAGACTGTGATGTTTAGAATTTACCTGTAAAATTATGTATAAACATTAAAACTACTATCTTGAATATAGAATTCTTCACAGTTGGTATAACCATCTTTTGGTATATTTGCTTGTGTAGCATCAGTATTGGTTTTTAAACCTTTATCACTATTTACTGTGATTTGTCAAATACATACTACATGATTTTCATTGATGACTTGGGTACTTTTTCAAAGACTGAAATTTCAATATAAAATAGTTTTGCTTGTAGTAAAAGTGTGTTGTAGTAATGGAGCAAATATGGAGAAAATATAAAGGCTCCTGGTCTCTTTCTCAACTCAGCTTAGGTGCTGCTGACTTGAACTCTTGCATTGGCATTATTGAGAGGCCAGTGCTGTTAGCCACTAGTAAAAGCTACCGTAGAGAATGTTTTACTTACTGCAAACGTTGAACAGAAAAGCTCCCTTCTTCCCCTTGTGGATTTAAAGTCCAAGCTGGCTTGCTTTCTGCTTGTTTAGAACCTGAATGAGAATTAAAACCTTTCCATATTTTCAAGACTTATTGACGATAAATACTATGTTTCTGATAATATGAAGGAAATAGTTTTTTATATAGTATAAAGTGCTTTTCAAATTGTGTTACAATATGACTCCGGTAAAGTGGAGTACCTTAAAGATGAAAGATTTGGGGAAATTATCTGGAAAATAATCCTTTGGCTTCCAGATAGCTTGATTTCCAAATATTACTTAGTCTTTATTGGATAGATAGTCTTCTTTCAGCTTCAGTTTTGAACACTTGCAAGGGCGGTGTGCCATCCAGGTGGAATTCTGAGGGGACTGTCTTGCTCGAAATCTGAGTGATGTGTTTGTGTTCCACTCTGTTCAACAGAAGGTTGAAGTTCAACCTTAGCCTGAAGGAGGATCTCCTGGTCGGTGTAAACTGAATTAGTAGACTCTGCTCCTGACAGGTGTGAACCATATAAATTAACCTGTCATTTTGCCTAAATTAATAAAGCTGAAAGGGCAGTCACTTCTAAGTGGTTTTCTGGTATTTGGTATTCATTGTTTTCAAACAACAATGGTTCCTTCAGGCTGATGTTATAGGGTTAATGTATTATTAGATTCCAAGGACACACGGAAATAGAACAGAATTAGCATTAGCGATCTTTTTATCTTTTCTTTAGAAGCACTAAGTCTTGCTAATAATGGTGTGGCAGTAAGGAGGAAGACAATGGGTAAGAATTAACCAGCACAGTGTAACAGTGAATCCTAGCCAGCCAAACAATGGGTGTAGAATGAGTGTTAGCGAATAAGACTTTTCCTCTCTTAGCCAATGCACTTGTGTTCAGTTAGTGTCTTGTTTACAATTATTTTGTTTACTATATAAATATATTTTAGAGTAAAATAACCAGTAACACTGACTTTCATAGCAATCATTTTCTATCATTTTATCATTAAAATTCAGTATCCAGATTTCCCTAGAAAAGATGGTACTTTACTTGACAATAATTTTTCTAGATTCTTTCATACTATATAAATATTCTTTGTTTGTGGATGACTCACAGGACAGGGAAAATTAAAATATGCATTTTCTAAATTTGACATGTTTTCTATCCCCTAAGATTGTCTTTTTTAATAAAATACAACCTCTAAAATAAAACAACCATAGAAATCTTTTTTATCTAGCCACATACTTCCCAAATTGATATTCTCAAATTAGAAAAGAAAATAATTAAGTATTTTCACAATTACCATATACAGAAACTCTTGTTTGTGTCTGTTTGTTTTTTTACTGCATATGCTCCATCTAATAAAATTATGTGGAGAAATAACAAATAACACCTCAGAGCAATGTAATGTTCATGTGTAACTTTTGTATTAGTAGCATGTTTCTTGAGAATTTCCATTGTCTGAGCTTGCAGGAGGATTAGCTTAAGATTTACTAATGGCAAATCATTGAGATAAAAGTGACCTCAGATGTCATTTAGAGAATCTAAACCCCCTTTAAAGCAAGAATCCTTCCTGTGACACCTCTGAAAGATGCTGATACACATTCTCCTTGATTGCTGTCAGTGACAGAGAGCCCACTACCTCACCAAGGTAGCACCTTTCATTCATGAACAGCTCTTCCTTGCACTGAGCAAAATCAATTCCTCCTATCTTTTATCTCCTCTTCCTAGTGTGGCCTTCTAGAGCTATGGAGAAAAATATTATTTTTTCCATAACATTTAAGCCTGGAAATGTTCTTTCTTTAACCATTACTCATGTGACAGGTTTTCCAGACTTTTCACTCTGCTGGTTGTCCCTCACCCAACAGTTTTTTATGTTAGTCTTTATACAAGATATTGATTACTTCATCTGAATGAGATGCTCCCCATGTGGTCTGACTAAAGGAAGACACCTCTCTCCTTTCATACAGGCATGATGCTTATCTCAAAGAGCCTGGGATTATATTATTTTTTAATCATAGCATTCACCCTGAACCATAGTTAATCAGAGTTTGCAAACTTCTTTTCAGAGTTTACAGTGGGTCAGCAATTATTCTCTTGGCTACTTTGAGAAAGTCTGGCATGCGCAAATGAAATTAAAATTTAGTTTTAAAGCCCACTGTTTGTATCTTAAAATATTTTTTTTAATTTTGTTTTTAGGCCCATTGTATGTGTCTTTTGGGGGCTTCCCCAGTTGCTCAGTGGTAAAAAAAAATCTGCCTCAAATGCAGGAGATGTGAGAGACTCAGGTTTGATCCTTGGGTTGGGAAGATCCCTTGGAGCAGAGAATGGCAGCCCACTCCAGTAATCTTGCCTGTAAACTCCCATGGACAGAAGAGCCTAGTGGGCTACACTCCATGGGGTCCTAAAGGGTCTGACATGACTGAGCACTGAGCATGTATGTGTCTTTAAAAAGATCTCTTAAAAATTATTTAATGTAACTGAAGATTATTAGACACAAGAAATTTGCAAGACAGAAAGCTAGTATTTCTGATGCTTTCAGAAAATTCCAAGAATGTTACTTGTCAATAATTTATCTAGATTCCTTGTATTTTATGTCTAAATAAATGAACGTTACCTCCAAGTACTGCTCAAAACATTTCCCCAGAGGGAAGAGAGGTGGAAATGCAGATCTTTTATCATCATGGGAAGTCTGAAGTTAATAAGAATTCTAGACATTCTGCTTGAAATTTAGAATATTTAGATGAGACTATTTAGGGCCAAGTTAGGGGGAAGGAAAAAAAAAAGAACTAAGAGATAGGCAAGTATTTTATTTGTATTAATGGCTTTATTACTTCTGGTGAAAAGTCAGGAATTACAAGCACTGTACATGCTGATATTTTAAATTGAAATAGCAACCACAGTGTACTGCTTTTATTTCCTCAAGGCTGAGAATGAGGTGGTATAAATGTGAGATTCTTGGGCAATCAGTACATAAAGAAGTTACTGAGCAATCTACTTTTGAAAGAGCTCAGTTCTTTTTCAATCACCTGTATATTGAGTTTATGATATTCAGAAGTTATTCACTGCCTGGTATGTGTTAGGAATAACTCTGCTGGGTATTATGGATATAGTCCTTGCAGTTATTCAAAATGACTGTTCTTTATCTTCCATCCTATATTTATAAACAGTTAAATTGCTTAATTTATTTTACTGCTGTGAAAATTCTAAACCAAAACAAGTTTAAATAACATTTTTGTTTACTATACTTTCAGTAATGATAATAATTTAATGATGGTAAAAATACTACAGAGGAGAAATGTGTCTGGGCTAACAGAGGAGATATGAATTGGATATAGATAACATTTTAAAGTGCATATTCCTATTGTGATCATTTCACAATATATACAAATATTGAATCATTATGTGGTATACCTGGAACTAATATAATGTATGTCAGTTATACCCCAGTTTGTAAACAAAAAAGGAAATGCATATTCCATAAGGTGGAAAATGATGTAATTTACGTTTAAACTTGAGAGTCACCTTTTTAAAGAAGAAGAACAAAGTACCATCCTTTAAGTTGGACAGGGCTTAGGTGCTTTATAGCATACAAGTGTATCTATTTTTACCTTTACAAAGCATCAGCAATTTGATCCCAGACTATGTGATGTAATCTTAGTGAAAAATAAAATTATATTATGTTTCCTACTATAGTAAAATATTTTCACTGGCGTGACTTACTATGATTAGGGTATATGTTGTTTTTACCCAATTTTATCACATTTATGGTATGGTAAGACAGGAGATAGCCAACTTGTTGTACAATACTTTTTATATGGTTCAGTGGAGAAATGAAATATCTTTCCATAAGAACAATGTAAATAAAAACAACTTTCAGAACTCTTGATCTACCTATATAACAGATGTTATAAATTTCATATGAAATGTATTTATTTCCAGTATTTAAAATGTGCTGGTTTAACATAGTTAAATGTAATACAGTTTATTGAGTTCTAATATTAGAGTACAAGCATTTTGTTAAAACTTCCCAAAGTTTGCTGTCCGGGAAGACACTCCTTTGGGAAAGGTTCCAGGTGTTCTCCTTACTTGTTGCAAGAAGTAAGTCCTTCCTTTTCCAGTTAAAAAAAAAAAAAAAAAAAAACCAACAAAAAAAGCCAAGCACTTTGTCAGCTGCCTCCCAAATACTCCAGAAAGGTAAGTCTTCTCCCTGTTTTACACTATGGGCATGGTGGTTCCAAGAAGTTAATTAACTTGCTCAATGTCACACTTCAAGTAAGAGGTGAAGTGAGAATTCAAATGCAGGTCTTGATTTCAATGATCTTGGCTTCTCTAATGCCTTTTTGTTTTCATAGAGTTTTGCTACTTTCATGCCATCTCCTAATTAGGAAATATCTCACTAGGATTCGAAGAACAAAGAAGTGTGACAGATGAGATAAACTTTCTTGAATTGGATGGTGGTATAGGAACAAGATAGCTCTACTTTGTGGTACAGTCAAGGGGTGAAATTACAGGAAAGTAGTGGGGCAATAATCTTTACTTAACTGATATGATACCAGCATTAGCCTCTTATTTCCTATTTCTTTTGAAGTATTGTTCTACTTTCATTGGCCACCCACCTTTTCCCGCCTGGTAATTAGCTGCCATTGACAGTGCTGTAGCTGTTGCACACTGGGCTAAAATCAAGGTGATGGCAGGGCCGTGTTTGCTTCTGATTCTCTAGGGGAGCATGCATTTCCTGCTCATTTGGATCACTGACAGAGTTCAGTTCTTTGCAGCTGTACGACCACCAAGGTCCCCATCTTCTTGCTGTCTGTAATCCAATAGTTGATCTCAGTTTGTAGGGGCCGCCAGCATTCCTTGGCTTCTGGCTCCCTTCCTCCATCTTCATTGCCAGCAATGGCAAGAGTCTTTTTCACATCTCTCTCTCTCTGACCCTACCTCTTCTGCCTTTCTCTTCCACTTTTAAGGACACATGTGATTAGATTGGAAGATGCAGGGACTCGATTGAGATTTTGGTTTAAAAGCTTTAAATACCACAGGGGATTTTTTTGTTTGTTTGTTTTGGCCAGGCAGCTCTCTCGGTATGTGAGCTCTTAGTTTCCCAACCAGGGAATCAAACCCACGCCCCCCTGCCCTAGAAGAATGGAATCTTAACCACCAGACTGCCAAGTCCCATGAATACGGTATTTTAGAACAATAAAATTTTGAAAATGAAACATTACAAGAATGACGTATTAGAGTGGCGAGCTCATCTGTTGTTGGCAACTGGGCTAAACTAGTGCCTTGGCCATCACTGTGTCCTTCTTTGCTCCCTCCCCCTCCTTCTTCCCCACTTGAAAGTCTCTCACTAAGGATATTTCTACAAATTCTAAATGACCTTTGCTCATTTACAACTTGCCCTGTAACATCTTCTATTTTCACTCTTTGGTTTTGTTTGTTTGGTTGGTTTTAAAAATATAGTGCTTTTCACTGACCCATGAGATCAGAACATGGCATCTTAAAAAGAGCCTAAGTATCTTATTCAGGATTCTTTGAATCCAAGAGCTGGGAGGAACCTTAGAAATCATTCTTTGTCATACCATTGTACCTAGAAAGAGAATGTGATATTTAAGTCTGGTCAGTTTTCCACCATCTGTATACATTTGTATTTGATGATTTAACCCAGTCTTAGTTTATATTTCCTTTTTATTACTTCATCCTGTTTCATCAATTGTATTACAAATTAATGTTAAAAAGCAGTTTACTACAAAAACCTCAACTAGATTTCTCTTTATAGATGTGATTATACTAGAGATTTTTCTCTTGTATTGCATTGAGCCGTTTTCCTAATTAACTCACAGTTTGACCTAGCTTTAGTTTCGGTGGACCTGCAGAATATTTGAGGGACTCCCCTGGTGGTCCAGTGGCTAAAACTCGATGCCTCCAATGCCGGGGGGCCAGGTTTGATCCTTGTTCAGGGAACTAGATCCCACATGCTGCAATTAAAGATCCCACATGCTACAACAAAGATCAGAGATCCTGTATGCTGCAACTAAGTCCTCACACAGGCATGTAAATAAATATTAAAAAAATAACATTCTTTAAAAAATCTGAAATACAGTTTTGAAGAGTATATGGATATTTTAGGTTGTAAGTAGATTATCCAATAGACAATGCCTTAGCATCACCAAATTGAAGTCATTTTATTCATTATGAGTATTTTCCCTGAAAGGATGTGTGTGTGCAGTCATTTCTGAATGATTCACAGCTAAACAAAGGTTCATGGAACTGGAACCAAAATTTTCATCTTAAGTAGACCAGTGACCTGGCTCATTAGCATATCTTTTGTAGGCATATTGCTGAAGTATATAGATATAATTAGAGACTTTTTTTCAAATCATGTGATGTACCATCAATCATCATACGTTTGGCTTTCTTTCCTGTAATTATAATTACAGATTATATTTTTGCATAGTGGATATTATTTGACTGCTGATCCAGCCTTGCAGACAGCCTGATCTGGGATGGATAATCCTTTCAAATAAAATAACTAAGGAAATTTGATGTTATTTACTTTTTTTAAATTTGGTGCTTATATGCTAAATATGAACTGATACACTTCTGTACCAGGGAGCAAGTATGTAATTAGTTTTGTTACTGTAGCTTATATAAATTATGAAATGTAGAATTTGTTAGTAGATAATGTTGATAATTTATTATTATTTTTATAACATTTAGTCCTTTGCAAAGTAATTCTCTCTTTTACTGTAATCTCTGCAAGCAAGTATCCCACCTGCTCTTTTATACCTGTCTCCTAGTGCAGGGCCTGGCCTGTGTTCAAATGTTGAGTTGGTGAACGAATTCAGAGAGAGTAATTTTTAGGTCTGTAGCCTTGTGCAAATTATTTCACTTAAAAGTGTGTTGCATATCTTCATTTCATATATAGAGGAATCTAATATATTACAGTCTTATTAGAGAGTAAGTTACAGCTATCTTTCCTATGAAAAGAGCTAATCCAAAATCCTGATTCTGCTCCTTGCTTACTGATGAATACCATGATGCTGGCACAGACTGAAAGTAATTTTAGCAGAAGCAATTTACCAGTGACTAGAATATTTTAGTCATGGTTCATCAAATTGTAATCTGATAAAGAAAGTAAGATTATGATATCTTCCAAGGCAGCAAAGTTGAGATTTATTTGGCTTATTTTCACACGTCCTTTACCATGGTGGGGAAAAGTATTTTAGACAAATTCATGTTTTAAAACTAGTATGGTTGCACCTAAATGATAATGTGTTTTCTGTGTATAGTTTGAAAACAGAAAGGGCTGACTAAGATAAAAAGAAATCTGACTAGGTTTTAGGAGAAATAAACTTAAGATCAATACTCAGAAAATCATGCACATTTACTTATGTTCTGAATTGTTTTATACTTAAAGAGGCTAGACCAAATGTAAAGGTTTAACAGATGATATATATATATATTTTTTGGCTGTGTTCTGTGGCTCGTGGGGTTGTAGTTCCTCCACTGGAGATTCAACCTGGGGCCATGGCACTGAGTCCTAACCACTGGGAAATCTGGGAACTCCCAGCAGATATTAAATTTAAATTAACTAACTTTCCCTTCTATCAGAAATATTTTAAATAAATGCTTTTATACATTACTTGGTTAACAATAGAAAAAAAACAGCATAGCAGTTACTAACATATGAAAACAACATATTCTAAAGCAAAACAATTGATAGTTTGTGAATAAATTTAATTTTTATTTACAATCATTAAATATATATTTGCTTTGAATTATTTGCCAGAATGTACAACTAGTTAAAGAGGGCTAGTCCAAAAAGCCTGGAATCCAAGAGTGTAAGATTTGACTTTTGTTCAGCAAGCAGAGCGGAGTCATTGAATACTTTTGAGCAAGGAAGTGACTTTCAGAGCTATAAATACAGCCGCAGTATGTGAAGAAGTTGTACTGTAACAAATACGTTAATAACCAAATCCAAGGAAGAAGTAATAGATACCCAAAGTGTGGCAGGGACAGTGAGGGTGGAGAGGTGGTGAAAGATAGATGCATACTAGAGAGACACTTAGTAGTACTTTGTCAGTTGCCTGGATATAGGAGATGGGAGAGAACCAGGAGTCAAAGATGACTGAAATATTTTGATGATAACACTTTTAGAATCCAGAATATCCTATCTATGTCTCTCTTGAATGCATGACATCTAGATACATTTGAGATTCCTAAACTTTCTTCTGACTGACTAAGCTTCCAGGAATGATCATTAAGAACTATGTAGTCAAATTTTTCCATTGAGAGTATCTTTAAATAAGCCAATTTTCTCCTTAAAGCATGATCTATAAAAATACTAGCTTTTGAACATTTAAAAATGAATTATTGCTTCAAGAAATAGCTTGTTATAGACGGGGTGATTTGAGGGGGAATAGCATTTAGGCTAGCATTTTCCAACTAGCTGAGCAAACTTGACACCTTGACCCTGTTCTCTTCATCTGCTTGGTGATTCTTCACCTCCTTCTCACCTATAATTTGAGAGTCAGAAATTATAAATTGGGGTATGAAACATTAGTTTAAAGGACAGTATGGAAGGAAGGAAAGGAAGGGAATGCTTCTTTCTTGCTTAATATCCTTCAGTTATATATGTCACAAACAGTTTGAGGCAGTACTTCATTACAGCTTCACAATTCATAGATTGCTTCAGCAAGACACATACACACATGGTCTGAAAATGCTCCAGTTGGCTTCTATTTCAGAATTCCCACTTAGTTGACTGGGAAATGTGAGTGTTGGATGCCTACGGTCATACTGCTTAAAGGATATGGTCTGCCTTGACCCTTTTTGAGTTCCACCCAAGAACACAAACTCTTTAAGCCAGAGACCATTATGTTCGTAAAAAGAAACACCTTACCCCCGAAGTGGCAAACTCCTCAATGAATTATAATTTGCTTCTACTCTCTTAAAAAAATAACCAGTCTGCCTTCCAGGAAGTCGTTACCAGTTTTATTAAGAATACTTAATATTTGGGGTCAACAAATATAGTCATGGTACATAAATACTTTATTCAAAAGACTCCTTCCTGCACAGTGGACAAAATCTTATGAAAGTATTTTTATAGAGCAATTTTTGTTACTCACATTAATAGAGCTGTCTGTAGTTAGATCATGAAATTGCATTGTGATGTTGACTGCAGATGACCAATACAGTGATCTTAGTTAAAATAGTTTTCTAGGACTGTAGTCAAGTGGAGGTTCTGGATGGCATTTCAGGAGAAAAATCAAGCCATTTCCGCATTTCTTCTCTTAGAATATGCTTGAATGTGTAGATAGGTGAGTGGGCTGTGACAATAAGGTTTTTTTCATCTTCTAACAACCTAAGAACTTAAGGTCAGGAATAACTGGTTATGTTTCTTTATGGTAAGCATTGTACAAGATGGATAACAAAGTCTTATAGCAAAGTTTAATTTAAAAAGCCTTAATGATGAGACTTCCCTGGTAGTCCAGTAGTTAAGACTTTGCTTCCAATACAAAGGGGATGGATTCCATCCCTGTTTGAGGAACTATGATTCCACATGCTGCAGGGCTCGACCAAAAAACAAACAAACAAAAACGGGGACTCCCCTGGTGGTCCAGTGGCTAGGACTGCACTCCCAACGCAGAGTACCCGGGTCCGATGCCTGGTCAGGGAACTAGGTCCCTCCCACGTGCCACAACTAAGACCTGGGGCAGCCAAATAAATACTCTAAAAATAAACAACACAACGAAAGAAAAACTTTAATGGTGAAGCAAATATGTACAAAATGGAAAATAATTCCAATATGAAAAGTTGTACTAATATTACTTTTTGCTTCTCTAAGCTTCATATCTGAGACAGGCTTGGGAGAACTATTCTTAGTGTGATTCCCAGACTCTTGGGGTTAAGACTTTATCTTCTGATTTCTCTTTTTGTATTACCTTCTTTTCTCTTAAAAATATTGGCTGTCATAATAAAACATCGATTTGATGAAATCATATTAAACATTTAAATGATTTGATATATTCATTGAAATAATTAGGGGTGCCTCTAGGTCATTGCAAAATCAAGAATGAGATTTGTTACGTTTATTATAGTCTTTGAAGATAGAATCAGTGGGACTCATAGAGCTGCCAATTGTAATTCTTAAAACATGAAGTACAATTGGCTATTACTTTTAGGTTGGAAAGTCTTACTCCTTGTTATTATTATCATGTTTCCTTTTAAAAGAGAAATAAACATTCCCTTAAGACATGGTCATGAATTATTGACTTCATGAAGTTGAATATAACTAGGAAATTCAGAAAAGACAGAAATGGATTGGATTTTTACCACTTGATTAATGATTCCTCCTGTTCCCAGAGAGATTTGTCTCAGTGATTTCTAATTGGTTTTGAGCTTGTGGAATCTGCCTTTATAATAAACTCTAAAATTGGATAACTTGGATATTTGAATATTTCATAAACTGAAATTTTAGGCAGGTAAAAGCCCAAGTCCTTAATAATACGGTTTTCCCTTGAAACGCACCATAGCACCATAGTCAAATTTCAAAGTTAGTGAGTTACAGATAATAGGAGTAAAATGACACCTTGGTTAATAAATCCTCTGGGAGCAAAACGCTCCTTTATAGAAAGGTGGCCGGGGTGTCAGAGTTCTCGTTCCAGTTTCTTTTTTGGGGGATTGAAGAAGGAGAAGGCATGCTCCTGGCCTCAGGTATAGCTCAACTTCTTCATAGCTGGGCTGGTGCTGGCTGTAGTGGGGTAGGGAGCATCCTTTTAGAGGGTTGTAACTCTCTCTTCTGAGTGCTGGGAAGGAAACTGTTGACTGTGATGGGAGCCTGTGCTGTTCACCTGAACTGCATGTCCATGTTGCTGTCTGCCTCCCACCAGCACCACTTGTGTACTCTCTCACCTTATATGGCTTCTTAAGGCGGGGCAGTTTTGACTGAGACTTCACTTTTTTAGGTAGTAGATACAGAATCAGCATTCAGAATTCATTTATTAAAAAGTAGTGTGGTTGATTTACAATGTTACATTAGTTTCAAGTAGAACTCATTCTTTTGCTTATTCTTTTTGTTTCTACTTCTGTCTGTCTATCCATCTATCTGCTGATGCTGCTGCTGCTAAGTCGCTTCAGTCGTGTCCGACTCTGTGCGACCGCATAGACGGCAGCCCACCAGGCTCCCCCGTCCCTGGGATTCTCCAGGCAAGAACACTGGAGTGGGTTGCCATTTCCTTCTCCAATGCACGAAAGTGAAAAGTGAAAGTCAAGTTGCTCAGTCATGTCCGACTCTTAGCGACCCCATGGACTGCAGCCCACCAGGCTCCTCAACCCAGGGGATTTTCCAGGCAAGAGGACTAGAGTTGGGTGCCATTGCCTTCTCCATCCATCTATCTACCATCTATTTATTTAACTACCCATTGGGGCTTCCCTGATGGCTCAACGGGTAAAGAATCCGCCTGCAGTGTGGGAGACCTGGGTTCGATCCCTGGGTTAGGAGGACCCCCTGGAGGAGGGAATGGCTACCCACTCCACTATTCTGGCCAGGGGAGTTCCATGGACTGTATAGTCCATGGGGTTGCAAAGAGTCGGACACGGCTTAGCGACTTTCACTTTCTATCTATATCTTTCATCCAAATATGATGAGAAATTTATATAAACCAAGCTTCCAAACAGTAGAATTTTCTAGTCTAGGTGCATGAGACTTGATGTAGTTTAATTGATACATGGATTTTAAAACATGAAGGAAGACTTAAGTTTTGAAATATAGAGGGAGCAAACATTAAATTGACAGTGCCCTGGTGGCTCAGATGGTAAAGCATCTGCCTCCAATGCGGAGACCCAGTTTCGATCCCTGGGTCGGGAAGATCCCCTGGAGAAGGAAATGGCAACCTACTCCAGTATTCATGCCTGGAAAATCCCATGGACTGAGGAGCCTGGTGGGCTACAGCCCATGGGGTCGCAAAAAGTAGGACATGACTGCACAACTTCACTTCAAGAACAGGACTGAGATATTCAATGCCAATGCTTTATGGTTTGGATAATTTACTTTCATCAAGTTAGAGTAGAATATCATTTGTCATCCCATTTGTTTAGCCCAATTCCCTCATCTGTGTCATAGTGCTATTTCTGTGATGGCTATTGGATGGCTTTGGAATTCAGAATCTGTTCTTTTAGATATTCGTATCAGTAATGTTGAGTTCTTCCTAAATTTGATCTGAGTTATATCCTAGGATATGCTCCCTCCCAACCCCAGATGTGTTGGGAGAATGGCATGGAGAGGTTTTTAACATTGGTATGGTTGTTATGGAGGTAGTGGTAAAAGTGAGTAATTTTAGCCTGAACTAATTCAGCCAACAAATTGGTTCCCTGTAACAGAACGATCCTCATGTCTATAAATTAAACATTGGAATGTCCATCTTGAGGCTTCATGGCCTATACTCTCTGCTCTTTGTTTTTTAGGCTTGGTGTGGTGAGAACAATGTGGGCTGTGGAATCAGATTCAAGTTCAAATCGTTACCAGATTCATCATGAGGCCTTAAACTCACTGAGCTTCAGTTTCCTGTCTTTAAAATGGGATTGTTACGAGGATTAAGCAGCACAGAGAACATGTTTGGCACACTGCCTAGTACACAGCAGGTGCTGGGTAGACGATCTTATTCGTATGTTAAAACTGACATCAGTTATTTATTAGTGTGATTTTATTTTAAATGTGACATACATTTGCATATAAAGAAACTTCTTTACTTTGGAAAATCACTTTAGAGTCTGACGCTATCACCTTGAACTTTTTCTCCTCTTTTGTGGGCTCTGGTATTGCTACAGCAGAAAAGAAAGCCTTGGAAAGTTTAGCAGCTATTTTATATCATCTATGCTAAAGATTTCCATTAGCAGATTTATTGAAACCTGACAATAATGTATTTATGTCATTAAAAAATACAAATAACGAAAGCTTTATCTTTCTTGGCTTCTTTGAGGCAGGCATCTTCTTAAGAAGATACATTCTCCATAGTTTCTGAAATAGTGATTAGTTTATACTTTCTTAAGAGGAATTGCTATGATGTTTATAACTTCCTTGTACAGTGGTACCATAAATAATAATTTTAGTTGGGACATATCTTTAAATATTTTAGGTTTTAAAGGTTTTTCTTTTAAAGAGAATACCAGGTTTATTATATATACATTAGCTTACTTCATGAATTGGAAAATTTCTGATTTTTAAAAATACTTTCTTTTTCTTCTTAATGTCATTGAGTGTGTGTGTGCATGCATGTGATTCAGGTTTTGATGGGGTGCTGAAGGAGAGTTCTAAATTTTTGTGGTAGGAAGCTTATTAATATCTTTAGAATTCAATGCAGAATGCATATTTTGAATCTATAGAAAAATCAATGGGAAATGACTAATACCGTCTTAAGTTTTTAATTTATTTCTTATGGGGGAAGGAAATACCTTGACGGATTTAGCACTCAAATTCAAATGAGTGTGAGAACAGGTGGCTGAATTTTTCCCCCACCTGCCAATGCAACTTTATCACAAGAAATGTTTCATTTAGCAAATGCTGCTGCTAGCAGACACTTCTCTGTTTCAGAGCAGAAAAACAAATGGCGGGGGAGTTCTTCTTTGAAGAAAGCCTTTTTCTTGATTTTCTTTTTAAATTGTGAGTGTGAGAAATATGTATTTTATTTTTCTGGGGGACGGGTGGTGGAAAGCATGAGTCAGTGCCTTGATTAACCAACCTGACTTGTTGTGTTGTTATACCATTCATGACTTTTATTTTTGTTTTCTTATTGTTGCTGTACTTGCACACCAACCCAATGGCACTGACTTTCAATTATAATGATATTATTACTCTGGGAAATTGCAGTATTTGAATAATACTTTTGACACCAATTCAGAAACCCCTGTTCTTTTGTTATAGTGCTATTACATTATTAGAATTACATACATTGTTAGGCTTAATCACTGTGTAATGTAATAGTCAGAAGCAATAAGAAGTGCTGTGAAACTGGGAACTAAAGAAAGAAAAGCATTGATATACTTCTACCTTTCTAGTTTTTCTCTGATTGACTTATTTTTTTCCCTCAGAAATAAAAACAAGGAACAACTTGACACCTGTTCTGATGGTCTTACATATATCCTATCAGCATGTTTTATTGAAATTGATGAGTGTTCTAAGACTATTTGAGGCTTTGGAGCCAAATGATGCAAATATGAGATACTCTTCCTGTTCCCATATGACATACCAACAAACCTGACTGCTATTGTGAATTCTAAGTACGTGGTTCTTCACAGAACATCTACCAGACTGTTAGCTCTACTAACAGTTAACTCTACTGTTAGAGTTATTCATTGTTGAAAACATATTTGAACCAGATTGACAGACCACTCTTGCTCTAGCCCACCTACCAGTAATACACAGTCCTTCACTGACATGGTGTTCAGTGTGAAAAAAAAAAGAATTTGTACATTTGATGAGTTTTAAATTTTCATTAAAAAATCCATTGAATAAACAGTGCCAAGCAGATGACAAGGGCTTAATACGTGTTTGCACTAGCAATTTTGAGAATATATCTTCTCTACTCTTTAAGTGTACAGGTTTGCTTTAATTTGCATATTCTGGAATACTAATGAGGTTGGAGTTGAGCATTTTCTATCTGTTAATTATTTGTACCTATATATTTATGAATTGTGTCCTTATATCATTTACACCTGTTTCCCTTGGGGTAATTTTTTAAAATATGGACGGCTTTGAGACAGCATTGCAGTGTTAGTGTCACCCTGCCAACATGTGACAATTGCTTAGATTGTCTATTTCCTTTGTCTTCAAATAAGAGTGCAATAGTCTGTGTATGTTTGGTTTGACCACCTTTGTAATGCTTTTAATAAGATGATCAAACAGTACTTCTTTACCTAATGCTCTTCAAAAAAGTAATTGTTCCCTTTGAGCAAGTACAGTTGACTGATTCAAGCACACTTTGTGGAAGATTGCTTTTGTGCTCTGTGGTTGGTCATTGTTTAGGAAATAAGATGTGTCCAGTGGTGGTGGGGTGGATGGGAAAGATGTGGTAGTAATGTATAGACGTTATAAGAAAAAGATCGAATTTTTCAAAAGAAAATTGATGAACACAATCTTACCCATGAATAATTGAACAGTTTTGATGAAGTGGGACTATTTGGACTGAGTTAGCTTAATTCTAAATTGGCATGTAAAAGTGAATCCAAATACCAATTGTTTTCTTTCTCTCGAAATAACAGTTGTTTTAAGCAGAGTTAGGAATGATTCTTATATGAGTTTGCAAAGAACAAAAGCCTGTGTGCATGCTAAGTCGCTTCAGTTGTGTCCGACTCTTTGCGACCCTATGGACTATAGCCCTCTAGGCTCCTCTATCCATGGGAAGAGGCAAGAATACTGGAATGGGTTGCTACACCCTCCTCCAGGGGATCTTCTGGACCCAGGGATCAAACCAGCGTCTCATGTCTCCTTATGTCTCTTATGTCTCCTGCATTGGCAGGAAGGTTCTTTACCACTAGCGCCACCGAGGAAGCATAATTGTCTTATTAACTTCAAAGCTGTTATCTACTTATCTCCCATAAACAGTTGATTTTTCAGATTGATAGACTGGAGGAGAGCAGAGATATTCTATTATTAGGTAGCCTTAGAAGAGATAGTGGTAATTAATAATTCTACTGTGTTTCTGACTGGTAGCATTACCTCATGGAGTTAACTCTCAGACTGAGAAGTTATTTAGAACATGAAATTTCTTCAGAAAAATTGTCCTGAGGAGGTTATGTCTCTCTATCAGGGTTTCTCAACCTTGGCATTCTTGAAATTTTTGCCTGAGTACAACTTTGATGTGGAGACCTTTCTTGTGTGATGTAGGATGTTTCATAGTGTCCAACTAGATGAGAGGAGCAACCCCCGCCTCCACCTAGCGACCATGTAAAATGTGCCCAGACACGGCCAAGCATGGGCGTGGGGTGATGGGAGGCAAAAATCCCCTTGATTCCCCTCCCTCCACTGAGGGCCACTAGTCCCTGTATTGCTTCTAACCAATATAACTTGAAAAAATAAGATTAAAAAATGTTATTTGTTCTTAGAATTACTCAGATAATCATTCCTTTAAGGATAGTTTGATGTAATTGTGGCTTGGGGTTTGCAGAGAGGTTTCACCTCCTTGCAATGCTGAAGAACAATGCGCTTCGCATCCAGTCAATAAACTTAATGAAAAGGAGATGGAGTATTGAATCTGCTGAGGTTGACATGACATGTGGTGTTACTGATGCAGAAATAATAGGGAGTGTTGTGAATGTTAAAAAGTCAAAAGATGTTGATAAAAAATCATGAAGAAGATGATTTTAGTAAAGGCTTCTTTAGCTTTTGAAGTAATTAGTTAGAAAGCCAGATATATTATCTTGCCAAGAAAGGACTGTGTTTTCATATTCTGCCTTTCAATTTTAGGAGCAAGAGACCACTGACATGAAGCAAGTGGTTGTTTGCAGTTTATTCAAAAAAAGCAATTTCCAGGATGTGTCATAGGGGCAGTGCAGTTTCAACTTTACTCCTGTCCTGTTTACATCTGTGGTTCTATAAAATGAAAATTGATGGTCCTTTAAAGCATTGCATGATAAATAAGTGTCTCTGGATTGACCCATAGAAATGATGATATATTAAACCTCTCATGTGCCAGGTTCTATGTCGGGAATACAGAAACTAATGAAACATTCTGCTTGAATGTCCCATTAAAATAATCCTGGATGAATGGAATTTTTCTGGTTAGGGATATCAGTTACCATCATTCTATTTGCCACTTTTCCATTTGATTCTGTAATTATAAATGTCTGTGTGCAGAAACTGGTTAAAATATCTGTGAGTATGTGTAGGCTATATATCATGTATATAATTTAATTCTTTTAAAAAGCTATTTCCGAAACTAGTGGAAAGCTATATTCATTTTTTATGCTTATTAAAATATTGTTCAAATTTTCCTCTTCTTTATTAAATATCCATGAGAGTTGAATAAAACATAGTTATATATTATTAATTCATTTTTTGGTTATACTATGGCTCTAATATTGTTAAGAAGAAATGACATCACCCTGAAGGCCAAGATTTTTGCTAATTATTGCAGGATTTAAAGCCATTTGGTTGGTGTTGGAATTCAGAAAGCACAAACTTTATTAAAAGTATAGTCTTAAAACTTTTTTTTCCTGTTAAAACTGATCAACGTAGACTATAGGTATCATAGGGAGAAAGGTGAAATCTTTATGGTATTGGATAGACCTGAGTTAGAGAAACCAATACTTCAACCTTCAGAAAGTTAGAAAGAAATAGGAAAAAGACAGAGTTCTGGCACTTGAAAATCCATTCTTCCTTCTTCCCTTCCTAATATCCATTTTAGCAGTCTATATCATGAATGCACAAACCCGTTCAGAGCCACAGGCTTCCCACTCTTAGGCAGGTGATTCAGAAACAAAGCAATACATACCTAAGGAAACAGAAGTTGCCGAGTCTGAGGAATAATGAAAGGTTGTACATGGTGGTCAATTTTTAGTGTAACCTGAAGCCTTATAACTATTGTTTTGCCATTTTCTCTGTGAAACTAACTGATCTGTTGACTACAGGTTCTCTAATGCTTTTTATGGCCCCTGAAAAATTGCCAATGTGATATATACATTTATTATTTTTATTATTTGTTTGTTTGGAAAGATGGAAAACCACAAAGCTGAAGGAAAGTGAAAGTGAAAGTTGCTCAGTCAGGTCCGACTCTTTGCAACCCCATGGACTATACAGTCCATGGAATTCTCCAGGCCAGAATATTGGAGCGGGTAGCCTGTCCCTTCTCCAGGGGATCTTCCAAACCCAGGGATCAAACTCAGGTCTCTTGCATTGCAGATGTATTCTTTACCAACTGAGCTATCAGGGAAGCCCACGCTGAAGATATTTAGCTAAATAATCCCAAGTGATTATTTGGTGAGAGATACTCTCAAGAAAAAGAAATTATTTCATGTGTAAAAATTTGGCTGTGCTCTGCAGCTTGTGGGATCTTAGTTCCCAATCAGGGATCGAACATGGGCTCTCAGCAGTGAAAGCACAGAGTCTTAACCACTGGGCCACCAGGGAATTCCCTCATGTGTAAAACTGTTTGTTCAGTTGGGGTTAATTAGAACTACAGTAACATGAGAGGAAGTAATGTATAGTATATCACAGTTAATCTTTGTTTTTTTTATTTATGGGATCTTTGAAATTTGGAAACAGACTATATTTAGATTCAGATCCTGGCCCAGTCACTTTACTAATTTTGTGACCTTAGGTAAATAATTTTTAACCCTTCTGTGGCTCATTTTCCCTCCCCTTAATAAAAAGGAGATGATAGTAATATTATTGCAGTGGATTGCTTTGAGGATTATATGAGATCATGTGTGTAAATTTCTTGACAAGTATATACAGTGATTGTCCAATAAATGACAAGTATTATTTTTATTTCTAAAAGTAGATATTCCAAAAATTTTAACTGCAAATAATACAATTTGATGGTATTGCTACCTAAACAATCCCAGAGCAATAACTCTGGCACTGAAAAAATAAACCCTTTGTAATTATAGTTTTGAGTCAGCTGTTAGGTTGATTTCTTAGTTCTCATCTATTTCTTCTGATCTCAGAAGGCTTTTTACAAATATATATCTATTTCTTTTGTGATATAGAATGATATGAGCCTAAAATATAATGCAACAGCATTCATGTGTGTTCCATAGTCAGATGATTGGCACATAATCCGATGAGTGTTTCTTTAAATCATCTCATTATTGTGAATTATATGACATGTTTTCATTTGGTTTTCCTTCTGATTTAAAAACCTTTTCAGATCTCTAGTGGAAGAGGAAGACCAGCACATGAAATTGTCCCTTGGAAGCAGCGAAATGGGCCTCTCTTCCCATTTGCAATCTTCCAAGGCCGGAACCACACGCATCTTTACCAGCAATACCCATAGTTCTGTGGTGTTACAGGTAAGTTCACTGTCCCTTTTACATTATTTACATAGCTTCAAAAACCACCCAGGGTTTTTATAGTGTGGGATGTCACTAGTGGGAGATGTTGTGCCTGTGTGTAGACAGGAACCCTGTATACTTTTGCTGTGATCTTAAAACTGCTCTTATATTTTTTAATTTGTAAAAGTTATTTTATTTTATTTATTGGCTGTGCTGGGATGTGGCATGTGGGATCTTAGTTCCCTGACCAGGGATCAAACCCGCACCACTCTCACATTGGAAGCACAGAATTTTGACTGCTGGACCACCAGGGAAGTCTAAAACTGCTCTTAAAAAATAAAGTTTACTAATTAAAAAAAAATGTAAACAGAGGAGAAACCTTGAGGGGGGAAATTATATGCCTTCCTGATGTTAAAAGATATTCTGAATCCATTGTTTATTTCATTTGTGTAAGGGAGATTTTGCTCTCATGCTACTTTCTTACAGAATGTTGTATCTGGCAATGTTGGCTTTTCATTTTGTCTTCAGTTCAGTTCAGTCGCTCAGTCGTGTCCGACTCTCTGCGACCCCATGAATTGCAGCACGCCAGGCCTCCCTGTCCATCACCAACTCCCGGAGTTCACCCAGACTCACGTCCATCGAGTCAGTGATGCCATCCAGCCATCTCATCCTCTGTCGTCCCCTTCTCCTCCTGCCCCCAATCCCTCCCAGCATCAGAGTCTTTTCCAGTGAGTCAACTCTTTGCATGAGGTGGCCAAAGTACTGGAGTTTCAGCTTTAGCATCATTCCTTCCAAAGAGATCCCAGGGCTGATCTCCTTCAGAATGGACTGGTTGGATCTCCTTGCAGTCCAAGGGACTCTCAAGAGTCTTCTCCAACACGACATTTCAAAAGCATCAATACTTTGGCACTCAGCTTTCTTTATAGTCCAACTCTCACATCCATACATGACCACTGGAAAAACCATAGCCTTGACTAGATGGACCTTTGTTGGCAAAGTAATGTCTCTGCTTTTGAATATGCTGTCTATGTTGGTCATAACTTTCCTTCCAAGGAGTAAGCATCTTTTAATTTCATGTTGTCTTAGGAGGGTAAATATCACAAAGCCCCCACATTAAATTTTCTAGTTCCTCACTCACAACCTATTTTCCTATCACCTTTTATCATAGTTCTCGAGATTGTATTTATTTGGTGTCTCAGCTCACATTGACAGTTGTGGATATAGGAGAAGGGTTGAGGGCTTCTGGAGGCAAACACACCGATACATGCAAGAAGTAATAACTGACATCAAAGGCAAGAACAGAAAAACAATAGAAAGCCAAAAGAACACCAACAAGTGTGATATGGAGCTGTTTAACATAGGGATAGGCAGTCCAAGTACTTCTGAGTACTGTGGACACTCCTTGACCTCTGTGGGTGTTGCTGACTTAGAGAATATAGTATAAAGCTCGATGTCCATAAATTTCTTTTAGATATAGTTAAATTATATCAATCTTCTCAGATTACTAAGGTAAGGAAAATAAATCCTTCTAAATATATTTGTAAAAGAAATCTCCCTAGATGAATTTCATGCATATCATTGGCCAAGAACCATCATGGTCAAGCAGTATATAGTATAGTATATAGCTTAATGAGAGAAGGAGGCTTGTACTTGCTATGTGGCTAATTAATGTCTCTGGGATTCATTTTTCTTATCTCTAAAATATGACTCGGGAAGCAGATTTCTAAATTTTCTTCAAGTTCCCATCTGTGATTCATTGAAATCTCATTTTCCCCATGTTTCAGTTTCTGATGGGAGCTGGATTTTATGGTTCCTCATTCATCAATAGAAATGAGAGGGCCAGAAAGGAAAAAAGCTTCCCATCTCCCAGAATCTTAGGTTCTACGTAAGTGGTTTAACTGTTGGTTTTACAAGAGTATGGGAGGAGGAGAATGAGAGGTCAAACAGGAAAAACATGAAAGGAAGAGGTTTTTTGGTTACATTAAAGTACTTTCTCTAAAGAAAAAGAGACTCACCCCCTCCACTATACTTCTGCCCTATCCATGACCATAGTCATGGATTAAAGCCCATTTTTGTGGTCCTGCTAATTTTAAAAATTTACTTTATATCAAATAGTGAAAGCCACTCTAGTATAGTCAAAAAGATTTAGAACAGTAGTCCTCAGATCTTATTCCATATCAGAATCACAAGGAGGAGGGCTTGTTAAACTGAGTATTGTGGCCCACCCCAGAGTTTTTGAATCAAAAACACTCGAGGTGGGAGCCAGCTCGGCCTTTGTTGGTCTAGGCTAGTGATGGGAATGGAAACGTGAGAGTAACCCGAGAGTTTGTTCTTTCTTCAACTGATTTTTTCATGTGGTAATGTAGTGGTACTATTCCATATTGCTATTGAAAAACATTGTACGGTGTCTTTAAAAGTCTATTAAAAATTGTGTTCTCACTAACTGAGATTTTTAAGTCCAAGTACTAGCAGACTGGTTTTTTTTTTTTTTTTTTGTATCTAATCTTAGGTGTGTGGTTGTCAAGGGAACAAGCTAGAGAAGTGTTTAATGGGTAAATGTTATCATTGTTTTAAAATTAGTAATCGCACAAGCTCCAGCTTCAAAAGGCATTGAAAGTAGCTGTCAGGGGAATAGATCCATGGGGAGAAACTATTTAAAGAAGTCTCACTCTGAAGGATACCCCAGTGCACAACTGTAGTGGCAAGGACATGAGTTTAGGCAAAAAGTAGAATCTGAGTTTTACCACTTACAGCTAGTTATGTGACTTTGGGAAAGTCTTTGTACTCTCTGGGCCAGTTTCCTTATCTGTAATGTGGGTAGTAGATGTGAAGATTAAATGCAGCAAGTCATGGAACAGTAAGGTGCATAATAAATATCCATTTATTTCCCTTCCGTTTGAACCAAACAGTGAAGGTGTCAGAGGAAATGTCATTGATCAGAAGTGATGGGTGTGCCAAATAAGGTGCCCATCTGGTTGGCTTGATCTGCTCTAGCAGATTATTTGTCTCCAGTAAATAGGCTCTAAGAAACAAGGCTGTTGAAGAAAGTGCCTGGAAATAATTTTGATACCTAATACACTTGGATTCCTAGAATCTTGAATAAATCCCAGGAGAATTCATGATTCTCATTTGTGTTAGCAGTGCAAAATACTTGTACTGAAGTAAGAACCAGGGTTTGCTTAAGTAATAATTGATGAAATCAAGGATTTTTCACTTCCCTCACTCCTTTACTACTGCTACAACTCTGGTGATTTTTCATGGAAAATTTGCATCCTTTGGCTTCATGCTATTATCTCAGGTTGTTAACATCTTTTAAACCCCATCCTATGGTGAGGGAACGACAGAGGATTAGATGGCTGGATGGCATCACTGACTCGATGGACGTGAGTCTGAGTGAACTCCGGGAGTTGGTGATGGACAGGGAGGCCTGGTGTGCTGCGATTCATGGGGTTGCAAAGAGTCGGACACGACTGAGCGACTGAACTGGACTGAACTGATGGTGATTCATCAAATCATACCCTTCCTAACACCTTCACTTTTAAAAATAACAGCTTTAGGGAGATGTCATTCACCTATCATAAAATTCATCCCTTTCAAAAAGTGTACGATTCAGTTGGGTTTAGCATATTTGCAAGGTTTGGCAAATATCACCACAGTCCATTGTAGAACATTATTATCTGTATTATCACCTGTATCCATTAGCTGTCATTCCCCATTTACTCATAATCTCTTTCTTAACCTGTAACAATCATTATCTCTATAGTTTTGCCTATTCAGAATATTTCACGTAAATGGAATTATATACCATGTAGTCTTTTGTGACTGGTTTCTTTTACTTAGAATGGTGTTTTCAAGGTTCCCCCACACTGTAGCATGCATCAGTACTTCTTTTTTTTACAACTAAATAATATTCCATTCTATGAATATACCACTTTTATAAAAATTCACTCATCCATTTATGGACATTTGGTTTGTTTCCACTTTGGGGCTATTGTGAATAATTATGCTATGAACATTCATGTACAAGTGTCTGCATGAACATGTTTTCATTTATCTTTTGTGTATACCTAAGAGCCCGGTTGGCTGCTGTCTATGGGCTCACACAGTCAGACACGACTGAAGCGACTTAGCAGCAGCAGCAGCAAGAGTGGAATTGCTGGGTGATATATCATTGTATGATTAATCTGTTGAACAACTGCCAGAGTGTTTTCTCAAGTGGCTGTGTTTTAAATTCCTTTTGGCATAGTATAAGGATCCCAATTTCCTCATGTTTTTCCCAACATGTGTTAGCTGTCTTTTTTATTATAGCCATACTAGAAGGTGTGAAGTGATATCTTATGGTTTTGATTTGTATTTTCCTGAGTGCTAATGATATTGAGCATCTTTTCACTTTTGCACTGGCCATTTGTATATCACCTGTGGAGAACTGTCTCTTCAGGTCAGTTCTCCATTTGTTAGTTGAGTTATTAATCTTTTCATTATTCAGTGGTAGGAGTTCTTTATATATTCTAGATACAAATCTCCTAGCAGCAGATATATGATTTCCAAGTATTTTCTCCCAGCATCTTCGGTTTTGTGGTTCCTTGTTGGTCTTCCATAACTACTCTGCCAATCTTCAGTTCTTTATCCATTCGACTGTGTAATCTTTGCTACTGCTTTACCTTAGTAGAGTTAATGGGACAGATAGACAAGGCAAATTTCTGGAAGACTTCTGATTTTTTATTATTCTCTAAACATACGTTATTCTTTCACACTTAAGTATCTTTGCACTCATCCCTTCTCCCTGGAATACCTTAAGTACTTAACATTTTTTGGTCTGGTAAACCCTTATTTATTCATAATAATCCATCTTAAATGGTAAATTGTAAAACTGGAATTCCAGTTTTGGGCTGAACTCACATTCTGCCCACTACAGTTATACAGTGGGTAATCCTGCAGAGTGAACCATCTGAAAACAGTTTCTCCCCATGGATCTGTTCTTTTGAAAGCTAATTTCAATGCTGTTTAAAGCTGGAATTTGTGTAACCTAGGCAGAGTTCGTAGCTCCTTCTTTTACTCTCTGAGCCCATCAGTATCACCTACCAGTGAGATCCACAAGATCTAGAATCTAGTTTGTTTTCTCTGTCTGCCTATGATCTAGTATAGGGCACAGGGTAAATGCTTAATAAATGTAAATAAATTATAAGTATTGTTATGTATTATTAATATTATTATCATCATTGGAAGAAAATACATATAAAGGCCCTAGCCCAGTACCTGACACAGAGGAAGTATTCAATGCTTTTTATTGCTCTTATTGATATTGCTATGGAATAAATGAATTTGGATAACACTTATAAATCACTTTCATATATACTTGCCTCATTAATACTTGAAGCAATTTTGTCAGGTAGAAAAGGCAAGAACTATTATCCCTATTTTATAGATTGGGAAACTGAAGCTCAGGGAGGTTAGAAAGCTTGCCCAAATTCACTTACCCACTAAGAGACAAAAACTAAGACTTGAACACAGGCTTTCTAAATTTAAACTTGGATTTTTTTCTAATCTTACTCTAAGCTCTGTTCTGTTTTTAAATATAATGTCTTTAAATATTGTTTTCACTCAATATAAGTATAAAAACATGTATTAAAGGTTTAAAGATAATTTGGCATGAATGATACTGTAAAGATTTTGCTCTTAGTAGAATCACAGAATTTACACAGAGTATCTTCATGCCTGCCTGCCCTTCTTCCTCTCTGTCAAACTAGGGATAGGGGGTGGGACCAGAGAGAGAAAAGTCAATATCATTTTGGAAACACTCCTGTTAGGACAAGGAGGCCATAACTAAAGTATCATGTTTCATCTAGTGGACTGTCAGTGTATACTAATTGTAGAATAGTTATCTAGGTGGAAACATATCATTTCTTGATTGTTGAATATGCTTACTCAAGCCTATTAAGCTTGAAAATGCCTCTATCCTCCAGATGTCTAGGCTGCTAATTAATATTTTTTCATAATAAGATCGGTGCCTATCAGATTGCTCTCCTCCATTTTATCTATTTATTTTCTCATCCAACTTTAGTTGCAAAGTCACTGAAAGATTTGATTGTATCAGCTCAAGTTATTATCTATGTAATAGAATGCTGAAGAAATGGGTTTTCTCAAGAACTTAAATTAACTTGCGCTGTTTTCCAGTGGGCTAACTTCATGAAATACTTCAGTTCACTTCAGTTCAGTTCAGTCACTCAGTCGTGTCCGACTCTTTGTGACCCCATGAATCGCAGCACGATAGGCCTCCCTGTCCATCACCAACTCCCAGAGTTCACCCAAACCCACATCCATCGAGTCGGTGATGCCATCCAGCCATCTCATCCTCTGTCGTCCCCTTCTCCTCCTGCCCCCAATCCCTCCCAGCATCAGAGTCTTTTCCAGTGAGTCAACTCTTTGCATGAGGTGGCCAAAGTACTGGAGTTTCAGCTTTAGCATCATTCCTTCCAAAGAACACCCAGGACTGATCTTCAGAATGGACTGGTTGGATCTCCTTGCAGTCCAAGGGACTCTCAAGAGTCTTCTCCAGCACCACAGTTCAAAAGCATCAATTCTTCGGCACTCAGCTTTCTTCACAGTCCAACTCTCACATCCATACATGACTACTGGAAAAACCATAGCCCTGACTAGATGGACCCTTGTTGGCAAAGTAATGTCTCTGCTTTTGAATGTGCTATCTAGGCTGGTCATAACTTTCCTTCCAAGGAGTAAGCGTCTTTTAATTTCATGGCTTCAGTCACCATCTGCAGTGATTTTGGAGCCCAAGAAAATAAAGTCTGCCACTGTTTCCACTGTTTCCCCATCTATTTCCCATGAAGTGATGGGACCAGATGCCATGATCTTCGTTTTCTGAATGTTGAGCTTTAAGCCAACTTTTTCACTCTCCTCTTTCACTCTCATCAAGAGGCTTTTTGGTTCCTCTTCACTTTCTGCCATAAGGGTGGTGTCATCTGCATATCTGAGGTTATTGATATTTCTCCCTGCAATCTTGATGAAATACATACCCTAAAGTAAAAGTTTGGGTTGCTGGTTGTCATGTTAATGAACTATACCTTATTTAAAAGTTTTATGATCGTAAGATAATCTATAAAATATATTATTAACATAAGATAGTGATTTTAGAATGTTATATTTTATAAAAGAAGCACTTAAATAATTCAGATTGTTGAAGTTTTTATTAAAATGATGCTTTTATTTCTTTATTTAAGTTTCCTGAATGTCAACTAGAATATAGAAAACTGAGTATGTAGTTTTTCTTAGGGATAGTTTTTCAGGTACTCAGGTTAGGGTACAATAGGTTATCTTGATACTTCCAATTAAGTGTATATCTATAGTACATAAGTTGGATGAGAGTCTACCACCTTTCTTTTCAGACCACTTTAGTGTATTATTACCTTGAGTTTTCAAATGAGTTTCTTTGTTGTTTGTTATTTAGCATGTTTCAAGTGATAGAGAGGACTAGCACATACCAACTGAGAGTTAAATATGCTCAAGTACATTATTTCAATTTCTGATTGTTTGCTGCTAGGATATAAAAATACTGTTACTGATTATTCATCTTCTGTTTTGAGACCTTGAAAAACTGACTTAATAGTTCTAGAAGTTTTTTTGTGGATTTTGTAGGATTTTCTACATAGATAACCATTTTGCCTGTAAATATAGTTTTTTTCTTCCTTTCCAGTCTAATGCCTCTTATTTCTTTTACTTGCCTTATTGTACTGGGTAGAAACTCCAGAAAAATGTTGAATAGAAGTGGTTAGAGTGTATGTTCTTGCTTTGTCCTAATAGTAGGGAGGCATGCAGTCATTCTTTCACCATTAAGTGTTACGTTAGGTATGCTGCTGCTGCTGCTAAGTCGCTTCAGTCGTGTCCGACTCTGTGCGACCCCAGAGACGGCAGCCCACCAGGCTCTGCCATCCCTGGGATTCTCCAGGCAAAACACTGGAGTGGGTTGCCATTTCCTTGTCCAGTGCATGAAAGTGAAAAGTGAAAGTGAAGTCGCTCAGTCGTGTCCGACTCCTAGCAACCCCATGGACTGTGTATAGGTTTGAGGAAATTTCTTTGTGTTCCTAGTCTGCTGAGAGTTTTGTTTTTTTATTTCAAATCATAAATCGATATTGGATTTTGTCAAATGCTTTTTTTGTACCTACTGAGATGATCTTATCATTTTTCTTTTTTAGTCTACTAATAATATGAATTAAATTAATTGACTTTTGCATGCTAAAGCAGCCATGCCTTATAGGAATAAACCCCACTTGGTCATAATGTATTAACCTTTTAATATATTTTTAAATTTGACTTGCCAGAATTTTAGGAATTTTTTCATCTATGGTCATGAGAAATTTTGATTGTGGTTTTCTTTGATTATCTTTGGTTTTGGTAGGATAATGCTGGCCTTGTAGAATGAATTAGGACATGTTCCTTCTTAATTTTCTGGATCTGGTTTTGTAAAATTGGTGTTATTTCTTCCTTAAATGTAGAGTATTATTTACCAGTGAAAATTCAGTTTTATGGTGTGTGTATATATAACACATATACACATATATATATATAGCTATTTAGTTTATCTGAGTACTTAGAGAAATAATGAAAAATAAGGCTAAACAGTTGAGTTAGGGCCAGATTAATCTTTAAAGTCTTATATAATGATATAAAGCAGTGATAGAAAGCCATTAGCAGTTTTTAAACTCCAAGCAGTGTTATATTATGAGAACAAAGTTTAATTAATCTGTTCCTTTTCTGTCCTCTGAATGAAATGAATAATGTCTCAGAGCAACATGACTGTGGTGTTGCTTTGATCAAATATATTGCATTTACTTAAAGAGTGGAGTAAACGTATTCCTCAACCTTCTCTTCTTTTAGTTCCTTAATCTTTGTTCATAAAACATAGTTAATGTTAATTTTTATTGCTCTTCTCAGGATGCATTTCCTTTTTATTCCCCTTCCTTTTCCAAATTATACTGATCAAAGCTAGATAGACTATGCTAGTAAGTTATTTCCAATGCAGAATTTAGTGTAGAGGTTTGGTTATCAGATTTTTTTTTTAATACCTGTGAGTATCAATCTAGCTATTTTCCCATAGTAGTATTATATTTAATTTGAAAGCTGTTGACATTCAAGCAACTTTTAGTATACATTATTTGTAACTGATCAGGTTTCTATAGTATAGATGTATAATATCAGCACATACCCTCCTCTGTTTTAATGTGACCATTTAAAAGTTTATCAAACTCATTTAAAAATGTCAGTCCTTTAGGGTATGTACCTCCCTCTGTTTAATAGTATTTGAAGTTTTGATATGTTAGGTAAATTTACTACAGAGAAGAAAAAATATATATACATATATATTCATTGTATTTATATATTTATATTCTGATTTTTTTAATTTCTTTTTTACTTGGACTATAGTTGCTTTACAATGTTGTGTTAGTTTCTACTGTACAACGAAGTGAATCAGTTATATGTATACAGATATCCTCCCACCTTGAGCCTCCCTCCGATCATCCCACCCCTCTGAGTCATCACAGAGACTGGAGTTGAGCTTCCCGTGCTATATAGTAGCTTCCCACTAGCTATCTATTTTACACATGGTAGTGCATATATGTCAGTGCAACTATTTCAGTTCATCCCACCCTTTCCTCTCCACCCACAGCATGTCCACAAGTCCAGGAAAATCCTTTTTTTTAAAAGAACATTTTTTTTAATGCTTATTTTTTCCCCAAAAGAATGTGAAGAAGAGATTTTAAAAAAGAAGATATGAGGATGTTTATAAAAGAGGGAAAGGGGAATAGAGAACAGGCCACAATGCCCTCATAAATAGAACCCAAGGCCCAGAAGAAATAGGAAAAGAGAGAACTAAAGGATTAAGCTAGAAAGAAGTTGAGTTTAAAGCACTAGAAATAGTTTAAAGACACTCTGAAAGACTAATTGGAAATTTTGAGCAATTTTGTATAAAACAGACCTGTATCTGTATATCATGGACTACTAGCATGTGGAAATAGGCAAAAATGTTTATAGAATTCTGGCTAGAGGAATAAGTTCAGATTTGGTGGGAGAAAATGATTTTATAATAAAAGGACAGATTTTAAGTATGCAAGGTATTTTCATGAATCTATATAACCTCAGATATGCAGATGACACCACCCTTATGGCAGAAAGTAAAGAGGAACTAAAAAGCCTCTTGATAAAAGTGAAAGTAGAGAGTGAAAAAGTTGGCTTAAAGCTCAACATTCAGAAAACGAAGATCATGGCATCTGGTCCCATCACTTAATGGGAAATAGATGGGGAAACAGTGTCAGATTTTATTTTTTGGGGCTCCAAAATCACTGCAGATGGTAACTGCAGCCATGAAATTAAAAGACACTTACTCCTTGGAAGGAAAGTTATGTCGAAACTAGATAGTGTATTGAAAAGCAGAGACATTACTTTGCCAACAAAGGTCCGTCTAGTCAAGGCTATGGTTTTTCCTGTGGTCATGTGTTGATGTGAGATTTGGACTGTGAAGAAAGCTGAGCGCCGAAGAATTGATGCTTTTGAACTGTGGTGCTGGAGAAAACTCTTGAGAGTCCCTTGGACTGCAAGGAGATCCAACCAGTCCATTCTGAAGATCAGCCCTGGGATTTCTTTGGAAGGAATGATGCTAAAGCTGAAACTCCAGTACTTTGGCCACCTCATGTGAAGAGTTGACTCATTGGAAAAGACTCTGATGCTGGGAGGGATTGGGGGCAGGAGAAGGGGACGACAGAGGATGAGATGGCTGGATGGTATCACTGACTCGATGGACGTGAGTCTGGGTGAACTCCGGGAGTTGGTGATGGACAGGGAGGCCTGGCGTGCTGTGGTTCATGGGGTCACAAAGAGTCGGACATGACTGAGCGACTGAACTGAATTGATATGAGTGAAAGTAAAAGTAGATATATAGAAGGCAGATGAGAATTGTGAAAGAAAATGATCCCAGCTTCTTTTAAGTGTACAGTCTTCACAAGATTAGAGTATAAAAGTTGTTTAGAGAAATGACTGTCTACTTCTGTACGACAAAGTATGTTGTAGAGGAACTTTAGCCTTTTTCCCTTTAGACGAAACTGGGATAATACAGATAACAACATGCAAACAAGATATTTAGATCTGTATGAAAACAATCCGAATTGATAGATCTTATTTGGATGAGGATAGCAATAATCAGGAATAAAGTTAGCAAATATGGAATTGGATAGGGGGACTATTTGTGCATCTGAAAATAAAGGTTATGAGATATATTACAGTAGGAAACTACATGCAGTGAAAACAAATGCAAAAACCTCTCAAAAGCAATTTGCCAAAGGTAGATAAGTTAAACTTAGAATAGAAAATACTCAGAATGTGATAAAAGTGGTCTAGGAGCCTCAGCTTCCTTTCTTTGGTGCTGCCAGATTATACTAAGAATATTTAGAGGATCATTTTTAAGAGTGCAAAAGGAAGCAAAATGATCACATTTGTGAAGAGGGTAAACAGCTCCTGGGGTCTTAGCTGAACTGTCCAGATTTTGAGGATTGACTGCAAATCTCAGCAAGCAGTTTTGATGGAATATGGACCAAATGAGAAATGATGCAGGTAATGGTAAAGGAAACATTAGCCATGCCTTTTTTCAAAGGGGAAAAAAAAGAACAATAAATAGCAGGAAAGGGACTTTCCTGGTGTTCCAGTGGCAAAGACTCTGAGCTCCCAATGCAGGGGACCTGGGTTCAGTCCTAGATTGGGGAACTAAGATCCTACATGGCACAACGAAGAGTCCCCATGCCTCAACAGACTGAAGATCCTGTATGCTGCAACGAAGACTTGGCACAGTCAAATAAATAAATTCGTTTTTTACAGTAGTAGGAACAAAACCTACTGACGTAACTCAATTCCCAGTATAAAATATTTGTAGAAATATTTTAAAGGCAGGAGGGCCAGCAAATGAGCCAAGAAGGATTTTGGATTTTGAGGTGGGGAAGAAAATAACTGATTAGATACAATCATTGCTTTTGACTGAATAAGCCATGATTACCTTTCAAAGATATTATCTACATACATCTTAGAGAAGAAAATTCAAAAGTTATTTCCTGAATAAAAATAAAGGTGACATACTGTACACAGTCTCGTCTAATGGACATCTTGACATCTCTTTTTTTTGACATTACCCAAGGTATGGTAAATCTTCCAAGATAAAACCATATGCTTTAACTTGCCAGTAGTTATTAAAACTTTCAAAGTATATATTCTTCAAACCAGCAATTCCATTTCTAAAAATATCTCCCACAGATCTACTTATAAGTAAGTATAGGTACAAGGCAGTTTATTGCAATATTGCTTGTAATAGCAAAAGTTGAGAGATATTTGAGTCTCTTAAGTGAGGAATGGATGAGTAATTGTGGTTGGCCCCACACCCCACACCCCAAGAAACACCTGGGGTAACAGGAAAATTTGGCCTTGGAATACAGAATGAAGCAGGGCAATGGCTAATAGAGTTTTGCCAAGAGAACGCACTAGTGATAGCAAACATCCTCTTCCAACAACACAAGAGAAGACTCTACGCATGGACATCACCAGATGGTCAACACCAAAATCAGATTGATTATATCTTTGCAGCCAAAGATGGAGAAGCTCTATACAGTGAGCAAAAAGAAGACCGGGAGGTGACTGTGGCTCAGATCATGAACTCTTTATTGCCAAATTCAGACTTAAATTGAAGAAAGTAGGGGAAAGCACTAGACCATTCAGGTATGACCTAAATCAAATCCCTTATGATTATACAGTGGAAGTGAGAAACAGATTTAAGGGACTAGATCTGATAGACACTCTGTCTATGCCTGATGAACTATGGACAGAGGTTCGTGACATTGTACAGGAGACAGGGATCAAGACCATCCCCATAGAAAAGAAATGCAAAAAAGCAAAACGGCTATCTGAGGAGGCCTTACAAATAGCTGTGAAAAGAAGAGAAGCAAAAAGCAAAGGAGGAAAGGAAAGATAGAAGCATCTGAATGCAGAGTTCCAAAGAATAGCACGGAGAGATAAAAAAGCCTTCCTCAGCGATCAATGCAAAGAAATAGAGGAAAACAACAGAATGGGAAAGACTAGAGATCTCTTCAAGAAAATTGGATACCAAGGGAACATTTCATGCAAAGATGGGCTCGATGAAGGACAGAAATGGTATGGACCTAACAGAAGCAGAAGATATTAACAAGAGGTGGCAAGAATACACAGGAGAACTGTACAAAAAAGAGCTTCACGACCCAGATAATCATGATGGTGTGAGCACTCACTTAGAGCCAGGCATCCTGGAATGTGGGTCTTAGAAAGCATCACTACGAACAAAGCTAGTGGAAGTGATGGAATTCCAGTTGAGCTATTTCAAATCCTGAAAGATGATGCTGTGAAAGTGTTGCACTCAATATGCCAGAAAATTTGGAAAACTCAGCAGTGGCCACAGGACTGGAAAAGGTCAGTTTTCATTCCAATCCCAAAGAAAGGCAATGCCAAAGAATGCTTAAACTATGGCACAATTGCACTCATCTCACACGCTAGTAAAGTAATGCTCAAAATTCTCCAAGCCAGGCTTCAGCAATACGTGAACCGTGAATTTTCAGATGTTCAAGTTGGTTTTAGAAAAGGCAGAGGAACCAGAGATCAAATTGCCGACATCTGTTAGATCATGGAAAAAGCAAGAGAGTTCCAAAAAAACATCTATTTCTGCTTTATTGACTATGCCAAAGCCTTTGACTGTGTGGATCACAATAAACTGTGGAAAATTCTGAAAGAGAGGGGAATACCAGACCACCTGACCTGCCTCTTGAGAAACCTATATGCAGGTCAGGGAGCAACAGTTAGAACTGGACATGGAACAACAGACTGGTTCCAAATAGGAAAAGGAGTACGTCAAGGCTGTATATTGTCACCCTGCTTATTTAACTTATATGCAGAGTACACCATGAGAAATGCTGGGCTGGAGGAAGCACAAGCTGGAATCAAGATTGCCAGGAGAAATATCAATAACCTCAGATATGCAGATGACACCACCCTTATGGCAGAAAGTGAAGAAGAACTCAAAAGCCTCTTGATGAAAGTGAAAGAGGAGAGTGAAAAAGTTGGCTTAAAGCTCAACATGCAGAAAACTGAGATCATGGCATCTGGTCCCATCACTTCATGGCAAATAGACTGGGAAACAGTGGAAACAGTGGCAGGCTTTATTTTCATGGGCTCCAACATCACTGCAGATAGTGATTGCAGCCATGAAATTAAACGACATTTACTCCTTGGAAGGAAAGTTATGACCAACCTAGATGGCATATTGAAAAGCAGAGACATTACTTTGCCAACAAAGGTCCGTCTAGTCCAGGCTATGGTTTTTCAAGTGTCATGTATGGATGTGAGATTTGGACTGTGAAGAAAGCTGAGCACCGAAGAATTGATGCTTTTGAACTGTGGTGTTGGAGAAGACTCTTGAGAGTCCCTTGGACTGCAAGGAGATCCAACCAGTCCATTCTAAAGGAGATCAGTCCTGGGTGTTCATTGGAAGGACTGATGCTAAAGCTGAAACTCCAATACTTTGGCCACCTCATCCAAAGAGTTGACTCATTGGAAAAGACTCTGATGCTGGGAGGGATTGAGGGCACGAGGAGAAGGGGACAACAGAGGATGAGATGGCTGGATGGCATCACTGACTCGATAGACATGAGTTTGAGTGAACTCCAGGAGTTGGTGATGGACAGGGAGGCCTGGCGTGCTGCAGTTCATGGGGCAGTAAAGATTGGGACACGACTGAGTAACTGAACTGAACTGAACCACACTCTTGAAATTCTGTGCATCCACTAAAAAGAATAGATTTGTGTGTATTGAGACACAGAGGTGTCTATGTTATGTGCTCAGGTGAATTTTTAAAATGCATAACAGTACATATAGTATCCTACTCTTAAAAATCGTGTATGTATACAAGCAAAAGGTAGATTATGTATATGTATAGAAAGAGACCTGGAAGTATATATACTAAACTGTTATCAGTAGTTAGTCTTAGTAAGTAGAAGAGGTGGACTTTTGGTTTTCAGTTTATGTCCTTCTGTATTTTTATCACAAGGATATATTTAAATTTTTGAAATCTGAAATTTATCTGAAGGAGAAAAAAGCCAAGCCCTTGGAAGCCAAACTTTTCAGCCTAAACCCTGATTCAGTTCCTCTTCTCTCATCTTAACCTTTATAGTTTACCACAAGTGAGAACTATAGGTCCAATTCATTTTATTATTGAGAGTAGGTTCACAAATAAAGTTCTTTGTTTCTAGTTAGCTTGTTACAAAATTCAGGTTCTACATGTTGATTTTTTTTATTTTAATACCAAGTTATGGCATCTGGGTAAAGTCTGGCTTGTTTGTTCAAGCATTTGCTGAACATTTGTGAAGTCCCCATGGTGTGCCAAGCACTGGGGAATTCAGACATCCTAGTCTTCTACCTGATGGTTCCCTCCTCTTCTGTTTCAGCCCCAGTGGTTGCGTTTAGGACTTTCCAGTGCTCATATGCTCATTTATGTTTAAAAGGCGATCCACTTAAACTTAATTGCAATTAAGTTGCAATAGTTCACACACTATATGTGAATTTTCACCACTTTTTACCTTCTGCATGTAAATATTTCCCTAAAATGGACATCTCTTTTTAACCTCTAGTTTTCTAAATAACAGGGATGGGAGATGATTTAGCAATGGAAAATATTGAGGGGGCATTGGGGGAGAATGTTTGCATTTACAATGGAAAGGGGATATTTGTGAAAGAGTTGATATTTGTGAGCAAAAACATATGTCAATCACTGTTGGAGAGCAAAAAATATGATACATAATCCTGTTCCAAAGTGTATGTATAATGTATAAATATTTTTCGAATTAAAATATTTATATCTCTCTCCAGAGAGAAAGTGGCTGGATCATATTATCTCTTTGAAGTTCTAGTTCTGTAGATTCAAGCATTTTCTTTAGAAAGCCATTTAAAAATTGTGATGAGAAGATGTTTAGACTAAGATTTATCTTATACATATGTGCAGGATCGATATTTCTGAAACTGCATTCTTCAGTATGTTGTGCCTTCTGCTTCTTAAATCTGTGAATCACAACTTTAAATAAAAGTTTTATGTGGGGTCATTAAAATATGAAGGGGATAGAATAATTCTGCTGGTAGTTTTTGTTATATTATTTGAAAGTAATTTGTATGAGTATCTTCATGATTTTTTATAAGAGTACATTTCCATTTTTGAAACTACAGACTCCATCTTGAAAAATTTTCATTTTGAGCTTCATTGTTAAATTGTATATTATCATCTTTTTATGCATTTCACCAGCCTATTATAATCTTACAGTGTTTCATTCTTCCCAGAGTAGACCAAGGGAACAGCTGCCTGCTTATCATTGGTTGGGCTCTTCAAGGAGTGGGTGGTGGAGCTAATCAACAGGCATTCTTATCAGCAGAGCCCTGTCTCTCCTCTGAACTGTGGGTGTCAGCCTATTAATTCTCCACTAAACTTTAAGCATTTGGGGACAATTATGTCTCACGTTGGAGCTCCCTGGGCACTTTTTTCCAGAGATAATTAAATTTAAAACTTGAAAGATAATTGATCAAGCAGGAGCAAGTATATCAAATACTAGTATCAAATACTGAATATAAGGATGTCTAACACAGTTCCTTGTTTTGTAAGAGGTGGAATAATCTGGTTGGCAGAAAGTAACTCCTATTTTGCAGTTAGCACAGATGTTCTGGACCTTTCTTTTTTCAAACAACAAAAACAAGCAAGTGAAAACCAAGAATAAAAGAACTATATATTATAAAATATATTATTATGGAAAGGAATGGTAGTGTAACACCCTAATTCTGCACATGGGAAAATGAAAGTGTACATGGTAGTTTTTTTCAGAATAATAAAAGCCAATGGTTGTATAAATAAGTGAACATATATGCTCTTTTCCTTATTTGTTCTTTATTGTCACATATCAAGTAAGCTGTTCAGTTTTTTGTCTTCTGAGTCATTATTCTACTGGCTTTATGTTCCACAGACATTAATATGTCAAGAGAATTTTAGCACACAGAAATTTGTGTTCCCATTTTACCTTGATGAGTGGCTTATCTCATGTTCTTCTTGTAGGGATTTGACCAGCTCCGACTTGAAGGATTGCTCTGTGACGTGACCCTGATGCCAGGGGACACAGATGATGCCTTCCCTGTGCACAGAGTCATGATGGCCTCTGCTAGTGATTACTTCAAGGCTATGTTCACAGGTAGCTTGCCTTCTAAACTCTACTTTCATATTAAAACAATAAGAAAAATAAGTGTTTAAATCTTTTCATTGCTAGAGGAAGATTCAGTGCTTTTGTTCCGTGTCTTTACAAGAAGAGTTTAAAAAGAATAGATACCCAGTATGTGTGTGGGTGGGTGGTGCTTTTCTAACTTGGAAAATGGATACACCTTTTTTATACCTCTGTCTACCTTTATTTCATAGCTTTGCTTTTCCAGACACATATCTGAATGGGCCATCAGAGACTAATACAATGTCACTAGTACAATCTCTAATCCATCAAAAGATCTGAAGTGCCAGGAGAACATTTTGGAGGCACTTGCATCATATACCACCTCCATTAGTATAGAGATATTCCTTTTTAAGTACTCTCTTTTAACTGTAAAATATGCAGAAGCTTGACTCAGATACTAATGCTTACACAGAATAAATTTTTCCCTGATTTTATTGCATCTAATTAGCAACAGAAGTGAGTTTGACCTTAATTAAATTATCCACCTTCATTTAATTGAGTGTCTTTATTTAAGGTGGGATGAAAGAACAAGATTTAATGTGCATTAAGCTTCATGGCGTGAGCAAAGTCGGTTTAAGGAAAATTATTGACTTCATTTACACTGCAAAGCTTTCTCTTAATATGGACAACCTTCAAGACACACTGGAAGCTGCCAGTTTTCTACAGATTCTGCCGGTTTTGGACTTCTGCAAAGTTTTTCTCATATCTGGGGTAAGACATTTTCAAATCAAATCTTTTCCTGTGATGAATAGTATTGTGGCCTGAAACTAACTGGCCTTTAGAGAGAGATGTCATCTACTGTATGGTGTGGAAGCAGGTTCAGGAGAAAACAGTGCAGGTGCATTTTTACAAAATAGAACCATTTAAAAAAGCCTTCTGTGTCATCCAGTGACATTAGACAGTAATAAGGGTTTGATAGCAATAAAATCCTTAGCATGTTTGATAATGTTATATATTGTAATCCAGTTTTATTCTGCTTAATGATTTTATACAAGCAGGTTTTTTAAATGGAGTTCTATGGGAAAGTCATCTGAGGTTCTAGAAGTCTTTTAAGATATACTCAAGTCATTTTTTTTTCTTCCTTTAAATATGGGACCTAGATCTTGAGAAGAACTAACACCTATGTGTAAATCTTTTTGATTCCATGGCAACACATCACCTACTAAGTCGTTTACAGCATATTTTAATAGATAATAGAGGACACATACAACCACCAGTCACTGAACTTCCTTATAGTCACCCACTTGCTTTGGATAGTGCCTCATTTTGGTTGAGACCCTTAAATTAATAGTACTTAATACTTACATTTATAAACTCTTAACCTTTATTTACACTGATCTTAGCAACATGTGGCTGTCCTGAGGCAAACTAGGTACAGTGTCATGATTTCCTTGAAACTAATCAGTAGCTACAGACACTGTTGACCTAGTACCCATTGTCTGTTATTCAAGTTCAGTACCTATCACTTGAGATGCTGGTTGTGATCAGTTCCTTAGTCTGAATGAAAAGAACCAAACTGGGTAAAGCTGATTTCTTAAGTTATAAAAATATGCATTTCTCAAAATAACAATATTAGAAAATAAGTTTGTTCTGGATACGTCTATTTAAAGCACATTTATTTCAAGATGACATCATAGCAAATTTCCTGTAATTAGAATGTTGGTTCCTTAACTTCCTTGAAGCATTTATTATAACTGTATGTTTTTACCCTTTGGAAAATGTCTTTATTTTTATAAACACTTAATATTGTCTTAAAGATTATAATCTTCATTTCGAGTATCTCTGCAGAGATACTAAAGCCCATTTCTAAAGGAGAAGAGACATGTCCCTGACAAAGCTTACTTTTAGTGTAGCTTACTCCCATTTTAAAACATTCTTGCCTATGAGCTTTTTCTTAGTACCATACTATTTTCTTATCTTTCATCTTGTTTGCTTAGGATATGTCTATGTGATTTTACATTGGAAATCTTCCTTCTCAGAATCCATGGTAATTTTTGAGAAAAGTTGGTGGGTTCTTAGTTTACGGATTATATAAAATCTAACTTTTCCTTTATCCTTCTTTCATGCATTCCATATCTTAGTTAAATATTTAGGCTTTACTCTATTATCCCTTTCTCAGCAATCAAGTAAATCAGGAAAAACAGTAGCCCTGGGTGCCTTTCCTATTTATAAGAACTGAAAGTGTCAAGATAATATAAATATTTTTCAAAGGTAAATATGTTTTCAGTTTTCCCACAGGCTCAGTTATTATAGATAATTTAAAAATATAACAATTTTGCAACCATGTACTTAACCCAACTGTATTGAGGAAATAGATTTGTGTTCTTAATGATATAGTGTGATTATAGTTCGTATAACCAAAACACTTCCTGGGTTTGAATTTCTGGAAAGAAAAGTTAGCTTTGAACACAATTCTTTTCTATCTGTTCTTAACCACTTGTGTGGATGAAGAGGAGCAGTGGTATATAGAAGATGAATCAGCATGTCATCCACAAAACCTTTATATGTTAATTTTGAATGATAATGTTAAATACGGTAATAATTGGCATATACATGCTACTACACATAAGTAAATAATAAGAACCTAGTGTCTAGCACAGGGAACTCTACTCGACACTTTGTAATAACCGATATGGGAATAGAACCTAAAACAGTGGATATACGTACATGTATAACTGATTCACTTTGCTGTACAACAGAAAGTAACACAACATTGTAAGTCAACTATACTCCAATAAAATTACAAAAATAAAATGAACAACTCTGTATTGCTAAAAATACCGCCAAACCCCAAATACAGTGATAAAGCCACATTTGCCTTTGGTCGGTTAGACATCCATTCTCTGTAAGGGAGCATCACGCTCAGTAGAACAAGAACCTTGCGCTCTGACCTTTGCCTTCTTTGCAGCAATACTTTTCTTTTAGGGTTGTAACTAGTATTAGGGGCTATAAGACCTATAGACCCTAATTTTGTTCTTGCTATGCTATTTTCTTGGTAGTTATAGAAAAAGAGGACTATGAAAAGAAAACAAAAGGATGACAGTGAAGGATATAATGCAGAGTTGGTAAAATTTTCTGTAAAACTAAAAATATTATCATTTATCATGGACATAATAAAAAATTACCTTTGTTTTGTTACATACCTACAAAAATTACATTAGCTTTTGTCCTTATGACATTGCATAACTACAGCATGCTAAATTCCATGTGGCAGTCCCCTGATTTAAAAACAAGTTGTAGTCAAATTTTTTATCATTTGTTTGCTGTTTGGAAATTGTACCATCTAGCATTTTCCCCACGGTATTACTATTATGGAGGATTACAGGCTAGCCTGTAAAACCCAATTTAATGTCAGGTTACTGAAATAGAACAATTTGCAATTGAACTGGAAAAAATTGAAATTTAAGTTTACAGTTATACAGAGTAAACAGCAGGATGAAGGTGAGCAAGAAATCATTTTCTTTTTACATAAAAGCATATCTAATCAGAGAATGAAACTTCTCTGTGCTTTAGACTCAGTGTACTTTCTTTAAACTCATTTTTTTAAGTGTTTATTTTTTTTCTTGATACAGGTCTATCATTGGTTCCACCTGTACATTTATTGTCACTGATCGGGTTGGGGAGCTCACAGTGCAATGTACAGAAATTATTGAGGTGACTGGGGTCATGAAGAGTGGGAGACAGTAGAAAACAAGAGAGGCACATTTGTTGGAGAACAAAGGAATTCTCTAAGGGAACAATGAAGGGAATCAGAGAAAGCTATTGGAAAAGATAGCTTCTTTTGCTATTATGTGACCATAGCAGCAGCAAGGATGTCTTTTTGAGGAATGTTCTTTTTGGGAAAGAATGTTCTTCTTGATGTAAGGATTTCCTGTATAGTACATGCATTTGACATTCTTTCTTTCATAAAGACTGGATTTACCCATTAAGCTTAATTAACATGTCTTTCCAGGTAATGTTTTTGCTTTGGGGGAAGCTCAGTGCAAATTAGAGAAAAAAATTCATGGGTAATTTTAAAATGAATCAAAACTGTTTCTCTCCCCATTAAACCAGTCTTGTTTTTCTTCTTGTCAAGGCTGATACTCAGCAAGTAGTACCCAGATACCAGTTGTTTATGGTTGAGTATCTGTTCTGATTAGTTGGTACTCGAATATTCTAAATATCATCCCTGCATATAACTTTAATCAGCCCATTCTTGCCTATCCGGGATTCTGTAGGGAAAGAAGAGTCTCAGCCTGGGCCTAAACCAACTCATCCCCCCAAAAACCATTATGATAACTATTGCATCCACCAGGGCAAGTGCATTCAAAGTGCAAAGGAATAAGAAAATAGGATTCGCCAAGCTGGACACACCCTCAAAATTCACCTCAAATGGTGTCAATCACCTGAAGAGAAATAAGACCCGGAGAGAAAGGTTTTAGTTTTCTTATCATCCCTTTGTTCTTCTTACCCAAAGGCCCCTTTCTTGTGTCCTGTGATATTCTCATCTGTGGAAGGAAGCTTGGGAGAAGATACCTGTTATGTCCTGTATCCCTCAAAGTAGCTTGTTTGACTGCTTCCCAGTCGTTTTCTGTGAACGTGCTTTCTCTCTTTGCATTGGTTGTACTTGAGGTCAGGGTGTTATTTTAATAAACCAGATAGCACCAAGGAGAATTTGGTACACTGAATGTCTGAAGAGCACCACCCCACTGCCCAGATTTACCAGTGAATTTCTTAGTGTTTGCTCTTCCCTTGAGAGGACGAAAAGCAGATAGTCATTTGCTTTTTTTTTTCTAAATGGAAATTTATTTGTATAAGACACTGAACTTCAACAACGTAACATCACAGATTACTGATGAAACCTGTCATTAAAATATCAAATTATGTTAATCACAGCATTAGGTACATCAGGTGTGATTTGGACAACTTAATATTGCAGCAATGAGTACCAGTATGCTAATGAAAATTGAAAATCATGATGCTTAGAACTGCCTTTAGGATGACCATGAAGGTTCTACTGTAATCAGTAGAATAATTTATAAATTATATCAAGGAAACTTAAATGTGTACTTGATTGTTTTTTAAAATAACGCTGTTGGTTCTCATAAGAAGTTGGGAAATTTTGTCCTTTTTTGCTTCTCTATCCTTTAAAACTCTAATATAATTACCTGGCTTAACTTCTTTAATGACTCTTCTTTGGAATTTTGGCCAGGGTATATATTCAGATGAAATTAGAGTTCTTTCTGCTTATGATGTATTTTTTAATAAGCTTTAAATTCATATTTTACAGTTTTGAAATGTATTATGTACCTGAATTGCAGTATATATTATGTTACTGTACATATTCATTATTTTGTAATGTCTAAGGTTAAATGTTTGGGACTATGCTAGCTGAAACACTTTTAAAAATCATGACTGAGAATGGATTACAATGAGCTATAATTGAATAATCTTGTATTTTTCCAAAACTTGTTTACTGTTATTCCATCATTTTTGATCTGCTTATATTAACTGTTATTCTACACTGTGCTTCTACAGTCCCTATGGTCTACAATTAATTTTTTTTAATTTTATTTTATTTTTTAACTTTACAATATTGTATTGGTTTTTCCATACATCAACATGAATCTGCTACAGGTATACACGTGTTCCCCAAATTTTTTAGCTTTGATTGCATGTACTTCATAAAAATTAATTTCCTGTTACATATTTTCTTATCTGAGTCTCATTTTAAAATTAATAAGACTCTAGTAATCTGCTGTGTTAATTCAGCAGATATTCTGTTTTTAGTTGTATCTATCATCACATCTTTAATTTTTAAATTGCTGATAATCATGGCATTTAACCTTTGTTATATACCCACAGTGTGGTAGCTGTGGTACATGAGCTATAAAAAATACTTAGTCCTTGTATCAAGAAGATGACTATTCAGAAGGTTATGAAATACCATTCTCTGGTGGTCATTTTTTAAAGGAAAGAGTAGGCAGCTAGCTATATTAGCTAGGCAATCTGTCAAGGTTTTCCCATTCCTGAGAATCTGTATATCTGATATATAGAAGGGATTTTCAAAATGCCCTTAAATACAAGGTAGTTTTTTTTTATCCTCTTGTTTTAAAAACTGTTTCCTTATTGAATGATACTGAAGAAGGAAAAGAGGAAGGAACTGAATATCTTGATCCCAGTTCTGAATTACACAGATTGGTTTCTAATCTTTAATCTCGGTTTATATTCCAGTTCCAGTTCAGTCGCTCAGTCGTGTCTGACTCTTTGCGACCCCATGAATCACAGCACGCCAGGCCTCCCTGTCCATCACCAACTCCCAGAGTTCACTCAAACTCATGTCCATCGAGTCAGTGATGCCATCCAGGCATCTCATCCTCTGTCGTCTGTCCCCTTCTCCTCCTGCCCCCAATCCCTCCCAGCATCAGAGTATTTTCCAATGAGTCAACTCTTCGCATGAGGTGGCCAAAGTATTGGAGTTTCAGCTTTAGCATCAGTCCTTCCATTATATATGCTATAAATTTAGAATTAATTTTGGTGACTAACAGCCAATGCTATTATTTTGCCCATTTAAAATATAGTCTTTGTTGTTTTAATTTTTTTATTTGTAATCAATCATATCAGTGATGATAAGAATCTGCGTACTCAGGAAATATATTTGTGCTTTCATCAATGTTTGCTTATCCATATTAGCAAACATCTTCAAAAATGAAAATTACTTTTGCTTTTGGGGAAGGACTATGTCTTACCCCATAAAGTAGGTCTATTACCCCAAACAGGAATTCCTTCCACCTGGGGTGATTTGGGCAATGAGGTATTAATTGTAATTTTATTTACACAACTTTAAAATTGTGTCAGACACCAACCTGCCACCCCTAAAAGTGGATTAAAGTGTACTTTTTATTAACCAAGTTATCGAATAGTATTAAACTGTGTGTTTGAAAAGGCCCATAAGTTGTTCATTTATTTTTCCTAGTCCTCCTGTGTTACAATTTATTTTCGGTATTTTAAAATACATAGGTACTAAGTATAATAACAATTTTAAATTGTTGATTTTCGTGCAGCAAATCAGTGCCTAAAAGAGTTCAAATTCTTCTTGAGTAATTATCTATGAAAATAGCAACATGTGTGTGTATGTGTTGGCCTTCAAACTTTCAGTGGTATTATGTCATAACTCGGCTGTGACTTTATGCAGAGGAGTCATGATTTTCATCTCATTTCAGCTTTTCAATAACAAGATGATAGAAGGATTAGCCAATTTTCTCTTATCCATCTGCCAGTCGGTTAACAATACAGGGGCATCAGTGAGCTTTATGTGACATTTGTGAACACACACCCTGACAAAATTAAGCAAAAAAATCCAGTGAGTCCTTTGCCTGTGACTTGTCTCTGTGTTTGTACATACACACACACACACACATACAATTACAAAGAGATTTGTATGGCAGGCTTGTTTTTGTGATTTATGCTTTACATATTTGCTGATTTGATTTTCCTAATTTTCACTTTTGACTAATTAGCCCTTAGAACATTGAAAAGACTTCCTGCCAAAGATGGGCCTCTCCATAGCTTCTCTCCTTTTCATGACTTCTGGTTTTGCTTTATTTTACTCTGTGCTGGGGAGATTTGAGGGGCTAACGGGGACTCCAGGCAGAGCTGGAGTATGATGAGAGTAAGAGGGTAGCTAAGGAAAACTGTGGTGCCAGCCATCAGCATACTTACTGGAAACTAAACTACATGAATAATTTGATACAAAAACACCCATTCCATTCCTCAAGAAAGTGATTTCCTTGATTCTATTTCTACATAAATAATATGGAAAATAAATTCACCCTAGGAATAATGGCCCTATTAAATTATCTTCACTATAAGCAATAACTTTTGAAGGAATCAAAATGAATGATAGTGATGAATGATGATGCCTGTTGACATGAAAGAAATATAGGGATCAGGTACTAGAGCTTTTCTGTTTGTGGATCTGCTAGCTGAGTTGCTTTTAAGAATCATGACTGAAAAGTGAATTGAGATGATTCATTATAGAATTGCTTTCTATTTTTGCAGAACTTCCATCTGGCCAGAACTTTCTTAGTATTTGCAGGGTAGTGGTGAGGACACATTTTTGAGGAAAGGAAATAATTATGTTGGCATAGTCAAGTTATACCATTGTTTCTTAGAGTAACTTTCCATCTACTGACTCTGAACAAGCATTTTCTTTTAGTCTCCTTTCTATTGGATTAGGTAAGGGTGGTTTGTGAATTCTCTTTAAATAGTTAATATACGGAGAAAAGAATCTTAATTTTCATCTATATGGACAGTAAAAAGCACATTTACTCTTATTCTAGAGCAGGTATTTATATATCCAGGTATGAGTGCCATGAAAGTAGTTGGGTTTTAATTATTATTCTTTTTTGGATTGGCTTAATAGGTCACTTTAGACAATTGTGTTGAAGTTGGGCGGATTGCCAATACCTACAATCTGACAGAAGTGGATAAATATGTTAACAGTTTCGTCTTGAAGAATTTTCCTGCGTTGCTGAGCACTGGGGAGTTCTTGAAACTCCCTTTTGAACGTCTTGCCTTCGTGCTTTCCAGTAATAGCCTTAAGCATTGCACTGAACTTGAGCTCTTTAAGGCTACCTGTCGCTGGCTACGCCTGGAAGAGCCTCGGATGGACTTTGCTGCAAAGTTAATGAAGAACATACGATTTCCACTGATGACACCGCAGGAGCTCATTAATTACGTGCAAACCGTGGATTTCATGAGAACTGACAATACGTGTGTGAATCTCCTTTTGGAAGCCAGCAATTATCAAATGATGCCATATATGCAGCCAGTGATGCAGTCAGACAGGACTGCCATTCGGTCTGACACCACTCATTTGGTTACACTAGGAGGAGTGCTGAGGCAGCAGCTGGTTGTCAGCAAGGAATTGCGCATGTATGATGAAAAGGCCCATGAGTGGAAGTCCTTAGCCCCCATGGATGCCCCAAGGTACCAGCATGGCATTGCCGTCATTGGAAATTTCCTCTACGTCGTTGGAGGACAGAGCAATTATGACACAAAAGGAAAAACGGCAGTTGATACAGTCTTCAGATTTGATCCACGATACAATAAGTGGATGCAAGTTGCATCTCTAAATGAAAAGCGCACCTTCTTCCACCTCAGTGCCCTCAAAGGATACCTGTATGCAGTTGGTGGACGAAATGCAGCTGGTGAACTGCGTAAGTGTGTGTATGTCTATTAAGCACAAAGACTAATTTCTTTACCCCCAGATTCTAGTCAGATCGTAAAATAAGCAGTTTTATAACATCAAAGACCAACAAATGTTGCCAGAATTTTATTTTAAACTGTTTTTCTTAGAAAATGTCAGAGACTATCTGAGCCTATATTGTTGGCCACACTACAAATATATCAATATGTGGCAGAATATTTTACTGGTGCAATATCCATGGTTTTCATCGTAAAGGTTTAACTGAAAAGCATATTCTGCTAATTTAAATTCTAATGGAATCTTGGACAGAACTTTGACATGTTTCCTCATTTTACATTTTTAAAAGCCCACAGAATATTTCAGTGAACAGGTTAAAACCCTTCCTTACAGAGCACTGACTTCTATAGTTGGTCCTTTTATGTAATCTGTTACCTATCCTAGGCCACACAGTAAGATGATTTTCTTTATCTACTAAATGTTTAAAGTTCAATGTTATCCAGATTTTATTTACCATGAGTATTATATATAACTATTAGTCTCAAAACTCATTCTCATGTAAACTGAGCTGGTAAACTTGATTATTTGACGGTCCCTTCTTGGTCTTCCTAATCTAAAATCAGTCACTGATCTTAGATCAATAACAGAGACCAATACTTTGGCTATGTAAATTAACACTAATTTTGTTATTTTAGATAAAATTGGAATAAGGTAGCTGTCCAAAAAGAAGTCAGGAAGATCTCATTTTATATCAGGTTTTACATATCTGTCATTAGCATCGTTTGGTCTTTTCTTCACCCATCTTCCTTTATTCTCTATTCTAAATAGAGTCCTTGGAGTTGACCAGTATTCTAGGCTCCATAAACCTGGGGAAGTTTGAGATATTGGCACTGGCTCTGGATAAATTCAGAGTAATTATCATAATCTTTTTCTTCAGTATTCTAAAAAGTAGAAGGTGATCTCAGTTCAGTTCAGTCACTCAGTTGTGTCCGACTCTTTGTGACCCCATGAAGCACAGCACTCCAGGCCTCCCTGTCCATCACCAACTCCCAGAGTTTACCCAAACTCATGTCCATTGAGTTGGTGATGCCATCCAAACATCTCATCCTCTGTGGTCTAGTGGATTTGAAAATAAGCTATTTGTTGGAGATAAAAAGATCTGCTCTCAGCTCTTATCCTTTTCAGCTTATCAAGCTCTTTCTTGTTAGTGACATGGTCTTAATGTTACTGATGTTTTCTACCCATGTTTTTTCTTTTTTTTTCCCTTGTCGTCACAATGATATTTCTTCTAAGGCCAGACTTCCCAGATTGTTGGACTAGCTTTCAGAATCATGAAGCAGACAGGTTTTCCAGTGTATTTTAATAATCAGACTTCTAAAAGCACTTGACACATGAATACCCTTCATGTAGAGCTGTCCTTTCCTCAGTTAACCCACACACATTATTTACATGTTATTATACTCTTTTAAATTTATGGTATCTTAAAATAAGCAGAAGAGGCAACTGCATTTTCATAAAGGGATGTATGATTATACTGTGGATACAAACCCTCATTATCAAAAGAGAACTATAATTCCATTGAGGCCAACTACTTAGTATTTCTTTTCCTTTGAAGAAATTATCTCCTAGAATCTAGAAGTGACTAAACTTTTGTAGAAAAGGATTGCTTCCCTTAAAATTAGCATACCCAGCAAATCCATTCTGTGTTACATATTGTTTTAATTGTTTTTGGCTGTGCCACACAGTATATAAAATCTTGGTTCCCTGACCAGGGATTAAATCCATGACTCCTGCATTGGGAATGCAGAGGCTTATCCTCTGGATGACCAGGGAAGTCCCTATGGTACATATTTTAAGTTAAAATATATGGGAAGTTTTTTTTAAAAAATCATGTGATTGACTTATTAAGTACACTTCAGTTGAGAGTCTTGATTCCAGGAGAATCTTCAGGCCCAAAAGAGCCATTACATAAAACTAAGGAGCAAGAAGCTTCATATTTTTTTTTCTGACTCACCCCACACCTTTGAGTTCCCCCTATTTTATACCCACGTAGAAGTAAGAAGTAGACAGACACATCTCGTCACATTCTGTATTGTTGAGGTGAGCAAACCCAGTGTAACCCGTCCAGAGAAACATTATCAGTGTGCTCTCCTGCTCCGTTGTTGTTGTTCAGTTGTTGTTCAGTCGTGTTCGACTCTTTGCAACCCCATGGACTGCAGCATGTCAGGCTTCCCTGTCTTTCATCATCTCCCAGAGCTTGCTCATGTCCATTGAGTCAGTGATGCCATCCAACCATCTCATCCTCTGCTGCCCCCTTCTCCTTTTGCCTTCAATCCTGCTCTGTAAATGGTTTTTAATGGAAACCCCCTCCCTCCACTCCACTCTAACATCTGTTGTAATAACTTAATATTCCCACCTTAACTGATTATGTTGACATATTCATATGTCAGTATAAATAGAGAAGGGGATAGGAATGGGTGTCAGGAAAAATGGATTGATAGGTAAATCATTTCACAGTTTAACCGGTTCATTAGTATCAGTACATCATTTATTCTTTATATACACAATAATCACTGCCTCTGTATAATGATGAAAAGAAGACAGTGGCAGCATCTACAAGACATTTTAGATCATTTAAGTGGATTTGCCCTTTTAAAATCTTTCCATGGAGTGTATGGACCCAAGCCCATAGTCCATCAAACAATAATAATAGTGTTTGTGTGTTAGAGCCTGATTTATTGCTAAAATATAATTCCTTAGAAATGCTACTTTCTTTTGACATTGGAAACAATGGGAAACTGGGGGAAGCTTAGAGTAGCTGTCACTTAAGAGAAAAAGGAGTCAGTTATTTCTGGTATCTTTCAAAATTGCATCATATAAGAAATCAATCTTTCATTGAAGTTTTCTGTGTTGAGGAGAAATATGACAGCTCAGGTATCTTTCACTGCAGTTTAATATTAATAAGTCGAAGTTCCAAATAATGAAGTAACATTTGTTAAATTTTTCCAAATAAATATACAATAAAAGTACTGAAATTTATCAGATACCTCCATATCCCTTAATAGATTTGCAGTTTCTTTATTAAGTGACATATTACTAACTGGCACTCTAGGATTCTAGAGACCATCCCCACTTTCTGAGAGCCCTCATTATGCAAATAATTTTCTTCAGGACTAATCTCTTTCCTAATCTCAAAGAACAGGTAAATTCTGAACTCCAGTGTAATCACCTGAGAATATCAGAGTCCCTGAGATACGTGAAACAGCCAACCTAACTGAATTTCTTAAATTAGAGAGGATCTCTAATTTACATACCAGGCCACCAGACTACTGAAGATGATTCTCTAGAATACACAGTACAGTGCCAGGAAGGAAATCTTCTTGATTTTCCAGGCTATAGGATCTCTGTCACAACTAATCGGCTCTGCCATTGTGTTGTGAAAGCAACTTTAGACAGTTTGTTTATAAACAAATGAGTGAGGTTGTGTTCCAATAAAGCTTTATATATGAACACAGAAATTTGAATCTCATATAATTTTCATATTACACAAAATATTTTTCTTTGATTTTTTTTTCCAGCTATTTAAAAATGTGAAAGCAATTTGTGTTTCTATCTTGTGGGACATACAAAAGCAGATGACATACTGGATTTGGCTTAAGGTTGTAGTTTGCCTGACCTTCCCTGTTCTAGATTTTCCCAATTACCTCATTACCATTCCCACTTGTCATAGACTGTGATGGACTCACTGCTCTGTGGCTCCAGCTCCTTGCTTGCTCATCTCTTGTTGCCTCCCCCGTCAATGTGGTTGATACTAACATCTTGTTGCTTTGTAAATATGGAAAATAGAAATAAGGATATGAATATATACTTGTTAATTACATGTATTCTATTTTAAAACAATATATTGATTTTACTAATGACAATAACAATCCTACCTGGAGAAAGCCAAAGGTTGACAATAAGGATTAAAAGATGGGAAAAGCTAAAGGAGATGGGTTATCTAGCTGGAAGAAGACAAATTTAGGGATCAGTTCAGTTTAGTCACTCAGTCGTGTCCGACTCTTTGTGATCCCATGGACTGTAGCACGCCAGGCCTCCCTGTCCATCACCAACTCCTGGAGTTTACTCAAGCTCATGTTTACTCAAACTCATGTTTACTTAAACTCAAGCCAGTGATGCCATCCAACCATTTCATCCTCTGTCGTCCCCTTTTCCTCCCGCCCAATCTTTCCCAGCATCAGGGTCTTTTCCAGTGAGTCAACTCTTCACATGTGGTGGCCAAAGTATTGGAGTTTCAGCTTCAGCATCAGTCCTTCCAATGAATATTCAGGACTGATTTCCTTTAGAATGGACTGGTTGGATTTCCTTGTTGTCCAAGGGACGCTCAAGAGTCTTCTCCAAAACCTCAGTTCAAAAGCATCAGTTCTTCAGGGCTCAGCTTTCTTTATAGTCCAACTCTCACATCCATACATGACGACTGGAAAAACCATAACCTTGAGTAGACAGACCTTTGTTGGCAAAGTAATGTCTCTGCTTTTTAATATGCTGTCTAGGTTGGTCATAACTTTCCGTCCAAGGAGTAAGCGTCTTTTAATTTCATAGCTGCAGTCACCATCTGCAGTGATTTTGGAGCCCATAAAAATAAAGCCAGCCACTGTTTCCACTGTCTCCCCATCTATTTCCCATGAAGTGATGGGATTGGATGCTGTGATCTTAGTTTTCTGAATGTTGAGCTTTAAGCCAACTTTTTCACTCTCCTCTTTCGCTTTCATCAAGAGGCTCTTTAGTTCTTCACTTCTGCAATAAAGGTGGTGTCATCTGCATATCCGAGGTTATTGATATTTCTCCCAGCAATCTTGATTCCAGTTTGTGCTTCATCCAGCCCAGCATTTCTCATGATGTACTCTGCATATAAGTTAAATAAGCAGGGTGACAATATACAGCCTTGACGTACTCCTTTCCCAATTTGGAACCAGTCTGTTGTTCCATGTCCAGTTCTAACTGGTGCTTCTTGACCTGCGTACAGATTTCTCAAGAGGCAGGTCAGGTGGTCTGGTATTCCCATCTCTTTCAGAATTTTCCACAGTTTGTTCTGGTCCACACAATCAAAGGCTTTGGAATAGTTAATAAAGCAGAAGTAGATGTTTTTCTGGAACTCTCTTGCTTTTTTGATCCAACGGATGTTGGCAATTTGATCTCTGTTTCCTCTGCCTTTTCTAAATCCAGCTTGAACATCTGAAAGTTCTCGCTTAACGTACTGTTGAAGCCTGGCTTGGAGAATTTTGAGCATTACTTAGCTAGCGTGTGAGATGAGTGCAGTTGTGCAGTAGTTTGAGCATTCTTTGGCATTGCCTTTCTTAGGGGTTCCAATGAAAACTGACCTTTTCCAGTCCTGTGGCCACTGCTGAGTTTTCCAGATTTGCTGGCATAAAGTCCAGATTGCTGGACTTTCACAGCATCATCTTTTAGGACTTGAAATAGCTCAACTGGAATTTCATCACCTCCATTAGCTTTGTTCTTAGTGATGCTTCCTAAGGCCCACTTGACTTCACATTCCAGGATGTCTGGGTCTAGGTGAGTGATCACACCATTGTGATTATCTGAGTCATGAAGACCTTTTTTGTACAGTTCTTCTGTGTATTCTTGCCACCTCTTCCTAATATCTTCTGCTTCTGTTGCTGCTGCTACTAAGTTGCTTCAGTTGTGTCTGACTCTGTGCGACCCCAGAGATGGCAGCCCACCAGGCTCCCCCATCCCTGGGATTCTCCAGGCAAGAACACTGGAGTGGGTTGCCATTTCCTTCTCCAATGCATGAAAGTGAAAAGTGAAAGTGAAGTCGTTCAGTCATGTCTGACTCTAACGACCCCATGGATTGCAGCCTACCAGGCTCCTCCATCCATGGGATTTTCTAGGCAAAAGTACTGGAGTGGGGTGCCATTGCCTTCTCCACTGCTTCTGTTAGGTCTATACTATTTCTGTCCTTTATTGTGCCTATCTTTGCATGAAAAGTTCCCTTGGTAACTCTAATTTTCTTGAGGAGATCTCTTGTCTTTCCCATTCTATTGTTTCGCTCTATTTCTTTGCACTGATCACTGAGGAAGGCTTTCTTATCTCTCTATTGTTTGAAACTCTGCATTCAGATGGGTATATCTTTCCTTTTCTCCTTTAAGTTTTGCTTCTCTTCTTTTCATAGCTATTTATAAGGCCTCCTCAGACAACCATTTTGCCTTTGCATTTATTTTTCTTGGGGATGGTCTTGATCACCGCCTCCTGTACAATGTCACAAACCTCCATCCATAGTTCTTCAGGCATTCTGTTTATCAGATCTAATCCCTTGAATCTGTTGGTCACTTCCACTGTATAATCGTAACAGATTTGATTTAGGTCATACCTGAATGCTCTAGTGGTTTTCCCTACTGTCTTCAATTTAAGTCTGAACAAAGGAGAAGCCCCAGCAAGACAGTAGGAGGGGCAAAATTGCATTTAGAATCAAACCCCATACCTGCCAGAGGTGCTCAGAGGGCTCAAACATACCTTGTACGCATCAGGGCCCAGAGACCCCACAGAAACTAAGGCAATTTAGGGATGATGAACTATTATATACTTGTTGTGTTATTGGTGCTTAATAACCATCTTACCCTTAAAGGGCTCCTATATAAGAAAGTATAGATGGATTCTTATAACCCCCATTACCCAAAAAAAAATGCAGTTAACTCACTGATAGAAGAATAGCATTATCTTTCTACGTAGGAAGATTTTAATAATCATGAAGAGTGAATAGCTATTCAACTTCTAGCTCTCCTTTAAAAAATAAGAGCAAACTAATGGAAACTACTTCAAAATAGATTGAATTAGACATTAGAAAAGACTGTAACAGTCTAGAAATTTCAAAGTTCAAGAGAGAATTCATTAAGAAAAGCATGAAACTATAATAAAACCTATCCTTTGACATCAAATAGATGGAAAAGATGATGTCCAGAAGTCATTAAAACCCTTTTACTGAAAGGATGTGTGATTGGACTATATTCCTTTATCAAATAAAACCCTACTATTAACTACTTTGCTGATGCCAGTCAATGTATTAGATCCACTATAAGTGTAAAGAGGGTGCTACTGATATACATTCAGTAGGATTTTGTTTGTCAGTTAGGTGAAAGCCATGCTGACGGCAAATGGAACTGAACACTCAAGAAGACATCCAGTGATTGAAAATAATCACAAACAGTATTAGAGCAGTTTTAGCTTGTCATTCATTGTGGCAGTAGTCCTTATTTTGGGGAAAGATTTTGTAGAATGTTGCTACCTGATGAAAAGATTTAGAAAAAATAGAGTTGGTAAGGTTCCAAGCCCAAAGCAATGAACAAAACTAACAAGAGATTAAAAAAAAAAATAGTAAAAACCTTTGAAATAAGACTGAAAATTCAAAACTAAAGTAGAAAAGGAAATCAGTAATGGGATATAAGAAGTGGTATAATATAGGTTTTGTTAGAGGAGAAGTAAATAGTTTGTTTAGTGAATTTGATGAAATTATTGAAAAGAGAAAATTAATCTCTTCAATCTGTCTCTAGTTTTGCCTGTTCTCACAGTAGTATTATTTTTTAAATAGGAAAACTTGTTCAAAAGATGACTTATCAATTAGGGTTGCATTTTGCTGCATGGCATCCCACTCCAGTACTCCTTCCTGGAAAATCCATGGATGGAGAAGCCTGGTAGGCTGCAGTCCATGGGGTCGCTAAGAGTCGGACACGACTGAGCGACTTCATTTTCACTTTTCACTTTCATACATTGGAGAAGGAAATGGCAACCCACTCCAGTGTTCTTGCCTGGAGAATCCCAGGGATGGGGGAGCCTGGTGGACTGCCGTCTGTGGGGTCGCACAGAGTCGGACACAACTGAAGTGACTTAGCAGCAGCAGCAGCAGCAGCAGCAGCCAAGTTTTATTCCAGTGACTTGATCAAATAGCCCCACTCTGTATCCTCCTACTTGCATTCCATTGCCTACAAATATGTCATGCCATCAATTCCAGCTTCACAGGACCTGCAGGAACCTGCAGATTTGAATTTTATTTTGAGTTTGGCACAGTGCTTTCCTGAGCAGTGTTGTGATTCTCTTAGTAAGAAAAAAGCAGGGTTAGTGGAGACAAGCAGTTGGATTAACAAGTGGCAGCATCTGCAATAAAAAGTATAAACTTTTCAAGTCAATCCTAATTTTGTGCTGTTGATCAGAGACCTCCTAACATCCCTATTCTGCCTTTTAAAAAAGATTACATTTTTTATCTGTCTAGACTGTCATTGGTTCTAGTCTTAATGTTATAACAGATTGATAGTTAAATAAGTTGAGGTCACTTCTCAAATACTCTGTGTTAAGGATGAAAATTTATTGCTGAGAGGAAGTACCCCTAATAAAAATTTTATTATGCTGCCAGTCATCTTCAAGTTAGAGCAGTACTGGCTGCAGTGGTAAACTATTGGCTTTAATGTATAAATACTGAAAAATTATTGTCTGTGTCAATTTTGTAGTCTTGGTATGAAATAAACAATAGGCATCAAAACATACACCAGGCAGTGTGCATAATTTCATTATCAACTTAAACTTTTGCTTCGTATCTGTTAACCTTTGTTTCCTATATGGTGTATCATATAGAATCAAAGTGTTTTTCTTCCTTGTAATTTTTTCATCTTTTCTTCCCACATATTTAGAGCAAAGAAATGGGAGAAGTATCAAATTATAAAGATGTAACAAGATCCTAGAAGAAAAGAAAGTCTAGTGATTTCTGCAGTGACAGAAGTGTGTTATATTATTACATTAAATAGTCTGATATAACATGTCTCAATATATTAACAATTCATATTAATTGCAAAATCTCAATAATTAATATCTGACCCCCAAGAATATCTCATACCTAAATAGAAATATTTCAGTTATGAGGATATTATTATTGTTCCACCTAAGGGAAAAATAATTTATTGCTAAATTTGAAATTATAAATCATATTTTAAAATCCATTCATTCTTCTTTTTTATTTTTTAAACAACAGCTACAGTAGAATGTTACAATCCGAGAACAAATGAATGGACCTATGTTGCCAAAATGAGTGAGCCCCACTATGGCCATGCTGGAACTGTGTATGGAGGCGTAATGTATATATCAGGTAAATAATTGCAAATGCAATTCATATAATACATAGATTTTTACTATGTTGCCATCTTTCCATATAGTGTTAATAATCCAGAAATGGATAATCAAAATATAATTGTAGGTTTTAGAATGTATTTTTGTGTACATTTGTATGTAGTGGAAAATCCCATGGGCGGAGGAGCCTGGTAGGCTGCAGTCCATGGCATTGCTAAGAGTTGGACACGACTGAGCAACTTCACTTTCACACATTGGAGAAGGAAGTGGCAACCCACTCCAGTGTTCTTGCCTGAAGAATCCCAGGGATGGGGGAGCCTGGTGGGCTGCTGTCTATGGGGTCGCACAGAGTCGGACACGACTGAAGTGACTTAGCAGCAGCAGCCTTTGGTATTATAAAATTTTATAAGACTAGCAGCCAGCCAATCCTACTGTAATACTTAGAAGAAATTGGTAAGTTTTCAGCTTCTCCAACGTGCCTTTCAGCCCCCTTAGTCCATAGTCTAATACTCTAATAACCACCATTCATAGTCTCTATAACAAGCATTAATTCATTTCTGTTTAGAATTCGGCTAAACTCCATGAGGAAATATATCATTATATAACATGTGAGCTCTACTGTGCACAAAACTTGCTTCCAATATACATATAATGCATAATAATATTCATTTTCTCATTTGTGCTAGTCACTCAGTCGTCTGATTCTTTGTGACCCCATGGACTGTAGCCCACCAGGCTCCTCTGTCCATGGAATTCTCCAGGCAAAAATACTGGAGTGGGTTGCCATTTCCTTCTCCAGGGGATCTTCCCAACCCAGGAATTGAACCCAGGTCTCCCGCATTGCAGGCAAACTCTTTACTGACCTAGCCACGAGGGAAGACCTAATTTAGTGCAACCCATAACATGTTTCTCTTGTCCTGAGTATTATATTGGGTTCTACTGTGGTGTCATTGCATAAATAATTCTGTGTTGATTACCTGTATTTCGGCCACATTCTCATATATTTTTCTAATAAAAAATTCTGAAAAGACTACAGTTGGCTCAGTGTTACAGTAACACAAACTGTTAGTATTCAAATCATCCTTATGTAGAATGTAGAAATGAGTCCTATTTTAATGTTATGTTCACTTCCAGTATTTGGATTTGACTCTGATAGGTTCTTGCCATTTGGCCCTGACAGAGTCTACCTCTGACAATTTTCCCTCTTTTGAAGGTCGGCCAGTGCCAAGCCAGCAGCTACATTATTAGAGAACAAAGGCATTAAGGTGATGTTTGTGGTCTGAGTCTCTGAACGCTGCCTTAATGAAATCTGTAATCAAGAAGGATCAGTGAAAGGCCTTTAGTGTGTGATTGGCAGGTTTCTGGTGTGAAATTTATGAGCAAACTATGGGACGTCTTATATTGAAAGAGCTTTCCAGGAAATGATATGTTCCACTAATCAATGATTTACACCATCTACCTATTTTATGTGTGTGGCTGCTATGCTATTATAATGAGAGCTGCAATTTCTCTGGTGGGAAAAAATGACATTCGAATTGTTCTAGTGGTGATTTGGCATAACTAGCATATATTACACAAATGACCTTCCCAGTCAAGAGTAGGCTGGAAACCACAGCTGATTTTCAAACCAAACAGCACTGTTTTGTTTGCTGGGAACTCAGTGAAGTACAGAAGAAAATATAGAAAAGAAGAAAAAAACCAACAACCTAGTGATGGCCATCTGGCCCCCAGATAGTAGAGCTTTGAATGATGTGGCTGAAGCTTAGTTTAGTTTTCTCCCTAATCTGCAAACACATAGTTTGATATTTTCATTGTACAGACTGATTGAAATATGATCTAAAAATATGTTTTATAGATGTTATGGACTCAATAGATCAGCAACAAATCACTGTACATACAAAATTCCAGGTATATTCAGCATTCTAATTCTTTAAATTTTTAAGAGAGGACAGGTCTACAAAAACAGTTCTGAATATTCATGTAAGCCTGTATAGTTGCATAACACTTTTGACTTTTCCAAAGCATTGTTATTTATTTCAATTCATAGTCAAAATCCTAACTCGAGAACTAGAGTGGCCATTCTTAATTGACAAATGAGGAAGGGAACACCTAGCATTTAAAGAGCAGCAGGAGTGAATGATGCTTTGTAGATGGGATTTACTGTAAACTCAACTTGAAAAGTAGCCAAAATATATTTTCATTCTGTAAAGCCTCTTAAATCCCTTGGGTCTCTGAGAAAGTCATTACAATAATATAAGCTACACTTTTGTTCTTTAAGGAGAGGAAAATATTATTTTCTTTATTTTTAATCCAAAGAAAGTTGTTATAGCAGGCAGACATGTATAAGAACACACTTGATAAACTCTAAAATGTCATAATATGTGGCTAGAAGTTAATTATCTGTGACAGAGAGCCTTCTATTAACTTTTGCATTTTCATATTAATCTGTTTACCTCCCACAAATAATTTTCATTCTTTAGGAGGAATTACTCATGACACTTTCCAAAAGGAGCTCATGTGCTTTGACCCTGATACTGACAAATGGATCCAGAAGGCGCCAATGACCACTGTCAGAGGTCTGCATTGCATGTGCACTGTGGGAGAAAGGCTCTACGTCATCGGCGGCAATCACTTCAGAGGAACCAGTGATTATGACGACGTCCTAAGCTGTGAATACTACTCACCGATCCTTGACCAGTGGACCCCAATTGCTGCTATGTTAAGAGGGCAGAGTGATGTTGGGGTCGCTGTCTTTGAAAATAAAATCTACGTGGTTGGTGGGTATTCGTGGAATAATCGTTGTATGGTAGAGATCGTGCAGAAATATGATCCAGATAAAGATGAATGGCATAAGGTATTTGATCTCCCAGAATCCCTGGGTGGCATCCGAGCTTGCACACTCACGGTTTTTCCACCTGAAGAAACCACACCATCACCTTCTAGAGAGTCCCCTCTTTCTGCACCATAAGATCGTCCCTGCAACTAAGATGCTGTAGTCCTATCTTTGCAGTGTGTCATGAATCCTCTTCTTTTGCCCCCTCCCCTTAAGTAGTGTATGTTAGGATTATCCTCCAGTAATTGATACAAATATTGGAAAAAAAGACATTGATGTTCTTTGTGCTGTTTGTTTGGCTTCGAGTGTTTATAAAGTGGTAACAAACCATTCTGGAAATATATCCCATAGAAGCTGATATTTAACATACAAGAAAAAAAAAAGTATTGTCTATAAGATGTTTCTTCAGTACTTTTTGATGCTGTGTACTGGGTGTAAGGTGTTTGTCATCTTACATTAGAAAAGCCCAAAAAACCAAGTTAAAAGGTGGATTATAGTAAGTGTGCAACTGTGCTAACTAGGCTTCAAAGTAAAAAGTTTTCCTTTCATCTTTGACTGTGAGATGTTAAAGGGAGACAGCTAGTTCCAACAGGAGACACCAGACAAAAGGTTGCCAACTCGCATGAGCTACCTGCCTCTTTCCATAAAGTATTTTTGACATATCTGTCAGCCCTCCTGTCTGTGGGGGTGCATTGAAAACACATCCAATTTCTTAGATGCACAGGAGAAATAATCATTGAAATTCACCAATCTTAATTTTAAAAAAACAGCATGACCCCTCAACTTGTAAACAAGGGTTTGGGGGTTTTTAAGTGTGTAAAAATACATGCACACATATATGTCAAAAAGGAAATTTAAAAAAATTGACTAGAATGTCAAATTAATGCAAAAAAATAAATACTTTTAAATTTCTTCCAAAAAGCAGCTTCAGTTAAAATGGGAATTCAGTATGCACATACTGAATGCACATATGTAGAATCATACTGAATTTAGGTGGACAAGGGCTAGAAATTTTGAGCAACTAAATTTGTCATTTGACCAGATTTTTCCCTCCAAAACTGTATTCTACACCTTCTCCTTTGCTGTTGCGATAACTTACATATTATATGTATTCTGTATACTCAGTTCATAAGATTATTTAGCACACAATATAGCAGCTTCATCTGGTGAGCTGCTTTTGCTCAGTGAATTCAATTTCCATGTTCTATCTTTTTTGTTCAATAAAAAACATTTGATGTCATTTTGGTGTGAGATATTCTATTATTGTCTGATTTGACTTCCTTTTATTAAATATCTTTTTTTTTTTTTTAGTGTGCCAAGATCTAAATGATCAGAACTTAAGAGTACTGAACAGCTTGGATTACTGAATACTATTATCTTTCATTCAAGGAAGAAAGAATTTGACCAGGTCCAGCTTCATTGGTGAAAACTCCTTGTTGGTTGTTTTTGAGGAGTCATTGGGTTAACCAAAAAGTTCATTCAGTTTTTTCATATCCATCTTACAGAAGTCTTTGGCCAACGCAAAATAGTCTGCAATGCGGGAGACCTGGGTTCGATTCCTGGGTTGAGAAGATCCCCTGGAGAAGGGCAAAGCTATTCACTCCAGTATTCTAGCCTGGAGAATTCCATGGACTGTGTAGTCCATGGGGTCGCAAAGAGTCAGACATGACTGAGCAACTTTCACTTAAAATAGTTTGTAGAAGATGCTCATTGGCCTCTCTCCATCCCCACAGGGTAATATGTCTAAACCACAAGAGCAATGGAATTTCTGAAGTCAGTTTCCCTGCTCTTTGAGAAGATCCATCTTGTCTAACAAGAAGAGATCATGTAAAATAACCTAAGAGATTTGTTCTCAACCAAGGATTATAAAGAAAAAGATTTTGTAGGTTATTGTCTGATCATTATGTTAGGGCCGTGTGTATGATTTTTCCTACTTCATCTGCAAATGACCAGGTTAAATGACCAGGTTAAAATTTTGAGCTATTTCAGACCAACGAGTATCACCAAAGTTCTTAACCAGTGGGTAATTGGCAGTACCCTGTCACTACCTTTGTCTTGAGTTAATTATAACAAAGAAAACCATTTTCCCATCAGTGGTACTTTTGAATGTTAGGAGAGGCCTAGTTTGAATTTGAAAGACCCTCTTTGGCAGGATTATTCTTTTTTCTAATTAGTTTTCATTAGGGTATAGTTGCTTCATAATGTGTTAGTTTTTACTGTATAGCAAAGTGAATCAGCTATATGTATACATGTATCTCCTGTTTCTTGGACTGCCTTTGCATTCAGGCCACCACAGTGCATTAAGTAGAATTCCCTGTGCTATACAATAGGTCTCGTCAGTTATCTATTTTATACATAGTATCAATAGTGTATGTGTTAATCTCAATCTCCAAATTCCTCCAACCCTACCCCTTTCCCCCGTTGTATCCATACATTTGTTCTCTACCTCTATGTCTCTATTTCTTAAGTCACAGTAACTGGTCACATATTTTCAGTTCTCTGTTTATAGGCAGAATGGATTCAACCATTTGCACAGAGTTAACAACTGCCCAAATGTGGGAGCATGTACAAGACAGACTGAGGTCCCACCAGAGTCCAGTGTGAGTATTCCTGGTCAGGCAACTCTCCTCTAAGGGTCCTCGGAATCCTCTCCATTCAGTCAGCAGAAGAAAAATGGAGCATTGAAGGCAAGAGGGGTGTTGGGTTGAAAGAGGCTTACATCACGTTTACCCAAATTCTGCTGGTCAGAAATCAGTCCTGTGTCCACACAGAAGCCCAAAGGGGACTGGAAAATATCAGACAGCCACATGCCCAGAAAGAAGAGGAAATAGGGTCTGTGATTTGCTCCCAGTTTGCCATGGGGAATAACAAAGCACACAGATTCTGTTTGACAGCTTACCTTTTCTGCATCCATGCCATATGTTATTTAGAACAACAATGCGCGTCACAGAAGTGCTGTTATTAAACAATTCCAACAGCTAGTAAACTACTACACATTTTCCTTTATTGCAAATTAACCATTTTTCTGTATAAAAAATATATGCCAGTCATTGGTTGACTTTACAAACATTTCTCACATTTGCCTTTCTTAGATTCTTGTTTTACTTGAAAAAGGAGTTATTGAGTTATAATGTAGTAAATGTTTAATGTTATGTTAATATAATGTATTAAATGTTTAATGTATTAAATCTCAAAAGGGTTGTCATTTCCCTTCCTGGTCAAGGCTGGTAGAGTGCGGAAGATGAATGAAAAAAGGTACTTTGCTTATTTCAAGAATTTTTTTTTATTTTTATCTCATAATCAAGTTTTGTCCTGAAAAGAAAGATGATGACCCGAACCTGTTTCCTCTCTCATGTTACTTTAGGGACTTAAAAATATATACGTATGTATTGTCTCTTCAGAAGTTGCTAAAATAACTCCCTTTCATGAGCCCCTGAGCCAGTGGCCCACAAGGCAATTAAGTGGTATTTTATTAGTCTGTGACCTTTTTTTCCATTTCAAGCGCCTTTGTGTATTCCCCTGCTCCCCACCACCCCACACCCCCGCCCAAGAATGGTAAGCAGACTTCCTTTACCTTACTATGGAAAAGTGGGCTCTGCCTCTGATTTTATTCTTGGCTATTGTGTGTTTTATTTTCAAGGCACCAGACCTCAGGTTTAGTCCTTTCCACATCAGAGAACTCTTGGAATATGTGGGCAGCAAAGTAAATGTGAAATAAGTTCACAAGGATTCCAGGAATTTTATTTTAAATGGATCAAATCATGCAGTATTTTAAAACTCTTGGTAGTTATAAACAGGCAAAATAGAGAAAAATTGGTAAATACAAGGAAGAAAAAAGTCATTCATCTCCCCCCATATCGGTAACTATAGCTAAATGTATTTTGCGTTTACACAATTATCATTTCAAATCAGTATATATAATTTTGTATGACAATATATTTTTTGATATATTAATATATCATTTCCTGATATGAAATACATTCTAGAACATCTGTGCATTTGAATTACTGATACAAAATATGTCAATACAGTATTTAGAGTAAGACTTCTAACCCCTGTATTAAGTGAGGTTTAACTACTCAACAATATATTGGGTTTATATCAGTGTAAAAATATTTAAATATTAATGTGATCAAATCATATGTCCATTGAATTAAGTAATAGTGTTTCAGGAATGGGGACCCCTTCCAGGGCCCAAAACTGGACTCTTGTCTAACACTCAGAAATAAAATGTCCAAGGAGACACATATGCTGACAAAGCAAGAGATTTTATTGGGAAGGGGCAGCTGGATGGAGAGCAGTAGGATAAGGGAACCCAGGAGAACTGCTCTGCCATGGCTTGGGTTTTACGGTGATCAGATTAGTTTCCAGGTTGTCTTTAGCCAATCACTCTGAGTCAGAGTCCTTCCTGGTGGTGCACGCCTTGTTCAGCCAAGATGGATGCCAGAGAGAAGGATTCTGGGAGGTGGTCGGACATGTGTCTCCTTTTGACCTTTCCTGAACTCTTCCGGTTGGTGGAGGCTTATTAGTTCTGTTTTCCTTACCAGGACCTCCTGTCATAAAACAACTCATGCAAATGGTTACTGTGGTGCTGGGCCAGGGTGGGCAGTTTCAGTCAGTGTGCTTCCCCTAACAAGGTGATACTAGGTAATTAAAATATTTATTTCATCAATGAAGTTATTTGTATAATTAAAATCTCAGAGTAGATATTTCATTCTCTATTTTTTATTAGTATTTTAAAAGTGATTACAGGTTTTTGTATTAAGTGGTAGTTTTAGGGATGTATTCATTCTCTATTTAAATTTAGTATTCCTTGCTGTCTCCATTAATCAGCCCAATGCTTCTTCACCTTGCATGTTATTTGGCAATGGGACTATGATAAATGAAGATTGACCTTTAGAAAATGAGACTAAAGGCCACAGCTCTGTCAAAAGCAAACAAAGCAGGAATCATTACAATATTCAGTTCAGTTCAGTCGCTCAGTTGTGTCCGACTCTTTGTGACCCCATGAATCACAGCACACCAGGCCTCCCTGTCCATCACCAACTCCTGAAGTTCACTGAAACTCATGTCCATTGAGTCCGTGATGCCATCCAGCCATCTCATCCTCTGTCGTCCCCTTCTCCTCCTTGCCCCCAATCCCTCCCAGCATCAGGGTCTTTTCCAAGGAGTCAACTCTTTGCACGAGGTGGCCAAAGTATTGGAGTTTCAGCTTTAGCATCAGTCCTTCCAATGAACACCCAGGACTAATATCCTTTAGAATGGACTGGTTGGATCTCCTTGCAGTCCAAGGGACTCTCAAGAGTCTTCTCCAACACCACAGTTCAAAAGCATCAATTCTTCGGCGCTCAGCTTCACAGTCCGACTCTCACATCCATACATGACCACTGGAAAAATCATAGCCTGGACTAGACGGACCTTTGTTGGCAAAGTAATGGTCTCTGCTTTTCAATATGCTATCTAGGTTGGTCATAACTTTCCTTCCAAGGAGTAAATGTCGTTTAATTTCATGGCTGCAATCACTATTTGCAGTGATTTTGGAGCCCATGAAAATAAAAGTCTGCCACTGTTTCCACTGTTTCCCAGTCTATTTGCCATGAAGTGATGGGACCAGATGTCATGATCTCAGTTTTCTGAATGTTGAGCTTTAAGCCAACTTTTTCACTCTCCTCTTTCACTTTCATCAAGAGGCTTTTTAGTTCCTCTTCACTTTCTGCCATAAGGGTGGTGTCATTTGCATATTTGAGGTTATTGATATTTCTCCCAGCAATCTTGATTCCAGCTTGTGCTTCTTCTAGCCCAGCATTTCTCATGATGTACTCTGCATAGAAGTTAAATAAGCAGGGTGACAATATACAGCCTTGACGTACTCCTTTTCCTATTTGGAACCAGTCTGTTGTTCCACGTCCAGTTCAAACTGTTGCTCCCTGACCTGCATATAGGTTTCTCAAGAGGCAGGTCAGGTGGTCTGGTATTCCCATCTCTTGAAGAATTTTCCACAGTTGATTGTGATCCACACAGTCAAAGGCTTTGGCATAGTCAATAAAGCAGAAATAGATGTTTTTCTGGAACTCTCTTGCTTTTTCCGTGATCAACAGATGTTGGAAATTTGACCTCTGATTCCTCTGCCTTTTCTAAAACCAGCTTGAACTTCTGGAAGTTCATGGTTCATGTATTGCTGAAGCCTGGCTTGGAGAATTTTGAGCATTACTTTACTAGCGTGTGAGATGAGTGCAATTGTGCCATAGTTTGAGCATTCTTTGGCATTGCCTTTCTTTGGGATTGGAATGAAAACTGACCTGTTCCAGTCCTGTGGCCACTGCTGAGTTTTCCAAATTTTCTGGCATATTGAGTGCAGCACTTTGACAGCATCATCGTTCAGGATTTGAAATAGCTCAACTGGGATTCCATCACCTCCACTAGCTTTGTTCGTAGTGATGCTTTCTAAGGCCCACTTGACTTGACATTCCAGGATGTCTGGCTCTAGGGGAGTGGTCACACCATCGTGATTATCTGGGTCATGAAAATCTTTTTTGTACAGTTCTTCTGTGTATTCTTGCCACCTCAACAGGTTGGCAAACTTTTTCTATAAATATTTTAATCTCTGTTGGACCATTGGTCTTTGTCATGATGACTCATCTCTGCTGTTGTAAAGAATGTGTAAATGAATGACCATCAATATGTTCCAATAAAACTTTAGGCCAGTGAAAAATTGAATATCATGTAATAAATTACAAATATTGCTCTCGTTTTGAATTTTTAGCCATTTAAAAAATAAAGAATATCCTTAGCTATTGGACCATAGAATAGTAGGCCACATTGCAGACTTGGTCCATGGTCAGGAGTTTGCTGACCTCTGTTTTAAAAGAGCACGTTTCATTATCATTGATTTATTCTTTGAACAGACATAAATTGTGAACCTCTTTCATATCAGTCAATGAAGAGTCCTAGGGTCTATAAAAATGAATAAAACTGAACCCCTGCCCTCAAGGAGCTCAGTCTAGTTGGATAGATCGATGCTTACAATGTGGTGTGCCGGAGGCTAGGATGGGTGTGTGAAGAAGCCACATCTGAGCAAATCACATACATAGATATTTATAAAATGAGTGACGAAATCAACAAAGAGAAGAGTGTCTGCATTAATGCAACTTTTCTTGCCACAAAGCTATAAATAAAAGAATATGTATAAGAAGGGGTCAGGCAGTCCTTGAAACCCTAGCTCCTGTCCCCTGATCAACTGCATCTAATTATCCAAACTACCAACTTGCTGGTTCTGTGCTAGGTAGAGTCACACACAACATGCCCTTTAAAATACTCTGTAACCAGCAAAGTGCAGGATGGGATATTTAAGAAGACGTCCTGAAAATCTCAGTGTGTCAATATCTTTTCTGCTGCAAGTAACTGAAATCCCCAACTCTAACAATAAGGAAATGTGTTTTCTCAGAGCTGCAAAGCCCACTGGAGGTAAAGGAGGCCCCAGGCACAATGTAATTAGCTCAGTGTTGTCAAACTCCCTGGTTGGTTTTTTTTTTTTTTTTTTTTCTCATATCCCCACTCTATTTGCAATAACATTTGTAAGCACTGTATTTTGCCAGTAGCATTCCTTGTTCACATCCAAAGAGAGAGAAAACCTCTCTCTCAATCGTGGAATTTAAATTCTCTTTAGTCTGTTGGAGCCAACTTAGGACATACGATTTGTCCGTGGACCTGTTGCTAGGGGAGTTCTGTGCATGGATCGGCTTAGATTAACTATCTGATGCAAAATCATTGTTGAGGAATTAACCGTAATACTTTCCTCACTTGAGAAGAACAAGAGGGAAACATGGAGAAGGAAATGTAGCTAATTTGATTTTTTTTGGTTCCATTTGTCCATAATCAGCCTGGGCTTTTTCTAGATTCATGTTTTTCAAGTCTGAGTACAGAAATTTTCAAAGTGTGGTCCAGGCAACCTGGTGTTCCTGAGAATCCTTCAGGGAATTCTAGAAGTCAAAACCATTCTCATCATACTATGATCTCATTTGCAAGTGTATGGTGGCATTTTCCAGAGATTGAAGGCCAAACAGTTATGCCATTGCTCTGTCAGGTAATTGGATATGAGCTTGGATATTCTTGTATTTAAAAACCTCTCATCCTTCGTTTCTAATACAATAAACATCAGTAGCTGTAATGCACATAAACACAGTCTCTGGTGTCCTCAAAATGTAAGAATATAAAGAAGCCCCGAGACCCAAAAGTTTGAGAACTGCTGAGTTCTAAGATCAATTTTAGAAACATTTTGTACAGAAATGGAATAAAAAATAGAGTATGCCCTAGATCACACATTTAAGTATTGTTTTGTGAATTTTTCTTTTGACTATGTATATGCATGAATTTACATATATTAAATATACACATATGCATGTATTTAATCAAAAGAAAAAATTCACCAAACAATACTTACATGTGTGTGTGTGTGTGTTTACAATATAAACAAAATGTTCTAATGTGGACTCCTGGGTTATTTGAAGTCCTGACACCAAAAAGCGAAGTTCCAAAAGATACATCACTTTAAGGTCTGATTTCTCAGTTCTCATGTCTTATCTGAAAACCTACCTACTCCCTCAGTGATTAAACCCAGGCAGCCACAACGAAGTATAAGTTATCTCCTAGCCTTGTAGGTTCAGTTCAGTCGCTCAGTTGTGTCCAACTCTTTGCGACCCCATGAACCACAGCACGCCAGGCCTCTCTGTCCATCACCAACTCCAGGAGTTCACCCAAACCCACGTCCATTGAGTTGGTGATGCCATCCAACCATCTCATCCTCTGTCATCCCCTTCTCCTCCTGCCCTCAATCTTTCCCAGCATCAGGGTCTTTTCAAATGAGTCAGCTCTTCGCATCAGGTGGCCAAAGTATTGGAGTTTCAGCTTCAAAATCAGTCCTATCAATGAACACCCAGGACTGATCTCCTTTAGGATGGACTGATTGGATCTCCTTGCAGTCCAAGGGACTCTTAAGAGTCTTCTCCAACACCACAGTTCAAAAGCATCAATTCTTTGCTGCTCAGCTTTCTTTATAGTCCAACTCTCACATCCATACGTGACCCCTGGAAAAACAATAGCCTTGACTAGATGGACCTTTGTTGACAAAGTAATGTCTCTGATTTTTAATATGCTGTCTAGGTTGGTCATAACTTTCCTTCCAAGGAGTAAGCATCTTTTAATTTCATGGCTGCAGTCACCATCTGCAGTGACTTTGGAGCCCAGAAAAATAAAGTCAGCCACTGTTTCCCCATCTATTTGCCATGAAGTGATGGGACTGGATGCCATGATCTTAGTTTTCTGAATGTTGAGCTTTAAGCCAACGTTTTCACTCTCCTCTTTCACTTTCTTCGGAATTCACAGCAAAATTACATTAGAATAGAACACATACTCTGAATGGATTGGGTTGGCCAAAAAGTTCTTCTGGGTTTTTCCATATGAAAACTGGAAGGAAGTTTGTGGCCAACCCTATATCTTAAGTGGTACACAATCATGGCAGCAGCCCATGATTTTGATTCATCATATAAATATTTTCCTGAAGCCCTCTCTATAATAAACATTAATAAATAGGGAAAGCAAAAAGGTTCTGACTGCAAGCCATAGAAACCAAACTCCAACCAGCTCATGCTCAAATAAAAATATTAGACCAGTTATTGGGGCATCCTCTACAACCATAGGAAGACCCTAGCTGCCCCTGGAACATGGAGAAAACCAGAAGGACTCAAAGACTGTCAGCACTCTGACTCTGCTTTTCTCTGAGGGCTGGATTCATTGCTTCCTCCCATGGAGTAGCCTCTCTGATATGGCAGTGGCCTGAGAATGCCTGCCTTTCCCTCACAATGGAGAAAATACTCCCCTCTTGCCATCATCAGTTGAAAACTCCTTGGGAAGCACAGAGATAGGACGGGTTTAGATCACTTACCTTTGGATGAATACACGAGAGCCTCAGGGCACCAATGTGAGGGGCAGGCACTTGATCCCTAGAAAGGGGAACATTCCCAGTGAATGGGGAAATTAATCTGAGATGAGACGTCCCCCAAATTGATGTCAACAAAAACAAGTTCAGAGACTTCCCTAGTTCAGTAACTAAGATTCTGTGCTCCCAGTGCAGGGGATGCAGGTTCGATCCTTGATCAGGGAACTAGATCTCACATGCTGCAACTAAGACCCAGTGCAGGTAAATAAATAAATATTTAAAAAATAACAATAAAGTTCAAGCTACACAAAGTAACCCCATTCAGGTCCAAAGAAAAATGAGTGTGTGTGTTTGCCAGTCAAGAGTTCAAATATTTCTCAAAAGCTAACAGAGTTTGTCAGAAGGACTGAGCCCTCCTGAGGGCTCAGGAAGTACCTCTCCATCTGCTATCTTCCACCTCACTGAGGCTCCAGCAGCCCTGCCTGCTTCAGAAGGACCTCACGGGAGGTGGTAAGGGAGGCAGAACTCAGGCTGCTGCCTCTCATTGCCCATCACCTTCACTGTACAGCATCTTGGTGCAGGTAGAGACACAAATGCACAATGACAAAACCTGGCAGGATCTGAGCAAGGATCTCTGAGTGAGTGTTTTGGGCTCTTTTTTTTTTTTTTTTTTTTAAGCAGCTTCCAAGCTGTTGTTAAACACCAACAATGTGTGATGAAGTTGCTGTAGCAGATTTTTGGAACTAAGACTGGGAACGTAGCAGCAGAGCACCCAAAAGTGGTTAGCACGTCTGAGCCAGGGACAGGTCCTGCTCTCAGGCAAGAAAGAAGAAGCTGAGAAACAGCATGCAAAAGTCAAGAGGCCTAGAGTTGTGTCCTTGGGACCAATTAGAGTGACTGGTGGTCAGCACACTTGGGACAAGAATAGGCTCCATAGTGGCCGCAAGAACTGGCAAAGGTTTGGATATCCTTGACCTCATATCTGGTGTCCCCTTTCTGTCCTTGTGCTCGAAGCTCTCCCACATTTTTCCCATTCGGTCTTTGATACCTTTGGTAAAAGAGATGATAAGACTCTATCCTGCTAGAGGAATTGTGAAGCTTACAGGGATGGTGTGCATGCATTTGGGAGGCTTCTAGGAAGTGTGTGGTTAGGCCATACAACTCTACCAGTTCGGGCTTCCCTGGTGGCTCAGATGGTAAAGATATCTGCTTGCATTGCAAGAGATCTGAGTTCAATCCCTGGGTCAGGAATATCCCCTGGAGAAGGGAATGGCTACCCACTCCAGTATTCTTACCTGGAAAACTGAATGGACAGAGGAGCCTAGTGGGCCCCAGTCCATGGGGTCACAAAGAGTCGGACACGACTGAGCCACTAACACTCTGCACTCTGCATCTCTCCACCAGTTCAGGATCCAGAATAAAATGTGTGGGACAGCTGATTTAGGAGTGAGAGGTTTCCAAAGTCATGGCAATGTCAGGTGGTATGGGGGTGGGTGGCCAGTCCAACTGATCCAGTGCCGAGGGCAGGGGTGATCACCGCCAGGAATGTGTGCTTCCAAAGTCAGGTATCTGAAGTCAGGGAGTTGGCAGGAAGAGCTGAGTCAGGTGCACAGGCTTTGAGGGGGACCCATGTGCTGCCTTTTACCTAGTGTGAACTTTTTTTTTCTTAATATATATATTTTTTATTAAAGTATAGTTGACTCGCAATGTTTCAGGTGCACAGCAAGGTGATTCAGTTATACATATAAACATACATTATTTTTGAAATTATTTTTCATTATAAGTTATTAGAAGATATTGACTATAGTTCCCTGTGCTTGAATGAGCTTGGGAAGGGCAAAGTCAGCATCATCAGGGGGAGGAGGGAGAGGGACACAGTAGTTTGCTGTGTCCTTAATTGGGCCAGGAAGTCTTCAATTTGAGGACTGTTTCCCAGAAATGAAAACTTTTGATTTTACATTTCATTTTTATTAGTAGAATTTTCAAACATACTGACATGTAGGGAAAATTGTATGATGAACACCTGCACATCCATTCCTTACGTGTAACAGTTACATTCTGTCACATTTGTCTCATCTGATTTTCTGTTAAAGTATTTTAAAGGAAATTCTGGACATTAGGATGTTTGTTCCCTAAGTACCTCGGTGTGGTGCTGAGTGCTCAGTTGTGTCTGACTCAGTGACCCCAGGAACTGTAGCCCGCCAGGCTCCTCTGTCCATGGGATTCTCCAGTATTCTACTGGAATGGGGTGCCATTCCCTTTTCCAGGGGAATCTTCCCAACCCAGGTCCATCTCCTGCATTGGCAGGTGGATTCTTTACCAGTGAGCCACCTGGGAAGCCCCAAATACTTCATTACATATATTTAAACCTAAGAGATTTTTTTCCTTCTTAACACCAATCCTATTATCCTGGCTAACAAAATTCATAATTTCTTACTCCAGTATCCATGGAAATATCCACTAAATATTTAAATGTTTCCTTGTTCCCCAGCTCTCTCTTACTCCTTTGTTGAAGCCTGGATAGAAGAGAACAATGCTAGAGCACATGCCAGTGAGACAGGAAGGAAGGGGGCCACCAGCCCAGTCCCTGAGTGTTCTAGACCTCTAGCAAAGGAAGCAGTTGCCATAGACTAATGACCCAAGAGGGCTAATGATCGTCATCAGTGAATATATCTCCAACAATAGGATTTTTCATCAGAGGTTCAGAAGGCTGCCATTTTTTTCAGAGCTCTCAGGAGTGAGGCCAGAAGCCTGAGAAGTGGGCCTGGGCCATCTCTAGGTACAAAACTAAGAAAAAGAGATTTTTAAAAAATTTTCTTAAGGTAAGCTAAACTGCTGTAACAAGCAGACCGCCAGATGAGAATGGCTCAGAGTCAAGATGCTTACTTTGTACCCATTTACCAGGCAAGTCGCGTCTGGCCCAAGGGCGGCTCTGCTCTATGCGATCACTCGGGAGCTGTTCTCCCATCTATGATTCGGCAAATAGCCACGATCATCTCCAGCTCAGTGAGGGCGAATCGGGGGAGGGAACAACTGAAGACCAAATGAGAGGGTTTGGGGGCCAGATCTGATTGTGGTATAGAACTTCCCATACGACTTTCAAAGAGGTTAGGAAACAAAATCTAAGGTTGGACTCAGAAGAAAGAGACAACTGTGGTGAAGCACTAGCAGATGCTGCCACAGCACAAGAGTCCCATCTCCTTGATTTAAGAGGCAGCTTGTTGCCAGAGAACTGGCAGGATCTTATGCAGGGTCTGTCAGTCATAAAGATCTCATGGGGCTTGAAATTGTGAAGTCAGGGAGGGGATGAGAATAGATTGCTTTTTCAGGTATCAATGCTACAACCATCTGCTACAATCTCAGACTGCAAGATCAGGGTAGCAGGTGCAAGAAAAGCTCATGAATTTCACTCCTACTGCTCAGTCCTGGGGGAGTTCCTAAAGCCCAGTGCCAGAGTCAGAACCTCTGTCTATTCAGTGTGAAACTCTCTTGTCAAGTGGATAATAATTTCCTCTTGTCCAAATACAGGAGGAAACTGAGTCACGAGCTCTGATGTGTGAGAGAACAACTTCGAACCCAAAGTTATGCACAAGGGTTGGTAGTGCTTACAAATGATTGAAACAGGGCCCAGACCCTGTGGGTCAGGGTTTCCAACAGGAGGCTGTGGATGGCTCCCAAAGAGGAAACCCCAGTCTCCACCATAGGGGAACACAGGAACAGGCTCGAGAGCAGGGTCCAGTGAGCTACTTCTGCGAGACTCTTAGGGTTCTGTCATAGGATCATATTTTCTGACTGCTCTCTGTCCCTCTGCTGTCTAAGGTTCCTGGTGTCTAAGCTCACATTCATTTCCACTTAGCACTGGGCTGAGAAATATCGTAATGAACTGGGGAAACTTGAGTGATGATACTGACGGTTGTGTGGGACAGGAGCTGGCAGTGCCTGGGAAGGCAAAGTCCCTGGTGCAGTATGTGTGTGCTCAATTGTGTCTGACTCTTGTGATCCCATGGACTGCAGCCCGCCAGGCTCCTGCCCATAGGATTTTCAAGGCAAGAATATTGGGGTGGGTTGCTGTTTCCTCCTCCAGCAGATCTTCCCAACCCAGGGATTAAACCCATATCTCTGGTATCTCCTACACTGGCAAGCAGATTCTTTATCAGGAAGTCTAGGGAATTAGACACATGGCCCTTCAGTGTACAGATGGCAAGGGGCAGAGATGGCCACTGTGGTCTGGTCAGGTCACGTATGGAAGTTTCACAGGGCTTCACAGATATTTATTTAGTATTGAATGAAAGAGTCTTTAAATTCTATAGTAGGAATCCAACCACTTTGAGTCCTGAGCCTGGAGGCTGAAGGAGATTCTGAGACCATTGAGGCCAGTGACTCAAAGAATGCCCATTACTATCATCTGAGAAGAAATGTCATGAATGGAGCTCCGTCCTGAGAGACCACACAAGGAATATTGTGTTGGGGGCACCTGGGACATGGCTGGCATCCATAGCACTGCCCATTGTCACATCTGGTGGCTGCTTTTTCTCCCCTTCAATAGATTTCCTACTTGACCCTCCCTCTATGTGACTTCATAGAAGTGGGCAGATCTGGTTCTTTTCCAGGAGCATATCTGAGTGAGAGAGATCTGAGAGGGGGTCCACGGAAAGGGTGGGGGGTCTTTGGAAGGTGAATCATCCAATCATCCATCCGAGAGGCATTCCCAACTTTGCATCCTAGGGAAACACTTGTGTGGTCATTGGTTAAGGAGTTAGAGTTTTTTTGCTTTTTATTTTTAAAGATTTTTTGATGTGGACCATTTGTAAAGTCTTTATTGAATTTGTTACTTCTATGTTGCTTCTGTTTCATGTTTTAGTTTTCTGCCCAAGAGGTATATGGGATCTTAGCTCCCTGACCAGGGATCAAACCCTCACCCACTGCATTGGAAGGCAAAGTCTTAACCACTGGACCACCAGGGAACTCCCAAGGAGTCAGAGTTTTAAACAAGCTGAAAGTTAAAGCATTAATCACTCAGTCATTTCTGGCTCTGTGAGACCCAGTGGACTGTAGCCCACCAGGCTCCTCTCTCCATGAAATTCTCCAGGCAAGAATACTGGAGTGGGTTGCCATTTCCTCCTCTAAGGGAATCTTCCCAACCCAGGGATCAAACCTGAGTCTCCTGCATTGCAGGCAGATTCTTTACCACTGAGCCACCAGGGAAGTGAGATGGCAGGGTGTCTTTGTGCATATGGGAGAGCTGTGCCCATTGTGGAGGTTGGGCTTAGGACTCTGAAGGCTGTGAGGGAGGAGAGAGAATTGAATGGTGAACACGTTAGGCAGGGTGCCCCCACATCAGCCAGTTACCTCTTCTTGGAATGAAGAAGAGAGCACCTCACAGACCAGGTCCCACATATCCCATGTTCTTGGATATTTTCGAGGGTGGCCATGATAAGATTTAGGCACCCATTTGTCATGGATATCCTAGCCACACCACTGCGTGGACAGCCAGGGATTCTCTTGTGGTCGTCAAAAGTCCAGGAAGGCACCATACAAAATTAAAATGTCCCAACAGATTCTAAAGGAGGGGGCAATGGGTGTCTTCCAGTGAAGCTACACACTGAGCATTTCACTCACCTGGCACGAAGTTTTCGATCTGCTTTTTTCCTTTATGTAGCAAGCATCCAGGCTCACAGAGACCCAAGAGCCCAGAGAGCCACCTATCTAAAGTGCTCAGACTCTAAGTATATGTAGGAAACCAAGAGTTGTTTAGCCTGGGGAGCTGGGGGGTGTTGTGGGGTCAGGGTGGACTGACCCCACAGACAGAAGACCACAGTTGGTTGTAGAACAATGAGCCCTTCCACTCTCTGAATGTCTCTGAAAAATGGCTCTTTGGTTAAGAGTAGACCCAAGTTTATTCCAGATTTGTTGTTTTTTTTTTTCTTTTTCAAAGATTACAGAGTCTTTACTTAACTTCTTTTTATTTATTTTTGGTTGCACTGGGTCTTTGTTGCTGTACGCAGGCTTTCTTTAGTTGCAGCAAGCAGGGGCTACTCTCTAGTTTCAGTGCTCAGGCTTCTCACTGCGGTGGCTTCTCTTGTTGCAGCACACGGGCTCTAGGGTGCCTGGACTTCAGTGGTTGTCACGTGGGTTGTCACATGGCACACGGGCTCAGTAGTTGAGGTTTCTGGGCTCTAGAGGGTGGACTCAGTAGTTGTGACGCACTGGCTGAGTTGCTCTGAGGCATGTGGGATCTTCCCAGACAAGGGATCAACCCATGTCCGCTACACTGGCAGGCAGATTCTTATCCACTGTACCACCAGGGAAGTCCTTATTCCTGGTTCTTGAGAGCAGAAGGGGAAAGGAAAGTCAGCCCCATATTGGCAGAGGTTTTGGCCACGGACACACAGTCATTCACGAGGGTTGAGAAGAGCCCGAGTCAGAGTTCTTTGGGAGGCAGCCATAACACAAGGGGGAAACCATCCCTTGAGGAATTTTTTACCCAACACTTGCCCTCTGGGTGATAGTGACCATGACTGGGACTAGGGAGGCCCATGTGAAAGTGGTTGGGCCTTGGCGGGATCCAGCTCAGTAATAAGAGCCCTAGGAAAGACCAGCCACTGGAGGGATGAGAGGTGACACTATTGTCACAGGCAGTTGTTGCTGTTGTTCAGTTGCTCAGTTGTGTTCAGCTCTTTGCCACCCCATGGACTGCAGCATGCCAGGCTTCCCTGTCCTTCACCATCTCCTGGAGCTTGCTCAAACTCATGTGCATTAAGTCAGTGATGCCATCCAACCATCTCATCTTCTGTCGTCCCCTTCTCCTCCTGCCTTCAATCTTTCCCAGCATCAAGGTCTTCTCTAACAAGTCAGCTCTTTGCATCAGGTGGCCAAAGTATTGGAGCTTCATCTTCAGCAACAGTCCTTTCAATGACTATTCAGGGTTGATTTCCTTTAGGATTGGCTGGTTTGATCTTCTTGCAGTCCAAGGGACTCTCAAGACTCTTCTCACAGGTAGAAAATCTCTCAATTGCTGACATAGCACAGAGGATAGAGTCTCTGTTGGGAATGACAACTCAGTGAAAACTGGGCTCCCCTCCACTTTTTTTCAATTTCTTCTATTTTTTAGTTTATTGGCAAAAAAGGTGGTCATAGATGTCTTATCACTTTCATTTTATAAATCACTTGTTCCTATTTCCAACATTATTTATATGTGTGATATTTTTAGTCTATTTTGTTTGATGTCCTCAATTTTATTCTTTATTTCATTTTAACTGATATTTTTAATTGAAGTATAGTTTATTTTCGTACTTGCTAAGTCACTTCCATCATGTCTGATTCTTTGTGACCCTATGGACTGTAGCCTGCCTGGCTCTTCTGTCCATGGGATTCTCCATGCAAGAATACTGGAGTGGATTGCCATTCCCTTCTCCAGGGATATCTTCCCAAACCAGGGATCAAACCTGCATCTCTTATGTCTCTTGCATTGGCAGGTGGGCTCTTTACCACTAGAGCCACCTGGGAAGATATAGTTGATTTACAATGTTGTGTTAATTTCTGCTGTGCAGTAAAGTGATTCAGTTATATGAATACATACATATTCTTTTTTTTATATTCTTTTCCATGATGGTTTATCACAGGATATTGCATATAGTTCCCTGTGCTACACAGGAGGACCTTGTTGTTGATCTGTCCTCCACTTTCAAAGAGAGGCAAAGGGACAGTGAAAAATGTATTTCTGTTATTACTGTTTTCAGGCTTGTCCAAGGTAAAATACACATGGTCCCATCAATCTGTACAGAGGTAGAAAAACAGTCAAATTCATCTGAGTCTACTGTTGCTTTCTGTGAATCTAAGATGAAAGGTGTGTAGTCTCTGATTAAAGGCAAAAGACTTGAGTGAGTTGCCTGAAACCTGTCAAGGTGCCAACACATAACAGGGGGAGCTGTCTGACCCTCAGTGTTTAAGAAAGATCAAGGATGCGGTGGATGTGGGCCATGGCAGAGCTGAAGTGGAAGATGTACCCAGAGGGAGATAGGCAGCTTGGAGCTGGACTGGCTTGAGTGCGGGAGGCCAGAAACTTGCAGAAAGGCTTAGCAGGGATGCCTGAAAGCACTGAGGAGGATCCTGGTCCTAGTCCTTCTGGAATGCAGGGAACACATAGGCATACATAGGAATTCGTGTCCAGTCCACCCTCAGCAGCTGCTGCTTCTTGGCCTGAGAAACAGACCTCAGGGAGGCTGGGGCCATGCCCTGGCACAAGAATGAGGGAACTTCGAGTCTCCTGGCCAAGGTCTCAGAATGCCTGTGTCCTTCAGGATTGTCGCCCAGGTTTTCCACCTCATTTAATGTTAAAGTTATACACGAAGGCTCTCCTCCTAAACTGGGCTGTTCTGGGGACAACATCAGCTCTTTGATTCACTGGAAGCCAGTTGCTATGGTTCCAAATAGATATGTCCCCACAAAGTTCATATGTTGAAATCCTAATCTCCAAGGTGATGATGGTATTTGAAGGTGGAACCTTTGGGAGGTGATCTGGCCATAAGAACCTTCACATGCAGGTGGGCTCGGATTTGAGAATAATGGCTATGCTGCTTAGGCGCAGCCTAAGTCTGGAAGATGTAAAGACTGAATCTCCCGAGAACCCCACCTCAGTTCTGTGGGCCAGACAGGCCCTTGTGGCATTCTGGTCGAATGCAGAAGAAATGAGTGAGCCCAATCATCAGTCAGAGACAAGCCTGGGATCACCCAGTCTACAGGAGGGGCCAGGCTTGGGGTCCCCTTGAAAGCAGCTGGAACCAGACTCAGGTTCCCCCCAGGGTCAGGGAGATCCAGGCCTGGAGTTGCCCCAAAGCCAGCAGAAGTCAAGTCCTGAATTCCACCAACTTCAGTCAAAGCCAAGTGAGGAGTCACCCAAGTTCTCCCAGGACCAAGATGAAGCAGACTCGGAATTGCACAAGAATAAGGAGGAGCCTATCCTGGGGTCCCCCGATATCAGTTGCAGCCAGGCTCAGGATCACTAGAGCCTTACCTTGGTCAGCATCTCTGGGTCCTGAGCCCTCGAAGCCACTACAGGAGCTGACACCCCAGTTGCCCGTCTACCAACGGGATCAGTAGGAGCAGAGCAAGCTAGCTCCAGCCGGGCAGCCGGCAAGAGAAGGCCTCACGCCACAGAAGTGAAAAAGTTCTTCTGCCCAGGCCCCTGCGTCCAAGAAGCCGAAGGAGGAGGAGGTTCCTATAATCCCAAAGGGGAAGTGCAAGTCTGGGGCAGGTGTGGAAGGACCGCTCAAAGAAGAGGTTCTCCCAGATGGTTCAGGACAAGCCCCTGCGCACATCCCGGCAGCAAAAGATGAAAGACCGGCAGGAGAGGAAGCTGGCCAAGGACCTTCCCAGCACCTGAAGGAGGAGAAGGAGCGTCGCTGCAGGGAGAACTTGAAACGCCGCCTGGAGGAGGAGCGGGAGGCAAAGATCGTCCAAGTGATTCGAAACCCTGCCAAGCTCAAGCGGGCGAAGAAGCAGCAGCTGGAATCCATTGAGAAGCCAGACACGCTGACCCAGCTGCAGAAGCCACCACCTCAGTGGCCGGCAGCCGAGATCTGAGCTCAGGACAGCCGAGGCCTTCTGTGGCCAACCGCCGTGTCCACATGGCAGCTCTCGGGGCACTGGCCACATGCCTCTGCTGACCCGGCAGACCGGCTCCATGGCTCCCAGACAGGGGCACCACCCGAGTCGGGGCTCTGAGCCTTCAAAGGACTGGCGGGCAGGTCTCTGTGGAGCAGGGGGAGCCTGGAACCTCGCAGACTGGAGGTGGGAAGAGGGTCAGTCTCCTCCTCCCCACTCATATGCCCCCTCCTTTCCAAGTGACTTCAAACCAAGAAGAGTAATTTCTGGTTCCTCAGGGAACTGATGACTGGAGGGGTGACTCCCCAGAATGTGTATGCTCTGTCTTAGGGTCCTGGGTCCAACCCAGGCCAGGAGGCCGGAGTCAAGTGTCAAGCTCCCCCCACCCCCACCTTCCCAAAGGCTGCTTTTGGGTCTCTCTGCACCCCACTGACCCTGTCACCCAGCAGACTGAATCCGGCTCCACCACACTTCTTAAAACTTAAGGTTAAAATGGGGAGGTCGCAAGGCACAGGGTCCCTCCAGCTCCCCTTTTCCTGCCCCAGACTCTGCAGAAGCCACTCCCCCCCACCACCTGAGTTCTGATTAACTCATTACATCCAGTCTCCAGCAGAAATCTGTATGGAACACCAGCTGTGTACAGGCACAATTCTAGGTATCAGGGAATACAGACAAAAGTTACTGCCTTCAAGGAGCTTTCATTCTGCTGGAGAAAACATAATAAACAATAAAGTATATAAAAAAAAGAGCCCTCACGAATGGGATTCAGTTCAGTTCAGTTCAGTCGCTAAGTCGTGTCTGACTCTTTGCGACCCCATGAATTCCAGAATGTGAATCGCAGCACACCAGGCCTCCCTGTCCATCACCAACTCCCGGAGTTCACTCAGACTCACGTCCATCGAGTCAGTGATGCCATCCAGCCATCTCATCCTCTGTCGTCCCCTTCTCCACCTGCCCCCAATCCCTCCCAGCATCAGAGTCTTTTCCAATGAGTCAACTCTTCGCATGAGGTGGCCAAAGTACTGGAGTTTCAGCTTTAGCATCATTCCTTCCAAAGAACACCCAGGACTGATCTCCTTTAGAATGGACTGGTTGGGATTAGTATCCTTATAAAAAGAAGTCCCAGAGACCTAGCTTGTTCTTTCTGTTATGTGAAGACACAGAGAAACACAGCAAAGAAGGAAGACAGGAACCAGAAGCAAGCTCTCCCCAAATCTGCCAGCACCTTGGACTTGGACCTCCCAGCCCCCAGACCTGTGAGTAATTAATTTCTGTTGTTTGTTTGGTTTATTTCATTGTATTGAAGTATAATTGATTTACAGTGTTGTGGTAGTTTCTGGTGTACAACGAAGTGGTTTAGTTTTATACATATTTACTGTTTTTAAGATTCTTTTCCATTATAGTTTATTGCAAGATACTGAATAGTTTCCTGTGTTATACAGTAGGTCCTTGTTGTTTATTTATTTTTGTTTATTTTATATATAGGGAAAATGTTAGTCACTCAATCGTGTCTGACTGTTTGTGACCTCATGGACTATAGCCTCCATGGAGTTCTCCAGGCAAGAATACTGTAGTGGGTTGCCATTCGCTTCTCCAGGGACTCTTCCTGACCTGGGGATTAAACTAGATCTCCCATATTGCAGGCAGATTCTTTACCGTCTGAGCCATCAGATAAGCCCTTTTTATATAGTAGCTTGTATCTGTTAATCCTAAACTCCTGATTTATCCCTCCCCCCAAATTTCTGTTGTTTATAAGCCACCCAGCCAGTGATATTTTTTACTAAGACATCAGCCATCTCCACTGACCCCTTCTTCACCACCATCACTTCCTCATCACTTAAGCCAGAAAAATCTGTTCAGTATTTTGATGCCACAAAACGGAATGGTGGGTTTCTTGTGGAATCACCCCTCCAAAATAATATATAGCAGACCTCAGAAAATGTCATGAGAATCTAAGTGTTTCCTGTGGTTTTCTAGTGCTTTTACAGAACTTTGATAAGTACATTTTCAAATGGTTTTCTTTCTGTTTTTAAAATATTTCTGTTCGAGTTTTTCTTTACAAGGAAAACTGTCCCTGTATGTAGATCATCTGATTGTTTATGTTGAAAATTCCAGGGACTCTACAGTGCAATACTAGAACTAATAAATGATCTTAGCAATGTCATAGGATCCAAGGTTAATATAGAAAAATCTCATGTATTATATATACTAGTAGGAAACAATTGGAAAATGAAATTTTTACAAATCTCATTTATGGCAATACCAAGAAACATAAAATAACTAGTAATTAGTTTAACAAAAGACTATCAACACCACTCTGATGAAAACTATAAAACATTGCTGAGAGAAATTAAATTAGATGAAACCGAAATAATTGGAAAGACATGCCATGTTCACAGATTGAAGGCTCAGAATTGTTAAGATAGCCGTTCTCTCCAAATTGAATTCTAGATTCAAAGCTATCACAGTCAACATCCATGCAGGTCAAGTGAGCTGTGGGAGAAATCCTAAGGAGCCAGGGCCCCAGCCCCCCAGTGGAGAAGCAGAGGGGAGTGGTGCCTGCAGCCTGGGCTGCACCTGGATCTTGGTAGAGGAGGCGTTCAAATGCACTGCTGTCCGATAGAAACACAATGTGAGCCACAAATGCCAGCCATCATACGCGTCGTTTTTAATTTTCCAGCAATCACATTTAAAAGGTGAAATTATTTTTAAAAATATACTTGTTTAAACCATGTCCAAAATAATATCATTTCCACACATGATCAACATTTCACGTTACTATTGAGATAGTTGTACATTATTTGAGATCTGTGATGCATTCTACATCTTCCCAGGTGACGCTAGTGATAAAGAACCCTGCCGATGCAGGAGACTCAAGAAATGCGGGTTCAATCCCTGGGTCAGGAAGACTCCCTGAAGGAAGGAAATGACAACCCACTCCAGTATTCTTGCCTGAGGAATCCCATGGACAGAGGAGCCTGGCGGGCTACAGTCCCTGGGGTCGCAAAGAGTCGGACACTATGCAGCAACTGAGTACATGCCTTCTACACTTACAGCAGACGGCAGATGCTCAATAGCAATGTGTCCCCCACAGCTGTCACACTGGCCGGCCCACTTTTAAGCCATATCTTCTGCTGTTCCCTAGTTTTTCCTTTTTTTTTTTTTTTAATTTACTCTTTTTTTTTAATTTTATTTTATTTTTAAACTTTACATAATTGTATTAGTTTTGCCAAATATCAAAATGAATCACAAAAACGTTTGTTTGGCTGCACCCAACCTAGCGGTGGCATGTGGGATCTCCCTCGCACTGTACAGGCTCAGTAGTTGCGGTGCGCAGACTTAGTTGCTCCATGGCATGTGGGATCTTAGTTCCCCCACCAGGGATTGAACCTGCATTGGAAGGTGGATTCTTAACCACTGGACCACCTGGGAGGCCCCTGTTTCCTAGTTTTTACAGTTATATTTAAAATCTACTTTGTTGAGGTCTCACTAAGCGTACAAAAGCTGTACATAATTAATGGATAAAACCTGATGAGTTTGGAGATAACTATATACCCATGAGGAGAAGGCAATGGCACCCCACTCCAGTACTGTTGCCCAGAAAATCCCATGGATGGAGGAGCCTGGTAGGCTGCCGTCCATGGGGTCGCACAGAGTTGGACACGACTGAAGTGACTTGGCAGCAGCATATACCCATGAAATGACTACCACAGCCTTTGCCATAAACATATCTGTCAAACTCTGCAAATTTTCTCCCACCCTCCTTATTTATTTTTACCATCATCATTATTATTTGTATTTTATTGGTTTGTTTCTTCAGTTAGGACAATAGCACTGTTCATCAGATCCACCAAGGTCATCCCCCATGGGTCCTGAAAGGTCAGAGATTTCTTCTGTCACCTTCTGGGTCTGGCCCACTCATACTCCTCGAGGAAGACTGTGAACCCCTTAAAATGTAAGGTCTTGCACTATATGTCCTGAATCCACACATAGGAACATATGCCATCTTATGTTACCATCCCCTCAAAGGAATTTTTAAAATAATCTCCCCCTTTTGTATGTGGTTTTGAGGAGGATGTTTTATCTACATCTTCAATTTCAACCACAGTTCATATGATGCCCTGTGGGTCCCTTGAGCAGAACGATTCCCTCAGCAATATCTAGTCATTTGCCAATCTTTAAATAACTGGCCACGACTGGCCCCTAGATCAGGCCAACTGACCTGCTTCTGGGCAGGCTTCATACTTGTGGGCTACCTAGTTATGTGGATCTGACCACATGATAGAAACGATTCCTCTGCAAAGTAAATATAAATTCTTTGACATGAGAGTATAAAGGCTTATGTGGTAGCCTGCCCCCTGCCCCTACATGATGTATTTTTTTGGTGAGAGAAAATAATTTGAAATTTATAATGCTGCATAATTCTTTGTCGTTAGCACCTGGCTTGCATTACACAATTTTAGATCTTTCCCCACTGACGTCTGCCCGTTCAGTAGCCTCAGCTTTTGTAATAAGGGCCTGCTCCCTTGACCTTGAGTCTAGCCTACCACTCTCTGTGCAGGGAGCTGCCTTCCAAGAGGCCTTCTGCTTGTCAGCTTTCCCTTTATTAGAAATCAACATCTTGACTGACTCCTTTCCTCAAACCTTGTCCAACCAAAATCCTTCTACTTAAATGTGTGCCTCATTTCTCTGTCCACCGATGGGTCCCCCAGACCTGCACTGACCTCCTTCTGTGAATCTGCCTTTAGGACTAAATGACAACCATAAAGGCCCAGGAAACGAAGCCTATCACGATTATAAATGACTGGAGGCTGCCTGTGCCTGTGCCCTCAAAACATTTACAAATTAATTAACTTGATTTATTTTTCTTGGCAGATCTTCCCTTTCGCTAGCTCCACCTGGAGTCATGTGGTCACCCGGGGTGGAGACTCTCAGACCAGTGTCTCCCTCTGGTTCAATCTTTTCATGACCATGGCCCACCCCCCTCCCCCAATCCCCGCCCCAGCTCTGGGACCCAGCTGACACCATCTGGATAACTTCCTCAGCTTTTACTTTAAACATTTTTTAATTAATTTTTCTTTTGAGTTTTTGGCTGAACCACACAGCATGCAGAATCTTAGTTCCCCAACTGGGGATAGAACTGGCACTCCCTACAGTGGAAGCACAATCTTAACCATTGATTCACTAGGGAATTCCCACTTCCTCAGCTTTTAAACCAGGACTTGCAGGGACTTCTCTGGTCATCCAGTGGTTAAGACTTCACACTCTCAATGCAACCAAGATCAGTGCAGTCAAATAAATAAAAACTAAAAATAAATAAATAAAGCAAGGCCTGCAGAAAATTCTGGGGGTTCAAGGGAAACTTTTGGGCACCATTTGATTTGGAAGACCCACACCAAGACCTGTCTCCAGGTGCCACCCATGCCCTAATGGTCAAGGCCAAGGCTCCCCTGTCCTAATGGTCAAGAGCAAGGCTTCAGGTGCCTTTGTAAACTGAGACAGAACTGGAGCCTCTCTGAATCCTTCCCATTGCCTGCCTGTTCTGCCTCCCATGGCCCAAATCTGTAGTAACTCACTGAGGATGAGCAGATCAGACTCTTCCTAGGACCAGATCTGACATGAATGCCTAGGCGGGAAGAAGTTATCATTCAGGAGGCAGCAAGATTTCCATACCATCTTTTTTGTTAAAAAAAAAGCAAACCCATCTTATTGGGAGAGCAACATAGAAGGTGAGCCACCACTAACTACTAGTTCACACGATCCCAAGAGTGCAACAAAGTCTGGTACAAGCATGCATTTGTTAACAGGACTGATTTCCACAGAATGGGCAGCCAAGGGCACCCAGGTGCAGCGCTGGAGGTGTCCCTTAAGCACCTGGGAGCCCTACCTCTTCGACCAACGAGGCCCACCTGTCCCAGGACTTGGCAGAGTCTGGTGGAGGAATAAGAAAGGAACTGATCTGCAAGAGCTCTAGAAAAGGATGATCCTCAGGGGGAAAGCACATCTGAGATGGGACAAATAATCAGACACCAGGCTAGGGGACCCTGCGTGCTCCATGCCTGTGAAGGGGACAGTGATGTTGGACGTGAAGAAAAGCCACAAACACATCGAGGATGGGCTGTCTTATCAGGCCAATGTCCTATATTTCTCCTTTTATTTATTTTAAAAACTTTTACTTTTTAATTTTATTTTATTTGGCTGTACCAGGTCTTAGTTGCAGCATGTGGGATCTAGTTCCCTGACCAGAAATCGAACTCAGGGTCCCTGCATTGGGAGTGTGTAGTCTTAGCCACTGGGCCACCAGGGAAGTTCCTATATTTCTCCTTTTAAAGGCCTGCCTCTCTTGCTAGAATTCTCAGCCCTGGTGCTGGATCTGAACGAACTCAGTCTCACTGTTTGGTTTCCCAATGGCGTCACAATCTATATGCCACACCCTACCTACTGGAGTCAGATTGTGTTTGCCGGGCTTCCCAGGTGGAGTGTGGGTGTCCACAAATGCTGCTCTGCAGAGGGAAGGATTTCACGAAATCCCATCTGCCCTTTGAGTGTCTCCTGGTGGGTCCAATTCCCACTTTGTGCTTTGTAATTACAAGTACTCTGCTTCAAGGGGGGAAAAAATCATTGTCTCAGTGCGTGTGTGCTAAGTCACTTAAGTCATGTCCGACTCTTGGTGATGCTATGGACCATAGCCTGTGGCGCCTCTGTCCATGGGATTCTCCAGACAAGAATGCTGGAGTGGGTTGCTGTGCCATCCTCCAGGGGATCTTCCCAACCCAGGGATCGAACCCATGATTCTTACATCTCCTGCATTGTCAAGTGGGTTCTTTACCACTAGCATCACCTGGAAAGCCCCTCATTGTCTTAGAGGACTAAATACAATGTCAGTCACGTGAAGGTATACATGAAAGGAAAACCTCAATGTGGTAACCCACTTTTTCTGTTTCTTCCTTTTATGGTGGGGAGATAGGGAGAATTCTGTCTTTAACTAAGACTAATGTTGTGTATTTAGCTAAAGCACACACTTGGCATGAATTAAAGACTTTTCAATTTCCTCACTGATGGTTGCATATTTTGAAACCATAAATTTTAAAATCTGGGCTTATGGTTAACTTGACTTTGACTCTTGCCATTGGAGCTTCTAAACCTCCCCTTCCTCTCCACCCCAGCCCCTGACAACCAGTAATATGTCTTCTGTTTCTATCCATTTGCCTATTTTAGATCTTTCATGTAAATTAAATCAAACAACATGTGGCCCTTTGTGTCTGCCTTCTATCACTTCGATAATGTTTTCATAGTTTATCCATGTTGTACCACGTATTGGTATTCATTCCTTTTCACTGCAGAGGAATATTTCATTTTGTGGGCATAAACCAGATTTTTGTTTATCCATTCATTAGTTAATGAATTTTGGGTTATTTCTACCTCTTGACTACTGTGAATAATGTTGCTATGAACATTCATGCATGAGTTTTTGTGTGGATATTTGTTTTCATTTCTCTTGGGCATACCCCTAGGGGTGGAATGACTGAGTCATATGGTACTTCTATGTTTACCTTTTTGAGATACTGTCAAATGCTTTACTGAAATTAGTTTTGATGGTAGCAGTTTTCTTTTCTTTTTTTTCTGGTTGTTTCAGATAAGCGTTTACTTATATAGATTAGACATTCAATAATTATTTGAGAAATAACTATTCTGGATATAATTAGGGAATGAATTTCCCCTCTTCCTTGAGATCAGCATTTATTTATATTGATCAGACCCCATCAATACTTCTTCAAGGATTGAATATCATTGGAATTCATTTTCATGGTGACCGAGAGCCTTTGATTTCCCCTGAGCTCTCTCTTGTCAGTTTCTTGCTGAATCCCAATCTTCAGCCTTGCCCTTTTTCTAGTCTCTGTCTCTTCTTCCCCTTTATGCCTCCATTTTCCCATCCCCCTTCCCACAAGACTAGGTTCTTTTTTATTTGGTGTCCATGAATCACATAACTATCTGGTTTAGGAAATGTCTGAGCCTTGAAAACTATTCTCTGTGGGCTGGACATACAGAGTTCATATTTTTAAAATTATGGAAAGGGAGAAAGGAGAGGCAGAAAGGGAACACGATAACACAATGGATTTGGTCTCAAAATGTGGCTTAAAAATTAGAACGAGCTGAAAGTATCTCAGCTTTGAAAGAAGAGAGAAAGAAAATTAACATATAAAAGCAGTTGGTCCACCATATATTTAGAACCTTGAGGCTCATGATCATACATGATAATCAGTCTCTTTCCTTCCAGCGACAGCCTCTGCTAGGCTTTGCCTTCTGTGAAATGGCTCTTTTCCAAAAAGTTCTGTCCTCATTCTTCTGCCTTCAGAGAAGCACCTAAGGGAGGTAATGCTTAGCTGAGTTCTCCTTTAACCAGTCACATTCTGACCCTGTCTTCTCTCTACCTACTCCATTTTGCTTCTTCCAGAATGTTCTGCCCCTGCTTTTGCAGAAATTTCCAGAGAGAGGAGTTCTACTCAGTTCTCTTTCAGTCATATTCTTAGCCCCTGGTATTTTCCTCAGACCACCCCACACAGCCACTCCTGCTTGGACTTCTTCCACAGATCAAGTGATCTGGGTGCTCCTTCAAAGCTCTGAAGGAAGGGCATCCTCACACATGCCCCCGAAGGAAGCCCACTTAGGGGCTACAGCAACACAATGTACTCTCACATCAGACCTTCCACCATCTCTGTACTCAGGAGAGTGACAGAGATCATTCTGGCTCCAAAATGTTATAAGAGAAACAGAATTCTCTTTAAATTCAAGTATGTCCAACAGCTGGACATGCAGGGACTTTGACTCTTAGGAAAAACACTGACTGAAACTGCCCACCATGGCCGGGCACCATAGTAACCATTTTGTGTGAGTTTACTAGGAGATCCTGATAAGAAACACAGAAATAACAAGCCACCACCAACCAGAAGAATTTGGGAAAGGTCAAAAGGAGACATAAGACACCAGTCCATATGTCCTCCCAGAATCCTTCTCTCTGGCGTCCATCTTGGGTGAGCAATGCATGCACCACTAGGAAGGACCCAGAGTTAGAATGATTAGAATGATTGGCCAGAGACAATCTGGAAACTAATCCCATCACCATAAAACCTGAGACTGTGAGCCACGTGGCAGAGCAGTCCTCCTGGGTTCCTTTACCCTCCTGCTCTCTGACCCAGGCACCGTTCCCAATAAAGTCTCTTGCTTTGTTAGCACGTGTATCTCCTGGACAACTCGTTTCCGAGTGTTAAACAAGACCCCTCTTCCTGCAACATGATGACTCAACAGCATGTATACGAAGTAAACCCCCTCAGAGTGACTGTTTTTAAGACGTAAGTTTATTCACGCACCACTGGCTGACAGTGGGTTGTTGTTGTTGTTTAGTTGCTCAGTTGTCTGACACTTTATCGACCCCATGGACTGTAACCTACCAGGCTTGTTTGTCCATGGGATTTCTCAGGCAAGAATACTGTACCTATTGCCAGAATTTTCAAACAATGTCTTTGCGCAGGCACTGTGATGAGGGAACTTAGCCATGAACTGGGCATTGGGAGATCTGGGCTGTAGTCCTGGCCCTGCCATTAACTTTCCCATTGTCTCCTATCCATGGAGTGAAGGGCTTGGATTGGAGAAATGAATTTCCAAAGTGAGTATTAAAAATTTTTCTTTCAGTTAATTTTTTTGACTGTGTATAACCAGTTTCCTAAAATAATACTCACCACTAATCATGAGTGACGGATTCTGATATTTTTCTGTCTTATCATTTTTTAATTGTGATTTCAGAAACTGATTTTCTGACCCTGTAAGGAGAGAAGACTGGTGGTTTGAAGAACACTGGGCTAGAGGGTCTTTAAGATCTTTTTCTGCTTAATATTCTAAAAATCAAAAGGGCTAAGTTGGAAACATGGAAAAATCAAATATGTAATATTCATCCACAGCCTCAGTCTGGCTGAATCGCTCTCTTTGACCTTCCTCAGATTGTCAGCAACTATAAAAGTCAGATATTCTGTAGCTCCAAGAGACAATGGCCCCTAGATCATGGCCCAGGCTTGATGGCCTTTCCCATGCACACAATAGGGGGTAACCCAGGCACTTAGCCTCTCTAAACCCCAGCATCCTCAGCTGTAAAGGGGGGATGATAATGCAGACCTTACAGGTTGTGATGAAGGTCAAATGAGGTCCTGGGTGTAAAGGTGCCCACAGGGGTCATGACCTGCAGGTCCCTTAGGTTGAACGTGACCTGAAGGTGTGATCTGTTTGTCATACACTGGGCACACCCTCCACTTTGCCACTGTCCCTACCACTTGTAGGGTCTGACACCCTCTGAAAGTGAAAAGTGGAAGTGAAAGTCGCTCAGTTGTGTCTGATTCTTTGCGACCCCAGGGGTTGTAGCCCACCAGGCTCCTCTGTTCACGGGATTCTCAGGCAAGAATACTGGAGTGGGTTGTCATGCCTTTGTCCCATGTCCACGGATCTTCCCAACCCAGGGATCAAACCCAGGTCTCCTGCATTGTGGGCAGATTCCTTACCATCTGAGCCACCAAAGACACCCTCTATACACATTAAATGACTTGCTGAACTTCTAAAGCCATTTGAGTTTGCTGTTCTTGGCTTAGCAGAGGGCATGGGACAAATTTGGCATTTAATTCAGGTCCTTTATCTTCTCTGGTCCTGGCACTGTGGAGATCACAGTGCAACTTCGTTGCAGGTGGTTTAAACTCTTTAAGTCTCATGTTCCTCCCTAAAATGAAAATAGTATCTGCCCTGTTTGCTTTTTGGAGGATCAATATTTTAATTAAATTAAATTTAATTTGAAGACTGAGGTTGTGAATGAATATTACATATTTGGTTTTGCCATGTTTTCAACTTAACCCATTTGATTTTCAAAACATTAAGCAGAAAAAGATTTTAAAGAATCCTCCAGTCCAGTGTTCTTCAAACCACCAGTCATCTCTCCTTACTGGGTCAGAAAATCAGTTTCTGAGGTCACAACAGATAATTAAAATAAGAACAGAAAATCGTAAGACAGAAAAATATTGAGAATCAAACGAGATACAGTTCTCCATTGCTTCATTGGTCACCATATGTCCAACAGCAGCCTTGCCCACTACTTCTGAGAAGCCTCCAGTGTTGTTGCAGGAAGGGGGAGCCCTTCCAGGGCCCGAAACTGGGCTCTTGTCTACCACTTGGAAATGAATTGTCCAAGGAGACACATGTGCTGACAAAGCAAGAGATTTTATTGGGAAAGGACACCCTGGTGGAGAGCAGTAGGGTAAGGAAACCCAGGAGAACTGCTCTGACACGGGGCAGGCAGTCTCGGGTTTCATGATCATGGGATTAGTTTCCAGGTCATCTTTAGCCAATCATTCTGAGTCAGAGTCCTTCCTGGTGGTGCACACCTTGTTCAGCCAAGATGGATGCCAGAGAGAAGGATTCTGGGAGGTGGTTGGACATGTGGTGTCTCCTTTTGACCTTTCCTGAACTCTTCTGGTTGGTGGTAGCTTATTAGTTCTGTGTTCCTTACCAGGACCTCCTGTCATAAAACAACTCATGCAAATGGTTACTATGGTGCTTGGCCAGGGTGGGCAGTTTCAGTCATTGTGCTTCCCCTAACAGTGTCAGGAGGAAAACAGACCTGAAAAAAAGGTGCTGTAGTAAAAATCATGCCCAGAGCTGGAGACCCAGTAGAGGAAGAGCGAGTGGCTTGGGGTCAAGGGTAGGAAGTGACTGTCAGCAAGATGATTGAGCCTTGGAGTTGTGCTGGGGTGGGGGCTGTATCTGAATAGCATCATTTTTTTTGGCTGTGCTGTGTGGCTTGTCAGAGAAGGCAATGGCACCCCACTCCAGTACTCTTGCCTGGAAAATCCCATGGATGGAGGAGCCTGGTAGGCTGCGGTCCATGGGGTAGCTAAGAGTCGGACACGACTGAGCGACTTCACTTTCGATTTTCACTTTCATGCATTGGAGAAGGAAATGGCAACCCACTCCAGTGTTCTTGCCTGGAGAATCCCAGGGATGGGGGAGCCTGGTGGGCTGCTGTCTATGGGGTCGCACAGAGTCAGACATGACTGAAGTGACTTAGCAGCAGCAGCAGTGTGGCTTGTGGGATCTTAGTTCTCTGACAAGGGAATGAATCTGTGCCCTCTGTGAAACGTTGCTGCTACTAGCCATGAACGATGCTGGGATTCTTGGCCTTTGGAGGAGAAGAATTCAATCGGGGCCAGTGACAAAGCTTGATCACTCAGAGCTTTTGTGAAATCAAGGTTTATTAAAGTATAAAAGAGATAGAGAAAGCTTCTGACATAGACATCAGAAGTGGGCAGAAAGGGTGCCCCCCTGCTAGTCTTTAGCAGATACTGACTAGCAGGCTGCTAATTAGAGAAAGGAAATGTCTTAACCCTCAGAGAGTGGCACCAGGCCCCTCACCCACAACATGCATCTTGAGATAACATTGGCACAAGGTGAGTCATCCTGGGCCATAAAACGACCGACATGAATCTCGAAGAAAGGCAGGTTTCCAAGCATATACATAGTTTCATTACCATAGTTTAAGAAAAACATTTCCATAAGAAAAACGCATTGGTTAGGTCAAGGTTTGAGAAAAGTCAAGTTCAGGTGGAACCAGGTATTGTCACAGCAACACAAAATTGTAAAATAAACCTCCTTTTAATTTTGTATAGAAAAGGGGGGAAAAAATCTGACACTTGTGGGTTGTTTTTTCCTGCTGATTAAGAGAGAAAAGAAAAAAAACATCTGACACTTGCAGCCTATTTCCTCCACTTGGGGACCCCTAGCCTTCCTGGCTGTTACCCTCTTACCTGCATTGGGAACACAGAGTCTTAACCACTGGACTACCAGGGAAGTCCCCAGAAGAGCATAATTTTGATGCTTTATGTGACTCTGTCACTGTAGCTTTTTATGGAGTCCAGTGCCTTTTCCTTTATAGTCTCATTTTCCCTCCATCCTCTGCCCCAACTGCTGATATTTCAGAGACACTAGGAATTGGTCCAAGATCACTTTCCAGGCAGGCCTCTTCCCAGCTGCTTTCCATAGGCATGCATGCTCTGTTTTACGATGGGCGCTGTATTTTATTAATATAATGGGAATATGATGTACCAAAGGGTGGGGTGGCATATAGAGTGTTTATTGTCATTCATCATGCCCAACATTCCCCAGCTTGAAGGTTCTGGTGCTTCGGGGTCTAACTGGCTCGAATGAACACTGCCTGGCCCTCTTAGGGTTAGTACTTCCAGAGCTGTCCATGTAACACCCATATCTCTTCATGGCTTCTCACTGTACCCCTGTGTCCATGTGTTTAGCTTCACCGCAGTACTCTGTCATAATTAAACCACGCAAGGTAACAACAAAGACTCATGATTAACAAATTAATCAGCCTCACGTTGTATGTACTGACAGTGTTTCTCATTACTCATGATGCATCACAAAGTAATTTTCCAAAGACACCTGAAGAGTAGTGAGTCTAATTTTGGCCAATGAATGATGACAAATTCGTCTTCATTTCATCTAGGGAATGGTCATAAATGAAGAGAACCCTGGTACTAACTGAGCAGTAAACATATGAGCCTGCTGCTGCTGCTGTTGATAAATTGCTTCCGTCGTGTCCAACTCTGTGCAACCCCATAGATGGCAGCCCACCAGGATGCAAAAGAGGACCCACTTCATTAAGCTTTGAGATTGGAAAGTGAAAGTGAAAGTGAAGTTGCTCAGTCATGTTCGACTCTTTGGGACCCCGTGGACTGTAGCCCACCAGGCTCCTCTGTCCATGGGATTCTCGAGGCAAGAATACTGGAGTGGGTTACCATTTCCTTCTCCAGGGGATCTTCCCGACCCAGGGATCGAACCTGGGTCTCCTGCATTGGAGGCAGACGACTTAACCTCTGAGCCACCAGTGAAGTACTTCTCTCAAATTGTTAGGGGAAGCACACTGATTCAAACTGCCCACCCTGGCCAGGCACCATAGTAACCATTTGCATGAGTTGTTTTATGACAGGACGTCCTGGTAAGGAACACAGAACTAATAAGCCACCACCAACCAGAAGAGTTCAGGAAAGGTCAAAAAGTGACACCACACGTCCAACTATCTCCCAGAATCCTTCTCTCTGGCATCCATTTGGCTGAACAAAGCATGCACCACCAGGAAGGACTCTGATTCAGAATGATTGGCTAAAGACAACTGGGAAACTAATCCCATCACCATGAAACCCTGAGGCTGCAAGCCACATGGCAACAGTCCTCCTGGGTTCCCTTACTGTACTGCTCTCTGCCCGGGTGCCCCTTCCCAATAAAATCTCTTGCTATGTCAGCACATGTGTCTCCTTGGACAATTCATTTCCGAGTGGTAGACAAGAGCCCAGTTTTAGGCCCTGGAAGGGGTCCCCCTTCCTGCAACAAAATGACCTGAAATAACAGATACATTTAATAAAACAAATGATTATGGACTTCCCTGATGGTCCAGTGGTTAAGACTCTGCACTTCCAATGCAGGGGGTGTGGGTTTGATCCTTGATTGGGGAACTAAGATCCTATAAGCCATGTGGCACAGCCAGAAAATAAAAACAAAAAAACTTACAAAAAAATACAGCTGACTAGTACTCATCCCAAGTGACAAGATGTTGAAAGACAGTGAAAGACTAAAGGTCTGTCACAGACTGGAAGGGACCAATGGCAACCCACTCCAGTGTTCTTGCCTGGAGAATCCCAGGGACGGGGGAGCCTGGTGGGCTGCCGTCTATGGGGTCGCACAGAGTCGGACACGACTGAAGCGACTTAGCAGCAGCAGCAGCAGCAGATGGGATCTTAGAACAGAAAAGGGACACCAGTGCAAGAAGCCTGGTGAAATGTCAATAAGTTCAGTCTGTAGTTTAGTTAATAGCATTGTACTGATGTGATTTTTTTTTTGGTTTTCATAGTTTTACTAAAGTTATACAAGGTGCTAACATTAGGGGAAGCTGGGTAAAGGGTATGTAGGAACTCTGAGGACTATTTTTGCAACTTTTATGTACATCAAAAATTATTTTAAAGGAAGTAAAAAAGTAATCTGAAATCTATAGGCATAATCTTTCTTTTTTTTCCACACTGCAAGTTATACAAGATTGGTTCCCTGACCAGGATGGATCCCAGGCCCCACTGGACTGCCAGGAAAGTCTCTATAGGCATAATCTTACTAGACAACATGAAATGGATGAACTGGCCATCCAGGAGCTGAACTCATTATTTGCTTCAGGGCATTAGCCTGACCCTTGTTTCTTCCTTGGCCTTATGAATTAGTCAGCTTTGTGTAGGCTTTTACACATACAGGTAGTGAGAAACTCAGTCCAGGCTGAAAGATGATTCTGAATAGATGAGTGTTACCATCGGACTGAGTTCTATGACCCTGACATCTTTGTACCTCAGTTTTCTCATTTAGAAAAGGTGGGATTGGACTCAATTTTTAAGAACCCTTGAAAGTGTTGCGATTCTATGGCATTATTTGTAACACAACGATCAGTGTTGAAAATAATGGACCTTGGGAGAAGCTGAAACAGGGATGTCAAAGAAAGGATGGCTTCTTTGGCAGAACTTGGCAGACATTGTGGAGATACTGGTATCTAGTGAAAGCCCTTTGCAAAAGAGCCACAGCTAGTCCTAAAGTATTACCACTAAATAGGAGTGGCATCTTGTTGGATGTTGGAGTCAGCTTATACAATTGGGAATGGTAATTGAGGATCTCTTCTCTCTATGGGTGTCATCTGCTCACAGAGTGCTTATGGACTTCTTTCACTCAAAGCATCATTGTTGTCCAGGAAAGTTAAAAAAAAAGTTAATTATAAGTTATAGTTTATTCTGCAATTATTTTTCCATATATTGTTTTCAGTTTCAAGATGAGGAAATTACACAGCAATATGTCCCTCTGGGGCTTCCCAGGTGGCACTAGTGGTAAAGAACCCGCCTGTCAATGCAGGAGACGTAAGACATACGGGTTCTGTTCCTGGGTCAGGAAGATCCTCTGGAGGAGGGCATGGCAACCCACTCCAGCATTCTTGCCTGGAGAATCCCATGGACAGAGGAGCCTGGTGGGCTATAGTCCACGGGGTCACAAAGAGTCCCACATGACTGAAGCAACGGCACGCATGCACACGCATGTTCCTGTGACTTTGCCAGAAACTGGAGAAATTCAGTGAAGTAGCTTCCTCCTCTGTTCTATGAGCTGAAAATAGTAGTCAACGTTTCAGTTACACATGATGAGTAGGTTCCGGGGATCTACTGTACAGCAATGTGATACCAGTGAACAGTACTGTATTGTATGCTTGAAATTTTGTGTTCTCACCACCAAGACAGGAAGGAAATGACCACTCTGTGAGATAATGGATATGTTAAGTAGTTTAACTGTGATGATCATTTCCAGGGGTATATGATATGTAGATCAAAACATCAAATTGTACACTTTAAATATATGTATTTCTATTTGTCAATCATACCTCAATAAAGCTGGAGAAATAAAAAAGCACATTCAAATCGTTGTTTTGTTCCTTCTTGTCTACCCTGTACCCATGAGGTGCAAAAGGTAGATGAGACCACTGTACTGCATTTTACAAAGGAGGACAATGTGCTAGAAAACTTTGATCCATGGAGCATACATGAACCTATGTGCACAGGATCTCCATGAATTCTCCAAGGGAGGAAGCCTGGTGGCAATAGATGGGTTTTGTATATTTCCCCTAATTGTTACTTTTGGCTGGGAGAAGGTTGTCTTTCAGTTCTGTTCAGTCACTCAGTCGTGTCTGACTCTGCGACCCCATGAACTGCAGCACGCCAGGCCTCCGTGTCCATCACCAACTCCTGGAATCCACCCAAACCCATGACCATGGAGTCAGTGATGCCATCCAACCATCTCATCCTCTGTCATCCCCTTCTCCTCCTGCCCTCAATCATTCCCAGCATCAGGGTCTTTTCAAATGAATCAGCTCTTCACATCAGGTGGCCAAAGTATTGGAAATTCAGCTTCAACATCAGTCCTTCCAATGTACACCCAGGACTGATCTCCTTTAGAATGGACTGGTTGGATCTCCTTGCAGTCCAAGGGACTCTCAAGAGTCTTCTCCAACACCACAGTTCAAAAGCATCAATTCTTCTGTGCTCAGCTTTCACATCCGTACATGACCACTGGAAAAAGCATAGGCTTGAGTAGTCGGACCTTTGTTGACAAAGTAATGTCTCTGCTTTCGAATATGCTGTCTAGGTTGGTCATAACTTTCCTTCCAAGGAGTAAGTCTTTTAATTTCATGGCTGCAGTCACCATCCACAGTGATTTTGGAGCCCAGAAAAATAAAGTCAGCCACTGTTTCCACTGTTTCCCTATCTATTTGCCATGAAGTGATGGGACCAGATGCCATGATCTTCGTTTTCTGAATGTTGAGCTTTAAGCCAACTTTTTCACTCTCCTCTTTCACTTTCATCAAGAGGCTTTTGAGTTCCTCTTCACTTTCTGCCATAAGGGTGGTATCATCTGCATATCTGGGGTTATTGATACTTCTCCCGGCAATCTTGATTCTAGCTTGTGCTTCTTCCAGCCCAGCATTTCTCATGATGTACTCTGGATATAATTTAATTAAGCAGGGTCATAATATACTCCTTTTCCTATTTGGAACCAGTCTGTTGTTCCACGTCCAGTGCTAACTATTGCTTCCTGACCTGCGTACAAATTTCTCAAGAGGCAGGTCAGGTGGTCTGGTATTCCCATCTCTTTCAGAATTTTCCACAGTTTATTGTGATCCACACAGTCAAAGGCTTTGGCAAAGTCAAAAAAGCAGAAATAAAATTTTTTTGAACTCTCTTGCTTTTTTGATGATCCAATGGATGTTGGCAATTTGATCTCTGGTTCCTCTGCCTTTTCTAAAACCAGCTTGAACATCTGGAAGTTCACGGTTCACGTATTGCTGAAGCCTGGCTTGGAGAATTTTAAGCATTACTTTACTAGGGTGTGAGATGAGTGCAATTGTGCGGTAGTTTGAGCATTCTTTGGCATTGTCTTTCTTTGGGATCGGAATGAAAACTGACCTTTTCCAGTCCTGTGGCCACTGCTGAGTTTTCCAAATTTGCTGGCATATTGAGTATAGCACTTTCACAGCATCATCTTTCAGGATTTGAAATAGCTCAACTGCAATTCCATCACCTCCACTAGCTTTGTTCGTAGTAATGCTTCCTAAGGTCCACTTGACATCACATTCCAGGATGTCTGGCTCTAGGTCAGTGATCACACCATCGTGATTATCTGGGTCGTGAAGATCTTTTTTGTACAGTTCTTGTGTGTATTCTTGCCACCTCTTCTTAATATCTTCTCCTTCTGTTAGGTCCATACCATTTCTGTCCTTTGTCGAGCCCATCTTTGCATGAAATATTCCCTTGGTATCTCTAATTTCCTTGAAGAGATCTCTAGTCTTTCCCATTGTATTGTTTTCCTCTGTTTCTTTGCATTGATTGCTGAGGAAGGCTTTCTTATCTCTCCTTGCTATTCTTTGGAACTCTGCATTCAAATGGGTATATATTTCCTTTTCTCCTTTGCTTTTTGCTTCCCTTCTTTTCACAGCTATTTGTAAGGCCTCCTCAGACAACCATTTTGCTTTTTTGCATTTCTTTTCCATGGGGATGGTCTTGATCCCTGTCTCCTATACAATGTCACGAACCTCCATCCATAGTTCATCAGGCACTCTGTCTATCAGATCTAGTCCCTTAAATCTATTTCTCACTTCCACTGTATAGTCATAAGGGATTTGATTTAGGTTATACCTGAATGGTCTAGTGGTTTTCTCCACATTCTTCAATGTCAGTCTAAATTTGGCAATAAGGAGTTCATGGTCTGAGCCATAGTCAGCTCCTGGTCTTGTTTTTTTCTGACTGTATAGAGCTTCTCCATCTTTGGCTGCAAAGAATATAATCAATCTGATTTTGGTGTTGACCATCTGGTGATGTCCATGTGTATAGTCTTCTCTTGTGTTGTTGGAAGAGGGTGTTTGCTATGACCAGTGTGTTTTTTAGCTCACCATTTGAACATTTTCTTGCCTTGGACGATTTAAACTTTAAAAGATGTTACCCCACTGCTTCTAAGGTGTTCCAAGTCCTGTTGCTGCTGCTGCTAAGTCACATCAGTCATGTCTGACTCTGTGTGACCCCAAAAATGGCAGCCCACCAGACTCCCCCATCCCTGGGATTCTCCAGGCAAGACCACTGGAGTGGGTTGCCATTTCCTCATCTGATGCATGAAAGTGAAAAGTGAAAGTGAAGTCCCTCAGTTGTGTCTGACTCTTAGTGACCCCATGGACTGTAGCCGACCAAGCTCCTCCGTCCATGGGATTTTCCAGGTAAGAGCACTGGAGTGGGGTGCCATTGCCTTCTCCATCTCAAGTCCTAGTAGCTGTCTTTTCCATGAAGCCACAAAGAAGTTAAATATTTTTGTGAAATGACATTTTGAAAGGATTAGCAAGTGTAATCAGGTGAGAGTAATGGAAAAGGCTATTATTTTACATTACCACTAAATGTAGTGTTTTGCTAACCTTTCTTTAAGGGTACTGTGGGTACTAATTTTGCTTTATTTTGTGCTCAATTTTTAATTATTAAAATCTGCTGTATTTTCTTTATAATAATATAAAACACAAAATAAGCTTTGTGTTTTAGGCATACAAAGCCAATCCCATTAAACTCTCTGAATTCAGATTTTTTCAATTGAACACGAGTTCAGCACATGTTAATATCATTAAATAACTGATTTACTGTTGTTCAGTCTCTAAGTCGTGTCTGACTCTTGGTGACCCCATGAACTGAAGCATGCCAGGCTTCCCTTTCCTTCACTATCTTCCAGAGTTTGCTCAAACTCTTGTCCATTGAGTGGGTGATACTATCCAGCCATTTTATCCTCTTTCAACTATTTGAATAGTGAATTGGTGTGAAAAGATCTTTACTTCTGAGTTTTGATTGCATTCCTGTGGCTAATTAGTCATCTCCAGGATGCGTCAAACTGCACATATGCAAGTTAAAGTTCTGGTTGGAATTGCATTTTAGAAATGTTTCCTGATAAGGTAGCACCTCTTTTTTTGTAAAACACAAAGGAAGAAATGACCTGGACCCAAAAGCTATTTTAAAAAACATTTTTTTTAAAACTGGAATATAATTGACATAGAACATTGTGTAAGTTTAACGTGTACAATAATGATTTGATGCATTTATATACTGCAATATGATTACCACCATAGTGTTAACTAACATCTCTGTCATGTCACATAATTATTTCTTTCCTGTGATGAGAATAATTAAGATCTAGTGTCTTAACAACTTTGAAGTTTATAATGTAGTATTATTGTCTATAATCACTATGCCAATAGCTTGTTAGAAAATTCAAGTGTCATAGCCATGATTAGAGAGTTACAGGAGATCACTGTGGTAGGTTGAATTGTAAGATGGCATCCCAAGATTTCCTCCTCCAATCCCTAGACTGGGGCTATCACAACATATCTGCAAACAAGATTTTGGAGGTTTCCTTATAAGTTGACCTTATGATAGGGACATCATCCAGATGGGACCATTCTAATCACAGGAGTCCTTTACAAGCAGAGTTTTCTCTGCTTGGTAGCCTAATAGGAATTTCACAGGGGTTTGAAGCATCAGAAAGATTTGATGCACTTTTGCTGGCTTTGATGATGGATGGGAAGGAGAAGCCCGCACACAAGGAGTGGAATGCAGCCTCTAGAAACTGAAAGCAGCTCCGGCTGACAGCCAGCAAGCAAACATCAAGTGACTCTGAGAGTTGCACAGAACTGGGATTTTGCCAACAACCTGATTAGGCCTGGAAGCCGAGTCTCCCCTAGAGCCTCCAGCTAGGAGCCTGATCTGGTGACAATTTGACTTTGCCTTGAGAGGAGTGCTGGAGCATGGAACCCAGGTGAGCTTGTTGATGTCTGACCTCTAGAACCATGAGATAATACATGAATGCTGTTTAAGCCACCATGTTTGGGGTAATTGTTAGGCAGCCATAGAAAACCAATGCACTATTCCTGGAAGTTGAAGGAATGAGGGCAATTTATTCTGGATAAGAATTGATCATAAATACATGCTACTATGGCTTCCCCAGTTGCTCAGCAGTAAAGAATCCACTTGCAGTGCAGGAGATGCAGGTTCGATCCCTAGGTCAGGAAGATTCTCCTGGAGGAGGAAATGGCAACCTGCTACAGGATTCTTGTCTGGGAAATCAGATGGAAGCTACAGTCCACGGGATCACAAAAGAGCTGGACATGACTGAGCACACAGTATACAGTAAAGACCTACTGTGTAACACAGGCAACTCTACTCAGTATTCTGTAATGACCTATATGGGAAAAGAATCTAAAAAAGAGTGGATAGATGTATATGTATAACTGGTTCACTTTACTGTACACCTGAAACTAACATAACATTGTTGATCAACTATATTTCAATAACAATGGATTTAAAGAATGACTGAGGGGGAACATTTGGATAGCTTTTCATGTGGAAAAGGTACTAGATATTTTCTTTTGCTATAGAGCAGTACCATCCAATAAAAGTTTTCGATATGATGGAAATCTTATATAACTTGATTGTTCAATACAGCAGCCACAAGCCGCATGTGGCTATTGAGCACCTGGTATATGGCTACTGCATCTGAGGCACTATTTAAAGTTTTATTTAATAGTATTGACTTTTGATTCAAATAGCCATATACAGTTAGTGACTGGTGAATTGAACAGAACAGATTAAAAGATTAAAGCAGGAACATGCACAGAAGCACCAGGACAGCAGATTTAATTCAACATAAAGGATGACCTTTCCCTAATTGGTTCTATTTACAAATAGAACAGCTGGCTTTTAAGCAGTAAGTTGCTAGTTACTGGAAATATTAAACAGAAGCTGGATGACCATGTATCAAGGAATGTGATCTGGATGATTAAGTACAGGAAGGATTATTGCTTTGGAAAGGACGTTGCTTAGATGACCTCTATGGTCCTTTCTAATTCTGAGATTCTGGGTTCTACAAAGTGGAAATCACGTTATTGAACTTCTCTATGTGTTTGGAAATTGACTCCAAGTAGAACCTCTCCCTGCCCCGCCCCATATTTATTTTTTCAAAATGCATGGAAAAACTTTCATCTTTTTGAGGCAGAGGAAGTTTCTCATACATGAAAATGACATATTCATTTTCTTATTCCACTATGCAAGATAAATTCTAGAGAACCAGTGTGCAGTGATATGAGTGTAGTTAGCAATATTGTAGTGTGTATTTGAAATTTGCTGAAATGTTAGTTCTCTCCATAAAAAAGTAAAATGGTAACTGTGTGGGGTGATTTGTGGTGAATATTGGGTCACCAGGTTACATATGTTAAATTCAGTTGACGCTTGAACAACTTGGGGGTTAGGGGCACTGGCCCTTCACAAAATCCCAGTATAACCTTAGAATTGGGCCCTCCATATCCAACCAACCATGGATCGTGTAGTGCTATAATACATACTTATCTAAAGAAAGCCATGTATAGGTGGACATGTAGAGTTCAAACATGTTGTTCAAGGGTTAACTGTATATATGGATTTTTTTGGTCTCGCCATTGGTCATGTGGGATTCTAGTTCCCTGACCAGGGGTCAAATCTGAGCCCAATGCAGTGGAAGCTCAGAGTCCTAACCACTGAACCACCAGGGAAGTCCCTGTATATATAGTTTTTGATTGTCCTTTGTACCTCCATAAAGCTGGAAAAAATACTACCAAAAAATCTTTCTCAAATACAGGTGTTATTTTTACTGAGGTGAAATCCACATCACATGAAATTAACCACTTAAAAGAGTATGTAATGTCATGGCATTTAGTACATGCACAATGTTGTGAATAGATATACCTACATGTCTATACATTTTAGGGTGATAACCTGTGGAGAGGAGTATATTATTTGTAAGAACCATCAGAGGGGAGGTATTCTGGAGACAGTGTGAAATTTCTTCTTAGCAATCTTTGTCTTCTGTCTTTGTCCCTAAGCTTGAGTTACTACTTAGCTTTCGATTATATAGAATTTGACCTCTAATACCAGGAATAAATATTAATAGCTAAAAATGTAGGTCCTGAAGACATATTAGTTAGCACTAATTCCTACTCATCACTCACTGGTTCTGTAACATCAGGCAAGTTGCTTCATCTCTTTGAGCCTGTTTCTTTATTTGTAAAAATAAGATGTCATGGTGGGGCTTCCTGGTGGCTCAGAAGGTAAAGAATTTGCCTACAATGCAGGAGATGCAGGTTCTGTCCCTGGGTCGGGAAGATCCCTGAGGAAAGAACTGGAGAAGGAAATGGCAACCTGCTCTAGTATTCTGGCCTGGAGAATCCCATGGACAGAGAAGCCTAGCAGGCTATAGTCCGTGGGATTGCAGAAGAGTCTGACACTACTTAGCAACTAAACAACAACAAAGATGTCATAGTATCTACCTCAGAGAGTTCTGTACGCATTAAGTGAGCTTGTAGGAGCCCTTTGCACAGAGTGAAGTTCAATAAACACGATCTATTGTCACTGTGATCAGCAATATTATAACCCTCAGCATCAGCATCTGAAATGACATGTGATCTTTTTGCCTCTGAGGAGGAGAGCATTGTCTTTGGATGGGCATACATGGCCTATTGACCAGGGAAGTGGAGCAGGAAGGAAGCACTGTATTGGCTACAGTCTTTTTTTTTTTTTTTGGTTTTACTCAAAGAGATGCTGCCTCAACAGGAAACAGTTCTAAAATTTAACTTAGTTAGAAGGTTGGAGAGTGTCAGTCTCTTGAATGATGGACCTGGTCCTGAATCCCAGGGAAAGAAAATAAATTGTTTCTGTGAGAGTTTCTGTTAGTGTCATGCTGTAGAACATTCTCACACTCCACTGACCTCTTCACCTTGACCAAGCCTTTCAGATGCTGTCAATGGAACTTCCCTGGAGGTGAAATCTGGGCTTTATAGGACCATCTCCATTGAGCTTGTTATGCTGTGGGTTCCTTAGAGACCATTCGAGAAGCCTTGGTTCATTATTCCCCCCCAGCATGGTGTCATTAGGGAAAACCAGATCTGCCACTTAAGTGCTTCCAGGCCTTTGGAAGAAAGTGTCAAGTGAGATGACAAGTCTTGTCTGTCTGTATGGTGCTTCCAACTCTCCTCCACAGGAATCCTCACATTTGGCCAGATCTGGGCTTTGTTGTTTCTGGGCATGCTAGAATTTTTCTGGCAATTGAACCCATTTGGGGGTTTTAATGGTCTTCGGTTGACAAAGCCACTTGTTCCTTTCTTTTTTTTCTTCAAATACGATTTTTTCTAAGGGTAAGAGGAGTTTTATTGTAGTCTGTTTAAATAGCCCCAGAGTAATGACTGTGTAACTGAATGCAGTCCAACTGTTGATAGCATTTCAACTAACAACGTGAACTATTAGGAGAGATTGGCAATATGAGAACTTTCATGTGTGCATGTGGCTGCAATTGGATGAGGAAACATAGATCTCTTATTTAAGAAAAATACCCAAGGAGTGCTTTTGTAAGCAAAGACTCCTTTTTAAATGCAATGAAATAGGTGGGATTCAGGTTCCGAAACAGGATGGAACAAAGAAGACTCCTCAAATATGAAGTCAGGGGTGCAGGGGTGGAGGTGGGGGTGCACAGGAGAAATTGGGGGCAGGTCAAGGGATCTGATTTTGTTTCTGGGTCCCTTCTAACTTCCTGTGTGGCTTTGCCTAGACACTTTACCTTTCTGGGCCTCAATTTCCTTATTTGTATGAAGATTGGACCAGAAAAACTCTAAGATCACTTTGGTTAACACACATCTGTGCTTCAGTAATTCCAGAAATAAAAAATAATTTTCTTCAATTTGAGTGAAAGCTAAGAATTAGTGCTAAAGAGGAACTGAATCACCCATTGTTGTGATTTTGCAAAAATTATCCTATTTTTTTTTTTCTTTTGACTACATGGCATGTGGGATCTTAGTTCCCAGACCAGGGATTGAACCTGTGCCCCCTGCAGTAGAAGCATAGAGTCTTAAGCACTGGACCATGAAGTCCCTATAAAAATTATTCTAGAATGGCTGTTTGTGTTTTCAAGAAGCACTAAATGCATGATCCTGAGTTTTGAGTTGATACAAGTTCTCTGATCATATCTTACTCTGTGCCTTTGTGCTTTCTCATCTAGCTGGGAAAAAAAAGACCCTAAATGTTTACATAGTGTTCTGTAATTTCCAGTTTTTTAAAATGTAACAACCCGTGAGGTTGGGCATGAATTACTATCCCCATGTCTATAGATGAGGAATATGGGGTGCAGAGAAGTTGAGCAACTTATTCTAGGTCATGTGTCTAGTAAGTGATGGAGCTGGAACTTCATCCCAGGACACATGTCACTAGGATTAGTTCCCATACAACTCCATATTTTGAATTGTGATAATCGTTTTATTGAGCAATTGTTTTATGCCAGATATTGTAAAAACTTTTTTTTTTTTGTTTGCTTATTACCCTCCTTATTTTCCAGACATGGAAACTAAGGTACAGAGAAGTGATGAATCTTGGTTAAGGTCAAATCCCTCTTATAAGATAGAGCTGAGGACAGATTGCCTGTTTTTACTGTAGCTCTGTCCTCTTACTAGTATGATTTTAATAATTACTGGGTTTGTTAGCCTGCTTCTTTTGCTAAACAAACCTTTTTCAAAGGGGATTTCAATAAGTATATGATTGCAAAAGCCTTGGAATTAGGAGCTGGAAAGCCAGGTTAGGCTAAGATGAACTATTCTCATCTCCAAACTGCACAGCTGCAGTTTCAGCCCTTGTCCAACCCTCATCCATGAGATATTCCCTGAAGTTGTGCATAGTGGTTCTAGAAAACTGTTCTGTTCCAGCTGCCTGGATCATTCTTTCATCAGATGAGCTTGTTCTTTCCCTTCACTCAGCCTCTGCTCAACCACAGCCTCTTTGGAGAGGCCTACCCTGAAGACTTTATCCAAAATGGCACCCTTGCCTTTCTAGCTGCTTGCTCTGTCTTCTTTTACTCCTTAGCACTTGTGACCACCAGAGAGACTAAATATTTCTTTAGTCATTTGTTGTCTATCTCCTTCTACTATTGTTGTTGTGCAGTTGCTCAGTTGTGTCCGACTCTTTGCAACCTTGTGCACTGCAGCACGCCAGGCTTCCCTGTCCTTCACCATCTGCTGGAGTTTGCTCAAACTCCTGTCCATTGAGTTGGTGATGTCATCCAACTGGTTTGATCTACTTGCTGTCCAAAGGACTCTCAAGAGTTTTCTGTTGGCTCAGCTGGTAAAGAATCTGCCTGCAATGCGGGAGACCTGGGTTCAATCCCTGGGTTGGGAAGATCCCCTGGAGAAGGGAAAGGCTACCCACTCCAGGCCTGGAGAATTCCATGGACTGTATAGTCCATGGGGTCACAAAGAGTCAGACATGACTGAGCGACTTTCACTTTCACTTTCTAGCACCACAATTTGAAAGAATCAATTCTGCAATCTCCAGGATTTTTGAGGGCAGGATTTTTGTCTGGTTTGTTCATTGTTATATTTACAGCTCCTAGAACAGAACTAGGTGCAGAATATTTACTCTGTAAATATTTGTTGAATGAATGAAAAGAACAATGACAGTGAGGATAGTGGTGGTTACTTATGTCTGAAGAGTAAGAATGTAGGTGTGAACATGGGCAAGGGTCACTAGGAATTCTGGCCGGCATCAGGAAACTGAGGTGGGATGTATTGTCCAGCTGGGAAAATCAGAATGTGCTGAAAAGAGATAGCTCAGTGAAATGAAAATATCTCCTGCCATATCAGTAAACAAGAAATGTCACAGCCATCAGCGATTTTTGGCCTCCAAATGTGAATGAGGGTTCCCAAAACAGCGATCCAGCGGATGCTGCCACTCCGCATGGTGATTGCTGAGGAGCTGGGGGAATGCAAGAAGCAAGGTGAACCAGGAAATAAGATTGGCCCCAGACAGCTGAGGTGCGTATGAAAGGAGTGAAGTCAGTGAGCCCAGAGGCTTGCATCTTCCCATACGTGGAATGCTTAACTCCTTAACTTGATACCTGACCTTTGATGTTCAGACTATCTGCTCCCTACGTTGCAAATTTGTATATAACCTGACTCCCCCACTTGCCTCCTTGGAGCAGTTTTCTCAGAGCTGTCTCCTGGGTTCAGAGTCCTAAACATTCCCACCAAATAAAAAAATTCTACTTTCATGTTTTGACTTTTTTTTGTAGTTGACAGCTCCAAATATATAACCTCTAAAATCAGGTAGCTTTAGGTTTTAAAGTAAATGGATCTTCCCAAATTTCAATTTAAACTATGGATCCTGGGATTTTTAGAGCTCATTCAGTCCACCTCCATAACAAGGAGAGTGAGACAGGGGAATAAGTAATAATTTGCCCAAGATCAAACCTGTCCCCTTAGCTGACAAGATCAAATGGAAGCCTGGAAAGCTGAGTGACCTTGCCCTGGGAGACATTTTCATGTAACACGATGATGGACTGGATAATTCCTAATGACTGAATGCGTTTCTTTTGACTTTTATGACTGTTTTGCTAGTGATCCATGTTTGAAGACCAAGGGGTCCACCGAGATATTGTGGCTTATAAGAAATACAGATTTAATCAGTTAGCTGACCAAAAGATATTGGCTCACAGCTCCTAAAACCCTTGCAATTTCCTAAGCCTTAAAAGTGTCTTTTGCTATGTTAATAGAGTGACTTTTGGAAAACAATTAGGAATGGGGGTGGGGGGGGGGCGCTGGTTGCCAGGAGAAACAAATCACATGATTATAGGGGTCGAACTTTCAGTCCCCCTTCTTCCTCCACTCTCTCCCCCTCCCGAGCTCTAACCCCTGACCTCTGGGGAGGGGAGAAGCCTTTGGAGGTAGAATTTCTTTTTTTTTTTTTTAATATAAATTTATTTATTTTAGTTGGAGGCTAATTACTTTACAATATTGTATTGGTTTTGCCATACATCAACATGAATCTGCCACGGCTGTACATGTGTTCCCCATCCTGAACCCTCCTCCCACCTCCTTCCCCATACCATCCCTCTGGGTCATCCCAGTGCACCAGCCCTGAGCATCCTGTATCATGCATCGAGCCTGGAGTGGCAATTCATTTCATATATGATATTATACATATTTCAGTGCCATTCTCCCAAATCATCCCACCCTCTCCCTCTCCCACAGAGTCCAAAAGACTGTTCTATACTGGAGGCTGAATTTCAAAAATAGTCAGTGGTTAATTGAGCATGCCTAAATAATACTGCTGCTGCTGTGCTGCTGCTGCTGCTGCTGCTGCTAAGTTGCTTCAGTTGTGTCCGACTCTGTGCGACCCCATAGACGGCAGCCCCCCAGGCTCACCTGTCCCTGGGATTCTCCAGGCAAGAACACTGGAGTGGGTTGCCATTTCCTTCTCCAATGCATGAAAGTGAAAAGTGAAAGTGAGGTCTCTCAGTGGTATCCAACTCCTAGCGACCCCATAGACTGCAGCCTACCAGGCTCCTCCGTCCATGGGATTCACCAGGCAAGAGTACTGGAGTGGGTTGCCATTGCCTTCTCCACGTAAATAATGAGGCCTCCATAAAAGCTCAAAAGAATGGGGTTTGGAGAACTTCTGGGTCAGCGAACACGGGGATATTTGGGCAGAGGTGTGTATCTGCCGAGAGCACGTACCCTCCGTGTATCCCTTCCACTGCGTGTTCATCTGAATCCTTTATCATAACCTGTAATAAACTGCTAAAGGTAAGTGTTTCCCTGAGTCTTGTGGGTCAAGAACCCAAGGAGGGGGGCTGTGGGGACTTCTGATCTATAGTCAGCTAATCAGAAGCACAGGTAATATCCTGGACTTGGAACCGGTGCCTGAAGTGTGTGTTGGTGTGTGTGTTGGGGGGATGTTTCGTCTTATGGGGCTGAGCCCTTAAAGTGTGGAATCTGACACTATCACCTGGTAGGTAGTATCAGATTTGAGTTAAATTGTAGAACATCCAACTGGGGTTGCAGAGAATTGCTTGATGTGGGGAAAAACCTCCACATATTTGGTGAAGTGTTTTGTGTGAGTAGCCAAGAAGACTCATGAGTGGGAAACTGAATTTTTCAAATGCAGCAGCCTATGAGTAACCAAAGTGTACCAAAAATATTTTTAGGAATACAATTTTGTCAAGATTTCAGGAATTTTTTGGCTCTATGGAAACACTTTTGGAGTCTTTACCAATTACTGATGCCTGGGTCCCACATCGAGAGATACAAATTTGATTGTGATTCTAATGTGCTGGGGCTTCCCTGGTGGCTCAGACGGTAAAGAATCTGCCTGCAGTGTTTGAGGTCTGGGTTCGATCCCAGGGTTGGGAAGATCCCCTGGAGGAGAGCATGGCAACCCACTCCAGTATTCTTGCCTGGAGAATCCCAATGGACAGAGGGGCCTGGTGGGCTGCAGTCCATGGGGTCGCAAAGAGTCAGACACGACTGAGGGACTAAGCACACACACACACTCATGTGCTGACTAGTTTAAGACTCATAGACTTGGAGGTCAGGAGTGTGAATTTGGGAAGCAGACAAAGTAGCATTTATTAATTAATTGATTTACAAAAAAATGTATTTATTTGGCTGCACTGGGTCTCAGGTGTGGCATGAGGGATCTTTAGTTATGGCATGGGAGCTTTAATTCCCCAACCAGGGATCAAACCTGGGTCCCAGCATTGGAAGCCCTGAGTCTTTAGCCATTAGACCACCAGAAAAGTCCTCAAAGTAAGGTTTAAATCACCTCTCTGTCTTACCAGCTGCTATGAATTTTGAGTAACTTAATCGTTCTGAGCCTCAGCTTCTCTGTTTGTCAAATGAAGGCAACCGATCTCACAGGAATTTTGTAGGGATTTCATGAGATAAGGTCCATAAAGCATGTAGTATGTTGTCTGAACCATGTAAGCAGTTGACAAACAATAGCTGCTATTATCACAGTTATTATTATCATGCCAAATAATAGTAATTATTATACTGAATAATCAGTTCCCCTCCACCCTGTATTCAGAAGGTGACTACTTTAAGGGTTTGTTATGATCCACATAGCCAAAGGCTTTAACATAGTCAGTGAAACAGAGGTAGATGTTTTTCTGGAATTTCCTTGCTTTCTCTATGATCTAGCGAATGTTGGCAATATGGTATCTGGTTCCTCTGCCTTTTCTAAACCCAGCTTAAACATTTGGAAGTTCTCTGTTCATGTGATGCTGAAGCCTAGCTTGGAGGATTTTGAGCATAACCTTACTAGCATGGGAGACAAGTGCAATTGTCCACTGATTTAAGCATTCTTTAGTACTGCCCTTCTTGGGAACTGGGATGAAGATTGACCTTTTCCAGTCCTGTGGCTGGGTTTTCCAAATTTGCTGACATACTAAGTGCAGCACTTTAACAGCGTCATTTTCTAGGATTTTAAATAGCTCAGCTGGAATTCCATCACCTTCACTAGCTTTATAGCAGCAGTGCTTTAGGGAAGCCTGGTGTGCTGCAGTCCATGGGGTTGTGGAGAGTAAGACACTGCTTGGCAATTGAACAGCAACAACAGCACTTTAAGGGTGTATGAGGATTAGTGTCTCTTGGACTGCAAGTAGATCTAACCAGTCTATCCTAAAGGAGATCAGTCCTGAGTGTTCACTGGAATGACTGATGCTGAAGCTGAAACCCCAATACTTTGGCCACCTGATGCGAAGAGCTGACTTATTTGAAAAGACCCTGATGCTGGGAAAGATTGAGGGCAAGACGAGAATGAGATGACAGAGGATGAGATGGTTGGATGGCATCACTGACTCGATGGACATGAGTTTGGGTAAACTCCAGGAGTTGGTGATGGACAGGGAGGCCTGGTGTGCTGCAGTCCATGGTCGCAAAGAGTTGGACACGACCGAGTTACTGAACTGAACTGCTGCTGCTGCTGCTAAGTCACTTCAGTCATGTCCGACTCTGTGCGACCCCACAGATGGCAGCCCACCAGGCCCCGCTGTCCCTGGGATTCTCCAGCCAAGAACACTGGAGTGGGTTGCCATTTCCTCCTCCAATGCATGAAAGTGAAAAGTGAAAGGGAAGTCGCTCAGTCGTGTCCGACTCTTAGCGACCCCATGGACTGCAGCCCACCAGGCTCCTCCGTCCATGGGATTTTCCAGGCAAGAGTGCTGGAGTGGGGTGCCATTGCCTTCTCCCAAACTGAACTGAGGATTAGTCAAGTGGTAAAGTTTGGAACTATGGGGCTGCCTTGATGCAGCTGTGTGTAGGGAAAGTGAAAATTGCTCAGTCGTGTCCTACTCTTTGCGACCCCAGTCCATGGAATTCTCCAGGCCAGAATACTGGAGTGGGTAGCATTTCTCTTCTCCAGGGGTATCTGTATGTAGGGAGACCTGTATAAAATGAATGAAGACTGACTACTAAGTGGGACGGAGGTGGTTAAAGCAGGCCTGCCATGTAGTTCATTGTAGAAAGCACTGCTCTGAATTCTGTGAGAAGCAAATTGATATATCGCTTCTTGGGCTACCTTCCACAGGGGTTGAAAGTGAAGCAGTGGTCGATGTTCAGATTCTCTGTGGGCAGGATTGGGGCAGCTGCACAGCCAGATCCAGGCTCCAGAGAAGCAGCTGGGCACCATGGCCTGGAACCCACTCCAAGCCTACATAGAGCACTTGCATGATTGCTGCTGCTGCTGCTGCTAAGTCACTTCAGTCGTGTCTGACTCTGTGCGACCCCATAGACGGCAGCCCACCAGGCTCCCCCGTCCCTGGGATTCTCCAGGCAAGAGTACTGGAGTGGGTTGCCATTTCCTTCTCCAATGCATGAAAGTGAAAAGTGAACGTGAAGTCGCTTAGTCGTGTCTGACTCTTAGTGACCCCATGAACTGCAGCCTACCAGGCTCCTCTGCCCATGGGATTTTCCAGGCAAGAGTACTGGAGTGGGTTGCCATTGCCTTCTCCTGCATGACTGAGAGTCAGGCTGATTAAGGTCAGACAGAATGCACGTGGGGAGCTTGACCCATCTCTCTGTTTTCTTCTTTCTCTGGGGAAAAAAGAAGACAGAAATAATAATAACAGAGAAACTTTTGCATGATAAAAAGCCATCTCTTGGCTAGCCAACACCCAAATATTCTACTCCTGGGAAGCCTGTTTTGCATTTGTAGCTGGAAAGAGTTGAGGTAAATTGACCTCCTTTCTGATGATGCCAATGTAGGAGATCCAGGTTTGATTCCTGGGTCAGGAAGATCCCCTGGAGAAGGAAATGGCAACCCACTCCAGTATTCTTTAGAGAATTCCACGGACAGAGGAGCCTAGGGGGTTATAGTCCATGGGGTCACAGGAGTCAGAAACGACTGACCATGCAGATGATGAGTCCTGATGATGGTAGCTCCAGACTCACTCAAGAGCTCTGTGATTTAAAAAAAAATGTTAGTTTTTAATTGAAGGATACTTGTTTTACAGAGTTTTGTTGTTTTCTGTCAAAACTCAACATAAATCAACCATAGACATATATATGTCCCCTCCCTCTCGAACCTCCCTCCCATCTTCCTCCCCATCCCACACATCTAGATTGATACAGAGCCCCTGTTTGAGTTCCCTGAGACATACAGCAAATTCCCATTGACTATCTATTTTACATATGGTAATGTAAGTTTCCATGTTATTCTCTCCAAACATCTCACCCTCTCCTCCCCTGTCCCATGTCCATAAGTCTGCTCTCTCTGTCTGTTTCTCCATTGCTGCCCTGCAAATAAATTCTTCTGTATCCTCTTTCTAGATTCCATATATATACATTAGTATATGATACTTATCTTTTGCTTTCTGACTTCACTGTGTATAATAGGCTCTGTGATCATCCACCTCATTAGAACTGACTCAAATGTGTTCCTTTTTATGGCTGAGTAATATTCCATTGTATGTATGTACCACAACTTCTTTATGTATTCATCTGTCGATGGACATCTAGATTGCTTCCAAGTTCTATTTATTGTAAATAGTGCTGCAGCGAACATTGGGGGACATGTGTGTTTTTCAGTTTTGGTTTCCTCAGGGTATATGCCTAGGAGTGGGATTGCTGGGTCATATGGTGGTTTTATTCCTAGTTTTTTTTAAGGAATCTCCATACTGTCTTCCATAGTGGCTGTATCAATTAACATTCCCACAAACAGTACAAGAGGGTTCCCTTTTCTCCACTCTCCAGCATTTATTATTTGTAGACTTTTGAATGATGATCATTCTGACCCGTGTGAGGTGATATCTCATTGTTGTTTTTATTTGCATTTCTGTAATAATGAGCAATGTTGAGCATCTTTTCATGTGTTTGTTAGCCATCTGTCTTTTTTGGAAAAATGTCTGTTTAGGTCTTTTCCCCAATTTTTGATTGGGTTGTTTGTTTTTCTGGTGTTGAGTTGTATGAGCTGCTTGTATATTTTGGAAATTAATCCCTTGTCAGTTGTTTCATTTGCTATTTTCTCCCATTCTGAGGGTTGTCTTTTCACCTTGCTTATAGTTTCCTTTGCTGTGTAAAAGCTTTTACGTTTAATCAGGTCCCACTTGTTTACTTTTGTTTTATTTCCATTACTCTAGGAGGTGGGTTATAGAGGATCTGGCTTTGATTTATGTCATCGAGTGTTCTGCCTATGTTGTCCTCTAAGAGTTTTACAGTTTCTGGTTTTATATTTAGGTCTTTAATCCATTTTGAGTTTATCTTTGTGTATGGTGTTAGGAAGTGTCTAACTTCATTCTATTACATGTGGCTGTCCAGTTTTCCAAGCACCGCCTATTGAAGAGGCTATCTTTGCCCCATTGTATATTCTTGCCTCCTTTGTCAAAAATAAGGTACCCATAGGTGCATGGGTTAATTTCTGGGCTTTCTATCTTGTTCCATGGGTCTATATTTCTGTTTTTGTGCCAGTACCATACTGTTTTAATGACTGTCAGAGCTCTGTGATTTTAGATGAAGTCAGATTTTACGTTTGTGCATTTTGGCTGGCAAGATTGGTAATAAATGTGGCGAGATTGGCAACAGTCTTGTGAGTTGAAGCAATACCATACTTCTGTGTTTGGTAAGGAATGCATTCACCAAAATATCAGAAAGTTGGAGTCAGCTAAGAGAGAATGGGAAGCAATACAGAATGTTTGCAAATACCTTTATTTGGGCCATTCTTCAAAAACAGATCCATTCTATGCATCGCGTATTTTCAAAATACATTTCAATTAACTTCTGGTTGTGTTTTTCAGAGTAAAATGGAGCTGATTCTGAATGAACGCGTGTATGATACTAGTTTAGAGAATAATTTCCGTTAAAATGACTTGAAATTCATTTTGTAAATCATGGTTATTTTGATATTAGACTTGACTACAGACATAGTGGAAGAGTATTCCCTCCTAATCTAATGGAACCAATTTTCATAACAGCGTCTCTCATAATTTTCCATAATTATTAGTCAAAACGTACAAACGTCCACACATTGCTGGCAATAAGTCTCAAATAGGATGGAAATGAGCTTACACTTCTTCCATGTGGGTGATCACACATTTTTTGAATGTCTTAATGGAACTGACACAGAAAACTTTGTGGGCCTGTTTTCCCAGAGATAAGGAGGAAAGCTAATTAAGACCTTAGTCACTTCTATGGGGGGGTATTATAAGGTACAAGAAGCTTTTAATTGAGTTTTGCTTCCCTTTTAAAAAATGATCATTTCTACCTCCATGTTCAGGCGATATTTCTTCTGTTTCTTTCAAAATAACGCTTGTTTGATCTTAGTTATGAATGACACGTGGCAAATAGGCTTTATGTGCCAAATAAAATAATGAAGTTGGGAGAAATTCACACTTTTTTTTTAGTAAACTCTTTTAATTTTGCGTTCATGGTTTATATTAAACACAGATACCAATGACTGTATTGTCAGTTGTTACCAACATCCTGTGAAACCTTGAGCCTGTGTGTGGATTTGAACATTTTCAGTTGTAAATCGTTTAATGCCCCCAGCCCTCTTCTTCCCCCTGCCCCGACTTCAGCTGCAGGATAAATGAGTTCAGCTCAGTTGTGTCCGACTCTTTGCGACCCCATGGACTGTGGCATGCAGGTTTCCCTGTTCATCACCATCTCCTGGAGCTTGCTCAAACTTGTGTCCGTTAAGTTGGTGATGCCATCCAAATATCTCATCCTTTGTTGTCCCCTTCTCCTCCTGTCTTCAGGATAAATATCCTGCAGGATAAATATCTTCCCTTTTATGGTGCTGTTAGATCTTGGCAAGTTTGAGTTAATTTCAGAACATTCAATATTGTAGCTCACTCCTGTCATTTTCCAACACCCAGAAGCGTTCCTTGCGTAGGCACCATCTCTCTGCAGCCCACTCAGTAACATGAGTAATGATCTTTAAGTGAACCATATCAAGAGTGGAAGGGCTTTGGATAATTAAGATAAGAAAATTTGAACAAGTGTACGTTTCTCTAAAAGTTGTCACTCTGATTTTCTGCTTAGTGAGACTACCTGATCCGTTGATGCAAAACACCTCTCAGAGGTCTAGAAACTATTTTTTCACCCAGCCAGGGAGGGTGCCTGCCTGTGTGCTTATGGGGTGTGTGTTTGCCTGTGTGTGTACCTTCACATGTCTCCCGAAGTTAGAATGGTAGATCCATAGTTCCTTTCAGACTCATGACCAATAAATACTGGACAGAGGAGCATAGATGATGTTTTTCTCCTGTTAGCACCCCAGCAGATTCCTGGATGTCTGTTCTGAGTCCCGCCAGCATCTGACGCTCTGCCAACTTGTAATTAAAACTCTTTAGAGTGAAGGCAATGTGTCCTCCGACACTGATTGACACCCTGCTCAGTGCCTCTGGGACAAAGGGCAGGAAACCAGGTTTGGGCTTTTCTTCCCTTTCACAGTGAGTCATTCTAGAAGAGGGAATCTCAATCCCCAAAGAGAAAACCTAGTAACAGGTAGAAGACCTGGATTCAAGGGGTGAGAAAACCTGAGTTAGATTTTTTTTTTCTTTTGATGTGGATCATTTTTAAAGTCTGTATTGAATTTGTTACAATATTGCTTCTGTTTATGTTTTGGTTTTTTGGCCCCATGGCATGTGGAATCTTAGCTGCCCAACCAGGCATTGAACCCATAGCCTCTGCATTGGAAGGCAAAGTCTTAACCACTGGACAGTCAGGGAGGCCCCAGATACTTTCTAATTACTCGTAACACATTTAAATTTTTCTAGCCAGAGCCTAGGAAGAATAGACCACACTATTGGGTGGCATTCTAGGGAAGGAAGCCAATGTAGGTTTTGGGAGGCTGTTCCAGAAACCCTATTATATAAATGAGCAGGAGAAATTGCTAGAAACCAGCCCTGTTTGGTGCTGAGAACTCTTACCATTTCCTACATTTACTCACATGTTTGTCCTTCCTAACAACTTTAGGAAATGAGCTGGGCAATGGCAGTTATCCCATTTTATAGATGACAAAACTGAGGCCAAGGGAATTTAGTCAAGGTCACACAGTCGGTGGCCATATCAGAGCTGCTTTTCTTTTCAGCTCTTCTGCAGCTTACATCTGTAATGCTAAATAATTGTGTATGCCTCTGGGTTTTGTTGTTGCTATTGTTAGTTTTTGACTGAAAAGGATGAAGAATTTATTTCACCTTCATTACCTCATCCTTCCCACCCTGACTTCTTTATCAATGTGTAGTAAGCAATGACCAGGACCACGAGGAAGTCACTTCCCTGTGCTGAACTCCAGTTTTCTCGTCTGTAAAGTGAGAGTTGGATCAGATTCTCTTGAAGTTTCCTTTCAGTCCTGACCTTTTGTGATTGAGAGTCAGTGAGCATTTATGCAGTTTCTAGTTCCACTTGCTACACAGTTACTGTAGAAGAAATGTTACCCTGGTCTGCGTATGAATCAGTGAGGAGTGAAGAGTTAATGCTTAAATTTGGACCTTATGGTTGCAACCATGACTTATGTTGAGAAAGAATGTTAAGGTTTCTTTGTCCACTGACCTGTATCAACACAAGTGAACCAGAAAACTGCTGCTCATGCTACATCCTGACCAGACTGCCCCATCACCAGTGATGCTAAATGATCATGGTAATCCCTGAAGGAAAAGTAGAAGTCCATTTGTCCCTTCGATTCCATAACTGGCCTGACACTGAGTCCCAGAGATCATGCCCATCAAGCCTCTCTCTCCACTGGTAAGAAATGCGGTAGGTCATCTTATCAGGCCATGATTAGGCTGATGTGCCTTTTTTTGCTCCGGACTATTTTAGTTATCTTCATTTTCAATCATCAGTTTTAAGGGATGATTCAGACAGCTTGCATTGTGCCAGGACTGAGTTCATAAAGATTTGTTGTCCTTTTCAGAAGCTGGGTAGGGTAAAAAACACTTGTATGCTTGATGGAAAACAAGCAGCCATCTGGCTAATAGCCACATCACAGATGGGCAGTGTGATAGGGTGAGAAAAGCATGGGTTTAGAATTAGTCTCTCCTGAGTTGAAATCCCAGCTCAGCCACTTACAGGGTGTGTGACCTTGGGCAAGCTTCTCAACCTCGCAGAGCTAGAGTTATCTCATATGTATAATGAATATGATAATGCCAATTTTTAAGGAATGTTATAGTTTATGAAGAGCTCCTATCACAGTGCTCAATAAGTGGGAGCTGTTTTATTAAGGAAGAGCAAATGTCATCATGATGCTGTTTCTATTTATACATGTGTTTCAAAGGCTGTATTTGGAAAGAAGCCCAGGGCTTGTTTTATTCCTCTGTTTCTGCCTCATTGCCTAGTACAGTATCTGGGATATAGTCAGCATCCAAGAATTACTAAATGAATGACTGACCAAATGAAATGAGCCACAGTAATATGAACTAGATGGCAGCAAACTCAACTCCAAGGGCTTATGACTTACTCAACTAATAAGTAAGTGGGCAAAGCCAAGACTCACACCTGCATCTTCTGATTCCAAGGCAACTGCTTGTGTGCAGTACTTACCTTATTAATCTTTGTTTTGTCCACTCCTGCTCCCTGGTTTAGGTGCTTTTGTGAGTTTCTAAATATTTGACAATGAATTCTTTGCTCTCTAAGTTTCTTTTTCTAAGTTGGATAGATAGGACAATCTCATTTGTTCATTCATTCATTCAATAGTTTTGAGTATGAAAGCAGAGAATTTGAAGAAAAACCTAAATTGGAGACCTCTGTGGGGCCATAGCCTTTGTGCACAGCATTTACTCCGTATCTGTTATAGGAGTCTATAGATAATTCCACAATAGTCCGTTGTACATGCTTGGGGCAGGTTTATTAAGTCAGAATTTATGAGACTGTAAAAGGACAAATGATACTTCTTGATTGGAGGCTAAGAAAGGACCTTGATTCCTAGATCTGGAAAGAACATTTCAAGATATCTTGGGAATAGAAATCAGTGTGTCCTGGTGTCCCCAGTTAAAGCAAAGGAATGAAAAAAGTACTTTTCAGATGAACCAAGATACCACCATATTTTTGTGTGTAGTGGTGAGAAATTTCTAATGCAGGAGCTACATTAAGACAAGGATAAAAAAAGTATCATCGTATCTTCTAGTGAATGATCATTTGCTCTGGGGGTGGATGTTGGGATGAGCAGTCATAGGGATCAACATGAGAATTGTAAAGAATGTGTATCTTGGAGTCAGAGAAATTTGAGTTTGTGGAGCACAGGAAACATAGCTGTGCAATTTGGGGCAGCCCCAGTATTATCATCTATGAACAATAGCAATCACTGTATATTATTGATATGAGATGTCAACAGACATGTATAAAACACTCCAGCATGGCATCTGTCACACAATAATACCTCAATAAATGGTATCTGCTATTAAAATCTGGACTCCAGACACCATGTTCATTATATTAGCTTGGTCAAAAGTTCATTCAGGTTTTTCCGTTACCTCTTACAGAAAAACTTGAATGAATTTTTGGCCAACCCAATACTACACTGGGCTTCCTTGATGGCTCAGATGGTAAAGAGTGTACCTGCAATGCAGGAGACCTGGGTTCGATCCCTGGGTCAGGAAGATCCCCTGGAGAAGGAAATGACATCCCGCTTAGATTCTTGCCTGGAGAATCCCATGGACAGAGGAGCCTGGCAGGCTACAGTCCATGGGGTCACAAAGAGTAGGACGTGACTGAGTGAACTAACAACATACTACACTGCTTAGTAAATGTTCATTAAATGGGGTAATGTATAGGATTAGAAAAGCTTGGATCTAGCTTCGAAATGAAATGAAATTATTATCTGAATGTTCAAGGATGGTCTTCCATGTTGTGCCAGTTGGTAGTAGCCAAGGAAGCCAAAACCTTGTGGAATCTCCAGATTGAGTCTGGCACGGTGGCACAACACTTCTTACCAAGGTTCCTAGATATAGGCCCAGGTGAATAATAGGTTTAAAAGGCTTTTGCAATTATTACCAGTTTAGCTTCTCCATGTTTTATTCAGAGAACTGAAGACAACTACTAATTAGAAAAATAGCTTGAATTTATGGACCTGAGCCTGTATGTCGTCCTTGTGATTGTGAGACCTCTACTTTCTTACTTTATTGTAACAAGACTGGTTTATTCTGAAATGTGTCTTCTGGGTTGACTCCAGCTGGATAAAAGCAAGAAAACCTTTCTGGATTTTGTATTCAAAGAAGGTGGAACTGTCAGGATTAAAGCATATTGCACTGATGTTAGTTCCTAAAGGGACCCTGGCTTTGGAAAATGTTGAATTTCTGACCTTCGCGATGGTGTGGCTGTTGAAGAGAAGTGCCTTTATGAGTGTGTGAGTGGCAGGGTCAAGGAGTTGCCTTGGTTGTCGGGGGTTTTAGTCTCCGTGCTACTACAAGCTACGTTAAGTGAAAATCCAATCAATGCAAACCCAGCATGTGATCTCAGCTTCAAATCAATATCCCTCTCCTACCCCATCCAACTAGAATGTTACCCTGAACCTCTCTCCTTTGGAGAATTTCTGGAGTGGCCACTGGTTGTGACTCTGGGCCAGGCATAGTGTGGCATGTGCTTTATATATATGTGATATCTATGTTTCTCCTAAAACCCTATAGTATAGCTTTATTATCTTAATTTTATAGATGAGAAACATTGAGTCTCAAAGAGGTTGAATGACTGGATTAGATCACATGGGCAAAAAGGGACAGAATTGAAATTTGGAGCTGGATTCATCTGATTTTTGAGTTCATGCTTGTTCCACTGTTACTAGTCTGGTGAGGGCTGACAAAGATGCTGAGTAGCGACAGTCGGGGATTGGTGTGGCAGAACTCCTTAGAAGGCTTTAGAAAGATCATTCACTTTTTTCTGTCCTTGAAATGGTCATTCTTAATTAGGGAGCACTATTTAGAAATCATCACCACTTGGGGTCATTTTTTTTTTTTGGCCATGTCACTTTTGGGATCTTAGTCCTTAGACCAGGGATTGAACCCCTGCACCTTCAGTGGAAGCATGGTGTCCTAGCTATTGGATCGCCAGGGAATTCCCCATATGGTTACTTTTAATTGATTTATGTAACTGAAAAATAAAGTAGTTTGTGTAATGGGTCCATCTTAGCATCCTGGACCACGAATTGACAGATGCGCAAACCCTCCTGAATGTATTATTAGTCTATGGATGATAATTAACTATAATGATGTCAGGCTTCCCTTGTAGCTCAGTTAGTAAAGAATCTACCTGCAATGCAGGAGACCTGGGTTCAATCCCTTGTTGGGAGATCCCTTGGAGAAGGAAATGGCAACCCACTCCAGTATTCTTGCCTGGAGAATCCCATGGACAGAGAAGCCTGGCAGGCTACAGTCCATGGGGTCACAAGAGTTGGACATAATTTAGCGACTAAACCACCACCATAATGATGTCAGAGATAGAACATTCTAGAACTTCAAGGTTGCCATGACCACTGTTTGGTTTGTAAGATGAAGTGTCCATTATAACTTAGGAATCAAAAGCCTTGCAGAGCCCCAGTTTTCAGTGAGTTAAACTTTCTGTCACCAAGCTGGATCATGTAATTGAAGTTTGAGATGTATATATACAAAATTTTGGTTGTTTTGGACTTGAGTAGTTTGTTTAAAATGACCATCATAGGGAGTAAATTCAACAGTCAAAAATCCAGAGACCGGTGTGGAGACTTCACAGTTGGTAAACAAGTTCAACTGGAAAGAGAGGGTATTTCAAAATGTGGCAGAAATTATTGTCACCTCTCTCAATTGTCTCATGGATCCCTCCAGAAAAACCTAAGGTGTATCTTGAATATCACCTATTGAGGACACAGCATCATCCACTTTATGGGGCACAGTGCCAGGAACAAGAATCTGGGCTAGATTTTGTGGGTAGGTTGGCGATTATTTTCCTTGGCGAACTAAGAAATGAAATGAAGAGCTATAGGAAAGTATATAGATGGTCATGAAAACTGTTGTCTTATTTACCTACTTTTATTAAAAGCTCCATTGAGTTTTTTTTTTTCTTTTTTATCTGTACTTTGTCACTCAGATATCAAAGGTAGAATACAGTTTTTGACTATGGATCAGCAATCCTCTGAAATTTTAATTTCCATTTATTATTTAAGTTTACAGAATTTCCTTTTTGCCTAGGACTTAGTTTTTTTTTTTTTTTCTTGCCTCCTCTGGCTTCTATTGTATTTTCCCCTTCTTTTTCTCTCTCACCTCTGTTATTATTGATAAAACTTGTGTGGGTTTGCTTTCAGTTCATGGCCATCTTGCTATACATCTCACATTTTCCCAGGTGTTTTAGGTCTGTGAAAAATTTACTGGCACAAAGTAGTTTTTCACCTTTTGATGGAAAAGCAGACTGATATGTTCTACTGATGCTTCATATGAAGAAATGGTTAAGCTCTGATATATATCAACATGGTGTGTTGCCAAATGATTTGTCTTTCCTTTTGAATACTGAGGCATCCCCTTCTTGATGAACCTTGTGCCAGGGCCATGCTGAAGCAGAATTAGGGACCTGACAAAGGAGAAATGCCTGAGGTCATAAAGCCTGAAGTAGACCACCTCACAAGCTTCCCTTCCTGCTGAGTAAGGTAGATGTCATTTTTTCTTGTTGAAGGTTGGTTTACACCGAGAGCTTTATCTAGAGTCTTCACTTTGCCAAGTGTGGTTTGCCTATTTGCAGCCATGGGAGCAAACCTGTGTTCCTTCTGAATTGTATCCCCTCCTCAGTGGCAAGCTTGTGGTATGTTTTTATTCTGCTCTCGTCTTCCTTTTGAGCTTATGTAACAGCTGCCAAACACAGTTCAAACTCGCCGTCAGTGTGGTGACCGTATTTTCCAATTGCAAGTCAGTACACATGGTCTGACAAATTCCAGTGGACTTTGGAGACAATGGAATGGAATGTTTGAAGTCCAAACTGTTACAGAATGTATAGACAACCATTAGAAAAGTAAGCACGTTCACATTTTGTCAACACAAGAACATTTGTTAGAACTCCTATTTGTGACAGAGAATGCTGTGTTTCACAGAGCTATTAAGCTTTTATTAATTTATTTTTTTTTGGTCCTTTTGAGATTCTGTAGTTGTCCTTTGCTGACTTCTCAGGTAGGATTACCACCAGTTTTAACTCCAGGAGAGTCCTGCTGAGTTCTGGATGCTCTTTGTTTCTGGTACTGAAGTGGTTTTGCAGCAGGAACCACATATTGTGGAAGTCATGTGAAGATAATGCAAGGAAGGTGCTGGAGCCACCAGGGAAGCCCAATGACTCTTCCTAGCACCATAGAGGTTTCTGATGTGTGGTTTGTGTAATCAGTATCTTTACCTAGTGCTCCTTGTTCATACATGAAATTTGAGGAGGCATGTTACTTTTAACAGTTGTATAAACTCCTCCCAGGCTGAGAGGGAATAAAGTGGCCAAAATTCATGAGAGTGTTGAAAGAGCTTTCTTATCTGCCAATGCAGGGAAATTTTTCTTATCTGCCAATGCAGGGAAAAATGCTTTATTAGGAAGAAGCCATTAACATTATAGAAAAAGGACTCTTTCAGCCTCAGAACTGAGGTCACTTAGACCATTAGGAGAGCCCTAAGTGCATAAGAGGTTTAAAAGCACTGCTGGAGTGTCTATAAAAGTTGTGAATGTGTCCTTGGAAAACAGTGTGATTATATGAGAATTTTAATATACTCTGAACCCTGAAGGTAAGACGGTTTCTTTTTGCTCTTTGACAAAGCAAATTCTCTCTTCTCCTTCCTAAGAGCATTTGAATCTTTCTATTAAAACCTGAAATTGAAGGTCACTGGCTCCTTCAAGGTCAGTTTGGCAGCTAAGATGACATTAGGACCCTGTTCCCCTTGCCCAACTCTGGGGATTAGAAATTGCTTTTACCACCCCCCTAAGTTTGTGATTGTCACTGCACTGGTTCTGGATGAAAATGTTCTGTTTTCTTGCACAAAGTGAGAGAGGTGAAACAGCTTGGAAGTGCCTTTACATTCATGGTTTAGCTATGGCTCTTGTAAACTCTGACTTTACCTCTTAAAATTCATCCTTTGGGACCAAGAAGGCTCTCCTATTGTCCCCAAAGAGAAGTGCTAGTAGAATCCTGTAGCACCTCTGATGACCTTCCAGTTTGAGACTTAGCAAGCCAAGTGGATATGGTGTTTTTATCAGGGAAACTTTGTTATTTGCCCCAATCCATGTTCTCGGTTAAAACCCAGATTGTGAAGTACGTGAAATGAAAGTCAGTGCCCTCTACTTTTCCTGCACTTTGTACTTTTCTCTAAGTCATTCTTTCCTTCATTCATTCAAGGCATATTTACTGAGCCTTTATTTTTTGTCAGGCATTGTACTAGGCATTGAGAATACAAGGGGTGAACAACGCAAGATCACAATTTTCACAGAGCAACTGCATAGCGTAGCAGTTCAGAGCACACCTTGCAGTCAGACTGCCTGGGCATGAACCCTGGCACTGCTACTTTACAGCTGCTTTGATAGTAGACAAGTCACGTAAACTCACTGTGCCCTAGTTTCTACATCTGTAAAATGAGACTAATTATACTACGTCCCTTACAGGGTTGTTATGCACATCAGATGAGTTCCTGGTCCATATTAAGTATTATATGAATTTTTATTAAGTAATATAAAGCTTATATTCTAGTGGAGAAGATGGATACTCATAGACTATGATAAGTGAAGGGAACAAGTTGATGAGTCCAGTATCCTGATACTGTTCATATCTTATATTTTTACTGAGAAAGGATCTTATGAAGTCATTTGTACTATGAATTGAAAACATCTTAAAATATTTATATTTCTACAGAGGGTGAAGCTCACACTAGATATAAACCAATTGTTAAACTATTGCCCTGTGAAATTATCTTGGAGGCTCTACCACTAGCGTCCAAGTTGGCTGCTAGAGCTCTAGCGATCACGTTTATTTTCTAGGCAGCAGAATGGAGGACAGGGGAAAGGGTATGCCCACTCTCTCTTAAGGAGACTTCCCAGAGGTTCCATGAAATGTTTTGCTTACATCTCACTCTCTTGATCTTAGATGCATGGCTTCACCTAGCTGTGAGGGATGCTAGGCAGGTAGTATTTTATGTGCTGACTGTGCTCAGCTGAAAGTTGAGGTTCTCTTTATTAAAGAAGGGGAGAAAGGCTATTGGGAAATAACTAACAGTCTTTGACACAGTTCTCTAACTTCATATCTGAATTTGTGGCTTTTCATTTTCTCACTTTGAGACTATCACTAAGACTCCTTTTATTCTCATTAGGTGGAACTGGCTTGGATTTTTGGCTCAGATGAAATGAAAATCTAACATTTATTGAACACTTATTCTGTGCCAAGCACTGCGTGATAATGCTCTGGGGTAGACCCTATCATTGTCCCCATTTTCTGGATGAGGACATTGAGTACAGAGGGGTTCAATAATGTGCTGTGTAGTAGCAGAGCCAGGATTCATTCACATGCAAGTTGTTTGATGCCAGAATCTGTTTTTTTTTTTAATTTTTATTTTTTTATTTTTTTAAATTTTATTTTATTTTTTAACTTTACAATAGTGTATTGGTTTTGCCATATATCAACATGAATCCGCCACAGGTATACACGTGTTCCCCATCCTGAGCCCTCCTGATGTATAGAAGAGTCTTTTGGACTCTGGGAGAGGGAGAGGGTGGGATGATTTGGGAGAATGGCATTGAAACATGTATAATATCATATATGAAATGAGTTGCCAGTCCAGGTTCGATGCACGATACTGGATGCCTGGGGCTGGTGCACTGGGATGACCCAGAATCTGTTTATTATTAACCCAGTGCTGCTTGATTTCTTTAGGGTTGGGGAAAGGGAATCAGAAAAAGCAGAAGGGAGAGAGATACTGGAAAAGCAGCATTTCTTTTGTGTGAAATGTTTAGAAGTTCCATATTCATAACTTGTGGAACATGTTTATAGCCTAGTATTTTGAACCTTATATCTCATTTGATACAAGTACATTTTCGATTGAACCAATTTGTAGCCATTCAACAACCTTCACAATCTGGCCTGACCTTGTCACATCTATTTCAGCTCATCACGGAGTGTGACATAATGGAAAGAAGTTCTAGAAATCGGCAAGTTTGGGCTTGTTCCCCACATCTATCACTCTTAGCTGCGAGGGTTTGGGCAACTTAACATACCTCTTTGTATCTGAGTTTGTTTTTTTTTTTTTTTTTCCTTTGAAGCAAGACTGGTATTACCTCCTTTTCAAAGGCAGTTGCAGAGAGTACATGAGACAATATAGGTGAGACTGCTAGTATTTAAATTAACGTTTTCTCCCATCTTCTTGTTTTTCTTTCTCCCAAGCCTTTCTATACCTCCACCCACCTTCCCGCACTTTTCAGGGTGCTCTAGCTATGGCAGTGAAAGCGCCAAGTCCAAACCACTGGACCACCAGGGAATTCCTGCTCAGTTACTTTTCTTCAGGCGTAGCCTACTCTTTTACAACCTCTGTGCCTTTGACTTCACTATTGCCTCTTCCTGAAATGCCCCATTCTCTTCTGCCTTTGTTGCAGACTGGCATCTATTGAAGTCTGCCAGTGTTTGCTTGCCAGTATGTTCTGTTGGGTCTGCAAGGTGTTTGTTACTTGCTTTTATTTTTAATTTTAATATGTTTCTACCAACTTTTTTTGAAGTGTAGTTGATTTACAATGTTGTGTTAGTTTCAGGTATATGTACAGTTCTATATACATGCTGTGTGCTGTGCTCAGTTGCTTCAGTCGTGTCCAAGTCTTGGTGACGCTATGGACTGTAGCCCACCGGGCTCTGTCCATGGGATTCTCCAGGCAAGAATACTGGAGTGACTTGCCATGCCCTCTTCCAGGGGATCTTCCTGACCCAGGGATCGAAGCTGGGTCTCCTGCATTGCAGGCAGATTCTTTACCACTGAGCTACCAGGGAAGCCCTCTATATACATATATAAGTATATGTGTGTATGTATTTATATATATGATGCTTTTTCAGAATCTTTTCCATTATAGGTTATTACAAGATACTGAGTGTGCTTTACAGTAGGTCCTTGTTATCTATTTTGTATATACTAGTGTGGTCATGTCAATACCAAACTCCTAATTATCCCCTGCTTTCCTCTAGAAAAAAAATGAAAAATTTGTTTCCTCTGTCTTTGAGTCTGTTTGTTTTGTGCATAAATTAATTTGTATCAGTTTTTTAGATTCCATAAGTGATGTGTTTGTTTTTCACTTACTTCACTGAGTATGATAATCTCTAGGCCCATCCATGTTGCTGCAAATGGCATTATCATTCTCTTTTATGACTGAGTAATATTCCGTTGTATATATGTACCACATCTTCTTTATCTGTTACCTTCCTTTAAATGGGGGCATATCTGGTTCATTCAGCACAGATTCCATCACTTGCTATTTTTTCTTAACCCTAGCCCATTTATAGGCTTCTCAGGTTGCCCTTTACCATCCAAGCCACCAGGAATGGGGTTGCAAAGAGTTGGACATGACTGGGAGACTGAACAACAATAACAACAGGTTGTTCAGTAGTAAAGAATCCACCCACCAAAGCAGGAGACGCAGGAGACATGGGTTCAGTCCCTGGGTGGGGAAGATCCCCTGGAGGAGGAAGTGGCAACCCACTCCAGTATTCTTGCCTGGAGAATCCCATAGACAGAGGAGCCCAATGGGTAACAGTCCATGGGGTTGCAAAGAATTGGGCACTAGTAAACAACTGACCACACATACACATATCTGAGTATAAATGGGGCTCCTGAAGGCATTTCAGTTTCAGGCATCCCCTACCCTAGTTTAAATCCTGCTCATTGTTAAAGGACCATTTCAAATGCCTTCTCTTATGAAAGTCTTCCTTGATTTGATTGTAACCTGAAGTTTTTTTCTCCTCTCTCTTTATTTCTCCTAAATTGCACAAAATGTACTTCTTCCTCAGTTTCGTGTTAATGATGTCTGCAAGTCTTATCACATACTGACATATACTGAAATCTATGCCCCTTGAGGACAGGGATCCTGTTTGATTCGTCGTGAGAACCTCCTCCATATCCAGCAGCCATCTTTCTCACATTAGGCACTTAGATGCTCATTGCCTGGTCAGTGAGACCATGCTTACCCCAAAGCTGAACTGCAAGAAGTTCATCAAACCAAATGTGTTTTGTAGCAATGTATTTTAGAAATGGATAATAACACATTTTGGTAAGAATTCAAGAAATGTCCAACCAGATCATTCTCTGGGAAAGACAGAAAGTTGATTTTTCTCAATCCTCCATGCTGGCACAGGAGCTGTGTTTCTTTAGTTTTGCTTCCAAATTGGTATTGACGTCAGTCACTGAGAAATCTTGGCCCGTGCTGAATTTCATATTCAACAGGATGGATTTTGAAAAGGAAATGGAGTGAAAAGCCATCAACTGGGAAGCTCTAAAGTGAATGCGCCTGGTTAGTGTAATCAGTGACTAATTAAGGTGAGGTTTATGGCTGTTTTACTTTTTCACCCTGAAGAAATTTCCAGACCAGTTACACACTACTTCCTACCGATGAGTGGGGGGCCAGAGGGTCAGAAAGTCAACGTCATTGAAAGGTCTAGTTGTGTCGTAGGTGGGTTGACAGATGGACTTCAGGCCTGAGGAATAGTTATTCTCAGCAGGTCATTTGGTTTCCTCTTGTGTTCCAGAGAGGCTGGGTTGAGATTTTTTTTCTCAGCCCAACATCCTTCTTGGTTGTAAACAAGTATCCCTGCATTCTTATACAGAGGCAGGAGTTCTTGAATTTTGTATTGGTTGCTGTGATGGCTTAGACTGTCCTCAGGGGGTGCCATAGAAATGGGATGACAAATAGAAACTTTTGAGTGTCATGGGAGAACCATGTCTGGATTTCTAAGTAGTATGCTTAAAAAACAAAACTGGCTGAGGTTTCCCTGTTCTTTGTGGCTTTGGTGTTGATGGTTATAATCTTAACTCCCACCCTCAATTAAGAGATAGGTTGAAAAGGTCTGTATTTCAGCAGTGTTTGCAAGAGCAAAAAAAGTAGAAACACTAAAGATCCATCAATAAGGGATTATATAATTTACTTAAGTTGCAACCAGAAGCGTAGCAGCTCTTTAAAGACAGATCTCTCTATGTATGTTCATAGATTTTGGTGGTATGTCATTTGATGATGAGAGCAAATTGTAGAATACAGTTTTGTGGGGGAAAAAAGGATGTGTATATACACACTCATGTATATGTATATATTAGCAGAAGTCTGGAAGGATCCTGAGCAAAAGCCATCAGTTATTTGTCTGGTGGCAGGTATGGGTGGGATTTGTAGGGGAAATTTTCTATTTTCTTTGTTTATGTTTTTATAGCAAGCATGCATTACCTTTGGGAATCAATGAAAACAGGAAGTAGATATTCTTCAAAAGCAAACAGAAGGAGTCCTTTTTTGATGTCCTCTATTCACACTGAGATGTGAATTACTGACTGAAGTTCTGAATATCACCCTTTGGAGGGAGATGTGGGGAAGGATTTCTCCAGGTATCAAAGCCTTAACCTGATGAGATCCAGCTTTACTACTGGGATTTCAACTGGGTTTTGGTAAATTGAGAGTCGAGATTCTGTTTCCTGACTCTCATTTCGGGGGTTCTGTCTGCTGGGTCAAGTGGTTTTCAAACCACTTTCCCTGGGGCTGTGAGGGGCTGTGGAGACACAGCAGCTGTGCTCCCAGGCCCTCCATGGCTGCTTCCACCAGAGCAGCCCCACTTGTACCTGTTTTTCTTTTTTTAAATTTATTTATTTTAATTGGAGGCTAATTACTTTACAATATTGTATTGGTTTTGCCATACATCAATATGAATCTACCACGGGTGTGCCCGTGTTCCCCATCCTGAACCCCTCTCCTACCTCCCTCCCCATACCATCCCTCTGTGTCATCCCAGAGCCTGGGATGCTCTGGTGCTCAGCACCAGCCCTGAGCACCCTGTCTCATGCATCGAACCTGGACTGGCAATTCATTTCACATATGATATTATACATGTTTCAATGCCATTCTCCCAAATCATCCCAGCCTCGCCCTCTCCCACAGAGTCCAAAAGAGTGTTCTATACATCTGTGTCTCTTTTGCTGTCTCGCATAGAGGGTTATCATTACCATCTTTCTAAATTTCATATATATGCGTTAGTATACTGTACTGGTGTTTTTCTTTCTGGCTTACTTCACTCTGCATAATAGGCTCCAGTTTCATCCACGTCATTAGAACTGATTCAAATGTATTCTTTTTAATGGCTGAGTAATATGTACCATAGCTTTCTTTTTTTTATGGTTTTATTCATTCATTTATCCATTCATTTATAGATATTGACTATGCCAAATACTATGCTGATTATATAAATATAAGCAAGACATGGTTCATGATTTTAAGGAATTCCTAGTCTAGTAGAGAGGAAGTAGCGTATTAGTAAGTATTTTGAGGGCATACTAGAGACATGCAAAATGTAAATAGATATCTGTACAGAATGGCAGGACTGCACGGAGATTCAGAAAGTTTCTTTAGAAAAGCTGATGCTTCTATTAAGACTTGGAGGGTGATTAGGCTATCATCAACAGCAGAACAGAGCCTATTTTTTCTGGCAATAGGAACAATGGAAGGAAAAAGATGGGGGCATGAAACAGCATTCAGTTCAGTTCAATTGCTCAGTTGTGTCCAACTCTTTGAGACCCCATGGACTGCAGTGCACCAGGCTTCTCTGTCCATCACGAACTCTTGGAGTTTACTCAAACTCATGTCCATTGAGTCGGTGATGCCATCCAACCATCTCATTCTCTGTTATCCCCTTCTCCTCCTGCCTTCAATCATTCGCAGCATCAGGGTCTTTTCCATTCGTCTGCTGATGGACATCTGGTATCAAGGTTTCAACTAGTATCTTGTTTGGGGGGAAGAAAGATTCTACTGCTCATTGAAAGCTTGTAAACCGTTCTACACCACAGTTAACTAGAAAATAGGTAGGAAAAAAAATCTCTCTTTAATGGATGAGGCACTGAAGGTCAGAGAGTTAAGTGAGTTGCTTTAGGATAGATATGGAATCCTACTTACAGTGCAGTCTTTACTTTGGTGATCTTTTTACCCTATCATATTGCTTCCCACAAGAGGAGCTCTTTCTAGTGAGCTCAGGGAGTACAACTGAATTAAAGAATCATAGTGAAATGCCTGGGTTGTTTTGAAATGCACAATCTTATTACCTCAGAGCCTAGATTTACCACTTCTTCAGGATTCTGGTCTGGAGGAGGGCAGGGCCCAGGAACCCAGCCTAGAACATTTGCATTGGGTGTGTGTCTGTATTCGAATTACTAAGGAAAGCTAACAATGTTCTCATTGTGGGTTGGTAGCCAGGTTGTTGTCGTTCAGTAGCTAGGTCGTGTCTGACTCTTTGCAACCCCATGGACTGCAGCACGCCAGGCTTTCCTGTCCTTCACTATCTCCCAGAGCTTGCTCAAACTCTTACCCATTGAATCGGTGATCCCATCCAACCATCTCATCCTCTGTCGTCCCCTTCTCCTCCTGCCTTCAATGTTTCCCAGCATCAGGGTCTTTTCCAGTGAGTCGGCTCTTTGCATCAGGTGGCCAAAGTGTTGGAGCTTCAACTTCAGCATTAATCCTTCCAATGGATATTCAGGACTGATTTCCTTTAGGATTGACTGCTTTATCTCCTTGCTGTCCAAGGGACTCTCGAGAGTCTTCTCCAGCACCACAGTTCAAAAGCATCAGTTCTTTGGCCCTCAGCCTTCTTTGTGGTCCAACTATCACATCTGTACGTGACTACTGGTAAAAACCACAGCTTTGGTAGCCAAGACTGGGATGTGATTCTCTGCCTCCTCCTCCATAGCACTGGATCACTCATGCATTGGGTGCATGAAACACAGCATGTCCCATGGCTGCACTTTACAGAAACAGTCCTTATTTCTGGGTGGTTGATGTTTTTAGTCCCAAATTTTTCAATCAGCACCTAATATTCTATAAATCTCTCTCTTGGAACATTGCTGAGGCATAAAGATAGAGGCAGGAATAGTGTTTGGTTCTAAGGAAGAGTTATAAGTGGCACAGATATGAGTGACTCCTTTAAGGTATCAAGAGGCTGAAAGCTTACTACTCACAGGTGAAAAAAGTACTGAATTAGTGGCCTGATCCATCATCCATTTTGCTGTGGATGGAACCATGCAGTTTCTGATCTTGGCTCCCTTCCCACAATGTGGTCTTTGGAATGTCCTTGAAGGTCTCTTGCAACGTTGCTGAGAGTGCTTTTACTTGCTCTGTTCTTCATTGTGCTCCTAGTCCAGGGGCTGTTCTGTCTTCTGTTTGGAGCTGATCTGAGATCCCTCTGTCTCTGTTGACGTCTGTTTTCAGGGCCGGGCCAGGTTTGCTGATGAGTCATCCTGTTGTTTTTCATTTGGAAGCAAATTTAATAGCCCCAGATGGAATTTTTTTCCCTTAGGTTTTCACTTTATTTCTAGCAGAAATCCTCAGATCAATAGTTGAAAACAGAGGTACTGTTTATTCTGATATTAGTATGGGCTTCCCTTACCACATTGTCCGGGTGGATGTTAGGTTGTGGAAAGGCTGAGTGAGTGAATGATGGTCGTCTCTGGTGTATTTCATCTGGAGAGCAATAGGGCTCGGGTGAGATGAAACTGCTGCGGGGAATGGATTACCTCGCTTGGAGCTCTTTTTAAGATAAGGAAACAAGCTAATGAAAGTCGGTTGGTCTGTCGTGAACAATTGATACTCAGCAAATGAGCAAATATTTTAAAAGGAAAAACAGAAAAAGATCATTTACCATACTGCTAAGTTGCTTCAGTCATGTCCAACTCTTTGTGACCCCAGAGACGGCAGTCCACCAGGCTCCCCCGTCCCTGGGATTCTCCAGGCAAGAACACCATAGCAGAGAGGAATTTCCTTTATTGCAGGAAGTTGCATAAAACCTGGAGTCGAAGTGTAGGCTTTTGAGTGGAAAGAAAAGGGGGACTCTCCAGGCACCTGCCCTGATCCTGTGACTGAGTTTATTCAATATGACACCCTCCTCTCCTAAGTTGAAACACCTGGTTGCCTTTCCTTATCTAGAAAATGGGGAAAAATAAACCTGTCTTACCTACTCCATGGGGCTGTGTTACAAGGATCAAGGAAATCATAAATGCTCCAGCTCTTTGTAAATTTTTAAATGCTGGCCACACATACAGACACACATCATGTCGCCAAGTCCTCCTTTGAGAAGAATTATGAAATTCTGCAATATTTCTATCCGTACTTTTTTTGCTACCACCAGAGTTGATAACCTTTTTCCTGGGTTCCTTGCACATGCCTCCTAACCAATCTTTCTGTCTCTGGTCTCTCTTTTTTATGGTTTATTCTCCACTGGACCACCAGATTAACCTCTCTAAACCCACTTTTTCCTCCCTAAATCCACTTTTAATCATGTTTTCTCTGTGCTCTGAAATCTTTAGTTGCTCCCTTAAATGTCCTTGTGTTAGTCACTGAGTTGTGTCCAACTCTTTGTGACTCTATAGACTGTAGCCTGCGAGGCTCCTCTTTCCTTGGAATTCTCCAGGCAAGAATACTGGAGTGGGTAGCCATTCCCTCCTCCAGGAAATCTTCCCGACTCAGTGATCAAACCTGGGTCTCCTGAATTAAAGGCAAATTTTTTACCGTTTGAGCCACCAGGGAATTCCCAGTTTTTCCCTAGTACCTATTAAATCAGTTCAGAATCCTGGGCCTGGTAGTCAAAAATCTCTGATTTACCCCTGTAACTTACACAGTACTGTATATCAAATATACTTCAATTAAAAAAAAAATCTCTTTGAATTCTACCAGGATTTCCATTTTCATTCTTCATGCCTTCCTTGTGTTCATTTTTTTTAATTAAAAATATTATTTATTTTTGGCCATGCCCAGGTGGCATGAGGGATCTTAGTTCCCTGACCAGAGATTGAACCTGTGCTTCCTGTATTGGGAACTCAGAGTCCTAACCACTGGACTGCCATGGAAGTGCCCCCCTCATATTCTTTTTTAAAAAAATTGGAGTATACTTGCTTTACAATGTTGTATTAGTTTCTTTTGCACAACAATGTGAATCAGCTATATATACACAAATATCCCCTCCCTCTTGAGCCTCTTGACACCCACCCCCTTCCTACCCCTCTGGGTCATCACAGAGCACTGAGCTGAGCTCTCTGTGTTACAGCAGCTACTCTCGCAAATCATCCCACCCTCCTTCCCCGTCTATGTCTACAAGTCTATTCCTTGTATTCTTTAATACTCCATCCAGCCTGTAGAATTTATCCTTTGCAAAAGCCCTGTAGTTTTCCAGAACTTTTAGAATTTTATCATTTCCTTACACTTCCTATTTCCAAGCATCAAGATTCAATGTTCTCAATATTCTATAATAACCTAAATGAAAAAAGAACTAGAAAAAGAATAGATATATGCATAACTGAATCACTTTGCTGTACATCTGAAACTAACACAACATTGTTAATCAACTATACTCCAATCTAAAATAAAAATTAAAAAAAAATCAATGTTCTAAAAATCTAATTGAAATGTCATTTTCCCCCTAAAGCTTCTTGCTATCTCCCTTGGGGGCATCTGTTTGGTGAGGATATTACGAAGGGAACTCAAGCATTACATGGTAGTTGAGTGAGACGACATCTCAGATCCGTTTCAATTCTACTCACATTTCTAAGCAGTGCTTATGGGATAAAAAGTGAGAAGTGAACACTCCCATTTTGATAGCTCACGTCCTGTCACCCACGTCCTGTTTTTCCTCCTTTCTCCCACCCTGAGTTCCTGCTTTCTCTGTTCATCCTGGTAGAGTACCCTGTTTCCATGAAAGAGGCAGTTAAGCTGGGGACTTTTTATTGGAGGAGACAGGATGTGTTTCAACATTGTTCTGAAAGAAAATGGTACCACTCTGTTGGCCCAGCGCACTGTCACAAAACAAGGTTTAATCACTGGCGTTGCCTTCTCCATATTCATCCAGTATTTTATGTCACTCTTCAACCACTATCTTGCTCTCCTAAGTCCTTCATACACATGTCTTCCTCTCTAGACTTTAAGCTCTTTGAAGGCAGAGACTTCTTCTTGTTAATCGTTTTGTCTCCCATAATGCCAGTGGGTACTTGGTCAATGCCTGGTGACTCGAGTTGACAGTGGGTGAAGAGGGAGATTTGAAAGGCTTTTTCCTTCAAAAAAGGCCAGAGGTACAAAGTAAAGAATTCCTTGACCCCTCCTCATCCTCTATGACATCAGCCTTTGTGACACTTGCCTCTGTGGCTGGGTAATAACCAGTCACCTCCTATAGCTTTTGGATCTGGGCAGCAGTTCCACTGAGCCCCTAGGAGACAGAGCAGTTTCAGGAAGAATGAGTTGTTTGCTTGGTTTCCATTCCAAGCTGGTAAAACAAATAGCAGTATAGCCTTGCCCAGTCATGATCCTTTTGCTAGGAAGGAATCCTCCAGCCATATGACATACCACATCAACGCAATCCTCCAAGCATGGACGGGGTGCAACCCCTGAGCAATGATGTATCTGAGAGGACCGTCATCTTGACGATCTGAAGAAGGGGAGCTGGTGGAGCCTGCTTCAGTAGCCATGTTCTGCAGGGTGGTCTGGGAGTACCTGGAAGGGTAGCCATGGGAAGCATGGTGAGCAATGGCAGTCTCTATGAGGAAACCCTGGAAGCCAAGTTTATTAGCTGACATAGGTGTTTTTATTTCATTTGTAGGTCTGATCCCAAGCGCCAGGTCTCTTTTTTCCTTTTTCTTTTATTTGGGTCCTCGGAGTGGCTCGCAGGATCTTAGTTCCCCGGTCAGGAATTGATCTTATGTCCCTTGCAGTGGAATGCAGAGTCTTAACCACTGGACCACCAGAGAAGTCCCTCTTTCTCCCTTTTTCTATCCCTCTCTGGATTCTGGAGGGTAAGAGATATGCTGAAGAGAATGACGACACTTACATTTAGGTCCAAGAACTGTCTCTCTCATATCTATATCTATATATCTATATCTATATCTATATATAACTCAGAGGCTCAACAAACACCAAGTTTGAAGTACTAATTCTTTTTCTTAATTGCAGTATAGTTGATTTACAACATTGTGTTAGTTTCAGGGATAAGCAAAGCGATTGATGTACTGAAGTTTTAAATTGCCTTGAAACCCATGCATGGAGGTAATTGTAAAGAACCCTCAGATTGTTAAGATACTGACTCATACCATCAGCATGTAATAGAGCCAGAATATTGTGCGTCAGACTAGGAGTAGAGAGAAGAGACTTGGCTCTAATATAATCAGTGTTCAGTGAAGCAAAGAATAGGTCAGTGGGCAGAGGATAGTCAGCCTGGGAGCTGAGACAGGTGGGGGCCAGAAGGACTCAGGCTTAGATTCTGGGACGTGTACACATTCCAGGCACTAGTGTTATCAATGAGGGATTATCACTGCTAGCCTCTTGCAAAATCTATTACATACTCACAAATGTCAGTAGAAAAAGGAAAGGTGCCTTTAATCAGGATGTTGGCAATCTGGGGAGATGGTGGACTCCATGTCCCCCCAAAAAAACCTAACAAAGATTCTGTGCGGCCATGAAAGTTTTAAAGAGGATGGTCGTAATCTAACTGCATCATTGAGATAGAGGGTCAGAGTCACTGCCATCCACCACCGTGTGTGCAGGCTCATAGACTCCTCTCGATTTTCCTCCAGATGTTATCTTGTTCACACAGTTTGTTCACACAGTTCATTCACCAGATTACTGAAGTGGAAGCTAGAGAAGAGATCTGGTCATCTGTTAATTACTTATTCTTCATTACTACCTCTTTGATCTATGAAAAGAATTGGCAAGGCAGGCAAGGTATTGTGTGATTAAAATATCTGAAAGCCGTGCTTGGGTTGGAGATGAGTAGAGCTTGGGGGAGATTGGTTTAAAAGTCAGTTAAAAGCTTTGCTAAAGTGACAGGAAAAGAAGTCTCTTGCTGAGGGTGGTTTCCTGCAAAGAGCTGTTGACATGAGGGGGATTCTTTTTTTCTCAATTGAGGGACAGCATCTTCTCTGAGCACTGAGCTCCTGTACCTCCTGCTATTATCTGATGAGGAGTTAGAGTCTGTGGCATCTTAATATCAGGAAGAGGTTTGGACAGTACACACACAAACATACACACGCACCCCACTTCAGTCTCTGTAAAGAAATGCCCCCAAATGGACACTCAGGTGTTCTGGTTTCCATAGCAGTCTCTTGTGAATTTCGTTGCATGAGTCAGTCTTCGGGAGTCTGACCCACCTGGAGATACAAGATTGAGTGTCTGGACATGCAAGGCTAAGAAACAGGCTGTGACCTTTTTGGTGTTTGCTAACGGCTTCCTAAAGAGCCTTTGACTGGCTGGCTTGTCCTCTTGCCCCTTTGACACTCCTCCACCTCATTGCCACCTATCTTGAATCACAGCAGGGGGACTGATGGCAGATGACAGCATCCCCAATTCCAGCAAATGCCTCCTGGGCACCCTCCTCCCCCATAGCCATTGCAGTTGCGGGGTGTTCATCATGTTTGCCCATTTCCTCTTTCATTTTGCAAATGCCTCAGCTGTGTGTGTATCTTTTCCTTCCTTCAGTTCAGAGCGATCTGTTCAATTTGAAGAGCCAGCAGCTTCCCCAGTGTTCAGGGGAACAGGGGCTGACTAACCAGAGACTTGATTTTTCTCTTGCTGCCAGTTACCTGCGGGAGGTGGAAGGTTGATAGGAATCCGCTCATCTTAATCCAGTGTGTTTTGTTCTGCTAAATTGTCATTGTCTTCCCTTGATCCCTCAAATCTATTGTTGTACTAAGAAAAACACTACTTTGCGTTCACATTCTGTGTCTTTTTTTGGCTGGTTCTTACTACAGTAAAGCAATCAGTTTTTTTCTTTAATTATGCCTTTTGAAAATGTTTGCTGCATTATCTAATGTAATTTGTGGTATCTGTTGAGTTGACAGTGACACCTGAATGGAACCATTGAGAGTATTTTTGTGAAAATCAGTGGGGAAAGAAAGGTTTTCTATTGAGATACTTGACATTATGTGTTGAATTATATCCTCAGAATTCATAAGTTTAAGTCCTTATCACTCATTACCTTAGGATGGGACCTGATTTGAAAATAGGGTCATGGCCAATGTAACTTGTTAAGATGAGGTCATAAACGAGAAGAGTGCATGCTAAGTTGCTTCACTCTTTGCAATCCTGTGGAGGACTGTAGCCCACCAGGCTCCTCAGTCCATGGGGTTCTCCAGGCAAGAATACTGGAGTGCATTGCCATTTCCTTTTCCAGGGGATCTTCCCGACCCAGGGATTGAACTCGTGGCTCCTGCAAAGCAGGCAGATTCTTTACTGCTAAGCCACAGGGGAAGCCCCCATAGTCGAGAAGAGTGGGCCCCAATCCAATATAGCTGGTGTCCTTATTAGAAGGGAAGTTCTGGAGACAGATGCATATAGGAAGAGCATGTGAAGATGATCAGGGTTCCATTTTCTTCAAACCAAGAAACACCAAAGATAGCCAGCCAACCACCAGAAGCTAGGAGAGAGATATGTAACCAATCTCTTACCCCAACTCACAGAGGGAGCCAACCCCACTCTGATACCCTGCTTTCAGACTTCTAGCCCCTAAGACTGCGAGACAAGAAATTTCTATTGTGCAAGCCACCCAGTTTGTGGTCCATTCTTACGGCAGCCGTAACAAATGAATCGACTTGACTTACTGAACATTCTAGCTATGCATATATTCTGGAGACTGGGAAACACATGGATTCTGAATTCAAAAAGTGTTATACCTTTTGGAAGTGTATGGAGAGTTTGAAGGTTATTGAAGAGCCACCCCAGCCAGCCACATCCATGGGCTGCCTGAGAAAGTAGAGATGGAGAGGAGGGGTTGGAGCTCCCTGAAACACTCAGATGACACTACATGCGTTCCTTTGCATATTTATAGTCACAGGTGCTCACGTCTCCCCACATTCCTAAAGGGGTGTTGTGGGGTGTGTGTTTGGCAGTGTCTGTTGATAAGTGGGCTGAAGTGTTGCCCTGCCCAGCTCTGTAGACTGGAAGTTATTCTACCTTCCAGTGTGGGGCCCGGAGCTTAACTGGCCAGGCATTCAGCTGTATCAAATGAGTCAGCTTGAGCAAGGCCCACCCAGATGAATTCAATTTGTGAATGTTTGGCCTCTGCCCTGGGAGGGCCCTGCGGGGTGCTTTAGGGTAAAAACAGCTGAGCAGAGCCCTGGAGAGGGGTTGGCAAGCCCTGTCCGGGGATTAGCAGTTCTCCCGAGGACGTCCTCTCTGGCCCGCCTGTGAGGTAAGCCCTTGGCTCTTGCCTACCTCTGCTCTCTGAGCTCCTGCCCTGAGGTGACACCCAGATCCTAGGCGTCTGATATTCTGCCCATCGCTGTCTAGCTGTGAGTATCTATGGTGGCAGTTGCCAAAAAGGAAACAAGCGCCAGATTCTTAGGTCAGCCTGGTCTTTCCGGAGGCCAGCCAGGAAGGGCATGCCCTGTGTGCTCAGCCTGCCCGGCCTGTAGCCAGAAAATCAGTGCTGCTCCAGTTGGAAAGGCTTTCTAGAGACTTAGAAACTGTATCTGGCTTGTGTGCTTTTAAGCGGTTTATTTTTCCAAAGCCTATTCTTGGCTTCTTGGTCAAGATTCAGTGGGTGTGTGTTAAGTGGGATGACCACATTCCCTAAACCAAAGCTTTTAGATGGTCTAACCACGGGTTTTGGGGGGAGAAATTTATCTAGGGGAAAAAAAGCCTTGCAAAGATATAAAAATGAAGTCACTTGGGAGTTAACAAGCTTGACATCAACTTTACTGAAAAGAATGGCTCTGTGGGATGGTATGAAGTGAGGACAGGCCAGAAAATTTCACAACAAATGTTACTGAGTATCAATTATATATCAAATACTGTTCTTGCTCCTTAAAATATATCAGGGTACAAAATTAACACCAACATTCCTCCCATTGTGGAGCTGATGTTCTAGAATCAGGGTTTTCATCAAACTTCAAAGGTCCTTTCCTGGGATGTTTCTAAAAGGTAAGGTCTTTTCAGGTGTTGGCTTTTTAGTGACTAAACTTTGCTAAAGTAAAATCAGCTATTAGGGCAGTGTTTGTTTATCCCACAGGGGAAAAGCCATCTGGCAGTTGGTTGTGGCTGGCACTGGGCTGGGGAATATAGAAATGAACTTTAGTTCTTGGGCGAGTTTATCTTATGCTCTGGGAATGCCTCTGTTGAGACTCAGTAATTAAACAGAGCAGTGCGCTCTGGTTGTCTGACTGTACCCCTTATAGGGTTTCATTACCTGAGTCCTCTCAGCTGATGTAGAGGTTGCTTGTATGGATTTACGGCTTCTGAAGTGGTCCATGCTTCTGCAATGTCACAAAGTCTAGCCTCATGTGCTGTGCAACTTCCTGTATGTGGCTGCTGTTATGCACGTTTTGTGGATCCTTAGTTCCTGGTTCTTAAATACTTGGGGAGTGAATGGATGAGCAAATGGATGCCTGGATGATAGTTTGACTTGTTAGCCAGGGGGATGTTAGTTCTTATTGCACTTGTGGGATAAAGTGTCCTTTAAAATGTTTGGGCCTCGAGGGACAATGCACCCCCAACTTTGAGGTTATACTTTTCCCATGGGGCAGTTGTGCTGACATTTAGCCAGAAGTGATGGCCCAACCCAAGACCTCGAGTCAGTCCCCAAGTCTCATAGGTTTCCATAGCTGGTTCTCTAATTTGATGCTTCTCAGATTTTGGTGCCTATGAGAAGCACCCGAAGGCCTTGTTGAACATATCATTTGGCCCCACACTCAGAGCTTGGATTCATTACATCTGAGGTGGGCCCCCAGAGCTGGAATCTCTAAAAATTACAGTTAGTGCTAACAATGCTGTTGGCCTGCAGACCCCTTTTTGTGAACCTCTAATCCATAAGCAGTGCTGATGTAATTGACAGTGGAGTGGTTCAGCATGTGTGCTCTGACCAGTGGTGAAATCCCAGTTCTCCCACTTACAATGTGGCCGTGGACCTGTTTGTTTACCTGTCAGTTGGAATAATAGTGGTACTTCTAGGATTGTAGTGCAGACCAGATAATGCATATAGAGAGCTTAGCACAGCACTTGGAATTGAATAAATGTTAAGTACTACGATCATTGCTTTGTACCGCAATAGCTTGTTTCCCAGTAGGCACTTAATCGTGCTTGTGCTTAGTCACTCAGTCGTGTCCAACTCTTTGTGATCCCATGACTCCTCTGTCCATGGGATTCTCCAGGCAAGAATACTAGAGTGGGTTGCCATGCCTTCCTCCAGGAGATCTTCCCAATTCAGGGATCCAAACTAGGTCCCCCACGTTGTAGGCAGATTCTTTACCATCTGAGCCACCAGGGAACTCAATTAAATGAATAATAAAGTGGGTGTTAGTTGGGTTCCCAGACAAGGAGAATTATTTTTGAGTTAAATCAGATTTTTGACTTTTTTTATATTCAACTTAACATGGGGCAAAGATGGGCTTGATAAAGGACAGAAATGGTATGGACCTAACAGAAGCAGAAGATATTAAGAAGAGGTGGCAAGAATACACAGAAGAACTGTACAAAAAAGATCTTCATGACCCAGATAATCACGATGGTGTGATCACTCACCTAGAGCTAGATATCATGGAATGTGAAGTCAAGCGGGCCTTAGAAAACATCACTAGGACCAAAGCTAGTGGAGGTGATAGAATTCCAGTTGAGCTATTTCAAATCCTCAAAGATGATGCTGTGAAAGTGCTGCACTCAATATGTCAGAAAATTTGGAAAACTCAGCAGTGGCCACAGGACTGGAAAAGGTCAGTTTTCATTTCAATCCCAAAGAAGGGCAATGCCAAGAATGCTCAAACTACTGCACAATTGGGCTCGGCTCACATGCTAGTAAAGTAATGCTCAAAATTTTCCAAGCCAGGCTTTAGCAATACATGAACTGTGAACTTCCTGATGTTCAAGCTGCTTTTAGAAAAGGCAGAGGAACCAGAGATCAAATTGCCACATCCGCTGGATCATTGAAAAAGCAAGAGAATTCCAGAAAAACATCTACTTCTGCTTTATTGACTATGCCAAAGCCTTTGACTGTGTGGATCACAATAGACTGTGGAAAATTCTGAAAGAGATGGGAATACCAGACCACCTGACCTGCCTCTTGAGAAACCTGTATGCAGGTCAGGAAGCAACAGTTAGAACTGGACATGGACCAACAGACTGGTTCCAAATAGGAAAAGGAGTACGTCAAGGCTGTATATTGTCACCCTGCTTATTTAACTTCTATGCAGAGTACATCATGAGAAACGCTGGACTGGATGGAGCACAAGCTGGAATCAAGATTGCCGGGAGAAACATCAATAACCTCAGATATGCAGATGATACCACCCTTATGGCAGAAAGTGAAGACGAACTAAAAAGCCTCTTGATGAAAGTAAAAGAGGAGAGTGAAAAAGTTGGCTTAAAGCTCAACATTCAGAAAACGAAGATCATGGCATCGGGTCCCATCACTTCATGGGAAATAGATGGGGAAACAGGGGAAACAGTGTCAGACTTTATTTTTTGGGGCTCCAAAATCACCGCAGATGGTGACTGCAGCCATGAAATTAAAAGATGCTTACTCCTTGGAAGGAAAGTTACGACCAACCTAGATAGCATATTCAAAAGCAGAGACATTACTTTGCCAACAAAGGTCCATCTAGTCAAGGCTATGGTTTTTCCTGTGGTCATGTATGGATGTGAGAGTTGGACTGTGAAGAAGGCTGAGCGCTGAAGAATTGATGCTTTTGAACTGTGGTGTTGGAGAAGACTCTTGAGAGTCCCTTGGACTGCAAGGAGATCCAACCAGTCCATTCTGAAGATCAGCCCTGGGATTTCTTTGGAAGGAATGATGCTAAAACTGAAACTCCAGTACTTTGGCCACCTCATGCCAAGAGTTGACTCATTGGAAAAGACTCTGATGCTGGGAGGGATTGGGGGCAGGAGGAGAAGGGGACGGCAGAGGATGAGAGGGCTGGATGGCATCACCAACTCGATGGATGTGAGTCTGAGTGAACTCCGGGAGTTTGTGATGGACAGGGAGGCCTGGCGTGCTGCGATTCATGGAGTCGCAAATGCGACTGAACTCAACATGGAGCCAGATTTCCTGGATGTGGCTGCAGGTGAAATGTTGATGGTAGAATAGCACAAATTATTTGCAGTTATTTTTCTGACCCCAACTGTGTCTTGACCAGGCATTCAGTGGGTTAGAATCTGCAAGAGAACCAAAGGCTGAGGGTTGGTGGAGATGTTACAGGTGGTCTATGAGACCCTTAAACTTGGCATCATATGTCCTTAGTTTAGCATTGCATGTCATCCAGAGACCAGTGGGCAAGCAAATCCAGTGTTGAGAGTACTTCTGTGATTCCATTTAAAATCCACATCCAGCAGAAAGACTCAATGGGTTTGTCTGAAATAGGAAATTTCTTTTGTGTGTGTGCCAATGTTCAGTGTTTTCCAAAGTATGTTCCATAAGAGTATTTGCATCCACTTAGGGTGCTTGGTGAAAATGGAGATTTCTGAGCTAGACCTAATGAATTAGAATCCCTAGGAGTGGGAGCACAAAGTCTTCATTTTTAAAAGCAACCCACTGTTCTGGGATTCACCAGAATAGCTTGGGAAACATCACTGCAGAAGATCGTCCATCCTATAGGACAGCAAGGATGGTTATATTGTCAATTGTAATTCATTGTTACAATTAATGTTATCATGGAGTTTATGATGCTGCCTCCAGGATCCCCAGTTAGCACCATAAAGTTCATTCCAAGGCCAGATATATTTTGGAATTTACTTTCTGCACCCTATCCCAACACTTGCCCTGTGTACATTAAAGACCAGCTAGGGATGAAATGCAGAAGGCAATGGCACCCCACTCCAGTACTCTTGCCTGGAAAATCCCATGGACGGAGGAGCCTGGTAGGCTGCAGTCCATGGGGTCGCTAAGAGTCAGACATGACTTCACGCACTGGAGAAGGAAATGGCAACCCACTTCAGTGTTCTTGCCTGGAGAATCCCAAGGACAGGGGAGCCTGGTGGGCTGCCGTCTATGGGGTCGCACAGTCGGACATGACTGAAGCGACTTAGCAGCAGCAGCATCAGGAATGAAATGCAGTCCAACATGATTTACTAATAATTGTTACTATAGTTGTTGTATGTGCAGAGTTGGATGCTCTTTGAGTGTATAGAATTGGAGAACAATGTGTCCTGATTTCAGGTGATTCTCATCATGATGAACTGTCTCAACCAAGAACCTCACTTTGATTTCAAAGTCCATAGCCAGTAATCTCAGATATACTTCATTGATTGGAAGAAATGGAAATTAATAGTTAGAATTCAAATAAGTCAGGAGCAGTGCTTTCATGCCAGGGAGCCGTTCCGATTCTGTGCTGGGTGTTTACATACACAAGCTATTTAGTATTTGCCAATTCTGTAGGGCTGAGAGCTTCTCTTCACTCTCTCTCTGGCTTGGCCTGGCCAAGTGACTCTGGTTTCTATTTCTGGCCTTCATTTGTCACCTTACCCTGCCATCTCCTGTTTTTGATCCTGACCTGGCAACCTATGCTTATCTAGAATCCTTTACTGCATCTGTCACCTTCTTGCCACTTCTGCTTATCCACAGCAGATAAGTGACTTCAGGGACTGTAATAAAAGAGCAAGCCAACATCATCTGTCTGTGCCTCGTGAGTCTGTAAATTTGCATACCCATCGCACCCACTGGCACAGTGTGAAAACATTTTGTTGAAGTACAAGCATTGGTTCCCTATGTGTTGAACCACTTAGTCCAGCTTTTGAAGAATGAACACTGATATCTGCGTCATGAAGAAAATTCAGCAAATCCTTTAATGAGGATATAGATAATATCATCTATAATGTTATAGAGCAGAGGTCTGCAACCTCCATTCATATACTCTTGCCTTGATCTGTCAGATCGGCGACATTTGATTAGAAATAAAGTATGCAATAAATGTCGGAGAAGGCAATGGCACCCCACTCCAGTACTCTTGCCTGGAAAATCCCATGGACGGAGGAGCCTGGTAGGCTGCAGTCCATGAGGTCGCTAAGAGTCGGACACGACTGAGTGACTTTCACTTTTCACTTTCATGCATTGGAGAAGGAAATAGCAACCCACTCCAGTGTTCTTGCCTGGAGAATCCCAGGGATGGGGGAGCCTGGTGGGCTGCCATCTATGGGTTCACACAGAGTCGGACATGACTGAAGTGACTTAGCAGCTTAGCAGCATGCAATAAATGTAGTGTGCTTGAATCAACCCAAAACCATCCTTCCTATTCTCCGTCCCCCACCACTGTTATGAAAAAATTATTTCACAAAAAGGCCCTTGGTACCAGAAGTATTGAGGACCACTGTTACAGCATTGTTACAGAGGATAACAAGTTAAAATGTTGGGCTTGATTTGTGGTGTCAGAACACTACAATTTTGCCTGAAACTTAGCCTCCCTTGTGAAGGAGAATAAAGAAAGCAGATATTTATTGAGCACCACAGTCTACAACTTATACAGGTTTCAAGAGGCCCGAATGGGATTTGAACTGAACTCTGGCTGATGTTTGGAGCTTCCCCGATGGCTCAGTGGTAAAGAATCTGTCTGCAATGCAGGGGACACAAGAGATGTGGATTCGATCCCTGGGTCAGGAAGATCCCCTGGAGGAGGAAATGGCAAGCCACTCCAGTATTCTTGCTTAAAAAATTGCATGGACAGAGGAGCCTGGTGGGCTACAGTCCAAAGGGTCACTAGCTGATGTGCTAATTTTTGGAAATTCATTTATTTTCATTTTCTCACAGCCACAAATGGCCTTCTCCAAGGAGAAACCTCCTGAACAAATTTCTAGGGCAATACACGTGGAACCTCGTCTGAGGTTCCTTGGCGTTGATTACGGATGTGAGTTTTGTTTAATTCTTTGTTTATATACTTCTGGTTTTATTGCATAATTTTTGCCCACCAGTTTCTAAAACAAGCAAGCATTGGTTCTGATTAAAGAGAACAACAGCAAATCAATCTCATGTGATTTGTACTGTAAATGTTTGAATTCCATTTATTCTGTGTCTTGATAGCTTTATGCCATCTGTTGTTGTGAAGTCCAGTTGGCCCTGTGACAGACAACATGCTGGCTTAGAAGGCATCGCCTTGGTGGGACATACAGTCCGATTTTGCCTAATGGCAAAGGGTGTGCCTGTGAGCGTGCTCAGTTGTGTCCAACTCTTTGCATCCCCATGGACTGTAGTCCACCAGGCTCCTCTGTCCATGGGATTCTCCAGACAAGAATACTGGAGTGGGTTGCCATTTCCTTCTCCAGGGCATCTCCCCGCCCCGGGGGATTGAATCTGCATCTCTTGCATTGGCAGGCGGATTCTTTACCGCTGAGACACCTGGGAAGCCCTGATGGGAAAGAGAGGTTCTGATAAAGGCTTTGCAGAGAGATGGCAGCTCTGATGAAGTTCAGTGCTTCTTTCAGAGTGAGCAGATCTCTGACCTGAATATACGGATCTTAATTTTGAGACACTAACTTCTAAAAGGAGTCAGTTAAAATGGAGAATTAACTGAGGAAATCCTTTTTTATGTGAGTGAGTGCACTTAATACTTCAGGAAGCTTTCTATCTGGCGCTGAGGGGCAGAACAGTTTGAAATGAGCTTGGGAAGAAAATACAGCAACTTCAAACAGCAAGAAAAGAAGGTTTCTGAGCTTTAAAGGCTGAATTTTAACTAAAAACGTTTCTCTGGTTTTAAGCCAATAAAACCTTAACTAGGATAAAAAATCAGGATCTATGCAGACATACTTGCATTGAGGGTAGTGCTTTTTTTTTTTTTAAAGTCCATTTATTCAGGGACCTCCTTCTCCCCCCATGACTCAGCATACATACATGTTCAAGTGGTCACACTACCACCACCACCACCACCACCAGAGGATATTCTTATCCCCATTTTACAGATGGGAAAACTGAGACTCAGGAAGATGCAGTGACTCATCTAATACTATACAGATAACAAGTAGCAAGTTTGAATCCAGCTTAGCCTAACTCTTTTCATCTGTCTTAGTTGGCTCGGGCTGCCATAACCAAATACCACAAACTGGGTAGCTTAAACAACAAATTGTTTTTCTAAGTTCTGGAGGTTAGAAGGCCAAGATCAAGGGGTTGGCAGGGTTGGTTTCTTTTGAGGCTTCTCATTGTGACATCGCATGATCTTCTAAGGACACCAGTTAGACTGAAATAGAGCTTGGCCCTTATGATTTTTTAAAGACCCTACCTGCAATTACAGTCACATTTCTGGGTTAGGACCTAAGCATATGAATTTGGGGAAGAGGGGAACAAAATTCAGTCTATAACACCATCTATATCTACCTGCATCTCTGTTGGATACAGTCCCAGTGGGGAGCTGAGATGAGCATTGAAATAAAACAAGATAATGTGGGGCCCACGCTGATTAGACAGCTGGGTATAACTGAAAGGACTATCTTTACCCTGGGGAGATTGTAAGGATTCTTAAACGTGTTGAAAGGAAAAACCAAGCAGCTCCGTACATAACCGACTTTATAAAACCTGTGGAAAGTCTGTCAAGAGGGTGATGGGGAAAGGAGGGGGTCAGTTAACTGACTGATAGTGCCTGGCAGGGCTGATATTTGAAACATTGAGATGTTGGTTATAAGTTAATGCAAAAATCATTAACAGATAAAAAGATTTTCTGTCTTTGGATTTGCTCTGATATGTACTTCTTCAGTTTCATTTACTAATTTCTTAGGTTTTTAGTTTGTGCTTATCAATAAATACTTTAGCTTTTTACTTAGTTTCTGATTTAAAATCTCTTTTATACTGATTCCTTGGTTGACAGGCAGTTAGTTCAATTACAGTGGACAAATACTAGGTTCCTTCCAGCACCAGTAGTGAAAGTTCAGGGCTGAGGTAAAATTCCTGTGCAAGACCTTTAAAGCCTACGTAAGAATCATCTCAAATCTTGAACAACAGTAACAGAACTTGAATGACCATGCCATTTGTGGTAGGCTTTACGTGAGCATGCAGTTGCAGTCCCTGTGCTTGGGGGTCTGGCTCAGTTCTGGGGTGCCCACTACTGACAAACTGTTTCAGGACCTTATCTCCCTCACCCTGGGGACCCAATGTAAAGACCCACCACCTGTATCCGTCCTAAGTCACTTCAGCTGTGTCTGACTCTTGTGAAAACATGGACTGTAGCCTGCCAGGCTCCTCTGTCCATGGTATTCTCCAGGCCAGAATACTGGAGTGGGTTGCCATTTCCTTCTCCAGGGGATCTTCCTGACCCAAGGAACGAACTCCTGTCTCTCCTGTCTCCTGCACTGGCAGGTGGGTTCTTTAGCACTAGCGCCACCTGGGAATACAGCACATTTATTACTTTCTCCAAACTGCTGGGTTTGTTACTCTGTCAGAACAGGAAATTAGGTCTGTCTGACATTGTATTCTTCATTGTCAGGCTGATAGATTGCCCTCTGTGTCCTAAAACCCTTGTCCATTGATTATTTTCCTTGTTTGTTCCAGGGTTTTTCTAGGTATGAAAGTTACCAAGTCTCTAATTTCTGACCATTGTTTCTCATTTTAAAGGTTGCTTTCTGTTCACACTCATTGATCAGGCTTCTCATAGTTTTCCATGAGCAGGATTCAAATGCAGCAAAACTAGAAGTCAGCCAAGCTGGTTTTGACCCTTCCCCACTTCCCATGCCTCTCTCCTGGAAAAACCCTTTCTTACTTTCACCAGGAATCTAGACCGTTTCCAACACCACAATGGGCTTATATTCTTTAGCACACTAAAGTTGCTTCTTACCCACCTACAGGTTTAAGGTATTATCCTTCCATAGTTCTTACTGTTTTAATAGGAACTTTTAAAGTTGTTCAAAGACCAAGAGATGAAGTCTCAATTGATGGAATTTCGCAGAAGTGTGTGCACCCATATAGGTTCGGAGCTTTTATTCTCAGCATCACTCCACTCAGAGGCAGCTTCATACTCCAGCAGTTTTCAATGGGGAAAAAAATGGCATTTGTAATGATGGTAGCCTCAGTTACCAGACATTTAGAATCTTCTCTTGAGCCAGGAATCTGTTCTAGAACAAGTGCTTCACCTAGCTCCTGATTTAGTGAAAGGGCTAAGGTTTTTGAAAGATGCAAAAGTATTTGCATTTACTTGGCTAAGAATAAATGATTCAAGGTCTTCAACGAAAATGTGAGCAATCTTTTTAAAAAGCAAGATTAAGAATATCATGGTAAAGGGCAGGGCTGTGAGGACCATAAAGTTAAGTACATATAAGGTGAACCTCTGGCTCATAAAATGCTGGAATGTCAGACTTAGAAGGGATCTTGGAGGTTCTCTAGCTTACTTAATGGGAGACAATGTGTAATAACGGGGGGAAAAAAAGAAACACGTGTTTTGAAGTCAGAAGGACCTGGGCTTGAATCTCACTCTTAGTTGGTGACCTTGGATAAAGGAAGACCTTTTGTAGGTCTTCATTTGTCCACTTCTGGCCATTGTAGGTGTTAACAAATGATAGCTGCTGTTATAATTATTATTATGATCATCAGGTTACAGATGAGGAATCTGAAAAGTAGAGGCTAAATTACTTCACATAATTTAGCATTTTATTTAAGATCTTGGACTAGAACCCAGGTCTCTGTTTCCTCTGACTCCCTGGCCAATTCCAACACACTGCCCTCTACAACTATTATGTCAACTGATATAAAAATGCACAACGTGAGAGCTGTGAGGAGCTGCGAATTTCAGTTTTGTTGGAGGACTTACTGAAGGGTATAGCTTGAGAGGGACTTCCCTCATGGCTCAGATGGTAAATGATCTGCCTACAGTGCAGGAACTCAGGTTCGATCCCTGAGTCAGGAAGATCCCCTGGAGAAGGAAATGGCAACACACTCCAGTATTCTTGCCTGGAGAATTCCATGGACAGAGGAGCCTGGCCACAAAGAGTCGGACATGGCTGAGCGACTTTCACTTCACTTCATGGCTTGAGAGAGAACCTCTCAGAGAGCTCTGAGGAACTACTTCGAAGAGACCAGGGGGAGCAGTCAGCCTATATGTGATTTTGATGAAGGGTGCATATAATAAAGCACATCTCAGTATAAGGTTGCTGCTAGTCACAAGGAACAGATGTCTTAGTTAATGGTCTTAGTGCTTTTCTATGTATCAGGAGCTGCAGGAATTGTGAATGACAAAATTTTCTCCTGAAAATAACTATCTGAAGGCCTTGTTCTGCCAGTTTCCCTGAGTGCCTCATTCTTGATCTCCACCCTGAATGTCAGTGAGTGCAGTGGCTAATAAATTAATCCCCATAGGACAGGGTGACGAGTGACATTTTTTTAGTTGGCAGCCCCGTGCAGTATATGCCCTTTATAAGAAAATGCTTAACTGGGGTAAGAATTAAAGACTCAATGTAGTGATCTGAATGCATGGATGAACTGTTATTCCTCTGTACTCTAAAAAAGGTTTGCTCAGGAGAAGGCTGCCAGTCTAATAGAAGTCTCCTGGAAGTCACCTTCGAGAAAGAATGACAAATGCTGAGTGGTTATGGGGCTTGTCCTAAAGAAAGAACCATGAGGGTTTTTATGTAGTGACACAATCACTGTTTTCAGTTGAATAATTTGGAGTTGTTTCTAAGTATCTTTGATATCTCCTGTCTGTAAGTGTTTTGTTTCACTTGATACAAAAAAGGAAATTGAAGTCTATAGAAGTGAGGGACTTGCCCAGTGTCACAAAGCTGGTAAGTGGCAGAATCATAGTAAGAACCAAAGTCACTTGACTCTGTGCAGAGCACTTTCTAGCCAACAATAATTCTCCAGATTAAAAAACTGTTTTGTTTTCTTAGTGTTGTGCATTCTATGGTTTTGAAAATGCACACATATAAAATATATATCCATCATTACAATGTCCCATAGACTATTTTCACTGCCCTAAAAATCCTCTGTGCTCTACTTATTCCTTCCCTTCCACCTTGCACCCTTAACGGCAACTGCTAATCTTTTTTTGTCTCCATAGTTTTGCCTTTTCCAGCTATATATAGCTGGAATCAAGTAGTCTTTTCAGATTGGCTTCTCTCACTTAGTAATATGCATTTAAGGTTCCTCTGTGTCTTTTCATGGCTCGGTTGTACATTCCTTTTTAGTGGTGAATAATATTCCATTGTTGCTGATGTGCTGTAGTTTATTTGTCCATACACCTCTTTTTTTAAAAATTATTTTTTATTGAAGGGCAATTGCTTTACAGAATTTTGCTGTTTTCTGTCAAACCTCAACATGAATCAGCCATAGGTATACATATATCCCCTTCCTTTTGAACCTCCCTCCCACCTCCTTCCCCATCCCACCCCTCTAGGTTGATACAGAGCCCCTGTTTGAGTTTCCTGAGCCATACAGCAAATTCCTGTTGGCTATGTATTTTACATATGGTAGTGTAAGCGTCCATGTTACTCTCTCCATACACCTCACCCTCTCCTCCCCTCTCCCCATGTCCGTAAGTCTATTCTCTATTATGTCTGTTTCTCCATTGTTTCCCTGTAAATAAATTCTTCAGTACCATTTTTCTAGATTCTGTATATATGCATTAGAATGCAATATTTATCTTTCTCTTTCTGACTTCACTCTATAATAGGTTCTAGGTTCATCCATCTCATTAGAACTGACTCAAATGCGTTCCTCTTTATGGCTGAGTAATATTCCATTGTGTCCATACACTTCTTGACGGACACTTGCTTCCAAGTTTGAATGATTATGAATAATGTTTCTATAAACATCCACGTGCTGGTTTCTGTATTGATGTGTTTTCAGTTCTTTTGCGTAAATACCAAGGAACATGATTCCTGGATCATATAGTAAGAGTATGTTCAGTTTTTTAAGAAACTGCCAAATGGTCTTCCAAACTGGCCGAACCATTTTGCATTCCCACCAGCAATGATTGAGAGTTCCTGTTGCTGCACATCCTTGTCAGCATTTACAGTTGTCATTGTTCTGGATTCTTGCCTTTCTAATAGATGACCTCCCCCCCCCTTTTTTTCTTGCCCTTTCAGATATCAAAGTTTTAATTAATAGCTGATTAGGGATCTGATGGCCCCTTAGGACTGTTGGAGACAATGTTACCCAGGTAGCTTTATTGCTAGCAAGTGATACCATCAACTTGATTTTTTGAAAAAATTCTTCAGGTGTTTGAATATAGTTGGCTGCTGACCCAGCTTCCTGCCTTTGTATCCCACTCTGGTTCTCCTGAAGATTTAAGCCCTTACCTGGGTCTCCCTGGTCTGCCTCTTGGTCTAGCTGTAGACATGTTTTAGCCCACAAGAAGGTTTAGCCTTCACCTAACCCTTGCTGCTGCTGCTGTTGCTAAGTCGCTTCAGTCGTGTCTGACTCTGTGCGACCCCATAGATGGCAGCCCACCAGGCTCCCCCATCCCTGGGATTCTCCAGGCAAGAACATTGGAGTGGGTTGCCATTTCCTTCTCCAATGCATGAAAGTGAAAAAATAAAGTGAAATCGCTCAGTCATCTCCGACTCTTAGTGACCCCATGGACTGCAGCCCACCAGGCTCCTCCATCCATGGGATTCTCCCGGCAAGAGTACTGGAGTGGGGTGCCATTGCCTTCTCCACACCTAACCCTTAAGAGCCTAGAATTTGTCCCATCTGGCAGAACATTGAAACTCATTAAGGGCCTTTTCCCCATCTGTCTGGTTTTCCTTTGTGCTCAGTTCCTGAGCAACCCTATGCCCATTCCCTGTGACCTGGATCCTCTGCTTCCTACTTCTAGCATTGGGAAATTCCTGGTGATTTCTAGAACTTTCTTTTGTTAGGATATGGTAACTAATTCTCTTCCACTGCTGATATGAGTTTTAGAGCCTATCAGAAGAACTTGATCGTATCCCAAGGCCAGGCCTGACAATCACAGACCTGTCCTGAGGGCTATAAGAGAAAATATATGTTTATATATTTTGGAGCAACCAAAGGGTTGCTGTAACCAAAAAAATAACTGGGAGAGGTGGTGCCACCATACAGCTTCCAGACTCTTTCAGAATAGCTTTACAAACAACTTCATTCTTGCTCAGTGGCAGCCCAGTCAAAAATATCATGAATAGTATTTGCAGTGGTGAGCAAGTGCCAACGATATTTCATAATGTGACTCTTAGAAGTAGTAAATATTTCAGTTAAAATTACGTATCATTAAGGTGACAAAAAGGGACATTGTTAAACCTCTTGTCTTGGTATCTTTTTCCCCAGCTACTGGAGGTGAGGGCTACCTGGGAGGGACTCTCTGACTGGCCTCAACTTGATTGTGTGACCTTGGACTGGAAACGGTAAAGGTGGGAGGGAAGAAAAGTAAAGAAGGGTCTCCTGGAATTTCTTAGTCCCATCTATATGCAAATCATTTAATATTATGCAAATTATTTCTCTGAGATTCAATTAGACTCCCAAGAGTAACCAATTACCACTCCCACCACTGTACTTTCTGCCTCCTGACCAAGTTTTCTTATTTGTCCACGGAAGACGTACATTGTCCTGTATGTCCTACTAGGGAACAGGAAGGGGACAAAGAGCAGATAGTCCTTCACTGAGGCAAGAGCAGCTCTGGTCAAACATGTTGGGAAACTTGAGAACAAAGCCTGACAGGAACGCCTGAGGCACACAGAAAAATCACACTGAGCCAGAGCCCCACAGGCACTCATAACACTTGCCATACGTTTTTTTGCCCCTGGACTCCATTCTCTTTATGGTTTCATGGGACCTGTATTTTGGGTGCTTCCCTGGTGGCTCATGGTAAAGAATCCACCTGCCAATGCAGAAGATGTAAGAGACGTGGGTTCAATTCTTGGCTTGGGAAGATCCCCTGGAGGAGGGCATGGCAACCCACTCCAGTGTTCTTGCCTGGAGAAGTCCATAGAGTCACAAAGAGTTGGACACAACTTAGCGACTGAGCATGCATGTGTGTCTTTCAGTTATGAGGACTGTTGACTAGAAAAACTTTCTGGAACAAAAGCTTATAGTCCTCTTCCTCCCAAATACATACATATATACACACACTCTTCCCCCTGCCTCCCTCTCCCCCACCTCTATATCTATATACCCATGCACTTATACATATTTATATACTGATAGTCAATAGTTGACTACGTCCTCTTTCTCCCAAATACACATAAACACACAAATACAAATATATATATATATATGATATAAATATATTTAATACTCTCAGATCTCATTACTTGAAAGTTTTTATTCACTTGTACCTGTTCCTCATATTTGGGGATGGATCCCAGAGAGCTAGAGCCATCATTCATTCATTTATCCATCCATTTACTCATTCACCGACTCATTCAACAAATATTTGAGTGCTTACAGTTTGCCAGGCACTTTATTTGGCACTGAGGGAGGTACAAAGATATGGCAGGTGCTGAAAAGAAATGTAACATTTTTATGAGACTATAGGATACAGGGACCAAATGTGGGATGGGAGGGCATGGCTGAGTTATAGAAGGCTTCCCTAGGACCTGTGTGAATAGGGGTGAGATGTGTTCCTGTAGAGGAATGGCTTGGGTGAAGACTCAGAGGATAAAGGAAAGTAGCAGCTTTTTCATGAGTGGAAAGGAGAATGGGATAATGCTAGGTAGAGAGGTTGGCTGGGGCCAGATCACACACTACATCTTATAGACCAGAGTAAGGATTGGATTTACTGACTCATTCTTCCCATTCTTCAGGCATGTCATCCTTATTGTCCAGGCTTTGAGGTTCTTTTACCTTTTTATATTAGCTCTCTAGTCCCCAACCATCAGTAAGAGGAGACTACCGGTATTCCAGGACCAAGGATGACTGTGTAGATGGTGAGCACAGGATCTGCCCACTTCATCAAGGGAACACCATTTAGGGCTGTTATTTATTTATTTATTTATTTTTACAACACACAAACTACAGAACTCTTGTGTACCATGGAACATAACTACAGACTATGTTACTTGCTGTGAAGAAATAGCATATGTAAGTTATTTCTGCAAAGTTGGCCTAAGTGTGCCAAGTCAATGAGGAAGTCATAAACAATGAGGGAGCCATAAAATCCCTGGATTATTTCATAATGTGCTTTGTTTTGTCTTGTGTCCTCCTCACTGCTCTCTAATACATATTAGCCACCTAATAAGTGCCTGTTGAATGAACACATGGATAATATTAATACCAACATTCTTATATTGGTAGAAGCCCATGAGGACAGTTATCATAAATCCCCAAACTGGTTCCTGGGGCTATTGTGAGAGAACTGGGCTGACTGGAGGGTTGTTGATAATGAACCTGTAATGTTTTTCTTAAACAGTGTGGTGATAAGGACCCATCTGAGACCTCTCAACACCAGATTTCATAGACTTAAGGCCTCCTTGAATATGATATCTTAGAGATTCCAGATTAAGGTACTTTATGTCATCCAGGTCATTTATGTCTGTTATGATCCCATTGGAACAATTACAGAATAATGTGTTTGTGTGTGTGTTTGTGTGTGTGTGTGGAGGGGGTGAGGTGGGAATAATATGCATATTTGTGAATGAAAATTTATTTGGGTGCTGCTAAGAAAAACTTCAGTAGTCAACAATTCTTGTTTCTGGATGACTCAAAGAACCTTCATTTTAAAAGATAGAAGAGAAAAGTAGGGATCAGAAAAGGGAAATACTAAACAACCATCTTTCCACTTGGCAGTAGAGAGTGTCGTAAAGTCTCTTTACCCAACATTTCACTTGTTGCTAAGTGCTAATCTCCAGTAAACCATTCTAGTTAGTAGTTTAGTTGCTAAGTCATGTCTGCCTCTTGTGACCTCACAGACTGTAGCATGCCAGGCTCCTTGGTCCATGGGATTCTCCAGGCAAGAATACTGGAGTGGGTTGCCATTTCCTTCTCCAAAACCATTCTGAGTCATACTATTCCAGAAGTCATTTGTCCAGAGACAGATGGGAGATTAGTCTAAACTTGTTTGGAGAGGACAGAAGAGTAAGATCCCCTGCTTCTGAACTCATTTGGCAAAGAGTCTTCCAGAAGTTGGGCTTGTTTTTTCAGAAATTCTGTCCAAAGGTTCTTCTGGAACCTCTTGAAGTTACTGGACTTCTGGACAAAGGCAAGATCGTATGTTCAAGAAAGAGGAAATTTGGAGTGATGGACACAGGATTAAAATTAGCCCCCTATTTGTGGCTAATAGGGGCTTCTTTTGTCTTATGCTTTGAGGATTTCCCCTGAGAACAGGAATGTCTTTCATCAGCCTACAGCAGGGGCCTCCTATTCCAGGATTCAACCAAGTAACTGAAAGTCAAGTTGCTGAACATCAATTCACTGAAAACTATCTTGCTCAGTGATTAATTGACCAAGTTGCCACTTAACTGATTGTTTTTTTGAAGTTTTATTATGTCTCAAGCAGTCATCTTGCAGCCAGTATGGGTTGAGGGAGAAATGTGTGCTGGGAGCAATGGGGAGATTCTGTCCCTTTGAGATAGTAACACATTCTTCCTTCCTCTGAAATTGTATAATTATTGATTCCCAAAGACATGTTTAAATTAACTACTTAGTTTTTTTATTGGCTGAAAAAGACTAGGCTATACTGCAGTAACTGATAAACCTCAAAAGCTCAGTGTCCTAAAATAACAAAGGTTTATTTCCCAGGTATGATGGGTACCAGTACAAGCCGGGATTGTTGAGAAGGCTCAGATACTTGGGAAACCAAGCTGATGGAGGATGGAAACTGATGAAGACTCTGGTATCTTGTAGTTGCTCTGTTTGGAACACAGGCCAGGGAAAGAGAAGGGATTGGAGAATCAGTAGGGATTTCTGATGATTTCAGGTTGGAACTAATACATGTAATTTTCCTTCACATTTCATTAGCTGGAATGCATCACATCTTCCTAACTGCAGAATGGCTAGGTCTACTTTACAGAAAGGAGATTAGAAATTGGTGACCACTAAGAATATCTACAGACAGAGGGTGAGATGGTTGGATGGCATTGATGACTTGATGAACATGAGTTTGAGCAAGCTCTGGGAGTTGGTGATGGACAGGGAAACCTGGCATGCTGCAGTCCATGGGGTTGCAAAGAGTTGGACACTACTTACCAACTGAACTGAAGAATATCCCCACAGGAAGGGCTTAATAATTTTGGTAGTTTTTTTTCAGAGGCTTTTTTTCCCCCTGAAATTTCAGGTTTGCTGAGATTTGCAGAGATGGTTTGGCTGCATCTGCAGTTGGGTGATGGGTGAGGGTTAATAGAGTCTGTGTCTTATGGCAGAGATTTAAGTGTCCTGTTCAAGACCTGCTAATAGTGACCTTAGCACTCCCCCCCAAAAAAACAAAACACACATACACTCAAACATGTTCTGTTGGGCAGTCAGGAGGGCAGACAGAGGGGTAACTCTGAGTTCTAACTGGAGCTAACAGGTTTTGATGGATTGATTATTTGTGAAATGAATTTTAAAGAATTGGCTTTGAGTGATTTGATATACAGTAAATTAACTGAAAGCCTGAAATTGTTGACAAGCTCTTTTTGTGTTTCTTCATTTCCAGTTAAAAAAATTAAATTCTAGTTTATGGGACTTCATTGAGGTGTAATTGACAAATACTATTTAAAGTGTACAACATGATTTTGATACATATATGCATGGTGAAAGGATTCCTATCACCAAGTTAATTATGTGTTTAAATTTTAGCATGAATTTGGCGTGAGAAAGGATGTATTATTTATATTAGCCAGGTGATAATAGGCTTTAGTTTGGAAAGGACAGAGTGAGAGGGCATCTAGGAGCATTTTAGCTTTGCTTGTGGAGGGAGGCAGGAGGAAAAGGGCAGGTAACAGCGGATAAGATGGTTGGATGGCATCACCGACTCAATGGACTCCAGTTTGAGCAAACTCCGGGAGATGGTGAAGGACAGGGAAGCCTGGCATGCTGCAGTCCTTGGAGTCGCAGAGTCGGATGCGACTGAGCAACTGAATGAGGAGGGAGGGAGGAATAGGGTTTGGGTCAATGGCACCCCACTCCAGTACTCTTGCCTGGAAAATCCCATGGATGGAGGAGCCTGGTAGGCTGCAGTCCATGGGGTCGCTAAGTCGGATAAGACTGAGCGACTTCACTTTCACTTTTCACTTTCATGCATTGGAGAAGGAAATGGCAACCCACTCCAGTGTTCTTGCCTGGAGAATCCCAGGGACGGGGGAGCCTGGTGGGCTCCCATCTATGGGGTCACACAGAGTCGGACACGACTAAAGTGACTTATCAGTCTTACTGTAAGGAAGGTGCAGTTTTGTGGATGGCTCTTCCTTGATCCAAGGACTAGTCTCTGGGGACTCATTTTTGGAAGTCCAAGGAACTGAGCTTCTCTTTCAGTCATTTCTTTGTAGCTTCCAATATAAAGTAACATATCCAAAGACATATTTTTCTGTTTCATGTTGATTTACAGTAAACTAATTATTCCATTTCATGTTAGCTGAAGTATTTTTTATAACAAAAGATTTCTATTACAACAATTTTATTTCCTTTTGAAAATGTTATATTACAATAGTAAGGATTGATTATACATTTATTTTAAAAATTTTCATTTTTAAAAATAATTTTTTATATTTAAGGCATATAACATGATATATACATAGTGAAATGATTACTACAATCAAGCTGATTATGTATCCTGTCACATAAGATACCACTTGTTTGTGTGTTTGTGTGGTGGTGCTCTTAGGAAACTTCTAATATTCAATACAGTATTATTAACTCTAGTCATCGTGCTGTATATTAGATCTCTAACAGGGGTGGTTGTCGTGATAGTGGTTTAGTCGCTAAGTCATGTCCAAATCTTGCGACCCCATGGACTCCAGCACACCAGGCTCCTCTGACCTCCACTATCTGCTGGAGTTTGCTCAGATTTATGTTCGAGTTGGTGATGCTATCTAACCATCACCTCCTCAGCTACCCCTTTCTCCTCCCAGATCTTGCCCAGAATCAGTCTTTTCCAGTCAGCCAGCTCTTTGTATCAGATGGCCAAAGTATTGGAGCTTCAGCATTAGTCCTTCCAATGAATATTCGGGGTTGATTTCCTTTAGGATTGACTGGTTTGATCTCCTTTCTGTCCAAAGGATTCTCAAGAGTTTTCTCTAGCACCACAGTTTGAAAGCATCCATTCTTTGGCACTCAGTCTTCTTTATGGTCCAACTCTCATATCCATACATGACTACTTGAAAAACCATAGTTTTGGCTATACGGACCTTTGTCAGCAAAATAATGTCTCTGCTTTTTAATACACTGTCTAGGTTTGTCATAGCTTTTTTTTCCAAGGAGCAAGCATCTTTTAATTTCATGGCTGCAGTCATGGTCCACAGTGATTTTGGAGCCCAAGAAAATAAAATCTGTTTACACTTTCTCCCCTTCTGTTTGCCATGAAGTGATGGGACCAGATACCATGATCTTAGGTTTTTAAATGTTGAGTTTTTAAGCCAACTTTTTCACTTTCCTCTTTCACCTTCATCAAGTATTCTTACTTGGAAAATCCCATGGACAGAGGAGCCTGGGAGGCTATGGTCCATAGGGTCACATAGAGTTGGACATGACTGAAGTGACTTAACACACATGCACACACACACTCTGCATCTAAGTTACATAAGCAAGGTAACAATATGTAGCTTTGACATTCTCCTTTCCCAGTTTTGAACCAGTCCATTGTTCCACATCCAGTTTTAACTATTGCTTCTTGACCCACATATAGATTTCTCAGGAGACAGGTAAGGTAGTCTAGTATTCCGATCTTTTTAAGGATTTTCCATGATTTATTGTGTTCCATATGCTCAAAGGCTCTACCATAGTCAAGGAAGTAGAACTAGATGTTTTTCTGTAACTCCTTTGCTTTCTCCATGCTCCAACGAATGTTGGCAATTTGATCTCTAGTTCCTCCACCTCTTCAAAACCCGCACATCTGGAGGTTCTTGATTCATGTACTACTGAAGCCTAGCATAACTATAACTTTGTACCCTTTGATCACATCTCCCCATATCCCTCACCTCTGATAACCACTGTTCTACTCTCTGCTTCTATAATCAAACATTTACCAGATTTTACATGTAATTGAGATCATGAAGTGGTTCTTTTTCTTTGTGTCTGGTTTATTTCACTTAGCATAAGGTCCTCCAGGTTTATCCATATTGTTGCAGTTGACAGAATCTCCTTTTTAAAGGCTGACTAACATTTGTCTCATAATTACTTTATCTACTCATCCATTAACAGATGTTTGGGTTCTTTTTCATATCTTAGCTATTGAGAATAATGCTGCAATGAATATGGGAGTGTAGACCTCTTTTCAAGGTACTGGTTTCATTTTCTTTGGATATATACCCAGGAGATATATACTGACTATATATTGGATCATATGGTAATTCTAATTTTAATTTTTCAAGAAATCTCTTTGCTGTTTTCCATAGTGGTTGTTCCACATTAAATTCCCATCAACCATGTACAAGAATTGCCTTTTTTTCTATCATGGCATTTGTCACAGCAATAAAAACAATAATTCTAAAATATCTGTAATCACAAAAGATTCTAAATAACCAAAGAAATCCTAAGAAGAACATAGCTGGAGGCACCACACTTCTCAATCTCAAACTTTATCATGGAGCTATAAAAAACAATATGGTACCGACATAAAAATAGACACATGGACCAATGGAACAGAAGTAAACCCACACGTATATGTTCAACTAACTTTCTACAAGGGCACCAGGAATACACAATGGCTAAAGGATAGTCTGTTCAATTAACCGTGTCACGAAAACTGAATAACCACATGCAAAATAGTGAAAGTGGACACTTAAACCTCACAGCATAGACAGAAACGAACTTAAAGTGGCTTAATGACTTGAATGTTACACCTGAAGCTATAAACCTTCTAGACGAAAGCATAAGGGGAAAGACTGACCTTGGCCTTGGAAATGATTTTTTTTGATATGACACAAAAGGGAAAGCAACAGAAGGAAAAATAAACAAGGACCATAAAAAAGCTCTGCACAGCAAAGGAAACCATTGACAAAGTGGTAAGGCTACCTGTATGTTGAGAGAAACTATTTGCAACCCATATATCTGATAAGGGGTTAATATCCAAACAATATAAGAAACTTGTACAACTCAAAACTAAAAAAGTGAACAGTCCAGGTAAAAATTGGGCAAAGAACCTGAACAGACATTTTTCCAAAGAAAATATGCGAATGGTCAGCATGTATATGAAAGTTGCTTAGCATCACTAATCATTAGGAAATGCAAATTAAAACCACAATGAGAGATCACCTTACATCTTTTAGGATGGCCGTTAGCTGGAAATACTTTATTCAGAAGAGACATTCTTTTAGAGTAACTTGTCTAATGTTTGAAAGACCAAAATGAGATTGTGTATTTTAAGATTTTTTGATGTGTAGTTGATTTACAATGTTGTGTTAATTTCTACTGTACAGCAAAGTGTTTCAGCTATACATATATATGCATTGTTTTCAAATGAAATTATATATTTGAATCCTTTTTGTTTTCAGTTGTATTTCAAAATCCATTTTCTAGGTTAAACTGTATGAAATTGCTGATTAACTGTTTTTGAGATAATGGTTTGAGCCCTTATTGTTCTCTTGCTGCTGGTTTATCCATAGCTTTGTATAATGGAAAGATCAATGCATGAGGAGTCAGGAGACCTTGTTCTAGTCTGAGACCTGGCAATATTAAGCTGTGTGTCTTTAGGCAAGTAAGTTAACTGGTAAATGGAAAAGGGGCATACTTTTCTGCCTATCATATATCCTTATTTCTTTGAATAGGTTCTCATTGAATGCCTTGTGACTGCTAGGAACTATGCTAGGGACTGGGGATGTGGTGAATAAAACCGGTGTGGCTCCTGCCCTCCTGAACCTTAGAGTCTTACAGTTGATGACTGTGGCATTTGCACTATCTTTTTCAGCCAGCGTTTCTAATAACTCACATTTTCAATGATGTAGGCTCATCTGGTCAGTGTTCTTTCTAGTGAACTCAGGTTAAGATGCACACACTGGGAGAGCAGTGACATCAGCCAGTTGAAAGGATGAAGTCGCATCCACACCCACCTTGTCTGAAAGCAACAGCTGTTGTGCCATCTTCTCCAGCTTTACTGTAGTCTGCACTGTGTCTGTAATAATTGCACAGGGATCTGGACTTGGCAGTAGGCCCTTCTTTGAAATCTCCACCCACATACAAAGTGCCAGGGAGTCTCTTGCGTGCTATCAGAGTCACCCCAGGAAGAATGAACTTGACTGCAAAGTGGAGCCAAGCCACAGGCAGGATGCTTACTTTATTTAAAATTAAATTTTCCTGATTTTAAAAAGTATTACCTACAACACAGATTTCAAAAAGTACAAACAGGTATGCAGTGAAAATTGATTCTCCTTCAAACTCACATCCCCTGGCCTCCTTGATTCTGTCCTTAGTGGCAACTACTGTTGGCAGTATTTTTGTGTCTCTTTCCAGAGATGCTCTATGATGGTAGAAGGGGACTTATTTGAAATCAACTTTTATGTTTGTTCATACTTTTACAACTACTGAGCAGAAAACCCTAAGCAGTGGGTCTGTCGGCCAGTTGACATGGGAGCCTTGTTTGCTCTCCTACTTCTCCACGTTTCCTGGATTGTTGCCCGTTGTGAACATTTCCTGGATTCCTAGTGGGAAAACAGTGCTTCCTTAAGACCAAAGAGAACTGCAGGTTCTCATCAGGAAAAGATTATTCCTAATATACAGTAAATATACAGCAATGTTATTCTCAACCTAGTCTGTTGCGTGGAGCATTTAAAGAAAAATTGCGGTTGTTTCTAGGCTCCCTTAATTTCTGCCACTGGGGATAGATACTGTAAGATTTCGGGAGGATTCTTTCAAACTGCCTGGGGAGGGTGCACAAGGAAAGGCTGGCTTACCTTGAGGGGAAGAAATATTGCTGTCAATGCTTGTCTGCTCCAAAGTTAGGAGAAAGCCAGAAATTGAGTGAAGATGTGGTCAGTTAGCTGCTTCATAATTTATTCTTTGAAAGTAAAAGTGAAACTTTTAATTGCTCAGTTTAGTTCAGTCACTCAGTTGTGTCCGACTGTTTGTGACCCCATTAATCGCAGCACGCCAGGCCTCCCTGTCCATCACCAACTCCCAGAATTCACTCAAACTCATGTCCATGGAGTCGGTGATGCCATCCAGCCATCTCAGTCATGTCCAACTCTTTGCAACCCCATGGACTGTAGCCCACCAGGCTTTTCTGTCCATGAGATTCTCCAGGCAAGAATACTGGAGTGGGTTGCCATTTCCTTCTCCAGGGGATCTTCCCGACCCAGGGATCAAACCTGGGTCTTCTGCATTACAGGCAGATTCTTTACCACCTGAGCCACCAGGGAAGTCCCGATTTATTCTTTGGGCACCGTTAAAAGGGATCTGAATCATCCATGATGGTGTAGTATCACATGAGCTCATTTTTCTAAGCAGCCTGGGGTCTTTGGTTTGCACCAATAACCCTGGAAAAGCTTTACTATCTGCTCAGATCTCCTAGGGACCACTTTGGACCCGTTTTCCTGTGGTTGAGGACACAGCCATTTTCTAAAGAATCAGCCCTACCCTAGGATTTGGGAATCATATATTTTTAATGCATTTGAGCAGACTTACATCAGCAGCGTGGAGACTCAGTACCAACACCTGGTTGTGAACCATTGCCTGTCTTTGTACCAGAGACTCTGCTTGTGAGTAAACCCTCCCTTAAACTTTAGTCTTTATTCTGGCTCATGTTTTCGCAGTTTCTCTAGGACTGCGATTCCTTGGCCTTCCGTCCCAGCTCTCCATTTCAGCCCTTTAAAGGATTCATTTATTCAAGAAGACTTATTATTTTTTCCTACTGTATTTTGCATGGGTCAGGTACTGTGCCAGATGATGCTGACTCCTAATGGGAGCTTATCTTTCTAACAAGGGCAAGAGAAAAACTAACCATGTTAACATGTACAGATGTGAGAGTTGGACCAGAAAGAAGGTTGAGCACCGAAGAGTTGATGCTTTTGAACTGTGGTGCTGGAGAAGACTCTTGAGAGTCCTTTGGACTGCAAGGAGATCAAATCAGTCAGTTTTAAAGGAAATAAGTTCTAAATATTCATTGAAAGAACTGATGCTGATGCTGAATCTCCAATATTTTGGCCCATTGTTGTGAAAAGCCAACTCATTGGAAAAGACCCTGATGCTGGGAAAGATTGAGGTCAGGAGAAGGGGGCGACAAAATGAGATAGTTAGATAGCATTACTGACTCAATGGACATGAATTTGAGCAAACTTTGGGAGATAGTGGAGGTCAGGGAAGCCTGGCATGCTACAGTCCATGGAGTTGCAAAGAGTTGGACACGACTTAGTTACTGAACGACAACAATGTTATTATAGAGGGAGTGGAGGATGTTATGTATTGGAGCTCAGACTAGAGTCAATTAGTCCAGAAGGGCAGGGACTTTATAGAGGGAGATGGTGGTTAATCTGAGATCTGAAAAGATGAGGGTAGAAGTTAACCAGGCAGAACAAATGAGAGAGTGGAGGAGGTTTTTTGAACTTCTTAGGTGATCTGCTTCCCAAGTTGAACCTGCCCAATCCTGAGATTTGGTGGCTGCTGTTCATCATTGTGTTGTGTTGTGTTCCCTGCTGCCAACGTATCCACTTGGCCTGCAGCTTGATACCTTGATGACCAGGCCCACTCATGTGGACTTTTCCCAAGTTTGTGCCTTCTGGGTCCCTCTGTTCTCCCAGCCTTTGCTAGCCCCACTTCAACTCTACAGTGATGGGCAGGAGAATATGACATAGATATATCTTATGCTCTAGGACAGAGGGGTAGTTTGAACTCCTGAGAAATCTCACTCATAAAGATCATTTAAAGATGAGGTCAGCAAGACGATCTTCAGAGGTGTCAAACTGGTGGTGGTGTAGGGAATAATTATACTTGCTGCCTATGCCAGAGCCAAGAAGAAATGGATAATTGCAGATGAAGGTGAATTTAAGATGGATGTAACAGCAGAAGGTCATGGACTTATGCCTGGGGGTTGGGTTGGCAAGATTCTGGAAAGAAGCAAGGTGCATGCCAGCTGATGCTACCAGGTTTGGATGAAAATGGCCCAGCCAGTGAAAGGAAGGAGTTGGATTACTGGCCAAAGCAGAAATTAAGTCCAAATCCCTTCCTAAAGCTAGCAGCCCACCTGGAAATGTTTTGAATCATAAACTAGAACTGACAGATGATGAACAGGCAGCCAAGTAGTTGAGAAGCCAAGGTAGGTTGTTACTAGGGAAACGAAGCAAGTGAGAAGTGAAGTGTTTGATGCAATTTTAAGGGGCTGTACTAGGGTTTGTGTTGGCAGTTTGTTTTTACAGAGATATCTCGGGTTTCCCGGATAAGGTTAGGGGCTTGGGAGGAGATAGTGCCACTGACAGGGATTAATGTCACCCTCATTCATTCTTGCTCAGCCTCTAAATGAAAGTGGACTTGTTCATAATGAAGTTGTCCGAGTCCCTCCTCGGAAGAGTCAGTTTGTGAAGCATTCGGTCTTATCCTTTTCCTGTATGCAGATTGACATTAACGAATAACAAAACAGTAATTCCCCAAAGGATGATTGGTGCTATCTGTGATCAAGTCTTCTCTAGACTCTACAAATACTTAGAAAGGAAACCAACACCTAGTGAATTTTTTTTTTTTGATGGATGAGGGTGAGATTTAGCCACATAGATATAATATAGTCTGAGTGTAGTCATTCATTCATGTTTTGACTTTGAAATGTGTGTGTATATAATAAAACATATTATTTAAACATAAAAATATTGAGAGTGGAGGCGGTTGATCCTCCTGATGATTCAGAGGATGGAACTTTGTGCTTTCACTGCTGGGACCTGGGTTTGCTCCCTGGTCGGGGAACTAGGATTTCACAAGGTGTGTGGTGTGGCCAATAACAATAATAATGATAAGAAATAAAAGTATTACCCTAGATAAAGAAGTAGACTATTGCCAGTACCTTTAAGACTCCCCTGATGGTCCCCTCCCCAATAGAACCTTTATTTCTACCCTCTGTTCAGAGCAAACCACTGTACTGGCTTGTGATAATCATTCCTTGCTTTTCTTTATCATTATAGCACCTGGTTATGCTTTCCTAAATAAGGATATTGTTTGGCTATTTGTTAAGCCTTGTATGAATGGAATCATACTCCACATAGTTTTCATTGACTTGTGATTTTTTTATTGAACTATAGTTGATTTACAGTATTGTGTTAGTTTCAGGTATAGAGCAAAATGATTGTTATACACACATGAATATATGTTTTTGTATAACTCAGATTCTTTTCCATTATAGGTTATTACAGAGATATTGAATATAGTTCCCTGTGTTATACAGTAAGTCCTTAACTATTTACACATAGTATGTGTCTGTCAATCCCATACTCCTAAATCATCCCTTCCTTTCCCCTCTTTCCCCTTTAGTAACCATAAGTTTGTTTTCTATATTTGAGTCTATTTATGTTTTGTAAATAAGTTCATTTGTGCTCTTTTTTGGATTCTACATTTATGTGATATCAGATGATATTTGTCTTTGGCTTACTTCACTTAGTATAATAATACCTGGGTTCATCCATGGCCTGGCCAATGACATTAGTTCTTTTTTTATGTCTGACTAATGTTCCATTGTACATGTGTACCAAATCTTTTTTTTTTTTTAAATGATGATAACATATTTCCTGTAAGAAATACTCTCAGTCTCTTAGTTGGTACAATAAAGAAATGAATATTATTTTGGATTTCTACCCACTTAGGGGAATCAGTCACGGGTATAGCTGTTATGTTTTTGCAGAAGTAATATGGAAGGTGACAGCAGCAGCCGAATCAGACAAAGTTCCTTGGTTGGTCCCATCTCATTCAGGAGGCTTTCTGGACCAGGCAACAAGGGTTAGTGTGCTTTGTTCATCTTCTTTTCAGGATATAGGGCTCAGGGTACATCAGATCATTTTAGTGAAGCTTCTGTTGTGATGCAAAGTGTTTCAGCTTTGTCCTCTTAGTTTCAGTTAAGTCAGTTAAACATCTCAATAATTTCAAGGCAAATTGGTTTCAGAGGACTAACAAGTGACTTGCCCACAGCTCACTTATTCACCAAATTAATTAAACTTGTTAACAAATTAACTATAGAATTGCAAATATTGAACAGTCTCAGCTGCCTTGGCCTGGTTCATTCATCTTCTTCATTAATATTAACCACTCTGTCCTGTGTGATTGTAAGAGTCATGGTCTTTTATTTATTTATTTATTTTTAATTTTTATTTTATTTTATTTTTAAACTTTACACTATTGTATTGGTTTTGCCAAATATCGAAATGAATCCGCCACAGGTATACATGTGTTCCCCATCCTGAACCCTCCTCCCTCCTCCCTCCCCATACCATCCCTCTGGGTCATCCCAGTGCACCAGCCCCAAGCATCCAGTATTGTGCATCGAACCTGGACTGGCGACTCATTCCATATATGATATTATACGTATTTCAATGCCATTCTCCCAAATCATCCCAACCTCTCCCTCTCCCACAGAGTCCAAAAGAATGTTCTATACATCAGTGTCTCTTTTGCTGTCTTGTATACAGGGTTATTGTTACCGCCTTTCTAAATTCCATATATATGCGTTAGTATATTGTATTGGTGTTTTTCTTTCTGGCTTACTTCACTCTGTATAATAGGCTCCAGTTTCATCCACCTCATTAGAACTGATTCAAATGTATTCTTTTTAATGGCTGAGTAATACTCCATTGTGTATATGTACCACAGCTTTCTTAGCCATTCATCTGCTGATGGACATCTAGGTTGCTTCCATGTCCTGGCTATTATAAACAGTGCTGCGATGAACATTGGGGGACTCGTGTCTCTTTCAATTCTGGTTTCCTCAGTGTGTATGCCTAGCAGTGGGATTGCTGGATCATAGGGCAGTTCTATGTCCAGTTTTTTAAGGAATCTCCCCACTGTTCTCCATAGTGACTGTACTAGTTTGCATTCCCACCAACAGTGTAAGAGGGTTCCCTTTTCTCCACACCCTCTCCAGCATTTATTGCTTGTAGACTTTTGGATCGCAGCCATTCTGACTGGCGTGAAATGGTACCTGATAGTGGTTTTGATTTGCATTTTTCTGATAATGAGTGATGTTGAGCATCTTTTCATGTGTTTGTTAGCCATCTGTATGTCTTCTTTGGAGAAATGTCTATTTAGTTCTTTGGCCCATTTTTTGATTGGGTCGTTTATTTTTCTGGAGTTGAGCTGTAGGAGTTGCTTGTATATTTTTGAGATTAGTTGTTTGTCAGTTGCTTCATTTGCTATTATTTTCTCCCATTCTGAAGGCTGCCTTTTCACCTTGCTAATAGTTTCCTTTGTTGTGCAGAAGCTTTTAAGTTTAATTAGGTCCCATTTGTTTATTTTTGCTTTTATTTCCGATATTCTGGGAGGTGGGTCATAGAGGATCCTGCTGTGATATATGTCGGTGAGTGTTTTGCCTATGTTCTCCTCTAGGAGTTTTATAGTTTCTGGTCTTACGTTTAGATCTTTAATCCATTTTGAGCTTATTTTTGTGTATGGTGTTAGAAAGTGCTCTAGTTTCATTCTTTTACAAGCGGTTGACCAGTTTTCCCAGCACAACTTGTTAAAGAGATTGTCTTTAATCCATTGTATATTCTTGCCTCCTTTGTCAAAGATAAGGTGTCCATATGTGCGTGGATTTATCTCTGGGCTTTCTATTTTGTTCCATTGATTGACATTTCTGTCTTTGTGCCAGTACCATACTGTCTTGATGACTGTGGCTTTGTAGTAGAGCCTGAAGTCAGGTAGGTTGATTCTTCCAGTTCCATTCTTCTTTCTCAAGATAGCTTTGGCTATTTGAGTTTTTTGTATTTCCATACAAATTGTGAAATTATTTGTTCTAGCTCTGTGAAGAATCCATGTCGATAGATACTTAGCTTCCATGTCTCGGTTATTGTAGATAGTGCTGCTATGAATATTGGGGTACGTGTATCTTTTTGAATTCGAGTTTTCATCTTTTCCAGCTATCTTCCCAGAAGTGGGATTGCAGGATCACATGGTAGCTCTATTGTTAGCTTTTTAAGAAAATTCCATACTGTTTTTCACAGTGGTTGTACCAATTTACATTCTTATCAACAGAACAGGAAGATTTTCTTTTCCCTACACCTTCTCCAGAATTTGTTATTTGTAGACTTTCTGATGGCCATTCTGACTGCTGTGAAGTGATACCCACTAAGTGATACCTCACTGTAGTTTTTATTTTTGTTTCTCTAATTAATTTCATTTCTCTAACATCTAAAAGATGTTAAGCATCTTTTCATGTGTCTGTTGGCCATCTGTATGTCTTCTTTGTTACTTTTATTGTAAAATGTTTGACTCAACAATGCCTTGGTGTTTTTCCTTGTCAGTGCATGTTGTTTGGTGTATTCCTATTGAGGAATAGAAAAACAATTATTATTTATAGATACTGATTTTTTTTCTAGCTGTTTGTACATTAGAAATGAATACCATTATAAATGTTACTTTTATTTCTTGCTGCATATATGTGATGGTATTTACCTAGGAGCAGAATTCCTGGGTTAAAGAATAGGTGCATGTTGAACTTCATAATGCCAATCTGTTTTTAAAAGGATCTTGAGTTTTCTAAGGTATCTAAGAAACTCGAAAACATTACATACTCATTAGTAGTTGGTATTTTTGTCAGACTTTAATTTTTTGCCAATTTGGTGGCTGTAGGAATAGGATTTTAGTTCGCATTATCCTGATTACTAATGAGGTTTCCATTGTTTCACCCTTTTTTTCTAAAAGCCTATTCAAGCCTTTTACCTATTTTTTTTTTTCTGTAGGGTAGATGGTTTCATATTTTTAAGAATATGTATAAACATGTACATGCATGTACACATACATACTGTTATGTGGCATAAATATCCTCTTGCACATTGTGGCTCAGTTTTACATTTGCTTTATGGTCTTGGTGAATGGAAGTTCTTAAGTTTGACAACATTAAAATGGAAATTATCAATCTTATGTGACTTGTACCTCGTGTTTTAAGAACCCCTTTCTTATTTGAACAGTTCTTTTTGTTGCATCATCATTATTCAGTGATTTGTGCCTTCACATTTAAATATTTAATCCACTGGGAGCTTATTTCTTTGTGTGTGTTTTGAGTAGAGAGTCTCAAATGGATAAAAAGCCCACCCACTCCCTCACTGATCTGCGATAACCGTATGTCATGTGCCCCTGTATGGAGAGGTGTTTGTGGGCTTGTGATTGTCCTCCACTGGTCTCTGGCTGCCCTTGTACTGTATTTACCCAGATCTTAATTACTATAGCTTTATGAAAGGTCTTGATATCTGGTAGGGAAATTTTCTCAGCTTGTTCTTTTTCATTAAGTGTGTCTTGGCTATTTTTTGCTCTTATGCACTTCCTTATACATTTTAGAATCAGTTTGTCAAGTTTCCAAAAGTGTAAAACATTGATTTTTGGCCTGGATTTCCTTAAGGCCACTGCTAGTTTGAGGAAAAAATTAATGAAGCTGTCAGCCATAGCTCATACAAAGATTTCCTTCTAAAAAATGTATATTCCTGTAATAATGCTTGACTTTCCCTTTGTGTTGTTTCTGTATTTTTTATTATAGTGTTTAGAGTATACCCCCCCCTTTTTTTTTGCCACACCATGCAGCCTGCGGAACTTCCCCACCAGAGATTGAACACCCCACCCCCTTCCACAGTGAAGCTCAGAATCTCAACTAATGGACCACCAGAGAAGTCCTATCACATTTATTTTTTAAGTTAAAAAGGCCTTTACCATTCTTCTTTGGACAATAACAGTTGGACAATATGAGATGTTATCAGATGGGCTGCTTGTGGACTCAAGAATCAATAAAACTCAAATGAAAGAAATACCTTTATTATTTTTTTTTCTTTACCACCTCGGTAATAGTTCCAGTGGAAGAATTTTTTTAAAGAGGAAAATATAAAATAAAGACAAGAAACAGACATGCACAGATAGGGGGAGGGAGGCAGGGAGAAACTCCAGTTACTACTTTTTGCTCAAAAAATAATCAAAACGAAAAAGACATGCAGGCAGATTGTTAGCCGGACTACACCATCTGAACTAATTGCTGTAAGTGTGCCCAAATAAACATCTTCCTCTTAAATATTTAGTTCAAAGATTTCTTCTGGAATTCATCCATAGTTGGTCCCCAGTAGATGCTTTGTTTTTAATTGTGGTACTATAAAAGTTGTTTTGTTTCCTCAGATTTTTGACCGAAACCAATCAAGTTTTCATTAGTCTGTTTACTGTGGAAAACCCCATCATACCTGACATTAATTCAAACTCATCCATAATCCTCTATTATTTTCTTTTTTTTGACTGAGCTTAAGTTTCATCAACAGAAAAGTTTCTGGTAATACATCATTTGGGATCGGAAATGTATTTAGCATAAAGGGGAAAAGCCCATTTTGGGTCATCTTGCTGTTCATGTGTTTGCTTCATTTCATTAATAAAGAATAACACAGGCCTAAGCAGAGAACATCAATAATTAAAATCTAATCTACTTGTCTTTAAATGAGAGAACTGGAGGTTTATCTCTTGCTTAATATTGTAAAATCTGAGTTCTCAGTTCAGGAAAGTACTGTAACGTCCATTTTCAAATAAACAGAAGACAGAATTTGCTTGGCTGTCCCAACTTCTGGCAGAACCAGCTTGATGAGCAGTGAGTTAACATATCAGAAACACGTGTATTTAATTATCTCATACTGGCTTCAGGTTTGGGGGGCACAAAAGCTCGCTGAACGCAGGTGGAGATGGACTCAACTGTCTGTAACACCCACAGGTTGCTCACTTTTCATTCCTATATTCAATGGTATCCTGCCACTCAAACCCAGTCCTCTAGAACTGATCATCTTTTAAGGCAGTGGTTTGCAGACTTTTGGATTTATGTGACCTGTGAAATTTTATTTTAAAAATGAGGGTGGGGGGAAACAAGCATGGATCACTAGCTTTGAAAGAAACAACTCTTACTTATCCTTGTTCTTTCTTTACAGAAAGGATAGTATAACATGAACTAAGAAAAAACATTAAAAACATGATTTCAGACTAAACAGACCTTCACATTAGATAAATTTAACTGTATGAAAAATTGAACACACAGACTTCTATTCAGAATATTATGGGAGGTTAGGCATTTAGATCAACTCCTGTTATAAACAAGTAAATCCTGTACAAAATATTGTGTAAAAATCCCCTTAAATTCATCAGTGACTAGTTAAAAAAATATTTTAGGCCAAAAAGAAGAGTCTTATCCTAGAAAGGTAAGCAGAACTGCAGGTAGCGTCTCTCCAACAAGGGAAACTGGAGCAGTTTGTCATCTTTCTCTCTTTTGCTTCATTGTCTGTTTTGCCTGATATTCATATAGCTATAACCTCTTAATTTTGTGTAGAATTTGCCATTTATGTTTTTTCCATCTTTTTATTTCACCCTTTTTGAGATTCCTGTTTTACATGTATTTCTTGTAAACAGCACGGAGTTGACATATTTTTATGGTTGTCCCAGTCTGACAATTTTTGCTTTTTAACTGGAACATTTCGATCATTTACATGTATTAAGATGACTGGTATGGCTGAATTTCTCTCATTGTGTGCCACCAGCCTGCTTTGAAAGATGACTATGGTAGCTAAAATAAAAATACATGTTTCACCTAACCTTTGTTGATGCTGAGTCAACAAGGAGTCCTATTAATGATATGGCATATTGTTTAACCATTATTGTCCAAAGAAGAATGATACACACATTAAAAAAAAAAAAAAGGCTGGGGTAGATTCCAGGCTCTACAGTAAGAAAAACAGATGCTAAGGGAAAGGGAAAAGTCACACATTATAACAGAATGAGTTTTCTTAGAAGGAAACCTTTGTACTAGCTATGGCTCATGGCAGAATGTGTTGTATACTATTGCTTTCTGTATGAGTGGCATGTTGTGCATTTTTTCCCTCTATTATTATGTTTCTGGACATGAATTGTTGTTCAGTTGCTCAGTCCTATCTGAGTCTTTGCTCATGCAGCACACCAGGCTTCCCTCTCTTTCACCATCTCCCAGAGCTTGCTCAAACTCATGTCCATCAAGTCAGTGATTCCATCCAATCATTGCTTCCTCTGTCATCCCCTTCTCTTCCTGCATTCAGTCTTTCCCAGCATCAGGGTCTTTTCCAATGAATTGGCTCTTTGCATCAGGTGGCCAAAGTATTGGAGCTTCAGCATCAGTCCAATAAAAAGGCATCTATGTTTGCTCTCCAACACTAGTAGTTTTTGTCGAAGAGAACAGTAAGATTTGTTTTCTGGTCTGCATTAATAGTTCATATTCTTTTTTAAATACAGTGTTTCTGCTCTCATATTAATGAACCCAGAATTGTAACTTTGAGATGATGGCTTCCATGAATGATTGTGTGCGGTGCAAGAACTGATAGTTAAAAACTTTTTGATGGGGGAAAATAATTTTTCTGTTTGCCTTTGAAATTAATTGAATTGAAAGGATATTCAGGAATGGTTAAGTGTATTATCATCCTCTATGTCTCTCTTCCCTTTCCTCTATCATTTTGCTGCTGCTTTTTTTTCTTTTTCCCCACCGTGTGTCACATGGGATCTTAGTTCCCTGACGATCAAACCCCGGCTCCCCTGCAAGTAATTTCCACCTATGTGTTATGTGATTTCAAGAACACACAATATAGTAAATATAGGCAACAATACTGTATTATAATCAAACTTGTTAAGAGGCTGCTGCTGCTGCTAAGTCGCTTCAGTCGTGTCTGACTCTGTGCGACCCCATAGACGGCAGCCCACCAGGCTCCCCTGTCCCTGGGGTTCTCCAGGCAAGAGTACTGGAGTGGAGTGCCATTTCCTTCTCCAATGCATGAAAGTGAAAAGTGAAAGTGAAGTCGTTCAGTCGTGTCCGACTCCTAGCGACCCCATGGACTGCAGCCTACCAGGCTCCTTCGTCCATGGGATTTTCCAGGCAAGAGTACTGGAGTGGGGTGCCATTGCCTTCTCCGTGTTAAGAGGCTAGAGCTTAATTATTCCAATCACTAAAAAGAAATGATTATGTGGGGTGATAGGGGTGCTAATCATTGCTACAATTGCAATTACAGTATATCATTGTAGCAAATCAACACCATACACCTTATATTTATACAATGTTCTATATTTCTGTTAAAAAAAGAACACTTGTAATATAGATGTTTCTAAGAACCCTACTTACCTGCTGCATTGAGAAGAGTGTTAGACCAGAGAAGCATTGTAGAACACTTGTGATAAGGATATTTTTAAGAATGCTAAAAACCAGAACCAAAGCAACCCTGAAAGCTACTTTCTGCAGAAATATTCTCCTGTAGATGCCTGAAGTTCTGCCATTCACAGTTCTTTCAGCTCAATATGGTGCTTTTCTTGTGGTCCTCTTTTGCGATGAAATGGTCCTCCTGGAAGATGAGCCTTGTGACCTCTGACACCTGCTGGTTTATTGGACCTCTCATCCTTGTGAGCGATAGAAGATACCTAAGCAGGTGAACACATTAGGCACTTGCAGGGTAGATGGAGGGGTGACCGATGAGAACTTTGGAGGCATTGAAGACAGGCTCCAGGTCCTACATGGTGCTCGTGGCTGACTCAAAGGGCCTGCCCACTAAAATTGCCTTTTAAATTCACTGGAAGTCTAGTGAAATAGGTTATGATGGTGATGGTGGTTTAGTCAGTAAGCCATGTCCTGCTCCTGCAACCACATGGAGTGTAGTCCGCCAGGCTTCTCTGTCCATGGGATTCTCCAGGCAAGAATCCTGGAGTGGGTATTTCCTTCTCCAGGGGATCTTCCTGACCCAGGGATCAAACCGCATGTCCTGCATTGTAGGCAGATTCTTTACCACTGAGTCCCCAGAGAAACCCACGAAATAGGTTATATTCTGATATAATAAGAGAAATGGGATTAAATGGAAGGGCATAAGTTTAGGGCTTACTTGGGAGCCAGATGAGTGGAAGTGTCACACTGGCAAAACTTTCTCTCCTGTAGTATATCTTTTAGGGACATAAGGCTGAAATATCAACTTCATGTTCACGTTTCTGCTCTTTTTATAGCCTTAAGTGCAGGGACAACTAAGTTGGAAAATGAAGGCCTGATTACATTTTTTTTCAGGGGTGAGAAAAGTTTCTAAAATGTGATGGTAAATTATGCAATTTCCTGTTAAGAATAGTGGTTACATATAACTTTTGTGGAAGGTTTTATAAACAAGCACAAGGCCGGTGGAAGTCTAATGAACAGAACATTAATATGCCTGGACTAATGATGCTAAGGTACACTAATAAAATCACTCAATAAATAGATTCCTAAAATCCACATTGCAAACTTGATTCTGGAATAGATACTGGAATGATAGGGGTTTCGAGATGGGTGGCACAAGAGCCTATATTTTTGTGCGTGAAGCAAGCGTGTGCCAAATGCTGCTGTCTTTGCATAATTCATTGCATGAAAAGTCCCTGCCTTAGCAATTGCATAACTGTTCCCTAATAGCAGTGATTAGCTACAAGCAGATTGGGCATTTGGCTTTTATGAACAGCCATTTTCAGATTGAGGTGGGCTTTCATTCTGCAGGAGCATTTAAGCAGCCTTTTAAAAAGGGCAGCATTTGGTCTTTCTGTAAGATGACAGGGAACCTACTACTTGCTGCTGCTGCTGCTGCTAAGTCGCTTCAGTCGTGTCTGACTCTGTGCGACCCCATAGACGGCAGCCCACCAGGCTCCCCCGTCCCTGGGATTCTCCAGGCAAGAACACTGGAGTGGGTTGCCATGTCCTTCTCCAATGCATGAAAGGGAAAAGTGAAAGTGAAGTTGCTCAGTCATGTTTGACTCTTCGAGACCCCATGGTCTGCAGCCTACCAGGCTCCTCCGTCCATGGGATTTTCCAGGCAAGAGTTTTGCAGTGGGGTGCCATTGCCTTCTCCACCTGCTACTTAGATAGCCTAATTGACCTGGGCTGCATCGCTCCAGGCAACTTATAGGTTTCACCTGTGATAGCCAAATATGCTGGAATTGCTGGAAAATTTTTTTGAGAAATGTGTACGAAGCTCTTCTACCTACCTTTATTGAGATCACTCTGACTTGACTGACTATTCTCGACCCACAGAAGAAAAGCTCCTGCCAGCATCCTTCAGGATCCCAACAGGCAGCAGGTCAGACATTCAAAAGAGGGTGATTGAAGGGAATTGGGTGAAGGACCGTACTACAGTTGTGTGGGCAGGGTTAATGGAAACAAATAAGGGATGGCAAAGCATCCACATGGGGCCACTGCCACTTCGGGTTGTGAACAGGCATGGGGAAGCGTGTCACTGCCAGAAGTCAGCACGGGCTCTAACTGTAGGAGAGGGCCACCTGACAGGAGTTATGCCCCATGACAGAGGAACAGGGCCGCTGCTACCCCACATCTCCTGTGGGGCTTCCTACTGGCCATGCTCAACTGGAAGTCATAGGGCAAGGGGGCTCGTTGAATATAATCCATGAAGGTCAGCCTCTTGGGAAAGGTGAAGATAGAGAAGGGTGGAGAGTACATATATCTGGATGGGTGAAGAGAAAATAACCTTCTTTCACAATTTGTGAAGGAATGGAGAGGGCATCCTTTCTTTTGCTGCTTCCACCTGCAAGGTATTTTCTTCATTTCCAGCAGTGAATGCTTGTCGGGGATCTCCAGGAAAGGACCATGAGTAAATGTTTGTTCTCTGTCTTTATGGAAGGGTTCTGCTGATAAGGTAATATATTGATAGATTATGGAGCAGTGGAGACCCGGAAGTTATGGTGTGATTGCTGGTTAAATGGAGAGGCTGCAATTTAGATGCAGTGATTTTAGAGGCACTGTTTATTATTCCATCTTATATTTCATTTTGCATAGAACATTAAGATTGCACTGTAGAGGAAAGGAAAGTATAATAAGTCTCCTACAATTGAGGAAGGGCATGTTTATTATAAAGAAATAACTCACTTTGAAAGGTAGTAAAAGATAGAAGGAAGATAGACAATGACTTTCATCTCTTTCCTTTCTTCTCTTACTGTCCATCCCTGCTCTCATGCACGCATCAGTATCATCTAATTCCAGAACGTTTTCATCAGTCTTCTATTGTACATTTTATTTATCCATCAGTTAATGGATATTTGGGTTGCTTCCAGTTCTTGGCTATTGTGAATGGTACTGCTGTGAACATTCCTGTAATGTGTTTTTGTGTGGACATATTTCTTTTGGGTGTATACCTAGGGATGGAATTGTTGGGTCATATGATAACTATGTTTGATATTTGGAGAGACTGCCAAACAGTTTTCTACAGATCCTGTACCATTTTACATTTCCATCAGCAACGTATGTGGGTCCCAACTTCTCCATATTCTTACCAATACTTACTTACTGTTGTCTATCTTTTACAGTTTACGTTTTTTGGTGGGTGTCAGGTATTATCTAATAGTGGTTTTGATTTCCATTTCCTTGATGACTAGTCATGTGGAGCATTTTTTCATGTGCTTATTGGCTATTTTTATATCTTTGGAAAAATATTCAGCTAGTTTTCCCATTTTTCAGTTGAACTGTAAGAGTTCTTTATGTATTCTAATGTAAGTCACTTATCAGGTATATGATTTTCAAATATTTTCTCCCATTCTCTTGGGTGTCTTTTCGTGATGTTGTCATATGCACTGAAAAAAAATCAAATTTATCTATTTTCTTTTACTATTGGTAACATCTAAGGAAATGTTTCCAATCCAAGGTTATGAATATTTACTTATATATTTTTATCTAAGAATGTTCTAGTTTTGGCTCTTGTATATAGATCTTTGATCCATTTTATATTACATTTTGTATGTGGTGTGAAGGGAGGGTCTAAATTCATTTTTTTACATGTGGATATCCTTTTGTTTGTGCCCTTTCAACAGATATGTCTGATTTTGTAGACTTCATTAAAAAACATCTGTGTAGAACATACACGCAGTTGAGGAAAGTGCTATTTCTCACAAAAGAACTCATTTTAAAACGAATAAGATGTAGTACTCAACCTGGCAGTAAAGAGTCCCATTCAGTGTCCAAGTTAATGTCTCCTGTTAGATAAAGCAGTCAGGGAGACCAACAAGATTGACTTGACTTTATGGTATGTAACCGTTAATATTACCTGGAATATACTTGTATCCAGGCAGTAGTTATTCAGCCATAAATGCCCTGATAGAAGTTTACCTGTGATGCAGTCAAATGCAGATGGTCTGTTTGGAAAGGTCTGCAAAAACCAAGCAAATGCAACATCCATTTATGATAAAAACTCTCCAGAAAGCAGGAATAGAAGGAACATACCTCAACATAATAAAAGCTATATATGACAACCCACAGCAAACATTATCCTCAATGGTGAAAAATTGAAAGCATTTCCTCTAAAGTCAGGAACAAGACAAGGGTGCCCACTTTCACCATTACTATTCAACATAGTTTTGGAAGTTTTGGCCACAGCAATCAGAGCAGAAAAAGAAATAAAAGGAATCCAAATTGGAAAAGAAGAAGTAAAACTCTCACTATTTGCAGATGACATGATCCTTTACATAGAAAACCCTAAAGACTCCACCAGAAAATTACTAGAAATAATCAATGACTATAGTAAAGTTGCAGGATATAAAATCAACACACAGAAATCCCTTGCATTCCTATACACTAATAATGAGAAAACAGAAAGAGAAATTAAGGAAACAATTCCATTCACCATTGCAATGAAAAGAATAAAATACTTAGGAATATATCTACCTAAAGAAACTAAAAACCTATATATAGAAAACTATAAAACACTGGTCAAAGAAATCAAAGAGGACACTAATAGATGGAGAAATATACCATGTTCATGGATTGGAAGAATAAATATAGTGAAAATGAGTATACTACCCAAAGCAATTTATAGATTCAATTCAATCCCTATCAAGCTACCAACAGTATTCTTCACAGAGCTAGAACAAATAATTTCACAATTTGTATGGAAATACAAAAAACCTCAAATAGCCAAAGCAATCTTGAGAAAGAAGAATGGAACTGGAGGAATCAACCTACCTGACTTCAGGCTCTACTACAAAGCCACAGTTATCAAGAAAGTATGGTACTGGCACAAAGACAGAAATACAGATCAAAGGAACAAAATAGAAAGCCCAGAGATAAATCCACGCACATATGGACACCTTATCTTTGACAAAGGAGGCAAGAATATACAATGGATTAAAGACAATCTCTTTCACAAGTGGTGCTGGGAAATCTGGTCAACCACTTGTAAAAGAATGAAACTAGAGCACTTTCTAACACCATACACAAAAATAAGCTCAAAATGGATTAAAGATCTAAACATAAGACCAGAAACTATAAAACTCCTAGAGGAGAACATAGGCAAAACACTCTCTGACATACATCACAGCAGGATCCTCTATGACCCACCTCCCAGAATATTGGAAATAAAAGCAAAAATAAACAAATGGGACCTAATTAACCTTAAAAGCTTCTGCACATCAAAGGAAACTATTAGCAAGGTGAAAAGGCAGCCTTCAGAATGGGAGAAAATAATAGCAAATGAAGCAACTGACAAACAACTAATCTCAAAAATATACAAGCAACTCCTACAGCTCAACTCCAGAAAAATAAACGACCCAATCAAAAAATGGGCCAAAGAACTAAATAGACATTTCTCCAAAGAAGACATACAGATGGCTAACAAACACATGAAAAGATGCTCAACATCACTCATTATCAGAGAAATGCAAATCAAAACCACTATGAGGTACCACTTCACACCAGTCAGAATGGCTGCGATCCAAAAGTCTACAAATAATAAATGCTGGAGAGGGTGTGGAGAGAAGGGAACCCTCTTACACTGTTGGTGGGAATGCAAACTAGTACAGCCACTATGGAGAACAGTGTGGAGATTCCTTAAAAAACTGGAAATAGAACTGCCTTATGATCCAGTAATCCCACTGCTGGGCATACACACTGAGGAAACCAGTAGGGAAAGAGACATGTGTCCCCCAATGTTCATCGCAGCACTGTTTATAATAGCCAGGACATGGAAGCAACCTAGATGTCCATCAGCAGATGAATGGCTAAGAAAGCTGTGGTACATATACACAATGGAGTATTACTCAGCCATTAAAAAGAATACATTTGAATCAGTTCTAATGAGGTGGATGAAACTGGAGCCTATTATACAGAGTGAAGTAAGCCAGAAAGAAAAACATCAATACAGTATACCAACGCATATATATGGAATTTAGAAAGATGGTAACAATAACCCGGTGTACGAGACAGCAGGAAAAACACCAATACAGTATACTAACGCATATATATGGAATTTAGAAAGATGATAACAGTAACCCTGTGTACGAGACAGCAAAAGAGACACTGATGTATGGAACAGTCTTATGGACTCTGGAAGAGGGAGAGGGTGGGAAGATTTGGGAGATTGGCATTGAAACATGTAAAATATCATGTAAGAAACCAGTTGCCAGTCCAGGTTCGATGCACGATACTGGATGCTTGGGGCTAGTGCACTGGGATGACCCAGAGGGATGGTATGGGGAGGGAGGAGGGTTCAGGACGGGGGACACATGTATACCTGTGGTGGATTCATTTTGATATTTGGCAAAACTAATACAATTATGTAAAGTTTAAAAATAAAATAAAATTAAAAAAAAAAAACAAATTAAAATGTCAACAAGGTTTGGTTTGGGAGTGGGATACACAATTTCCTGACCCTATTTTTAAACTAAAAAATTTAACTTACATCTTATAGGGAAGAAACAGTGAAGCAAGGGATAGATTCTTCTTTTCTCTATGTGATCTAGGCAGGATATAGGCTTTATTTTTTTTTTTTAAGACTTTTCATGTAGAGCATTTTAAAAGTCTTCATTGAATTTGTTACAGTATTGCTTTGGTTTTATGTTTTTTTTTTTGGCGGGCAGGCGGCCAGAGGTATGTAGGATCTTAACTGTCTGACCTTCAGGGACTGAATCTGCATTCCTTGCATTGGAAGGTGAAGTTTTAACCACTGGACCACCAGGGACGTCCCAGGATATAGCCTTTAAAATTTATGGGGTACATTGCCAACAAGGAGGTATCCATTTTTTCCCATTTCATCATCCAAAGACAGTAGATATCTTGACATGAAAAGACATTTGCATTGATAAGAAGAGAGTAAAAGCATAGTGTTTACATTATTTTTTTCCTCCAAAGGATTTCCCTAATTTTCTTCCCTGCTTTATTTCATGGAGACTTTTTTCCTGATGAAGTGAAGAAAACCATTCTCCTTGAGGATGTGACAGAATCTCTGGATCCCACTCTGCTCATTCATTTGCAGCTTCCCTGCATTACCTCTTACAACAGGACAAGGTGTGAGCAACAGTGAATCAAGCATGCAAACTGTGTCCACTGGCTACCTTCTAGGATCAGAGACTAATAGGATCTTCAGTGTTGGGGTAACTTCTCTTAAAGCTGAATAGCACATTTCTCCTCTTTAAATGTCCTTTTTATGGTTTGTGTTGTTTATCTGAAAAAAATGAAGCTAATTTACATTATGCATAAACCTTAACTCTGATACTGTTTTTGATTGTGCTTGTTTCCATTTTTTGCGTAATTAACATAGCACACTATGATCCAAATGAACATTGTTTTCTACAGTATAGTCTGGTATTTGGCAAGATGATATTGCCAAAAATTCGAGTGGGTATTTTTTCATTTGGTGCATAATTCACATGTGCACTATAACACTCTCCTCTGATTTACAATCAAAAGAGGAAGGCCATCCTGAAGTATAATATTTTCAGGCAGTGACAGCTCTGAGACCACAGCCTCACCGAGGCACCCATCTCTAAGTGCAATTAGCTGTGCTTTTACAACCAAAGTTGCTGGTGACTGACTTTCAGTCTCATGGGTCTCTGCCTGTGTGGCTTGGGTGGGAAGAGAAAACAAAATCAATCTCTCTTTCTTGCTCTCATGAAAATCTGCAAAAGATGAGATTTTTCTACTAACATGTGGAAATGTCCTCTATTCAGGCATTCATAATTCTCCATTCATACGTCTTTAATAGGAAAGATGATTAGAGATGATGATGTTCACCATGAGGAAATGCTGAAGATTGTATCATTAGCGGTTGGTGAAAATGGGGGCTCATGTATTTAGTTTGATCCTCTCTTTTGGGCCTACATGTACCAAGGACAGAGAAAAATCATCCATAATCAGTTACCAAGGATTTTTAAAAATCCAGATTTTGATATATTTTTTAATAGAGCTGGTTGACACTGCCACAGTAGACAAACTTTTTTTTTTTTTTTTTGGTGGATCTAGCATTAGACACCAAAGAAATTCATGCCCTCAGTCAAACGCCTTCTTATTTTCCTCATAAAAAGAATTGTCGGTTGTCCCAGCTGTGAATCACTTGGGGGCTACCTCATGTGGTATTCTCTTCTTATTAGGGAGGATCCCTGGGACACTGGTAATGCAAACATTTCTTTCAAATATAACAGGATAACAGGTATTTAGTTTCTTAGCATAGCATTTTGCCTGTGGTAATTTATCAGCTCATTTCCAACCCCTGCCAAGTACTGCATATGAAAATGATTAATGATTATACCTTCATTTTTATTTCTTTTGGAACTGCCAGCCCTGACTATTTACAGAAGATCATTATATTTTTATAGATCTTAAACACATCTGCTGAATCAGCAAAGCAAAGAGCGCTGGCAATTTCACTGATTATATAGCTGTATCTCTTAGATATTGCAAACAACTCTTATCAAATCAGTTAGGGGGAGGGGAAGACCTTATGTGTTCTAAAGGAGAGTAAATACAGGGAAAGGTTTCTTTAAAATAGTGATGTCATCAGCTGTAATAATGAAATAGAGCTCTAAGGCAGCCCTGATTCTCTTAAAGTTCCCCAAACACAATACTTGCCCAAATAAGCATTCACTGCTATTTTAACTCCAGAAGCCAAGCATTGGAAGGGGGTATAAGTAAGGTTTCTCTTCCAGGGATGCCATCTTTTGTCTTAAATGGTATTTCACTCAGGGATCCCTTAGTCTTCTCTGGGAGCATCCTCTCCTGGCATTATTTTCTCAAATACCAAAGCTCTAGGTAGGCGGCCATGCTCGCAGCAAGGTGGTGCTGGGAGCAGGGTGAGTGAATGTTTCTCAGAGATCCGAGGTGACCTGTCTTCTGCTGTGCCCTTCTGCCTTCCCTGTCAGAGGCAGCCTGCCTTGGGACTAAAGAGGTTTCTGTAGCCCGAATGAGGTCAGAGACTTAGATCATCAATTCTATTCCAGAATGAATATTCCAGAATGAAGCCCTGACAAATGAGAAATGCTAGACTTTTCTCAGGGCATCGTGTCACACCATATGAATAATGCACCCGAATATACAGGCCAACTGCTCCCCACCCCCTTCTCTCATTTGAAACATGAATGTGTGACCTTCCTTAGACTTCAGACAACCTGCTGCTCTTGTCCTTGCCCAGGGAAACCATTGGGCTAATGGGGTATTGATCAAAACTGAGCTGGTGTTTTCAGATTTACACAAAACCATGGACTGCTGATTGCAGCCAGCTCCTGCTGAATCTAAAATTAAGAGTGTGGAACAGCCCATGGCTACCTTGTGGAGTGAAGGGAGCTCGGGAAACATTTGGCAACTTCTCTGGGTCTCATTGCCCTTTTATAAAAGTATGTTTACTCTCAGAAAAGTATTTTTTAGATAGGTGTTGCATCAAGGTAGAAAGTATGTGAGAGAGATGGCCCTGCACCAGTCAGAAAACATGGACGCAGTAGGCTTCCCTGGTGTTCAGACCACCTCTAATTTGGTCCCCATTTTACTCATCCAAAGGTGCTCTGTATCCTTGCCTGGAGTCAGCTGGCCGGCCTTTTGCCTCTGGAATTCTTGCTGCTGCCTCTCCTCCATATATCCTTCCTTGTCTTATTTTTGTGATCTCCTTACCCTTTACTTCCAGTTTATATGGCACCTCTGCAGTGAGCCTCAGTGGTCCCTCCAACTCCACGAGGACCCTTCTCTCACTGATTTGATTCTCCATAATTCTCATGATGACTCTTAGCCATGCTTATTTAACTTATATGCAGAGTACATCATGAGAAACGCTGGGCTGGAAGAAGCACAAGCTGGAATCAAGATTGCCGGGAGAAATATCAATAACCTCAGATATGCAGATGATTCCACCCTTATGGAAGAAAGTGAAGAGGAACTAAAAAGCCTCTTGATGAAAGTGAAAGTGGAGAGTGAAAAAGTTGGCTTAAAGCTCAATATTCAGAAAACGAAGATCATGGCATCCGGTCCCATCACTTCATGGGAAATAGATGGGGAAACAGTGGAAACAGTGTCAGATTTTATTTTTGTGGGCTCCAAAATCCCTGCAGATGGTGATTGCAGCCATGAAATTAAAAGATGCTTACTCCTTGGAAGGAAAGTTATGACCAACCTAGATAGCATATTCAAAAGCAGAGACATTACTTTGCCAACAAAAGTCTGTCTAGTCAAGGCTATGGTTTTTCCAGTGGTCATGTATGGATGTGAGAGTTGGACTGTGAAGAAAGCTGAGCACCGAAGAACTGATGCTTTTGAACTGTGGTATTGGAGAAGACTCTTGAGAGTCCCTTGGACTGCAAAGAGATCCAACCAGTCCATTCTAAATGAGATTAGTCCTGGGTGTTCATTCGAAAGACTGATGCTAAAGCTGAAACTCCAGTACTTTGGCCACCTCATGTGAAGAGTTGACTCATTGGAAAAGACTCTGATGCTGGGAGGGATTGAGGGCAGAAGGAGAAGGGGACAGCAGAGGATGAGATGGGTGGATGGCATCACTGACTTGATGAACATGAGTTTGAGTGCACTCCAGGAGTTGGTGATGGACAGGGAGGCTGGGCGTGCTGCGATTCATGGGGTCGCAAAGAGTCGGACACAACTGAGCAACTGAACTGAATCTCCTATCACTTTCTGTTCACTTCATTTGCATACATCTCAAGTCCAGGGTGACACTGTAGATCCATTGAAACTTGGTTACTATAATAAACTTCTTTCCATGGCGTCCAAATACTCAAGCACATTGGGAGGACGAAGGGGTATGAATGTGAAAGCCATGGAGATTTGTCAAGGAAAGGGGATCTGAGATGGCAAGCATTCATCTTTTTTTGGGGGGGGGCAACTGATTAACAATTCACCACTTGTTAATCTAACAAAAATGGACCCCCTCACTTTCAGTATCTTCTGTATGATGCCAAGACCATTTCCCAATGAAGTCTAATCCTCCTGACATGATGTTTTAATTCCTAATATCTTGAAACCGCATGCAGTTAGGATGACAAAGCAATCCAGTCAACCGCATGCTGTACTGTAAATTTCTTAGATCCATTTCAAACCATTCCCTTTTCAAGTCCTAGGGAAGGCATGAATTCTGTTTATGCACTGAGTCTGGATATTTCTTCCCTAAAAAAACTTGATATTCCTGAACATAGCTTTATAAAGAGTGCATTTAGAATTTCAATAGAATAGCTTTTGAAAATGAATAACAGACTAGCTATTCCTGAATTCTGCTTAGAAATGATGATGTTAAACACTTCTTATAGAACAATGGACAAGTGACACTTATCAGGGGAAATGGTTTGCTTTTGATCTTTCTGGCAGCTCTGAGTTTCTGAGACTCTGAGATTGAGTCTTGCTGATTTGAATTCCTAAATATTTATTCACTTCATCCATTCTTCTCGATGCCAGGGACCATTTCTGTAGTTTGGCCCGTGGTTGTTTATTTCCTGGATTAGTCAAATGGCTTCCTCACAGGTCTCCTCCAACCCTACCTACAGTTTTGTCCCTCTACGTTCCAACTACCAGGGAGCCATGAGAATGATATTTATCAAACACAACTCTGTGTCACGCCTGATTAAAATGCATCCATAGCTCTCCTCTGCCTACAAGATACAGTAGAAAACCTTCATGAGCCGCCCCCTTTTTCACCTGAGAAGCCTGCCACCCTCCACTTCTTCACACACCATGATACCCAAGTGCTTATATCAGGAGCTCCCCTTCTGTCTGAAACACTTGTGCTTAGTTCTGATCATTCATTTATGATTTATCTCACATGCCAGCCCTTTCTGGCTACTTCCTCTGATCTCCACCCTTCCTTAGGAGCTTTCCCTGTAGGCAGTCACCATCAGTTGACTGTGATATTCTTGAGGTCATTGTCTGCATCTGAGGCCATGTGGCACAAATCTGAAATGCATGGTCTCTGGCTCTATTGCTTACTAATTATGCTGTCTTGGGTAATTCCTTGGCCTCTCTGTGCCTCAGTTTCCTCATCTATAAAGTGGGAGCAATAATACCTTTCTCAGAGGGTTGCTGTGAGGAAGAAATTAGTTAATAAATGTGCAGTGCTTAGAATGCTTCCTGGAATCTTGTAAGGCCTTAACAAACATGGACTGTGATGATCTGTACAGCCTGAATCAAACGCCATACCTGGCACAAAGCAGGAAACAAGCAAGGGTTTATTTGATGTGACACCTTTTTTTTTGAAAAAATATTGAGGTAAAATTCACATAATACAACCTTTTGGTAGTGTATACTTTGGTGATATTTAGTACATAAACAATGTTGCACGGCTAACACCTCTATTCAGTTTTAAACCATTTTCATCACTCTGAAAGGAGACTGCATCCTAGTATTCCCATTAAGCAGTCAGTCCCCATCCCCCATCCTTCCAGCATAATGTCAGTAATGTTTCCAATGCATTTCCTACAAGGAATATTACAACATGATGTAGCAAGACCACAATACAAATAGAGTTGTCCTTCAAAAGTGCAGCACTCATGACTGAGTGACCATTGGGGTTTTAGGTCAACCCCACTGGGCTGGCAAGTTCTCCTGAAAGCATTTTCCAAGGCCACCAGTGTGGCGCCAAGTGTTCTACTGTCCATTCCTTTAAATAATACAAGATTTTGCTACAGGGGCACAAAAGTAACATTTTCCCTTCAATTGGGGACTTTAGAAATAGAGCATTCTGCATTGTATAAGACGTACTGAATGCAGTCTGGCCTTTTGAAGGCCACCATCTGAAGTATGTAGTGTCAAGAGAGAAGAGTCTAGAGCAGGTGCTGTTGACAGCAGTGTTCCTGTGTGCCATCCCTGGCTCAGTGGCTCCAGAATGACATTGGGTCCCCATTGAAAGAGCCATTCACAGGATTGACTGCCTACCAGCCTAGTCCATGCATATTCATAATCAAGAACAATGCTGCCTTAATAAAGGACTTTTTGACATTGATCAGGACCCAGCTAGAGCTATTTACTTCTCATTCTTCCATTGCCAGCAGCCGCCACTTTTCTGACCCTTTCAAGTCCAGTTCCACTAATATATTGAGACCATTTCCTGGCTGATCTGTGTGTGTGTGTAAATAAAAGACATCTGTGGCAATGAAACTCTATCCCAGTATCAGGCTCAAGTTGATAATGTGATTACTTGGATATTCCCTCATCAGATCTCCTAGAATCCAGACTATAGAGACCTAGCTGTTCCTTCCACCTTGACCTTCTAGGTCCCTAAATCTTGATTTGCTTTTGTTGACTTTGCCCTTTTCCTCATTCTTTTTAGACTCCTGACTTTGGCACTGCCTCTGTCCTAATGTCAGAACATATTTTAGATTTACATCTGCCAAGAGATAGTGTAACAGTCACATTAAGGAAGTATTTACTTTAAAGTAGGTAATACAGATCTGAATATATATGAGGGGAAAAATCAAAGAAATTTATTGTGTGAAGGGTGGTATCATTTAAAAATCTATTATCAGATTCACTCTTATTTTCTAATTAGGGTGATAAAATTCAATCAGCGCTTTTATTTAGTGCCTCATTTTAGAAAGTTTTTTCTTTTTTTCCAACTAATAAAATGTATCTATCTCAAACCAAAGGGATATTTCAGACCCTGAAAACTCCACCCTTTTCTTAATTAGATGAGGAGCCCTGAAAAAACCCTGCTGCCGCTTCCAGACAGTGGGGATTTGCCTGTCCCAGTGGCTCTCTGTCGTGCAAAATACATGAAAAGAGAAGAAGCAAGAACTGCCTTTGTACAACTCTGGCCAAAGTACTTACTGCTGCATGATTTATGTTTGGGAGAAAAATCCGTCTTTCCGCTCTCAGGCCAGAAGGACTCGAGTGGTGCAGGGGACATCCGCAGGCGTGTGGAAGGGGATGGGGCCGACTGCCAGGCACCCACGGTGGTGGCTTTTACAGGGTTGGGGCAGCTGGACTATGAATGCAGTCGGCTCTCAGGGTTCAGGCAGGTGCTGAATCTACCCACGTGTGAGGCTAAGGCCAGAATGTCATAAAGGAAGGTGGCTGAGCTCAGTGCCTGGATTTGATTCCATCCTTTGTTACTTTCTGGGCATCCCTGGTGGCTCAGACAGTAAAGATTCTGGAGGTCCCCAGGAGAAGGGAATGGCTACCCACTCCAGTATTCTTGCCTGGGGAAATCCCATGGACAGAGGAGCCTGGAGGGCTATAGTCCATGGAGTCTCCAAGAACCGGACACAACTGAGCCGCTAACACTTTTCTTTTACTATTATTTTCTAGGGTGGTTGGTCACCTGACACCCTGGGTAAGTTACCAGTCCTCTCTGTGCTTCCATTTCCTCACCTACAAAATGATAGATAAGTGCTTCCCTGGTTGTCCAGTGGTTGAGAGTTCACCTGTCAATATGGGGGACATGGGTTTGATCTTTGGTCTGGGGGGATGCTGCGGTGGGGGGGGGAATCCATGCTGTGCACAGATGCTAAATCCGTGCACCACAAGTACTGAATCCCATGTGCCTAGAGCCCATGTTCCACAATAAGAGAAGCCATCACAAAGTGAGAAGCCTGCACACTGCAATGAAGACCCAGCATAGTGCCCCGCCCCCCCAAACCAAAATGACAGATGAGCAATATCATCTACCTTATAGGTAGAGCCTTTGCTGTAAAGCAGATACTTAATGTGTTTTAGCTGATACCACTCCTATTATCCTTCCCACGGCTACTGGGAAGTAGTATACAGTGTAGTTGGCTAAAAATGTCAGAGATCAGGTAGCAGAATAGGCAGACTATTTTCTGGTTCCCCCATTTACCAGTTTCCTGATGAGATAAGTTGTTTAACCTTTCATTGTCTCATTTTTCTCCTCTGTCAGTCAGGCTGGGTAGGAGTACCTGTCTCACAGGGTAGCAGGAGGAATGAATGAGATAATGTGCATAAACAGTTAACATAGCACCTGGCACGTAGTGAGCACTGAACTATTGGCTGCTGTTTCAGCATTATGACTAGGAGTCGTGCCTTGTATGTTATTTTTTATATGTTATTGTATGTTATTTCTAGCAGAAGAACTGAGGGGTTTTAAAACTCTTCAGTTTAGTCCTATATTCTTGCACCTATTTGAACTCTGATGCTAGAAAATGAATGGCCAGTGCCGGGGTTTACCACCAGATTCAAGAGGGAGGTCCTCTTTCTTCTGGTCTGAGTTTCTGCATCGCCTGCATTCTTGGCATTGAAAGAAGATCCTTTGTTAGGATGCTAAAGCAAAAGTGAAGCATAAAGAGGAAAAGCAATCATTAGAGGGAAGTTTGTGACCTGGGTCCTACTCACCATAATTGCCTTGGTTTAGACAGCTTCTGCGGAGAAGGCAATGGCACCCCACTCCAGTACTCTTGCCTGGAAAATGCATGGATGGAGGAGCCTGGTAGGCCACAGTCCATGGGGTCGCTAAGAGTCGGACACGACTGAGCGACTTCACTTTCACTTTTTACTTTCATGCACTGGAGAAGGAAATGGCAACCCACTCCAGTGTTCTTGCCTGGAGAATCCCAGGGACAGAGGAGCCTAATGGGCTGCTGTGTATAGGTCGCACAGAGTCGGACATGACTGAAGCGACTTAGCAGCAGCAGCAGCAGACAGCTTCTGAGACTTTTCTGAATGTTGAATATACTTATATACATATATAAAGTTAAGTATTATCTCTCCAAATGTATACATTTTTTTGGCCGTGCCACACAGCTTGTGGAATCTTAGTTCCTCAGTCAGGGCTCGAACCCAGGATCTCAGCAGTGAGCGCACCGAGTCCTAACCTCTGGACCTCTAGGAAATTCCCTCTAATATATACATTCTTACTTAGGTAAGTTTATTTTGGGCTGCTCTGGGTCTTCCTTACTGCATGCAGGATTTTTCTAGTTGTGGCAACTAGGGGCTAGTGTCTGGTCGCAGTGAGTGAACCTCTTACCTTGGTGGCTTCAGTAGCTGTGGTTGTGGCACACGGGCTTAGTTGCCCATGGGATGTGGGATCTTCCCAGACCAGGGATTGAACTCATGTCCCCTGCATTGGCAGGTGGATTCTTAACCACTGGACCACCAGGGAAGTCCAAATGTATAATTTTTATAACAACTCTTAAATTTCACCTTTTTAAGTATAAAATTCAGTGAAGTGAAGTGAATGTCACTCAGTTGTGTCTGACTCTTTGTGACACCATGGACTATACAGTCTATGGAATTCTCCTGGCCAGAGTACTGGAATGGGTAGCCTATCCCTTCATCCAGGGAATCTTCCCGACCCAGGAATCAAAGCAGAGTCTCTTGCATTACAGGTGGATTCTTTACCAACTGAGCCATATTCACAATGTCGTGCCACCATTACAACTAATTTCAGAGTATTTCTATCATGCCCTCTCCTCCAAGAAACCCTCACTCATTATCAGTCACTCCTTATTCCCCTCAACACCTTCAACCCTAGGCCACCATGAATAATTCTGTCTCTATGGCATTGCCTATTCTTGATAGTTCATTTAAATGTGATCATATAATCTGTGGCATTTTGTGTTTGACATTTCACTTAGCATAATGTTTTCAAAGGTTCATCATGCTATATCTTGCATTAAGAAATTCCTTTTTATGGTTGAATAATATTTCATTGTCAAGTGCTTTCCAGTGTTTAAGTACTAGCCACCGTAAACTTCTGACTTATTCCACAGCTTCAGAGTAGCTGTTCTTCTCTTCCCTGTCCCTAATAGAGAGGGTTTTCTGCACTCTAGGCACATGTAGGGAGGGGTGGATTCCAGAGGTTGTTCACTTCCCCATCGGATGCTGATATCTTAGTATCCATGTACAGTTTAAGATGTTACAGACCCACATGATAGTCTCTTTCTTGTTCAGAGCTGAGACAGAAGAGTCTTTGTCCCCCAAGCACAGACATAAAAAAAAATCTTGCAGCTTCCTATCCTTGTACAGATGGGCAGTGTCCTCTGCCTGCAAAGAGCCAGAGAAGAGAGCTAGCTGACAAATGTTACCTTGCCTTCTGCCCCATCTCAGTTCTTCCTCTGACTCTTCCCACCCTGTGTCCGTTGTTGGACGTCTGTTGTGCCTCCAGAGTTCTACTGGACTGTACGTAAAGGAGTAGGCTAGCGACATGTTTCTAAACTAGGTTGACATTTGAATTAAGATAATCCTAAGAACAAAACAAGCGATATTTGGCATTGTGGGGAAATACCATCTGTATGTGCTTTGGAGTGATGTGGATCTGGGTGTGAATTTATCACCTGCTACCATGGGTCCTCAGCCTCTCAGCCACAGTGGCCCCATCTGCTAAATGACATGACAGTATCATAAGAGCCATCTCCCAGGGCAATGGTGAGGAAGAACTGAGTTCAATTCCTGGCCTAGAGTAAGGATTTCATTATGGGAACTTACCTGGCTATTCCTACTTAGGTAGACTTTGGTATACAAAATATCTCCTTTGGTGTAGTCGTGAATGGCTTTTGACTTTGGCAGTGGACAAATGTGGGTTTGCCTCCGGACTTCACCCCTTATTAGATGTGTGAACTGTGAACTCAAAGTTTCTGTTGCCTCCTCTGGGAACAGTTACACTTTAACAGTTTTGTTGGAAGGTTTCAACTCATGATGTTTCTAAAGCATCCCAGCCCATGGCAGGGGGTCCATGCAGAGTAACTCTTAATACCAATAAGAAAGCAAATATTTCTGTTTAAGTTGTAATGTAATTGCTTTACAATGTTGTGTTAATTTCTGCAGTACAGTGAGGTGAATCAGCTATATACATACATCTATCCCCTCCCTCTTGGACCTCCCTCCCAACGCCAACGCCCATCTCACTGCTCAAGGTGGTCAGAGAACACTGAGCGGAGCTCCCTGTGTTACACAGCAACATCCAACTAGCTATCTGTTTTACATATGCTCATGTGTATATTTCAGTGCTGCTCTCAATTCATCCCCTGACTCTTCCCACCCTGTGTCCGTTCTCTATGTCTGTGTATCTATTCTTGCCTGGGAAATAGGTTCATTTGTACCATTGTTCTAGATTCCACATGTATGTGTTCACTTCAGTTCAGTTGCTCAGTCGTATCTGACTCTTTGCAACCCCATGAATCACAGCACGCCAGGCCTCCCTGTCCATCACCAACTCCCAGAGTTCACTCAGACTCACGTCCATCAAGTCAGTGATGCCATCCAGCCATCTCATCCTCTGTCGTCCCCTTCTCCTCCTGCCTCCAATCCCTCCCAGCATCGGGGTCTTTTCCAGTGAGTCAACACTTTGCATCAGGTGGCCAGAGTACTGGAGTTTCAGCCTCAGCATCAGTCCTTCCAAAGAACACCCAGGACTGGTCTCCTTTAGGATGGACTGGTTGAGTCTCCTTGCAGTCCAAGGGACTCGCTAGAGTCTTCTCCAACACCACAGTTCAAAAGCATCAATTCTTCGGCACTCAGCTTTCTTCACAGTCTAACTCTCACATCCATACATGACCACTGGAAAAACCATATCCTTGACTAGACGGACCTTTGTTGGCAAAGTAATGTCACTGCTATTGAATATGCTATATAGGTTGGTCATAACTTTCCTTCCAAGGAGTAAGCATCTTTTAATTTCATGGCTGCAGTCACCATCTGCAGGGACTTTGGAGCCCCCCAAAATAAAGTCTGACACTGTTTCCACTCTTTCCTCATTTATTTCCCATGAAGTAATGGGACCAGATGCCATGATCTTTGTTTTCTGAATGTTGAGCTTTAAGCCAACTTTTTTACTCTCCTCTTTCACTTTCATCAAGAGGCTTTTTAGTTCCTCTTCACTTTCTGCCATGAGGGTGGTGTCATCTGCATATCTGAGGGTATTAATATTTCTCCTGGCAATCTTGATTCCAGCTGTGCTTCATCCAGACTGGCATTCTGCATGATGCACTGTGCATAGAAGTTAAATAAGCAGGGTGAAAATATACAGTCTTGATGTACTCCTTTCCCTTTTTGGAACCAGTCTGTTGTTCCATGTCCAGTTCTAACTGTTGCTTCCTGACCTGCATACAGGTTTCTCAAGGGGCAGGTCAGGTGGTCTGGTATTCCCATCTCTTGATTCCAGTGGATGTTGGCAATTTGATCTCTGGTTCCTCTGCCTTATCTAAAACCAGCTTGAACATCTGGAAGTTCACAGTTCACATATTGCTGAAGCCTGGCTTGGAGAATTTTGAGCATTACTTTACTAGCGTGTGAGATGAGTGCAATTGTGCGGTAGTTTGAGCATTCTTTGGCATTTCCTTTCTTTGGGATTGAAATGAAAACTGACCTTTTCCAGTCCTGTGGCCACTGCTGAGTTTTCAAAATTTGCTGCCAAATTGAGTGCAGCACTTTCAGAGCATCATCTTTTAGGATGTTAAATAGCTCAACTGGAATTCCATCACCTCCACTAGCTTTGTTCTTAGTGATGCTTTCTAAGGCCCACTTGACTTCACATTCCAGGATGTCTGGCTCTAGGTGAGTGATCACACCATTGTGATTATCTTGGTCGTGAAGCTTTTTTGTACAGTTCTTCTGTGTATTCTTGCCATCTCTTCTTAATATCTTCTGCTTATGTTAGGTCCATACCATTTCTTTCCTTTATCAAGCCCATCTTTGCATGAAATGTTCCCTTGATATCTCTAATTTTCTTGAAGAGATCTGTAGTCTTTCCCATTCTGTTGTTTTCGTCTATTTATTTGCATTGATCACTGAGGAAAGCTTTCTTATCTCTCCTTGCTATTCTTTGGAACTCTGCATTCAGATGCTTATATCTTTCCTTTGCTTTCTGCTTCTCTTTTCACAGCTATTTGTAACATATGTGTGTTAATATATGACATTTATTTTTCTGACAAAGAAAATGTGGTACATATACTTAATGGAATATTATTCAGCCACTAAAAGAAACGAAATAGGGTCATCTGTAGAGAAGTGGATAGACCTAGAATCTGTTATAGAGTCAAGACCAATATTTCTCAAGGTATGATATCAGTCTATACAGGCTCCTTTTCTTCCTTTCTTCCTCAATTCTAGAGCATTTGGAATTTGCTCTAGATTCCTGTCCATGGCATACAGAATCCTACACAATCTGGCTTTGCCTCCTTGACTGACCTCATCTCCAGCCACTCTCTGCTCCATCATAGCCATATTAGCCCCCTTGTTATTTCTCAGCCTGATTCACTGTCTCCTGCTTCAGAGTCTTTGCATTTGCTATTCCCTCTCCCTGTATGTCTTCAGATCTGACAGTTGGTGGCTTCTTGTCACTCAGGCTTCAGTGCACAAGGTACCTGCTCATGGAGGCCTTTCTCAGTGACCCAATGCAGTTTTTCCATCTCCTGGTTGCTGTGTTTTATTTTCTTTGTAGCATTTATTGCTACATGAGATTGTGTTCTTTGACTTCATGTTTATTGTCAATTTCCCCCACTAGAATAGAAGCCCCAGGATGCAACCCCTTGCAACTATCTGGCTCATTACTGAATCACAGCAACTAGAGCAGGACTTGGGTAACAGTAGAATAAATCTTTATTGAATGGATAGATGGATGGAATGAGATGGCGAAGGGATCTTGATTCTGGCTTTTGGGATTGTCCTGATCACCAGGAATGGAATTCCCTGCATGGTGTGGAACTACCTGTGGATTACATGGTAATAGCTCATAGAATGATTTACATCTTTAAGTGGAAAGAATCCTAATGGACTATCCTCCTGCAGAGCATCTCTGTCTAGAAGGTGCACTGGGCACCTAAAAACATGCTTCATGTTAGGCAGCCACCTGTGTGCATCAGTGAGGTGGATCTGTTTACATTGCCCAGATAGTTTCATATGTTGTCTGCCTCACTTTGCATGTCGATACAGATTTGGTGTGTTTATGTTCTGGTAAACAGGCTCTGGGAGGCATTGGAAGTATTAGACACCTGGCATGGTAACTAATAATACACTGGAGTTAGGGAGATAGTTTGCACGCAAACCTATGGGTACAGATGGTGAGTCTGTTGGCATAAATTAGCAAAGTCCATAGAGGAGCCTGGGCTTGACAATTTTATTGTACATGGGAGGTTACTAAGAAAATAGTTGAGGGTCTCTGGAAAAATAAGCAATAGCTGTCTGCTGCTTTTGCAGAATTAACAAAGGCAGAATGTCCTTGACTGAGACACTTCGTTTGGATTTCTTCCTGTGTGTGTGAAGATATTAACAGTTAAGCAGGAAAGGATCTGAAAATAAACCAGGACATGGTGATTCCTGATGATTGGATTTACCCAAGTCTGTCTCTAACCAAGTAGAGAGATGAGATTTCTCCCTGGGTCTCAGGCATCATTTAGTCAAGAATTCTCATGTCTTGAGCTTCTTGCAGTTCTTGAAAAGCCCTTTGAAATTAGTACAATGAGAAACTAGAAGAGAGAAGTGCTGAGACTCAGGGTGCAGCTGATCTGGTGGTGGTGGCAGCCCCAGATGCTGCCCCCTGGGTGTGAGAGATCCTGATTCATAGAGAGATGAATTTCTAATAAGCTCCTCACGTGTTTCTGATGCACATATTTGAAATGTACTATAAGAAACACTGATTTGTGTCTTTCACCTACTGAAGTTTTAAAAATTTTGAGTGTAACCCAAGCCTCATATCTCTCACGAGGCTCCATCTTCATCTCCTGCCTTCCAACAGCACAAGATCCATTCAGTTCAGTTCAGCCGCTCAGCTGTGTCCGACTCTTTGTGATCCCATGGACTGCAGCATGCCAGGCCTCCCTGTCCATCACCAACTCCTAGAGTTTACTCAAACTCATGTCCATCGAGTTGGTGATGCCATCCAGCCATCTCATCCTCTGTCATCCCCTTCTCCTCCCGCCTTCAATCTTTCCCAGCATCAGGGTCTTTTCAAATGAATCAGTTCTTCACGCCAGGTGGCCAAAGTATTGGAGTTTCAGCTTCAGCATCAGTCCTTCCAATGAATATTCAGGACTGATTTCCTTTAGGATGGACTGGTTGGATCTCCTTGCAATCCAAGGGACTCTCAAGAGTCTTCTCCAACACCACAGTTTAAAAGCATCAATTCTTCAGTGCTCAGCTTTCTTTATAGTCCTACTCTCACATCCATCCACAACTACTGGAAAAACCATAGCTTTGACTAGACCTTTTTTGGCAAAGTAATGTCTCTACTTTTTAATATGCTGTCCAGGTTGGTCATAACTTTTCTTCTAAGGAGCAAGCATCTGTTAATTTCATGGCTGCAGTCACCATTTGCAGTGATTTTGGAGCCCCCCAAAATAAAGTCTGTCACTGTTTCCACTGTTTCATCATCTATTTGTCATGAAGTGGTGGGACCAGATGCAATGATCTTAGTTTTCTGAATGTTGAGTTTTAAGCCAACTTTTTCACTCTCCTCCTTCACTTTCATCAAGAGGTTCTTTAGTTCTTCTTTGCTTTCTGCCATAAGGGTGGTGTCATCTTCATATCTGAGGTTATTGATATTTCTCCCGGCAATCTTGATTCTAGCTTGTGCTTCTTCCAGCCCAGCGTTTCTCATGATGTTCTCTGCATAGAAGTTAAATAAGCAGGGTGACAATATACAGCCTTGACGTACTCCTTTCCCAATTTGGAACCAGTCTGTTGTTCCATGTCCAGTTCTAACTGTTGCTTCCTGACCTGCATACAGATTTTTCAAGAGGTAGGTCAGGTGGTCTGGTATTCCCATCTCTTGAAGAATTTTCCACAGTTTGTTGTGATCCACACAGTCAAAGGCTTTGGCGTAGTCAATAAAGCAGAAGTATATGTTTTTCCAGAATGCTCTTGCTTTTTTAATGATCCAATGGATGTTGGCAATTTGATCTCTTCTTCCTCTGCCTTTTCTAAATCCAGCTTGAACATCTGGAAGTTCACAGTTCACATACTGTTGAAGCCTGGCTTGGACAATTTTGAGCATTACTTTGCTAGCATGTGAGATGAGTGCAATTGTGCTGTAGTTTGAGCATTCTTTGGCATTTCCTTTCTTTGGGATTGGAATGAAAACTGACATTTTCCAGTCTTGTAGCTATTATTTGCCACTAGATGAGAGAAGAGCTCTTATTGGGTATTACCTCCCTTTCTTACTGCATGTGTGCTTCTGTCTATTTGGCAGCCTTTGATCTCCTTTGGATTCATATTTTTCCATCTTCAAGCAGATGCTAAAATTCCTTCCCAATTATCGTTAGTAAAGGGTTGTAATTCACTGTTTTAACCAATCAGAGACTCCATGTAGGTGCTATGCTGAATGTTGGAGTCTCCCCCAAATTCATGTGTTGAAATCCTAACCCCCAAGGTGATAGTATTAAAAGATATAGGGCCTTTGGGAGGTGCTTAGGTCATGAGGGTGGAGCCTTCATGAATGAGACTAGTTCCTTTATAAAAGAGACCTCCCAGAGCTCCATCACCCCTTCTACCATGTGAGGATGCAATAAGAAGTCTCAGGAAAGTCCCCTTGCCTGACTGTGCTGGTACCCTGATCTCGGACATCCATCCTTCAGAACTGTGAAAAATGAATTTCTGTTGTTGGTAAGCCACACAGTCTGTAGTATTTGGTTGTTATTGTGCAGTCGCAAAGTTGTATCTGACTCTATGTGACCCCATGAACTGCAGCACAACAGGCTCCTCTGTCCTCCACTATCTCCTAGTTTGCTTAAATTCCTGTCCATTGAGTTGGTGATGCTATCTAACCATCTCATCCTCTGTCATTGCCTTCTCCTCCTGCCCTCAATCTTTCCCAGCATCAGGGTCTTTTCCAGTGATTTAGTTCTTTGTACCAGGTGACCAAAGTATTGGAGCTTCAGCATCAGTCCTTCCAATGAATAGTCAGGACTGATTTCCTTTAGGATTGACTGGTTTGATCTCTTTGCAGTCCAAGAGATTCTCAAGAGTCTTTTCCAACACACAGTTCAAAAGCATCAATTGTTCGGTGTTCATCCTTGTTTATGGTCCAACTCTCACATCTGTACATGACTACTGGAAAAAATCATAGCTTTGACTATATGGACCTTTGTCAGCAATCTGATGTCTCTGTTTTTTAGTATGCTGTCTAGGATTGTCATAGCTTTTCTTCCAAGGAGCAAGCTATGACAATCCTAGACACCATATTAAAAAAGCAGAAACATGGCTAAAGGAGGGTTGCAGAGAGGGAGCTACACTTGAGGGGAGCTAAGACACCCAGGCAGGACATCTACAGATAAAGTTGGAGGGAGAGTGCTGTCTAGAAAAAGGTGACAATGTGAACATACTCACGCAGTAAGTGAAACATCTTTCCAACTCAGCAGATATATACCAGAACCACGTGGCATCAGACGGAGCAGAGGTGGGTTTAAAATGCAGATTCCAGGCCCATAACCTCAGTTTTTGCTTCTGTAGGTCCTGCAAGGGACTTGTGGATCTTAATTTCAACAAGCTCCCACCTGAGTGGTTTTGATAAAGGTGTTTCATGCAACACAGTTTGAGCAACAGTGGTCTAGTCTAATGATAGTTTGTAGAGATGTGGAGTGGAGAAGGCAATGGCAACCCACTCCAGTACTCTTGCCTGGGAAATCCTATGGACAGAGGAGCCTGGTAGGCTAGTCCATGGGGTCATGAAGAGTTGGACCCAACTGAGTGAATTCACTTTCACTTTTCACTTTCCTGCACTGGAGAAGGAAATGGCAACCCATTCCAGTATTCTTGCTGGGAGAATCCCAGGGATGGGGGAGCCTGGTGGGATGGGGGAGCCTGGTGGGCTGCCGTCTATGGGGTTGTACAGAGTCGGATACGACTGAAGTGACTTAGCAGCAGCAGCAGAGATGTGGAGACTGAGACTCAGGAATATGAGTGATCTCTTGGTTATAGGTACACATTATGAGGATGCTGTGAAAGATTGTTTCCAGCTCGGGTGGGTTCTGAGCCAGTCTCCTTAAAGTCTTTTCTAATTTGTACTTGGCTGTAAATTTAATACCCTTTTTATGATACTTGAAAGAGCTGCACAATTTCATGGTCTGGCCATTACTGCTAGCATTAAAGAAATGACTATTACTGGTACTTAGTATATATCTTCCTCCAGTTCCCTAATGACTGTAAGGCACATAGCCAAAGAGGCACCCTGTATGCCTGTAGCACGCATGTGATGATAGCCCACACCTCTTCTCTCAGGGCAGGCTTGACAGGCAGCAGCTTTTTTCTTCCTTCAGGCATTCTAGCTGTCCTCCCACATATTGCCCCAGCTGTTGTGACCCTATTAAGAAAGGTAAGAGCCTTTACCCCAAGGCACTCCCTCTGTTCCTTAGTTCCCCATGGATCTGCAGGTTACCCTTGAGTGTTAACTTTCAAGTTCACAGATTCTGAGGTGGCAGGAATGGCCCATCCATGAGGACTCTAAAGAATTACTTTAGGAACTGAACCAAGGGAAAATGATGAATGTGTGTACTAATATGAACTTCTCTCTCCACCCTCAAGTTTCTCGGGGAAATGCGCAGGAAGGAGTGATGGTGTGGGAGCCCTGCCTGAATTCCTGCACATCACCCCTACCTGCCATGTAGGATCATGACATGGCAATCGGGGGTAAATGGATCATCATTTAGATTCTTCAGAGTGCGTCATGTCAGAATTCTTTTGAGTTGAGAATGCTTGAAGAGAATATGAGACAGAAGCTGATTTGTGTAGGGATGAAGTGTCCAGTTTCCATCTTACAATTTTCTTTCCCCATTGATATTTGGGACTGAAGCACCATTAGTCCCAAGTAAGAAAGAGCAGCTAAAATACCCTTGAACCCATTTCTTCCCACAAGCCTGGATGGCATTGTGCACTGAAAACCTGAGTGTGGCAGAGAGACCAAGATGAGAATAAACAGGATGGAACAAGTCAGCTAATTGGGAGGAGATGGGAAGGATGAAGTATTTTTCTCCCTATGTTTCCATGAGTGGCAGCAGCAGCAGTTTCTTTAGTGCTCTCCTATCCTGGCCAGTACAAAGTATGTTCTGTTTAAATATCTCTTGGGAGATTGGGTTTGAGAGAGGGCTGACTACTTGAATAGATTTAGTGATTTTTGATATGTGAAGCATTTTGCCAGTCATCTTGCATGGGATGTGCTGTGTTAAGTCATTTCAGTTGTGTTCAACTCTTTGCGACCCTATGGACTGTAGCCTGCCAGGCTCCTCTGTCCATGGGGTTCTCCAGGCAAGAATAGTGGAGTGGGTAGCCATGCCCTCCTCCAGGGGATCTTCCCAAGCAAGGGATCAAACCTGCATCTCTTATGTCTCCTGCATTGGCAGGTGGGTTCTTTGCCACTAGCTCCACCTGGGAAGCCCAATTATCTAGCATAAGGAAGGGCAAAATTTCCAGACTTGGTTCTCCACTCTCATTATTCATAGATTTCCTACACACTGGCTTGCTATAGCCTCCAAGGGAGCTACTTCCATATACAGATGCTGGACACCAGCAGGAGGGTGCAATGGGGGGACAAATTTTCAGCATATAAATTGATTTAGGGACACTCATTTAGATTTAATAGAATAATTATTAAGATAATTATTGAGATAAATGGCATGCCATGTTAGTAATTGAATATTGCATAAACAAGATATAGTGGCTATAATTATAGTTCTCTGGGTACCTTAATAGGTATATTAAGAGAAGTCAGTGAACCACAAAGATTTCACTAAAAGTCAATATTTCAAGAAATCTATCAGCTGTCTTAGACTATAAATACCACTTTGGTCTCTAGAAAATATACAGTTAATGGAAATATGGTCTTCATGGTGCCACCTTTTTCTCAGGCATCTAAACTTGGTATTTTATGGTACTGAAAATGAATCGAATTATAGCAAACATTGACTAGATGCCTAAACATATGAGTTACTGTCTCTAGGTATTAAATGGTATAGAACTGCCTTCACCTTGCTTAGGTTGCTGGGATATTAAATAATATACTGCAATAGTCACTGTTACGAGACTTTATGTTATATGGTATATGGAAGTCTTTATAACCTCTAAATATGTCTCAGATGACTGGCTACGTTAGAGGGTAAAGCATCCAGACTTGGAATTAAAACCAAGCTCTGCCCTTGGCTAGCTCTGTGACCCTGAACAAGGTGCGTCATCTCTCTGGGTTTCAATTTTCTCACCTGCAAAATGGGGATAATGATGATGCTTCACTCTCACAGCTGATGTTGGGGTTGGAAACAAATCAAGGAGCTTGAGAACCTTATTTGAGGTATAGTAGTAGTGCAGTCGGAGAAGGCAATGGCACCCCACTCCAGTACTCTTGCCTGGAAAATCCCATGGACGGAGGAGCCTGGTAGGCTGCAGTCCATGGGGTCACTAGGAGTTGGACACGACTGAGCGACTTCACTTTCACTTTTCACTATCATGCATTGGAGAAGGAAATGGCAACCCACTCCAGTGTTCTTGCCTGGAGAATCCCAGGGACGGGGGAGCCTGGTGGGCTGCCGTCTATGGGGTCGCACAGAGTCGGACACGACTGAAGCGACTTAGCAGCAGTAGCAGCAGCAGCAGTAGTGCAGTCAATATTTGCTTTCCTTCTATAAATGCTAAGCAATTTGCAAACAAGTATTGAATTCAGAAAATTGATTGACTTAGAACCAGATAGTAACTGTATTCAAATTTTCCTCTTTGACGCCATCATTATCTTTTCCATGGGGTCAGAATGCAGTTAAGAGCATAAGCTTTGATGTCATGCTTCCTGGTGTAATTCACTGTGGCTTGTAGGTCAGATTATATAACCTCTCAGTTTCCTCATCTGTAATTTGCAAGAATCCTATAGCTGCCCCATGGAACTGCCACGAAAGTTAAATCATGCAAGCAACATGGGCTTAGCATGACACCTACTTAAATCGAGCATTCAGTCAATGTTAGCAATCAATCTTGCTTTGAAATAAGGGATGCACAGCATGTTAATGAGGACAGTATGCAACCGATATGACAATCTTTGGGGAGCTAATGGTGTGGGCTGTGGAACTTCTGATGTATATGTCTTCTTCCTTATTCCTTCTCCCAGATCTCAAATAGTGTTTTATACCTGGAAATAGCAATCAGCATTATAATACAATTATAAAGCCCATTCATTTCTTTAACAACAAATGGTTATTGGGTGCCTATTAAGTACTACAGAATTCTCTGGGATCTAGATACAGTTACAAACAGAACAGTCATGGTTCTTATTCTCATGGAGGTTGGAATTTAGGTCACTTGTGGGGTACTACTCTTGGTGCTAGAGAAACATACTCTGAAGCCATGGGATGTTTAGCATCTAGTTGGACCACCTCAAATCCTTTCTGGAGCAAGACAGATTTTAATTAGAAGAATAATAACGGGGTCTAGCTGAATCTATGAGCAGGTGTAGGCACATAAAAATAGATGATGCAATTTGGCGTGGCTGAGTACCATGTGAGTGACACATTACTCAGTTCAGTTCAGTCGCTCAGTCATGTCCGACTCTTTGCGACCCCTGCACGCCAGGCCTCCCTGCCCATCACAATCTCCCGGAGTTCACTCAGACTCACATCCATCGAGTCGGTGATGCCATCCAGCCATCTCATCCTCTGTCGTCCCCTTTTCCTCCTGCCCCCAATCCCTCCCAGCATCAGAGTCTTTTCCAATGAGTCAACTCTTCGCATGAGGTGGCCAAAGTACTGGAGTTTCAGCTTTAGCATCATTCCTTCCAAAGAAATCCCAGGGCTGATCTCCTTCAGAATGGACTGGTTGGATCTCGTTGCAGTCCAAGGGACTCTCAAGAGTCTTCTCCAACACCACAGTTCAAAAGCATCAATTCTTCAGCGCTCAACTTTCTTCACAGTCCAACTCTCACATCCATACATGACCGCTGGAAAAACCATAGCCTTAGATGTACCTTTGTTGGCAAAGTAATGTCTCTGCTTTTCAATATGCTATCTGTGTTGGTCATGACTTTCCTTCCAAGGAGTAAACGTCTTTTAATTTCATGGCTGCAGTCACCATCTGCAGTGATTTTGGAGCCCCCCAAAATAAAGTCTGACACTATTTCCACTGTTTCCCCATCTATTTACCATGAAGTGATGGGACCAGATGCCATGATCTTCGTTTTCTGAATGTTGAGCTTTAAGCCAACTTTTTCAATCTCCTCTTTCACTTTCATCAAGAGGCTTTTGAGTTCTTCTTCACTTTCTGCCATAAGGGTGATGTCATTTGCATATCTGAGGTTAATGATATTTGTCCCAGCAATCTTGATTCCAGCTTGTGCTTCTTCCAGCCCAGCATTTCTCATGATATACTCTGCATATAAGTTAAATAAGCAGGGTGATGATATACTCCTTTTCCTATTTGGAACCAGTCTGTTGTTCCATGTCCAGTTCTAACTGTTGCTTCCTGACCTGCATACAGATTTCTCAGGAGGCAGGTCAGGCGGTCTGGTATTCCCACCTCTTGAAGAATTTTCCACAGTTTGTTGTGACTTTAAAACCAAAGGAGAGATTTTTTACATAGGACAGTATGTGCAGCTGGAGCTGTATAGTTGAGGAAGTACATAGGGATGTTATTTTGTAGGAACTTGAGTATCAGGTGGTGACTTTGAAGTACCATTGCAATTGTCCAAATAGGGAGGCAATGTGTACAAAGCAGCATTTTTGGAAGCTGGAGATTTCAGTGTGTGATGAATCACTTCGCTATGTATTGGAGTAGAGTTATCAGGAATGAGCAATTGCAATACTCCCCATCCTAGCAGATGAGGACTAGGGTGGTGACAGTTATAAGTAAAATAAGTAGTTCATTTCCACTTCTCCAATTTTATTCTAAGGAATCAGACAATGAAGTCAAGATGTGTTCAGAGATGTTTATCCTATCTTCTTAAAGTGAAAGAAAGTGAAAGTCCGTCAGTCCTGTCTGACTCTTTGCGACCCCATGGACTGTGGCCCACCACGCTCCTCTGTCCATGGGAGTTTTCAGGCAAGAATACTGGAGTGGGTTGCATTTCCCTTCTCCAGGGGATCTTCCCAACCCAGGGGTCAAACCTGGGTCTTTTGCACTGCAGGTAGATTCTTTACTATTTCAGCCCCCAGGGAAGCTTAGCATCTTAAATATTCTTTAAATAAATGAAAAATCACAAACGTGTGAGCTTTTTAGTTTTAAGCCCTCCGTTCCCATATCTCATTTCCCTCTTTTCCTATTCTGTGTTGCCATGAATTCAGCACCAGCCATCTCCATGCACATTTTTATATTTTTATGGCCACAATGCTTTCATGAGCAGTATAATGTTATTTGCCAGTTTTTAAACTTGAGATGAATGTCATCATACTGTATATATCCTTCTTTAAACCACAAGTTAGTTGCCCTTGGTTTCCCAAAGTTTCAGCTGCAGTGTGTTTGGATTGGGACCAGGAATTCACATCGCTGACACATTTCAGGGACCATATTTTGAGAATGACTGCTTTAGTCCCTAGAGAATAATATTCCATTGTCTGACTATGCCTCAGTATATTTACCTGTTCTTTTCTTGATGGGTGTTGTTTCATTGTCTTCTTGCACTCATATGTGAGTTTCTATCATATATGTATTCAATACATTGGAGATATTGCTGCATGGTAGGGAATACTCATCTTCAACTTTAGGAGAGTTTACCATATTATTTTTCAAAGTGGTTACACTAAGTTTTACTCCCCACAACCCGATACATACACACGCCTATGTGTCAGATTACTGGTTGTTATACATCCTTGCAAAAACTCAGTAAGGTCTGATTTTTAAACAGGCAATCTGATGCCTATTCAATTGTTGTTTGCATTTATGTTTCTCTATTCATTAGGAAGTTAAATATCTTTTCAGATGTTTTGTTGACCATTTGAGTTTGTATACATTTTGCATTGTTTTAGATCCATGTTGTCAATAGAAACATAACATGCCCCCCATCATGTAATTTAAAATCATCTAGTAGCCACATTAAAGAAAGTAAAAAGAAGCAGGTGAAATTAATTTCAACATTTAATCCAATACATCCCAAATATTGTCATTTAACACATTTAGTCCTTAGACACATTGTAAATGAGATAATTAAAATTATTTTTTGCATCTATTAAGTATTTCACACTTACAACAACTTGGACCAGCCACATTTCAAATGCGCAATAGTTACATGTGTTTAGTGGCTGGTGGTGATAGTTTAGTCGCTAAATTGTGTCCAATTCTCATGACCCGCCATGGACTGTAGCCCACCAGACTCCTCTGTCCATGGGATTCTCCAGGCAAGAATACTAGAATGAGTTGTTATGCCCTTCTCCAGGGGATCTGCCCAATCCAGGGATTGAACCCGGGTCTCCTGCCTTGCAGATGGATTCTTTACTTAGTTTGAGCCACCAGGGAAGCCCATTTTATGTCTAGGTACCTTATAGTTTTTTATTACTATTGCAAATAATCTTTAAAATTTATGATTTTTGTTGGTAATGTTTGAGAATGTGATTGATATTTTTGTCTTTTGTATCTTTGTAACTCTTACTTTGCAATCTTAGTGAATCCTATTTAAAAATTTATGTAGAAATAATTGGCTTTTTTTTTTTTTTTTGCCTTGTGGGCATGCAGGATGGACTAGATTGAACCTGTGACCCCTGCTATGGAGGCACAGAGTTCTAACCAGGTGATCACCAGGGAATTCCCCAATTCACTTTTGTTTGGTATAGAGTTCTGTGAAGTGATAGAAATGAATATAGTTGTGGAACCACCACTGCATCCAGATCAGTTTTATTATGCCCCCAAATTTTATCATGTTGCCCCTTTCTTTAACACTTCTTCATGTCCATTCTCTGGAAATTACTCTTGTCTCTGTTCAGTTCAGTTCAGTCGCTCAGTCATGTCCAACTCTTTGCGACCCCATGAATCGCAGCACGCCAGGCCTCCCTGTCATTCACCAATTCCTGGAGTTCACTCAGAGTCACATCCATCAACTCGGTGATGCCATGCAGCCATCTCATCCTCTGTCGTCCCCTTCTCCTCCTGCCCCCAGTCCCTCCCAGCATCAGAGTCTTTTCCAGTGAGTCAACTCTTTGCATGAGGTGGCCAAAGTACTGGAGTTTCAGCTTTAGCATCATTCCTTCCAAAGAAATCCCAGGGCTGATCTTCAGAATGGACTGGTTGGATCTCCTTGCAGTCTAAAGGACTCTCAAGAGTCTTCTCCAACACCACAGTTGTCTCTGTAGTATTACCATTCACAAAATATCATATAACTGGAATTGCACTGTATTTATCCTTTGAAAATCTGAGTTCTTTCACTTAGCAATATATATCTGAGATTTACATATGTTGTTGCATGTATTAATAGTTCATTACTTTTTATTGCTGAGTAGCAGTCCATTGTACAGATGGACTATAATTAATTCATTCACAAGATGAAAAGCATTTGAATTGTTTCTGGGTTTTGGTGATGATGAAGAAAGTTGCTGTAAATATTCACATACAGTATTTTCAGAAATTTGTTGTCCTTTCTCTTGGATAAATATCTATGACTCAGGATAAATGTGTTTAACGTCATAAGAAATTGTTAAACTGTTTACTAAAGTAGCTATACTTTGCATTCCACTATTTGCATCGAAAAGTGGAAAGTGTTAGTTGCCCAGTCATGTCAAACACTTTAAGATCCCATGGACTGTAGCCTGCCAGGCTCCCTGTCCATGGGATTTTCCAGGCAAGAACACTGGAGTGGGTTGCCATTTCCTTTTCCAGGGGATCTTCCCAACCCAGGGATCAAACCTGGGTCTTCTGCGCTGCAGGCAGATTCTTTACTGTCTGAGGCACCAGGGAAGCTCCATTTGCATCAGTGATGTATAATAGGTAATAATTCCAGTTGCTCCATGTCCTTGTTAGCATTTGGTATTATCCTAGTTCTTATTTTTCTTTGTTTTGTTCTTTGGTCCTTCTAATAGATATCTAGAAATATGTCACGTGTTTTAAATTTGCATTTCCTTAATGACCAGTGGTGACAAGCATCTTTTTATATAGTTATTTGCCATTTGTATATCTGCTTTCATAAAGTGTCTGTTAAAATATTGTTTCTATTTTATAAAAATGAAGTTATTTTCTTATTGAGTTTTGAGAGTTCTTTGGATGTTGTGGATACAAATCCTTGTCAGATATGTGGTTTGCAAATATTTTATTCTAGTCTGCAGCTTTTCTTATTATTCTTTGATCATTGTTTTACACAGAGGAAAAATTGTAAATTTGTTGGAGTTCAGTTTAGCAATTTTTTCTTCTATGGATTATCCTCTTGATGTCATGTCCTTGGGCTCTTTGCTCAACACCAGATATTGAAGCTTTTTTCTATGTTTTATTCTACAACTTTTATGGCTTTGTTTTACATTTAGGTCCATGATTAATTTTGAGTTAATTTTGGTATAGAGTACAAGGTATGACTTTAAGTTCCCTTTTTTGGGAAATGGATGTAGAAATTTCAAACATCATTTGTTGGCAAGACTGTTACCTATTTAATTGCCTCTGTATTGTTGTCCACAAACAGTCAACTATGTATGGCATTATTTTTTAATTTTTTTTAATTAAAGAGATGTAACTTATATAACACAGAATATACATTTTAAATGATTTTTGCTTCAGTAATTTTTGCTATATTTATAGAGGTTTGAAACCATCGCCACAATATAATTTGGAATTATCATTACCCCCAAAGGACGCCCATTGCCCATTGGCAGTACATCACCTTCATTGGTGCCCCCTTGTCCCAGTCCTAGGCAATTACTAACCTACCTACTCTCTTTATGAATTAGTCTGTTTGAGATATTTCTCATAATTGTAATTATCCAACTTGTAGTCTTCTGGCATTGATTTTTTTTTCATGTAGTGTAATGCTGTTAAGGATCATCCATGTAGTAGCATGTTTCATAACTTCATTCTTTTTAGTATATAGATTAGTATTTTGCTTTATGTACATGTCTCACATTATTCATCAGTTGATGGACATTAGGGTTGTTTCTGTGGTTTGGCTATTATAAATAATGCTGTATGAACATTCATACACAGGTGTGTATATATATATGTGTGTGTGTGTATTTTCATTTCTTTTGTATATATACCTAAGATTAGAGTGGCTGGTAACTCTGTTTTCACTTTTTGAGGAATTTCCAAACTGTATTCCAAAGTGGCTATACCATTTTACATTCCCACCAGCAGTGTAAGAGGATTCCAATCTTTCCACATCTTTGCCAGTACTTCTTACTGTCTGGCTTTTTATTGATGCCATTTTGCTGCTTATGAAGTGACATCTCATTGAAGTTTTGATTTGCATTTCCCTAATGATTAACCATGGTGAACATCTTTCCAAGGGCTTCTTGGTCTTTCATATATCTATTCAAACCCTTTATCCATTTTTAATTGGGTAATTTGTATTATAAGAGTTCTTTATATATTCTGGATGCAAGTCATTTGCATCCAGATATGGATATGGCTTGCAAATGTTCTCAGTCTGTTGAGACATCACTTCCTCAAAGGCATCCTTTGAAAAACAAAATTTTAAAAATTTTGATGAGAGACTTTCTTGGCAGTCCAGTGGTGAAGACTCTGTGCTTCCCCTGCAGGGTGACATGGGTTTAATCTCTGGTCTGGGAACTAAGAGTCCACATGTTATGTGGTGTGGCTAAAAAAAATAAAATGTTGTGGCTAAAAATAAAATGTTGATGAAATTCAGTTTGTCTATTTTTTTCTTTTATCATTTGTGCAGTATCTGTCACATCTTAAAAAAAAAAATTGCCCATCCCAAGCTCATGAAGGTTTGTTTACTCTTGTTTTCTTTTATACTTGACCATTTTGAATTAATTTTTTCAGTATGATAGGAGGTAGAGGTCCAACTTTATAATTTTGTTTGTGAATATTCAGTTGTCCCAGCATAGAACTGTTTGTGCACTTTCAATACTTTTCCATTAATATGTGTGTCTCTCTGTAATATGATGCTGTCTTGGTTTCTGTAGATTTAGAGTGAGTATTATCTGTGAGGCTTCCCAACACTGTTCTGCTTTTTAAAGGTTATTTTTACTTTTCTACTTTGCCTTTCCATATCAGTTTTATGGAATGCTCGTTTATTATGATAGTTTGTAGCTTCTCTTGAAGTAGAAAGTCCTATCATGCAAATATAGTTTCTACTGCTTTTCCAACTTTTAGATTTTTCAATTGTCTTGTCACATTGCATTACCGGGATTCTCCTCAAAATACTGAACAGAAGCAGAGAGGACATCCATGTCTTATTTCTAACTTTAGAAAGAATGTTTCTTATGTTGTATTAAATGTGGTGTTTACTGTTGGTTTTTGGTAGACATCCTTTTTCAAGCTAGGGAAGTTCCATCTATTTCTGCTTTAATATCAGCTTGTATTTTTTCACAAACTATTGCTTTCAGTCATTCTGTGCTTCTATGCACATTTTTATCTTGTCTACCCCTTTAATGAAAGCTTAGTCTTTTAATGGATTCAGGTTCATCCTGAGGTCTTACTTCTAGCTCCTAGCTTTGTATGAGCCATGACCATGTCTTTTCTACCTATATGACCATTAAAATTAAAGATTCTAGTTAGAGACCCACAGATATCTCAAGGCTGTTCTCTTAAATAATATTAGGTCATATGCTCATTGCCCTGGTTTTCAGGTTCCTCTTCACTTTTTGGTTTCTGGTGATTTCTTTTATGAGAGTTCAACTAAGCATTTAAAAGTCTGAGTTTTAAATAAAATTCTGCATTTCTAGGTATTTTACAGCAAGAAGGTTTTGGTGGTCCATTACATTATTGGGAGGGCTCCCATTTGTCTCATTGATAAAGAATCCACCTGCCAATGCAGGAGATGAGGGTTCCATCTCTGGGTCAGGAAGATCCCCTGGAGATGAACATCTCCAGGGCAACCCACTCCAGTATTCTTGCCTGGAGAATCTCATGGACAGAGGGGTCTGGTGCACTGCAGTCCATGGGGTCATAAATAGGTGGACATGACTGAGCAACTGAGCACAGCACATATTATTGGAAACTGAAGATTTTCACATCATTTATAAATGAAGAAAAAATGGAAACAACCCAACAACTTATCTAATGGATAGCCTAGTGGCTTCAAATGTGTGGCACCCAGTAAATATTTGTTGAATGCTTCATGAGTTATAGCTCCTGACTGAAGAAGAAGAGAATGCAGTAAAAAATAATGTACCAATGTTTTGAGCCTGGGAGAATGATGGTACCACTGATAGGGAGGAAGGCTAGTAAAGATGCTAATTTGTGAGAAAAGATATGAGTTTGATTTCAGCTGTATTTTGTTGGAGATGGTAGAAGGCCTTGTTTATTGAGAGTTTTGGCTGGGTATGTGGGACTAAAGCTGTGGAGAAAGGTCAGGGTTGGATGAATAGCTCAGGAATTGTTGACAATATGGCGATGATTGAAATCATGTCGCTGAGGTAGAGAGTATAAAGTAAGAATAGTAGAATGGGTGTAAGATTTAGCCTTGATTGGGGTAGAAAAAGAAAGCACAATCTACAAAAGTAAATATTAAAGTGTCCAAGAAATAGGATACTGAAGACATTGTAGTATTACAAAAACATAGGACAGAGATTTCAAGGAAGAAAAGATTGTTTCAGGAGAAGTTAGTCGGCCAATAGATTCAGGTACTATGTAGAGCTAAAGACCCTTGGATTTACCCACCAGGAATGATTTTATTCCAGTTCTATTTATAACCCCGTGGGAAGAAGCATGTTATAACATTTCTCTTTTTATCTGTAAGTTTCGTCTTAAGTTTAATCAAAGAATCAAAAAGAATGGTTTGGGTTATGATTTCTTCCACATGTGTATGCTTTTGTGTTTACATGTATATGCACACATAAACACATCTTTGAAAGTACATCTTGTTGTTGTAAATATCTGTAAATGTAGTTGTAGAAAAGCCACTTATAGATTTCCTGCTATTGAAAAGCCACAGTATACTGTTTTAAAATATTTTAAAATTTGCTCAGAGGAAAAATAACATGGCCCCTTAAAAAAAATTATGTGCGTTTAGAAGAGGCTGTTACATCAGTTTCTAAAGAAACCAACCATGTGCTAATGCCAAATAAAGTCACGGGAAGCATTCTGTGAACATGTGCGGAGTATGACCATAATCTTCTTTTCTCCTCATCTCTCTTTTCTTCCTCCTAACAAGTAACGAGAATTTTTGCAGGCTAGAAACTTAGAAAGGAAAATAGGATGTTTTTAGAAAGGTTGTAAACTAGCAACTAGGTCTGACCTGCTAGTTGTGGGGGGAGGGGGGAGTATCAACAATTGAATGAAAGCCATTTGAAAGAGCTTTTCATGATAAACTGTTCCAAAGCTTGAAAGTGCTGGAACCATATATGGAATACATCTATAATCTTCCTACAAATTTATGACTCAAGAAATATTCAGGGTAAGTTATAGAGTTATTTATTTTTTTATTTTTTACTTAGTGTGAGGTGAATGTCTAGAATTAGACTAAACACAATGGCTATTGGTTCATCAGGCTTACGTCATTTCAACCTGCATTAAAATCTTAGTATAGATTATGTATCACATTTCTTATGTTGTATTAAAATTATTTTTATTGTTTTTCAATAGTTATATTTGTAATAAAGCTTAAATATCTTAAATGTCTCTCCATGTATAATGCAGACAAGTGTGCACTGATATTCCCCTTAGTTGTTAGGTATAATAGTGTGTCTAGATTAAAATCTTTGTTACCTGTTGTCTTTAGCTGGGAATGATTTAATCAGAATAACTTGTTATGTATTTGACCCCCTGAATTGTGGGAAGTTCATCGATACTATCAACAGCATAGGGCTCATTCCTAGCATTTAGAAGGCAGAAGATGTGGTGTAATGGAGCACAGGATTGATCTGAGTTCATAGTCCTGAATGATGGAATACTTAGGATGCAGAAGTCAGAACAAAAGTCAATGTCAGGGGACTAGTAGGGAGTGCAGAGGCAGACATATTGCCACAGAGATTAGGAATCTGAGATATGGACCAGACCTACCTGAATCAGGTAGCCTTTTACACTTTTTAGGCCATAGCACAGAACAACTGGACTCCCAGGGAGTGGCCAGGGCTAGAGGTTGGCATGCAGCTGTACTGTCCCAAGTTGCTGCTTTGGCCATTCTTCAAGCAGGACCAGATACTGATCTAATCCTTTTCTGCTTGGAGCAGGAGGCTGCTCCAACTGATGCAGGATAACCTAGCCATCCTGTCCAATTGATGCAGCACATCTGATGCGTTCTCCTCCTATCTTGGGAAAAAGGGGAAGCTCCCAGGCTGTCAGCACTGCAAACCCAAACCTACAATGAGATGGCAAACATCATAAGGACACCAATATTTATTTCTTAGATACTGCCTTTAATAATGAAACTTCTCGAACCATGGATGTAATGACAGTGAAAGGTAGAAGAGTATGAAGCAATATGGTAGCCATTAAGTCCTTATTTTTCTGTTCCATGTGGACTTAAAAGACTGTGAAACCAGATGGAAAGGACTGCATCCTTAAAAATTTTTTAAATTGATTTTTGCCTATGACAAAGCAAACGCATATCATGAAAGTTTAAAGCAAGTGTTGGTCGCTCAGTCATGTCTGACTCTTTGCGATCCCATGGACTGTAGCCCAGCAGGCTCCTCTGTCCATGGAATTCTCCAGGCCAGAATACTGGAGTGGATTGTCATTTGCTTCTCCAGGGAATCTTCCTGACTCAGGGATTGAACCTGCATCTCCTGCATTGCAGGCAAATTCTTTACCTTCTGAGCCACCAGGGTTGCTTCTAAAAATCTTAAACTAACTTAAGTTGGAGGTTTTGTCTTCTTGTCCTAGAAAATTTTCAATCACATTTTGGATACTTTGGTATAAATCTGACGAACACCCCTACCAAGATCTCATAATTTATTCACAGGATCACTTGGTTTTCTCAGCTTTGAGATATTAGATTGGCTACAAATATTTCAGTCCAGGATGACTCAATTCTTTGTTTTTCATGTTAACTTGAAATCATGAAGCAGAAGTCCAATATTTGACTATGATTATCCAACAGTGTGTTTAGATTAGACTCTTTGTTGCCTGTAGTCTTTAGCTGGGAATGATTTAATCAGCAGCACCCGTTACATATTTGTCTTCATATGCCCTACTACCCAAGAGAAATGTCAGTGGATTGGCTTTGGGGGAGAGCCTGAGTCCCTTGTGATCTAAGAAACCAGTGAAACACTCTTGTGACTGTGAGCTGCACTGGTCTGAAAATAGCCAGTAGCCCAGGGCTGAGTTGTTTCTAGATACATTTGGACCAAAATTGTATCGCCGTTGTTACCTAGTTTCAAGCTCCACGCTCTTCTGAGGGACAAATGCCCCTGATGTATCTGGAGTGGTCCCTGCCTTTTTGCATCTCATTTTCTGTTCCTGCCAATGTTCAGGCTGCAGTCATTGACCTAGGATTGTTCTTTTCTCCAAGGGAGCATGTTTGAGTGGATGGAAGGCTCTTCATCAATGCTAGACACACCTGTGCTCAAGACCACACCCTTGACTTACTTGAGGGGTAGATTAGTGAGACAGTTGGGTCGTTAGGGATAGAATTTACTGTGATCAGAGATTGGATTACAGAGTCCAAACCAGCTTTATGCATAGGTAGAATAGGTGGCCAACTACATGGTATGATTTGGATATGGTTTCAACCCACTCCAGTACTCTTGCCTGGAAAATTCCATGGACGGAGGAGCCTGGTAGGCTACAGTCCATTGGGTTGCAAAGAGTTGGATGTAACTGAACAACTTCACTTGCTCTACCTTACTAGTGTAGTAGTGTTAGTCACTCAGTCATGCCCGACTCTTTGCGACCCCATGGGGTGCAGCCCGCCAGGCTTCTCCATTCATGGGATTTTCCAGGCAAGGATGCTGAAGTGAGTTGCCATTTCCTACCCTCAAAATATCCTGCTCATGCTCTCAAAATATCCTGTTCATGCGCCTGTCCTAGTACCTGATACTTGCCTGTTAAGGATGGATTCCTTTAGCTTAAGGCCTTCTCTATGAAATACAAATACTGGTACCCAGCATGGAGCTCACACACTTAGTGAAGTGAAGTGAAAATCACTCAGTCATGTCCGACTCTGCAACCCCATGGGCTATACAGTCCATGGAATTCTCCAGGTCAGAATACTGGAGTGGGTAGCTGTTCCCTTCTCCAGGATATTTTCCCAACCCAGGGATTGAACCCAGTCTCCCACATTGTAGGCTGATTCTTTACCAGCTAAGCCACCAGGGAAGCCCAAGAATCCTGGAGTGGGTAGCCTATCCATTCTCCAGTGGATCTTTCTGACTCAGGAATCAAACCAGGGTCTCCTGCACTGCAGGCAGATTGTTTACCAGCTGAGCTATCAGGGAAGCCCTCACACACTTAGTAGATACCCAAATATTAGCTGAATGAATAAATGAATTGGAATTATTAATGAAACTAATTCACAGTAGTATTAGTAGGGCAATTTAGCTTACCACATGACTCAACTATTGAAAACAGTGCTTCTCAAATATTTAGTGTATATTAATGATCACTTAGAGATTTTCAGGTTCTGGGGCTAGACAAGACTTGAGAATCTGTATTGCTAGCAAGTGTAGTTGATGTCATTGCTGTATATATTTTGAGTAGTAAGTATTTAGAAGACCTGAGGATAGGTTACCCATCTTGCCTGATCAAAGAATTTCTTGGGATGTCTGTTAAACATCTAAACTTAGAATCTCCAGGGGACAGACTTGGGAATCTTTATTTTTAGCAAGTGCTTCAGGTGATTTGCATGACTGGAGAATTAATCTTAGAAGGGAATGGGGAATGGGCTTAAAAACGTGTGATGGCATTGCATCGGTCCATGGACCTTTGGGAGTAAGACTTGGAAAAGACAGTGGATCAGATTGGAAAACATCCAGCTACAGTTTTGTTCTAGAGCAGTTCCTGTATGTGGCTAGGAGTTAGAAGGTAGAGGGGAAAATGAGGAATTATTTTTTTTTCCCCAGCAGGTAGCATTGGTATCACTTTTCACTAACACAAAGCTTGATTTTCTGGGTTTTTGTTTTATTCCTTGAGTAAGATTGGTATCTTCAAAACAGCCAAGTTGATAGGTAAAATTTAGAATATAATTTTGAACAGTTTTCCTTATGTTTGCCTTCTCTGCGAGTTTGTATACCTTTAGCCCTTTCTTCATTGTAGATTCCATGAAACATTGGGAAAGCTTGTTTTCTTAACCTAATAAGACAGAGATGCAAGGGAATAGTCTATTAAGCAGAGCTGCTGGAAAGACTGTCATTTCTTTAATATCCATGCACTGAGGCATGGAGCTGCATGAGGCCCAGCAGTGGGAAGAAGGCAGAAATGCACCTCGATCTGTAGGTATTCTGGAGCGATAGCATTTCAGGCATCACCAGTGACCAAGGTGAAAGCTTCTCAAATAAGACATTCTGAATGAGATGTGTAGCAAGTGAGAGAGGCTGCTGGGTGAGAAGCAGTGCTAGTAAACTCAGGCACAGGGAAAATATTACTGATTTGCCAGGGGCTGCAGGACAAGTTGGTGTCATGGCTCCTATTTCTATTAAAGTTTTCTTATTTCCAATTCTGAGCTACAGCCTTTGGGCTATTGATGTCCCTGCTTCTCAGCTACCCTGTGGAATGATCTGCTCCTCATACGACCATACTTCAGAATTCTTTCTCTCCCCTTCTTATCTATAGACTTGGGAAAGAGGTTGGGATTGGCAGCCAACCACAGGGACAAGTTTCACATTATTCAAGGCAACAAAGGGGCTTCTTTGTGAGTAAACGTTAGACTTTTCTCTTTTTGAACGATCTTTTTTTTTTAAAAAAAAACATTTGTTATTAGTTATTTAGGCTGCGCTGTGTCTTAGTTGCGGCATGTCAGATCTTGGATCTTTGTTGTGTGAGTCATCTTTTTTATAGTAATTGTGGCATGTGGAATCTAGTTCCCTGACCAAGAATCAAACTTGGGCCCCCTGCATTAGGAGTGCAGAGTCTTAGCTACTGGACTATCAGGGAGTCCCTGGACTTGATTTTGTCAAGCTGCATTCCAGAATGGAGAGCTAGAGGGGGCCCAGACTGTATTCCTATCTCTGTATCCTCTCCTGTATCTTCTTGTACTTTGAGAATATTCCAGTGATGACAGCTTATGACTGTTCAGGGTCACTTTAAAGGTTCAGACGTGGCAAACTTAAACACTGAGAGTTGAGTTTATTGCTTCCAGGCAATAAGATTGAACTCTAGGGAGCTGCCACCAGGTGACCACTGATGCCTGTCAGAGTGCATGTTTCTTGTTTGCCTGCCTTCAGATGTGAGTAACTGGGAGGCCTGAGTTCATGACACACGTTCTGCTGGTAAGTTATACACAAAACAATATCTAGATACCTCCTTTTGATTTCTAACACCTATTTTTGGTTTGAGCGATAACAGTGGTCAGATGATGACATTGAGGGTCTCAGGCACAATCTGTCTTTTCTGAAAGATGTTCTTTTCTGCTGTCTGAAAAGATGGTACCAGAGGTTCCAAGTCTGGGTTTGGGAGGTCCAGCGGTGCTGGAAGGGCCTGGTGTGTCCTAGGGTTTAGGGATGCCAGAACAAGTGGGTGTTCACGAGGCTTGGAGGCATTTTGAAGTCTTTATTGTCATTGTTCAGTCGCTCAGTCGTGTCTGACTCTTTGCAACCCCTTGGATTACAGCACGCCAGGCTTCCCTGTCCTTCACTATCTCCCAGAGTTTGCTCTAACTCATATCCATTGAGTTGGTGATTCTATCCCACCATCTCATCCTCTGTCATCCCCTTCTCCTGCCTTCAATCTTTCCTAGCATCAGGGTGTTTTCCAATGCGTCAGCTCCTCGCGTCAGGTGGCCTAAGTGTTGGAGCTTCAGCATCAGTCCTTCCAATGAGTATTCAGGGTTGATTTCCTTTAAGATTGACTGGTCTGATCTCTTTGCAGTCCAAGGGATTCTCAAGAGTCTTCTCTAACACCACAGTTTGAAAGCATCATTTCTCCTGAGCTCAGCCTTCTTTGTGGTCCAACTCTCACATCTGTACTTTGAAGTCTAGTTCAGAAATTCTCAGCAAGATCAATGTTCTTTTTTTTCCCCTAAAGTGGAAGTTGCATCCAAGTATGTGAGATATCTGAGTGAGGCTGAGGCTGTTTTCCATGCTATTTATTACTTTTAAATTTTATTATTTATATTGGAGTATAGTTCACTTATGATGTTATGTTAGTTTCAGGTGTATACCAAAGTGATTTAGTTATAGTTATTCATATATTTGGGAGAAGGCAATGGCACCCCACTCCATTACTGTTGCCCAGAAAATCCCATGGATGGAGAAGCCTAGTAGGCTGCAATCCATGGGGTCGCTAAGAGTCAGACACGACTGAGTGACTTCACTTTCTCTTTCCACTTTCATGCATTGGAGAAGGAAATGGCACCCCACTCCAGTGTTCTTGCCTGGAGAATCCCATGGACGGAGAAGCCTGGTAGGCTGCAGTCCATGGGGTCGCACAGAGTCAGACACAACTGAAGCGACTTAGCAGCAGCAACATTCATATATTTATTCTCTTGTAACCATAAGTTTATTTTCTATGTGTGTTTTTATAAATAAGTTTTATAAATATGTCTATGTTTTATAAATAAGTTCATTTATATCATTTTTTAGATTCCATGTATAAGTGATGTGGTATTTGTCTTTGTCTGACTTACTTGACTTGGTATGACACTCTCTAGATCCACCCACGTTGCTGCAAATGGTCCAAGGCCATTCAAAGGCCTGTGAGCCAGTTCAAAGTTCAGGTAGGGAGGAAGCAGTCAGCAGTCATCTGTACTGCCTACATTTTTCTTCTCTTTTAATACTTTTTCACCAACATAATGAACATGTTGGCATTCCTAGTATCCTCTTTAAAAAAGATAAAAGCATTTATTTATTTGGCTGCACCAGGTCTCGGTTGTGGCATGTGAAATCATAGTTGCAGCGTGTGAGATCTAGTTCCCTGATCAGGAATTGATCCCAGGCCCCCTGCATTGGGAGCATGGATGCTTAGCAACTGGACCAGCAGGGAAGTCCCCCAGTATCCTCTTACATGAGGTCATCCCCCTGGGCCATTTGTGCCTCCATACAACTTTATAAATATCTTTTATATTTGTGAGGCAAGGACATGGCTGCTGTGTGTCAATAAGGGAAGAGGAAAACATTTTAGAAATCTTTCCAGTATCGATTGTTGTAGAAGTCATAACTTCTGCGTGAGGAAAATTGCAGTTTACAATGAAAAACATATCCCCAATTCCAGTCAAATTCATTCTCATCCCTTCTCTCTACCTTGGCTGGGGAAATTAGCTTCCTATAGTCTCTGAAGCAATTCAATTGAGATGAGTAAATGTAAAAGAAAAATACATCTTCCTCAGCTTCTCTGATACCTGTTTGAAATGCTAATTGGCTGGCATGTGACCAATCAACCTATAGTTCATACCAATCCAATCTTTCCCTAGGCAGGTTTGCATATTTGATGAAATTATACTTTATACCAAGAAAATAAGAACCTGAGTTGAGATGACAATTGAACTTAAATGTGACAATGGGCTATTCTTAGCTTTCTTGCCTCAATTTCTTTCTAACCTGTCTTTCAATGGTCTATTTTATGCAAATGAATCTTCCATGAGATGGCAATGACAACAACTTTGCCTGTGATTGTAGAAGCACCGCTGTAATGTTTTATCAAAAGCTTTATAGTGCAATTCTTTGAAGAATTATGACTGTGCAGCCTATGTCTGAGGATGTGGAGTTGAGGGGAGATACAGCAGGATTTCGGCAAAGCCATTTAAGGGGATAAGGGCGGAAGACATAGATGGGGAAGGGACAGTCATATGCAGCATTCAACTATGGCCTAGGATTCCATCACCTCCAAATCATTTATAATCTTAAAAGTAAGACTACATGTGAAGTTTTGAAACATGAATTTTTCTGTAAACCATGACTTAATGTAGTATGTGGCTTGATTCTGAGGGTGGACATGGCAAAGACCTACTATTTTACAAAAATTTATTGGAGTATATTTTAGTTACAACGTTGTTTCAGGTGCACAGCAAAGTGACTCGGTTATACATATATCCATTCTTTTTCAGATTCTTTTCCCATATAGGTTATTACAGAACATTGACTAGAGGTCATTGTGCTCTACAGTAGCTCCTTGTTGGTTATCCATATATAGTGGTGTGTATGTCAATACCAACCTCCTAATTCCACCCCCACCCCCTTTGGTAACCCTAAGTCTGTTTTCTGTGTCTTTGGTCTTAGTACAACCTTAGGTTCAGAATCTGGCCCCACCTTCAGCATCCTGTTGTCCAGGTATCAGCAGTACAAGCATAGCCTCGTTATCAGCTTTATGACATTGGCCTATGTTGCTCTGAACTTTAATAAAAGAGTTGGGACTAGACTCTTGTCTGCTAAAAATAACTTCACTGGGAATGCTCTGTTATAGGAAAGCACAAAGCCATGACTGAAAGCAGCTAATAAATATCACAGGTTTCCATGAGACTGAAGAAAATGATGGTTTCAGGGGCCAAAAATTAAGGTTAAAATGTCTTCTCACATTCATAATGCTACCCTCTTGTCATTTTAGATGGGGCCCAAGAGTAGGTGGTAAAAAAAAAAATTAGACATGGAAAGATGAAGAGAATGAGCACATGTTCAAACTTGCCTACTTATCCATCACCAAAGACCATGCCTACTGCTATGAGGGATGCCAAAAAAGGGACGCTTTTCACACAATCCAGTCCACTCAGCCAGCAACACATAAAGGGACTTGGGTAGAAAAGTGTATAATGTGTTTTATGGTAATTGAAAAACTCATTTAAAGGCACCTTCAGCTCAAGTGCATTTAGGAGCTCCTCATTAGTGCTGCTGAAATAGCCACTGCACAATTTAAAGGAAGGTGAATGAGGCTTCCTTGGTTTTTTTAGCCCAGAGGTGTGTGCTCAAGCTCTTGGCTGGCTGTTGTCTGAGGTCTTGCTCATTTTTGAACACACCATGAACACAGGCCTTCATGATTATTTGGGGATACAATCTGGGTGAGTCTGACCTTATGAAAAGCATTTCTAAGGTCACATGCCTTCTTACTGGCCAGGGTATTTAATATTGTGTTGCATTTCATTAAAAATAATTTTCTCTAAATAATAGACTATGCCCAGTATGTCATCTTAATTCAAAAATTTTCAAGGGACATGTCTCATGTGGCTTAAAAAGATGCTTAGACATAACATACTCTGATGTGACTTGATTTTGATTTTCCATGCATTTAAAAACAGGAAATAGAGGGGATTCTCAGAACAGATTTAGAATTTCATAGTTGGGTACCCAGTGATGCTGTGTAGATTATCAATAGACAGAAATAAATGAACAGCTGTTTTAATCATTGGTAGGTTGATTGCTTCATGGTTGTTATATTTATACTCAGAGATCTTCATATTCTACCTTGAAATATTTTTGACTTGGAGTTTAAGGCACTGGGTTCTGAGTCCTAGATTGACCAATTACAGGGCACCTTTGAGAATGTCCTATAATATCATTCCTCAGTCCCCTCGTTGGTAGTTATTAAATAGGGATAATGGTATTGTATGAACTAGGTAAATTAAATGCATCCTCATTTTACAGATGAGGCAATGAGGCACAAAAAACGAGGATATAACTTGCTCAGAGTGACTCAGATAGTAATACTAGAAGTAGGATTCCAACTCAGGGAGACCAGTTCCAGAGCCTATGGTTTTAGTTCCTAGTGTTGTATCATGAAAGGCTTTCAAGGCTCAGATCAAATGTAATCATATATGTGAAAGTGTTTTGCAAACTCTAAAATGCTAGATAAATAAGAGGTATTGGAAAAATTACTGAACCGGACCGAAGGTTTTGGTTTCCTCTGAGGAAGTGTTTTATTGGTTTGAGATGCCTGGAGTAGTGCAAAGCTCATGGGGCTAAAAGGCAGCAAACCTAGGTTCTAGTGCCAGGTGAACGACTAAGAAACCAGTCAACTTTGGCTAATTGATCTAATTTATCTGAACCTCAGTTTCATTAAGTATGAAGCAAGACAATTGATATAGACAATGGTTCTTAATTTTTCAGGGACCATGAACCTTCTGTCCTTCAGTTTATAAGCTTATAGAATCTATAGGCTAATAACAGCTCTGGCATCTTGCCACAAACTTTGTATACAACTTGAGGGTTTCATGGGCTTCCTTGGTGGCTTAGACAGTAAAAAATCTGCCTGCAGTGCAGTACACCTAGATTTGACCCCTGAGTCAGGAAGATTCCCTAGAGAAGGGAATGGCAACTCATTCCAGTATTCTTGCCTGGAGAATCCCATGGACAGAGGAGCCTGGCAGGCTACAGTCCATGGGGTCACAAAGAGTCGAACATGATTGAGCAACTAACACTTTGAGGGTTTCATAGACCACCTCCAAAGCCCAACCACAGACCCAGGTTAAAAACTCCAGGTCTCCATGTTATAAGGTTCTTTATAGCTGTCAGATTCTATGATTGGAACTACACTTTGTAAATACATGCTTTCAAAAAGTTCTTTACAGGAAAATGGCCCCCATAAATCATGGAAAGTCCACATGAAACTGCTGTGCTGAGATGGTCAGAATTGCATGATTTAGCGTTTAGGAATGGATTGCCTTTGATCGTAGGGAGGTGTAGCTGTAATAGCTCACCAAAGCATTCTTCATCTCAATTTTATTTTGCTGAGGAACTTTTTTGAAAAGGGGAGGAGAGAGTCATGGGGGTGATATCCAACTTGATACATTAATCATACATTCAGTTTTGCAGTATATTTCCAAAAGTGCTGGACTTAACTGCTTTTAGTTCTGGTATCAGCAAAAGATAAACAGCACTGTTTCTTGCTGGTCCACAGGGAGAAGAGGGTTTTGTTTTTTTTTTAATAAGCCTATTTTGGCATGGACACCATAAAGAATTTTATATCAGTAAAAGTAGACAGTGTCAACCCCAACTGGGTGTAAGATTGGTGGGTGGTCTGTTTGTGAAACATTTCTAATTTCTGTGATGAGTCCTGCTGGGGTTGCTAAAATGAAGTGTCTGTCATATCCATTTCCTGGTGTTTTCAAACAGCTGCAAGAATTGTCAAAGAATTCCAAAGTCCATGGAGCCGGAAAGCAAAGGATGTGTTTTTAGCAAGGAGCTGATCCACCCTCTCATTTTCTTGATGAGAACTATTGAGGTTTGTTCTGTCTTAAATCTGGTCCCTTGGAGACAGACTGAACAGAGGTTTGTGTGCAGGAAATTTCTTGGGGAGCACTCTCAGGAAAAAAACTCCAGGGAAGTGACTGAAGGAGGATTGGGCAGAAGGATTTGCTGAACTTTAATGCGGTTACAGGAAGTTACTCACGTGCTAAGATGTTCTTACACAGTGATTTCCAGTTGAGGCAAGGGAGGGGTTGGGGGTGGGGCTTTGAACACCTGCGTTGCCTGGTGGTTGGATGGAAAGGAGCCATAACATTGAGCCACAGCATCCTTTGGCTGGGGGCATTTTCTGGAGAGGGATTCACCTGTGACCTATCAGCAGCCAATACTCCTGGCAACTGGGGAAATGAGTGCCTTGCTCCAGAAGGCTGTTCTGGATGACTTGGCAGAGCATCCACTACAACATCAGAGAGTTTAGTTTGGACCACCATCCCCTCTCAGCTAGATCACTGCAATGGCCTTCAAACTGGTTTCCTTTTATACACTGCTCCCAGTGTGATCTTCCTGAAACTCAGTTCTTATCATGTTGCTATGACGTACAACTATTTTTAAAATTAACTTTCTATCACATAAGTTTCAGATGTACAATGTTATAATTTGACATCTGTATACACTACAAAGTGATCACCACCACAAGTTTAGTTACCATCCATCACCATATAGATAGACGCCCTTCACCATTTCCCCCACTCCCCAGTCCCTTTCCCCTTGGTAACCAGTAATCTTTTCTCTGTATCTGGGTTCATTTACTTTAATTAATTAATTTTTATTTATTTATTTATTTTTAAAGTTGGAGTATATCTATTTGACAATGTTGATGTGGATGAACCAAGTCTGTCATACAGCATGAAGTAAGTTAGAAAAACAAATATATATTGACACTTTTATGGAATCTAGGAAAATGGTACTGATGAACCTACTTGCAGGGCAGTAAAAGAGACGCAGATATAGAGACAGGACTTGTCGACACAGAAGGGGAAGGAGAAGGTGGGATGAACTGAGCAAGTAGCTTTGACCTATATACACGATCATGTGTAAAATAGATAGCTTGTGGGAAGTTCCATATATACACACACACACATACATACAGGGAGCTCAGGTCAGTGCTCTGTGATGACCTAGATGGGTGGCTTGGGTGTAGGGGTGGAAGGGAGATTCAAGAGGGAGGGGGTGTATGTACACTTAAGCTGATCCACAAGGAAGCTGGCCATATATCAGTTGGTGAATGGATAAAGAAGACATGGTACATTTTATTTTGTTTTTTCATTTTTGTTTCTTTAAGACTCCACATGAGTGAAATCACATAGACTTTTTTCTTTCTTTATCTGAGTTACTTCACTTAGCACAATACCTTCAAAATCCATCAGTGTTGTCACCAATGTTCATTGTAGCATTATTTCCAATAGCCAAGACATGGAATCATCTTCTTCTATTCATCCATCAGTGGTTGCTGTGGTTGATTCCATGTCTTGGCTATTGGAAATAATGCTACAATGAACATAGGAGTGCATATATTTTCAAATTGGTACTTTTGTTTTCTTTGGGTAAATACTCAGAAGTAAAATAGCTGGGTCCTATTGTAGCTCTGTTCTTACATTTTGGAGGAATCTCCAGGCTATTTTTTATAGTGGCAATACCAGTTTACATTCCTACCAACAGTGTAAGAGAGTTCCTTTTTCTCCATATCCTCTCCAGCATTTGTTATTTCTCTTACCTTACAGCAAAAGGTGACATCTCACTGTGGTTTGGATTTGAGTTTCCCTAAGAGTTGGTGATGTTGGACATCTTTCATAAGCCTCTTGGTCATCTGCTTGTCTTCTTTGGAAAAATGTCTATTCAGAACCTGTCCCCAATGTTTAATTGGGTTTTTGTTATTGAGTTATATGAATTCTTCATATATTTTGCGTACCAATCCTTTATTGTATACATTTAGTCCTTCCATATCCATGGGTTATGCATCTGTGGATTCAGTCAACTACGGATACAAAATATTTATAAAAAATTCCAGAAAATTCCCAGAAGCAAGACTTAAAATACCTACATAGCATATATTAATACATTGTATTTGCAACTATTTACATAGTATAAAGAATTATAAGTAATCTAGAGATAATTTAAAGTATTTAGGATGATGTGCATGGAGAAGGCAATGTCACCCTGCTCTAGTACTCTTGCCTGGAAAATCCCATGGATGGAGGAGCCTGGTAGGCTGAAGTCCATGGGGTCTCTAGGAGTCGGACACGACTGAGTGACTTCACCTTCACTTTTCACTTTCATGCATTGGAGAAGGAAATGGCAACCCACTCCAGCGTTCTTGCCTGGAGAATCCCAGGGACGGGGGAGCTTGGTGGGCCACCGTCTCTGGGGTCGCACAGAGTCAGATACGACTAAAGTGACTCAGCAGCAGCAGCATGGATTTTATGCAAATACTACACCATTTTCTATAAGAGACTTGAGCCTGTGGATTTTCATATCCAATGGGGGCCTAAGATCAATCTTCTTTGAATACTGAGGAATGATTGTATGTGATTTACAAATATCTTCTTTGATTTGGTAGGTTGCCTTTTCATTTTGATGATGGTTTCCTTCACTGTGCAGAAGCATTTTAGTTTGATACAGGGCTTACAACTCTTCAGTGGTTCCTCATGCCTTCTGGATAGTATGGCGTCCAAGGCCCTTCAAGGTCTGACTGCTATCTTTAACCACAGCACTTGCATTTTCCCTCTTATCCTCCATAGGGAAGCCATGGAACTTGCTGTTCCATGAATGTGTCCTGCTGTCTCTCTTACATCTGAGCCTTTACACATGCTCTTTTCATTTGCAACATTAAATCATACACACATGTACCTGTGCATGCATGCTAAGTCGGTTCAGTTGTGTCTGACTCTGTGCAACCCTTTGGACTGTAGCCCACCAGGCTCCTCTATCCATGGGATTCTGCAGACAAGAATACTGGAATGAGTTGCCATGCCCTCCTCCAGGGGATCTTCCCAACCCAGGGACTGAACCCTTGTCTCGTATGTCTCCTGCATTGGCAGGTGGGTTCTTTATCATTAGTGCCGCCTGGTAATCCCCATGTAGTTGTAGTTTAGACAGCCTCTCTTTTGAGAATCCTTTCCTGACTATTTCCATAGTATCCTATAAAAATTATTGTAACTCTTCTTTATTATACTGTATTGAAATTCTCTGTTTATATGTCTATCTCATCTGTAGACTCTAAGCTTCTTGAGGGTAGGAAAGGCATCTCTAGTATGCATTCCCTGAACTTACTACAGCTATTGAAACTTGGTGAAAGTCGCTCAGTCATGTCTGACTCTTTGCGACCACATGGACTATACAGTCTGTGGAATTCCCCAGGCCAGAATACTGGAGTGGGCAGCCTTTCCCTTCTCTAGGGGATCTTCCCGACCCAAGGATTGAACCCAGGTCTCCCACTTGCAGGTGGATTCTTTACCAGCTGAGCCACAAGGGAAGACCAAGTATACTGGAGTGAGTAGCCTATCCCTTCTCCAGCAGATCTTCCTGACCCAAGAATCAAACTGGGGTCTCCTGCATTGCAGGTGGATTCTTTACCAACTGAGCTATGAGGGAAGCCCCTTTCTTTCTATTGAAGCTTGGTAGGTACACAAGAAGTACTTGTCCAGGGTATAGGTGACTTGTTAAAAGTCACGCCCCATGTGTACCCAGGGATGGATTGTTTTTGATGTTTTGCTCAGTTCCCATGTGGACACATCATCTGACCACCAAATTTCTATGTATGTGTCCACATGAAATTATATGAAACTGGGCCATTGCAAATAGAAAGTAGAATCACATCATAGATGAAAAAGCTCTGGCTGAGGTGAGAAATGTAATATTTTTAAGATAGATGTGACCTATGTGTCAGATTCTTAAAGTTCCTCTGAAAGGAGATTTTGAAATAGCCTGTAATCTTGTGAGGGATGTGTAGGGACATGTGGAATCATGACATAGCATTTGGAGTGGATAGGCTGGCGTATGGAAGTGTTAATCAGGGTCAATAGGATTAATCATTGATTATAGACATGTCTTCCTTCTGACAAATTTTCTGCCTCTGCAGGGATTTGCCTGGAGGAGATTTTAGCAGCAGCACTATAGACGCAGGGCCAGATTAAAATTGTGGTACTTGAAAAACATTGCCAAGAGACTTAAAAATTTTAGTAAAATGTTCAGGAAGCCCATGCTCTTGGTAATGCGTGAATTCCAGTGAAGTAATATGCTGTCTTCCTGACCGAAGGTGGGTATCTAATGCTGTTGCTAGGCCATACTACCTCCATCACATAAGCTGACCTTTAAGAATGCTATATAACAAGGCATTAATCGGGTCCACCCTTTTCAGAGACAACAAGGATTAGACAAGGAAAAAGATGTCACTGCCCTTTGTGTACAGTCATGCTGGCCCTGCCCACAAGAACAGACCTCTCTGTGGCTTTTCATTGGTCTCTTTGTTTTCTCTTGGCTGCAGATGCTCAGGAAAAGCCAGCGTTGCTGGATAAGGTGCCTGAATTTGGACAGGATACATAAAATTTGTGGCAGTCTCGATAACCAATTGTCACATACTGTGTCTGGAATTAAGAAAATGCTTCTTGGGCAGCAAGTTTTACATCTTGAGGCAGTTGTAGACCTCTATAACTTGATAACAACTTAGTACTTTCTTTCCAGAAAATGAGAATCCATAAACTTGCACATTCAATTTTATGGACATCATGGACTCCTCTGAACACTTCGGTGAACCAATGACCAAAGCCGTTGACTTAGAGATAAGAAAAAAAAAATGGCTTTCCTCTATTGAGCACTGACAATGTACCAGGCACTGCACTAAACACTTGATACTCATGATCTCACTTAATCTAGGCAATGACCCAAAGGACCAAACACACTTAAATCATTTTGTAGGTTCAGAGGTGGTAGAACTGCGATTCAAACAGATGCTGACAGCTCTGGAGCCTATAACCTTAACATATACCATTTAGCCTCTATTGAGTCTTATTATAAGTTTATTTCTGATTGGCCCTTTGTGCTTTAGTAGCATTGACCATCTTTTTGCTTTTTGTTTTCAGAAGAAACCTCCTTTAAATAGTTGCTCATGGACCCTGAGTTTTAAGAGTCTACGCTTTTAGTTCTGTTGATTGTCAGTATAACTGAACACACTGCTGGTCTAGTTAAACTACTGTTAGATAAGCAGAATGTCCTCATTTTCACAATATAGAATATCTGAAGAGAAATAAAATGGTAGAACATCTCTTGAAAACTGATTCAAAACCATTATTCTACCCTTACTTCCTTCAGTATATTTTATTGATACTGTTTAGTCGCTGAGTCGTGTCTGAGTCTTTGCAACCCCATGCACTGTGGCCCACCAGGTTTCTCCGTCTATGGGATTGCAGGGAAGAATACTGGAACGGGTTGCCATTTCCTTCTCCAGGGGACCTTCCCTACCCCGGGATGGAACTCCAGTCTCCTGAATTGTAGGCAGATTGGATTCTTTTCTGCTGAGCCTCAGTGTATTTTCTGCTTGTGCTAAGGATTGTTTGCGTCTGCTAAGTCACTTCAGTCGTGTCCGACTCTGTGCGACCCCATAGACGGCAGCCCACCAGGCTCCCCTGTCCCTGGGATTCTCCAGGCAAGAACACTGGAGTGGGTTGTCATTTCCTTCTCCAATGCATGAAAGTGAAAAGTGAAAGTGAAGTCGCTCAGTCGTGTCCAACCCTTAGCGACTCCATGGACTGCAGCCTTCCAGGCTCCTCCGTCCATGGGATTTTCCAGGCAAGAGTACTGGAGTGGGGTGCCATTGCCTTCTCCAATTGTTTGCATAGCAAAGCGGAAATCATTATCCCTTGTCTATATTGGAAATATCTGATTAAATTGACCTTTTTGTATTGTCTTTGAGTACAGGTAGAATAATTTCTATGGTATAATTTCATGATTTTGTTTTATGATGAAGTATATTACAGAAACTATGACACCATAAATATTTTTGTATGCATCTCTAAAAAATATTTTTCCTTCAGACTAAAATAACACCAGCACAGTTCAATTTTAATATGTCTTTAATATTATTTAATACTCAGTGCATATTCAGATATCTTTAGAAGTTCCCTAAATGCTCTTTACCACCTGTGGCCAAACCAGGATTCAATCTAGGGCCATGTGTTGCATCTGATTGTTACAATCAGTGTCTTTTGATCTAGAACGGTTCCTGTTTCCGTTACAAAAAATTCTCAGAGAGCAGGCCAGTTGTTTTCTAGACTTCCTTGAAGTGTTCTTTGGCTGATTTCTCTATCTCCTTTATTTCTTACACTAAAAATTGGATATAAAGGCTTGCTTAGATTGAAATAAGACATTTTTGATAAGATTATACCACAGGCAATGTTAGGTACTCTGAGTTGCATCACATTAATTAGGATATTTTCCCATCATTAGTGATACTAAGATTGCACACTAGATTAAGTGAAAAGTGAAGTTGATCAGTCGTGTCCGACTCTGTGACCCCACGGACTGTAGCCTATCAGGCTCTTCCGTCCATGGGATTTTCCAGGCAAGAATACTGGAGTGGGGTGCCATTTCCTTCTCCAGGAGATTTTCCCAACCCAGGGATTGAACCTGGGTCTCCCTCATTGTAGGCAGATGCTTTAGCATCTGAGCCACCAGGGAAGTCCACACTAGATTAAGGTGATTGCCTAATATCAGGGATTTAGGGCAAGCTTTCCCTCTATTTAAATCCTTCTTGCCATCCCAAGTCCCCCTCACACCCATTCCCTGAAGCCTCACATTTCTTTCATAGGCATCAAATTATTTAATTCCGTAATCAGATATAAAACCAAGTAAATGACTGACTTTAGAACTTTAAATCCTTTAAGAATTCAAGGAAGGAGAGGACAAATAGCACTGTATAGGAAATGCTGCTGGGGAAGCCAAAGAAAACATGATCGGCTTTATAACTGACCTTGGCCTAAGCCCTGTCAAGCATGGGAGACACATGTCAGGAAGAGATTTGCCTTTCTCCTGGAGAAGACATTGATGGTGTGACACACATATACATGAGAGGAAGTGTTCAAGCCTGGCTGTTTTTAAGGCTGGTTGAGATGAAACGAATTAACCTGCAGGGATGCCCCACCCCCACTGTTCCTGTCCCAGCCACACACACACACTTACCTCCCTTCTTTGGCTGTTCCTCATCCCTGCCATGTCCCTAACTCTTCTTCCATGTAAAGCCTGTTTCAACTCTGGGATCATAGCGCCTTATTCACAGTTAGGGATTAGTGCTTCCTTTCCCCCATTTTTGAATTTTAATGGGAGACGGTGGCACACACTGTTAGCTAGAGGAATAATGGTGAAATGGTGAGCTTGCAGCTGGTACTGACAGTGGGAGAGAGGTCTTTGAAGATGTGTGCTAATGATGTTCCTTCAATCACACTATGTTGCTCTGTATCTTGCCTTCTTGTTTGGCTGGCCTTTGGTGAGGAAAACAAACTCAGAATAGTTATCTGCCTAAAACACTTTCTCCCCTTAGGTGTGTTTGTATTATGAAACAGCTTCAAAGGCAGCACATTTCTGACTAGACTTTCCTCATTAGTAGATGTGAACACTTTTTCTGTGGCAACCCATTAGTTACCAGACCATCCTGTTACTTCATTGGTGATCACCCGACATGTATTGCTCAGCATCCCAATTGTACCCCTGAGATGGAGAAACGTCCTCTGATGAGTTTCTGAAAATAAAGTCATTGATCTCAGTAGAGATACTATAGATTTGGTCACTTTTGAGGCACAGAAGGGCTACTAATTATTCTCAAGTAAATGCCTCCAATACACACTGACAAGTTGTATTGGAGATTGGCAACCTTTCAGAGCTATATGCCAGGACTCCATTTATTCACTCTCTCGGGAGTGATCAGCTGCTTCAGTGAGAGGAGGCCTGGATGTTCCTATTAGCAACAGTGGGATTAGCTCCTGTGGGTTCAAGAGAGGGTAGCCAACAGGACCTGTGGGCCCCTTTACTGAAGCTGTGTCTGCACTTCCCAACCAGTATGCTTTTGGTTAACCTTGCCAGTGGATCCCATCCTCCCAGATGTGAATTAACTGAAATAAATTCACACTTGGGTATTTATTTCTTCCCTAAATACTTCTTGAGAGCCCGCACTGTGGCAGATGCTCCACATATCATGGTAAACACGGCTGCCATGTCCTTATCAAACTTAGTTTAGTGGGAAAGACAGACAGTATATAGAGAAATAAATCCAAAATTATAAGTCATAAATGCTATGAAAGAAATACACAGTGACTGTGAAAATACAGTAGGCTCAGGCTCACTTAGACAAGGTGGTTGACTGTGTATATGAATCAAACATGCCACTAGATGCTTGGTTAAAAAGACACGGGTGAGAGATAGTACTTGTCCCTGAAGATTTGTCAATTTATAATTTCAGTAAGAAAAGCATGTATGAAGGACAATGGAAATGAGAGGGAGGAACAGTTGATTCTGCCTGGAGTAGAGTAAGGAAGGGACATCAGAGACAGAGTGGCATCCTTGAAGGGTAACTGGGGGAAAGCTAGGTGACTATGTAGGACTGGGGTTCTGGGGGTCTAGACAGAGGCAACAGCAAGAGGAAAGGTATTGAGATGAATTTGTGGGAATGGGGTGGATCACCTTGGAACCCTGTCCTTGAGTGAACTTGTCTGCCAGACCCCAGTACTCTGAGGGCTGGATCAGGGTGAAGATGATCTCTTTGAAGCCCCAGAGTGAGTCAGTAACATGGGAACAGTAAGTAATTCTTTCTATGGCTTCTGTTGTAAATGACCACAAACTCTGGTGGCTTAAAGCCACCCCAGTTCAGGATCTTGCAGCTCTGAGTTCACTGGGCCAAAATCTAGGTGTTAGCAGAACTGTGTTCCTTTTAGGAGGCTCTGAAATAGGACTGCTTTCCTTGCCTTTTCCAGATTCTAGAAGCTGCTCTGCTTCCTCAGTTCATGGCCCTTTTTGCTGATCTTCAAGTTTGCCAGCATCCTGTTTCCAGAACCTTCTTCCTGTTTCTCTTTGACCACCTCTGGGGATAGCTTCTACACTTTTAAGGGTGCCTGTGTTTTGATTGAGACCTCCTTGGAAATTCAGGATAAACCACTTATCTCAAGATCTTTAACCTTCTGCTTCCATCTGCAAGTATTTCCCTGGTGGCTCAGTTGGTAAAAGAATCTGCCTGCAATGCAGGAGACCTGGGTTCAATCCCTGATTTTGGAAGATCCCCTGGAAAAGGGAAAGGCTACCCACTCCAGTATTCTGGTCTGAAGAATCCCATGGACTACATGGACTGTAGTCTATGGGGTTGCAAACAGTCAGACACAACTGAGCCACTTTCACTTTCCGTCTGCAGAGTCCTTTTGGCTGTGTAAGGAAGCATATTCCTGGGGCAGAATTTGCATGTGGGCATCTTTGGAGAGGTCTATCAGTCATGAGGGGACACCAGGGTAGAAAGAAGCATGAGTAACATGGCCGGAGGCGAGATGGGAAGATGTTGAAGTCAGCAGTTGCTAGCATAGAGGGGGATGTGAGTCAAGAACCAGGATAGGCTTGAATAACCCACAGAGGCCAGCGTTTGATACACAAGGGCTATAGACCACAGAGCTCACATCCTTATGGGTCCCATGTCATGAAAACATGTGAGCCCCTTGGAGCAAGATCAATCTTAGAACAAACTGAAGGAGCACAGAGAGATGGAAAATCCTGCATTGTGTTTAAACCTCAAATGGCTGAGAAAAATCCATAAGTAACTAACCTTGCCTGAAATAGGCTAAATTGAGTTTTCTGCTTTCTGATAGAATATGGCCTCAAAATAGCGAGTTGGCTGTGTTGTAGAACCACAGTTTTACATTTTTACAGACCTGAGAATGAAGACTGTTAAAAGTCATGCCTGATGGATAGGTTTGCCATGCTTAGGGGTTTGGATTTAATTCTATCCAAACGTAGCTGGCTGTAGCTACCTGTCAGGGGTTTTAACCAGGAGAGAGACAGAAACAGGTTAGCTTTAGAAAATTAAATTCAGAGAGCAGTTTAGAAGGAAACCTGATGGGTGTGGATGTCAGGAAATGCCACTGGAAGATTACCTCAGTCATCCAGGTGAGAGAACTGTCTTCAAACCTCATGATGCTCTGTCTTATGCTTCAAGGTGGAAGAGCACCCATCACCTGGTTCCCCGTACTTCCTTTGGGTCAGGTGGCAACATCTCTGTTTTTTTCAGGTGAGGTAGCTGAAGGTCCAAGATACAAAGTGAATTTCAAATGACTAAGATTCAAGAATAGAATAATTGTTTTACTAATGTCAGGGTGGAAGGAAATCTATGACCAATATAGACAGCATATTAAAAAGCAGAGACATTACTTTGCCAACAAAGGTCTGTCTAGTCAAACCTATGGTTTTTCCAGTGGTCATGTATGGATGTGAGAGTTGGACCATAAAGAAAGCTGAGCAATGAAGAATTGCTGCTTTTGAACTGTGGTGTTGGAGAAGACTCTTGAGAGTCCCTTGGACAGCAAGGAGATACAACCAGTTCATCCTAAAGGAAATCAGTCCTGAGTATTCATTGGAAGGACTGATGCTGAAGCTGAAACTCCAATACTTTGGCCACCTGATGCGAAGAACTGACTCATTGGAAAATACCCTGATGCTGGGAAAGATTGAAGGCGGGAGGAGAAGGGGACGACAGAGGATGAGATGGTTGGATGGCATCACCGACTTGATGGACATGAGTTTGAACAAGCTCTGGGAGTGGGTGATGGACAGGTAAGCCTGGCATGCTGCAGTCCACGGAGTCGCAAAGAGTTGGACATGACTAAGTAACTGAACTGAACTGAATGTTAGGGTCATATCCATCAAGGTCTATATGAAACATGTGTATTTCTTTAAATGTTGCTTGAAAGGTATCAGCTGGTATATCCCCTGGAGTTTTTTATAATAATAAAGTACAATAGTTAACTTGTTATATTGTGCTCAGTTGTGTCTGACTCTGCCATCTTATGGACTGCACCCTGCCAGGCTCCTCCATCCATGCAGTTCTCCAGGCAAGAATACTAGAATGGGTTGCCATTTCCTACTCCAGGGGATCTTCCCGACCCAGGGATTGAACTCACATCTCTTGCGTGTCCTACATTTCCAGGCAGATTCTTTACCACTGCGCCACCTTGGAAGCCCAAATTGTTATATAGCCCATGTGGAAAACCATGATTATATTGCAGTTTGGGGTTCATTTCTCTTGCCTATGCAGAATTTTGACCATAATAAATCCAGGCATATTCCTGGTCAGCACCTGAATTGCATACATAGAGCCTAGTGGGAAATAAAGTGGGTGAAAGCTTTGAATTTTGGTACCCTACACCTGCTAAACAACAGATTCTGTTTCCACTGTGCCTGGCACTGAGCTGGTAGGCTAATAGACAGAATGAGTGGGGGATGTGGTTGTCACTAAGTTTTAAAGCATCCCACTTGTTGCCACTTGAATTTGCCAAAGAATTGCCATGTTGCAAATGGCAGTTGATGCTCTGGTTGCAGCAGTTTTCCAGAGGCAGAGATGGGAAGGCAAAACCAGCGTGGCACTGGAAAGAAGTCTGGAGGGTGGCAGTAGCCAGGGAGACACACCAGGATGGATCTTGGAGCAGGCAGGCGGTGAGCTGACAAATGTTGACACTTATATCTATTTCTCTGTCATTTTCCAGAGCTAAGCATATAGTTCGAATCCCACAAATATTTTTAATCGGATTGCATTTCCCAAGAAGTTTGTGAACTTTTTCTTTGTACTTCCGTGGTTTCAATATTTTAAGTGCTGCCGTTTTGATAGTTTGTAGCTATGGTCAGTTTAATGATTTACAAGCAACTTTGCCCATACTTTTCCATTAACTGCACTTTTACCACTTGCCTTGTAGGACAGGATAGTATCCTATCCCCATTCCCCTCCCCCGCCCTGCCTTTAAGTAGTAAATACACTGCTTTAATGACATATACATTTGAAAAAGGAAAAATTCATCCTGAATCGCAGGACCTTAAAGTTAAGAACAATTTTATATGTGGAACTGAGAAAAGCCAAACTCATAAAAACAGCATAACATGATGGTTACCAGGGCCTGGGAACACAAGACAGATGTTGTTTAAGGGTATGAACTTGCAACTAGTATTAACGAAGTCTTCGAGAGCTAAGTGTAGTGAATATGAAAAACACTGTAGTGATTATGAAAAACAGTATAATTGTATGGTCAACAAACTTGCTAAGAGACTAGAACTTCATTATTCCAACTACTAAAAAGAAAGGATAATTACATAATGTGACAGTGGTGCTAAGTAATTGCTATAGTGGCAACCATATTACAATACAGAAATGTAGATATTAACATGTATTGTCTTAAATATACAAACTGTTGTTCAAATATATTCAATAAAAACAAAACTGACACCTAGCAAAAAATAATATTTTCTCCTCTTATATCCTTTCTTACTCTTTTCCACATGTACACAGATTTTTGTGTCTGATCATAATGATTCTATGTAGTTTTTTTCACTTAACATTCTCTATTACATGTTACTGTATTTCTACACTGTTGTCATAATCACTGAAAAGAAGTACTTTTCAAGGTTTTGCCCCTACTTCTGAATTCTCTTTTGTTTTTGTTTTGTTTGCATCTGTACAAAATCTGCAGGGGATGGGTTTTGCTCTCCCTGTTGGGTTGATGCTGCTCAGCTTAGAGACAACTTTTAGCTGTGCATTTTGATCAGGCGTCTTTCAAAGTGTTGTGTCACTTTGGGTGTCAACGGCATCCATTTCACTTACTAGATTGGAGAGCTGTCCTAAGGCATTGTAGAAATGCTGGTTTCCAGTTCTTTCCTGTTGGGGAAGTGCCAGAGAACACAGCTTGTACTGTAATAGGCCTGCCCAGACTGCAGCTGGCCTGCCACGTGGGGCTGGAGGATTGTGAATTCAGTCCTTTGCCTCTGTCCTTTTGATTACCGCAGCCAGGGCTTCTCCCCGAGAATTATCAGGGAATTCTGGCGGGGAAGTGGGCAAGACAAGAGTTAGAAAAAGGGCTGTCTGTGGGGTGTGGGGTGAAGGGGAGTGTCTATCGAGTTGTGACCTAAGCAGAAGAGATAGTGGGGTGATGCTATGCACATGATAAGAATTCTTCAGATTTCTAGAAAAGATTCAAAAGTCCCTTCATAAAGATATTTTTCTCTTTATCTCATAGATTCCTTTTTGGATCTGATAAAAGCTATGTATTCCCCCTGCTACCCCAACAAATAAATACAGATCGTCTTGAATACACACCTATGTATTCGATTCCTCATAAGCCGTCCACATAGCATCCTTAGGGTAGAGAATTTTATTCTGTTGCAAACTGTTATACATCAAATGAATAAACAATAAGATCCTACCCTATAGCACAGGGAACTACATTCACTATCCTGTTGTAAACCCTCATGGAAAAGAATATGAGGACTTCCCTGGTGGTCCAGTGGTTAAGAAATGCCTGACAATGCAGAGGACATGGGTTTGATCCCTGGTCCAGAGAGACCCCACATGCCATGGGGCAGGTAAGCCTGTTCACCACAACTACTGGCCTAGGTGCCCTAGAGCCCTGTGCTCTGTAATAAGGGAAGCTTCCACCATGAGAAGCCTGAGCACCGCAACTAGGGAGTAGTCCCTGCTCGCCTCAACTAGAGAAAGCCTACCCTCAGCAATGAAGACCCAGCATAGCCAACAAAGAAAGAAATAAAATTAAATTTTAAAAGATATGCAAAAGAAAAAGTCTGCATTATATATGTATAACAATCACTTTGCTGTATGGCAGAAACTGATATAACATTGTAAATCAACTATCCTTCAATTAAAAAAGTAAACTTAAAAAAAAATCTAAGTCTGTTAGGAAGATTTGGTGGGAAGGAGATAGTTGTACCAGTATTTCCTTTCACTTGCCCTCTGATTTTCTATTTTCTTCTTGAGAGGAATTTTGTATTTTGTTAAGGATTTGCAGCCTTATTTAAGTAACTGCTGGTGGGGTTGGATCATAGTGACAGCCTCGGAAAGTGAGGCATCAGTGAGAAAGAGGGTCTTGGAAAAACAGCACAAATAGCTGACTTGGGGCCAGGAGGGGTATGGTGAGGATTATAGGGAATGAGCCAAAAGAGAAAGGAGAGAGAAATAGCTTGATATTTGCACTTTCATGAATCTTAGAGCTGGTTTTCAGTTACCTGTTTAGTCTTCTTTGTGTACAAAACGCTACCTCCTCTGATGGTTTTGATCCTCAGCTAATTACCAAGTGCAGGCTATGTGCTAAGTGCTTGAACATGTCTTCATTTGGTTAAGACCCTGCGCTCCATATTCTGACTTCCTGGGCTCAGATCCAGATTCCTAGGTGAGGTATCTCATCTCCCTAAGCTTCAATTTTCTCATCTGCAAAATGGGATGATAAATCTTAAGTGTGAGGACTAAAGAAGATAATGTTTATGAAACACACTGCACAATGCCTGACATACATGGTGTTTAAGAACTGTAGAAATTATTATAACCGTTATAATTTTTACTAAGATTCCAAGATAGGTTTTGCCCCTTCAGGTCCAACGGCCATGTAGCTAAATAACTCCATGTATGGGAATGGAAGTGGACATTTCAAACCTCTAAATGGAGTTGGAAATGGACTTGACCATTAAAGTGGTGTCTTCAGATATTATCAAAGACAATCATCTATCTATACTACCCTTGTCTTTTTTTATGATTCCTATGATTTTGCTAACGTTTATGAAATTTGGTTTGAAGGTTTATGTTTCACTAGTGTTAAATAGCTAAAGTTACTAGGTTTTTCAAAGAGAAGAAATAGTGACCAAAGCCTCCATTTCGTACAGGATGTTGCAGAACCATCTAACAAGAGGGTATGGTCCAGCATCATCCTGAGGAGCAGGCAAGCATTCATTATCCAATGACAATGACAGCTGAAGGGAAGTCACCAGTGTGTGTGTGTGTGTGTGTGTGTGTGTGACCACTTTAATTCAGTAACTCAGTCTCTGCAGAAACAGATGCATATACAAAATTGAGGTAGGCTTAATCTACCAAAGAGTGAGTTTTGGTGTTGCATTTCATTTTTTTTAATACTCATTTACTTATTTATTTGGCTGTGCCTGGTCTTAGTTGTACCCTGTGGGATTTTTGATCTTTAGTTGTGGCATGCAAACTCTTAGTTTTGACATGTGGGATCTAGTTCCTCAACCGGGAATTGAACCTAGGGCCCCCTGCACTGGGAGTGTGGTCTTAGCCACTGGACCACCAGGGAAGTCCCATGTTTCCTTCTAAAAGATGTCTTCTCTGTGATCTCTCACAACCTCTGAACTCACCATCATGGCAGCCATCACACTGTTCTTGCTTGTTTCATTGTCTTCTCTAAACATAGCCAGCGGGGACTGGCTCTTTCTTGTTCACCGTTTGATTTCCACTCATACGTGGCACAGTGCTGAGCACTTAATACTCAGTGAATACTTATGGAAAGAAAAACGGCCCTACACCGATGTGTTGTTGAACAGTTAACGTAATGGTTAACAGCTCGGACTTTGCAATCAAAATGGCAGCAATTTATGTCCCACATCTGCCTCTTGTGAGCTGCAACTACCTTGGACAAACTATTTAACTTCCCTGAGCTTCATTTACTCATCTGGAAAATGGAAATAAAATGTTGTATGTGAAATGCTCCAAATCGAATATGGCACATGATAGATATTGTATAAATTGGAGCTGTGATAGTAATTCTGATGATAATGATGATTCATCCAAATGCTTATTGTTGTAGCTTCTAAGTTGTTTGGAGGGAGGAAAAGGAAGTTGACATAAATGGGTAAGATGATAGAAAACTCCAAAGACTATAAAAAAGTCTTAAAATACTGAAGACTGATTGAATTATTCCACAGGAATAGAAGTACCTGAGGGAACATTTAATAGGCTTAAAGAAAATATTACTCTTGTGAACTATATGTTGCCCCCAGGTCTGAAAGTGTTAACTGAATGTTACCAAGGAAGTGCCTGATTTTACACAAGGTCTAGTCATCCTAATCATGTGGCAGCAGCTCATCCGTATGCTTGAGGGAAGACTCGGCTCCTTAATTCATTACATCTTTTGGTCAGGAAGCTATTTTTCACGTGTAGTGCATGTGTCACTGAATTTTGCTAGACAGCACTTGAGTCCCCATAGAAATGTCTTTTCAGCTACAAGGGTGTGCATTTCAGTGTTTGACGTGTAAATGACTCTTCCCCTTGTGTTTCATTCACGAAGGCCCTTTCTGTTTGGTGGAGAGACACGTTGCCTGTAGTTCATTGTGTTTTGATGCTTTGTTCCTTCATCCAAAATGTTTTGAGTGCACATGAGTTGCCAAGCTCTCAGTCCCTGCCCTCATGGACCTTAACTTTAAAGCGTGAAGTGACTTCAATGGGCTCCTGGTTCTACCTACGCATGTTATAGCTTGGTAAATGATAGCACAGAGAATGGGAAGGGATTTGTGTGAGCTCAGGGTGCTTTGTAGAGATAGAGCTGAAGTTGACCTAGATCTCTGATGTCCTGTCCAGTCACTGCACCTTCTGATAATGCCAGCATTGAAGAAATGGTCCATTAGTCCCCACTACACTGATTCACTTGTTTCAGGTAGGAAATGCTACATTGTACGGATCAGAGGGTAAACCAGTTGTATGTTTCTAGCAGCACACATATCTGATGACTCAGGTGGGCCCTGTTATACTGCTGGGCATGGGATTGACTCAAGCTGGTTAGTATCAATGTGCAAAAAATTATAGGAAGAACTTAGAAAACAATTTGGTTGAATTAGTTGGCGTTTCTCTAAGCTACTTTCTAAGTCAGAATTTAAACAAGAATGTTGGGCTGATGAAGCCATGCAAATGAAAATACAATTTATATACAAGTGCATGGTAAGAGTATAATATAAATACAATGTCCTCAGAAAGTCACCAAGCAGAACTCTGGTGATAACCTGGTTTATTCCTTCATTTATTCCTTCTTTCAAAAAATATTTATGGAACACCTACCATGAACTAGACATTGAACATACTGAGGATTCAGAGATGAATAAGGCCTTTGTTATAAAGGAAATTAGGATCAAGATTTCAGGGAAAACTTGGGTTGCTTTATGATGTACCCAGGAAAGATTTTTGGTGAGCCTATAAAGACCTGAAATGAATGCCCTTCTTTATCTCTCTGAGAAACTCATTTCCACTTGCTCGTGAGATAGAACTCCTTGTGCCTTTAAGGGTCAATGAATCCTATGGAACCATTAGGGTAGGTCATGATTGTTAATGAAGGAAATTACATTTTCTCCTATAATTTATATAATTTTCTCCTATAATAGATTTTCTCCTACTCAGGAACCATTGCTCTTCAAGGAATGTGTGGCTTGGCTAGGGACAGGGCATTATCTGGCTTCCCATGGGTTTGGTGGAGAATGCAATGGCACCCCACTCCAGGACTCTTGCCTGGGAAATCCCATGGACGAAGGAGCCTCGTAGGCTACAGTCCATGGGGTCGCTAAGAGTTGGACACGACTGAGTGACTTCACTTTCACTTTTCACTTTCCAGCATTGGAGAAGGAAATGGCAACCCACTCCAATGTTCTTGCCTGGAGAATCCCAGGAAGAGAGGAGCCTGGGGGGTTTCCGTCTATGGGGTCGCACAGAGTCGGACACGACTGACGTGACTTAGCAGCAGCAGCAGCAGCATGGGTTTGGTGAAGACTGATTATTTGTGTTTCTACTATATTGTCCTATACTACCACCTGTCCCTTGGACCTCTGCTGACTGCTATGTTCATCTAAGGCTGAACCACTCTAGGAGATCTTGCCTACCACTGGATACTCCCCATGGTTCAGACTGTAACCTCTGCTTGTTGTTTCTGTCCAGGCTCCCAGAATGTTTTACCCTCTTAGCAGGATTCTTTTCTACAGTTACTGTTGAGTTCTTCCCCAGGGGTCTGCCATAGTTCAGGAAGTTGGCATAGTCTCAAGATCTGGGCTTTCTCTGGTCTGGCCTCTCTTACTGCCCAAAGTCCACACCCCATCACCAGGGTATCCCCATATGATTCTATCAGCAGCTATTTCAACTACCCATGACTGTAAATATTCAGTCCTGTGTTTTTGTTCATTGACTTTCAGCCACTGAATTTTGATTATACATCCTGCTTCATCCTCAAATATCTTTTAAGCCAGTGGAAAAAAGTCATCAAGTAGCACAGAAAGGTACAAAAAGAAACTGAAGATCACTTATCACTCAAATTCAAAGATACCTATTATTAACATTGTGTATATTGCTATACATATACATAATTCTATTATTACTGCTTTCAAAAAGAGTTCTTGATAGCTCAGTTAGTAAAGAATCCACCTGCAATGAGGAAGACCCCAGTTTGATTCCTGGGTCGGGAAGATCCCCTGGAGAAGGGATAGGCTATCCACTCCTGTGTTCCTGGGCTTCCCTTGTGGCTCAGCTGGTAAAGAATCCACCTGCAGGAGACCTGGGTTCGACCCCTGGGTTGGGAAGATCCCCTGGAGAAGGGAAAGGCTACCCACTCTGGCCTGAAGAATTCCATGGACAAGTCCATGGGGTTGCAAAGTCGGACATGACTGAGTGACTTTCACTTTCAAAAAAACCCCCATCAAATCTAGTTAATCTTCACTGCCTTCAACCTTGCCACCCTTGACCAAATCATCACCACCCATTGCCTGGGGCATATCAGTAACCTCCTAACTGGTCTATGATCTATTCACCAGGTAACATCCATCAGGTCTTGTCATTCTTTAACTCAAACATGTCCACTGACTTGCCACCTTACTTTGAGTAAATCCAGCCTCCTTTTTCATGGCGGATAAGGCCCCCTTGGCTCCTGCCCTCTCTATCGGCTCATCTCTTACCACTATTCCTCTTGTTTCCTCCATTTTCGCCACACTGGCCTCTTGGCTAGTCCTCAAACAACCCAAGAATGATTTTGCTTCAGAGATTTCAGCATGTTCTTCCCTCTGTAAGGAATGTTCTAAACATTCTACACTCACTTGACTTGTTCTTTGGCCTCACTGAGATGTCTGTGTGTCATGCACTATTGGATCTCAAATACTACCCTCTCTTGATAACTCCTATTTCCTTTCTTGCTTTATTTTTCTTCCCTGTGCTTATCTTTATGTGACATCATAACATCTGTGTATATGTTTTGTTTATTGTTTGTTTCCTTCAACAGACCTAAACTTCATAATGACATAGATATTTTTTTATCATTTATCAATGAACAGTGTTTGGCACATGATAGGTGCTTCAATAAACATGAATAAAACTTAAAAAGAAACTTATACATAAATATGTTAATTTTATACCACATGTGCCATTTAGTAAATGATTCTTTAAACTTTAGGAAACTCTCCTATATTGAAAAATACTGATGTAGATGATCAATTTTATGTTTTCATATTTTATTTTATTAATTTTACTTTTTATTGGAGTGTAGGTGCTTTACAATGTTGTGTTAGTTTCTGCTATACAACAAAATGAATCAGTTATGTGTATACACATACCCTCTCCCTCTTGAGCCTCCCTCCCACCCTGCCCCCCATCCCACCCCTCTAGGTATGTTGCCTAATTTAAATATTCTTAGTAGTGGTCAGTCGTTATCCTCTGGGATGGTGGATGGTAAATTTGCCTGAGAAACTGGAGAAAGCTTTTGAAGCAGTGTCTTGCCATCCTACTGGAGTCTGAAAATAAAGAGGGGACTATAAAATGTTTCAGTGGGCTTTCTCATGTGTCAGAATGTAGTCTCTAAAAGGATTAGAAGCAGGTTTTGAGCAAATAAAGGATGTTGTATCCTAACACGATTCCTTTGAGGGCAGAGGCATTCATTATGAGGAAAATGCTATATAGAGTGTTAGATTAAAATAGTCATATTACTTTATAATCATACTTCTTATAAACAAGAGATAACACTGAAAGTGAGAGAACACTTGAGAGCTACTCTACAGGTATATTGTCAGATTGTGTGACAGATGCCAACAGTACAAGCTGGGGAAACATGTTGATGTTATTTCACTTGATAAATCGATTTTCAATTTTTTTACACCTTAAAATTTGTTTTGAGAGACCTTCATGGCATATGTCCACCTAGCTCCAGAAGGAATGCTTCATGGATCATGCTATGTTATTTGTTTCTTGCTGTCAGATTTTAGAAGCTCAGGAAGTTCTGAGTCAACTCATATTCTTTTTTCTGTGTTTGAGTCTGTGTGGGGACTTGGAAGAAAGTTTCTAGCCATAACCAAGAAAGTCTATTTTTTAATTTAATTTCTTAACAAGAAAGTCTTAGGGAACAAAATCCAGCGTAAAAGGTAGTATGCTCCTAGCTTAAAGACATTTTGCTGTAACAAAAGCTTGCACATCTGCTTAGAAGCTGTGTTGTCTTTGATGTGTTTTGTGATTTAATAGCCTTACAGACAGGCTTTTCATCAGACCCAAATAGTGTGTTTCAATAAAATGTATACACACTTTCAAAACCAATATTTATTTGTAAGGAATCTTATGATGTTAATATGCAGCAGCCCTGGAGCTTAAGGAAGTAAATGTTTGCCATCAGCTTCTCTCACTCTGATTACGACCTCTGCTCACATATGGTTTTCTTCTCTTTATCCTGCTGGCTTCCATGAAGTTAAAGAGATTGATAATCTCATCTTTCAATTTATGTTGTTACTTTGAAATGCTTGCCTGGATTAGTTCAATTTAGTAACATTTCCCAGTATGATTTTCTCTTTTAATGGTTTTTGATTTATTTTAAAAGCATTCCTGTTAGTGGGAAAACAGAATATTATAACTAAAATGTACCCAAATCTAGATAGCTTCCTTGGAAAGGAATTTAAAATTTATGAGGTTATCTTATATTTCTGAAAAAGGGCCTAGATCTATGAGATTTTGCTTGCTTACTAGAGACAGTGAATAATTCTTTTTCTATTTTGAGACAGGGATGCGGTACTCATTTGAAAGGTTTAGAAAATGTAGACATTTGGAGGGGAAAAAACGGTAACAGTTGCTCATAATTCCACCCCTAGAGAGAAATATTGCTAAGTTTTTCACCTATATCCTGACAGCCATTTCTTGATAGAGTTTAGAACCTTGTGTGTGTGTGTGTGTATATTTATTTATTTTATATCTTTTTCATTCAGCATATGCTTTTTCATATAGCATATGCTATATTATCAAACTTTTCTTAAGTGTAATCTTTAAAGAATGAATAGTATTTTATAGCATGGAAGTGCCATAATTAACTATTTTTCAATAAACTTTAGGTTTAGAAAATTTATTACTATTGTAGTTGATTTCATGATAAACCTCTTATGATGTAAAAAAGAAAATTTGAAAAACTGAAATGTACAAAGAATACAAATTTAGATCACTTGCAATAAACATTACGATAAATATATTTCCTTGCAGTATTATGTATATTACCTTTCCCATTTTATGTAATTTTTAACTGTCCTTAAATATGTATACCTGTATCTATATTTATATGAAGTGATTCTTATAGATTCCATATTTGAAGATCTCCCCTAATTATGGAAATTCATGATCCTAAAATCAACACTCACAGTGCTTTCATGATTATTCATAGAGATTTACAGAGTGGCGAAATATAGGAGTCACCCAACACACATTCCCATCTGAGATTAGACAAAGTGACACTCTGCTTTCTAGTTTCAATTTTTATACAGTAAACAAGTATCCTTTTTAAAGTCTATTAAGTGCCTTGTTCCAATTTCTGTGGTTTTTGTTGGTGATACATATCTGTGTGAGTTTAAAAACATAGAGCATTGTATGTGTGTGTATTATATACACACCCAGGGTATAGTACATCACTCTTCCAATGTTTATTATAAGTAACATTTTCCTCTTATTGTTGAGTATTTTTGAGAACCTAATTAATGGCTGCCTAATATTCTATCCTAAAGATATACTAAGATTTTATCAACATACATTATTATGGGACATTCGGTTTGAAAATTGTTGCTGACAGTTAATGTAATCCATATCAATAGGCTAAAAAGGAAAAATCGTGTAATCATATCAGTAGATGTAGAAAAAGCACTTGACGAAATCCAATATCCATTCACGATTAAAAACTCAGCAAATTAGAAATAGAGGAAAATTTCCTTAACTTAGGAAAGAACATCTACAAAAAACCTGCAGCTAACATCATACTTAAATGGCAAGAGACTAGATGCTTCCTGCTGTGATCAGGCGCAAGACACAGGTGTCCCTACTTGCCATTCCTATTATCATCCTGGGAGGCTTAGGTAATTCACTGAGATGAAAGAAGGACATCTATATGCCAAAACAATCAAGCACTAAACTTGGGCCTTACAAGTTCCAAAGAAAGTAAATCAAAATGAATGGTCAACTTAAATAGAAAATGCAGAAATATAAAACTCCTTGAAGATAAGATACGAGAAAATCTAGGTGACCTTGTGTCCAATGATTTTTTACATTAAAAAAAAGCACTGTACATTGAAGAAAAAATTGGAAAGTTGGACTTCGTTAAATTAAGAACTGCACTGTTCAAGGCACAAGAGAATGATAAGAAAAGGCACAAACAGATGATAAGAAAAGGCACAAACAGATTGAGAGAAAATCTTTGCTAAGCACATATCTGTTTAAAAAAAATGATATCGAAAATACACAAATATCTTAAAATTTAATAATGAGAAAACAACACAGTTAAACAGTGGGCAAAACATCTGCCAAGACACCTCACCAAAGAAGATATACACATGACAAATAAGCATATGAAAAGATGCCCAACATTGTATGTCATCAGGGGATTGTAAGTTCAAATAATACTGACATACTACTCCATACTATTTCAGTGTCTCAAATCCTAAAACACTTGATGACACCAGATGCTAGTGAGAATGTGGAGCAAGAGGAACTCTGATTCATTGCTGGTGGGAATGCAAAATGGTACAGTCACTTTGACAGTTTGGCAATTTCTTAATGGAACTATGTGTACTCCTGCCTTAAGATCCATTAATCACACTCTTCAATATTTACCCAAATGAATTGAATATTTGTATCCACATGAAAACCTGCATGTGGATGTTTGTGGCAACTTTATTCATAGTTGCTGCAACTCGGAAGCAACCAAAATGTCCTTCAGTAGGTTAATGGATAAATTGTGGCACATCCATAAAACAATATTATTCAGTGCTAAAAAATGAAATTCTATGCTATAAAAAGACACAGGGGAAAGAAGCCAATCTGAAAAGTCTACATATAGTATAATTTCAACAATATGACATTCTGAAAAAAGGCAAAACTAACCTCAGATATGCAGATGACACCTCCTTTATGGCAGAAGCTGCAGAGGAACTAAAAAGCCTCTTGATGAAAGTGAAAGAGGAGATTGAAAAAGTTGGCTTAAAGCTCAACATTCAGAAAATGAAGATCATGGCATCTGGTCCCATCACTTCATGGGAAATAGATGGGGAAACAGTGGAAACAGTGTCAGACTTTATTTTTTTGGGCTCCAAAATCACTGCAGATGGTGATTGCAGCCATGAAATTAAAAGACGTTTACTCCTTGGAAGGAAAGTTATGACCAACCTAGATAGCATATTCAAAAGCAGAGATATTACTTTGCCAACAAAGGTCCGTCTAGTCAAGGCTATGGTTTTTCCAGTGGTCATGTATGGATGTGAGAGTTGGACTGTGAACAAAGCTGAGCATCGAAGAATTGATGCTTTTGAACTGTAGTGTTGGGGAAGGCTCTTGAGAGTCCTTTGGACTGCAAGGAGATCCAACCAGTCCATCCTAAAGGAGATCAGCCCTGGGATTTCTTTGGAAGGACTGATGCTAAAGCTGAAACTGCAGTACTTTGGCCACCTCATGCAAAGAGTTGACTCACTGGAAAATACCCTGATGCTGGGAGGGATTGGGGGCAGGTGGAGAAGGGGTAGACAGAGGATGAGATGGCTGGATGGCATCACTGACTTGATGGACATGAGTCTGAGTCAACTCCAGGAGTTGGTGATGGACAGGGAGGCCTGGCGTGCTGTGATTCATGGGGTCACCAAGAGTCGGACACAATTGAGCGACTGAACTGAACTGATGGAGACAATAAAAAGATCAGTGCTTGCCAGGGATTGAGGAAAGGGAGGGATTAATAAGTGGAGCATAGTGTATGTTTAGAGCAGGGAAACTTTCTGTATGACACTATAATGGTGACTACATGTCCTTATACATTTGTCAAAACCTGTAGAATGTAAAACACAGAGAGTGAACTCTAATGCAATCTATGGATTTTAGTTAATAATGATGTATTAATATTGGCTCATCAGTTGTAACAAATGTAGTTTGCTAATGTAAGATGTTAATAATAGGTAATTGTGTGTGTGTGGTCAGGGGTGTTAAGAGGTACATGGGAACTCTCTGGAGATTCCATTCAACTTTTCAGTGAATTGTAATAAGCTCTAAAATACAGAGACTATTAATTATTAAAACCAGACAGCCCTGTCATTCTGAAGTTCTGCTTTTGTTATTCATACTGCCAGTGGCACATCACTTACATAGGGAATAGCTTTATCCTGTATTTTAATACATAGATGTTTATAAATGTCTCAGCAAGCAGCTTGTATGTGTATTTCACTGAAATATGCAAAGGTCACTTCTCAAGTTCTCTTCAAGTGTTTCAGGTGGTGTGTTAATACAACTGGGGTCCAAATTCCTCCCTGCCTTTTTTCTAGCCTTTGATGAAGCAGAAGAGGCGATCTCAGGCTTTTCAGAGGGCAGGTAATCAAAGGCACACTTGGCTAAGGGACTTTGAGCTTTCTAAAGGGCAGAAGCTCTGTAAGATGCAGCCTGTGAGCTTTAATCAAACAGCCTCCAGTACATGTGCTGTCTCTCATTCTCCGGGGCTGAGTGGGTTTTGGTGTTGAAATTACTTTGGCACCGGGACCAGCTGGGGAATTGGTATGCGGGGCTTTGTCTGTTGGCTTATAATAGAGGAACAAGAGGGATCATAAAGAGAGTCTTTCGTGGGTTAGTTTTGTTCTGGGTCACCTCGAGTCCCAGAAGAATTCCATCTGCTTGAAGCTGTGAATGACAGGTTCTTTTTTTCTTTCTTTCTTTCTTTTTTTTTTCGTGTGCCTACCTCTCTCAGACAAGGGGTGGTGGAATAAAGGCTCCCTGATTTTGGTACCCCTCTGTGTTCTGAAATTGTGTTTTTAACAAATAAGCCATGAGGAGTAATGAAAAACCCTTGGTGATGTCAAGGTGTTACAGAAAGGCAAGGTTTTATTGTTTTTCTTCATCACCCCTCAAAGGCAAAGTGAAGGAAGCTGTGTCAAGGTTAACAGCATGCTGCCATTAAACAAAATTGCTCTTGATTTTGGGTATAGGTTTTATCTGTATTTGTCCTTATTTTTGAGATATGTGAGGCATGTAAACAAGCTAATTAATAGATACACTGTTATAAGAGATAACCGACCAACAGGAAATAAAGATACATGCCTTCAAGTATCTAAATCAAGGATGCAGGCAGGGTGAGCCCAAGTTTCAGTTCAATTTAGCACCCCTGTATTGAGCACCTACTAGGTATTCACTTTTGGAGTTGATGACTTTTGCTACCTGATCTGACCCTGGTGACCATTTTGCCTTGAAATTGAGTTGCCCTACTCATAGTCTTCATTAAGCACCCAGAATGTTCCTAGGCAAAATGGTGATGATAGCTTGATTCATGTCTATCCTGCTACTGAGTTCTATAGCAACCTTTTGGCTGCTCTCTTTTGGTCTGGTAACTGGACCTTTCCTCCCCTGGCTGTTCCAGATTCAAAACCCCTCCCTGGGTTGGGGAGGCTCTAGTAGACCTTCCTTCTCACCTTGCATGAGCATTTGTTACTGCTATGCTTCATTTTTGTATTTCTAAGACCAGACTCTACCTTCTTAAAGTGATAACTGACTAATTTGAGGAATTAATATGTGGCAATTCTTTCTTGGTTCTTGTATTCATTTTTGGCTGTGGTGTGTCTTTGTTGCTGTTCGTGGGCTTCCTCTAATTGTGGTGAGCAGGAGCTACTCTTGATTAGGGTGTGTGGCTTCTCACTGTGGTGGAGCACAGGTTCTCGGTGTGTGGGCTCCGTAGTTGTAGCTCATGGACTCTAGAGCGTGGGCTCAGTACTTGTGGTGCTTGGACTTAGTTGCTCCACAGCATGTGGAATCTTCCCAGACCAGGGATTGAACACGTGTCCCCTGCATTGGCAGGGGGATTCTTAACCATTGAGCCACCAGGGAAGTTCATGGCAATCTTTTAATAGTAGAATCCTAAGGAGAGAGAATGGCAACCCACATCTTCCTTCATTGTTGTCTGAATTCATTTCACCAGTGATTTTATGGAGAAAGGATTCATTTTGGGTTTTTTGCTTTTTTTGTTTTCTATTTCACTCCTTTCTCCCCTTCTTGAACCAAATAATTCTGACACTCAGCATTTAGATGAGGATGAAGGAGAAAATGATCACCATCATAATAGATTCTGAAAGAGAGGTTTTGTGTGAGGGGTTTTCTTTTTTTCATTTTACAATTCTGCTTACATTTTGAGTCTTGCTTCCAGATTCATTGTCCACAGATCAGTTTAGCCAAGTGATGTTTTAGTGGTGGGGAGGGTGACTTTGCCAGCAAATGGTATACTTGGCTAATTCCAATAAATGTGACATGTCCAATCACATGGTTAAAAGTAGACAACAGAAAATATAAAATTTGAGGCCAAAAGGCATCCTTAAGAAGCATTGTTCTCTGTTACGGACAGAGAATTGTGTTTCCCTCAAATTTATATTTTGAAGTCCTAATCCCCAACATGACGGTATTTGTGTATGGAGACTTTATGAGATAATTAGGTCATAGCCCTAATCCTGTGGGACTGGTGTCCTTTTAAAAGGAGGAAACATGAGAGAGTGTTATATGTGTGAATAGAGGAAAGGTGAGGACACAGTGACAATGCATCTATCTTCAAGTCAAGAAGAGAGCCCTCACCAAAAATTGAATTTGTGGACTTGTGAATCATGCACTTTTGGCCTCCAGAACTGTTAGAAAATACATTTCTGTTGTTTAAGCCACCTGTCTGTGGTATTTTGTTACGGTGGCCCATGCAAACTGATACACCCTCCAATTCAAATTTCTTATGAAGCTTTTGTACAATATTTATCTGCTTATAGCAATGTGTTCAGTGTTCCCTTCAGTCCAAGTATTTACAGTACCCCAAGATATTAGTTGGGGCTTCCCTGGTGGCTCAGTTGGTAAAGAGACTGCCTGCAATGCAGGAGACACTAGTTGGATCCCTGGCTCAGGAAGATCTCCTGGAGAAGGAAATGGCGACCCACTCCAGTATTCTTGCCTGGAGAATCCCAGGGACAGAGGAGCCTGGTGGGCCATAGTCCCTGGGGTCACAAGAGTCAGACACAATTTAGCAACTAAGCCACCACCACTACCAAGATCCTAGGCGTTGGTTGTTGTCCAGAGCTGGTAAAACTCTCCTTCTTTTGCATCTATCAGACACCACAACCTCACACAGACCTGGCTGAAACAGGCAGACTAGGCCAAACAAAGGCCGTGTTGCCCGTCTCTACCCTGACATGGGACTAAATGTGGAAAAAATAGTAATTCATCTATCACTTTTCACAAATTCCCTGCAATTCTGATGCCAACAGTTATCCGAACTTTGAAAGTTTTAATTGTAGGACCTAGAGATTCTCTTAAAGTGTATACTGTTTCTGTAGGTTGTTGATGGGGGCCTGTCAAAGTTAACCAGTGGCCTGGGAACGAAAGCTTAATGTGGGGGATAAGAGATACCAACTTTCATGCCATGCTTTAGTGTATGGTAGAGCAGCAAAGAAAATAGAAAGCATCATCAAAATGTTTATAGTAATTGGAGTATGATGGCTTTACAATGTTGTATTAGTTTCTGTTGTACAATGAAGCGAATCAGCCATATGTATACATATATCTCCTCCCTCTTGGACATGCCTCCCACCCCTCTAGGTCAACACAGAGCACCGAGCTGAGCTCCTTGTGCTATACTGTAGGTTCCCACTAGCTAACTGTTTTACATGTGACAGTACACATACATCAATTCCAATCTCTCAATTCATCGTGCAGGTCCCCCCCAACCCCATGTCCACAAGTCCATTCCCTACATCTGCATCTCTATTCCTGCCTGCAAATAGGTTCATCTGTACCATTTTTCTAAATCTGACGTGTGTTAATATATGATATTTGTTTTTCTCTGTATGACTTCACTCTGTATGACAGACGCTAGATCCATCCAAATCTCTACAAATGACCCAGTATCGTTCCTTTTTATGGCTGAGTAGCACTCCATTGTCGGAGAAGGCAGTGGCAGCCACTCCAGTGCTCTTGCCTGGACAATCCCAGGGATGGGGGAGCCTGGTGGGCTGCAGTCCATGGGGTCTTGAAGAGTCAGACACAACTGAGCGACTTCACTTTCACTTTTCACTTTCATGCACTGGAGAAGGAAATGGCAACCCACTCCAGTGTTCTTGCCTGGAGAATCCCAGGGATGGAGGAGCCTGGTGGGCTGCAGTCCATGGGGTCTTGAAGAGTCAGACACAACTGAGGGACTTCACTTTCACTTTTCACTTTTATGCACTGGAGAAGGAAATGGCAACCCACTCCAGTGCTCTTGCCTGGACAATCCCAGGGATGGGGGAGCCTGGTGGGCTGCAGTCCATGGGGTCTTGAAGAGTCAGACACAACTGAGCGACTTCACTTTCACTTTTCACTTTCATGCACTGGAGAAGGAAATGGCAACCCACTCCAGTGTTCTTGCCTGGAGAATCCCAGGGATGGAGGAGCCTGGTGGGCTGCAGTCCATGGGGTCTTGAAGAGTCAGACACAACTGAGGGACTTCACTTTCACTTTTCACTTTTATGCACTGGAGAAGGAAATGGCAACCCACTCCAGTGTTCTTGCCTGGAGAATCCCAGGGATGGGGGAGCCTGGTGGGCTGCAGTCCATGGGGTCACACAGAGTCAGACACGACTGAAGCCACTTAGCAGCAGCAGCAGCATTCCATTGTATATTCAAAGATATATATATATATATATATATATATATATATATATATATATGTTTATCAACTCATATAAATTGAGCACATAATATGGATGGGGGATATGTTTTTAAAGAAATTGATTTTAGCTATGCAACCTTTTGGCAACAACAGCTTCCTCAGAACCTCAATGTATAAAATAATACAGGAAGCAGCTCTGATTAAATTTGAGGTGGGCTGCCTGAGCAGCAATGACTTTTGAGACCCCTTTGTAAAGCACTAAAGCTGCTGAAGAACTCACCCTTGCCTACTTAAAGTATCTTCCTATTTATAAGATTTGATTCTTTGAGGAGAGATGGAGGACTTCTTATACTGAAACATGATGCAAGGGTACTATGCTATTTCCAGGGTGTTGCTCGGAGATATGTAAAATCATTTAAAAGGCAAGCAAAGAGAGAAGAGATGCTGAAGATCCTTGAAACACAAGGCTTGCAGATTTACTCAGGTCATATAACGTTTCATGAAATCAGAACCAAAGAGCCATGGTTTCCTTCAACAAGGTCTCTTTCCCCCCCATCCTGCTTTGAAGTAGAATTTTTGACTGTTTTCACAGAAAGCCTCCATAAACAATATTAAGCAATTTGTTAAAGAGGTGAGCTCTCCTGGCAAGTAGGTAGGTGAGACTGAGAGATAATTAATAATATCAATGGAATAGGACATTTCAAAGCTCTTTTATACATGATATAATAATAATAGTATTATATGAGTTCTCATGGTTGTCATTTAAGTCATGTTTTCTCCTTTTCTTCCCCCTGAATTTTGAGTATGAACCAGGACTCTTTAGCCACTCCTGATACTCAATCCTACTTGGAAGGACTGTGGTTTGATTTCTGCCTATATCACATTGTATTAATTCACTTGCCAGGTTAGTTTTCCTGGCTGGATTTGAAGAGGTGCTAAGGAAGGAAGTTAAAAAACTAATACAACTCACTGTGACATCAAACCCTTCAAAACACAATGTTAGAGCTAGCCTTGTGTGGTGAGCGGTCGCTGACTCACACAAGAATTTCAGAGTAGACTGTTCATCCCTTCCATTCCCTGGCCCGTCTAGGGTTCTACTCCTGGTCCTGATTTTGGATGGAGATGAGAGAAGTTTCAGAAAATTTCTCACAAATTATATTGTTTCCACTCTTAAAAAGGATGTATTTGGCCCTCAGATGGTTTTTTGGTAATCCAGTCTTCTACGAAATGCAAATACCACCAGGCAAGAAATAGCAGAATTCATTACTAGTTTTTATCATGGGGAAATAATAGCCAGATGAAAAGCCAGTGGAACGAGGGTTTAGCATTGACACCTGGGTAGAAAAGTGGAGCCCTGATAGGGGAGGTGAAGGTACAGCTCTGTTTCCACCTGTGTTATTGGAAAGCATTGAATTAGGAATGGAGGTGAATTCCTGAGTACTGGTTACAGTCATATAGAGGTACAAGTTTATCTTGAATGAATCCCTTTGCTAAATTATTGAGTGATTGTTTAGAAACTTATTCTTTGCAAAGTTCAAGGTTAGGACTGGTTTGAACTACACTTGAAGATGAGGAAATGATCATTCATTTCCTATTAAGAGCTAGTGATTCCACTGTGTGCTGTATATTTAGGATTTTCATTGAACCTTCTTGACCACCCTGGTCAGAAAAAATCATATTTTCCTTAGTAAATGTATATAAAATGCTGTGCTCATTTATTCTATAAGTCTTGCTGCAAATTTCTCAATTTGAAAAAGTCTAATTCAACTTCTCATTAGTATTTTGTGTATAGAATCATTTATGCAAATGATGTAATGTAAATATAATTTACATTATGTAATATAAATGTAAACAGTTTGGGAAGTTACTCCTAACACTTGGAAATTTGGGGCATTAACTGACTGCTTTAAAGAGGATCTCATTTCAGTTTAACCATGGTAGTCTTAGGTGCCATTTGGGTCTTTTATTCCTCTATTATTATGAAACCTAGAAATAACTATGAAGGTGTTTCTCTTAGGCATTTAGATCCTCTATGGAAAGGTGGAAATAATTATATGCTCACATACTTAACTGGAAAATCAAAATATGTTTTTTTCCCTCAAATCAATTAATAAAATAATGTAATCACAGACACACACACATGCATGTCTGCATTTTTCTTCCCAATAGGCCTATTTAGATGTATTTTCTGAATTTATAGTATACTCATTCACTGCAGAAAAAAATGATCTTACAGGGAAAGGTTCCTTTTTAAAAATCACAGTTGGTGTGAACCCAGTTTCTTCATACATTGAGATGTTTCATTTGCTTTTTCTCTCTTGAATACTTAAATACAATTCCAACAGGAGCCAGAGAAATTCAATGAGATCCTGAAAAGAATTAATGATTGTTCTGACTGGCTGCTGTTGCCGGCCTGTAATAAATTTCAACCTTAATCATTCTGAAATGAAAAAAATCACCAAAGTTATAGTAAAGCCTCTTACCCAGCTTGGAAAGGAAGCTCACAAAACTACTGCAGCTCTAAAAGTCATCTCTTGTATCTCAGAGTAGATGTGGAGGGTGCGGCAAGGAGGTGCAGTGGAAAGTACAAGCCCTTTTCCAGAGTGTCTTTGGTTTCTTTGGTTTGGTTTCCTTATCTTCAATTTTGAAAAAGTTTTTACTTATTTATTTGGTTGTACTGGCTCTTAGTTGTGGCATTCAGGACCTTTACTTGTGGGATCTAATTCCCTGACCCAGGATCAAACCTGGGGCCCCTGCATTGAAGTCTTAGCCATTGGACTTACCAGCGAAGTTCCTCCTTATCTTTATAATAGAGTGTTGGGTTAACTGATCTCTGTGGGTACTTATCGGAGAAGGCGATGGCACCCCACTCCAGTACTCTTGCCTGGAAAATCCCATGGACGGAGGAGCCTGGTAGGCTGCAGTCCATGGGGTCGCTAAGAGTCAGGCACGACTGAGCAACTTCACTTTCACTTTTCCCTTTCATGCATTGGAGAAGGACATGGCAACCCACTCCAGTGTTCTTGCCTGGAGAATCCCAGGGACGGGGGAGCCTGGTGGGCTGCCGTCTATGGGGTCGCACAGAGTCGGACATGACTGAAGCAACTTAGCAGCAGTGGGTACTTATAACTCTAAACTTCCAAGATGTGTGTGAAATGGAAGTTCTTCCATGTATATGAACTTGAAAATCCTAAGACGAAGGTGAGGCTGATGTATGAGTCTACTCTTTTAAATACGTTCTCTTATTCTGTCTATGCTGCTGCTGCTGCTTACTCGCTTCAGTCTTGTCCGACTCTATGTGACTGCATGGACTGTAGCCCGCCAGACTCCTCTGTCCATGGGATTCTCTAGGCAAGAATACTGGAGTGGGTTGCCATGCTCTCCTCTAGGGGCTCTTCCTGACCCAGGGATTGAACTCAGGTCTCTTTCATTGCAGGCAAATTCGTTACCTTCTAAGCCACCAGGGAAGCTAATGCCACCTCACGTTAATAATTCCTTAGGAGATTAGCTGCGTTATTTGAAATAGAGTATTTTTTCTCTTTTAATGGAACCTCTTTCTTCTGTTTACTTGGAGGACCATACCTGGCTATCTCAGAAGTGCTTTACCATTAGCATCACTGGGAGACATCACCTCACTGAAGGAGAAAGGTAAAAAAATGAGAGAAACAGATGAGATCGAGGAAGAGAGTTACAGAATACATAGGCTTTCCCCAGAGTTAGAGGAGAAGGGAAAAACCTGGTTGCTGTTGGAGAGCCTCATAGTATTGTTTTCTGCTCAAGGTTTTGGCCATTGCTAGGGCCCAGAAGCTTTGCCACTCTATAGGCTCCCAGCATTTTGCATCTGGGAGTGGGAGCTGTCGGTAGCTTTTTATAGAATTGTGTATCTGCAAATAAGCTTGAGTTACCTTTGAGAACAAGGGAGTGACCGTTTATTTTCTCTAATCAGCTGATGATTCTATAGATATATTTTATATTGATTCTTTTCTCCAGATTCTTCCTGAGCACCCTGCTGGGTAGTTATTATTTTCCCCAGTTTCTATAGATGAGGAGAATGATCATACTTAGGAATTGTGCTGAATGAAATTTTCTTTCATTTGCAAACTTGTCCTCCCTTCAGTCTTTCTGCTTCTAACTGTAACGTCTTCACTTCATTCCAAAACCATTCCTACCTCTGACCTCAGATTTGGCATTTACATTCTCAGTGTTTGGCTCTACTCACCTAAAATATTTTGGATTGATTCCTGACTGGTATCTCCAATTCCAGATACCGTGGGTAGGGTACCACATTTCCAGTTCTAGCCCCCAGGAACAAACACTTGACACCAGCTAAAACCCTACCTACGTGCCTCCTCTTAGGCCCTTTGTATGTGTATCCTAGGCAAACAGTAACTACCTACCCATGCTGATTTAGCACCCTTCAAGTGAAATACAGGCAAGTTTCTTGGAAAGACCTTATCATGGATTTGTCAAAGATCCCACAGCTATAGACAAGAGAGCCAGGATTCAAATCCAGGTTTATCTGACTCCTAAACTGTTATTTTTCTTCAGTCTGTCATCATACTTTCTAACTGAAAATCAGTTATACTAAAAATTCCATTTGTCCATCTTACTGTGGCTTGCTTAGTCTCCAAGATCCTCTGAGTATGGTCTTGCTGACTTCAGCACATTTAAAAATCTAGCCAGTTCCTAAGAGTAAGTAGGACATCCTCTTGCCACTTAAAACTCTGTTTTCAGAGTGTTTTATACCCAGCACGGTTACTAATTCACTGTGCTAGAGGACAGGGAAATGAGAGTTATGCACTGGGCTCAGTACTGTATGCTTTTTGCGTGTGAACTCATTGCATTCCTTAGATCATCTCTCTGAGGTGTGTGTGCTCAATTGTGTCTGACTCTTTGCGACCCCAAAGACAGTAGCCCACCAGGCTCCTCTGTCCATGGGATTTCCCAAGTAAGAATACTGGAGTGGGTTGCCATTTCCTCCTCCAGGGGCTCTTCCTCCCCCAGGGATGGAACCCACCTCTCCTGTGGCTCCTGCATTGACAGGCAGAATCTTTACCACTGAGCTCTCCAAGGTACTTACTATCATAGTAGTAGTAGTAGTTTAGTTGCTAAGTTGTGTCCAACTCTTGTGACCCCATGGGCTGTAGCCTTCCAGGCTCCTCTCTCCATGGGATTCTCCAGGCAAGAATGCTGGAGTGGGTTGTCATTTCCTTCTCTGGGGCATCTTCCTGACCTAGGAATATACTTTATTTTATATAAAGGGAAACTAACATGTAGAAAGGTCAAGTGTCTTGGCCAAGGACAAGATATTAGCTGCTCATCAGATTCATGGGCTCACCCACATTATCCAGGCCTTTTGCATTTAGGCAGGACTGTGCTGTTCATTGCGGTGCATGAGCTGTGGCTACAAGTGCTGCCTGTCATTTCTGTAGTGAAGCAGTTGAGGACAAGTGTACAACTCTTAAGCTCTCTTTTCTCCTGTCTTTGGTGACCTGGAAGGACACAGCTACAGAATGGTGGGGCCTCTGTTAACCTGGATATCTGAGTGACTGTGTGTAGTAGAACCTCCCCAGTGACCCATATGGGATTTGTCCCTTCTGTGAGAAATAAGCCTATTGTGCATGAAGCCATTAAGATTTGAGGGTTAATTGGTTACCACAGCATTACCTATGCCATCTTTTCTAATACAGTGGTAGATTCAAGGATTTAAAGCTGAGGCTGTCTCCCTCCAGAATCTGCACCTTGTTGCATTTTCAAGATCAAGTTAAGCCTCCATGGTTCCTTAGCACATCTGATAGCTTCCTTAGAAGAGACTATGTTTTGGCTGAAACTTGGGAACTTTAGAGCTGTGGCAAGTGCATCCCCTTTAGAGGAATAATGGCTCATCTAAAATAACTATTAAGCCTGGAGATGTTCCACTGTATTATCTGCCTCTTCCCCACGATGAGAACTTATAGGAGAAAGGATCTGATTACCTCTCAGCATATTTTCACATTTGAGGTTAAAAAAAAATGTATGGTTCCAGGCATTTTGCTTTTACATTGCAAATACATTTGGACTCTTTTACATTTTTATATCTTTTAAACATTTGTTGCATTTTGGGAAAAAAATTACCCTTAACAGCTTTTGAAAGCGTCTACTTAATGCATATTGTTCATTCCTTTCCACTCGGTCTGAATTAATGTATTAATTATTGGGGTGGGTGTTGCTTGTCAGAAAGGAAAAACTATATGGCAGTTAGAAGGCATCTTGGTACACTTCAAAGCTGTGTTTGGGCATTGCTCTGTCGACTGTTCAGAACCACTCTTAATACTAACTCATTAGGAGAAAGCATTATTCCAAGTGAAACTAAGATATGTATTTGCATAATTTGCAGATCTGTGTGTGTTATTCATTCAGTTCTATGTTGGTTTAATCACAGAATTGTTAAGCTATTTTCAGGAAGTATTTGAGAGCTGTCTTTATGATGTGTAGCTCAATTTTATTCTGCCGAAATCCAGTTGCACTGACCACGAATACAATCTAAAATGGAAGATTCCATAGTTGGTTGACAAAGCAATCTTGTTTTATTTCTCACTGGTGAATTCATAATTTGCTGGTCAGCTAAATAAATTTTCATAAATTGCCATGTGTGGGGATAGTAATAAAATAAGATACTCAGTTCTTCTCCTAAAGCATTTTCAATTTACGGAAAACTTTTAGAATTTAGTATCTCTAGTGCTATTCTTAGGAATTGGAAGGTGATGGCCATTTAAGAATGGCAATTTTAGTTAGTTATGGAAACAGTTATCATTTTGTCTTTCCTGGTGAAGATTTTAGATAACTTCCTCTCCACCATACCCTTTTTGTATATGAAAAACTCTTACTGGAACAGTGTGATAATTTAGGTCATCAGAAAAATCCAACTGAAATGCATTTTCTCAAGGCCCAGCTCCCAACCTAATCATATCAGATTATAAAAATTTCCTATTTAGTGTCTTTTATCCTCTCACTGTGTCATCTAAACAGTCTTAAGCAAATACATCATGAATACTTATTCCCATGATTATGTCGCTTTATCATAGCATAGATTTTTAACTAATGTACCATTTCTGACTCTTTTTAGACATGTTGAAAGAAAGAGTTTAAGTTCAAGTACAGATTTAAAACTTGTTTATTCCTATGAGCATATGTTTATGAAACTACAAGTTTTAGTCTAGGTCAGCTTGAATGACTAAAATCAATGGAAACTTGAGTCAGTTATTAGAACTGTTCTTCAATCCTGCTCAGTCACTAACCAACTGTATGACTTGGGCAAGTATTTCTGTGTCTTATTTTTCTTATTTGAAACATAAGAGGGTTGGAGTCACTCAAAACTCTAAAATGTTGTCACTCTCAGAAGCACTATTAGGTAATTATGTATTAATAATTTTACTATCTGTTTACACAGGTGTGAAGGTGTATTATAATTTTAAAATTGACTTTGTTAATTGGAAACTAGGTACTAATCATTATATATACTCTCTCTTCTTTTTTAAAATTGGTTTTGTCTGTGTTGTCCTGGCTTTTAAAACTTTTCCTAGAGACATATTTTTTTTAAATCCTAAAATCATCTAACCAGTGATGTCATTATAAACCCAGATTTATGGAAGAAAATGCACAGATTATCTTTTAAAAGAAAAAGAATGTAACCATAGTTGAAACAGACACTATTAACCATTTCAATTTCTATTGGGTTAGCTGTAGGAGAAGTTCAGAGCTCAGTATTTCTGTTAAACCACATCAGTTCAGTGCTCAGTGCAAGAAGTAGAATAAAAACAAAGGAAAAGATGAATGAACGGTAGTGTGTGCTTAGTCACTCAGTTGTGCCTGTCTCTTTGCGATCCTATAGGTTGCATACCAGGCTGTAGCCTGCCAGGCTCCTCTGTCAATGGGGATTCTCCAGGCAAGAATACTGGAGTGGGTTGCTATACCTTCTTCCAGGGGATCTTCTCAACCCAGGGATCAAACCCAGGTGTCCCGCATTGCAGGCAGATTTTTTTTTTTTTTTTTTTACTATCTGAGACACCAGGGAATGAAGGGTAAGGACTTGTGTAAAAATCACAGAGAAATGAACATAAAAGGAGTTAGAAGGCAATGTCTTGTCTCTGGTGTGAAGCCTGCACTGGACTCATCTTCCCCTGCCACTGCCCAGGTGTTATGCAAAATAATCGCACTGTATATTCATGCTGCCCAAGGACACACACGGATCTTGAGTGTTAATCTAACAGGGAACAACTCAAATGAGATGTGTCTGTTTCCTTTTTTCACTAAACTTTAAAAAATAATGAAAACTTGGAACTTTCTATGGTAACTCTTGGGGGGCTCTCAAAATCTTTTGCAAATAGATGTACACAGTTTACAAAATGATATGCTTAGCTGAGGAATTGTTAGGGTTTTCAATGACTTACAGTTCCCTCTAGGAAAATAGGGCTGTATTTTCTGGAAAAAAAAAAAAAAGAATCTTCTATCAGTCTGTTGATCATCATCATTGTTATTTTTAGCTCCTAAATCCAGTTTTGGTATATTAGTAAAGCCAGAGCATCCCAATATCTCTTGTTTGTTATTGAAATAATTCAAAGCAGTACTGTGATTTATAAGGCATAACCAGAAATTGCCCTTTTGGGGTTCTTTTCTAGATATGACCTTAAAAACTCAGTAGGTAATTAATTTCTTTTACAAATATGTAATTGATTATCCATTAGTTACCAGAGTTATGTTAATACCATCCACCTTAAACTTCTACAGCCTGAAATGGACCACTATATATTTTTTATTTATATACATATTTTATTGTGGAGAAGGCAATGGCAACCCACTCCGGTATTCTTGCCTGGAAAATCCCATGGGCGGAGGAGCCTGGTAGGCTGCAGTCCATGGGGTCTTGAAGAGTCAGACACAACTGAGTGACTTCACTTTCACGCATTGGAGAAGGAAATGGCAACCCACTCCAGTGTTCTTGCCTGGGGAATCCCAGGGACGGGGGAGCCTGGTGGGCAGCCGTCTATGGGGTAGCACAGAGTCAGACACAACTGAAGCGACTTAGCAGCAGCAACAGCAGCATGAAAGTGAAAGTGGCGAGTGAAAAAGTTGGCTTAAAGCTCAACATTCAGAAAACAAAGATCTTGGCATCCGGTCCCACCACTTCATGGGAAATAGATGGGGAAACAGTGGAAACAGTGTCAGACTTTATTTTTCTGGGCTCCAAAATCACTACAGATGGTGACTGCAGCCATGAAGTGAAAAGATGCTTACTCCTTGGAAGGAAAGTTATGACCAACCTAGATAGCATATTCAAAAGCAGAGACATTACTTTGCCAACAAAGGTTCGTCTAGTCAAGGCTATGGTTTTTCCTGTGGTCATGTATGGATGTGAGAGTTGGACTGTGAAGAAGGCTGAGCGCTGAAGAATTGATGCTTTTGAACTATGGTGTTGGAGCAGACTCTTGAGAGTCCCTTGGACTGCAAGGAGATCCAACCAGTCCATTCTGAAGGAGATCAGCCCTGGAATTTCTTTGGAAGGACTGATGCTAAAGCTGAAACTCCAGTACTTTGGCCACCTCTTGTGAAGAGTTGACTCATTGGAAAAGACTCTGATGCTGGGAGGGATTGGGGGCAAGAGGAGAAGGGGACGACAGAGGATGAGATGGCTGGATGGCATCACTGACTTGATGGACGTGAGTCTCAGTGAACTCCGGGAGTTGGTGATGGACAGGGAGGCCTGGCATGCTGCGATTCATGGGGTCGCAATGAGTCGGACACGACTGAGTGACTGATCTGATCTGATAGCTGACTTACAATGTTTCAAGTGCACAGCAAAAAGATTTAGTTATATATATACACATATATTATTTTTAGATCATTTTACATTATAGGTTATTATAAGATTGACGATAGTTCCCTACGTTATACAGTAAACCTTTGTTGCTTGTTGCATGTTTAGTTTTTAAATGGAAGTCTAGCATTCTATTCATACTAAGTCAAACAAGTGGAATCAAAATGTCATAAATTTTTTAGTTAGGCAAAAATTCATAAGTTTTCCAAATGTATATATTATAAATGCTCTTTATACATATGTATACAAAAGCTTTTCTACTATGCTTGATAAAGGCTTGAGAAAGAACATCAAAGAAAAAAGAGATAGAGAAATTGGAAAACACAAACTAAATGAAATGGGGGCACTGAATATGAAATGTAAAAGGTGAAACAAAATAGATAAAAGTAAAAGATCATCCTGTAGTTCTGTTCTTTTTAAACATGGCTGCTCATTAGAAACATATTCAGAGCTTTGGAGGAAAAAAGCAATACCTGGGCATTTGTATTTGTCAAAAAATACCAAGATAATTCTGATATGCATCTGGATTTTAAAAAGTGATTACAGGTTTTTATATTAAATGGTAGTTTTGTCGATATAGAATTCTATTGATGTAGAATTCTGATTGACCAATCATGATACGATGGTATTGAGTGATAGTTACATAATCACAATAGTAAAAGATGTTTGTTAGTTTTCACAATCAATAACCAGACAAAAAATGAAAGATTATAATTGCAAGCCACAATGGAAACATAATTAACCTAATAATATAAAATAATTACAATTTGTGGGCTCAAGCAGAGTGATGTGGTAAGTGGAAGTTCATACATGCACATGTTTTCATCTGCCCAGCCAGTCTATGTCTTTTGGTTGGTGCATTTAATCCATTTACAGTTAAGGTAATTATTGATATGTATGATCCTATTACTGTTTTCTTAATTGTCTTGGGTATATTTTTTGTAGATCTTTTCTTTTTCTTGTGTTTCCTGCCTAGAGAAGTTCCTTTAGCATTTGTTGTAAAGCTGGTTTGATGTTGCTGAATTCTCTTTAATTTTGCTTGTCTGGAAAGCTTTTGATTTCTTCATCAAATCTGAACGAGAGTTTTTCTGGGTAGAGTATTCTTAGTTGTACGTTCTTCCCTTTCATCATTTTAAATGTATTGTGCCGTTCCCTTCTGGCTTGTAGAGTTTCTGTTGAGAAATCAGCTGGTAATCTGATGGGAGTTCCCTTGAATGTTTTCTGTCATCTTTCCTTTGTTGCTTTTAATATCTTATCTCTAATTTTGTCACTTTGATTACTATGTGTCTTGGTGTGTTCCTCCTTGGGTTTATTATGCCTAGGACTCTCTGTGCTTCCTGGACCTTGTTGACGGTTTCCTTTCCCATGATAGGGGTGTTTTCAGCTATTATCTCTTCAAATATTTTCTCAGGTCCCTTCTCTCTTTCTTCTCCTTCTGGGACTTCTATAATGCAAATCTCGGTGGGTTTAATGTTGTTCCACAGGTCTCATGTACAGATCACATGTTAGTCTTCATACAGTGGATTCAAAAGGGAAGCCCAAGTCTCTCCAATAGAGACCACTGAATAGCATTTTAGGAAAAGAGGAACCAGGAGGGAAGGTAAGAAAGGAGACGAAGTTTGAAAACTTAGGTAGAAACAGAATCAGATGCTGTAAGTTTTGTTGACTTAAAATAGGTGAGCATTGTGAAAAATCCAGATGCCCAAATCAAGAGGTATAGGTACTTAAATTCATAAAGAGGCTGTGCCTAAACCAAAATTAGAGTAAACTGCAGTCCTAATGATGCACTGACTGACAGTGGGGAGACTGAGTGGGACTAGCAAGAAACTTAATTAGGATAGGTTACACCTAATCTAGGAAGTTGGGAATAAGGCCTTGACCTTTATTTAGATAGTTGGCATTTTTTCAGATTATAAATTTACATTATTGATAATGATCCTTTAGTTTATAAGGTTTGCCTTTATAAAGCCTTTTCACACTGATTTCCTCATTGGTGATTAATGCTAATCATGATTGGCTACATAAATTTGTTTATTCCCATTTATAAATAAATAAATGGACACAAAGAATTTAAGTGTCTTGACCTAGATATAACCACCACAAACTCATGTGATTCCCCTTTATTGTCTTTTTTGCCATTTATTTTCTCAATTCTCATAATAGCCCTGTAAAGTAGATATTGTTGTTGTATAGTCACTAAATTGTGTCCGACTCTTTGTGACTCCATGGATTGTAGCCGATCAGGCTCCCTTGTCCATGGAATTTCCCAGGCAAAAACACTGGAGTGGGTTGCCATTTCCTTCTCCAGGGGGGTCTTCCCAACCCAGGGATTGACTCTTGCATTGGCAGTTGGATTCTGTACCACTGAGCTACCAGGGAAGCTGTGAAGTACAAAGGTATTACCTTTATTTGATAGATGAGATATGCATTCAAAGAGTTGGGATAACTTATATCACATGGTAAGTGGCAGAGTTGGTTGTTGAACCTAGTCCTCTTGGCTCCCGAGTTTGTGCTCTTGACCACTAGACTGTGTTGTTTTCTATTTCTATTACTACAATTTTCACATTAATAGCCTTCTTCGAAGATAATTTGGTGTTTCACCTCATTAAAATTCCTGGCATTGTGAACCCCTTTAAATTCAGTCGTAGCAGGGCTGCTACTGGCCAGGCTAGTGGAATAAACTCACAGATGTTGTTTTACTGTTATAGTCACCGTGCAGGGAGGCAGGTGTGTTTCAGCATTGCATTTCCTACCAAGCAGTAGATCTCTGAAACCCCCACAGCGTATTTTGCCCTTGGGATGTTTTTCAGAAGATACATTTTGGACCAGAACTTTTTTAGGAGGCAGAGTAGAGGAGAATGCTATGATTTGAACTTTTTCATAGCATGCCTGGGGAACTGAAATTCAGTCAATATGAAGTGGGTTCTTCTGGGGTTTTAAGGTGAGAAAAAAGGGACCTTAATTAAGGGAGAGAGAAAAAGGAGTAGACAAAGTTTTCCTACTTTTATGATTTTGCCTGGGGAATAGCCCTTCACGGGAACCATTTGGTTTTGGGTGTCTCTTGCAGGATATATGAAGAGATGAAAGAAACAAGAGCCGTTGACATTGACATGACTCACAAACATATGGCTCTAAATAATGAGACCCTTTATCTTGGAGAAGAATCTAAAGGGCATGGGAGAAACCCTCATGTAACTCACTTTAAAAATGTAAAGCTGTATAATTTCCTTTCTGAGGCCACAATCTTTTGGTCTTTTTCAGATGTGGTGCCAAGAAATAAAACCTCTTGATGGTAGAAGTATTTGCCATTAGCCTTCTGTCTCTTTAGGTGCTAGAGGGCCAAGAACATTAAATTAGTTTAAAAAATTAAATAAAACTCCTCTGTTCAAATGTCACTGCTTCTCTGGAAATGACATCATCTGTTTGCTAAAATACTATTGAGAAAACGAGTATACATTGTTATGTGTGGGGAGGTTTTAAAAGTGAGGTCTATTTATTAAGAGGCTTTGGAGTGGATGCTCATGTCCTTCATAAATAAACAAAGAGCCTCATCTTATTCATTTGAGTTAGTATGCATCCTCAGGGCTTAACTGTCTACACTGGTGGTGGTTGTCTGTAGGCTTTCAGTTTTATATGGAGCAGGAAGCCCAGCTTTAAAACACAAATTATGAAACTCGGGAAAAATTGACATAGTATTTTGTTGCTGCAGGTATTAGTATTGGGGGTGTTGTGGGGAGAAAGATCCTAGAATATAAAGTGCCTGAGTGTTGGTGGCCAGCTCCGGGAATTGGAGGTTACCCATTTTGAGAACATACTTTGGGTCCAGAGAAATCTCTGGACATCATTCATATTTATTACCTGAATGTAAGTCACACTGTCTTCTTTGTAATTATTACATTTACACAGTAGACAAGAATATTTTCATGTTTCATACTCTTTTAGTTTCTGACTTGGCCTTTATAATATAAAGGTGAAGTCACTCAGACCTAAAATTCTCCAAGTCTTCAATTGGGTCCTTACAAACAGAAGACACTTTTGTAACCTGTCAATTCCTTAGTATAATGATCATATATCAGAAACAAACCATTTAGAAGAATCTCGAGAGTCCCTTGGACAGCAAGGAGATCAAATCAGTAAATCCTAAAGGAAATCAACCCTGACTCATTGGAAAAGACCCTGACGCTGGGAAACATTGAGGGCAGGAGGAGAAGGGTGTAATAGGATGAGATGGTTGGATGGCATCACTGATTCACTGGATATGAATTTCAGCAAACTCTAGGAGATAGTTAAGGATAGGGAAGCCTAGCAATGCTGCAGGTCATGGGGTCACAAAGAGTTGGAGACAACTTAGCAACTGAAGAAAGAAAAAACAGAAGATACTTTTGCAATCTACCAGTTCCTCAGCATAGTAACTATATTTCAGAAAAAAACCACAAATGCATGGCTTATTTCTGGTCTCTTTATTCTGCACCATTGGACTCTATGTCTGTGCACCATCAGTTCATTTCAGTCAGTTCAGTTGCTCAGTTGTGTCTGACTCTTTGCGACCCCATTAATAGCAGCATGCCAGGCCTCCCTGTCCATCACCATCTCCTGGAGTTCACTCAAACTCACATCCATCAAGGTGGTGATGCCATCCAGGCATCTCATCCTCCTTTGTCCCCTTTTCCTCCTGCCCTCAATCCCTCCCAGCATCAGAGTCTTTTGCAATGACTCAACTCTTTGCATGTGGTGGCCAAAGTACTGGAGTTACAGCTTTAGCATCATTCCTTCCAAAGAACACCCAGGGCTGATCTCCTTCAGAATGGACTGGTTGGATCTCCTTGCAGTCCAAGGGACTCTCAAGAGTCTTCTCCAACACCACAGTTCAAAAGCATCAATTCTTCGGTGCTCAGCTTTCTTTATAGTCCAACTCTCACATCCATACATGACCACTGGAAAAACCATAGCCTTGTCTGGATGGACCTTTGTTGGCAAAGTAATGTCTCTGCTTTTCAATATGCTAACTATATTGGTCATAACTTTCGTGTCTTTTAATTTCATGGCTGCAGTCACCATCTACAGTGATTTTCGAGCCCCAAAAAGTAAAGTCTGACACTGTTTCCACTGTTTCCCCATCTATTTCCCATGAAGTGGTGGGACCAGATGCCATGATCTTCGTTTTCTGAATGTTGAGCTTTAAGCCAACTTTTTCATTCTCCTCTTTCACTTTCATCAAGAGGCTTTTTAGTTTCTCCTCACTTTCTGCCATAAGGGTGCTGTCATCTGCATATCTGAGGTTATTGATATTTCTCCTGACAATCTTGATTACAGCTTGTGCTTCCTCCAGCCCAGCATTTCTAATGATGTACTCTGCATATAAGTTAAATAAACAGTGTGACAATATACAGCCTTGACGTACTCCTTTTCCTATTTGGAACCAGTCTGTTGTTCCATGTCCAGTTCTAACTGTTGCTTCCTGACCTGCATACAAATTTCTCAAGAGGCAGATCAGGTGGTCTGGTATTCCCATCTCTTTCAGAATTTTCCACAGTTTATTGTGATCCACACAGTCAAAGGCTTTGGCATAGTCAATAAAGCAGAAATAGATGCTTTTCTGGAACTCTCTTGCTTTTTCCATGATCCAGTGGATGTTGGCAATTTGATCTCTGGTTCCTCTGCCTTTTCTAAAACCAGCTTGAACATCAGAAGTTCACGGTTCACATATTGCTGAAGCCTGGCTTGGAGAATTTTGAGCATTACTTTACTAGCGTGTGAGATGAGTGCAGTTGTGCGGTAGTTTGAGCATTCTTTGGCATTGCCTCTCTTTGGGATTGGAATGAAAACTGACCTTTTCCAGTCCTGTGGCCACTGCTGAGTTTTCCAAATTTGCTAGCATATTGAGTGCAGCACTTTCACAGCATCATCTTTCAGGATTTGAAATAGCTCAACTGGAATTCTATCACCTCCACTAGCTTTGTTCGTAGTGATGCTTTCTAAGGCCCACTTAACTTCACATTCCAGGATGTCTGGCTCTAGGTCAGTGATCACACCATTGTGATTATCTGGGTTGTGAAGATCTTTTTTGTACAGGTCTTCTGTGTATTCTTGCCACCTCTTCTTAATATCTTCTGCTTCTGTTAGGTCCATACAATTTCTGTCCTTTATCGAGCCCATCTTTGCATGAAATGTTCCTTTGGTATCTTTGATTTTCTTGAAGAGATCTCTAGTCTTTCCCATTCTGTTGTTTTCCTCTATTTCTTTGCATTGATCGCTGAAGAAGGCTTTCTTATCTCTTCTTGCTATTCTTTGGAACCCAGCAATTCTCCTTTGGTATATAATCAAAGCAAATTAAAATAGGATCTGGAAGAAATAGCTGCATTTCCATGTTCCTTACGGTCTTACTTACAGTAGCTAAGATATGGAAGGGTCTTCCCTGGTCGCTCTGTGGTAAAGAATCCACCTGCTGGTACAGGGGAGTTGTGGGTTCTATCCCTGGGTCAGGAAGATCCCCTGGAGAAGGAAATGACAACCCCCTCAAGTTTTCTTAACCGGGAAATCCCATGAACTGAACAGCCTGGTGGGCTACAGTCCATGGGGTCAAAAAGAGTTGTATATGACTTAGTGACTAAACAGCAACTACAAATATATGGAAACAACCCATGCATCTGTCAGTGGATAAACGAATAATGAAAAGGTGATAAACACACATATACAATGAAGCATTCAGTCATAAGAAAGAGGGAAACCCTGTTATTTGCAGTAACATGGATGGACCCTGATGGCATTAGGCCGAGTGAAATAAGTCAGATAAGAAAAGAAAAAACTATATGATCTCACTTACTGTGGAATCTAAAAAAACCAAACTCATAGAAATGGTTGTTTCAGAGCAGAATGGTTGTTGCAAGTGAATGGAAATAATGGGGAGATGTTGGTCAAACAGTGAAAACTTTCAATTGTGAATAGTTACAGGCATCTAATGTACAGCACGGTAATTATTGTTAAAAACACGATATCCTTGAAAGTGTGTAAGTAGATCTTAAATGTTCTTACCCTAGAATAAGAAACGGTAGTTATGTGAGGTGAAGGAACTGTTAGCTAAGGCTATGATGGTCAAGTCAATACATTTTACACCTTTAACTTACACAATATTCTTTGTCAATTATATCTTAATTAAGCTAGAAAATAATATTGTTCTTATACCTTCCATACATCACTTCTAATCTCACAATCGCTATTTTTTTTTTGAAAAGATAGATTTAATTTCATTAAAGCTTCAAAACTCCTCATCAAAATTTATCATTAATGAAATGAAATAGCAAGCTAGGCAGGGATGAAAATATTTACAATAGGTGTATTTGTCAGAGAACTCTTAGAAATTAATGACAAGACAAACCCAATTTTTTTAGATGAGCAAAAGTTTGAACAGATATTCACAGAAAAACCAAAATGAATGGGTTATTCAGCATATGAAAAAAGGTGCCCAACATCATTGGCCGTGAGGCAAATGCAGATCAAAACCACAGTGAGATCTCAGTACATACATATCAACCAGAATATCCCTAATCAATATCAAGTTGGGGCAAAAATGTGGAGCAATTGAAGTCCTCATATATTTTTGTTGGGAGTGTAAAAAAGTGCAACCACTTTTGAAAATTGTCTGGCAGTGTCTAAGAATGTTAAGCATGACCTACTTTATGAATCAGCAATTCCACTCCTAGGTGTACCGCCAAGATCAACAAGTGTATATGTCAGGTGGTGCTGGTGGTAAAGAACCCGTCTGCCAATGTGGGAGACGTAAGAGACTGTGGATTCGATTCCTGGGTTGGGAAGATTCCCTGGATAAGGGCATGACAGCACACTCCAGTATTGTTACCTGGAGAATCCCATGGACAGAGGAGCCTGGAGGGCTGCAGTCCATAACGTCACAAAGAGTAGGACACAACAGAAGCGACTTAGCATGTACACACACACAAAATACACACATGCACAAAAATTTCCACATCAGCCTTTTTTTTAATGATAATCCCAAACTGAAAACAATACTTTTTTTTTTTCCTACAGAATGTATAAACAAGTGGTCGTAATATGTGTGAGAAGTCACTTTAGTCATTGTAAAATTAACACAAGAGTAGATTATAGAGAAAATAAAAGAAATAAACTACTAATACAATTGCAGCTTGAAGAATCTCAATATTATGTCAAGCAGAAGCAGCTGCAAGAGAGTACATACTGCATGATTTCATTGATGAATTCTGGAAACAATGAAAAAAATCTATTTGCTGGAAATCAAGATAGTGATTGCTTCTGGTGGGGTAAAAGATGTGGATTGACTGCAAATAAGTACAAGGGAACCTTCTCTTGTGATGAACATGTTCCATATCTTCATTTGGTTAACAAATACATGGATGTATATATTTTTACAAATTTCAGATATATACTTAAGATCTCTGCATTTTGCTGTATTGAACTTGTCTTTCATTTACAAAACAAAAGAGAAAAAAGTACTGAAAAGTGGACTTGAAATAAACCAAGTCTTGTAAAAACATGCTAAAACAACAATAAAAAGATTTTAAATCCATCATCTAAGTGAGAAGTAACAAATAGGTACACCTCACTACTTGGCCTATGTTCACCTGGTCGCCACTTTTACTTCCATTCATTTGGCAGAGTTGAACAACTTTTACCCAGTGGAGCAGACATTAATAAGAGGGACTAAAAGCCTAAGGGAACAGATTATTACCTGCTGACTTTACCACTCATTTGTTTTGTGATCTTGGGCGAGTCACTTCCAGTGGACCTTTATTTCCTCATCAATAATCTCACAATAGCCTTCTTGTAAGATAGGTGCTATCATCAGTTTGTAGAAGGCCAACTAGAGACTGTAAACTATTAAATATTGTATCCAAATCCACATATCTAAGAAACAGAAACCTAGATTCAAACCTTGGCCTGTATAATGCCAAGTTCTGTGCTCTTGCACTATTTTTTGCTTCATCTCAGAGTTATAGTCATTTAGTCTGTGACATGAAACAGAGTAAAATTTGCCTTCTCATATAGTGAAGTTAGATTTCTTTTTGGAAAGAAAAAAAGAGATTTCTATATTGAAAAATAATCAATTCAAGTGACTGGCTTTGGCCCTGGACATTGCCCTAAATCATTTCAGCCGTTTCTTGGGGCAACACTGAAGAGACAGAACCGTCATACATACCCAGAGGGTCTCAGCTAATCACCTAGTTCTGGTTGGTTCCAAGAAGAAAATAAATTGGAGTACTTGTTTCATGAAGAATGTCTTAAACAACACTGATATTAAGAGTGACAGAACTCTTAAAATGGATGGTCTCAGAACTGTCTTTTTGTTAACAGTCAGGTTTATTAAGGTATATTTTATATCCAGAAAAATTCATTCTTGTTAATGTACAGTTCTATGAGTTTTGGCATACAGTCAGGTAACCACCATAATCAAGATGTAGAACGTTCCCTCATGCATGCCTGTTTGTAATCGATCCCCTGCAAACTCCTGCCTCTGGGAAGTACTGATCTGTTTTCTGTAGCTAGAGTTGTGCCTTTCCCACAATGTCATATAAATGGAATCACATCAACTGTAATTTTTCAAGTTTGGTGTCTTCAGCATAATGTCGTTGAAATTCATTCATGTTTCTGCATGTGTGAATAATTTCATTCCCTTTGCTAAGATTCCACCATATGGATACAACACAGATTATTTATCCATTTTAGAAGTGATGAGTATTTGGACTGTGTCTGGTTCAAAGTGATTATTTGTAAAGCTACTATGAACATCCTTGTATAGACTGTTGTGTTAACATAACTTTTCATTTCTCTAAGTCATATATCTAGGAGTGGAATTGCTTAGTCATATGGTAACTGTGTATTTAATTATGTAAGAAACTGCTGAATTGTTTCCCAAAGTAGTTATACCATCAAAAAACAATCCCAGTTGCTGTGCATCCTCATCAGCACTTGATATTGTCAATTTTTGAAATTTTAGTAATTCTAGCATTGTATAGTAGCATATCATTGTCCATCAAACTCACGTCCATAGAGTCGGTGATGCCGTCCAACCATCTCATCCTCTGTCGTCCCCTTCTCCTCCCACCTTCAATCTTTCCCAGCATCAGGGTCTTTTCAAATGAGTCAGTTCTTTGCATGAGGTGGCCAAAGTATTGGAGCTTCAGCTTCAGTATCAGTCCTTCCAATGAATATTCAGGACTGATTTCCTTTAGGATTGACTGGTTTGATCTCCTTGCAGTCCAAGGGACTCTCAAGAGTCTTCTCCAACACCATAGTTCAAAAGCATCAATTCCTTTTGTTAATAATGCCTTTTGAGGAAACGTTTTAAAATTTTTCTAATAATTTACTTTATTCATTCAGTTGTTTTTTGCTGTGCTGGGTCATCCTTGCTGCAGGCTTTCTCTAGTTGTGGTGACTGGGGGCTTTTCTCTAGTTGTGGTGAGGGACTTCTCATTGCAGCCACTTCTCTTGTTGCTGAGCTCTGGCTCTAGGGCACGTGGCCTCAGTAGTTGTGGCCCATGAGCTTCAGTAATTGCGCATGGGCTCAGTAGTTGTGGCTCCCCGGCTCTAGTGTACAGGCTCAATAGTTGAGTGTAGCTGCTCAATGGCAAGTGGGATCTTCCCGGACCAGGGATCAAACTCCCGTTTCCTGTGCTGGTAGGCATATTCTTTATCACTGAGCCACCAAGGAATCCCTGAGAAGTTATCAATTTTGATGAAATCTAATTGATCAGTTTTTTAATGTTCTGTGCTTTGGGGATCCTATTAAATAATCTTTGAACATGCAGAGATTTCCTCCTATGTTTTCTGCTAGTAGTTTCATAGTTGTACGTTTTATATGTAGGTCTATGATCTATTTCAAGTAAATTTTTAATATAGTATGCAATATGGATCGAAGTTCTTTTTTCCCCCCACATGAGTGTTCAATTGTTCCAACACTATTTTTTGAAAAGACTCTTTGTCTCTTGGATTGCTTTGGTACATTTATAGAGATCAACTGACCATATATTTATGGGTCTACTTTTAAACTCTGTTCTGTTCATCCATGTGTCTATCTTTTCACCAATATACAACATTATAGTAATTTCTATATCTTGATAGTAAGCCATCAAATCACATAGTATGACATGAGTCTTCCAACTTTGTTCTTCTTTAAGACTATTTTGGTTTCTCAAGTCTTTCATTTATATATGAATCTTAGAATCAATTTTTTGACTTCTGTTTTATAAAAGCCTAATGACATTTTGATTGGAATTGTAATATAGACTTATTTGGGGAGAATTGACATTTTACCAATATTGGACACATTTCATGTTTGTTTATTAGGTCTTCTTGATTGGTCTGTGGTATGCCTGTGTATCAGAGAAGTCGATGGCACCCCCCTCCAGTACTCTTGCCTGGAAAATCCCATGGACGGAGGAGCCTGGTAGGCTGCAGTCCATGGGGTTGCTAAGAGTCTGGCACGACTGAGCAACTTCCCTTTCACTTTTCACTTTCATGCATTGGAGAAGGAAATGGCAACCCACTCCAGTGTTCTTGCCTGGAGAATCCCAGGGACGGGGGAGCCTGGTGGGCTGCCGTCTATGGGGTCGCACAGAGTCGGACACGACTGAAGCGACTTAGCAGCATGCCTGTATATACTGCATATGTTTTGTTAGATTTATACCTAAGTATTTCATGTTTGCTATTATGTTATTATGTGGTATTTTAATCTTTTAATTGTCTAATTTTTACTTTCTTAAAAATATAAATTTTGTATGTTGACCAGGTTATCTTGTGAAATCTAAACTCATTAATTCTAGGAGCTATTTTTGTGGATTCCTTGGACTTTTCTAAATAGAAAATCATAACATTAACGAATAGGGGCAACATTATTTCTTACTTTTCTTTTTTTTCAAATTAAAAAAAAATTTTATTGGCTCATAGTTGATTGACATGCTGTGTTAGTTTTTGCTATGCATTAGTGAATCTGTTATATAGAATATATTTACTCTTTTTTATATCCTTTGCCCATACAGGTCATTAAAGAGTATTGAGAAGACTTTCCTGTGCTAGGCAGTAGATCCTTACTTGTTATCTATTTTGTATGTATATAGTGTGTATATGTCAATTCTTTTTTTAAAAATTTTTTTTAAATTTTATTTTATTTCTTAACTTTACACTATTGTATTGGTTTTGCCATATATCAAAATGAATCCGCCACAGGTATACGTGTGTTCCCCATCCTGAACCCTCCTCCCTCCTCCCTCCCCATACCATCCCTCTGGGTCATCCCAGTGCACCAGCCCCAAGCATCCAGTATCGTGCATTGAACCTGGACTGGCGACTCGTTTCATATATGATATTATACATATTTCAATGCCATTCTCCCAAATCATCTCACCCTCTCCCTCTCCCACAGAGTCCAAAAGACTGTTCTATACATCAGTGTCTCTTTTGCTGTCTCGTATACAGGGTTATTGTTACCATCTTTCTAACTTCCATATATATGCGTTAGTATACTGTATTGGTGTTTTTCTTTCTGGCTTACTTCACTCTGTATAATACGCTCCAGTTTCATCCACCTCATTAGAACTGATTCAAATTTATTCTTTTTAATGGCTAAGGTTACTTTTCAGTCTAAATGTATTTTGCTTCTCTTTTACTTTTCCCACTGATCAGGATCTCCATTATGACGATGTATAATTGGAGTGGTAAGAGTTAGATATCCTTGGAGGGTCCTTAGGAGAATAACAGGCAAATTTTCACCATTACGTATAAGGCTATGTATAGTGTTTTGTTTTTGTTATTTTGTTACTATTATTATTATTATTTGGTAAATGTATTTGGGACTTCCCAGGTGTCTCAGTGGTTAAGACCTGAGTTCAATTCCTGAGTCTGGAAGATTTCCCTGGAAAAGGAAATGGTAACCCACTCCAGTATTCTTGCCTGGGAAATCCCATTGACAGAGGAGCCTGACAGGCTACAGTCTATGTGTTCACCAAAGAGTCAGACACGACTCAGTGACTAAACCACCACCACCACCACCACAAATGCCATTTATCAGATTGAAGAAGTTTCTCTTCTATTTCTAGTTTGTTGAGAGAGTTTACGATGAGTGATTATTGAATTTTGATAAAAACTCTTATATTTGTTGATATGATATATTTCAATGATTTTCATATCCATTGAATTTGTGACAGTATGTAAGAATAATGACAATAATAATTACTTCATTTATTGTGTGCTTACCATATGCTCACTGCTTTTTAGTTGGGACATGTTGATTCCTTACCATACCTGACTCACTTATACTTCCATGGAATGCAACCTCCTAAAGCTTCAAGGATATCAACTGAAGGAAACCCTGTGGGAAGTGAATAAGGAGTCATCATAGATTTGTTAAATTGAACGTGCCATGGTGAAATATATGAATCCGTTAGAAGCTAGTGATTAGAGGTAGGTTATATATATTTCTCCTGGCAATCTTGATTCCAGCTTGAGCTTCTTCCAGCTTGGCATTTCGCATGATGTACTCTGCATATAAGTTAAATAAGTAGAGTGACAATATACAGTCTTGAGACACTCCTTTCCCAGTTTGGAACTATTCTCTGTCTGGTTCTAACTGTTGCTTCTTGACCTGCATACAGGTTTCTCAGGACGCAGGTAAGGTGGTCAAGTATACCCATCTCTTTATAAGAATTTTCCACAGTTTGTTGTGATCCACACAGTCAAAGGTTTTAGTGTAGTCAATGAAGCAGAAGTAGATGTTTTTCTGGAATTAACTTGCTTTTTCTATGGTCCAGGGGATGTTGGCAATTTGATGTCTGGTTCTTCTGCCTTTTCTAAATCCAGCTTGTACATTGGGAAGTTCTTGATTCACATACTATTGAAGCCTAGCTTGAAGGATTTTGAGCATTAACTTGCCAGCATGTGAAATGAATGTAACTGTGCAGTAGTTTTGACATTCTTTGGCATTGCCTTTCTTTGGGATTTGAATGAAAACTGACCTTTTCCAGTCCTGTGGCCACTGCTGAGTTTCCAGATTTGCTGGCATATTAAGTGCAGCACTTTAACTGCATCATCTTTTAGTATTTGAAATAGCTGGCACTCCATCACCTCTACTAGCTTTGTTCGTAGTGGTGCTTCATAAGGCACACTTGACTTTACACTCCAGCATGTCTGGCTCTAGGTTATCCAGGTCATTAAGACCCTTTTTGTATAGTTCTTCTGTGTATTCTTGCCACCTCTTCTTAATATCTTCTGCTTCTGTTAGATCCATAAAATTTCTGTCCTTTATTGTGCCCATCCCTGGTGGCTCAGAGGTTAAAGCGTCTGCCTGCAATGCGGGAGACCTGGGTTCGATCCCTGGGTTGGGAAGATCCCCTGAAGAAGGAAATGGCAACCCACTCCAGTGTATTTGCCTGGAGAATCCCATGGACAGAGGAGCCTGGTGGGCACAGTCCATAGGGCTGCACAGAGTTGGACATGACTGAACGACCTCACTTTCACTTTGCATGAAATGTTCTCTTGGTATCTCTAATTTTCTTGAAGAAATCTCTAGTATTTTCCATTCTATTGTTTTCCTCTATTTTTGTACTGCTCACTTAAGATTTTCTTATCTCCTTGCTATTTTCTGGAACTCTGCATTCACTTGTGTATATCTTTCCCTTTCTCCCTTGCCATTAGCTTCTCTTCTTTTCTCACCTAATTATAAGGCCTCCTCAGACAACCATTTTGCCTTCTTTTTCTTTGGGATGGATTTGATCACCCCTTCCAGTACACTGTTATTAACCTCCATCCATAGTTCTTCAGGCACTTTGTCTATCAGATATAATTCCTTGAATCTATTTTTCACTTCCATTGTATAATCATAAAGGATTGGATTCAGGTCATAACTGAATAGGCTAGTGGTTTACCGTACTTTATTTAAGTCTGAATTTTGCAATGAGGAGCTGATCATCTAAGTAACAGTAAGCTCCAGGCCTTGTTTATGCTGACTGTATACAGCTTCTCCATCTTCAGCTGTAAAGAATATTGCTTTTCAGTCACTAAGTCATATCTGACTCTTTGCAACCCCTTGAAGTGCAGCACACCAGGCTTCCCTGTCCTCTACTATCTCCTGGAGTTTGCTCAAACTCATGTTCATTGAGTCATTGATGCCATCCAACCATCTCATCCTCTGTCGTCCCCTTTTCCTCCTGCCTTCAATCTTTCCCAGCATCAGCGTCTTTTCCAATGATTCAGCTCTTTGTATCAGGTGTCGAAGTATTGGAGCTTCAGAAGAGAATATTATCAATTTGATGTCGGTATTGAGCACCTAGCGGTGTCCATGTGTCTTGTGTTGTTGGAAAAGGGTGTTTGCTATGATCAGTGCATTCTCTTGGCAAAACTGTTAGCCTTTGCCCTGCTTCTTTTTGTACTCCAAGGCCAAACTTGCCTGTTACTCCAGGTATCTCTTAACTTCCTGCCTTTGCGTTCCAATCCCCTCTGATGATAAGGACACACCCCACTCTTTTTTTTTTTTTTTTGGTGTTGGTTCTAGACTGTCTTGTAGATCTTCATAGAACCATTAGACTTCTGCTTCTTTAGAATTAGTGGTTGGGACATAGACTTGGATTACTGTGATGTTGAATGGTGTGCCTTGGAAACAAACTGAAATCATTGTCATTTTTGAGATTGCACCCAAGTCCGGCATTTCAGATTCTTTTCTTGACTATGAGGGCTACTCCATTCCTTCTAAGGGATTCATTTTGACAGTAGTAGATATAATTCTAAAGCAAAGAGAAAGGTTGAGCTTCTGGGTTGGTGAACACGTGGAAATTTGAAGACAGCAGCACTCTTTGAGAGGGCCTGCGAGCTCCACACTCATTCCCGCATACCTTGTCCCATACCTTTCTCCAATCTGGCTGTTCCTGAGTTATATATCCTTTTATAATAATCTGCTGATCTAGTTTCATATGAAGGAACAAGAAGCAGAAGCTGGTGCCAGTGATCAAACTGATGCTGACCTGGAAGTGAAGGATGTCAGGGGAGGTACTTTGTGATGTCTAAACTACCCTAGGGCTACCCTTGGCTGGAGCAGTACCTTGATGACCAAACAAAGGGTATGGGCGGGGCTCTTCCTTGTCCTCAGGGAAGTAGATATACAGAGAGTCCAGGAGCCTTGGGACAGACTACTTGGAGGCTTCAACTTGGCTGCACACCATAGGAGCTTAGCACAGATATGGAATGGTGCTGCTGCTGCTAACTTGCTTCAGTTGTGTCCAACTCTGTGCGACCCCACAGACAGCAGCCCACCAGGCTCCTCCATCCCAGGGATTTTCCAGACAAGAATACGGGAGTGGGTTGCCATTTCCTTCTCCAAGATATGGAATAACCAACCATAAACACAAAACAACCAGCCCCTGGTGGGGAAAAACTGATCCTAAGTGCAGAACAACCATCCAAGACCACTGAAGAAAGGAAGGAGAGGGTGGCCCCTTGTCTGTTCAAGTACAGAGACAGTACCAATGTGAAGAAGACAGCCAAGTGGGTAGAAATGCCCTTGCATGTGTGTGCAATCAAAACAAGACTAAAAATATTGTTCTGTTACCACGAACTGATGAAGAGAGTGAATCAAAATAAGAGGACAATAAGCTAGAGCAGAACTAAGAGACCCCAGAGAACTCCACCCATCCAAGTAATGTACTGCAGAGAGAGAGACCTGGAAACCTACAGCTTACCTCCTGCCTGTACTAAGGAGCCTGTGGAGAAATGGCCAACTGTGTAGAGACCAAATGTTATACCAACCGGGTACACAGATGGAGATGGTTAAAATAAAATGAACAAGACATGACAAAAATTTTAATGTGTAAGGGCAACTCTTTTTTGCTTCTCTTATACCTCTCTTCACATCTTCAGTCAACACAAATATTTTGAGTGCCTTTCTGTATGCTAGGCATGCAAATGCTGAGCATAGAATGATGACCAAGACTTAAAACCCTTACCCTTATGGGTTGTATAGTCTAGGGTAGAAGAGAAAAACCTAGTCAAGTATTCACTGAATTTCAAAACTGCAACTGTGTTAAGTAGTAAAGCTACATGATTTTACAGCCTCATTACGGATGTCAAGGAAGCTTTCCCTGAGTAAATGAGGAAGAGATGAAGTGAAGACTTCTATGAGGCTGGTGTGCCTGCCGATTGTAGGAGGTGCCATTCTCATGGTGCCATGAATAACTCCCCCAGGAGTCATATGATGTGATGGTCCTAGTGAAACTGATGATTGAATTGGAATCAGAAAGATGAGTTGGTGTCTCCAAAGTTAATGTCATGAGGGTTTTTCTCAATGGAAATCATTGTGGCAGAAGATACTATGGTTAATAAAGAAACTGGTTAGGCCTGAGTGCAAGGAGAGTGAGCAGGAGAATGTACACAATGAACTTGGAGAAGCTGGGGAGCCAGAACATGTGTGGCCTTATAGATTTTGTGGAGGAATTTGTTTTTTTTCCTAAGAGCCAAAGGTAACCAGTGAAGGCTGAAACAAGAGGGTGGGGATGGCATGATTCAAAAGATTTCTTTGTTGCTTATAAAAATTATTTGGAGATTAGGAAGCGATGTGAGTAGACAAGTTTAAGCCTTTTGGAGTATTTAGATGCAATGATGGTGGTGGAACTGGAGCAAAGTGGAAGGATTTAAGTGTATTGAGAAGGTAAATTTAATTTTAGTGGGACGTGGGAGGAGAGGAGAGATTAAAGGATACCATCTGATTTTCTTTGTATCTTATGTAACTGCCTGGTCACTGGTTCCATTTCCCAAGAGGGAAAACTGCAAGTGGACCAGAAAAGAGTGCAGCTGGGTACTGTTACCATTAGTTAAGTTTTCAGAGATGTTGCCTTTAAAAGATCCAAGAGATGTCATGTAGGCAGTTGCTTATTTAAGTTTGGATAAAGCATGTTAAACCTTTAACTAGGATATTGCTAGTGGAACTGGAGTAAGTGGACGTGAATTCAAAAGATACTTATACAGTAAAATTAACACCACTTAATTAGATTAAATATTGGGAATGAAGGAGAGGAAAGTGTCAAGGATGATCCATAAATTTCTGACTTCTGTACCTCTATGTATAACCAAGATGAGTGATCACTGCTTGGATGAAATGAGTATATATTTGGATGCAGTTTCCTTTATGCTGTAGCTCCAGGCAAGCTGAGTGGAAGAAGGGATGTATGAAGGAGGGTAACTCCAAAAGAGGCGTATGTGATGGAAATGTGTGGACTTTTGCTTTTTTTCAGTGTTAATGAGGCCCAAGAAAAATTTTCAGTTTCTCATGAGTTGCTCCCTCACCCCTTTGGTTGAATAAGTAATCATTTCTAAGGCAAAGCACTTCAAAACTGAAAGTCATCACTTTGCTTGGAGGTGTTTGTATATATCCTTTCAGCAGAGATACATATACTTCAGGAGCAATTATGTGATCTGCATCCAATTCAGTGGGAAATATTTTTCTTCACATTTTCAGGGCTCTGGTTCTGCTTTATCAAAAGCCAAAGGAAGATCAGTCCTGAAGTTGGGAAATTACTTTGACTTAACACCTGTTACAGCTTTTGCTTTCTAAGTAAGACTTGAGTTATCCTCATTAATTTGGCATCACTGGCAATTATACGATGATTCTTCCTTCATAATGAAAATCCACTTGGGTTTGCCATGTAGACCATGGAGATAATTAAAGTGGGTTAATCAAAGGCCCACATGATTAACAGTTTTTGACATACTCGCGAATCTACTGTAGGCATCAGGTGCTGACAGCTGGCTGAGATTCTGTCTCCAGGACTGCTACCTTTTAAATATTGATGAAAGCATGATAAAATGCTTCTTTGTGAAGGAACATCTTAAGAAAATCTGTATACTTAAGTGGAACCTTTTTAATGGAAAGGAGTAATCTTTTTAACCCCTCACGTCTTCAACAAATTATCAAGTGGCTTGTTTCCCCCATGTCCCCTTTTCCAACGTGGACAAAACGGTCTGCCAAGATCCTTCAACACTTTTCAACAAGTTTTATCTGGAATGTAGGGGGACAAAGGTGATTTTGTTTGTCTCTCCATCCAGACAGTCCCTTTACAGGCATTCCATACCTGCAGAGTTACTTCTATAGCTTGTGAGTCCATTTTTGTAAGGTACTGCTCATTTCATCACACAAGACTGAGAAATGAATACTATTTTGGGAAACATGCACATATCAGGGATTTCTTAGAGTGCCTGGTATCACTGAATTATTGAAATGTGAACCTGGGGTTCCAGTTTAGTGACTTTGTGAAAATCTGCCAGTAGAATTAGTATAAAGTAGCCATGACATCTGAGTTTAGGACATGGGTTGGGTCTCTTGGATTAGGAACATAATATTTTGACATAAGAGCAAACTATTACATCTTAATGATTTTTTTTTAAGCAACTGATTACAGTGTACCTCAATTTCTGCCTGACCTCCATCCCATGTTAGGAGAACATCCTGTCTCATTCCATCCTGTTACTATGTTTCACTTTATCCTATCCTTGATCTCTACATCATAAATTGTCCTTGTCAAAATGTTCTGTTATCTTGCTTCTAGCTGTGCCTTATTTGTCCTGATGATCTTTCTGGAAAAATGTCCTGTTGGGTCATACCCACATCTCTGCTCCTCCACCATCTGTGTTTGTCCAGTCCAGTGGGGCTGGCTCTTTCCCAAAGCCTGAGGCCCAGAAAGAAAGTGGAAGTGTTAGTCATTCAGTCATGTGAAACTCTTTGCGACCCCATGGACTGTAGCCTGCCAGGCTCCTCTGTCCATGGGATTCTCCAGGCAAGAATACCATAGTGGGTATTCCCTTCCCCAGGGGGTCTTCCCGATCCAGGGATTGAACCTGGGTCTTTACTATCTGGGCCACCAGGGAGTCCCTGAAGGCACTTAAAAATATCTTTATTCATGAAGTAAATGAGAATTAAATATTTATGATGCAAATAATATAGAAGAGAAAAAGGAAGAAAATTCAAGTCACCTGTAATCCTACCACCCAGGGACAATCACTGTTAATACCTGTTGAACATTTTTCAGGCTAATATTAGATATGGAAATGAATGCAACTTTACATGCACAAGTTTATACAAGCGTGCGTCTTTATAATGTGTCTTTTCACCTAAAGATATAAAAGCCAACTTTCCCAGGCAATATAGAGTTGTGCATTCATTGTAATGCAGTGTAGCAATACACTGTGTATAGTAACATCCTTTATTTAATTTTGTCAGCAGACTGAATGGCGCAAACATTTGAAGGAGCCAGGCTGTCTTTACTGTGTCACTCTTCTCTCATATTCGCTCCCTTTCTTGTGCTTTCCCTCTTTCCTCCCTGCAGTGTCAAGGTCTCCCTGTAAGCTAATGAAAGCTTCAGTGCCTACTCCACTGGGACTGTCAGTATGTTAGCAGTGACCCCTTGTCACCTGCAAGAGTGGCAGGCCCCAAATATAGGAATCCCTAATGATGTTTCTGAGACAGGCAGGAGGACGTATTATTCAGCATCCACTTTTCTTCTTATTACCAACTTTCAGGAATGACTGATCTTTGGGTTTGCTTTTCTTTTTTTTCTAATCACTTCCCATCTCTCCCAGTTGCCCCATCTTCAACTATATTCTCAAAGGTTGCTGGTGATTTTCTGATCGCGAGATCCAAAGCTATCTTTTATTTCTCGTCTGGCTACCATGTCACAAGGATTAGCCTCTTCTCAGAACTCTTTCCTTGTAGATTTGTCCCCCTACATTTCTGATGGCACAGCCTCTGTTCCCTTTGATGGCTTTTCTTTCTGCCTTCTTACCATAGGGAGCCTAGAGACTCAATCTTTGGCCTTTTGTTCTTTTATCTTTACTTTCTTTTTTTGTTTTCCCCCTTAAACCACTCTCCCTTCAATCTTCTTTGTGTCTGTCAAAGGTGACATCATGCTTTAAATCACTCAGACCGAAGAGTTTGAAGTTATCTTTGACTCTGCTTTCCCTTCCTAATCCAGCCAGTCCTCACATCCTGTCAGTTATTTCTTCAAAATAACCCTCAGGCCCTTTCATACATTGTAAATTGGTACAACCTCTTTGGAAGGCATTGAGACACTATCTATTAAAATCTAAAATACATACATACATGCTTTGACCTAGCAGTTCCTATTCTGTGAAACTATCCTATGAGAATACGCAAATGTGCCAACATATGTGAACAGGGGTATATTTTACAGCACTGTTCATGAGAGCAAAACCCAAAAACTTCATGTGAAGCAACAGGGAAGTGGTTTATGGTACCTCTGTTCTATGGGATGAAGCTGTAAATAAGGACTAGGCAGGTCTATAGGAAGGGACATAGAAAGATGTCCATTGCATATTAAGATAAAAATATCAATTTTTCATTTATATCTCATTTTTCAATACATACCTCTATATATAGCCACATATAGCCACACACACATATATTTTTTACATGTGTAGGAAAAAAGACTTCAAATAGGCACCAAATTGTTCAAAATAGTTACCCATAAGAAAGAGATTTGGAGGGAGAATGGGGGCCTGCTTTTGATTTCTAGTTTAAACACTTATAATTTGTTTGGATGCCTTCACGTATGCATGTATTGCTTTTATAATGATTCAGATCTTTCCTGTTATATGTTCATTTTTTCTGAACTAGCCTTACATTTGCTTTACCTGCAATAGTCTCAAGTTCCAATTGCTTTACTAGCCCTCTGACTTCGGACTGAGTGGCTTTTATAAATGAGAAGAATTGCCTACCCTCACTGTTGCCCTGTCAAGATTCAAAGGAAATAATCCACTGGATACGCATGAGCTTTGAAAACTGTTAAGCACTCTGTGAACCTAAGGCATCTCTCCTAACAATGATGAACAACATCACATAGGATGGCACTCCCCAACCTTTTTGGCACCAGGGACTGGTTTTCAGGGAAGACAATTTTTTCTTGGACTGGTGGTGGGGGGATGGTTTTGGGATGATTCAAATGCATTATATTTATCATGCACTATTATTGCTACATCAGCTCATATATACATTACTCATACAGCTCATACATAGATTAATACCTTAGATCATCAGGCATTAGATCCCCGAGGTTTGGGACCCCTGACCTAGGATCTGAAGTCTCAGAGATCTGAGAGATTATACAAATAGCACCACTGTGATAACAACTAAAGCCCAAAGAGTGGGACGTTGTCATCCAGGGGATTCTTCAGCTTCTAGGGATGATCCGCCCCTAACTTTAGCATTCACACCACCTTTGGTTTTGATTAGATTGTATTCATCTTTGCCATGATAAACAATGCCAGCAGTTTGCTAGTTCTCTGCCATTGGACTCACACTTATTTGTAAGCCTAATTGGCACTATTAACATTCCAAGGACATATTCTAAATATTTGGTAGTGCATCAATTCCCCTTTAAATGAGCTACTTTAATAAAAGCATATGTTCTGCCTAATGAAAAATCTCATTACTTGCACTGAGCTGTAGCAAAGAAATTGCATTTAGTGTGTGTATGGTGCAGGTGTAAGGCGTTTTTACTGCTGCCCCCATGGCTTATGGTGTCTATGAAGACATCAAAACATTTGTATTGGTATAATTTTTCACTTGCTATGAAAACAAATTGAAGAATTAACTGGAAGATTTGTGATACTGCCATAGTCTAGTGTTCCTATTATTTCTTTGGGTCCTTGGGCAATTTTGTCATAAGCCCCTTTTCCATTTCTATTGCATATCACACTGCACAGTAAGTATGGTTGTCACTGCTAATGACTAAAACAGTTGACCCAAGGTCAAACAATGCCCCCAAAAGAATTTTGGATTCTGTTGGCCTCTTCCACTCTGGAACAAGAATTAGAGGAGGGGTAGTAGTCATGCATAGATGTGAGAGTTGGACTGTGAGGAAAGCAGAGCGCCAAAGAATTGATGCTTTTGAACTGTGGTGTTGGAGAAGACTCTTGAGAGTCCTTTGGACTGCAAGGAGATCCAACCAGTCCATTCTAAAAGAGATCAGTCCTGTGTGTTCTTTGGAAGGAATGATGCTAAAGCTGAAACTCCAGTACTTTGGCCACCTCATGCGAAGAGTTGACTCATTGGAAAAGACTCTGATGCTGGGAGAGATTGGGGGCAGGAGGAGAAGGGGACAACAGAGGATGAGATGGCTGGATGGCATCACCGACTCAATGGACGTGAGGTTGAGTGAACTCCGGGAGTCAGTGATGGACAGGGAGGCCTGGCGTGCTGTGATTCATGGGGTCGCAAAGAGTCAGACACAACTGAGCACCTGAACTGAATTGAAAGACATTCGGGAACTTCCCTGGTGGCTCATATGGTAAAGAATCTGCCTGCAATTCAGGAGACACATGTTCAGTCCCTTAGTAGGGAAGACCCCCTGGAGAAGGGAATGGCAACCCACTCCAGTATTCTTGCCTGGGAAATTCCATGGATAGAGGAGCTTCATGGGCTCTAGTCCAAGGGGTCACAGTCAGACACAACTGAGTGACTAGCATGAGGACATTCAACAGGTATTTTTTTGCCTATTGTAAGCAAGTAAGTAATAATCACTATAGATAGAGGAGTGGAAAAAGCCCCCAAGATTTTTATGCTACCCAATGCTTTGGTTATTCCTCTCCTAGGAATTTACTAATGTTGATTGCAGTTGGCAACTAAACCGAGGTGACAGAGGGGCCCAGGGTTCTTTCCATGCTAACAGTGACAATTCAGGAAGGTTAGGGCTGTGAATTAGAGTTTATATTTACAAGTAAGCTGCATTCTGTTTTAAAGTTGACAAGACCAGTAATTATGACAAATTAATATGCACTCCTGAGAATGTGCTCTTTTTTGCCATTGGTGATTTAGGAGAGAGGTATATTTTCTCAATGAAGGTTTCACATTCCTTTGAATTGAGATCTAGAAATAGCCCAACATGTTATTTTGAATGGGAAGCACATAGTTTACGTGGTAGATGTCCATTTGGGCTGCTATAACAAAAGTGCCATAGACTATATGGCTTAAACAACAGAAGTGTATTTCTCATAGTTCTGGAGGCTGAGAAGTCTCACATCAAGGCAATAGCAGAGTCAGTGTCAGTGAGTGCTGGCTTCTTGGTTCATAGGCAGCTGTATTCTTGCTGTGTGCTCACATTGTGGAAGGGGAGAGGGATCTCTCTGGCCCCTCCATTATAAGGGCACTAATCTCATACACAAGGGCTCCACCCTCATGGCCTAATCACCTATGAAAGGCCTTTCCTACTAACACCATTGGATTATCAACGTATGAATTTTGGGGTGATGTAAACGTCCATTCTAAAGAAATAGGGTATTATTTTAAATCATTAATTGGTGTGATCTAGCTCATTTGCTCACGTATACTTTGTCAATCTTGCTCCTTAACTCAACATTCATCATGATCCATAAGTCACAAGATTTAATTGGAAATTTCATTCCTGGGTATTTGCATTTCAATTCAACAAGTCTTTCTTGTTTCCTTATATGTGCCACAGGCACTGTTCTAGGCATCAATAGGAATTGCAAAGATGAAGAAGACACAATTCTTTCTCTTATAGATTCACTGGAGAAATTGGTAGGGTTTTCTTGCTTTTCCTATTATCCAGGATGCCAACAAGAGAGAAATATCAGTATTCTGACAAGGTGATAGATCAAAAGCAGTTGGATGGTGAGGGAGGGCTAATGGGGAGGTTGGTATAACAAAGGCCAAGTGATGACTAGTGTCTCATTTAGCAGTCCATGGGAACTGGAGTTTCATCCATTGAAAATAAGATCTCCAACTGTCTTGATTTTTTGATTACTTTTTATATTACAATCTAAAAAAGCAAAGTTTGTTTGTACCTTGCTTAAGACAGTGCAATGGTTTAAATAACCCAAGGGTATGTGTTATGAAAAACAATAACAACGAGTGATAAAGTAGCAATTTGAAAGCTTTTAATTTATATTTGCCACGTTGTTTCACAGAGAGGCATCCATAGCCTTTTAAAATAGCATCCAGGGAATGAATGACAGAACTACTGAATTTGGATTCAACAAATGACATATTTTAAGGTGGAAGATTATGAATTCCACAGCAATAAATTCTCTAGGTGCCTGTGGGCATTGATGAGTTTCTGGATGATTACACCATAAAACCATATTTCATAATGTCACCTTTCTGTGCAAGTAGTTGAGAGGTTTGCAAAGCATACTCAGTGTCCCATATGGAGACCTCCAGCTCATGGTATGTACCAGGGCCACACGATGACAACTGTTAGCTTTCAACCTGTGGAACCAAGGGCACAAAAATATCTTTTAGACAATGACTTGTTATCCTAGAGCATCATAAGAGCCCGAAGGACCTTTGCTAATTTATTGAGACCAGCTCCAGTGGATTCATTCTGAAAGATAATTTGTGAATTCCACTTAATTTTTGCTTATTCAAGTGGGTATTTTAATAATTATGGAACGCTGGCAAGAACAGAACTAACTGATCAGTGCTCAGCCTTATTTATGGTCAAACTCTCACATCCGTACGTGAGTACTGGAAAAGCCATAGCTTGGATGATGCGGACCTTTGTCAGTAAAATATCTCTGCTTTCTAATATGCTGTCTAGGTTGGTCATAGCTTTTCTAGGTTTGTCATAGCAGAAGTAGATGTTTTTCTGAAATTCCCTTGCTTTTTCTGTGATCCAACGAATGTTGGCAATTTGATCTCTGTTTCCTCTGCCTTTTCTAAAACCAGCTTGTGCATCTGGACGTTCTCAGTTCAGATACTGTTGAAGCCTAGCTTGAAGCCTTTTGAACATTACCTTGCTAGCATGTGAAATGAGTGCACCTGTCCAGTAGTTTGAACATTCTTTGGCATTGCTTTCCCTTGGTATTGGAATGAAAACTGACCTTTTCCAGTCCTGTGGCCACTGCTGAGTTTTCCAAATTTGCTGCCGTATTGAGTACAGCATTGTAACAGCATCATCTTTTAGGATTTTAAATAGCTCAGCTATAATTCCAATATGTCCATTATGCTTTGTTTGTAGTAATGCTTCCTAAGGACCACTTACTCACATTCCAGTATATCTGGCTCTAGGTGAGTGACCATACCATCGTGGTTATCTGGGTCATTAAGACCTTTTTTTTTTTTCTTTATAGTTCTGTGTATTGTTGCCACCTCTTCTTAATATCTTTTGCTTCTGTTAGGTCCTTACCATTTCTGTCCCATCTTTGCATGAAATGTTCCTTTGATATCTCTAATTTTCTTGAAGAGATCTCTAGTCTTTCCCAGTCTATTGTTTTTCTCTATTTCTTTGCATTGTTCACTTGAGAAGGTGTTTTTATCTCCTTGCAATGAAAACCCCATGAACAGTATGAAAAAGGCAACTTTAGAGATAGAGCAAAAGCACTCTGCACTGTGATTGTGAAAATGATGCTCTTTCCCTAGTGTCTGTGTTTCCATGTGGCTCCAAATTGTTACCAACAGTTGGCTGCAAATTGTTACCAACAGTTGGCAATTCGTTTTACATTAGTCCACTGGACCACAGGAAAATTCCTCTGCTGAAACTATAAACAAGTTTTTGCTTGTATGTATATACATTTGTGTATTTCCTATGACAAAAACTCTAATCAAAAGTTGTTCCTCAGAAAAACATCAAATATTTATGCTCAAGAGAAGCAAATATTCTTTAAATAAGTAGGGAAACACATATGGTTGGAGAAATAAGCAGAAGTTTCTTCACAATTATTCTAGGAAGATCATCTTCAACATTAGAATATTATTGGGTTCAATATATTTTTTTTGGAACACAGTAACACTTTCTTCAATAGAAATCTTCCTTCTATTGGCTGCTTATATCTGCAGCAGGTAAAAGCAAGATAGTTCCCAGGTGGCTCAGCAGTAAAGAATCTGCCTGCCAATGCAGGAGACGCAAGAGATGCGGATTCAGTCCCTGGGTCAGGAAGATCGCCTGGAGGAGGGAATGGCAACCCACTCCAGTATTCTTGCCTGGAAAATTCCATGGACAGAGGAGCCTGGTAGGCTATAGGCCACTCTCATGCTCAGTCACTACAGTCCGTAGGGTGGCAAAAGAGTTGGACACGACTGAGTGACTAAATAAAATATTAGTTTCAGGTCAACCATATAATGAGTTGATACTTTTAGGCATTGTGAAGTGATCAGTGTAAGTCTAATTATCATGTGTCACCATAAAAAGTTATTACAGTATTACTGACTATATTTCCTATACTGTACATTATATCCCCCTGACTTATTTATCTTTGTAAGTTTGTACTTCTTAATCCCCTTTCCCTATTTCGTACCTCTTCCCATGTCTCCTCCCCTCTGGCAACCACCTGTTCATTCTCTGTATCTATGAGTCTGATTTTGCTTTGCTATGTTTGCTCATCTGTTTTTTTAGATTCTACATATAATTGAAATCATATGTTATTTGTGTTCCTCTGACTTAATCCACTTAGCATAGTAACCCCTAGGTCCACCCATGTTGCAGATGGTTAAGATATCATTCTTTTTATAGTTAAATGATATGCCATTGTGAAGATAAGTAGGAAATGTAGTGTGTATATATAAATATATTTTCCCACATTTTCTCTATCTATTGATTGCCACTTACTTTGGTTTCATATTCTTATCCATTGTAAATAAGGGTGCAAAGAACATTGAGGTGCACATATTTTCTTGAATTAATATCTTTATTTTCTTTTCATAAATATCCAGAAGTGGGACTGTTGAATCATTGTTTTGTTTTTTTGAGAAACTTCCATACTGTTTTCTTTAGCAGCTGCACCAATTTATATTCCAACCAACAGAACACAAGAGTTCCCTTTTTTCCTCATCCTCACCAATACTTGTCATTTCTCATATTTTGATACTTGGCTTTCTATCATGTGCAAGGTAATAGCTCATTATGGTTTTGATCTGCATATCCCTGATGAGTGACGTGCATCTTTTCTTGTGCCTGTTGATTATCTATATATCATCTTTGGAAAAATGTCTAACCAGGTCCCCTAAATGTCTAATGATTTTAAAATCTGATTTTTTAAATATTTAGTTGTATAAGTTCTTTATAAATTTTGAGGATATTACCCCCCTCATCAGATATATCATTTGGAAATACTTTCACCCATACAGTAGGTTGCCTTTTCATTTTGTTGATGGTTTATTTTGCTGTGCAAAAGCTTTTTAGTTTGATGTAGTACTATTTGTTTGCTTTGCTTTTGTTACTCTTGCCCAAGGAGATAGATCCCCCCAAATATTGCTTAGCTAATGTCAAAGAGCATATTGCCCATATTTTCTTCCATGGTTTCCTATCTTATATTTAAGTCTTTAATCAGCTTCATGCTGTACATTTTTGTGCATGATGTGAGGGATAAGTTCAGCTGATTAGCTGTCCAGTTTTTCTAGTACCATTTATTGAAGAGACTGAGTTTTCTCCATTGTATATTCTTTCTTCCTTTATCATATATTAACTGACCATAGGTGTGTGGGTTTATTTGTGAGTTCTCTGTTCCACTGATCTATGCGTGTGTGTTTGTGCAAATACCATATTGTTTTGAGTACTAAAGCTGTGTACTGTAGTGAGGGAGTGTCATACCTCCAGCTTTGTTCATCATTGTTATTTCTTTGTGTAATCTTTATACTAATCCTGTGATGATGGGCATTGATGGTGTTTTGTTTACATCATTTTATATAAATTTTTACCTTTTAATGGAGTCAGATTTAGCAGTTTCCAGTATGGTTTGTGCTTATTTATTGCCTTATTTTTGAAATTTTTCGAGTGTTACTTCTCACATTTGCGTCTTTAACTTACCTGCAATTGTTTATGGTGTGAGTTAGATTGTAATCTTCTGTTCCACGTAGATCATGGGTATCTTTCCTGTTCTGAGAGTTCTACATCATTGTCTTACTGACTGTGTAACATTCTGTCATAATTCATTTAATGAATCTCCTCTTGTTTTATATTTAGGTTATTCTGGATTCCCCCCTTTATCAATAATGCTAAGGTGAACATTCTTCAAAAATGAGTAAGTTTTGCAATCAGAAAAAAAGAAAAAGCAGGAAAGAGGGGCAGCTTAAAAAAAATCCCAACAACCTTCATAATTGGGTATTGCATGGACGCATTCACTTAGGTAGTGCTATTTTCGGTACTAAACATGGTACTCATGGTAGATGTTACTCACTATCCACTCCAACTTCCTCATGGTGTGCTTTTCTGTATTTCCAAGTTTTGAAAGTTAAAAATCTGTATCTTCCAGAGCATCCTGTAGCTAGGGTTCTCTCTAGCTCACATGACATTTAGAAGCAGAAATGAAGCAGTGGTCATTCTACTGTTATTTGTTGCTTTTCTCAGGCCCCACAGTGAAGAGAATGGTCAGTTCTGAGCCAGGCTTCTGGGCTTTAGTCAGTAGCTGTTTGGGAGTCTTCATTATGACATCGGCTATGCCTCCCTTCTGGATTAGAAGTGGAGACATGTGTTCTCTCTCTCAGTGGTGGCCTCTTCATTCTCCTTTTTCCTGACTGTGGCAGTTTCTCTGAGAGGCTCGGGTCAGCCAGGTGTGTGTGTCTGGAATTCATTCACGGAGGCTCAGCCAGACAGAGCCTGCTCTTCCATCATGTCCAATGATCTTATATGTATGCAACCCCTTGTGTTATATCACTTTCTGGTTAAAATGTTAGTGTGGTTTCTGTTTCCTGCAACTGAATCCTCTCTCACACTATTGTCTGAAGAGGGAGACGCAATGTAAACAAATAATTCCCACACACTTTGCTAAGTGCTAATGCAGTTATCTGCTGGGTGCTGTGCGATCTCAGAGGAGGGACTGTTTTTGTCCTCAAGTGTCAGGACACATTTTACTGAGGAGGTGATTTTTGTCTGAGTCTTAAAGGGTAATCATGTACAGAGGGAACAGCCTGAGAATGTCCAGAGCTATGTGATTCTGACACAAATAATTTGGTGTGGCTGAATCATAGGGTGTATAGCGATCCTGCTGACAGTTGTGTGTAGGACAGTGTAGAGGGCATAGAAAGGTAGCCAGGGAGAACCTTAGGAAAAGGAGACAAAGATGTGTTTAAAAAAAAGAAGAAAGAAAAATATTATGTGATGAATGAGAGGAAGTCAAGGATTCCTAACTGTTTGTCCTGGAAATCCCTCCCTTTCTTCTTCTTACCCTTCTTTCCAACAGACGCTCCCCAGGTTGAAGCACAGGCTCACTGGGCAAGTCAATTTCTCTTGTGGGCCCTATAACATCTAGCCAATGCCTCACTCATGATATTGCTCAGTAAATATTGGTTGAATATTTGATCTGAGCTACTTGATTGTACCTTTAAGAGTAGTTAACACAGTTAACAAAATTGATGTGCTTTTCTAAATCACTGTTTGGAAAAGATCTAAACCCTTGCAGTGGATTACTGAACATTTGGTTTGTATTTATTCTTTATCTTACTCCAGCTAAAGCTCGTTTGATGTTTTTTCCTGAGTTGATGAGAGAAAACATTTCCTTATTTTGGTAGATTTCCCTCACAGGTAAAATGGTCTATGCCCTTACCTAAAGCCTTTTCTGGGCTTCCCAGGTGGCTCAGTGGTAAAGAACATGCCTGACAATGCAGGAAATGGAGGAGACGTGGGTTCGATCCCTAGGTCAGGAAATGGCACCCCACTCCAGTACTATTGCCTGGAAAATCCCAAGAACATAGGAGCCTGGTAGGCTACAGTCCATGGGGTTGCAAGAGACTCAGATGAGACTGAGTATGCACACAAAGCCTTTTCTGAAACCCTAATTTCTGCAGTAGAAAATCTAGTTATTTGTCTTTAATAACCACAACAGTTTCTAATGGTGCTAATACACTCACACCAATACTATTAATAGTAATAATGAAAAAAACAGGCCAGGAAGCATCAGGGTCCCTTTACTTAAGATCACTCCCAAGCCCTGGTTTTGAAATTTCTGTAATCAGAGCTGGGGTTTCTTTGGAGTTAAAATTATTTTTAACATTTTTTTTTTAAGTGGTAGAATAAGACAAACCTCTGTGTCCTTCTTTCTTAACAAATGTGAAGGGACTTGATAGTTAATTAGAATGCTTGTATTTCTTAGAGATGCCTTGGGTTATGATCAGAAAGCCCTTTTTAAAATAGAGAACCAAAACATAGAACACATTTCAAACAGACAATTAAACAAAAGAATTACCAGTTTTTTCACAGAGTGCTCACTGTTAGAGTTCAAAGGCAGAAGAGATCACTGGTTGGGAGGAATCAGTAAAAACTCCAATATTAGCCAAATAGTGGGTTGTGCTTTGAAGGAGGTATTAGATTTGGGTAGGGGAAGGGTTGGAGAAGGAAATGGCAACCTACTCCAGTATTCTTGCCTGGGAAATTCCATGGACAGGGAATCCTGGTGGGTTGAAGTCCCTGGGGTTGCATAGAGTCCAGCATGACTGAGCAACTAACACTTTCAGGGGAAGGGGAGGAGAACTACCTAGATTGTGTCATATCAAAGACGAGGGTATGGAAATGGGAAACAGGGAAGGAATTCAAACCACAGGGAATAAACTATTCCAACTGAATTATTGGTGTGGCAAATTATTTTCCTTCAGACTATTTTTGCATGCTCATTAGTGTTTTCACACGTTCATTAGGCTAGCAGAACAAGATCGACACAATTGTTCGGGTGTTGGCCTTCATTTGAACTGCACTTTAGATCTGTGTACACAATTGTTGAACTATTATAAAGTCAGAGTGGTCGGGCCCTTAGAGACCTTTAATCCAACTCTCTCACTTTATAGCTCCTGGAAACTGGCGTCCAGAAAGAAAAGACTTGTTCTAGCTTACACAGTGAGTCAAGCATTTGACTTCAAATATATCTTTGAAACTTAGTGGTGAAATTAACTTGCCAAATGCTTGAAAGAGGAAAGTGTCAACTGGCTGAGTACCTTATTATACTTCCTTTCTCATAAAAATCTCCAGCATCTGGAAAGGTGTTCCTTTCCTTAGTTGGGTCACAGCTGTTCCCTTGCCTCTCTGTATACTTACAGACTTTCTTTATTGAGTGAGGAAAGGATATAGTCACTTAGCAGCTTTGAAATGCTGAAAGGGGCCTTTATTATTAGAAATCAGCTACTTTAATTTGGAAACGCGGTAGTTAGATTCTGAGTTGCAATTTCTACATCGTAAGGTGGAATTTTATTCTGTTACCTGCAGCTGGTGGAGAAAGGGAACAATTTCAAAAGTGAAACAGTGAAAGACCTTGGAGACTGGCATCTACAGTTCCAAGGATAAGATTTCCTTAAGGTCTTTTGCCCAGAAGATCATCCTTTCCTCTTGAAACCATTGAGGCAGATGGGTTACAACTGTTCTTTGGGGCTCAGGGGGCAAACTGTGCCAAATTGGTATCTCCAATGAAGCCACTGACCCAGTGATCACAGGGGAGATTCGTAAGATAACTATGAAGTCTAAAACCTATCCTTAGAATAGATTGCCAGTGAGAGAAATGAGTCCTTGAGATACTCGTGCATAGATAGAATGCAATAAACTTTGTAAAACCTACCTCAGGTCCTATAGAAATGAGCTCCAAGTGCTTCTACTCCAGCACTTCAAGTGCAAAGCATGACAGGGAGCATGGATCGTTCTGATGAAACTGGAGGATGGGTTCCATTCAGTGGAATAAGAGCTGTATAGATTGAATAGACAAATGAAAAATGACAGAGGTAGCTGCCAGTTAAGAGAAATAGCAGTACAAAAGAAAACAAAACCAAAACCAGCCTTTAGCTGCTGCAATACGTTCTTGGACATTAGAAATGAGACTTGTAAATACAAAAGCTTTCCTAAAGATAGCTTTTATTTCAGTCAAATAGCTTGGAGCCTCGTGAATGGAAACCAAGTTCTTTCATGGGGTGGTAGAACTTACTGTGGTTTTGTCTTGATGTCAGACTTCCAACCTTGTCTCTGCTACTTCCTACCTCTGTGTTCTTGGACAAGATCCTTCACTTCTCTGATCTACACTTTCCTCCACAGTGAAAGAGAGATGATAACAGGATGTATGTTTGGGTTGTTTTGGAGATTTTATTGTGACTGTACATAGAAATTATGTAACATAGTGTCTGGCACAGAGGAGTATGTAAATACTAAATTGCTCTTCTATTTCTTTTCCTCATCTTTACTGATATTGACCTGGTTTTCAATATTATTTTTTGACTCTGCCACATAGCATGTGGGATGTTAGTTCTCTGAGCTTTTATTTGGTATAACTCTAAAGCTACAGAAAATTGTAAGAATGATACTGAGATTTTCTCTATATCCTCCACTCAGCTTCTCCAATAGACATTTGTAAAACATTGATTCAATACTATTATCTAAATTCCAGACTTTTCTTGAATCCCTTCTAGTTTTTCCAGTAATGTCCTCTTTCCCTTCCAGGATGTAGTCCAGAAGACTGCATCATATTGAGTTATCATGCTCCTTAGTCTCCTTTGATGTGTGATAATTTCTTAGATTTCTGGTTTTATTCATGACTATGACATTTTTGAAGAGTACTGGTCAGGTATTTGTAGCCTGTCCCTCAGTTTTACATGAAATTTGGAACTGAAACTTTGCCTATAGATATTACTCTTCTGTTAGTGATAAAGGGACTGGTGATTAAATGAAAGCTTTACTTTAATACATTTTATAAATTAGATTTAGTAATTAGACTTTGTCTTATCCTTTTATCAATCATTTTTAGCACAATGCCTAGTATGTAATAGGCATGCATATATTTTTTGAGTGAAGAAATCAGTGTTTCTGATTTTATTGTTTCTAATCAGCAGTAACAAATTTGCCTGCAATCTTAGGTAGACATGGAGACATGGGTTTGATCCCTGGGCTGGGAAGATTCCCTGGAGGAAGAATGGCAACCCACTCCAGTAATCTTTGCTTGGAAAATTCCTTCCATGGAGAGAGGAGCCTGGCACGCTACAGTCCATGGGGTCTCAAAGAGTTGGACGCAGCTGAGCAACTAAACGTCAATGACACCAACAATACTATTAATATTTTAACTCATCTCTTTGATGATGCAGTTTTAGTTTTTTAAGAGTCCCCTCAACCTTATCAATAAGAAGCTCATATCACTTGATTGAACTCTTTCACCTCTGTCCTGTGTGAGTCTGAGAGTTGAGACATATACACATTACACACATTTGTTCCCCAACTGGAATGATCACTGATTTCCGTGTTGGCCACTATGATTTACATCTGTATGAAGATTTATGTTTAAAATATTGGAAGAAGGGACTTCCTGTTGGTACAGTGGTTAAGACTCCATGTTACCAATTCTGGGGGCACAGGTTTGATCCCTGATCGGGGAACTGGAGAACTAAGCTTCTGAATGCTGTGTGGCGTGGGCCCCCAAAAAATGTTGGAAGAAACTGAATGGAAAATAGGATTACAAAGCTACGTGTGTTCCAGGATCATAGAAAGTGAGAACATAGAATATGAATGATTATATACGGTGAGTATCTCTGCAAATGTGTGCACATACACACGCATGTCTATCTGCGGATTAGTGTGTTTATTGAAAATGACTGAAAGGATACACATTCAACTCAACACTTTTTCCTTTGTTGGTAAAGATGAGTTTGGGGACCAACTTTTTACCTTTGCCCCGCTATACCTTTTTCTCCCCTCAAGGTAAAAATGAAGAAAAACATTCTGAAGGAATTCATGAAATTATCCCTTTAACTAATAATAATTATCCCCAAAATAGGAAATAGACAGTTTTGAGATCTTAGGGAATAACTGAATTTAGGCTGACTGATGTTTAGACAGCTGTTAGAGAACTCTGACTTTAGGATTGCTGAATTTAAGTATGCACGGTACATGCAAATATCTACCTGTTGTAACTAAGTTGCTCAGAGCTCTGTAGGTACAAGGTGGGGAATATCAACAAACAGTCCAAACTACTTCATGATTTCATGTCATAAATACATAAACAAAGTCTGAGATGATGATTACAGATAGCTGAGACCCTTTTCCCCACCCATAGCTGAGACCTTCTCTCAGAACTGTTTCTACATGATCCCACATATGGCCAATGGAGGCCACAGCTGGAACATGCTTCTGTCATGATATTTGAAACCATTTACCGGCTATGTGCATAGACTGTCTATGGAGAGAAGCAAGAGGAATTTGGTACTTATTGCATTCCATCAGTGGTACTCACTCGTGGTGTACAGTCAGAGGGAGCACAGAAACAGTGATTATGTGAACTGAAGCCTAAGGCAATGGATTTGGAACAATTAGTTCTACTTCAGGGTAATTGCTGCCTTCCCCACTTGCTTTCTCTTCCATGTCTGCCTTCTTCGCTCCATGCTATTGTTGGACAGTGCCTACACAGAAGGCAATTAATAATGGAATTCGTGAGTAATACAAAGAGGTCAGTAAATGATAGGGTAGTGGTTTATTTAATCTAGTTCTTTTTTTTTTTTTTTGATTCCTAAATAGCTGTAACTGGAAGAAATGAGGCAAATGATTTACAAATCTGATGAATTTACAAATTCATTGATTCATCAAGCATTTACTGGGTGTCTGTTAGGTCCCAGACGCTGTGTTAGATGTGACCAGAAAAACTGATGGGAACATTGGCTCTTTGCACTCAGAGATGAAGGAATACTTTATTTCAGATTAACTGAGCTTTCTGAACCAATGATAATTTGATGCTGAGAAATAAATAGAAAGACATCTATTTCTTTTTAAAAGTCAAAGTATTAGGATCATGTGGTCCAATTTTGCTGAAACAAACTTTTATACAACTGATGCACAAATTTGAAATCTAAGTGCCTGCAGAGATTTAAGTCAGCCTGTCTTTCTGCTCCAGAGTGTTACTCTTCCCATATTATCTTTCATTTCTGAGCTGGCCTAACTGAATACCTATCATCACACTTCATTCCCAGCACTTATTTTTTACACAAACTGCTTATAGCTGCATGGTGCTTGAGGTTTTAGGGCCTCCAACTGTTGACTTTCTGTAATCTTACTAAGAGTTTGGAGAGTAATGCAAGCTCGCTATTTGCACACCAGAGTAGGAATCCATTTAGCTCTTTTCATTTGGCTCTTTGAACTGTAATGTGATTATTAAGTAGGGAAAAAACCACTTTCAAGATATTTAAAGTACAATAAAATCTAAGGTACATTAACTTCTCTGCAAGGTCAGACTTGCATCTGGTAGCCTCTCTTTTCTAGAATAGTCAGCCTTGAATCACGAGGTTGGCAAGAAAGAATTGTGAAGGTCAGGACTTGCTGTATGAATCCCATGCATAAGAACCATGCACTTAACATGTGAAGGTCACAGTACTACACTGAGTCTTCTTAATATATACTTCTTCATAAGTATGGTTACTGATTGACCTGCAGCAGTTTGGGGAAGATAGGTAGGGAAAGAGGGCTGTTAGAGGCAGGTTGGATGACAGCAGAAGAAGATACAGTTGACAGGCTTCTTGTAAGGAGGAGAAAGAGAAGCATGGAGAAACCAAGAGCCATATTACAGCACAGCACAATAATTGTAATCGATAATGATGGACTTCAGTCATGGAGGAAAAGTTAAATTATGTTCTGTGAGTAGTACTCTTGCCAATATTGTTCAACTTTCTGAGCTTGAGATGCAAACCTTAGTTATCTGCAAAGCATACCAGTGTTGAAACATTTCATTTTTTTCACAGTCAGGATATAATTATTAATTGCTCTTAGAGATGATGGATCTCATCACTTGCTTATCAAAGAAATCAAATGATTCTTCTCCCCGATTTTGTTATACCACACCGGATTGCCCATTACATCCAGAGTTGTTAGAGGTATTGTGAAGTTCAAACCAATAGACAATAAGCAACCATGAGCATTGTTTGTTTACCATGGCATGCCCTACATCTAACACAGTCTCTAGCCATCAAAAGTATGTGTATAGATGTGTAATGTAAATATCTCACTGGACAAAAGGAAAGTTGTAAAGTCAATTTTAATATGTTGTACCTTTTTAACGTTGAGTATAGAATCAGCTGTTGCTGCATGCCTAACAATAACTTAATATTTGTGGCATGCAATAGTACCAGTAATTTTGCTCACATGTCTATGGGTTGGTTTGAGTTCAGGCAACCTAGGCTGGGCTCAGCTGGGTGACTCTTAGCTGCAGATTGGGTCTGAGTCTTCTCTGTGTGTCTTGGACTAGCTCATTAACCAGGGATACTTTATCCTGGGTTTTGTGGAGGTGCAGGAGAACAAGAAGAAGCATGATAAACATGAGGTCCCTCTTAAGCATTAGGTTTGAAACTTAAACTCTCTTCAACCCTTAATCCACTGGACAAAGCAAATTACATGATCAAGCCCAATATGCACTTCCTGTAGGGGGAGGAAATATAAATCGCATGGCAAAGCAATGGGTATAGGTAGGCGTGATGAATTAGGGTCAATAATTGAATCTGAAACACTTCGAGATCAATTAAAGTAGGTCAACAAGAGGCTAGGTACCTGTGATGACTATTATGGGACAATAATTGGGTCTTTTTGCTTTCAAAAGTAACAGCACACTGAGATATGGGGCAGGTTCCAAAAGCAAGCTATTCGTATAGAATTGAAAAATTTCCTCCCAAGTCTTGATCTTCTAATTTTTTTTTTTTTTTGGACGAAGGTTCTAGTAATAGATGATCAACAACGATGCATCTGTAGCCTGCAATTTCTCTGTGCCCGATGAATAGCCCTAGTACAAATATTATTGTATCCAGGAAAAGAAATGATGTCAAGCAGATTGCTATTTAGTTTGTGATTATGTCTCATTGAACTTTAATGTTCAACAGGGGGTAATGTGCTCTATTCAATGGAAATTAGAACACCAGAAAACACCTCTTTGGGTGGAAGTGTGCTGGATTTCATGACTGTATCTTTCCTGCTTGACAGCTCCGCGTGCTAAGAATGAATCATTATCCTGCTGTTGAACATGTATCTTCTGAGATATTACCTGGCACCAGTAGGTGCATTAGTATGAAGTTGCACTTGGAGGGTAGTCACAATGTTTGCTAACATGTCTCAACTCAATTTAGTTATATAGATAGGTACGTTAGATTATTTTGTAGCTGAATTCCCACAAGTCTCTCATTAAAAATACTGTACCTGAAAACATTTAGAGTGATTTTATTAGCACTCCCACCTCAAAATTAAATATTTCTATCCCTTGGCTTCCTTTTAGAGGATGAAAATGTCACTGTATATTCAAGTTGAGCATAGTCTAAAGATCATCAGAAATGGTAGCCCTGCTGGGCTCTAGATATATTCAGGGTAGGGGTTCTTAGCATGAAGTCCATGGATGAATGTCAGGCCTTGAGAAACAACAGCTCATTTGCAGATTGTGAATCTACGTAGACCTGTAGGAACTTCTTTCTCCAAAGAACATCTATAGCTTTTATCAGAGTCTTTTAAAAGTTCAAGATATGAACAAAGTTATGTGCTTGTCTAGTAGATTTTGCATTTGGTTTTCTGTTAGGCTCATTTTAAAGGAGTGATGACCAGATCGTAGTGTGTCCTCAGGAGGGTTATGTGGTTGGTTAAGGAGCCTGAAAACCATGCCACTTACTGAATGGTGGATGTAAAGGCAAATATTTGGTGTGGAGAAAGGAAGGCTTATTGAGAGATGATATAGCTGTCCTTCTGTATTCAAAGGGCAGTTATATGGTGAAGTACTTGCCTTGTTGTTTTTCTGGAAGAGTAAGAGGGGAGATGTGATGCACCAGATTTCAACTCAAAAGTGAACTTATTATTTACCTTCACAATTTTGGGGGGAGATGGGAGAGCCAAACCATGTGTGGTTTGTGGGATCTTAATTCTCCAACCAGGGATTATACCTGGATCCTTGGCCATGACAACGCAAAAATCCTAACCCCTAGACTATTAAGGAATTCCCCCTTCACAATTTTTCTACATGTAAAGCTAAAATAGCTGGATGTTAGGGTGGTGGTGTTGGCCTAGGCCTGTTCATGCTGTCCTATCCGATGTGCTTCAGTTCTTTGTAAGGGGCTTTCCTTTTTCTTTTTGAAAGATGGCATAAAGAATGCGTTCACTTCAAGTGTGTATATAGATGTGAAACCTGACTTTTTAGTAATACATGAAATCCTAAAATTTAAATATTAGACACAGTTTAAATCCAATCCAGTTCGCCCATTTTGCAGATGGTGAGACTCAGGTGTCTCGAGTTTGCTCTCCATTCAAGCTTACACAGTGAGTAGTAGAACGAGGGCATGTCTGCTGCTTTAAGTGCCATTTGCAGACTTCCTTTTGCCTTTTATATTAAGAAAAAGGCAGGAAATAATTAGAGGAACACAGAATAATATGGAGTAGAAAAGGAATTGAATCTTGCTTTTCTCATTAACTTCTTCAATCTCTTTCTTCTTGGAAATCAGGTCTTTTACCTCTTACTTTTTTAATACAGATGTGCCCTTCTCTTTTATAATGTTATGTATTTGCTGGAAATTGATATACTATAACTATATGCAAATGCAGAATTAGAGTTGACATAGGGGAGGTATCCTGCCAGTATCTAAATGTTGCAGACCTTGGATTATCCTTTGAAGATGGGTTAATTTTGAAGGAAAATTTTAAAAGAATTGACATGGAGTCTTGACAAGAAAAGTAAAAATCTGATCTTGACAACTAGTTATAAGTTGACTCTGAGTTTTAGATAAAGCATACTTGGGAGCCCCCTATACATATATAATGGATCTATGTGAAAGTTACTAAAATGAAAATCATGATATCTGAAAAGCTTCTAACCTGACCCATTCAACACTGCTTCACTTGCAAGTTTTCAAAAGAACAATATAATTTTGTTCAACTCTTTGCTGGTTTCCAAATGGCCTTATCATTACAGCTCACTTGAAAATATTTAAGAAAACATGTAAACAAAAATCAAGGTACCGTGTAATAGGTGTCTTATACCTTAAAAATATTCTGGGGAGATAATTTATCTTAATAGTAGTGAGATTGGAGATAGGAAGATACCTATAGTAGGCACTTGCAAAAGTTCAGGTGAGGGGTCAGAGGGCTCAAAATAGGGAAATGTTAATGGTCATAGAGTACTGAAAAGGAAAACATCGTTAAAGGGAATCAAAGAAGAATCTGGTCCAAAGCCAAGGTTTTCAACTGGTAGATGATGTTTTTAATGCATATTATTAATTACTCTCCATACTCCCAATGGCATGAAGCACAAGGGTATCAATTTTGCAACAATGTGCATCAGGACCCATAGCAGGAGGCAGAATCTCCTGCTATGGGAAGTTCAGAGCCCGTAATGGAGCAAGACCACACAACTAGTTAGAAATACATTGTCCTCCATCATTCTGCCACATTCTTGTGGGTCTACTTGGTTGGTCTCAGGTCCTTGGCCCTATTTTGCAAATACCTCGATAGCTGGCCCACTCCCTCATTCTAAGGGGGGCTGCTGCCATCTATGTCAGTACCCCAGTGAGCCTCATAGCTCACTTGGGGAGTTAGACTCCAAGGTAGAACTGCACTCCATCTCTGCTTTGGTCAGAGGGAAAGGCTGACTTCTGAGAGTCTGCTCAGAGCATCAGCCCTCAGGAAAAATGATAGCATCCCAGGTATGTCCTGCTCACCTCTCACCATAGAATCTACAGCCTTTATGCTAAAACACAACCTAAATCCTCTTCGAAGGGGGCTTCAGGTAGAACAAGCTCAGTGTCTAGCCAAGGTCGTGTCTTCTTCTGCTTTCTTCTGTGTCACCTGGGTCAGTGGAGGAGGAGATAGTGTGCCAGGAGCAGATGGCGCCATGGCATCTTAGCCTGACCTCTTGTGGGAAGCTCTGCTCTTAGCTGGGGATGTCACATCATGCTGTCTGTGTCAGCACTGCTTCCATTTCGACAGGCAACCATCGTGTATGGAACCAGGGTAAGAGCAAGCTAAAGCCTTTTCTTTCCTGCTCAAAAATGCACATGAGAAAGAAAGTGAGTGCCATTCTTGTGATTACAGAGACAATTTTTGCATCCTCTCTACTTTATATTCTAACTAAAATTGCTCACAGACTCTGGTAATTTATTATTAATAACAAATGAGGGGAGGAGGAGCCAAGATGGCGGAGGAGTAGGACAGGGAGAACACTTTCTCCCCCACAAATTCATCAAAAGAGCATTTAAACGTCGAGTAAATTCCACAAAACAACTTCTGAATGCCGGCAGAGGACATCAGGCACCCAGAAAAGCAATCCAACTCTTCGAAGGAGGTAGGAAAAAATATAAAAGACAAAAAAAGAGACAAAAGAGGGAGGGACGGAGCTCCGTCCCGGGAAGGGAGTCTTAAAAAGAGAGAAGTTTCCAAACACCAGGAAACCTTCTCACTGCCGAATCTGTGCCGAGCTTTGGAAGCACAGAGGGCAACGTAACAGGAAGAAAAAATAAATAAACAATTAAAACTCGAAGATTGCGAGTCCTACGGTAACTCCCCCAGTGGAGAAGCAGCGCAGACGCCTGCAGGCGCCATTAACAAGCGGGGGCTGGGCAGGGAGGCGCAGCGCGGGCTGCATCGCTTAGAGTAAGAATCTGGCCTGAATACCCTGAGCACTATCTGAGCGAAATAATTTGGGCTAACAAACCAGACTGTGGGATATCTACTACGCGAAAAGCCAGCCCCAACCTAAGACCGCCAGGCCCGTGCACGGAACAAAGAATTGAACAGAGATAGCCGGCTGCAGACCTTCCCCCTCCGGTGATAGGCAGCCAGAGCCGGAAGGGGGCAATCGCAGCCCCAGAGAGACATTATCTATAAAACTGTAAGCAGGCTTCTTTGCTAACTAAAACTTCTTGGGGGTCTGGACGGTTAACATCTGCCTAAGAAGGTGCGCCGGTTTTGCGCCCAGATAACCGAGTGGCGGGGAGGCGATAAGTCGCAGCATTGGCGCTCACCAAACACCTCATCACTTGAGCTGCTCGGACCTGGGAAGAGCACAATACTCAGGCCCAACTGAGTCTGCGCCTCTGAGGACTATCCGAGTGCCTGAACCTGAGCGGCTTGGACCTGGGAGGTACATGCAACCCAGGGCCAGCCTTGGATTGTTCCTGGCGGAACAACCTAGAGCCCGAGCAGTGTGGGCAGGGAGGCTACACGCGCAGTGAGCGGGGGCAGACCCAGTGTGGCTGAGGCACTGCGAGCGCACGCCAGTGTTATTTGCTTGCAGCATCCCTCCCTCCCTCCCCACAGCGCGACTGAACAAAGAGAAGAAATACAGTTCCACCCATCAGAACACTGACACAAGCTTCCCTAACCAGGAAACCTTGACAAGCCACCTGTACAAACCCACACACAGTGAGGAATAGCCACAATAAAGAGAACTCCACAAACTGCCAGAATACAGAAAGGACACCCCATACTCAGCAATTTAAACAAGATGAAGAGACAGAGGAATAGCCAGCAGATAAAGGAACAGGATAAATGCCCACCAAACCAAACAAAAGAGGAAGAGATAGGGAATCTACCTGATAAAGAATTCCGAATAATGATAGTGAAATTGATCCAAAATCTAGAAATTAAAATGGAATCACAGATAAATAGCTTGGAGACAAGGATTGAGAAGATGCAAGAAAGGTTTAACAAGGACCTAGAAGAAATAAAAAAGAGTCAATATACAATGAATAATGCAATAAATGAAATTAAAAACACTCTGGAGGCAACAAATAGTAGAATAACAGAGGCAGAAGATAGGATTAGTGAATTAGAAGATAGAATGGTAGAAATAAATGAATCAGAGAGAATAAAAGAAAAACAAATTAAAAGAAATGAGGACAATCTCAGAGACCTCCAGGACAATATTAAACGCTACAACATTCGAATCATAGGGGTTCCAGAAGAAGAAGACAAAAAGAAAGACCATGAGAAAATACTTGAGGAGATAATAGTTGAAAACTTCCCTAAAATGGGGAAGGAAATAATCACCCAAGTCCAAGAAACCCAGAGAATCCCAAACAGGATAAACCCAAGGCGAAACACCCCAAGACACATATTACTCAAATTAACAAAGATCAAACACAAAGAACAAATATTAAAAGCAGCAAGGGAAAAACAACAAATAACACACAAGGGAATTCCCATAAGGATAACAGCTGATCTTTCAATAGAAACTCTTCAAGCCAGGAGGGAATGGCAAGACATACTTAAAATGATGAAAGAAAATAACCTACAGCCCAGATTATTGTACCCAGCAAGGATCTCATTCAAGTATGAAGGAGAAATCAAAAGCTTCTCAGATAAGCAAAAGCTGAGAGAATTCTGCACCACCAAACCAGCTCTACAACAAATACTAAAGGATATTCTCTAGACAGGAAACACAAAAATGGTGTATAAATTCGAACCCCAAACAATAAAGTAAATGGCAACGGGATCATACTTATCAGTAATTACCTTAAACGTAAATGGGTTGAATGCCCCAACCAAAAGACAAAGACTGGCTGAATGGATACAAAAACAAGACCCCTACATATGTTGTCTACAGGAGACCCACCTCAAAACAGGGGACACATACAGACTGAAAGTGAAGGGCTGGAAAAAGATTTTCCATGCAAATAGGGACCAAAAGAAAGCAGGAGTAGCAATACTCATATCAGATAAAATAGACTTTAAAACAAAGGCTGTGAAAAGAGACAAAGAAGGTCACTACATAATGATCAAAGGATCAATCCAAGAAGAAGATATAACAATTATAAATATATATGCACCCAACACGGGAGCACCGCAGTATGTAAGACAAATGCTAACAAGTATGAAAGGAGAAATTAACAATAACACAATAATAGTGGGAGACTTTAATACCCCACTCACACCTATGGATAGATCAACTAAACAGAAAATTAATAAGGAAACACAAACTTTAAACGATACAATAGACCAGTTAGACCTAATTGATATCTATAGGACATTTCATCCCAAAACAATGAATTTCACCTTTTTCTCAAGCGCACATGGAACCTTCTCCAGGATAGATCACATCCTGGGCCATAAAGCTAGCCTTGGTAAATTCAAAAAAATAGAAATCATTCCAAGCATCTTTTCTGACCACAATGCAGTAAGATTAGATCTCAATTACAGGAGAAAAACTATTAAAAATTCCAACATATGGAGGCTGAACAACACGCTGCTGAATAACAAACAAATCACAGAAGAAATCAAAAAAGAAATCAAAATTTGCATAGAAACGAATGAAAATGAAAACACAACAACCCAAAACCTGTGGGACACAGTAAAAGCAGTCCTAAGGGGAAAGTTCATAGCAATACAGGCACACCTCAAGAAACAAGAAAAAAGTCAAATAAATAACCTAACTCTACACCTCAAACAACTAGAAAAGGAAGAAATGAAGAACCCCAGGGTTAGTAGAAGGAAAGAAATCTTAAAAATTAGAGCAGAAATAAATGCAAAAGAAACAAAAGAGACCATAGCAAAAATCAACAAAGCCAAAAGCTGGTTCTTTGAAAGGATAAATAAAATTGACAAACCATTAGCCAGACTCATCAAGAAACAAAGGGAGAAAAATCAAATCAATAAAATTAGAAATGACAGTGGAGAGATCACAACAGACAACATAGAAATACAAAGGATCATAAGAGACTATTATCAACAATTATATGCCAATAAAATGGACAACGAGGAAGAAATGGACAAATTCTTAGAAAAGTACAACTTTCCAAAACTCGACCAGGAAGAAATAGAAAACCTTAACAGACCCATCACAAGCATGGAAATTGAAACTGTAATCAAAAATCTTCCAGCAAACAAAAGCCCAGGTCCAGACGGCTTCACAGCTGAATTCTACCAAAAATTTAGAGAAGAGCTAACACCTATCCTGCTCAAACTCTTCCAGAAAATTGCAGAGGAAGGTAAACTTCCAAACTCATTCTATGAGAGTTTGGTGGCCATTCTATGAGGCCACCATCACCCTAATACCAAAACCTGACAAAGATGCCACAAAAAAAAGAAAACTATAGGCCAATATCACTGATGAACATAGATGCAAAAATCCTAAACAAAATTCCAGCAATCAGAATCCAACAACACATTAAAAAGATCATACACCATGACCAAGTGGGCTTTATCCCAGGGATGCAAGGATTCTTCAATATCCGCAAATCAATCAATGTAATACACCACATTAACAAATTGAAAAACAAAAACCATATGATTATCTCAATAGATGCAGAGAAAGCCTTTGACAAAATTCAACACCCATTTATGATAAAAACTCTCCAGAAAGCAGGAATAGAAGGAACATACCTCAATATAATAAAAGCTATATATGACAAACCCACAGCAAACATTATCCTCAATGGTGAAAAATTGAAAGCATTTCCTCTAAAGTCAGGAACAAAACAAGGGTGCCCACTTTCACCATTACTATTCAACATAGTTTTGGAAGTTTTGGCTACAGCAATCAGAGCAGAAAAAGAAATAAAAGGAATCCAAATTGGAAAAGAAGAAGTAAAACTCTCACTATTTGCAGATGACATGATCCTCTACATAGAAAACCCTAAAGACTCCACCAGAAAATTACTAGAACTAATCAATGATTATAGTAAAGTTGCAGGATATAAAATCAACACACAGAAATCCCTTGCATTCCTATACACTAATAATGAGAAAACAGAAAGAGAAATTAAGGAAACAATTCCATTCACCATTGCAACGAAGAGAATAAAATACTTAGGAATATATCTACCTAAAGAAACTAAAGACCTATATATAGAAAACTATAAAACACTGGTGAAAGAAATCAAAGAGGACACTAATAGATGGAGAAATATACCATGTTCATGGATTGGAAGAATCAATATAGTGAAAATGAGTATACTACCCAAAGCAATTTATAGATTCAATGCAATCCCTATCAAGCTACCAACAGTATTCTTCACAGAGCTAGAACAAATAATTTCACAATTTGTATGGAAATACAAAAAACCTCGAATAGCCAAAGCGATCTTGAGAAAGAAAAATGGAACTGGAGGAATCAACCTACCTGACTTCAGGCTCTACTACAAAGCCACAGTTATCAAGACAGTATGGTACTGGCACAAAGACAGAAATATAGATCAATGGAACAAAATAGAAAGCCCAGAGATAAATCCACGCACATATGGACACCTTATCTTTGACAAAGGAGGCAAGAATATACAGTGGATTAAAGACAATCTCTTTAACAAGTGGTGCTGGGAAATCTGGTCAACCACTTGTAAAAGAATGAAACTAGAACACTTTCTAACACCATATACAAAAATAAACTCAAAATGGATTAAAGATCTCAACATAAGACCAGAAACTATAAAACTCCTAGAGGAGAACATAGGCAAAACACTCTCTGACATACATCACAGCAGGATCCTCTATGACCCACCTCCCAGAATATTGGAAATAAAAGCAAAAATAAGCAAATGGGACCTAATTAAACTTAAAAGCTTCTGCACATCAAAGGAAACTATTAGCAAGGTGAAAAGACGGCCTTCAGAATGGGAGAAAATAATAGCAAATGAAGCAACCGACAAACAACTAATCTCAAAAATATACAAGCAACTCCTACAGCTCAACTCCAGAAAAATAAATGACCCAATCAAAAAATGGGCCAAAGATCTAAATAGACATTTCTCCAAAGAAGACATACAGATGGCTGACAAACACTTGAAAAGATGTTCAACATCACTCTTTATCAGAGAAATGCAAATCAAAACCACTATGAGGTACCATCTCACACCAGTCAGAATGGCTGCGATCCAAAAGTCTACAAATAATAAATGCTGGAGAGGGTGTGGAGAAAGGGGAACCCTCTTGCACTGTTGGTGGGAATGCAAATTAGTACAGCCACTATGGAGAACAGTGTGGAGATTCCTTAAAGGACTGGAAATAGAACTGCCTTATGATCCAGCAATCCCACTGCTGGGCATACACACTGAGGAGACCAGAAGGGAAAGAGACACGTGTACCCCAATGTTCATCGCAGCACTGTTTATAATAGCCAGGACATGGAAGCAACCTAGATGTCCATCAGCAGATGAATGGATAAGAAAGCTGTGGTACATATACACAATGGAGTATTACTCAGCCATTAAAAAGAATACATTTGAATCAGTTCTAATGAGGTGGATGAAACTGGAGACTATTATACAGAGTGAAGTAAGCCAGAAGGAAAAACATAAATACAGTATACTAACGCATGTATATGGAATTTAGAAAGATGGTAACGATAACCCTGTGTACGAGACAGCAAAAGAGACACTGATGTATAGAACAGTCTTATGGACTCTGTGGGAGAGGGTGGGAAGATTTGGGAGAATGTCATTGAAACATGTGAAATGTCATGTATGAAACGAGATGCCAGTCCAGGTTCAGTGCACGATGCTGGATGCTTGGGGCTGGTGCGCTGGGAAGGCCCAGGGGGATGGTATGGGGAGGTTGGGAGGGAGGAGGGTTCAGGATGGGGAGCATGTGATTTTTTTTTAAAAAATAAAATTAAAAAAAAAAAAAAAAAAACAAATGATCTCATCTGATGCTTCCCTCCCTCTCTTTTCCTTTAGAGTGCTTTGCTGCTCTAAAGTTCTGAAATCCCACTTGTCAGAGATCTTACTTCCTGACTTGGTGTCAGAGTCTTTCACTTTCAGGCTCCTGAACTCCATCTTCCACTCCAGTTATGACCCTTACCCCTCACGTTTTTCATCAGAGGAAGAAGGTTATAGGTGTAGTTCTCTGTACTTTCGGCCTTGTGGCCTCTTTGTTACACAGTAGGCTTCCCAGGTGGCACTAGTGGTCGATATGGGCTGAGAGTTTCTGGATGATTCGGTTCCTTGAGTCGGGGATGCTTTCTCCTTGAAACCACACAGCCACCTTGTAAAGTTGTTTCTTCCTGTGCCCATTTCAGGGAAGAGGAGACTGAGGCTCACTGAAGTTCATAAACTTTCCAGTGATCACAAAGATGGTAAACATTAGACTTAAAACTGAGACTCTAGTCTTTCTGACTCCAAAACCAGAGTATATATATATTTTTTACTACATGGTCATATTTGCCTGATGAGGGGAGAGGGGCAATTGGGTTTGAGATGGGCCTTGAAAAACAGATTTGATTTTAGGTAGGTGGATGGAGAAAATAGGGTATTCCCCAAGGTGAAAGCAGAGTCAACAAAGGGAAAGAAGTGGCAATGCCAGTGACTAACAATGGTTAGTGGTGAGACCAATTTCATTCATGGTTTTAACAGAGAGTCTGGGTTAAGGACAGAAATAAAAGGTTAGAAAAGGAGGGCTGTGGGTCCTTGAAAAGTAAGCCATGTAGTTGAAATGTGATGCCAGAAACCACAGTGAATCTTTTGTTCCCTGATTTAACAGGTTGGGTAGGGCACTGTGAAGAGAATTAAAAGTCTGTATTTGGTTAAATAAATTACATGAAGCATTAAGTTATTCTATACACTTAAATGGAAAGAAAGTTGATACATGATCCTTTAGGGATTCGGGGGGGTCTGACAGTGGGGAGGATTAGACTATTTTATGAGATTTTGTGAGGCAAATAGCACCCGCATTGAGTGGAGGCTGTCTCTGAGAAAGGCTGATCTGTCTCTGAGAAACACATCTGCAATTTCGCTCCGTTATTGGATTTTAATCAAGAGAAGCCCTGGAATCAACCCCTTTCCCTCTAGCGCTCCCTGCCAGGGTGATTTGTTTACAGCTAGATTTTGAACTGCTGACAGTTTAGGGAGCTGTGTTTCTCAAACTTTCATGGGCATCAGAATCATATGCAGATCTCTTAAAGAACAGCCCTGTGGGTCCCTCCTCAGGGGTTCCCATGCACTAGGTCTGGGGTTCAATTCAGTTCAGTTGCTTAGTCGTGTCTGACTCTTTGCAACCCCATGAATCACAGCACGCCAGGCCTCCCTGTCCATCACCAACTCCCGGAGTTCACTCAGACTCACGTCCATCAAATCAGTGATGCCATGCAGCCATCTCATCCTCTGTCATCCCCTTCTCCTTCCACCCTCAATCTTTCCCAGCATCAGGGTCTTTTCCAATGAGTCGGCTCTTCGCATCAGGTGGCCAAAGTATTGGAGTTTCAGCTTCAACATCAGTCCTTCCAGTGAACACCCAGGACTGATCTCCTTTAGGATGGACTGGTTGGATCTTCTTGCAGTCCAAGGGACTCTCAAGAGTCTTCTCCAACACCACAGTCCCAAAGCATCAATTCTTTGGCGCTCAGATTTCTTTATAGTCCAACCCTCACATCCATACATGACTACTGGAAAAACCATAGCCTTGACTAGATGGACCTTTGTTGACAAAGTAACGTCTCTGCTTTTTAATATGCTGTCTAGGTTGGTCATACCTTTCCTCCCAAGGAGTAAGCATCTTTTAATTTCATGGCTGCAATCATCATCTGCAGTGATTTTGGAGCCCACAAAAATAAAGTCAGCCACTGTTTCCACTGTTTCCCCAGCTATTTACCATGAAGTGATGGGACCAGGTGCCATGATCTTAGTTTTCTGAATGTTGAGCCCACTTTTTCACTCTCTTCTTTCACTTTCATCAAGAGGCTCTTTAGTTCTTCTTCACTTTCTGCCATAAGGGTGGTGTCATCTGCACATCCGAGGTTATTTATATTTCTTCCAGCAATCTTGATTCTAGCTTGTGCTTGGGTCCCCATAATTGGCATTTCTAACAAGTTCCCAGGTAATGTTGATGTGGCTGTTCCATGGACCATATCTTGAGAATCATTATCTTATGCTGATTTCTTCAAGGACCAGGATCTCAGAATCAACTCGGTGAAATGAAGAAGCAAACACTTGCTGATTCAAGGCAGAAGTGTCAGTGATGCTTTGACAGAAAAGTCTTTGAAGGAGGGCTCTGTTGAGTGGCATGCTGGATCTTAATTCCCTGACCAGGGATCAAACTTGCATCTCCTGTGGTAGAAGCATGGAGTCTTAACCACTGGACCACCAGTGAAGTCCCTGACAAAAGTGTCTTATGTCCTGTAAATTGACAGGTATGGACTGGTAACAGGGAGATTACTTTATGGGTTCTTATGGAAAGCAGTTCAGTAAAATGGAAAGAATACAAGGCTTTGTGTCAGACCATCTGGATTCCAATCCCAGCTCTCTTTCTTTCAGTCCTCAACTCTAAAACAGATTTAATACTATACAGTTACGTTAGGATTGCTGGGAGGATTAAATGCAACAATCCAGGTTAAACTTGGATGTCTACTTTGATTTGATAGTTCACAAACTGCACTTTTTTGAAGAAAATGGTACTTAAGTATATATACATTTTTTGCAGGTATAAGTGGAATGGGATGACTTTTGCTTGTACTTTATCTTCTTAAATGGGAATATTCATTAGTTGCCCTGAAAGTTGCCCCTTTTTATGGCTTTGATATCTCTGTAATGTCACAGCAGATTAAGATGGTTTTGCAGGTAGGCTCTGTGATGAGGAAATGAGCATTTCTGAATTTCTGCTTTGGGTTGGACTCCTTCAAATTGGAATAATTTTGAAGTGCAAGAAAGGTCACTGTCATCAAGTGTCAAAGCAGTAGCTTTTTATTTTCTGTCTTTCTTGCCCCTTTTAAGAATAAATTAAGGGAGTAAAAGGTTCCTGCGAGCCAGCCAAGGCCTAAATATTTGAGGTATAAGGTTAGCTTTTTTTCAAGGACCAGTAGCTAAGAAAAGTGCTCACTGTTGGATAGTCTGACAAACACGTATAGACAACTACAAGTACTGGTTTGGATTCAGCCATCCCCACAGTAAGAGCTGGAATCTTGGTGTCTGGGTGGGTTGATAAAGTCTTTGATGAGCCTTTGGGCAGCAGTTGTCTGCTAGTCTGCCTCTACTTTAGTAATCACCTTGGCAAGTCCGTGTTCTCCCATGAACCCTTGAAATGTGCCTACTCAAATGTGGTGTGTGGACTGTCAGCCTCTGCATCCCCTGAGAGTACATTAGAAATGGAGAATCTTGGGCTCCACTCCAGACCTACTGAATCCGAATCTGCTTTGAACATGGCCCCTCAGCAATTCCTAGGTGTGATAAATGCTTCTAAAGGTGACCTCTGAGGTCTAATCTTTAGGATTCTAAGGAAGCTTGTAAATATTGTTCTTGTTCTGTCTGAACTAATTACTAGAGCTGATCTTTCTCTCTCCATTTTACTTTTCTCCTCCTCTCCACCTAACACTGATCTCTTTTTCAATAACCAGTTCAAATGTCACTTCCTTTGTGAAACTCTTGTCTTCTTGATTCCAGTATCATTTCATTTGTTCTTCTAAAATGGTAGGTTACCACATGGCATTCTACTGGACCATTCTACTGAATCATTCTACTTGCCAGCCTGGCAATGAATTCAAATCTGCTGGACAGCTTTTAAACAAACACAAATACCCAATCCAGGCCCATTAAACCACAGTGTTTGGGAGTCAGAAAGGGTATAGCCTAAGCCTAATCATTTTTTGTTTAAATTCCCTGGATTAATTTGAAATGCATTTCTAATGACAGACACCATGAAGGAAAAATGAGCTGTATGTCAAGATTTACTTTATCCTAGGCTCTTGTCTAAATAAATATGTGTTGCATTGAAGGGTGAATAGTTCACTTGTTTCTCTTTTGTAATATCTCTTCAGTTTCAGGATCTTGTCTTCATATCTGAGGTCTTTTGGAAGGCGTGGCTAATGATCCATTTTGAATACACATTAGTTCTGTGATTGTACCTTTTCTGAAGGCTTTGGAGTTGGGGGGGAAATAAAAAACAACCAGAGTTTAAATCGTAACACTGGCCTTTTGTACCTATGTGACTGTAGTGAGTTACATGATAATTCACTTAATTTGATTCATGACTTTGGTAGTTGACGGCCTACTAGGCCTCATGTATGATTCTCAATGTTCGGGATACAATAGCAAATAAGATAGATAATATCCTATTTTCTTGGAGTGCATATTGTAGTGGAAGAATGTTTGAGATCAGAGAGAAGACGAGGGTGTCTGGAGCTCAGTGAGCAAGGAGGACTCAGGGATATATTTTCCCTGATATATATATAATTAATATTTTCCTCGTATTAATGTTGGGGAAGCAGGAATGCCAAAAAGTGGTTTTGATCTGGTCATCCTCAGTTCAGTCACTCAGTCATGTCTGACTCTTTGCGACCCCATGAACTGTAGCACGCCAGGCTTCCCTGTCCATCACCAACTCCCAGAGCTTACTCAAACTCATGTCTATGGCATCGGTGATGCCATCCAACCATCTCAAACTCTGTTGCTCCCTTTTCCTCCTGCCTTCAATCTTTCCCAGCATCAGGGTCTTTTCCAATGACTCAGTTCTTCGCATCAGGTGGCCAAAGTATTGAAGTTGCAGCTTCACCATCAGTCCTTCCAGTGAATATTCAGGACTGACTTCCTTTAGTATTGACTGGTTGGAACTCCTTGCAGTCCAAGGGGCTCTCAAGAGTCATCTCGAACACCACAGTTGGTCATCCTCCTCTGTGACAAACAAGGTATGCAATTCTTTTCAGTGGTGTATCATTGGAGAAGTAAAAGTCTTATTCACTCAGTTGTATCTGACTCTTCTGTTACTCCATAGATTATAACCCACCAGGCTCCCCTGTCCATGGAATTCTCCAGGCCAGAATACTGGAGTGGGTTGCCGTTCCCTTCTTCAGGGAATCTCCCGACCCAGGGATCAAACTCAGGTCTCCTGCATTACAGGCAGGGAAATCTCAAATAATCCATAAATCATACCAAGGAAAGATGTATTGGAGCTTACGGTAGAGCTTACAGAAGGCGTTTACCTCTGAGTAAACTCAAATCTAATTCTGGGTATCTCATGGCCTCTGGACAGCCATGATAAGGGAATCTGAGATGATGTTGCATGTAAGGAAGGCAGAAGAGATCACTGGGACTGGCTTTTGAGGTAATCTTGGCTAGCTTTCCATTTCTAAGGAGTGATAGGTACTCTATGTACAAAAAATGTCCCTCACATTCTTTCATGGATATGGACCAATCAAAATAGCCATTCTTTTGGGGGTAGATGGGACCAATAAAGGTTGGGTAGAGAGGGAAGAGAATTAACAAAGAAGCCATAGCTGCCTTCTTCTACATTACTTATTTGAAACTTAGTTTCCTCGTATTAAGATAAGGAGTCTTAGAGCCACTATATCAAATAATTAGTGTGATCATGAAATAAGATCATACATGCATAGGCATTTGTAGTACCTATCTCCAAATTAGCTCTTCTTATTCTCAGATGATTATGATCAAATTTAAAGACTCTGAAAACATGTTGCAAAATCATCATGCAAGAGCTTTTCTATTAAGGTGATCAGTTTGTTCCTTCATCCCTGCCAACTGTTATCAGCACCTGTTTGGTGGCCACAATGTCTGAGAGCTCAGACACATTTGAAAAATGGACTTTACTCTAAAATGATAATAAGTAAATGCAATTCACTGACCTGAGTCTATGGTGAATTTTTATCTGGAAAAGAGGATGGAGGAGAAGGAGGTCCATTTTTCTTCTCTTTTCTCTTTTCCACCCACCTGAAGCCTTAACTGTCACCCCGTTCCTTATAAATTTGGCCCCAGAAAGTTGGATGAAGAGGTCAGTGTCTCTTGTAAGTGTCTCTTGTAAGTGCAAGCATCCGAGGAAGATTCTAGAGATGGAATGAAAGAATCAATTCAAAGAGGACAAAGCAGTTACCAAAAAATCACACTGAACTGAATAGAAAATATAAAACGTGCTCTATTAATGTATAGGAACTAAAGACCCTCTTGATGAAAGTGAAAGAAGAGAGTGAAAAAGTTGGCTTAAAACTCAACATTCAAAAAACTAAGATCATGGGATCTGGTCCCATCACTTCATGGCAAATAGATGGGAAAACAATGGACCAGTGATAGACTTTATTTTCTTGGGCTCCAAAATCACTGCAGTTGGTGACTGCAGCCATGAAATAAAAAGATGCTTGCTCCTTGGAAGAAAAGATGTGGCACACTGAGACAGCATATTAAAAAGCACAGACATTACTTTACTGACAAAGGTTCATCTAGTCAAAACTGTTTTTTCCAGTAGTCACGTATGAATGTGAGAGTTGGACTATAAAGAAAGCTGAGCACCAAAGAATTGATGCTTTTGAACTGTGGTGTTGGAGAAGACTCTTGAGAGTCCCTTGGGCAACAAGGAGATCAAACCTGTCCATCGTAAAGGAAATCAGTCCTGAATATTGATTGGAAGGACTGATGTTGAAGCTGAAACTCCAATACTTTGGCCACTTGCTGTGAAGAACTGAGTCATTGGAAAAGACCCTGATGCTGGGAAATATTGATGGCAGGAGGAGAAGGGGACGACCAGGGATAAAATGGTTGGATGGCATCACTGACTCGATGGACATGAGTTTGAGCAAGCTCTGGGAGTTGGCGATGGGCAGGGAGGCCTGGCTTGTTGCAGTCCGTAGGATCGCAGAGTCGGACATGACTGAGTGACTGAACTGACTGATGAATATGTGTGGGAGTGGTATGTAGCATATGAGTGAGTTTGAGCCAGTATGAGAACATACAGTGTTTTCACATATGGTATCTCCCCTTTCTTGTGGTTGAGTGTGAGCAGGTGTGAGAAGTATGCAGTTGTTAGAATCTGGCATTTGTGTGTATGTTGGTGTGGATATTTGTGAGTCAATCTAAGTGATTGTGAGTGTGTGCAAATGTTAAGTGAGACAAGTTACTGTGTGTGTGTGTGTGTGTGTGTGTATGAGTGATGAGAAGAGGGAGAAGATCTCAATTATCTTTTTTTCCTCCCAGTTCCTGATTCTGTTCCTTATATGCTATCTAAATCTGGTTGTGTTGGGGAGTGGGTCATTCTTGAATCAGCCTCTTTGTTGGATGCCATATATTCCTTTTGCCAAGGAGAAGTCATTTTTGTTGACCTATAAATTAGTTCATTAACTAGTATGGAAATATGGTTTTGTAGGACCAAGAGCAGCTTATTCCTGAATACTCTTTTCCTTCAGCTCGAAACAAAGAAATAATTGTGGTTTACATGTAGTCATCAGTTCAGTTCAGTTCAGTTCAGTCACTCAGTCGTGTCTGACTCTTTGTGACCCCATGAATTGCAGCACGCCAGGCCTCCCTGTCCATCACCAACTCCCAGAGTTCACTCAAACTCATGTCCATCGAGTCAGTGATGCCATCCAGCCATCTCATCCTCTGTCGTCCCCTTCTCCTCCTGCCCCCAATCCCTCCCAGCATCAGAGTCTTTTCCAGTGAGTCAACTCTTCACATGAGTTGGCCAAAGTACTGGAGTTTCAGCTTTAGCATCAGTCCTTCCAAAGAACACCCAGGGCTGATCTCCTTCAGAATGGACTGGTTGGATCTCCTTGCAGTCCAAGGGACTCCCAAGAGTCTTCTCCAACACCACAGTTCAAAAGCATCAATTCTTCAGTGCTTAGCTTTCTTCACAGTCCAACTCTCACATCCATACATGACCACTGGAAAAACCATAGCCTTGACTAGACGGACCTTTGTTGGCAAACTAATGTCTCTGCTTTTGAATATGCTATCTAGTTTGGTCATAACTTTCCTTCCAAGGAGGAAGCATCTTTTAATTTCATGGCTGCAGTCACCATCTGCCATAGTCACTACTATATGCCAGACTGGGTGATGGTCTGTCCTCATCAGACTTTGTTGTTGGTGCACATTGGATTGAGGAGAAGGACTTTATCAATTGATGCTTAAGAAGTCATGAAACGAATGCACACACAGTCTGTCTGGGTGTTTGGCAGCAACAGAATACTCTCTGATCCACATGTGTGACCACCTGGTCAAGAAACTCTGTTGTAGTTTCTTGCTTAAGTAAAAGAAAATGGGGAGACCCTTTCAACTAAAAGTGAATGGGTGGATTGTGGCAATTAGCCAAAGTTTGGTCCCATATATTCTGTTGGATTCAGCATATTCAGAAATTGGTAGTGAAGAGTTTTGTGGTTTGGAATCATCTGAATAGTAATCCAGGAAAATATCACCCCAAACGTTTCTTTTTTGGCATTCCACATGAATATTTAATTATTAACAATGCAAATTACATATAACAACAGAGCACTTTGTGGAGAATTATCATGATCAGGATTTTGAAAAAGACTTCATGAAATTAATCACCTTGAGAAATAGAACAAAGGTCCAAAATATGATTTTACCAGTAGCCAAAGTTTATGACTATATTCTACAAGAATTTCATGAGACAGGTAGAAATGTGAAACATTCATATTTCATATAGGTTTATTTTTTCCAACTTGATGTTTGTAGTAAGGATACAAGCATTTACTGTATTTTAATGAATCCCATTAAACTGTTTCTGCCTGAGTTTCATGGAGGCAACTTCACATGGGAAAATTCCAGGTCTTATATACAAGAAGGAAGAAATGAGAAAAATCAGAATACCAAACTTGCTGCCAATATTTCTTTCCAATGCTGCAATTAGCATTAAAATGCTAGGTATGTGTACTCTAGAACATTGATATCTTGGCCAGTTCCCAAATTCAAACTATTTCTGTGAGAAGCATGCTTGCTTAGAACTTGGCGCTATAGGAGGCCAGTGCTGTTTCCTGACATGAGATGGGCGTGAGTGTGCGTGCACGTGTGGAAGGTGTGGGAGAGCGTATGTTTTTATAAGTCTCTAGCCCCAGTATTCCAGATAGTTTTGGCACCAGCATGCCCTGTTCTGTATCAGAGCCAAAGTATCCAAAGCTGTGAGTAGACATAACCATCTGTGATGTGCAAATGAGAGCATGTCTTTGCCTACTAGACCTCTCCAGAGTTTTGTGTAGTTTCTAAGGAGGTGTGCATTTGAACCAAAGTGCTGTCCTATTTCCTTGGGGAGAGGAGGTAACATGTATAGAGAGATTACCCCTAGAGATAAGGGTCCTAAGCGTCAGACAGATGAAGGTGGAGGGTAGGACTCACTGGGTACACTGGGGTGCCATGCCTATGCATGGTGGCACTAGGCTTGTAGATAATTGGACTTTGATTATCATGAAGCATCTAGTCCACATTTTGTCTGTTTGGAAGGAAGCTTAGCAGAGTAGAGACAGAAAGACCCGGTTTTAAATTCTACCCTCATTATTCACTAATTTGTGTGACCTTAAGCAAGTCATTGAATTCTAAGCTGCCATCTGCTCATATGTAAAATAAAGGTAATTAGTCATTATCATGTAATTATCATGCAATTGTAGGTTGTTGTAAGAATTAGAAAGTTTGCATATATTGGTTTTTTGGTCTTATTCAATAAATGAGAATTATATTATTATTGAGTCATTTGCCTTGGGCTGGCATTAACTTTCATTGCACATGGGAGTGAAAGCTTGTTGCTGAACCACGAAAGACGCTGGGATTCTTGGCGTCTGGAGGATAATTCAGTCCGAGGCTTGATCACTCAGAGCTTTTGTGTAGTAAAGTTTTATAAAAGTATAAAGGAGATAGAGAAAGCTTCTGACATAGACATCAGAAGGGGGCAGAAAGAATGCCCCCTCACTAGTGTTAGCAATGGATTTATATACTTTTAATTAGGTATTACAGTGAATCAAAAGAATGTCTGAGGTTTGTAAAGACCTTACTAGACCCACTCTCATAATTTACATCTTAAGATTACGGTATTAGCCAGAAGGTTTTTTTCCAGAGGCTGTCCTCAAGCAGAATCAGTTCACTTCAGTTGCTCAGTTGTGTCCGACTCTTTGTGACCCCATGAACCGCATATTGTGCTATTGGTCTCACATGGAGTTGTACAGTGCACAGCATGCACAACTGTATATGGTAGCCCACTCTTTCAGCATTATTTATCCACCCTTCATTTCAGTCACCTCATTTCAGTTCAGCCGCCCAGTCCTGTCCAACTCTTTGCGACCCCGTGACTGCGGCACGCTAGGCCTCCCTGTCCATCACCAACTCCCAGAGTCCACCCAAACCCATGTCCATTGTGTCGGTGATGCCATCCAACCATCTCATCCTCTGTCGTCCCTTTCTGCTCCTGTCCTCAATCTTTCCTAGCATCAGGGTCTTTTCAAATGAGTCAGCTCTCCGCTTCAGGTGGCCAAAGTATTGGAGTTTCAGCTTCAACATCAGGCCCTCCAATGAACAACCAGGACTGATCTCCTCTAGGATGGACTGGTTGGATCTCCTCGAAGTCCAAGGGACTCTCAAGAGTCTTCTCCAACACCGCAGTTCAAAAGCATCAATTCTTTGTTGCTCTGCCTTCTTTATAGTCCAACTCTCACATCCATACATGGCTCCTGGAAAAACCATATCCTTGACTAGATGGGCCTTTGTTGGCAAAGTAATGTCTCTGCTTTTTATTATGCTGTCTAGGTTGGTTATAACTTTCCTTCCAAGGAGCAAGCGTCTTCTAATTTAATGGCTGCAATCACCATTCACAGTGATTTTGGAGCCCAGAAAAATAAAGTCAGCCACTGTTTCCACTGTTCCCCATCTATTTGCCATGAAGTGATGGGACCAGATGCCATGATCTTCGTTTTCTGAATGTTGAGCTTTAAGCCAACTTTTTCACTCTCCTCTTTCACTTTCATCAAGAGGCTCTTTAGTTCTTCTTCACTTTCTGCCATAAGGGTGGTGTCATCTGCACATCTGAGGTTATTGATATTTCTCCCAGCAATCTTGATTCCAGCTTATGCTTCTTCCAGTCCAGTGTTTCTCATGATGTTCTCTGCATATAAGTTAAATAAACAGGGTGACAATATACAGCCTTGACGTATTCCTTTTCTTATTTGGAACCAGTCTGTTGTTCCATGTCCAGTTCTAACTGTTGCTTCCTGATCTGCATATAAGATTCTGAAGATGCAGGTCAGGTGCTCTGGTATTCCCATCTCTTTCAGAATTTTCCACAGTTTATTGTGATCCACACAGTCAAAGGCTTTGGCATAGTCAATGCCTAGAACCTCCTATTTTTATCATTCTCTGTTTCCATCCCAATACAAGTGCTTATACCTATCACACTGTCCTGTCTCATCTCATGTATTAATTTTCTGTTGCTCTTCAATGCACTGCCACAAATTTAGCTATTTAAAACAACACCCATTTAGTTCTATAGGTTACAAGACTGAATTGAGTTCTGTGTTCTAGGTCTCAGAATGCTAAAATTAGGTGCTGGCTGAGCTAGTATCCTATTTGAAGACTCTGGAAAAGAATCTACTTTCAGGTTCATTTTAGACTGTAGATGGTAGAATTTAATTCTTTGTGGTTGTCAGACTAAGGTCTTGTTTCCTTGTTTCCTATCAGGAAGAGGCCATTCTCAACTCCTATATCCGACTATGTTCCTTAGCTTGTGACCCCCTCCAATCTTCAAAACTTGTAACAAGTCCTCCTTATGCTCCAATCTTGCTGATCTCTCTTTCTGCCACCAGCCTAACAAAGCTGTTTGGTTTTAATGGGTACATTTGATTAGACTGGTCACATCCAGAGAACCCCCTTTTGCCATGTAAGATCATGGGAGTGGTACCAAGAGATCGGGATCATGGAGACCAAAATCCTGCCTGTTTTATCCTTCATTCCCCATCACTCAATCCTCATGTTGCTTAACTTCATTTCATAACCAGTCTGGACCTGGTTGTTCATCACTTCAACCATGTTCTGCTACTGTTCTTTATCACCCCTTTGTTCACCTTACCCATCCGGGTAACTTTACCTCTAGTGTAGTATGACTACATTTCTCATTCCTATCCCTAGGCTGCTGAGAAAGGTGGGAATTCATGATAATATACAGTTATAGCTTTTAATGCTGCCACTTTATTTCTGGATTATTGTAGTAGTTCTGTAATTCCAAACCCAGTGCCCTCCAGCCTATCTCTCCCATGGCTGCTAGAGCTGCTGCTGCTGCTAAGTCGAGTCAATTGTGTCTGACTCTGTGCGACCCCATAGAAGGCAGCCCAACAGGCTCCTCCATCCCTGGGATTCTCCAGGTAAGAATACTGGAGTGGGTTGCCATTTCCTTCTCCAGTGCATGAAAGTGAAAAGTGAAAGTGAAGTTGCTCAGTCGTGCCTGACTCTTAGCCACCCCATGGACTGCAGCCTACCAGGCTCCTCTGTCCATGGGATTCTCCAGGCAAGCGTACTGGAGTGGGGTGCCATTGCCTTCTCCGGGCTGCTAGATCTATTTTTCTCAAATGCTATTCCAATCATGTCAATGTGTGTTTAAAATCATGTAATGTCTTCCCAGAGATTTCAGTACAGAGTCTTGACACCTTATGATGGCATAGAAGGACCTTCTGGAGAGAACTGCTTCCCATCCCTCTAGTCTTGTCCCTCATTGTTCTTACATAGGACAGTCCCCTCAAACTCTATCAAAGTACTAATTCTATCATCTTCTGTTCATGACATGCTATCACATGCTTTCATGTGTTCTGCACAACTCTTTTGCTTTCCTGACACACCCGACCTATTGATTTTCTTGTCTTCTACTCATTCTTCAAGGTATATTTCAAAATTTCCTTGGCAAGACGTCTCTGTATCGTCTGTTTGCTACCGGCAAAGTCATTTACACCTTCCATTGAAAACTCATCATCAAATCACATTGACTTTCTGAACTATAAGAACTCTGAAGAAGGGGACTAAATCTTATCCATATTCTTCTTCATTTTTTCTTTTCTTCTGACTTGGAAAAGAGGTTAGCACATAATAAGCACTCAGTGTGTGGTTAAATAATTGGATTTCTTCTCAATGAAAAGATACAGGCCAACTTGTTTGGGCTATTTATCATCTGAAATAAACCTTCCAAAGAGACTTTAGTTCAAGTTCTGATTGTCATTATGAGTTAAAGCTACTATGATTTTTGACATTATGAAATTTAAGCTTTTCCTCAAGAATTAATTCATCCTTTATCCTATAACTAGAATGGATTGAGTGTTTGTAAGAGAGAAACAGACTAAAACAGCCTGTAGTACACCTCTGTCATATTCTTTGGTCGTTAGTCATAATTAAAACTGTTAATTAGGTAATCGTTCTGCCATCTGGTAATTCAAGTTTTATTGAGAAACAATGAGGTGGAGTACTTTCTGTGGGAAATATCAATAGAAATTTGTTTTTAATTCTCCTTGGCTTTTTGGTGTATGCCATGACTGCTTACTCATATTAATTAAGTTTGATTAATAAGATTTTTACAATTTCCATTACCGTGGTAGTATTGTATCTTTTCATTTGTTTCTATCTAAAATATATAGATGAATAAAATGTCTGAAGAAGCTGATTTTGCATGATCACTGTTTATTCTAGATGTAAGAATAAATCCTTGCCTTTGTTTGTAGTGTGTTACATTGATAGAAACCCTGAAGGAAATTGAAGGCTATATATAGGAATTCCAATAGAATTTGACCACTGTCAATTCTGTATATTAGCTATGGTTGTTTGGGACCCTGTATTTTTCTTAATGCAGTTTGATAAAAAGTGTCATTTCCCCAAATATAAGTAATTTAACTTGTTTATTTTACTTAAGTGCTTATATAGTATGAATCTGGTCTTCTAAAAGCAAACATAAATGTGACTTCTGTTATACTTTAAAAATTGTAATTTAAACATCTTTTTGTTGAGAATGTAAGTTTATTATATAAAAATGAAATTAAATCTGACCTACTAGGTTATACAGCTAACTCAATTATTTCCCATCTAGAAAAGAATGGTGGCTTTCTCTTGCTCTGTTAATTTCCAAAGACATTCTTCATTTAGAATTTTTTTTTTTTTTTGCTGTGGATTAATTTCTCCTTTGTATATAAGCACAAGAAGCTTCTCCTGTTAAATTCTCAATGATGTCTGGTAAGTGCAGGTGTTCCTGCAGCTTCTAACCACCTGTAGTCTGTCTTTATCAAATTCCTCATAAGCTAGTATTTTGGAATGATTTATCCATACCTGGGAAATGGACTGTGGATATTATGGAAGGGGGATTATTGGATAATCAGTGTTATGAACAGCTCTTCTTTGAAAGTCAAGGACTGCTCAGCAGTACTGGGTATTAAGAATGAATGAAGTTAGAAAATGAAATTAGATAAGGGCTCAGCAGATTAAGCAGTGTACATGACACTTTTTTTCTGAGTCCAAAAAGGATAAAAATGATAGTGTGAAATTAGAAGGTTTAGTCCTTTTTCCATTGTGCTATCTTATATTCAAACTTGAGTGATACATCTGAGAGAGAACATAGGAATTATTTGGGCTTCCAAGGTGGCTCAATGGTAAAGGATCTGTCTGCCAATGCAGGAGACAGGAGTTTGATCCCTGGGTTGGGAAGATACCCTGGCAGAGGAATTGGTAACCCCATCTAGTATTCTTGCCTGGGGAATCTCATGGACAGAGGAGTCTAGTGGGTTACAGTTCATGGCATGGCAAAAGATTCATACATGACTTAGAGTCTAAACAACGAGTAACTAGGAATGATTTGGTTTATCCTGTCACTTGAAGTAAGGACTTCCCTCATGGCTCAGGTGGTAAAGAAACCGCCTGCAATGTGGGAGAGCTGGGTTCGATCCCTGGGTTGGGAAGTTCCCTTGGAGAAGGGAAAGGCTACCCACTCCAGTATTCTGGCCTGGAGAATTCCATGGATTTTATAGTTCATGGGGTCACAAAGAGTCAGACACAACTGAGTGACTTACACTTTCTTTCATTTCATCACTTGAAGTATGGGCTTCCCTTGTGGCTCAGCTCTTAAAGAATCCATACGGTTTCATCCCGGAGTTGGGAAGATGCCTTGGAGAAGGGAAAGGCTGCCCACTGCAGCATTCTGGCCTAGAGAATTCCATGGACAGTATGGTCCATGGAATCGCAAAAAGTCAGACACGACTGAGAGACTTTCACTTCACTTTATCACTTGAAGTAACTGAGACCCAGAGGGTTGCAGTGACTTGCCTATGATCATACAGCTGCTGCTGCCGCTAAGTCACTTCAGTCGTGTCTGACTCTGTGCGACCCCATAGACGGCAGCCCACCAGAGCCCCCCGTCCCTGGGATCATACAGCTAGTGAACCAGAACGATCCTGTTTTCTTCCACACCTGTGTACTTTTTTTTTTACTGTACTGTGTTGAGTTTGTCTATTTGTTTTTCAACCCCTGACACTGTAACAAAAGTAGAAACATTTTAATGAGATGAAAAATCACTTCCTTTTAAAAATCATTAATATATTTCCATCCTCCTTGGGTGTACCCCATCTGTAACAGCTGAGGGGATTAGCTAGTGACATGCTTGGTTCTTCAGATAGTCTTGCTACTTTTCAAAAGGAATGATTTGAGAAATGCTTTTTACATGCTTAGTAGAGTGTGTAACTCTGGTTGGTGAGAGAAATCTCTTTTGTACTGTATGAGAGCTCCTTTGTTGCTTTACACTGTAGACCTTTTTAATGGAAGGAAGTGGAGAAGGAGGCTATTATGCTGTTTTGCATTTACAATTCAGAATTATGTCCTTGGTGGTGCTGAAATAAATTTCATGATGGGATATTAGGGAGCGTTAGGCCTATTTGGGCAATTATTTATCAGTCTGTTTCAAGCCTTTCTATGTTTTAAAAAAAAGTGATCGAATAAAAGAACATGAAATAGTGTACAATGAGTTTGATGAAATCTGGTAAGTACTTTTGGTTGCTAGGGCAACGTCTTCTTTTGTCTTCGATTAATGTGACTTCCCTCTCTGCAGCTTGACTTCTTGCAATCAGATATTTATTTTTAAAAGAGAACAAAATTCCCAGCTTATGGCAAAAGATAAGTCCCCTATCTCTGACTTATTTTACTTGAATCAAATTGAGATGAAGAAGAGCCATTGTGTTCACTTTGCATGGATAGCCTGAGGCAAAATGGTTAAGTGGGCTGAACTTGGGCTTTTGAAGTCTTTGTCCTTTGGGTGTCTCAGCCCTACCTCTTGGTGCCCTTGAGCTGCCTTGTGCATGCCCTGTATGATATCACCTCCATCCCAGGCTCCAGGATTGGAATGTACTTCAATATCACCCATACTTTCCACCCTGGTCATAATTTAGTTGTCCTCTGCCCATTCTTTCAAACACAGTTCACTGTTTCCCAAAGAGAGAACTAGCTGAAATAGTTGAGTTTAACAGACCGCTGGTTTATTTGTTCATGTACTTTGCTCCTTAATTTCATCCTTATGAAATCGTTTACCTCAGATTGGGACTTGAACCCATGTGCTGGGACTCGAACCCAGCCAAACCCCAGTTTGGGACTCAAACCCATGTAGGTGGGACTTGAACCCAGCTAAAACCCTGCTTGGGGCTGAAAACCAGCCACAGCCTTGCTTGGGACTTGAACCCACATGACTGTGACTGAAGCCCAGCCAAAACTCAATGTACCTGGTTTCAGGACCTAATGAAGCTCAGGTTCTTGATGTCTTATCACAGAAAGATTTCAGTGAGAGACAAAGTGGTAGGTAAGAAGTGAATTTATTCAGATTCAGAGAGAAGCACATTCCATAGACAGAGTATAGGCCATCAGAGAGGGCAAGTGCTGCCTGGAAATGTGGCAAGGTTAGTTTTTATAGGCTCAATAATTTCATATGCTAATGAGTGGGAGGATTATTCCAACTATTTTTGGAAAGGGATGGAGATTTCCAGGATTTGGGCCACGGCCCACTACTTGATCTTTTGACAATGCCTTGCTGCTTTTGAACTGTGGTGTTGGAGAAGACCCTTGAGAGTCCCATGGACTGCAGGGAGATCCAACCAGTCCATCCTAAAGGAAATTAGTTGTGAATATTCATTGGAAGGATTGATGCTGAACCTGAACCTCCAATACTTTGGCCACTTGATGTGAAGAACTGACTCATTGGAAAAGACCCTGATGCTGGGAAAGATTGAAGGTGGGAGGAGATGGGACAACAGAAGATGAGATGGTTGGATGGCATCCCTGACTCGATGGACATGAGTTTGAGTAAGCTCTGAGAGTTGGTGATGGACAGGGAGGCCTGGCATGCCGCAGTCCATGGGGTTGCAGGGTGTTGCACTTGACTGAGCGACTGAACTGAACTGGAACTGTCATTGCACCTCTGGATGTGTCATTTCACTTGCTGATTGAGGATCAAGGTCTAGTCTTGTCTGTCATCTTGGTCTGATTTGCTTCTAATTGGTTTATGTTGTGCCCTTGTGCTATGTTGTTCTTTCAAAAGTTGTGCCCTGCCCCTTTCCCTCCTGTTATACTTAGATATAAATTCCTTTTGCTGTAGCAATACTGTGGCCCTGAGTCTTGAACCTCAGCACCATCGACAATTTAGGCCAGATAATTCCTTATTGTAGGGGGCTTCTTGTTTGCATTGTAGGTTACTTAGAAGCATCCCTACTTCTACCCACTAGATGCTAGTAGCAATTCCTCAGTTGTGATGATAGAAAATATATCCACAGATTGCTTAAGGTCCCCCATGGATTCAAATAGCCCTCAGTTACATGGTGGTCCAGTGGTTAAGATTCTGGCTTCCATTGTAGTGGGCATGGATTTGATCCCTGGTCAGGGAACTAAGATCCCATGTGCTGCTTGGCTAAGAAATAAGAATAGTAAAAATACTTCAAAAAAAAAAAAAAAAAGAGAGAGAGAGAATCACTGCTTTATCCTAGGGGAAACCACTCTCATGATTTCAGTGGCGGCAGACTAGGTAGATATATAGAAGATATATATGTGCAGACATGAAAATATGTTTATATATTTTAAAGATGTAGTTTTAAACCTATTTGTGCTTAACATAGTTGACTCCCTACTCTTATGTGCATAGGGTCAGGGTGATTATACTCCTGCTGTCCAGTGGATTTTTACTTTATTTTGAGTTATAATTTTAAGTTTATAGCTTAGTGAATATGATCAAATATATACTATCCTGTAACTACCATCCAGATCAGGATAGCTAACACTGTTATTATCACCTAAAGTCCCCCTTTCTAGGCAATGTCCTTGACCTGAGATGGAGACGACCACTCATTTGCTTTGTGTTACTATTGGTCATTTTTGTCTTTACCAGAACTTTCTATAAACAGAACCATACACTGTGTATTAATAGCTGTTTGTGTCTGACTTCTTTGACTCACCATAATGTTCCTGAGGTACATCCACATTACTTCATGTATAGGTACTTTTTTTTTTTTGCTGAGTAGCATTTCATTGGATAAAACACTTCTCTGTCAACTCACATGTTGATTGACATTTGTGTGATCTGTTGTTTTTCACTACTGTGCATTTGTCTGCTATGACATGCATGTAAAAGTCTTTTTGTGGGCCTATAAACTCATTTTTTTCTTTGCTTTATACCTAAGAATAGAATTATTGTGTTATACATTGTCTTCAAAATATTTTAAGTGATTTAAAAATTATATTCTCATCCACTAAATGAAAGTCACTCAGTCGTGTCAGATTCTTTGTGACCCCATGGACTATACAGTCCATGGAATTCTCCAGGCCAGAATACTGGAGTGGGTAGCCTTTCCCTTCTCCAGGGGATCTTCCCAAACCAGGGATCAGGTCCAGGTCTCCCACATTGCAGGTGGATTCTTTACCAGCTGAGCCACCAGGGAAGCCCATTCTAGTCCACAAAGAAAGTCAGTCTCTGAAATTTCAGTCATGAAAGCTACCTATAAGATAGCTAAAATGAAGATCTGAGTAATTTACTGAAAAAAGAATGAATAGTGTTTAAGAACATGGGTTTTCAGGTCAACAGACTTGGATACAAGCCTTGACTCTGTCACTTCACAGCTATGTGGCATTGGGCAAGTTACTTACTGAAGTCTCTGTGCCTGAATTTCATCAGCTATGAAATACAAATTATAACAGTAGTTAGGTGATAGAATTGTTGTGAGAAGTTACTGTGATAACGCAGGTTAAACACCTTGCAGAGAACCTGGCATATATTACTATAGTTGCTAATATTATTGAATTGTAAACATTACAAATGGTCTTATTGTTCAGGAAGTTTATCTGTTTGGAGATTGTGGTTCAGAAATGCAGAACACTAAATCAAATAGTCATAAGGGATTTGATTTAGGTCATACCTGAATAGTCTAGTGGTTTTCCCCACTTTCTTCAATTTAAGTCTGAATTTGGCAATAAGGAGTTCATGATCTGAGCCAAAGTCAGCTCCCAGTCTTGTTTTTGCTGACTGTATAGGACTAGATCTGATAGACACAGTGCCTGATAAACTATGGATGGAGATTTGTGACATTGTACAGGAGACAGGGATCAAGACCGTCCCCATGGAAAAGAAATGCAAAAAAGCTAAATGGCTGTCTGAGGAGGCCTTACAAATAGCTGTGAAAAGAAGAGAAGCAAAAAGCAAAGGAGAAAAGGAAAGATATAAGCATCTGAATGCAGAGTTCCAAAGAATAGCAAGGAGGAGATAAAAAAAAAAAAAAAAAAAAGCCTTCCTCAGTGATCAATGCAAATAAATAGAGGAAAACAACAGAATGGGAAAGACTACAGATCTCTTCAAGAAAACTAGAGATACCAAGGGAACATTTCATACAAAGATGGGCTTGATAAAAGACAGAAATGGTATGGACCTAACAGAAGCAGAAGGTGTTAAGAAGAGGTGGCAAGAATACACAGAAGAACAGTACAAAAAAGATCTTCATGACCCAGATAATCATGATGGTGTGATCACTCACCTAGAGCCAGACATCCTGGAATGTGAAGTCAGGTGGGCCTTAGAAAGCATCACTATCAACAAAACTAGTGGAGGTGATGGAATTCCAGTTGAGCTATCTCAAATCCTGAAAGATGATGCTGTGAAAGTGCTGCACTCAATATGTCAGCAAATTTGGAAAACTCAGCAGTGGCCACAGGACTGGAAAAGGTCAGTTTTCATTCCAATCCCAAAGAAAGGCAATGCCAAAGAATGCTCAAATTACTGCACAATTGCTCTCATCTCACATGCTAGTAAAGTAATGCTCAAAATTCTCCAAGCCAGGCTTCAGCAATACGTGAACTGTGAACTTCCAGATGTTCAAACTGGTTTTAGAAAAGGCAGAGGAACTAGAGATCAAATTGTCAACATCTGCTGGATCATGGAAAAAGCAAGAGAGTTCCAGAAAAACATCTGTTTCTTCTTTATTGACTATGCCAAATCCTTTGACTGTGTGGATCACAATAAACTGTGGAAAATTCTGAAAGAGATGGGAATACCAGAGCACCTGATCTGCCTCTTGAGAAACGTGCATGCAGGTCAGGAAGCAACAGTTAGAACTGGACATGGAACAACAGACTGGTTCCAAATAGGAAAAGGAGTACGTCAAGGCTGTATATTGTCACCCTGTTTATTTAACTTATATGCAGAGTACATCATGAGAAACACTGGACTGGAAGAAGCACAAGCTGGAATCAAGATTGCTGGGAGAAATATCAATCACCTCAGATATGCAGATGACACCACCCTTATGGCAGAAAGTGAAGAGGAACTAAAAAGCCTCTTGATGAAAGGGAAAGAGGAGAGTGAAAAAGTTGGCTTAAAGCTCAACATTCAGAAAACGAAGATCATGGCATCTGGTCCCATCACTTCATGGGAAATAGATTGGGAAACAGTGGAAACAGTGTCAGACTTTATTTTTTTGGGCTCCAAAATCACTGCAGATGGTGATTGCAGCCATGAAATGAAAAGACAGTCCTTGGAAGGAAAGTTATGACCAACCTAGATAGTATATTGAAAAGCAGAGATATTACTTTGTCAACAAAGGTCTGTCTAGTCAAGTCTATGGTTTTTCTAGTGTTCATGTATGGATGTGAGAGTTGGACTGTGAAGAAAGCTGAGTGCCAAAGAATTGATGCTTTCAAACTGTGGTGTTGGAGAAGACTCTTGAGAGTCCCTTGGACTGCAAGGAGATCCAACCAGTCCATTCTAAAGGAGATCAGTCCTGGGTGTTCTTTGGAAGGACTGATGCTAAAGCTGAAACTCCAGTACTTTGGCCACCTCATGCGAAGAGTTGACTCATTGGAAAAGACCCTGATGCTGGGAGGGATTGGGGGCAGGAGGAGAAGGGGACGACAGAGGATGAGATGGCTGGATGGCATCACTGACTCGGTGGGCATGAGTTTGAGTGAACCCCAGGAGTTGGTGATGGACAGGGAGGCCTGGCATGCTGTGATTTATGGGGTCACAAGAAGTCAGACACGACTGAGTGACTGTACTGAACTGAACTGAAATCAAATAATGGGAAATGAAGACCAAGAGGTGAGTAGAAGGAACAGGGCTGTTCAAAGTCCTGGGGCTGTGGAAATAAGAGAAAAGTATAATGTGAGTAGAATGATATACCCATTTGAATGCAGAGTTCCAGAGAATAACTCAGAGAGATAAGAAAGCCTTCCTTAGTGATCAATGCAAAGAAATAGAGGAAAGCAATAGAATGGGAAAGACTAGAGTTCGCTTCAAGAAAATTTGAGATACCAAGGGAATATTTCATGCAAGTGTGGACACAATAAAGAACATAAATAGTATGGACCTAACAGAAGCAGAAGGTATTAAGACAAGATGGCAAGAATACACAGAAGAACTATACAAAAAAGATCTTCATACTCAGATAACCACGATGGTGTGATTAGCCTCCTAGAGCCAGACATCCTGGAATGCAAAGTCAAGTGGGCCTTAGGAAGTATTGCTATGAACAAAGCTAGTGGAGGTGATGGAATTCCAGTTGAGCTATTTCAAATTCTAAAAGATGCTGCTGCTAAAGTTCTACACTTAATAGGACAGCAAATTTGGAAAACTCAGCAGTCGCCACAGGACTGGAAAAGGTCAGTTTTCATTCCAATCCCAAAGAAAGGCAGTGCGAAAGAATGTTCAAACTACTGCACAATTGCACTCATCTCACAGGCTAGCAAAATAATGCTCAAAATTCTCCACACCAGGCTTCAACAAGTTGAAGCTATGACCAACCTAGACAGCATATTAAAAAGCAGAGACATTACTTTTCCAACAAAGGTTTGACTAGCCAAAGCTATGGTTTTTCCAGTAGTCATGGATGTATGTGAGAGTTGGACTATAAAGAAAGCTGAGCGCTGAAGAACTGATGCTTTTGAACTGTGATGTTGGACAAGACTCTTGAGGGTCCCTTGAACTGAAAGCAGATCCAACCAGTCCATCTAAAGGAAATCAGTCCTGTATATTCATTGCAAGGACTGATGCTGAAGCAGAAGCTTCAATACACTGGCCACCTAATGCAAAAAACTCACTCATTTGAAAAGACCCTGATGCTGGGAAAGGTTGAAGGTGGGAGGCAAAGGGGATGATTATGAGATTGTTGGATGGCATCACCTTCTCGATACTTTTGAGTTTGAGCAGGCTCCGGGAGTTGGTGATAGACAGGGAAGCTTGGCTTTGCTGCAGTCCATGGGGTTGCAAAGAGTTGGACACGACTGAGCAACTGAACTGAACTGAAGAATTCAGGATGCACTGATTAAGATGATATGACTCTGGGTAATTAATCTAATGGAAACAGTAAAAGCAAGAAGACTTCAGGCTTACTGGAGGGATTCACACAATGACTGGGCTATGTGCCTAGAATAAATGAGGAGGCAGGAAACCTTTCAGGGTAGAGTTAATTTAGGACTTGGAATTGTCAGTCACTTTTGGATCCCAAACTCCTATATTAATCTCTTAAGGTAAACTGGTGCACTGGAAATTGTAGAGAGTTGCAATTGATTAAAATAGAAACTCACAGGCAGAAACCACCATGGTAACCACTGTCAGGATAGCAAATAATTGATAAATTTCTGGAAGCTCAATGCAGACAACTCAAGAGTTAAAACTCTAGGGAGACTCAGTCATAGGGTGGTCCCTACAGTAGTCTGAGATTGAGCTCCAAGATCTTTTTGAGAAGGTAGACCTTGAAAAATGAACAAGGTTAACTTTTTTAGTTATAAGATAACAATACATTGTTAAAAATGAGTAGGATAGCCATGTATCCTTACATATTTAATATGTATTTGAATGTACAGTTTTTACAGGTTTACTATGCATAATATTTTGTAAGTTTATTTAAAAATTTTAGATATATTTTATGTAAATAAGTGAATAAATAATTTTTTACAGCTCTTTATAATTACACTGTATTTCTGTATGATAATTTATTGAACTATTCCTTCATTGATATTGATGGAAATTTAGATTTTGGGAGAGTTTCTTATTATTACAAGAAGTGCTGCTAAAACATGCTTGTACATTTATTTTTGTGCATTTATGTGGGGATTTTTTGTAGAAAAGAATCCCTTGAAATGTAATTATGAAGTCCAGAAGTACATGTGATTTTAATTTTGGTAGTGTCAAATTTACTTGCACATTGATTATAACCATTTATATTCCCACCAACAGTTTATGCAAGTTACTTTTTATCCACTTACTTCCCAACACATGGTATTCTAATTTTTACTTTTTGCTAATCTGATGTATTTTGTTATTTGTTCAGTCCTGTCCTACTCTCTACAACCCCCTCAATTGTAGCCTGCCAGGTTCCTCTGTCCATTGGATTCTCCAAGCAAGAATACTGGAGTAGGTAGCCCTTCTCTTCTCCAGGGGACCTTCTGGAACAGGGAATTGAACCTGGGTCTCCCACATTGCAGGCGCATTCTTTACCATCTGAGCCACTGGGGAAGCCCATATGCTACCTCATTCCTAAATAAAGACAAGTTAAAACAGTATTATTTTTCATATATTAGACAGGCTGGACTTCCCTGGTGGCTCAGACAGTAAAGAATCTGATTGCAGTGCGGGAGACCAGATTCAATTCCTTGTTCAGCAAGGTACCCTGGAGAAGGGAAGGGCTATCTGCTCCAGTATTCTTGCTTGGAGAATCCCATGGACAGAGGAACCAGGCAGGTACAGTCCATGGGGTTGCAAAGAGTTATTCTATCAAGTTATTCGTTTTTATGAGCTCTTTGTGTACCAAGGAAATTCTCCTCTTTTCTGTTGTATGTGTTAATATGCATTTTTCAGTCTGTTTTTTTTTTTTTAATATGAGTCTGACACTTTTTTGTCATATAGATGTTTTTACAGTATGTATAGTCAATACTTGTACCATCTACTCCATTAACTTTTCCTCCCTTTTGAGCCGGGCTTTGAATGGAAGGTTCCTATCCAGGAGATATGAGTTAGGAAGTATTGGCTGGAGCTTTAATACCTGGCTAAGAAGTTTTACTTTATCATGTAAAGAATGAGGAACCACTGCATTTAAAGGGGAATTGTAGGGTTTCAAGAAATCAGATTTGATAATATGGAAGAGTAGCTGATTGAAGGGAAGAAATTACAAAATTTGGAAGATCTGTAGAAGTCTGTTGCATTAGTAGTTAAGTGTACTGGGATAGAAGTCATTTAGGGGAACTTCTCAGGGCTTGGAAAGGTTTTAAGAGCTACTGCAAAGGAAGCACTGAAAGGATGTGGAGACTTGTCTCAGTGATAGTAGTTATTCTGAACTTTTGAAGGTCTGTGATTCCACTAAATTAAATGGTGGCTGTCTTGTGATTTGAAATATTAAGTGTATTTTCTTTCATGCTTTGTTTAGTTCACCCAATATTTCCCTTGAGTTCCTATATGTCTGCCTTTGTGCTTGGAGCTCAAGATAGAAAGAGACACATAAACTGTGGCCTCAAGGAATTCACAGAGTCATAGAGGAGACAGTAAGATATGCAAACCAAATATTACAGTGTAATTGTGAAGCAATAGAAATATGCATAAGATGTGGAATTAATGGAGAAGAGGGAAGGGAAAGTACCTGGGGAGGTCAGGTAGATTGTCACAGAGGATGGGACATATGAACAAGTGTTGAAAGGATGAACAGGAGCTTGCCAAGTGAAAAAGTGGGTGGTGGGAGCAGAAATATTACAAGTGTGAAGAGGAAGTAACTGATTAGGCTTATAGTTTATAAAAGTAATCCTCTTTGGAGGGGGATGAGACTAAAGTCAATGAGACCAGTTAGAAGACTGATTCAGGAAGTGATGAGGGCTTCACTTTGGGGCAGAAGAGAGTGGAGTCAATTTGGGAAAGAGTCAGGAACAGTTAACCTATATATAATTTATAGAAAATGTGAGTTTCAGCTAATTGTTTTTTTCCTGGGAAAAATAGTTTTAAATAGACTTGATAATGCTATTTCCAGTGAGATTCCTAATGGAATGGATGTGTAAAACTGGTGGGACAGGATTGGAAAGCATTTGGTTGTTAATCTTGAGCTTAATTTAGTGGCTCTCAATTTGTTTTCTGCCTCCATACTGTAAAATTGACATCCATCAGTAACATTACTTATTACCCTGCAGTTATGTTAAACTCAGGGGGGTTGGGGGTTGGTGTGAAGAAAGCGATAGAATCTCCCAGGGAGCATGCAGTTTGAGAAGGCCCTCCTGGGAATTCTGCTATGTTCCTTCCACTCCTCCACGTTCCCTCCAAACACCCACATATATGAGACTCTCTGTCGTATTTTCAGCATTGGTAGGAGAACACACACATACCCACACACACACATACAGACACACAACTGGCAAATGAATTCACATTCACACAGACAGTGTATATAGGCATTTACTAAAACAGCCCCTAGTTACAGATTAATGGAAAGCAGCATCATTACATTCTAGTTTTCTTCTCTGTGATGCTGTGATTTTTAATGCATTTCTGATAAGTATAAATCAACTCATTGGGAGAAAGTTCACCCATGGGGAGAGAGTTAAGGGAAAAAACATGGAACAAATACCCAGTCTAGATAGAAGGGAATATAAGATGACTAATTTTCACACAGATGTGATTTTTGAGCTAACTGTGGTTGTAAAGCTTCCAGAGTGTGGCACGTAAGATAGCAAGTGCAATGTCTGGTGACAGAGTAGCAGGAGAACTCTCTTACGTGAAGACCAGGCCAGTCACTGAGGTAACACAGACTCTTAGGGAGGCAGAATTTGAAGCACCTGAAGTAAGTTCTATGCCTGGCCATAGTTAGCTCACCAAAATGGTGATTTTTCCTTCAGGTCCTTCTATCTCCCCATCATGGTATCAGCTTCCTGACTCGCTTGTGTAGTATCAATAAGTCCTATCTTGCCTCCACACAACCCTTTTTCTTCCTAACTGCCTGTCAGTAGATATGTGATCTTACTTCAGTGAGAATAATAGTACTGTAGGTTGTCTCAGTTTTGTCAATGTGTAAATACCAAATATTGGTGGGAGTGTTTGATTTTTAATAGTGCCTGAAGCCAATGCAGTTCATAGATAAATATTACTTGGCTTAACAGACATGATCTCCATCTTCATGGAGTTTAGTAGGGGAGATATACAATGAACAAACAATTATAGTTATGACTACTAGAGGAGGAGTAGTATGGGTCATGAATCTTGCATTATGAAATATTTAGCTGAGGGCAAATACTGGAGATATCCTGAGTAGGGTTGTTGCCATTTCTTTTCTGATACCCCTCAAAACACACACTAAAATGATCAGAGATGTGTTCTTCATCACTGCATACAGGAGAGTAGCTTTCTGTTCCCTGCTTGGGTTTCCTCATTGAACTCTTTCCTTGACTAGCATTTGAAACATCAACTTGGCGAAGGAAAACAATATGTATAAAATATGGATTGTGTCTGAAATATCAAATTATATTTTTAATATGTAAACTCATCAGTGGTTCTTTTTAAAGATTATCCATTCAGGGAGAAATTCACATCAAAGAAGAAAATGCAGACATGGTTCAAAACTGTGTATTTATGCATGAATCTTCCTTACAGTCCCTGTGCAGGGAGTGGTTTCTTCCTCTCTATCATGTCTTTTTTTTGCCGTTTTAATTTACACATGCCATAGAAGCTTTTCATGTGAAGACTGTTCCTGTCTCTGCTCTGAAGGGTCTATTATGCATTTCCATCTTTGCTCATTTAAGTGTTTAGAAAACTCACATTCTCCAGAAACTGATTCGGCAGAAACCTAGGAAGATCAAGAGGTAATATCCCTAAGATGAGAGGTCATTTTGAGTTCCATTTCCTAGTCATCTTGTGGAAAAGCATCAGGTGCAGACTTTTGAAAGATTCATTTTTCTCTCGGGTTGTAAATTCTGGCCTGATTTTCTTCTCATAAACTGCCACAGCATCATGATACTTCCTGGTACCACTGCCCCCCCAACCCCCCATATTTATCTATTATTCATGATATATAAACTGCTTATGGGGACATTGAGTTTTAGTGTGGGCTTGCATTTAGTGTTGGTTTCCACACCTGAGACTATAATTTCCAATGCTGAAAATCTATCTAGGATGATCTTTATTTAGCTTTAAGGTCTGTTTTTGTGGTAGAAGTATTTCCAAGCTTTCTTACAGGTATCAAGTGGGTTATCGAATATGGACAGCTGTGGAGTTGCACAAAGATGGCTTAGCGCAGCCACGTACGTTGTTTGCTCATTTGATGCCATTACTGGACTAGACTGGCACCACCAGAATTTCAGTAGTGATGATCCCCATTGCTGCTACCAACTCCTCTTTTAAGGCGAACAGAACATTCCATTCAGTATCATAACTCAGAGAGACAAGGTTGCCTAGACTCAGGATTATAATAGGAGTAAGTGGATTGGCAACTTGAAATAATAATTTGTTTTCGGATTGGGCTATCAGAAACTTTCCTATGTTAGTGATAGTTAGAATTTCCTAAACTTGGAAATCATGAAACCATGGCAAGGAAGAGTCTAGGGTTATATGTGGTCAGAAAAAAATCTACAAGTCTGGAATCCAGGCATATGGGTATGGGGTAGAGAAGAATTGCACCTCTGAGGTAAAGGCAGTCAGAAATCCAGATCAAGACACAGCTGTTGAAACACAGAGGTAAGTCCTGTCCTAAGTCAGGCATTGTTTAACTTCTGTTTTTTTTGGTAGTTCAGACTGAGATGAGACTTTCTAACTGAGGTAACCTTTAGGTAGGCATGTAGCTAAAAATGCATCTTACCCGTCCACTAAGAATCATAAGGAATCATAAGACCAGGGAAAATTGTGTTATAATTGTTAGGTAGTTAGAATAGGAAACAGGAGTCCAAAATGGCGGTGGCTAAAAGACAAGGAAGGGAAAGCCCGTGAAAATAGAACAAAGGAAGGTCCAAGGACCTCAGGTAGAACAAACGGCACTCCTGGCTAGCCCAATTTACATAGGGCAGGCCCAGGGGGAGGAAAAAAAAAAACATATAAAAAGAGGAGCCAAAGTGCTCGCGCTCTCTGTCTCCCGCGCGCTGGCGCACTTCCCTACTCTCTTCTCTTCGCGTCTTTGGGTCGGCATGCCCTCATGCCTTGAGGATGGATTCTCTTGCTATTTTATAAATAAAATAGAGCTGTAACACTGATTTGTCTAAGAGCTATAACACGGTCTGTCCAAGACCTGAGAGCTGTGACGCGCCGAGGGCTTTAATGTCCGTCATTCCAAATCTTTGTTGTGACGAGACAGAACCGAGGAGCATACACTCGCCTGACATAATGATAATAGCAAATATTTATTAAGTGATGATATGCTTCATCCCATTTCATCCTTACAGCATCCTTTGTGTAGATACAATAACTATACCTATCTTTATAAATGAGAACATGCGGGCCCTGAAAATTGTAGCAGTTTTCCCAAGATAAATAAGCTGATAAATTTCAAAGACAAATTGCATATACTGCCTGTTTTTGATTGTAACTATATATGCCAACATTGATGCTGAAAACGCGGCCTCTGTGCACTGGAGCCGAATCAAATCTCAGAGGCTGAGTTTTGAGTGAAGTAGGAAAGCATAAATAGCTTTATTGCTTTTCCAGGCAAAGGGAGCCACAACATGCTCCTGCCCCCAAAAAGTGTTTGTCCCCCAGAAGCACTGGGGGAGGAATTTTATAGCAGTAGTTCAAGGGTGGGGTTGCTGATAAAATTAGGATGTGACCCTGCACTGTTTTAATATGGTCCCTGATAATCTTTTGATGAGCCTCTCTAGTTCCTTTAGCCTCAGATGGTCTTCCTCTGCTATGAAGAAGGTTGACTTCTTAAAGAATTTAAAGATATTGTTATGTATATTTCTTAAGGAGGAACCAGGACCCTGCTCCAAGGCTATACCTTGGTTTCTTGGCTGCTCCTCCTTTGTCTCTGCCTTTCCTCCCTTCCCTGCATTAGCACTGTTTGTACCTGCCCTTAGGAACTAAGGGAAGGTCATGGAGGCTGAGGTTTATTCCCAAGAAATGGGGGACAGGAAGGCTTCTGTTCCCAGGAGCCCCACAGAATCCGGCTCAGTTTTGACATTATCCTTATAGCACCACCCACCCACACAGGAAATGAAGATCATCATGACCTGAAAGGAATGAGGGAAAACTTTGGTAAAGTGGCTGACTTAACTAATGCTTCTCTCTCCTTCCAGATCTGTTTGTTACCATGATTCCTACTCGATAAATAACCTTTCAGTAAATTCAGGTGGTCAACTCAATAGGAATGTTCTGGGGGGCCTGCTGCTGCTGCTGCTAAGTCACTTCAGTCATGTCCAATTCTGTGAGACCCCATAGATGGCAGCCCACCAGGCTCCTCCATCCCTGGGATTCTCCAGGCAAGAACACTGGAGTGGGTTGCCATTTCCTTCTAAAATGCATGAAAGTGAAAAGTGAAAGTGAAGTCGCTCAGTCGTGTCCGACCCTCAGTGACCCCATGGACTGCAGCCCTCAGGCTCCTCTGTCCATGGGATTTTCCAGTCGGGGGGGCCGACTCCCTGCCTAATACTATGCTGTGCTCTCTGAGGGTGTCTTTTTCAAAAGTTCTCATTAAAAGGAAAATGGTTCAGAATAGTAATGTTTAACTTCTTTACATTATATCCAGCTCTGTGGTATGATTGCTTAATGTAATTAATTGTTCCATCATCAGACTGTTATCTTTCGACTCTTTGTCCTTGGCTAATTACTGGCATGATTAAAAACAACGCTCCAGAGATGTTGCCTTCAGGGCCCTATTACTTCTCACTTCTAGATAGAATCTTTGTTGCCCTTTTTTCAGACAAATCCTTTGTCCACTTGCTGCTTTTTAGATAGCCTTACTAGTTGCTGTCATATCCCTTATGTCTATAGGAACACTATTCTTTGAAGCTAATCTTCTCAAGCACTAATATTTCAACTTTTGTTGCAGGAAGGAATACCCATTCCAGGGCCTAAGCATGGGCTCTTGTCTAATGAAAGTGAAAGTGAAGTCGCTCAGTTGTGTCCGACTCTTTGCGACCACATGGACTATAGCTTGCACCAGGCTTCTCTGTCCATGGGATTTTCCAGGCAAGAGTACCGGAGTGGGTCGCCATTTCCTTCTCCAGTCTTGTCTAATACTCGGCACTGAATTGTACGAGGAGACACACATGCTGATGAAGCAAGAGACTTTATTGTGAAGGGGCACCCTGGTGGAGAGCAGCAGGGTAAGGGAACCCAGGAGAACTGTGCCACGTGGCTCACAGTCTTGGGTTTTCTGGTTATAGAATTAGTTTCTGGGTTGTCTCTGGCCAATCATTCTGACTCATGGTCCTTCCTGGTGGTGCATGAATTGCTCAGCCAAGATGAATTCCAGTGAGGAAGAGTCTGGGAGGTCAGTAGGACATATGGCCTGGACTCTCCTCTCTCCTTTTGACCTGTCCTGAATTCTTCTGGTTGGGGTAGTTTGTGAGTTCTGCATTCCTTACCAAAGCCTCCTATTGCAAGATAACTCCTGCAAATGGCTATTGTGGTGCCTAGCCACAAAAGCAGTGGGTGGTTTTAGTCAGTTTTTTCCCTAACACTTTGGCTGAAGAATCACTTGCTTATTTTATACTTTGTACGTGGGTCTATGCAGAATTCTGTGTTAAAACCATTGACATTTTTTTGATATTAGCCTGGATGGTACATATAAAATCTGATAGGTTTCTGACTCATAGTGTCTCCAAATTAACTTCAGAGTCACAAATATGTTTGGGTTATTTGTCTCTTGAACTTTTTGTCTATTTTGCTTTGACTAAGCCTTAGATCTCTGCCTCCAACTTTATTTTTAGCATATAATTTACATCCTATTCCCTCATTTCCTGTAAAATGGGGATAATCATTCTTGTGCCTTCCTTACCCACAGGGGTAGTAAGAAGATGAATGTCTTTTGCCTGTGGATTCCTTTGGGTCCTTGGGGAAAATGACACACTATTAATTCAAGGCTCTAATATTGAGAAAGGATGATGGTTAAGAACACACATAAATTATTCAGAATTTGATCCTCAATTTAAGTTTACCCAGGGTATTTTATAGTGTTTGTACAGATTTCAGGTTGCAACAGATCTTTCTAAAGCCATTAAGAGTTTTCAGGCATATGCTGATATTAATTTTAGTAAAATATGGGATCTCCCTGTAATAGGATCATTAAAATAATTGGTTATTGGAGCACATTACTTTATAAAAGTAATCCAGAGCAAAATAGACCAACTATCTCTCAGGCTAAAAAAAAATCATACACAACGTGATTGCAAAGTGCAAATGACTTTAGGAAGATGTCATAAGAGAAAATAGATTCTTGAGAGGGTGATAAGAGAAATATGCCTTTTGTTTTCTTCAAAATAGAAAGGAACACAAAACTCAGGACATTCATTTTTATTTTAAAAATTGAGGTAAAGAGTTGCTGGTTTTAACTTAAAGAGTTAAGGTAAAGAATCTTAAAATGGAAAACAAAAGTATTAGAGATTGAAATGGGGCTTAAAGGGACTACATATTCTTAAGTTTTCTGCCATCCACATGGAAAAGTCAGGAAAAAACAACAAGCAAGGGACAAAGGATTCTGCCTGGATCAAAAGACTCTTCCTTGTCCCTATGGAAAGAGTGTATTTAAAAAAAGCTCATTTCTTCTCTGCTTCCTCCCATGGCAGAGTTTGTGTTTTGGGAAGGGTGGTAGGAGTAGAGGTGGTTGTGGCACAGTGGGGGTGATGATCTTGTGTGGCTCTGGGCCCATTACTAGACCAGCTTGCAGAAAATATTTCTCTGCCCTTCTCTCACCCTTCAATGGAGTGGTTAGGAGCCCTTAGAATTAGGCTCGTTCTCTGCACGTTGAGCTGGCAGACAATCATTGCAGTTAAAATCTCTGTCCCATTTCCTCTCTTGACTTCTCCTTGAACTTTCTTTGCCTTCCTCCATTCAGTGTGGCTTTGTGGATTACATTTCTTGTTCTCATTTAGAGGTTTTTATTGAAATCAGTGTCCCTTCAAAGTGATGAAAGGAAGAGATGAATTTTAACCATACAAGTAAATAGCCAATCACTGATACATCAGAAAACATCCAATCATCCACTCAGGAACCTCTGAAAGGGAAGATTACTGCTGTTGCAAGGGATGGCTGACTTGATTAAAATATGTAGTGTTTTTTTTTTTATTCAAATATAGTTCCATCATCAAAGGTTATCATGAATATTTACATACTCATCAAGATAAAGAGGGGTTTTTCGGATTTTTCTTTTGGGTTTGTTTGAGCCCTTTGATAACTGAAACAGAGCTATTGACTATTCTGCTGTTACTTTCTGGCATGTTCACAGAATTGTGGCATCAGGAATAGTGAAGTTCTTTTACAGAATATAATGTACAAGTTCTATAGCATTTGTCATATCTGAATAGCATAAGAGGAGAAATACATATTCCTCTACCCTCCTTGGTTCTGTTACCAAATACAAGTGCATGTACCCAAGCACATTGAAGCCAAACAAACACAAATACTGGGAATCCTGGTGCTGAGAAAGGTTTATTGCAGGGCCAAGGAAGGTGATAGAGTGGCCTGTGTTCAAGGAAACCCAGACTCTGATGGTTTTCTGGGAGGAGTTTTTTATAGGCAAAATTTGGGGTGAGGACTGTAGGGTGGATGGCTTTCTTCTAATGGGGTAACACAGCAGTGTCCCAGAAATCTTGTGATTAGCCTGAAGTTGGAGAAGGCAATGGCACCCCACTCCAGTATTCTTGCCTGGAAAATCCCATGGACGGGGGAGCCTGGTAGGCTCCAGTCCATGGGGTCGCTAAGAGTCGTACATGACTGAGCAGCTTCACTTTCACTTTTCACTTTCATGCATTGGAGAAGGCAATGGCAACCCACTCCAGCGTTCTTGCCTGGAGAATCCCAGGGACGGGGGAGCCTGGTGGGCTGCCGTCTATGGGGTCGCACAGAGTTGGACACGAATGAAGTGACTTAGCAGCAGCAGCAGGCTGAAGTTACCATTTTCAACCTGGTTGGGATCCTTACTTCCTGTAGAAGAACCTAAAGATATATATATTTAAAAATTGGGGTACATTTGCTTTACAATGTTGTGTTAGTTCCTGCTGTGCAATGTAGTGAATCAGCTTTATGTATACATGTATCCCCTCTCTCTTGGACCATCCCTTCTCTGCTTGGAGTTGAGCTGTCTCTGTTTTACAGTAGGTCTCCACTAGTTATCTGTTTTACACATGGCCTTGAACATACATCAGTGGCCCTTGAGAAACCAGGACCTTGCCCTCTGGTGCACTATTGTTTCCCGACTACTCATCTTTTGTTTTTGCGTTCCTCCCTTCCCTGATGAGCAACTGTTTGAATCTGCTCTTAGGAACTCAGGAAAGGACTCTGATGCTGAATGAATCCTACTTCCTACAAGCAGAAAGCAGGGCAGAGGAAAGGATTTGTAACCGGGAGGGCCCCACAGGCAACTGTTCAGATTTAGTTCTTGCCTGAGCACCCCTTGTAATAAAAAGACAGCTTAACAGGAGAAAAACAAACAAAAGATTAATAATATGTATACGTCCAGTATAAGTGTGAGTGTATGTGTGTGCCTGTGTGCTCAGTCTTGTCCGACTCTTTGAAAACCCATGGACTGTACCCCATCAGGCTCCCCTGTCCATGGAATATTCCAGGCAAGAATACTGGATTGGGTGGCCATTTCCTACATCCAGTAGATCTTCCTGACGCAGGGATCAAACCCATGTCTCTTGTGTCTCCTGCATTGGCAGGCGGATTCTTTACCACTAGCGCCACCTTGGAAGCGAATGGCTATTACTAAAAAGAGGAGAGGTAATAAGTGTTGGCAAGGGTGAGGAGAAAAGGGAATCATGGCACCCTGTTCATGTGATTGTAAACTGATATTGGAATTATGGAAAACTGTATGGAAGATTCTTTAAAAAAAAAAATTACAACTACTATGTGATCAAGCAGTATCTTGTTCAGTTGCTAAGTCAGGTGTGCAACTCTTTGTGACCCCATGGACTGCAGCTCACCAGGCTTCCCTGTCCTTCACCATCTCCCTGAGTTTGCTCAAACTCATGTCCATTGAGTTGATGATTCCAGCTAACCATCTCATCCTATATTGCCCTCTTCTCCTCCTGCCCTCAGTCTTTCCCAGCATCAGGGTCTTTTCCAGTGAGTGAGCTCTATCAGAGACTATGTCATCCTGCCTTTACTGACTATATCTAGCATTTGTTTGGCTATAGGTATAATAAATCAGTACACTGGATATTTTAATACATAAGTATGGCTAAGATTTATTTGGCACAATCGACCATGCCAAATTCTATGATACTGTTTCTTTCAGTCAGTGACCTCATGGACTGATTAGTTTGTGTTTGTCACTGGCTATATTCTGGTGATAGAATGGTAAACTAGATAAGTGTCCCTGGTATCCTGTGATTTCAAGTGTTCTGATCTTGGCACAGGGAGTTTTTTGAGAGCTAGTGATAGTGACTTCCTCCTCTTTCTCAGCGAGAGCACTGAAACATTTCAATCCCTCTGTACCTTAGGCCTGACTTTACTATTATGCCTTGCAAAAGAAGCCTAACTGATGAAAGGGCATTGGTGAATACTTCTCATGCAGAGCCCTGCAAAAGGAAAGAAAAGTCATTCTTTTGTAGAATCTATCAGAGTTTGTTGACATACAGAATATATCCCTCTTGGACCACCACCCTCAGTTTTTCCTCTGGCAACCATGCTGTTTTTTGATTTCCTTTGTGTCCTCATCTTTCCGTGTCCTTTATCCATTTTCCTGCATTACTCTGAAACTTTCACTGCCCTTCTACACCCTGTCAACATCATATCCCCATTGGCTAACACCACACGCTACATCAGTTCCCATTTTTTGGCCTTCCTTGGCTTGTACTTTGCCTTCAGCCTGTTATCCATTGTTTATTGTTGCCAAAATACTTTTTCAAGGCTGTACTCCAATCCTCCCTCCTCATCGCTACTTGAACCTCTATCCTGTCATCCATCTTTGAACCCAATTTAAGAACAAATGCCAACAGGCTGTTTCAGAATTGCCCCTATTCTCTCCCCAGTAAGACTCTTAATCCTTGGATGACTGATTCCATGTCTTTTATGCTCCACTACACTATGAGGCACAGAACAGGAGATCAATAAAGAACTTTATTAATTTAGAGCAGCACCACTTCAATGCCATATGTGAAAAGATGAATGGCTGGGAGATGTTTGAGCCAAACAAATTAGGTTAAACTTGTGGTTCTGTAACATTTCATTCAGCATTCAAGTAACATTTATGGGTCACCTCTATGTGCCACATACCATGATAGATTCTGGTGATTCATAGATGAGTAAAAATGGCCCCTTGCCCTTAAACAGCTCAGGATCTAGTTAGATAACATAGAGATTAGCAAAGGAATCCATTTGTGGGTGATAATTGCTCTTATTGAGCATGGTGTGCCATTACAGTTCAGGAAGGCTGGCCTCAATCTACCTAGATGTGATCAGGGAAGGCTTCCCAGAGAAAGTCAGGCTTGAGTTGACGTTTGAAGGTAGCATATGATATAAGGCATAATCAGGTTATTGGAGACATTGAATTCCAACTACTTGTGAGATTTCTGACCAATCCAAATGTAGATAACTTATATCAAACTCTAACCTGATGGGCAGAATGTGTTTTCCCTTTGGAGGTATTAGACACTTCTTTAGGCCTTTTTATTACCTTTAATGCAGGAAAGCATGGAGCAGCTAGTAAGAATTTTTGTATTTCCATAATCTGAGCAACCTGGCAGAACAAGGCCCTTTGAATTAGGGGCCACCTTTACATAATAGTCATGTGAAGCCTTCAATGTCTACTTATGAAGCAAAGTGGCAGGTTGACTACAACGTATTCAGCATCTAAGGTTTCTATTGCTTGGCTAAACTTCATTACCTTTATCAAACATCTCTAATGCTAAATAGTCATGCTCCCTCCTTTGTCTAAGAATGAATGCACTTACTGATAGAAGGTAGGGGAAATGAAATTGGCTTAGCAAGCTTCTACATGCCACCTCCAAGCTGAAAGAACACAAAACTCTGTTAAATTCTTATTTCTTGGCTGCACATGTTTCCGTACCCCACAAATGTTAATGTGTGGAGAAAGCCTGTCATTTATTATCACAAATGCTTACTTAGAAGCATGGCTAAGAAAGCAACATTTCAGAGTTCATACCTCTAAACCTTTAGAGACGTATGCCCTACCTACTCTGAGGCAGTTCATCTTCTGTTGATGTCTGCTATTGGCTCTTGGCTTCCCAGAAGCAGCAGGGCAATCAAGAGAATCCAAGGAGAAGCTCCAGTTTTGGCTGGGCTTCTGGGAGAGCAGGTGGTTGGGAGTAATTAAGGTCTGATTCCTGGTGGCCTCTCACCAAGATAATTAGGCGCCTTCCACTACTAATGAAACTCACATTCCTGTTGGGCTGTTTAAATCATCCAAGAAAGCCTTGGCCACAGAGTTGTCTTGCATCACATTCAGGAATGGCCTGCTGGGCTCAGTCCCCAGAGCTCTTCGGTCCTCACAACTGAGGGCATTTTTAATCACCTGCAAATTCAGCCTAGCTCTCAACTCAGTGGCCAGTCCTGTCTGAGCTAGTGGGATTTTGAGGTGCCTTAGGGCAATAGCTTGTTGTCAAAGGCGCTATATATTTGCTCAGGATTTGACCTTGTCTCTCAGCTGAACAATTTAGATTCTCTTTTGTTCTTGTAACAGAGAACTGTTCTTGGACCTCAGCCTTTAAAACTGGGTTTCCATGGTAGACGCCTGGCCTTAAATCTTTCAGGCCTAGAGTCCAGCCCTGTTCTTTCTCTAGCCCTCCTTGAGATTGGAGTTCTGCCCCAGGCTTGAGCCCACTGGGTTTCCTCTCTGCTAATTGTTACCAGACAAGAAGTTCCTGGATAGCTAGGGCTGTGTCCTGTCTATCTGCCAGACTAATCAGTGGCTTCCTATTTCTGGATATTCCTCCTGCTGACCTTCTGTTTACCTCAACCAGCTGTCCCATTCTTCTAGCTTCATGTCAGAATTCCTCCCAAGGCCACAGCTCACATCTTGAGACCTTTGAATCCTTCTGGTTTTGTCTTTTTTTTTTTGAATGTCTCAGCACACAGGCAGATTATGTTTTCTTTGCCTCTTGGTAGCTCTCACCACCAGTGATCTCTCGGGAGTCTCCTGTCTCTCAAAGACTGGCTAGGAAATGAGACAGTCTTTTCTGCCCACACATACTTCCATGCTTGTTGACCTCAAAGACAAGTCCACAGACCCACTTCACTTTAAAGCTTGTGCTTTTAATCATGGAGAAATGCAGAGTGGACATTCTAAAGAAAGTTCTTACAGTCCTTTTCTATAATTCCTAACATTGTGTTGGGGTGGTGCGTTGATTTAGGCCCCTTTCTTCTATTTGTCCCAACTTTTGCACTGTGTTTTCAATTGATTCTTCCCTATTTTGTTCCATCAAACCTTGCTTCTATAAAGATTCCTTAGCCTACAAATTTTGAATGTTTATACATTCAACAATTTTTGAGTGCTATTACAGGCTAGGCACTATTAAAAGCACTAGGAATATATATATATATATATATAAAATCGTTAACATATATATATATGCTATGCTGCTGCTGCTGCTAAGTCGCTTCAGTCGTGTCCGACTCTGTGTGACCCAATAGATGGCAGCCCACCAGGCTCCGCCGTCCCTGGGATTCTCCAGGCAAGAGCACTGGAGTGGGTTGCCATTTCCTTCTGCAGTGCATGAAAGTGAAGTCCCTCAGTCATGTCTGACTCTTAGCGACTCCATGGACTGCAGCCTACCAGGCTCTTCTGTCCATGGGATTTTCCAGGCAAGAGTACTGGAGTGGGGTGCCATTGCCTTCTCCAAACATATCTATATATATATATATAGATATATATTTCTCTTATACATATGTATAGATTCCTAAATAATGTATAAGATACATATATATATATATATATCTCCATATATATCAGTTAAATTCAGTCCCTCAATTATGTCCCACTCTTTGCAACCCCATGGAGTGCAGCACACCAGGCTTCCCTGTCCATCACCAACTCCCAGAGCTTGCTCAAACTCATGTCCATTGAATCAATGATGCTATCCAACCATCTCATCCTCTGTCATCCCCTTCTCCTCCTGCCCTCAGTCTTTCCCAGAATCAGGGTCTTTTCTAATGAGTCAGTTCTTCACATCGTGTGTATGTATATAAGTGTGTGTGCATATATATATATATATATATATGTGAATTATTTTTGTATTTTATATATATATATAAAAGAATATCAGATACTAGTAAATAATACGCAACAAAATAAAAACAGCAGTGGGAGAGTGGAGGAAGCCTATTTTTGATTGGTTGGTGTTTATTTTTCTCAGGAGCTGACTTTTAGGCTTAGAACTGAATGATACAAAAGAGACAGGAATGTGAAAATCAGAAGGAAGAACATTCCTTAAAAAGAGAACAAGTGGTGCAAAGGTTCTAAGACAATCACAAGTTGATGTTTATGAAGATGGAAAGAGGGTTGTGTTGAATGAGGCAGAATGGATTGAACTATAGTAGAGTTATATGAATGAGGTCAGAGAAGTCAAATCAACAGGACTTGTTCATGGGCTGGATGCTAGGAGGTGATGAAGGAAAGAATGGATCAAGGATGAGCCCTAGATTTTGGATTGGCCATTGTATAAATTTGGTAAAACTGCTTTCTGAAATGTGGAAGAGTATTGAGAGAGAAAGGAAGAGATTGTTGTTGCTGTTTTGTTTGTTTGTTTGTTTGTTTGTTTTTTGACTTTTTAAGAGTGAGAAGCCTATCTCATTTGCCAATGCTGTAGTCAGGTATCTTTGTTACATTTAAATCCATTGGTAAGATTACCTAGAAGGAATGCAGATCAATTAGAGAATGGTTCCTCTGTCTGACCCCTGGGACTTTGTATCATTAAGAGAGGTCTAGCTGACTTCTCCGGTGGTCCAGTGGTTGAGACTTCACCTTCCAAGGCAGGGGGTGCATATTTGATCCCTGGTTGGGAGCTAAGTTCTCATGTTCCTCGTGACCAAAGAAACATAAAACAGAAACAATATTGTAACAAATTCAGTAAAGACATTAAAATGGTCAACATTAGGAAAAAAAAAAAAAACCAAAAAACTTTAATGAAAGAAAACGACTAAGAAGAAAAAAAAGAGGTCTGGCAGAGGAGGATTTAGCATTAGAGACTGAGTAGAAGCAACCAGTAGGAGAGTATTCAAGGCCATAGTATCAAGAAAGACATGTACAAAAAGTGTTTTAAAGAGAAGGGAGTGGTCAACTATGCCAAATGCTGCTGAGAAATCACATAAGAAGAGAACAAAAGTGGCCATTGTTTTTCACTGCAAGAATGTCATTGATGACTTTGACCATAGAGGTGTTAGTGGTGCAATGTGGAGAGAAGCCTGAATGGAGTGGGTTGAGAGAATGGGAAGTGAAGGAGCTGAGACAGAAAGATATACAACTCTTTGAAGAAATGCTGTTGAGAAAGAGATCAGGGCAAGTGAGCACATGTATAAGAGGGTGAAAGCTTAAAGAATTTAAGTGGGAAATATCAGGTCATGTTTATATGCAGATAAAGATAATCCAGTGAGGAGAAACTGAAGTTGAAAAAGAGGGTAAATTCTTGAATAGGTAAAAATGGGATCCCGTGCGCAAGTAGAGGCATTTAACTATATGGAGTATGTCTGAAAATCCCAAATACAAGATGATCTTGTATTTCAAATATTTTTAATTGAGTCCTGCGTCTCTAGAGATCATACATCCTTTTAGCAATGATCAATGCAGACATTTGCTTGTGACAGCTCTTTCCAAGATCTCTTACTGGGACTTTTGCAGATCAACTACCTTACTGTGGGGCTTCTGGGGTGGCGTAAACAGTAAAGAATCTGCCTGTGATGCACCTGGGTTTGATCCCTAGGGTGGGAGGATCCCCTGGAGAAGGGAATGGCTACCCACTCCAGTGTCCTTGCTTGGAGAATTCCACAGAGAGGGAAGCCTGGCGGGCTACAGTACATGGAGTCGTGAAGAGTTAGAGACATGACTCAGTGTCTAAAAATGGCACTGCTACCTGACTGTGAGCTGCCTCTGTGCCTTCCAGGTCCTAGTCTGCTCTGCAACCAACTGAGCCCTGACTCTTTAACCTTTGAGCACAGAAATCCTAGGCTTTATAGACATTCATGCAGAGCTTCATAGGCATTATAAGGAGTTTGGGAGTTAGGTTTTGGTTTATTTCAGCTTTCAGTTCAGTCCAGTCACTCAATTGTGTCCAACTCTTTGCGACCCCAGCTTTATATAGATATAATTAACGTATAACATTGTGTAATTTTAATGCATACAATCTGATGATTTGATACTTGTATATATTGCAAAATGAGTACCACACTAGGGTTAATTTAGACCTCTATGTTTTTTTTGTGTGTGTGGTGAGAACACTTAATCTCAGCATCTACTCTCAGCAACTTTGAAATATACAAAAATGTAGTGGGAAGACCTTTGTTGGCAAATTGATGACCTTGAATAGCAAGGAGATCAAACCAGTCAATTCCAAAGGAAATCAACCCTGAATATTCATTGGAAGGATTGATGCTGAAGCTGAAGCTCCAATACTTTGGCCACCTGATGAGAAGAGCAGACTCATTAGATAAGACCCTGTTGCTGGGTCAGATTGAAGGCAGGAAAAGAAGGGGGCAACAGAGGATAAGATGGTTGGATGGCATCACTGACTCAATGGATATGATGGACAGAGAAGCCTGGTGTGCAGCAGTTCATGGGGTTAAAAGGAATCAGGCAAGATTTAGCAACTGAACAACAAACATGTGAAGACAATGATGGCTTTCAAAAGGAAATAAAGTTACATTTGAAGACAAGGACTCTTGCTCTTTGGTATACAATAGATTGGAGGGGGCAAGAGTGGAAGCTGAAGAGAACCCAAGGGAGACTGTTACAATATTTTACATGAAATGTTATAGGACTACTAGTGTGATAGCAATAGAGATAGAAGTAGATAGATGTGATTGTTCTTCCAGCTCAATTCTATGATTTGATAAAATGTTACTCCTGTTTAAATGGAAGGAAAAATTGATTCACTGAACAAATATAAGCAGATAGTTAAAATTTCAGTTGCTAACACATAACAGATCATTATATGCTCAGGAAAAGACCTATGTAAGATAAAAGCATTTGGCACATAGTAGGTGCTCAATTGAAAAAGTGTTATTAGCCATCTTAAAATTAACTTAGAGAGTGAATAGTTGACTTGTTGTCATGGGTATGTTGAAAGACCATAAATATAACCTCAAACCATTACTTGGAAAATTAATGGAGACCTTCCAAATCATTAAAATAACTGCAAACTTATTTCCAACCCAGCATCCTTCTGCATGGTTGTCTTCCAAGGGATAAGCAAGCATGCACATAATCATTACAATTGAGTTTCATCGTGTATGCAGGCTGTAGCAGGTGTACCAAGGGCAGCCCACATTTTAAATTCTGTCCTGTGGTATTTAAAGAGGAATGCAAGCTCCATCTCTGGCACTGAAACATTCACCATTCATTAGGACTGGAGAAGCCAAGTTGTTTATATAAGAATGGATCCAAGTGTTGTCTTAGTCCTGAAGGCTACCACACTAGACACTGTGATTCTCAGTTTGCATTTTAAAAGACCACTTTAGTTCTCATAGGAAACCACACAACACTCCTGGGAGGAAAAACATCAAGACTACCCAACTTACACTGCATGTCTGTAGTTGAACTAGGATTTACTTTTTTTTGTTCTTGTTGATTTCTGTATTTTGCTGCTCAGGCCTTAGTTGTGGCATGCAGGATCTTTTATGGTGGCGTGTAAACTCTTGGTTCTGTCCTGTGGTAGTTTTGTTCCCTGACCAGGAATCAAACCTGGGCTGCCTGCTCTGGGAGTTCAGAGACTTAACCACTGAACCACCAGGGAAGTCCCAAGGATCAATACTTCTTTAGTGGGTGTTTGAGGGACCATATAGCTATAGTAGAGGCTTTGTGTTAGAGAATATTAGGAGAGACGCAGGGAAAGTAGGATGGGGACCAAATCATGGAAAGCTTTTTACCCCTAGATAGTTGGGTTGGGCTTAATCCTGATTCAGGCAGGGAACCACTTTAAAGTTTAAGCAGAGGATTTTGAACATCATTTTCTTTCAAATTCCTGAGTATAAGATTTCATCTTACTTCTGGTAAGCACAAGGGTGATAAAGTCCCTCAGTGGCCCTTTCATAGCTTGACCCTGGTGTGACAGTTTGATATATTTTCTTTCTTACCAAGCCTCATCTCTCATTCTATTGGATTCAGTGTTCATTTATTGAATGCCTATCCTATGAAAGGCACTGTGTTAGGCTCTTATTTGCTGTGCAGTTAGTAAAGATGTCATGTCTAAATCCTTAGACATATTTGTTCTGAAAAAGTTATCCTAAATAGGAGTTTGTACCTTGAAGTGCTCAGCTTTAGTTTTTCTCTCTGGACATTGTTTATTTTCTGGTTCAAGTGATTAACCTGTGGCTGCTAGATCCTTCCCATGACTCTGAAGTCAACGCTGCCATTGTTCTGTCATCTCCGTGGCCAGTTCACTATTGCCTCTAGGATCAAGTCCAAATGTGTTCGGTTGACTTATTTGGCTCTTCACAAAGCTGGCCTCAGCCAGCCTTTCAGTCTTGTTTTTTCTATTGCTGAACTCTCACCCCAGGGCATTTCACATTCAACATCCCCTCAGTACAGTATCCATATTACAGAGCAAGTTAGACTTTGTGCTCTTGACTTTCCCTTAGTGAAAGTGGAAGTTACTCAGTTGTGTCTGACTCTTTGCGACACCATGGACTATACCGTCCGTGGAATTCTCCAGGTCAGAATACTGGAGTGAGTAGCCTTTCCCTTCTCCAGGGGATCTTCCCAACTCAAGGACTGGACCCAGGTTTCCCTTAGTGTATCATGCTGTTTCTTGTCTCTGTGGTTTTGTACGACATTGCAGTTAATGTGGATGGTCAGATTCCTTGGTGTATTGAGACTGAAAAAGATTCAGTATCAGCTATATTACAAACCCCTTTTATTTAAAAATTAAGAATTATTTCTAGGCAGGGACTCTGTATGGTTTTCCTCTCTCCCTCTTCTTCCATCCAGGGCATCACTGAGCAGCTGGCAGATAGGAGGTAGCCAGTACAAGTAAGGTAAATGAATGTGTGTGCAGAGAATTCGGCCTCATTTTTGTGTAGCTTGAGCCAAGCAGGATCAGGATAATGAGTCTGCCAGAGGCCAGGGTGTGTAGTGCAGTGGACAGAGAAAGGGGGAGGATGTATGAGGAGAGCCTGCAAGCCAATGGGCAGAGTTTTTGATTATCTACTGTTTTAGATCATCTGCCTCACTGCTCCCCTCCATTGGTGTGTATAATTGAGAGCAAGGAATGGATCTTCTGGTTAATTGGTTTTTCTGGTTAACTCATAGTTGACTGGAAAGGTTTCTTCTTTGGGGGAGAAAAATTTTCTCTAACAGATACTAAATATTATTTTCTCTTAGTGCAATGTGAGGCAAAGAAAAAACCTTTTTAGAATTCAGGAGCCATCAACATTGTAAATATTATAAACTCAACATTTAGTGAATTTCTGTTAGTCTGTATTTTGAGTGCAGTGTCCTGTGGAGAATACAAAATGAGTAAGACCTGCAGGATGGACTAGAGTTTGGCAGAGTTCTCTGGGAGGAGATCATGGAGGAAATAGGTCCAGTGTTTGAAGCCTAGGTCATGGAGGGTGGAAGGGACAGATATGCGTTCCAAGTTGTACAAAACGTGAGCATGAAGCAGCAAGACAGGAGGAGCAGGTTGCCATCAGGAACTGGAGGACAAGAGCTGTCTGTGGCTGTGGAATGGAGATCTTGGGGTGAGAGCATTTGAGGAGAGCTAGTGCAGGAGCAGACAAAGCTAGAGAGTGTGTTAGGGGGTTCTCTTTGGATGGCTTTGAATGCCAGGCTGAGAAATGTGGACTTTGTTCTGTAGACAACTGGAAGCTGGGAAAGGACTCACCTAGATCTCTGGTTTAAGAGGATTGCTCTGGCAGAAGTGTGAAGGATGTGTTTCAAGGGAGACTGGAGCTGAAAGGAATGGAATATAAGGCCATTTCAATAGCCCATCCAGTCACCCATTTGACCATTCATTGTTTCACTTAAACAAGTGTCCAGTGAGCATTGATTTGGACAAGGCAGTATTCTGGCCTGCACGAGAAATGGCAGCTCAAAGGAAGGCTAAGCTAAAAAGAATGACTAAGAAAACTGAAGCGAGAAATCAAGGAGATGGATACAATTTTAATGATATCGAAGTTGAAATTGTGTGAATTCTAGAGTTCCAATTTGTATTCATGCTGAAAGTTTGAGATACAGGTGTAAGAGTGGAGTTCTTCCTGTGGGATGTTGACAACCTCTGCCAGAGTCCATATTCTCAGAAAGCATAGCATGCATCTTTAGGCAGAGGGCAAATGGGATTTACTTTAAATCCCACTGAAACTTTTGGAGTGGCTTGCTGTAAATCACCTATTACATTCTAGTTCCCTTTAATTGATGGCTGCAAATGGCAGCCTAACTGGAACATCTGCAGGTGCCTGTGGAATAGCTGGCGGAGGTGTTGGGTGAGAATGCCAAAGTTGCTCTGAATTAAGGTGGGGGACAGTGTTCATTGGTTTAGATTCATGGGTACCAGATTAACAGAATCTGGATTTTAGATTTCAGGCTGAAAAGAAGACAAGGATAACTTTCAGGGTGTTAATACCATTAACTGGATCCCTCTTTATGCTTATTTGTGTCTCTTTTGCCTTATCTACAAAGTGAAGTTTTTGAAATAGATCGGGAGAATAATAGTATCCTTAAGTTTTGTCATGATGTAATCTCTCAAGACTTCAAGTATTTTATGTTATATGGTAATGGCTGGATTAAGGTTGCATGTGGACTTAAGGCTGATAATCAGATGACCTTGAAGATATTATTTTGAATAGCTAAGTGGACTCAGTGCACTTACAAGGGTCATTAAATGGGGGGAGAGGTAAACAGGAGAGACAGAATCAGAGACGGCATCATGAGAAAGACTTGACCACCCATTCAGTTCGGTCACTCAGTCGTGTCTGATTCTTTTTGACGCCATGGACAGCAGCACACCAGGCCTCCCTGTCCATCCTGGAGTTTACTCAAACTCATGTCCATCGAGTCAGTGATGCCATCCAGCCATCTCATCCTCTGTCGTCCCCTTCTCCTCCTGCCCCCAATCTCTCCCAGCATCAGAGTCTTTTCTAATGAGTTGACTCTTCGCATGAGGTGGCCAAAGTATTGGAGTTTCAGCTTTAGCATCATTCCTTCCAAAGCAATCCCAGGGCTGATCTCCTTCAGAATGGACTGGTTGGATCTCCTTGCAGTCCAAGGGACTCTCAAGAGTCTTCTCCAACACCACAGTTCAAAACCATCAATTCTTCAGTGCTCAGCTCTCTTCACAGTCCAACTCTCACATCCATACATGACCACTGGAAAAACCATAGCCTTGACTAGACAGACCTTTGTTGGCAAAGCAATGTCTCTGCTTTTCAATATGCTATCTAGGTTGGTCACAACTTTTCTTCCAAGAAATAAGCGTCTTTTAATTTCATGGCTGCAGTCACCATCTGCAGTGATTTTGGAGCCCCAGAAAATAAAGTCTGCCACTGTTTCCACTGTTTCCCCATCTATTTCCCATGAAGTGATGGGACCAGATGCCATGATCTTCATTTTCTGAATGTTGAGTTTTAAGCCAAGTTTTTCACTCTCCCCTTTCACCTTCATCAAGAGGCTTTTTAGTTCCTCTTCACTTTCTGCCATAAGGGTGGTGTCATCCGCATATCTGAGATGATTGATATTTCCCCCGGCAATCTTGATTCCAGCTTGTGCTTCTTCCAGCCCAGCGTTTCTCATGATGTACTCTGCATAGAAGTTAAATAAGCAGGGTGACAATATACAGCCTTGATGTACTCCTTTTCCTATTTGGAACCAGTCTGTTGTTCCATATCCAGTTCTTTTTTTTTTTTTTTTTGGCTTTATTTATTTTATTTTTTTTTTTACATTTTATTTAAAAAAAATTTTTTTTATTTTTAAACTTTACAATATTGTGTTAGTTTTGCCAAATATCGAAATGAATCCACCACAGGTATACATGTGTTCCCCATCCTGAACCCTCCTCCCTCCTCCCTCCCCATACCATCCCTCTGGGTCGTCCCAGTGCACTAGCCCCAAGCATCCAGTATCGTGCATCAAACCTGGACTGGCGACTCGTTTCATACATGATATTATACATGCTTCAATGCCATTCTCCCAAATCTTCCCACCCTCTTCCTCTCCCACAGAGTCCATAAGACTGTTCTATACATCAGTGTCTCTTTTGCTGTCTCGTACACCGGGTTATTGATACCATCTTTCTAAATTCCATATATATGCGTTAGTATACTGTATTTATGTTTTTCTTTCTGGCTTACTTCACTCTGTATAATTGGCTCCAGTTTCATCCACCTCATTAGAACTGATTCAAATGTATTCTTTTTAATGGCTGAGTAATACTCCATTGTGTATATGTACCACTGCTTTCTTATCCATTCATCTGCCGATGGGCATCTAGGTTGCTTCCATGTCCTGGCTATTATAAACAGTGCTGTGATGAACATTGGGGTACACGTGTCTCTTTCCCTTCTGGTTTCCTCAGTGTGTATGCCCAGCAGTGGGATTGCTGGATCATAAGGCAGTTCTATTTCCAGTTTTTTAAGGAATCTCCACACTGTTCTCCATAGTGGTTGTACTAGTTTGCATTCCCACCAGCAGTGTAAGAGGGTTCCCTTTTCTCCATACCCTCTCCAGCATTTATTGCTTGTAGACTTTTGGATCGCAGCCATTCTGACTGGTGTGAAATGGTACCTCATAGTGGTTTTGATTTGCATTTCTCTGATAATGAATGATGTTGAGCACCTTTTCACGTGTTTGTTAGCCATCTGTATGTCTTCTTTGGAGAAATGTCTATAACTGGTGCTTCCTGACCTGCATACAGATTTCTCAAGAGGTAGGTCAGGTGGTCTGGTATTCCCATCTCTTTCAGGATTTTCCACAGTTTATTGTGATCCACACAGTCAAAGGCTTTGGCATAGTCAATAAAGCAGAAATAGATGTTTTTCTGGAACTCTCTTGCTTTTTCGATGATCCAGTGGATGTTGGCAATTTGGTCTCTGGTTCCTCTGCCTTTTCTAAAACCAGCTTGAACATCTGGAAGTTCACGGTTCACGTATTGCTGAAGCCTGGCTTGGAGAATTTTGAGCATTACTTTACTAGCATGTGAGATGAGAGCAATTGTGCAGTAATTTGAGCATTCTTTGGCATTGCCTTTCTTTGGGATTGGAGTGAAAACTGACCTTTTCCAGTCCTGTGGCCACTGCTGAGTTTTCCAAATTTGCTGGCATATTGAGTGCAGCACTTTCACAACATCATCTTTTAGGCAGCCATAGGAAGCTATTATGAAATTAATGACCTAATTTCTTCAACTATCCCTTAATCTAAAAGTTCTTAACAGTGATGCTAAGAACTACATGCACACTCACATATTGCTGTAGAAAACATATCTGAGACCCTTTCTTAGGATGTTGAATACTGTAGAGGTGAGCAGCACCCTGCTACCTTAGTTCTTAAAGATTCCACATGTGATTCTAACATATATCTTTTTGGGGGTGGGCAGAGGAGCAGCTGTGCTGGATCATTGTGGTGCGTGGACTTTTCTCTAGTTGCGGCACATGGAGGCTTCTCTAGTTGCAGAGTATGGGCTCTGGAGCACCTGAGTTCAGTAGTTGCAGCCCGAGGGTTTAGTTTCCCCAGGCATGTGGCATCTTAGTTCCCTGACTAGGAATTGAACCTGTGTGTCCTGCATTGGAAGACAGATTCTTAACCACTGGACCACCAGGGAAGTCCCCACATACTCCTGCTTTTGAAAATTTCTGTACTGTCTCCCTGGATGTCAGTTCAGATGAGAAGAAAGAGCCCAACAATAGAGTTATGCAGTTATAGGCATGGAAGTCAAGGTGAAGAACGAGCATGAGAGATGAGCTGTGAAACCTCATCGTTGTAACCTAGTTTTTTATTCTCATGTCTTAGAAACCTGCAAGAGAATCCCTTGAGTAAAAGTTGCCTACCTGCTGTGTTCATTATACAACAAACTTATTGCTGTAGAAAGTTTTAGGTAGTATGCAGTTATTTAAAAATCCTTTTCTCCTTGTCTTTGCAAAAAGCAAATGATACTGTCTTGCTTTACAGTATTTTCTAGGTCAGGGCATATTAAAAAAACAAATCTATGGGTGAGTCATTTGTACATATTTTCAGACTTGGCACTCCACTGAAAGCATTCAGAGATCATTCTTCAAAGAACTAGTAACCAGCATAGGGTTCTGTGAAGTTGCTTTTTTGAACATCTTTTATTCCATACACTTGGTAACCTTGGATGGTTATTAATATTAAATTCTTCTCAGGACAATCCCCCACTATGTTTTTTTTCTTTAATGATAGTCTCATTTTAGAACCTGTGTCTGTCAATCATTTCTTACTTCCTCTTAAGTTTTTTTTTTTCTTTCCCACATTTAGATTTCTTTGGCAGCTGGGCATTTTTGGGACGTTATAAAGATGTTTAGACCTTTTTATTGCATAATCCTCTTTGAAATAAGAGAAATAGAGAAGTGGGACAGAAAGGAATTTTTTTTTAAATGACAAGGATCAGTTCTAAATTAATCCCATCAGACTTTCTATTGGTTCTGTTCCAGGAGTACTCAACTCAGGTCAGCCAGGTAGGGGCATCGATGCAGAAACTGTCAGTCAGCCAGCCAGTGGCCATCTCCAGATCCTCACTGGGTCAGCTGGCAGAGCCTCATGGGCAGGGCAGTGAGGAATGAAACCTTTGGGATCAAGGAGTTAAATGGATCCTTTTGTGAAGATTGAAGATGAGGCTGAGTACATCAGGGCTTTGCTGAAAAGGAGGGATAACTGTGAGGGTTAACTGCAGTGATTAAACATTCATTTTAGCTCATTACTGTGGACTAGTGACAGTCCTGGTTGCAGCATATAAAGCAGGGGAAGTAGACCAAGTTTGAGCCACAGGAAAACAGGCCTTCTGTATGCCAGCACTAAAGGAGCTTCTGTCATCATAATCTGCCTGTGACATGTCAGTGAGGTCACTTCACATGAATAATGCATGATGGCTAAGAGGGAGGAAAACAAGCTTTCACCTCCAGCTGGGGCCTGAAGTTTTGCATTGTATTAAAATACATTATCAGGGGATGGCTGCCTTACCCTTCTATAGTATGGCTGCCGCCGTGGCTCTCCTGGTGTCTGCTTTGTCTACCTCCCTGTTTCATTGGCGGACATAGCCTGGATATACCAATCTTATCTTTCCAGGCCATTCATAAGCCATAGCATATGGGGGCAGAGTCCTGGACAGAGAGTTGTGTGACTTGAGTGCTAGTTATTCTCAGTCCAGCTAATGATGTGACCAGGCAGATCGTTTAACCTCTCTGTGAATGAGTCTGAAGATACCTAATCTTCCAATTCCTTATAGACACATCAAGATTAAATGGGATGTAAATGAATATGAATGTTCTTAAATAATATATAAATGCTGTCTAAACCTATACACATGCAGGGTGTGATGGTTATCCTTGATAATGCCTCTCCATCTGGACCAGGTCTATTTCAGACCCAGAACAAAAGGATCTTCCAAATAGTGAACAGTATCATAGTTAAATGACCTACACACAGAAGCATAGAAACAGGGCAGTTTTGTCAGCTCCTATAAATGATCGCCATAGCAAGCAGCAATGGCTACCTCCTTCCATTGTTTCACAGGCTTCTTCTCGCACCTTATGTGGGCAGCATCAGTGTCTTAAGTTTTAAATCATGACTAAGTAATTGTTACTCTTCTCAATAAGTACCATATCTCCAGGAATGTGTTCTTAAATTTTTTTAAAGGGGGTAAGCACTTCTGCTTCTGGACATGATGGAGAAACAGGTACCATCCTCCTACTTCAAGGAGCAAAACAATGGGCAAAATAAATGAAGTAATGGCTTGCTAGACACTGGATGTCAGATAACAAAGGCAGTAATCTCCAAACCCTATGATCACCCTACATTCCTGCCTGGAGAGAGCTTCCAGGTCACATTGCAGGGCCCAGTGGACTCTCTGTGTTGAAGAAATATAGCTCCTCTTGGAGTCCAAGGAGAGTAAGGCAGCTAAAGTTTACAAGACAGTGTAATATAAAAGAAAGAGCTAGATATAAAGAGAATTCTAGGTACTTCCCTGGTGGTCCGGTGGCTAGACTCTGCTCCCACCCTGATCAGGGAAGGAGACCCCTGTGCTGCCGCTAAGACCCAGTACAGCCAAATAAGTAGCTAAACTAAGTAAAAATTTAAAAAAAGAGAGCTCTAGAGATGGCATAGAGGGTCCTCTTTTAGTATTCAGATGAATTTCGATCAGTACTTGTGTATGAAGAAATTACCTAAGGCTGGGGAAAGGAAACTGCTGAAAGAACTAAAGTTATTACTGCTTGGCAGTCACACTGAGCTACGAATAGCACCTGTTCCTACTGACTAGGATGGAAAAACCTCAAGATTTATAAGGCACTGGGTAAAGTAAAAATGAGTATTTCAATGGAGCAGTGGAAATAATTATTTCTAAACTGAACACTGTTCTAACCCCACCTAACAAATCTTAACAGGAAGACCCAAAAGGATCAAATGGTTTTCAGCTAACTTCACCCCAGAGCAAAGCTTAAGACGGTTTATAGACATACAGAAATATCAAGCACCAACAAGGAAAAAAAATCACAATACCTGGCATCCAATAAAAAATTACCAGCTATACAAAGACGTTGGAAAATTCAATTCAAAATGATTAAATTGATCAATCAAAACTGAACCAAAATTGACACAGATATCCATATTAGTAGCAAATAAATTAAAACAATTATGACTGTATTCCATACATTAAAAAACTTAGAGACAGAAGATGAAAACATCAAGCTAAATTGAATTTCTGGAGATGAGAACTACCGTGTCTGATTAAAAATACACATGGATTGGAAGAATCAATATAGTGAAAATGAGTATACTACCCAAAGCAATTTATAGATTCAATGCAATCCCTATCAAGCTACCAACAGTATTCTTCACAGAGCTAGAACAAATAATTTCACAATTTGTATGGAAATACAAAAAACCTCGAATAGCCAAAGCGATCTTGAGAAAGAAAAATGGAACTGGAGGAATCAACCTACCTGACTTCAGGCTCTACTACAAAGCCACAGTTATCAAGACAGTATGGTACTGGCACAAAGACAGAAATATAGATCAATGGAACAAAATAGAAAGCCCAGAGATAAATCCACGCACATATGGACACCTTATCTTTGACAAAGGAGGCAAGAATATACAGTGGATTAAAGACAATCTCTTTAACAAGTGGTGCTGGGAAATCTGGTCAACCACTTGTAAAAGAATGAAACTAGAACACTTTCTAACACCATATACAAAAATAAACTCAAAATGGATTAAAGATCTCAACATAAGACCAGAAACTATAAAACTCCTAGAGGAGAACATAGGCAAAACACTCTCTGACATACATCACAGCAGGATCCTCTATGACCCACCTCCCAGAATATTGGAAATAAAAGCAAAAATAAACAAATGGGACCTAATTAAACTTAAAAGCTTCTGCACATCAAAGGAAACTATTAGCAAGGTGAAAAGACAGCCTTCAGAATGGGAGAAAATAATAGCAAATGAAGCAACCGACAAACAACTAATCTCAAAAATATACAAGCAACTCATACAGCTCAACTCCAGAAAAATAAATGACCCAATCAAAAAATGGGCCAAAGATCTAAATAGACATTTCTCCAAAGAAGACATACAGATGGCTAACAAACACTTGAAAAGATGTTCAACATCACTCTTTATCAGAGAAATGCAAATCAAAACCACTATGAGGTACCATTTCACACCAGTCAGAATGGCTGCGATCCAAAAGTCTACAAATAATAAATGCTGGAGAGGGTGTGGAGATAAGGGAACCCTCTTACACTGTTGGTGGGAATGCAAATTAGTACAGCCACTATGGAGAACAGTGTGGAGATTCCTTAAAAAACTGGAAATAGAACTGCCTTATGATCCAGCAATCCCACTGCTGGGCATACACACTGAGGAAACCAGAAGGGAAAGAGACACGTGTACCCCAATGTTCATTGCAACACTATTTATAATAGCCAGGACATGGAAGCAACCTAGATGTCCATCAGCAGATGAATGGCTAAGAAAGCTGTGGTACATATACACAATGGAGTATTACTCAGCCATTAAAAAGAATACATTTGAATCAGTTCTAATGAGGTGGATGAAACTGGAGACTATTATACAGAGTGAAGTAAGCCAGAAGGAAAAACATAAATACAGTATACTAACGCATGTATATGGAATTTAGAAAGATGGTAACGATAACCCTGTGTACGAGACAGCAAAAGAGACACTGATGTATAGAACAGTCTTATGGACTCTGTGGGAGAGGGTGGGAAGATTTGGGAGAATGTCATTGAAACATGTGAAATGTCATGTATGAAACGAGATGCCAGTCCAGGTTCAGTGCACGATGCTGGATGCTTGGGGCTGGTGCGCTGGGAAGGCCCAGGGGGATGGTATGGGGAGGTTGGGAGGGAGGAGGGTTCAGGATGGGGAGCATGTGATTTAAAAAAAAAAAAAAAAAAAACTTTAAACATAAAAAAAAAAAAAAAAAATACACTGGAGGAGATTACTGGCAGATATCCAACTTTTCAGAACAGTCTGCTGGTAAGTGTGAAGACACAGCAAAACCAAGTATCCAAAATGAAACATCGTGAGAGAAGAGGTAAAATAAAAAAAGAACAGAGTATCAGTAAGTTACTTACCATGTCAAGCAGCCCAATATGGACATAATTTGAGTTTCTGAATGAGCAGAGAAGGGGACACTGAAAAAAACCTTTGAAGAAATAATAGCCAAAAATGTTGCAAATCTGATGAAAGCTGTGAGCCCCTAGGTCTAGGAAGTTCAATGAATCTCAGCCACAATGAATGTGAAGGAAACAAAACCAATGCATATCAGAATCAAATTGCTTAAAATCAATGATATAGAGAGAATCAGAAAGCAGAGAAAGTCACAATATGTACAAAGAGACAAAAATGAGGATGGCAGATTTTTCACCAGAAACTGTGAAAGCAAGAAGATAGGAGAAAAATATCTTTAAAAGTACTAACAGGAAAAAAAAAGAAAAAAAGACAACTTACATCTCTATATCTGGTGAAATACCTTTCAAAAGTTAAGGTAAAATAATGACTTTTTCAGATATACAAAAGCTCAAAGAAATTATCCACACATACTATTACTTTAAGTAATATTCAAGAAATTACTTAAAGCAGAAAAAAAGTGATATCAGATGGAAATCTGTATCAATACAAAGGAATGAAAAATGAAGAATCAATACAAAGGAATGGAGGGTAATGTTCTTATATACAAAGTGATGTTACTTGACAGTAGATTGTGCCATCTTTAAAGGTGCTAGAAACCCTAAATCAATCATTAAAATAACAAAGAGTTATATCTACTGAGCCCCCAAAAATGGTTAAATGAATCATTAAAAATATTCAAGGAATCCACTAGAGGACAAAGAACAGATTGACAAATAGAGAACGAATAGCAAGATAGTATATTTAAACCTAGTGATACCACATTATCACATGAAATAGAGATGTTTTAAGCACTCCAATTAAAAGACAAATATTGTCTGATTGGGAAATGCAAGACACAAGTATGAACTGCCTATAAGAAATATACTTTATAAAGACACAAATTGGTTTTTATATATAAATGACATAAAAAAAATACCTCGCTGGCAAAAAGCATTTTGCCTATAAGATGATTATCACTAGCTGAGTTTATGCTAAGTTGTTTTATTCTTCTCTGACTCTTTGCAACCCTATGGACTGTAGACCTCCAGGCTCCTCTGTCCATTCAGAAGGCATGGATTCACCAGGCATGAATACTGGATTGGGTTGCCATGTGCTCCTCCAAGGGGTCTTCCTGACCCAGGGATTGAACCCACATCTCTTATGTGTCCTGCATTGGCAGGTGGGTTCTTTTCCACTAGCGCCACCTATTAATTTCAGACAAAGTAGATTTCAAGGCCAAGATCATTACCAGGAATATGAAAGATCACTTCATAATGACAGTGGGGTCAATTCTTCAAGAAGACATAGAAATCCTAAATTTTGATGTACCTAATAATAGAGCTTCAAATTATGTAAACAAAAACTGATAGAACTGCAAAGAGAAACAGACAAATCCATAATTATGGTTGGTGATTTCAGTACCCCTCACTCAGTAATTAATAGAGCAAGTTAAATATAAAATCAATAGCACTTAGTCAACTTGAACAATATTATCAATGAACTTAACCTAATTGACATTTATAGAATATTCTACCTAACAACGGCAGAATTTACATTCAAGTGCATATAGAACACCAAGGTGGAACATATTCTGGGCTATAAAATTATTTTCAAAAAATTTAATAGGATTCATGTCATGTGGAAGATATTTAAACTCACTGCAGTGGAATCAAAGTGGAATTCAATAACACAATAATCTCTGGAAAAATCTGACTATTTGGAAATAAAATTACACTCTTCTGAATAACCCATGGGTGAAAGAATAAATGAAAAAGAAATTAGAATATTGAATGGGATGAAAAATTTTTATTTTTTTTTATTTTTTTTGGGGGGATGAAAAATTTTTAAAAAATTTTAATTTGTAAGATAATGTTAACATAACAACTTTATGCCAGTAAAACTGATGACTTAGATGAAATGGACAAATTGTAAAAAATACAAATTACTAAACTCATATGAGATAAAATTGACCACCCAAGTAGCCATGTATCTAGTTTTAAAAAATTGAATTTGTTCTTATAAAACTTTCCAGATTCAGATGGCTCCACCATGGATTTTGTAGGATATTTGTACAAGAGATAATATCAAGTGTATACAAAGTCTTCCAGAAAATTAAAGGAGAGTTAATACTTTCCAAATTTCTATCTGAAGTCAGCATTGTTATTATTTCAAAAGTAGACATTATCCCCCCTTCCCAACAAAGAATACTATGAATCTATATCTTTCATGATCATAGATGCAAAATTTCTAAGCAAAATGTTAAGCGAATCAAATCTTATAATAGTTTTCGACGTGCAGTTGGTTAACTCTGCCAATGTGACTACAAGGAACTTGAGCATCTCTGGATTTTGGTATCCCTGGGAGTCCTGGAATCAATCCCCTGTGGATACCTAGTGACTATTTTATGTAAAAACAGTGGCTTATCATGACCAGATGGCACTTAAACCGGGAATTCAGGGTTGGTTTAGTATTTGAGAATCAATCAATGCAATTTTCCACATCAGCAGATTAAAAAAGAAAAAAATATATGAGCATATCAATGTATGCATAAAAAAATATTTGACAGAATATGTTTCCCTGATGGCTCAGTTAGTAAAGAATCTGCCTGCAATGCAGGAGACCCGGTTCAATTCCTGGATAAGGAAGATACCCTGGGTAAGGAAATGGCAACCCACTCCAGTATTTTTGCCTGGAGAATCCCATGGACAGAGGAGCCTGGTGGGCTACAGTCCATGGGGTTGCAAAGAGTCAGACACAACTTAGCAACTAAACCACCACCAGAACATCCATTCCTAACAAACTATAAGCAAATTAGAAAAGAACTTCCTCAACCTGATAAAGAGCATCTACACAGCTAACATCATTCTAAAGATGAAAGAGTGAATTAATTTCCTCTAAAATGAGAATAAGAATTTCAGAAACAACTTTCCCACCAGAGTAAAGGACAGGGATTCTTTGCATTCATCCCAATATCCCCCACCCTATTTTCCACACCATCTTGGATGTAGTTAATACTTAAGAATGATTTTGTTTTTTCTCTTGTGATGAGAACTTTTACAGTCTACTCGGTTAGCAACTGTCAAATATACCATACAGTATTTTGACTGTAGTCACCCTGCTATATATCCCACCCCTAGGACTTACCATTGTATACCTGGAAGTCTGTACCTGCTGACTCCATTCACCCATTTTGCCCACCACATCTCCTCCCCTCAGGCAACCACCAGGATGTTCTCTAGCTGGCTGAATTCAGAGTGTTTTTGTTGTTGTTTACATTGCACATAGAAGAGATCATACGGTATTTGTCTTTTTCTCTTTGCATTATGTCCTTGAGCTCCATCTATGATGTACAAGAAGCCACAAAAGATCTCTTGGCTTCTTGTTTGTGCTTCCTCCTCTGCATAATTCTGTTTGTCTTTATGTACCGCCATGTCGCTTGCTAAATTCTTTAGCTTTGTACAAGGCTATATAGGAGGGGATGGGACTTGAGTTTGGTGGCATATCTACCCTGCTTTCTGTTTACTCTGCCTTTATTCTCCTTCCTCTTGTGGACATCACTGCCTCTGTTGCTCATGCAACCTCTTTGCTCTGCTTTTAAAACCTCAAGTTTTTTCTTTTCTGCCTCTAGGTATCTGGAAGTTTCTTTGGGTTTTTATCCTTTTTTGATCATTTCTCTTTCTCTGTTCACTGAATGTTATGTTTGATTTGTCAAAAGAATCAATTCATTTAATCTGTGTTATCAGGAGGAATAGAGACTGAAATATCCCATCTTGTGTAAACCATTGGTCTACAGGGATTCTTTTCCCCCTCACATAAATGAATAAATGTATTAAAGATACCCTGGGTACCTCTGGGGGGCTGTTTAAAATCTTCATTTTACTTTTTTCTTGCTCAGTGTTTCTAATTCATTTAATGTTACCAACTCTTCTACATTTATACTCTGGTCTCATACCAGTGTGCAAAACATAAATTGCCTGTGCTCCATCTGTAACCAAAACTTCTTAATTTCTTTTCCTTCTCTCCAACCCTATTGAAAAATTAAGGTAACAATACTATACAGGCCATTATTTTATATAGGAGTTACTCAGTGGTTGAGGTCATCAAGCTCCTCTATCCCAGCTAATGGGATATCCAGTGCCATTTGCCCAAGATGTCAGGTCAATTTAATTCTTTCATTTCGCAAACAACCTTGCCATTTGCACAGGTTGGTGCTGATTCACAGGATATAATAGCCAAGGGGGTGGTTCCTTCCATCTGAATTTTTAAAATGTAACTGTGTAAGACTCTGCAAGGCAGCAATAGGTATTAAAAGCTTTCTGAATGTTAGAAGTGCAAAATGTAGAATGGTACCCACATACTCATAATGGCCCTATACACTCCTGTTTCAGTAAAGGAAAATGGGAGACTTGAAGTGTTTACTCCCTCTCGAAACAGAAATGGAAAATCTGTGTCTAATGAGTTTTCACTCACAGTGCAGTTCAGCTGGAGGGAAAAAAAAAAGTCTTATGTAAGAGGATTTTATTGTAAATAAAATGAATCACTGACAAATTTTTAAAAAGGAAGCAGAACAAAAAGATGTTACTAATCGGAAAGACAAAAAAATGGCTGTAAAGATGACCTAGTTTAATTTAAAACTATATAAAAGTTATAGAGCATATATACTGTTTTCAGTGCAAAGGGCAAGAAGCATTAATTTACCATTAACCTGGTGGCCTTTTAGGTGTGTAATTAATGATCTATCATTATCTGTATCTCCGTGCACTATGAAAATTGAGATAACATCTGGGTTATTCAGGCCCTGAAGCAGTTTATATGAACTCTGCAAAAACTGAGGCAAGAAAGAATAATTTTGACTGGGTTGATATTAATAATTTTCAGTTCTTTATTTCACCGTGTGTGTGTAAACACTCTAACCCAGAGAGCTGAACAAAATACCTTTCTGGAAACACTAGTGGACTTAGAATATGCATTTGTATATTCTATATGGAAGAGTCATCTGATTTTTGTATTCAAGTGTTACCAAAAATTTCAATCCCAAAGAGAAAAAGTCTAATTTGCTCTATGTTCTTTATGATGAATAATTAAGGCAATTGATAGAGATATGCTTTCTCAGATGATCTTTAGGCTGCTTCCTGAAACGAGAAATTGTTCCAGAAATTTAGTAAACTAGAACATCAAATTGGTTGTTCCTAAAACATGGGAAAACCTTGCAGTCCTACCCTGTGCAACAAGGTGTCTTAACGTCTCTGAGTTTAGTTTTTGAATTGACAAGGAAGCCTGGTGTGCTCCTGTCCATGGGGTCACAATGAGTCGGACATGACTGAGCGACTGAACTGAACGTTGGAATGATGTTACAGGGAATGTGGAGAATTAAAGGAGGTAATATGGGAAAATCCTGGCATGCAGTACTGTTTGGTAGTTGTGACTGCTCTTACATAAACCTAAGGTAGGCCGGAAGAAAGAATGTTGTAATCTTTAGAAACACTATTATATTTGGCTTTAGATACTTTTTATTTTTAAATTTATTATAATTATTATAAAACTGAAAATAATGTTAGTGTTAATGTCTGCTGTACAGCAAAGTGATTCAGTTGTGTATATGTATTTTTTTCATTATGTTTTCTGATAGGATATTGATACAGTTCCCTGATAGTAGGGCCTTGTTGTGGCCCTAAATCCTTTGGTCGCCCTCTGTGTTGAACTGATAAATGGTGGTTAGGGTATGTATAGATCAGAGTTTAGGAACAGTGAAGCTTTCTTTTAGGGACTCTGTCACTTACCCTCTCCTCGGTAGCAGAGCAGGCCAGTTGAGAATTCATTGGTTTTCCCTGTCAGGAATGCAGCTAGATTTCCTGGTCTCTCTAGCCCTTCATTTGTGTTGTATCTAATTTGGTAGAGTGCATTTGCTTTTCAAGTCTGTGTACTTTTCAGTTCTTTCTTATGAAAATGAAGGTTTCTCCCACTTTATGAAAGTTTGGTTTATGCCACTTCATTTTTATGAAAGACCTGCCTTTGTTTTCTCTAACTGAAAGGAATCTAAAGAGGATTTTTGCTTCTAGGAAAGAAGGTGAAAAGCAAAAATAATGTCCAACATTTGTTTTACAATGAGCATGGGTTTGGACTGGGGGGGGGGTGTTATATGCATATTTTTTTCAGTACATACGTGGAGTACTACACAATCCTCAATTGGTTGAATCTTTGGATGGGGAACAGTAGATATTGGGGGCTGATTTGACTTGAGTGTCTGTGGAGTTTGGTACAGGTTCTAAAATTGCTCCCCTGCCAATACTGAGGAGCTAAACTGAGGAAAAGTTCTTATGCAGTACAGCTCTCCCACATCACTGTATTTTTCTTCTGTTACAGCTCTTATGGCAGCATGCCTTGTGTCTTTATCCCTTGTGTACATGTCTGAATTCTCCACTAGATTGTAAGTTCTTTGGAGGCAATGTTGGTGTTTTGTTTGGTTTCGTGATTTTCAGAGCTTAACACAGTGCCTGACATGCAGTAGACAATATGTTTGAAAGTCTTAAACATTTTCGTGCCCTTTTAGCCTTCACTTGTAGCATTTTTTTTTGAAAATAGCTAATTGCTATAATTTAGCTGCAAGGATGTTCATAGCTGGGTTGAATATTATGGGAAAAGACTTTAAACAACTTAAATATGTAATAAAATGAAAGTAGTTATACTAATTAAGTAAAGTAGTTATGTAAACTATGTAAGATGTATACAATGAAATACATTTGCAGCTGTTAAAAACAAAGGTGTAGAACTGCATTTATTAAGATAGATAGATGTTCTCTATAGACTTAAGTGAGGAAAATAATTTCCAATTCCATTTTTATTATACATCTTTTATACACATCTATATACACATAGATTTATATGATTTATAGATTTATACACATCTATATCTGTGTGTATGTTTATAGGCTTCACAGGTGGCGCTAGAGGTAAAAAAAACCCACCTGCTAATGCAGGAGATCCCTGGTTCAGGCAGATCCCCTGGAGGAAGGCATGGCAAGCCACTCCATTATACTTGCCTGGAGAATCCCATGGACAGATGAGCCTGATGGGCTACAGTCCATAGGGTTGCAAAGAGTTGGACATGATTGGAGCAACTTAGCATGCAAGCACATGTATATATACATGTTGAATGACCATAAACCAAAATCTTAATATAGTAGTATTATCAAGATTGCTGGGAGAAATATCAATAACCTCAGATATGCAGATGACACCACCCTTATGGCAGAAAGTGAAGAACTAAAGAGCCTCTTGATGAAAGTGAGAGGAGAGTGAAAAAGTTGGCTTAAAGCTCAACATTCAGAAAACGAAGATCATGGCATCTGGTCCCATCACTTCATGGGAAATAGATGGGGAGGCAGTGTAAACAGTGGCTGAGTTCATTTTTTGGGGCTCCAAAATCACTGCAGATGGTGATTGCAGCCATGAAATTAAAAGACGCTTACTCCTTGGAAAGAAAGTTATGACTAACCTAGATAGCATATTGAAAAGCAGAGACATTACTTTGTCAACAAAGGTCCGTCTAGTCAAGGCTATGGTTTTTCCAGTAGTCATGTATGGATGTGAGAGTTGGACTATAAAGAAAGCTGAGTGCTGAAGAATTGATGCTTTTGAACTGTGGTGTTGGATAAGGCTCTTGAGAGTCCCTTGGACAGCAAGGAGATTCAACCAGTCCATCCTAAAGGAGATCAGTCCTGGGTGTTCATTGGAAGGACTGATGTTAAAGCTGAAACTCCAATACTTCGGCCCCCTGACACGAAGAGCTGACTCATTGAAAAAGACCCTGATGCTGGGAAAGACTGAGGGCAGGAGGAGAAGGGGATCACAGAGGATGAGATGGTTGGATGGCATCACTGACTCCATGGACATGGGTTTGGGTGGACTACGAGAGTTGGTGATGGACAGGGAGGCCTGGTGTGCTGTGGTTCATAGGGTCACAAAGAGTTGGACACAACTGAGCGACTGAACTGAACTGTGAGAGTATTGGTTCCAGGACTTGCTGTGGATAACAAAATCCTTGGATGCTAAAATCCCATAGTTGGCCCTTCATACCAGTGATTCAGCATCCATAGATTCAACCAACCCTGGATTATGTGTCTATTTATTGCAAAAAATACATGTATAAATGGATCTGCACAGTTCAAATCTGTGTTGTTCAAGGGTCAACTGTACAGTCATTCTTTGGGTATCCACTGGGGATTTGTTCCAGGGTCCTCACCCCCCCACCCCACGGATGTTCAAACTCCTGGTGTAAAATGGCATAGTACAGTTGGCCTTTTTACCCATGGACTCTAGAACCCCAAATACTGAGAGCCAACTGTAGTGTTTATTTTTGGGTGCTATAGTTGCACATGTTTTACATTTGCTATTATTGTGCTTATGCTGTGTGTGTAATTTTTCTGAAGTGAATGTGCAGTAGTTGTGTTAAATTTGTTTCTAAATGAATACAGGAAGGTAGAAGAAATGCTTGAACAAATGAATAATTGCAAAATACTTACTGTTTTAATAATTTCATGCTGATTCCATCCCTGAGGGGTTAGCCCCAAGTCACTGAAGTGCAAATGAGGATGTGAATTTCAAAAAGTGTGATGGAGGCCATCCCCTTTTTTTTTTTTCCACTTTAAAGAGAATGGATGTAGAGATAGGACCCTATTTCTCATTTTGGAGAAATAAAACTTTGCAAGAACATAAGTAAATAGGTGGTGCAAACATTACTAACCATATTCTTAAGTAATTTTAAAAATGAGTGTTTCTCTGTTACTTGAAAATGCAGTGATTTTTAAAAAGAAAAGTATCCTTGGGTAACCAAATTGTCGTTTTCCTGCAGTAAATGTCTTTTTTTTCCTTAAGATATGAAAGTCTGGTTTTAATATCAGAATATTTATTTAGAAACAATCAACCTGGCAGTTTGACTCTGGCCTCCTCAAAACATATATACACATCCTTTGTTTGCTGAATGTCTTTGTGAAGATTTGAGGGCTATTGCTAAGCCTGTAATAACAGTTCAAATTTCTTTATTAAAAGATAAAACTGCACTATTTCATTTTCCAAAATACCACAGAATAGCAATGTTTTAGCACTTTGGTATCTGCTTTAAAGCAAATCTGCATTAGTTCTTGAGCAGTGAGAGTTTCAAACAAATATAATTGCTACTGCCTGAGGGGAGATGGTTTGTGATAAGGGAGGAAATGGAAGACACCTGTAGTGAGGAGGCTTGGAAGCAGAGGAGACTAAAACAACTGGAATCCTGCTATAGTATTTATCTCTTCTGTAGAAGCCAGTGTAAGCTAGGTCCATCTGGATTTAGGCACTCGAGTGCTCAGTGGATTTTATTATAAGGTGATTTGCTTATATAGTAGCCCCATAACAGGGACTTTAAGGACAAGTTAATATTTGGAAAAATGCACATTTAGAACACTGTATTCCCTTTCTGCTTCCTTCCATCTTTTCCTTTCTTGATGTCTTTCCATTTTTTATAGGGCTTGATAATGGCATTAGCCTCAGTGGTTGTGTGGCTAACCATCAACTGTTGATAATGCTAAGAACATCAACTTGTATTTCCATATTAAGTAGCCTGCATAATCCAAAGTCTTAGGAAATAGATCTAAAAAAATATTTAGGTTTGAAACTGTCACATAATGAAAAATTTTCTCCTTGCATTATTGAAATTATCATAATAATTATCCCGTCTTACTATTTTTCATGGCACTTACTACCTTCAGTTGGCCTTCCCTTGTGGCTCAGCTGGTAAAGAACCTGTCTGCAATGCAAGAGAACTGGGTTCGATCCCTGGGTTGGGAAGATCCCCTGGAGAAAGGAAAGGCTACCCAGTCCAGTATTCTGGCCTGGAGAATTCCATGGACTGTATCATCCATGCGGAGAACACAATGGCACCCCACTCCAGTACTCTTGCCTGGAAAATCCCATGGACGGAGGAGCCTGGTAGGCTGCAGTCCATGGGGTCTCGAAGAGTCAGACACGACTAACCGACTTCACTTTCACTTTTCACTCTCATGAATTGGAGAAGGAAATGGCAACCCACTCCAGTGTTCTTGCCTGGAGAATCCCAGGGATGGAGGAGCTTGATGGGCTGCCATCTATGGGGTCGCACAGAGTCGGACACGACTGAAGTGACTTAGCATCAGTAGCAGTATCGTCCATGGGATCGCAAAGAGTTGGACACAACTGAGCGAATTTTATTTTCACTTTCACTTGCTACCTCCAGTCAGATGCTGTTAATTATTTTTAAATTTGTTATTGTCTTTCTCTTCCCACTAAAATATATACTACTTAAACATGGGGAAATTGTCTTCTCTGTTGAATCACCACTACTCAGAAATTTCCTTGCACATAGTAGGTAAACAATAAAATCTGTTGAATTACTTTGATTTTCCATGTTTTCTCTTATGGTTAGTAGTAGGGCTCTACTTATGCATGATTGGACCATTCTTTTAAAGTCTGATCAATATATTACTATGATCACTTTTTTAAAATAATTTTTTAAAATTCAGGCTTAAATTGAAGAAAGTAGGGAAAACTACTAGGCCATTTAGATATGGCCCAAATCAAATCCCTTATGATTATACAGTTGACATGATGAATAGATTCATCATGTAATTCATAATGCATTAGGTCTGGTAGAGAGATTGCCTGAAGAATTATGGATAAAAAATCATAACATTGTACAGGAGGCTGTGACCAAAGCCATCCCAATGAAAAAGAAATGCAAGAAGGCAAAGTGGTTGTCTGAGGATGCTTTAAAAATAGCTTAGGGAAGAAGAGAAGCCAAGGGAAAGTAAGAAAGGGAACGTATACCCCACTGAATGCAGAGTTGTAGAGAATAGCAATGAGAGACAAGAACGCCTTCTTTAAGTGAACAATGCAAAGCAATAGAGGATAACAGTAGAATAGGAAATAGTAGAGATTACTTCAAGAAAATTGGAGATATTAAGGGAACATTTCATTCAAAGCTGAGCACAATAAAGGACATAAATAGTAAGGACCTAACAGAAGCAGAAGATATTAAGAAGAGGTAGCAAGAATACACAGAAGAACTGTACAAAAAAAGGTCTGAATGACCTGGGTAACCTAGAGCCAGACATCCTAGATTGTGAAGTCAGGTGGGCTTTTGGAAGCATTACTAGGTACAAACCTAATGGAGGTTATGGAATTCCAGCTGAACTGTTTAAATTCCTAAAAGATGATACTACACTCAGTAAGTCAGGAAATTTGGAAAACTCAATAGTGGTCACAGAACTGGAAAAGGTCAGTTTTTGTTCCAATCCCAAAGAAAGGCAATGCCAAGGAATATTCAAACTACAGTACAATTGCACTCATGATAGCAAGGTAATGCTCAAGAAAGACGGGTCCTGCCCAAGGAGCTAGGAGTAAACATTATGGGACAGTAGATATTTGCACTGGGCCTTGGATCCAATAATTTGGCCACCTGATGCAAAGAAATGACTGATTTGAAAATACCCTAATGCTGGGAAAGATTGAAGGTGGGAGGGGAAGGGATTGACAAAGGATGAGTTGGTTGGATGCTATCACCGACTCAATGGACACGAGTGTGAGTGAACCCCAGAAGTTGGTGATAGAGTGGCCTGGTGTGCTGCAGTCCATGGACACACCGAGCAACTGAACTGAACTGAACTTGAGTTCACTATGGGAGTGAGACATGATCAAATGCATAGAAGGTAGACTAGCTGAAGTGTATTGGAATGGATGGCAGATGCAGAAGTTAAAACTTCAGAAGGGCTGAAGCTAGATTGTGAAGGATATAGAATGCTGTGCTAAGAAACTTGTACATGCATGCATGTTAAGTCACTTCAGTAGCGTCTGACTCTTTGTGACCTTATGGATTATAGCCTGCCAGGCTCCTCTGTCTATGGAATTCTCTAGGCAAGAATACTGGAGTGGATTGTCAGCCCTCCTCCAGGGGATCTTTCCTACCCAAGGATTGAACCCTGTCTCATATCTCCTGCGTTGGCAGGCAGGTTCTTTACTACTAGCACCACCTGGGAAGCCCAGGAAGCTTGTACATTATGACATAAATAATGGGGATATTGAAGATTTTGGTCCCTATTTCTATCTGGTTTTAGTTTTGGGGGTTGACTAGCTGGCAGTCATCCCCAGTTAACTTTGCCCTGGGAAGTGAAATTTATATTCCCCACCCCAAAGTACAGAGAAATGTTTAAAAACCAGTTTATTAATTAACAATGATAAATGTTTTTTACAAAAGAATTGGAGTACATGTTTTCATGTCTAACTTGGGAAATTACAATAGGGGCATTTCAGATTTCAGGGAAGAAGAAATTTTTCTCTACTTTTCTAGGTTCTTCTGGCTGGTCTAATAATTAAATTGAAATGAAACAGATTAATGGATGAAATTAATTTAAAATAAAATCTGTATATGGGAGAGACCAGGGAAAAGTGAGTAACTCTCCAAAATGACTGAAGTCCTCACCTTAAATACCATCTTCAGGTAAAGACAAAAGAGGATATTGAGGGTGAGGAAAGTCAGTTATGTGGGGGGACAAGAAACCTCACAGTAAATAAGGGTAAGGTTGTTATTGCAGTTTAAAGTAGTTGCCTTCTCAGTTTATAAGAGTTTCTAGAGATTTGGTCTTCCTTCTTGTTTCTTATCACCAGGGAAACATCCCTTGCAAAAGAAATATCCCTTACAAATGTAAATGTTCCTTTAAAAAGGGTAACACTTGATTTTTAGAGTTTTTCCCTTGTCTGCTGTATCTCAGAAAATAATTAGCTTAAAATAGTTAATTTGCCAAAGAGACATTGTACCCAAGCAGGACCCCATGGGGCTTTGTGTGTTCAAATATGGCCACTGCATCCCCCAATATCCTTTATTTTAGCTCCTCTCTGAAATAACCTGTTGGCTCAGAAGATAAAGAATCTTCCTGCAGTAGGGGAAACCTGGGTTCTATCCCTGGGTTTGGAAGACCCCTTGGAGAAGGGAATGGCTACCCACTCTAGTATTTTGGCCTGGAGAATTCCACTGACAGAGGAGCCTGGCAGGCTACAGTCCATGGAGTCACAAAGAATTGGATATGACTGAGCCACTTTCTGGAGAAGGCAATGGCAACCCGCTCCAGTACTCTTGCCTGGAAAATCCCATGGATGGAGGAGCCTGGTAGGCTGCAGTCCATGGGATCGCTAAGAGTTGGGCATGACTGAGCAACTTCACTTTCACTTTTCACTTTCATGCATTGAAGGAGGAAATGGCAACCCACTCCAGTGTTCTTGCCTGGAGAATCCCAGGGAAGGCGGAGCCTGGTGGGCTGCTGTCTATGGGGTCGCAGAGAGTCAGACACGTCTGAAGCGACTTAGCAGCAGCAGCAGCAGAGAGACTTTCACACACACTGAAATACCTAGATAACAGTATCTGAGGAGTGTTTCTGGAGTTGTTTTACAGATGTTAACATCCCCATCAAATGGAATAAGTTAAGTACTTAATGATCATGAGCACATAGAACCCAGACCTTCTGGTGCCTAAGGAATGATAATATTCATCCCTGTAACACTGCTCTGTTACCTCACCATCAACCAATTGAAGAATTGTGCAAGAAGTGATAATTTACCCTGTGCCCTACCCCTCCTTGCTTGATGCCTTGCAATAATTCCTGCACTTTATTTCACCACAACCTAGTGTCAGTAGATTTACTTTATTGCCTGTGAGTGAGCAGACCCAAGTTTGGTTCAGTAACAACATATTTTGGGGTGGCAAATTCTGTTCCCCTACGGGCACAAGGTTGCTTAGATGAATGAAAAGGTAAAGGGACTTGTCATTAAGGAGACAAATCTGTGATAACCAAGTGAAGTAAATGCTCTTCTTACAGAGATGTTCCTGGTGCATATGTTAGGGTAAGCACACTGACTGAAACCACCCACCCTGGCCCGGCACTATAGTACCCATTTGCATAGGTTGTTTTATGACAGGAGGTCCTAGTACAGAACATGGAACTAATAAGCCACCACCAACCAGAAGAGTTTGGGAAAGGTCAAAAGGTGACACTGTGTGTCCAACCACCTCCCAGAATCCTTCTCGCTGGCATCCATCACGGTTGAGCAATGCGTCTGCCTCCAGGAAGGACTCTGAGTCAGAATGATTGGCCAAAGACAACCTAGAAACTAATCCCATCACCATAAAACCTGAGACTGTGAGCCACGTGGCAGAGCAGTCCTCCTGGTTTCCCCTTACTCAACTGCTCTCCAACAGGATGCCCCTTCCCAATAAAATCTCTTGATTGTCAGCAAAATGGGTCTCCTTGGATAATTCATTTCTGTATTAGACAAGAGCCCACTTTCAGCCCTGGAAGTGGTCCCCTTTTCTGGAACACATGCTGCTGCTACTGCTGCTAAGTCACTTCAGCCGTGTCCGACTCTGTGCGACCCCATAGATGGCAGCCTACCAGGCTTCCCCGTCCCTGGGATTCTCCAGGCAAGAACACTGGAGTGGGGTGCCATTGCCTTCTCCAGGAACACATAAACTCAGCCAAACAATTCTAAGGGAGGCTTGACTTCATTATGGACGGAGTTAAATGGCTTATTTGACCCTTGGTTTCCTAATTCTCCTCCAGTACCTAATTGAACAGTCTATACTCTTTTGCTCTATAATTTAGACACACTTTCTAATATTAGAATGCTCTTACTGCTTTGTTTAGAAAATCCCACTAGGGCTATGAGAGGACTCAGGGTATTCATCCATCAATCATTTTAAGTTATTCTCCTTAAAAATCCAGCAAATATTTTTGAGATTAGTTGTTTGTCAGTTGCTTCAAAAGCAACTCCTGCAGCTCAATTCCAGAAAAATAAATGACCCAATCAAAAAATGGGCCAAAGAACTAAATAGACATTTCTCCAAAGAAGACATACAGATGGCTAACACACACACGAAAAGATACTCAACATCACTCATTATCAGAGAAATGCAAATCAAAACCACTATGAGGTACCATTTCATGCCAGTCAGAATGGCTGCGATCCAAAAGTCTACAAGCAATAAATGCTGGAGAGGGTGTGGAGAAAAGGGAACCCTCTTACACTGTTGGTGGGAATGCAAACTAGTACAGCCACTATGGAGAGCAGTGTGGAGATTCCTTAAAAAACTGGAAATAGAACTGCCATACAACCCAGCAATCTCACTGCTGGGCATACACACCGAGGAAACCAGAATTGAAAGAGACACATGTACCCCAATGTTCATTGCAACACTATTTATAATAGCCAGGACATGGAAACAACCTAGATGTCCATCAGCAGATGAATGGATAAGAAAGCTGTGGTACATATACACAATGGAATATTACTCAGCCATTAAAAAGAATACATTTGAATCAGTTCTAATGAGGTGGATGAAACTGGAGCCTATTATACAGAGTGAAGTAAGCCAGAAGGAAAAACACCAATACAGTATACTAATGCATATATATGGAATTTAGAAAGATGGTAACGACAACCCTGTATGCTAGACAGCAAAAGAGACACAGATGTATAGAACAGTCTTTTGGACTCTGTGGGAGAGGGAGAGGGAGAGTGTAGGATGATTTGGGAGAATGGCATGAAACATGTATAATATCATATAAGAAATGAATCGCCAGTCCAGACTCGATGCAGGATACAGGAAGCTTGGGGCTGGTGCACTGGGATGACCCAGAGGGATGGGATGGGGAGGGAGGTGAGAGGGGGGTTCAGGATGGGGAACACTTGTACACCCGTGGCAGATGCATGTTGATGTATGGCAAAACCAATACAATATTGTAAAAAAACAAAAACAAACAAAAACCAAAAAACTTATTTTATTGGAAAAAAAATCCAGCAAATAATGAATAATCTACATCATAGGTAAAACATATATCTCAGACTTTGAAGTGTAACAACCAGCATATATCTATAATGCCATGGAATTTTGTACCTGAAAAATGATATCAGTGTAGTAAACAAATTAATATGACACCAAAAATCAATTCAGTAATTCTACCTGAAGCCAAATCAGAGAATATGTAAGGGCATTGTAACGTGATAACTCCAGATTTAATTAACAGGAAGGGAATAGAAAATAAAGGGGGAGAGAGAAGAGAGAAAAATGAGTTGGAGGGAAGAGCAACCATGTTCAGGAAAAGGAGGAACTTTTCAACTATGTCATAGGACAGATGATACAAGTTAGCTTAAAAATGTCCATTTGAAGCAATAACTATGTAGCTATTACTGATAGATTCCCCCTATGTCTTCATTCTTACTGCCTCTTTTTGTAAGGACACGCTGAAGTGGAATATCACTGAGCGGAGGAGGCGTATTTGTTAAAAGTTTGAGGAGGAACAAGGAGAGAGATACTTTTCATCCTCCCCAGAAAGTGAGATGATGCCTCAGGTCTCTAAGGATTTGAAAGCCATGTTTATGTGGTAAGGTTTGAATAGCCTTTTTTTTGGCTGTGGAAGAAATGCTGTCCTCTTAACCAGATATTTTTCAGCTTATCTGATATTTATTACTTAGTATGACATTATTTTAAATACCCAGATGAAAAGATGAATGTGGGATCCAATTCACAAAGAACTCTTGGAGGAATGAAAAGACATTATGATCTTTTCCTAGACCATTTTGGTGTTGATTTTCTCTTATTTTAACTCAGCCTCTGGTTATTGAGCTCAATCTGCTCTCAGTAGAATGATTTATTTTGAATTTCATTAACAAAATTGACCAACAATGAAAATCTCCAGTGTTTGACTTTAGTATGGCAAAGCTGCTGGAAAGAGGGCTTGAGACATGGAGAAACCACATTGAAAAGTTCAGTGTGGGACTATAGAAAGCAAACTTTATAACTCAAGTCCATGGCTCCCAATGACTGGATCCTCTCACTGTTGTTCTGTACTCTATCCTAGACAGGCACTTGGTCATTTATTTAGTGAACATTTATTAATAAATGGTGATTGTTTATTAGGAAACTGGAGATACAGAAATGAATAGTGTGCCACAACATCCCCCAAGGAACTGATAGTCTAAGAGAGGATATAGAGAAGGAAATCAGTAATTACAATGCATTAACATAAGAGGAACCAGAGATCAAATTGCCAACATCTGCTGGATCATAGAAAAAGCAAGAGAGTTCCAGAAAAACATCTATTTCTGCTTTATTGACTATGCCAAAGCCTTTGACTGTGTGGATCACAATAAACTGTGGAAAATTCTGAAAGAGATGGGAATACCAGACCACCTGACCTGCCTCTTGAGAAATCTGTATGCAGGTCAGGAAGCAACAGTTAGAACTGGACATGGAACAGCAGACTGGTTCCAAACAGGAAAAGGAGTAGGTCAAGGCTGTATATTGTCACCCTGCTTATTTAACTTCTATGCAGAGTACATCATGAGAAATGCTGGACTGGAAGAAGCACAAGCTGAAATCAAGATTGCCGGGAGAAATATCAATAACCTCAGATATGCAGATGACACCACCCTTATGGCAGAAAGTGAAGAGGAACTAAAAAGCCTCTTGATGAAAGTGAGAGTGGAGAGTGAAAAAGTTGGCTTAAAGCTCAACATTCAGAAAATGAAGATCATAGCATGTGGCCTCACCACTTCATGGGAAATAGATGGGGAAACAGTGTCAGACTTTATTTTTCTGGGCTCCAAAATCACTGCAGATGGTGACTGCAGCCATGAAATTAAAAGATGCTTACTCCTTGGAAGGAAAGTTATGACCAACCTAGATAGCATATTCAAAAGCAGAGATATTACTTTATCAACAAAGGTCTGTCTAGTCAAGGCTATGGTTTTTCCAGTGGTCATGTATGGATGTGAGAGTTGGACTGTGAAGAAGGCTGAGCGCCGAAGAATTGATGCTTTTGAACTGTGGTGTTGGAGAAGACTCTTGAGAGTCCCTTGGACTGCAAGGAGATCCAACCAGTCCATTCTGAAGGAGATCAGCCCTGGGATTTCTTTGGAAGGAATGATGCTAAAGCTGAAACTCCAGTACTTTGGCCACCTCTTGTGAAGAGTTGACTCGTTGGAAAAGACTCTGATGCTGGGAGGAATTGGGGGCAGGAGGAGAAGGGGATGACAGAGGATGAGATGGCTGGATGGCATCACTGACTCAATGGATGTGAGTCTGGGTGAACTCCAGGAGTTGGTGATGGACAGGGAGGCCTGGCGTGCTGCGATTCATGGGGTTGCAAAGAGTCACACAAGACTGAGTGACTGAACTGAACTGAATATAAGAGCTTAGATAAGCATACTAAATAGGGTTCTATGGAGATACATGGGAGGTCACTCTTTCTCATTAGAGGCTTAAGGAATAAGATTATGCTTGAGCTTGTAGGGAAGGAAAAATCGTTTTTCCTCTACCCTTCTAGGTTCTTGGGTGAGAACTACCCTGTAATATATGACAGATTAATGGGAGAAATACCAAGCGCCATCTTAAATACCATATCCTGCTAATGACAAAGATGTTATCTGAAGTTAACAGGAAAAGCTTAGCAAAGGAGAGTTTGACTGTTATAATGCAATTTAAGGAGGTGCTTGTGGTGAAGAATCCTGCCTGCCAATGCAGGAGACATAAGAGACTCATCCCTGGGTTCCATCCCTGGGTCGGGAAGATTCCCTGGAGGAGGGCATGGCAATCCACTCCACTTGGCTCTAGAATCCCATGGACAGGAGAGCCTGGTGGGCTACAGTCCATAGAGTCGTTCAGAGTCAGACATGACTGAAGTGACTTAGCGTGTATGTTCTCCATAGATTAGAGTTGCTAGATTTATTCATCCTTTTCTTGCTAAGCAAAGGGAGTTGTTGTTTGGTCACTAAGTCATGTCCTACTTTTTGTGACTCCATGGACAGTTGTCCACCAGACTCTGTCGTTGGGATTCTCCAGGCAAGGATACTGGAATGGGTTACCATTTCCTTCTCCAGGGTATTGTCCTGATCCAGGGATTGAACCCATGTCCCTTACATTTCCTACTTGGCAGGGGGATTCTTTACAACTGAGTCACCAGGAAAGCCCTAAGAAGAGGAAGACACCTTGACAAGTGGAGATTTTTCCTTTATAAATATAAATGTCTCTTACAAACTAGCACCTCCTACTAAGTTTTCAGAACTTTCTCTGTCTACTGTTTCTTTCTTTTTTTTTTACTGAAAGTATACTGGATTTACAATATCCTGTTAGTTTCAGGTATACAGCAAAGTGCTTCCATTATGCATACACACACACATATGTGTGTGTGTGTGTGTGTGTGTATATATATATATTCCACATTCTTTTCCATTATATGTTATACAAGTTGTTATAGTTCCCTGCGCTATACAATTGGTCCTTTTAAATCTGTTTTTTATGTAGTAATGCGTGCTGTTTCTTACGGAGAAGGCAATGGCACCCCACTCCAGTACTTTTGCCTGGAAAATCCCATGGATGGAGAAGCCTGGAAGGCTGCAGTCCATGGGGTCGCTGAGGGTTGGACACGACTGAGCGATTTCACTTTCACTTTTCACTTTCATGCATTGGAGAAGAAAATGGTAACCCACCCCAGTGTTCTTGCCTGGAGAATCCCAGGGATGGAGCATCCTGATGGGATGCCATCTGTGGGGTCGCACAGAGTCAGACACAACTGAAGTGACTCAGCAGCAGCAGCAGCTGTTTCTTAAAACTAGTAATCCTTAAGCCAAAGACATTTATTTTGCAGAGGTATATTGTATTCCCCCCTTTACGATGAATCAGAAAGTTCCAATTGAGCTGGATACTCTAGGTAGAAGAAGTTACAGATGTAAAAGCATGGACATATACAGTGAATTGCCAATACATTATATGACTAGAGGGTAGGGGATGCCTTCAGGAGATGGATGGATGGAATTGAAGTCAGAGAGGTTGACAGGGGTTAGTTATATCATGCAATCTCATATATGCTATTCTTGGGAGTTTGAGATAAAAGTCACAAATCTGTTTTATCTCCAGTAGTGTTTCTTTGTAGGTTTTCAGTGATCTAGGTACCGTTTTTTTTTTTTTTTTTTTTTTTTCCATTTAGTTTCCCCTGTAGCTGTTGCCTTTTACATAATAGTTACTTATTAAAGCTTCATAAACTCTGAACTCCCTGGCAGGCCAGGTTGACTGAAACCATGGCCCTAAAACAGAGCAAAGATACTATGAGGTTAATGAGTCTGGATTGGAAAATATCTTTTGTGTCGTTAGTGCTAGGCCCTGAGAAGTAGGAAATCTGCTATATTGAAGTTTCTGTCTAGAAATAGAATGACGCTAGTGGGAAACTGACCATTTCAGGCTAGGCTTCATGGATAAATGCCCATCCTGGTGAGGCTACTCCAGATTCTGAGTCTGTGTCTTGGTGTTTCAGAATATATAGTCATTGTTATCAATTTCCCCATACTAATCCAAAATTAGACAACTGTCATTTTTCAGATATGCTTTTTCTTAGTTTATGATAACAATTATATCCAGCAGTATATCAGGTGTCAATTCTTTGCACAGGGCACACCGTCCTGGTTGGCAAGTTAACTCTAGAGATGAAATGGTATGTCAGAATATGACTTTGTGAATACAGAGTTAGAACAAAGGCATCTGATGTTCTCAGGGGACGTTTCCCTCCAGCTATGGTGCTGTGACAGACTGTCCTTCTCCACTCCAGAAATAGTCCTCTCCAGAGAACTGGTATTTGTTTTTAGAATCAGAGAACTGATTCTCCTGGACAGAGCACATTGACGTTTTCTCACACTTTGGCTCTCCCTAAATCCATGCAAACACTCTCCCACCCCCGCTGTTATGACATGCTTGTCACAGCCTAGCTTACATTAATCATAGTTTAGTCTGGATGGAAACTGAGATGACATTGGAAACTCATCAGCAGCACATTTGCACACCATCTCTTGGGAAGGAAAGAATTTTTGTAGGTGGCCTGCGGTATCCATTACTTTGTTTCACTTTCAGAAAGTAATTTCTAGTTGCACAGGCGATCTTGGGGAATAGTCTCCAGTTTGAACCTGTTGCATCCCTTATATCCTAGTACTGCTAATGCTGCTGCTGCTAAGTCGCTTCAGTCATGTCCGACTCTGTGTGACCCCATAGACAGCAGCCCATGAGGCTCCGCCCGTCCCTGGGATTCTCCAGGCGAGAACACTGGAGTGGGTTGCCATTTCCTTCTCCAATGCATAAAAGTGAAAAGTGAAAGTGAAGTTGCTGAGTCGTGTCCGACTCTTAGCAACCCCATGGGCTGCGGCCCACCGGGCTCCTCCGTCCATGGGATTTTCCAGGCAAGAGTACTGGAGTGGGGTGCCACTGCCTTCTCCATATCCTAGTACTAACTTAGTCAATTAAAAGTCATGGATTGTTGGACTTCTCTGGTGGCTCAGTGGTAAAGAATCCACCTGCCCACCCTGAAAGCGTGGGTTCAATCCCTGGTCTGGGAAGATTCCCACATGCTGAGGAGCAGTTGAGCCCAAGTGCCACAACTACTGAACCTGGGCTCCACAGAGCACGGGAGCCACAACTACTGAGCACAGGTACCACAGCACGAGAAGCCACTGCAATGAGAAGCCCATGCATAGCAAGTGGGGAGTAACCACAACTTGCTGCTGTGAGAAGAAACACCTGGGCAGCAACAAACACACAGCACAGGCAAAAATAAATAAAATTATTATTTTTAAAGAGTCATGGATGTCAAAGAGAAAAAAAAATGGAGAGTTCTAGTTTAGTAATTTGTGAGCATTTTTCAGGCACTAACATTTTTTTGACAAATGGAATTGTACCCAGAATACATATAAAAATATTAAAGCCTGCTTGTGAGGGAACACTGATCTCTTTTCATCATCTGCTCATTGTACAGATGGGGAAACGGATGTTCATAGAGGGGGAGTGATTTTCCCAGGATAACCCAGCTGCTCAACATCTAGAAGTGATTCTCCTGACTCCTAGTCCATAGATATATTTACTCTATCATGTACTATTCATGAAACATGTAAAAACACAAGAGATGGAAAAGGAAACTGATGCCTGTGTTGAATGACTTTTGCAAGTACTCACTGACAATTTTAACTAGAAAAGCCCCATTGCAAACTTTCAAACACTGTTTTGATGGGGGAAAAATGACCAATAGGAGGGATCATTTTTGCTGTTGGAAATTTCTACCAGTGTCTCTGTATACCAATACATGTTCCAACTGTTTTTGTTATTCAAACAGTCTAGTCTGGTGCCATTTATTGAAACCACATTCATGATTTAAAAACTGCACATTAAAAATTATCAAGAGGCATAGAATATTTATAGAATATTATCAATGTAAATATAGAATACCTCTGCCAGAAATCCTGGGAAATTTAATGTAGCATGCATGCAAGTATTAGTATAGGGAGTAGTTGTTGGGAGTAATGTCAGGATATTTTTATTGTTGCATGGGAACAGTTTCAGCTGGATGGTTTTGAATACTTTTTCCATATCTGAGAGATTTTATTTTTCTTTAGATATTATAACTTGAGTTGGCCCTGATGTCCAAGTATCACTGACCCTAGAAGATAGGTAGCATGTTCAGAGGAACTGTTTGGGGGTTCCCCTTGAGTGCAATGGTTATGTTACCCTGTCTGGCTATTAAAACGGGAGCTGTTAGATAAGTTCTTGGATGTATAGTCTGGGTGAATGAAATGTCTTAGCTCTTGTTTGGGGCTCCATGTCTGCCTTTGGAAAATGAGACGAGGCTAAGATTAATCGCATAGGTGCCTAGCCATTCTGATAATATATAATCTGTCTTCAGAATCTGTGACAAATGTAGCACCTATGCCATGTTACCACATGTGCTGACTTGCTTCTCAGCCCAGGCATGGACTCTTCTCAGGGGCCCTACCCCTCTGATCTGTAATAACAACTACCTGTCTGTTCTCTATTGCATGTGTACTTTCTGACTATTTAATCATCTAGCAAATTCTCTGTGACTACCTACTGAGGGTCAGGTACTGTCCTACATACACATTGGGGTCACAAAGATAAAAGTTCCCATCCTCAAATGGGAGAGAGAAACAAGCAAACAGGTAGCTGGGCAGGGACAATGCATTGTCATAGGTGTTCATGGAGCGCCTGAGTGTGGGGCCCCTGGGAATAGGGAAGAGTATACAGCCCCATGGGGGTTGAGGAGACATGGTCAGAGTTTTGAGAAGCAATTGAAGACCGAGGTAAACTTGGAAGAGAAAGTCAGTTGAAGTGAAAGAGGTGGAGTACTCTAGGCAGAAAGTACAGCTCGAAGACTTGCTGGAAGACAAACGTGTAGAGGCACCTGTGTTGTTGTTGCTCAGTCACTCAGTTGTGCCCAACTCTTCTGTCCTTCACTGTTTCCCAGAGGTTGCTCAAACTCATGTCCGTTGAGTCAGTAATGCCATCCAGCCATCGTGTCCTCTGTCATGCCCTTCTCCTCCTGCCTTCAGTCTTTCCCAGCATAAGGGTCTTTTCCAGTGAGTCAGCTTTTTGCATCAGATGGCTAAAGTATTGGAGCTTCAGCTTTGGCATCAGTCCTTCTAATGAATGTTCAGTATTGATTTCCTTTAGGATGGACTGGTTGGATCTCCTTGCAGTCCAAGAGACTCTCAAGAGTCCTGTCTAACACCACAGTGCAGAAGCATCAGTTCTTCAGCGCTCAGCCTTCTTTAAGGTCCAACTCTCACATCCATACATGACTACTGGAAAAATCAGTTTTGACTATATGGACCTTTGTCAGCAAACTAATGTCGTTCCTTTTTAATACTCTGTCTAGATTTGTCATAGCTTTTCTTCCAAGGAGCAAGCATCTTTTAATTTCGTGTCTGCAGTCACCATCTGCAGTCACTGTTTTCATTTTTCCCTATTTGTCATGAAGTGATGGGACCAGGTCCCATAATCTTAGTTTTTTGAATGTTGAGTTTTAAGCTAGCTTTTTCACTCTCCTCTTTCATCTTCGTCAAGAGGCACTTTAGTTCCTCTTCACTTTTTACCATAAGGGTGGTGTCATCTGCATATCTGAGGTTATTGAGATTTCTCCCAGCAGTCCTGATTCCAGCTTGTGCTTTATCCAGCCCAGAATTTCGCATGATGTACTCTGCATATAAATTAAATAAGCAGAGTGACAATATACAGCCTTGACGTACTCCTTTCCCAATTTTGAACAAGTCCGTTGTTCTATGTCTGATTCTAACAGTTGCTTCTTTACCTAAATACAGGCATACAGGTTTCACAGGAGACAGATCAGGTGGTCTGGTATTCCCATCTCTTGAAGAATTTTCCACAATTTGCTGTGATCCACACAGTCAAAGGCTTTAGTATAGTCAATGAAGCAAAAGTAAATGTTTTTTCTGGAACTCTCTTGCTTTTTTGATGATCCAGTGGATGTTGGCAATATGGTCTCTGGTTCCTCTGCCTTTTCTAAATCTAGCTTGAACATCTGCAAGTTCTCGGTTCACGTACTGTTGAAGCCTGGCTTGGAGAATTTTGAGCATTTACTAGCACGTGAGATGAGTGCAATTGTGCGGTAGTTTGAGCATTCTTTGGCATTGCCTTTTTTGGGACTGGAATGAAAATGGACCTTTTCCAGTCCTGTGGCCACTGCTGAGTTTTCCAAATTTGCTAGCATATTGAATGCAGCATTTTCACAGCAACATCTTTTAGGATTTGAAATAGCTCAACTGGAATTCCTTCTCCTTCACTAGCTTTGTCCCTAGTGATGGTTCCTAAGGCCCACTTTGACTTCCCACTCCAAGATGTCTGACTCTAGTTGATTGATCACACTATCATGGTTATCTGGGTCATTAAGATCTTTTTTGAATAGTTCTTTTGTGTGTTCTTGCTACCTCTTCTTGATATCTTCTGCTTCTCTTAGGTTCATGCTGTTTCTTTCCTTTATTGTGCCCATCTTTGCATGAAATGTTCCTTTGGTATCTCTAATTTTCTTGAAGAGACCTCTAGTCTTTCCCATCTATTGTTTTCCTCTATTTCTTTGCATTGGTCACTGAGGAAGTCTTTCTTAACTCTCCTTGCTATTCTTTGGAACTCTGCATTCAGACGGGTATTAAGGAGAAAACTCCTTTGCCTTTCACTTCTCGTCTTTTCTCAGCTATTTGTAAGGCCTCCTTAGACAGCCATTTTGCCTTTTTGCATTTGTTTTTCTTGGGGATGTTTTTGATCACTGCCTCCTGTACAGTGTCACAAACCTCTGCCCAGAGTACTTCAGGCATTCTGTCCATCAGACCTAATCCCTTGAATCTATTGGTCACTTTCAGTGTATTATCATAAGGGATTTGATTTAGGTCATACTTTAATGATCTAGTGGTTTTCCCTACTTTTTTCAATTTAAGTCTGATTTTGGCAATAAGGAGTTCATAATCTGAGCCACAGTCAGCTCCCAGTCTTTTTCTTTGCCAACTGTGTAGAGTTTCTCTATCTTCAACTGCAAAGAATATAATCAGTCTGATTTTGGTGTTGACAATCTGGTGATGTCCATGTGTACAATCGACTCTTGTGTTGTTGGAAGAGGGTGTTTGCTATGAACGGTGCATTCTCTTGGCAAAACTCTTTGCCCTGCTTCATTTTATACTCCAAGGCCAAATTTGCCTGTTATTCCAGATATCTCTTGACTTCCTCCTTGTGCATTCCAGTCCCCTATGATGAAAAGGTCATCTTTTTTTTTGGTGTTAGTTCTAGAAGGTCTTGTAGGTCATCAAAGAACTGTTCAACTTCAGCTTCTTCAGCATTAGTGCTTGGGGCATAGACTTGAATTACTGTGCTAATGAATGCTTTGCCTTGGAAACAGAGATCATTCTGTCATTTTTGAGATTGCACCCAAGTACTGCATTTTGGAATTTTTTGTTAACTATGAGGGCTACTCCATTTCTTCTAAGGATTTCTTGTCCACAGAAGTAGATTTAATGGTCATCTGAATTAAATTCACCTATTCTGGTCCGTTTTAGTTTACTGATCTCTAAAATATTGATGTTCAGTCTTGCCATATCCTGTTTGACCATGTCAAATATATCTTTACTCATGGAGCTAACATTCCAGGTTCCTATGCAATATTGTTCTTTACGGAATGGACTTTACTTTTACCACCAGACACATCCACAACTGGGCATTGTTTCTGCTTTGGCTCAGCCTTTTCATTCCTTCTGGAGCTGTTTCTCTGTTCTTATCCAGTAGCATATTGGGCACCTAATGACCCTGGGAGTTCATCTTTCATTGCCATATCTTTTTGGCTTTTCATACTGTTCACAGGTTTCTCAAGGCAAGAATGCTGAAGGGGTTTGCAATTCCCTTCTCCAGTGGATCACATTTTGTCAGAACTCTCCACCATGACCCATCCGTCTTAGTTGGTCTGACATCAGTACAGTTCAGTTCAGTTCAGTCGCTCAGTCATGTCTAACTCTTTGCGACCCCATGAACGGCAGCACGCCAGGCCTCCCTGTCCATCACCAACTCCCGGAGTCCACCCAAACCCATGTCCATCGAGTTGATGATGCCATCCAACCATCTCATCCTCTGTCATCCCCTTCTCCTCCTGCCCTCAATCTTTCCCAGCATCAGGGTCTTTTCCAGTGAGTCAGCTCTTCATATCAGGTGGCCAAAGTATTGGAGTTTCAGCTTCAACATCAGTCCTTCCAATGAATACCCAGAACTGATATCCTTTAGGATGGACTGGTTTAGGATGGTTCAAAAGTTTCATTGAGTCATACCAGTGCACCATCCCCAAGCATCCTGTATCCTGCATCGAACCTGGACTGGCAAGAGATGGTATGGGGAGGGAGGTGGGAGGGGGGGTTCAGGATGGGGAACATGTGTACACCCTTGGAAGATTCATGTTGATGTATGGCAAAATCAATACAATATTGTAAAGTAATTAGCCTCCAATTAAATAAATTTAAAAAAAGTTTCATTGAGTTATACAAGATTGTGATCCATGTTATCAGTTCGGTTAGTTTTCTGTCATTGTGATTTTTATTTTGTCTGCCTGCTGATAGATAAGAGGCTTGTGGAAACTGCCTAGTGGTAGGGACTGGCTGTGGGTGAAACTGTGTCTTGCTCAGATGGGCAGGGCCATGCTCAGTTCAGTTCAGTTACTCAGTCGTTTCCAACTCTTTGCGACCCATGGACTGCAGCATGCCAGGTTTCTCTGTCCATCACCAACTCTTGGAGCTTGCTCAAACTCATGTCCATTGAGTCGGTGATGCCATCCAACCATCGCATCCTCTGTCATTCCCTTCTCCTCCTGCCTTCAATCTTTCCCAGCATCAGGGTCTTTTCCATTGAGTCAGTTTTTCGCATCAGGTGGCCAAAGTACGGGACTTTCAGCTTCAGCATCAGTCCTTCTACTGAATATTCAGGACTGATTTCCTTTAGGATGGACTGGTTTGATCTCCTTGCAGTCCAAGGGACTCTCGAGAGTCCCTGCTCAGTAAATCTTTAATCCAGTTTTCTGCTGACAGGTGAGGCTGTGTTCCCTCCCTGTAGTTTGGCCTCAGGACAATCTGTGGTAGGGGAAATGGCAGTAATGACCTCCTTTAAAAGGACTTATGCCTGCACACTGTGGCTCCCAGGACTGTTGTATTCAGTGTCCCTGACCCGCTTCAGGCCAGTGTCAATACATACCTCTGCTGGAGACTTCCAGACACTCACAAGCATGTCTGGTTCAGTCTCTTGTGGGGTCACTGCTCTTTTCTTCTGGGTCCTGGTGCACACAAGGTTGTGTTGCACTCTCCAAGAATCTGCTTCCCTGGGGGTTCTCAGTCCTTTTGCCGGATCCCCAGCTTGGGAAATCTGATGTGGGCCCTAAAATTTTTGCAACAGTGGGAGAACTTCTTTGGTTTTAATTGTTCTCCAGTTTGTGGTTTGTCTGCTTGGGGGCTCTATGATGGAGCTAATGGCAACCTCCTCCAAGAGGACTTATGCCATATGCCACGCCTCCCAGGTCTGCTGAAGCCAGAGTCCCTGTCCTCGTGGCAGGTCACTGCTGACCTGTGCCTCCATAGGAGACACTCAAAGGCGGGTCTGGCTCAGTGTCTTGTGGGGGTCACTGTTCCTTTCCCTCATTCCTGGTGCACACAAGGGTTTATTTGCACCCTCCAAGCCTCTCTGCAGGTCTGAGGTTTGATTTTAACCACGATTGCACCCCTCCTATCATCATGTTGCACTTCTCCTTTGCTCTTGGACATGGGGTATTGTTTTTTGGTGGAATCCAACATTTTCTTTCGATGGTTGTTTAGCAGCTAATTGCGATTTTGGTGTTCTTGCAGGAGAAGATGCGTGCAAGTCCTTCTGTTCCTCCATCTTGATGGGAAGTGAGGGAACTGTAAGTGATTTTTTGAAGTTATCAAGTTTCTGTAAATAGTCGTTTGGAGTCCCTCTCTCTATGCTTGATATTGGGGTGGTTAAAAAAGAAAACACAGAAAGTTTGTAACTCCTGTGGCTTGTGTTACAAAATTTTGTGTGTGAGTCAGCTGTTTGGAATGTGGAATGCATTTTTCCCACAGCAAACAATGGTCTCCATGGTAATTAGGTTCCCAGGCTAGCCTATAAAAGCCTATATAACCCATAATATGAAGGATTGTGCTGTATTAATAATAGTATAGATGTTAATGATCATATGAAGCCGTGCTTCTGTGGGAAAAACCATTCCATGTTTCGAATGTGGATTTCAGAAAAGCTGTCTTTCCCACTGAAGCTTCAGAAGTGTGTAAATATAGCTTTGGTTTGTCATCCCTCCAGGTCGTAAACCAGTTGGCCCAGGAATTTTTTCAGCTATAGGTTATTACCTGTGTCTCTTAGAAACTGGGAGAAGATATAACAGGAAGAGGGATGGAGTTAAGCAGTTCCATAGAAAGCAAAAAGATATGCACAAGAAAAGACAGAAGGAATTGACCATTGATGTTGGAGAAGAATGGTCCAGGTCCCTGTCCCTTGTCCTAACTCCCTATGTCCTCCTCTCCTCCCATGGAGGGAAGAAGGAAGCAAAGCTGGGGAACTCTGTGCTTCCCAGCATGGGACTAAGGAAAGAGAGAAGGTATTAGCATTTAGTGAGTTTCATTGTGCCTCAAGCATTTAACACACATCTTCTAACATCCAAAAAAGAACTGTCTTATTATTTCTGTTTCCTGGGTAGGAAACAGAGAGGCTAATAAAAAACTTATCCAGGGTCACCCAGCTAGTAAGTAGCAGAGCTGAAAATCATTCTCCGATTCTATGATGTTCCTACAGTGTACATGGGTTATAGATGCTATGCTACATGTAGAATATATGCCAGTTGCATGTTTTCAAGGAACATCCACTGAGACTATTTTCATTAAAAATTTTTTTAAATTAACTTTTATTAGAGTGTAGTTGCTTTATGATGTTGTATTAGTTTCTACTATACAGCAATATGAGTCAGCTATATGTATACATATGTCCATTCTTTTTTGGATTTCCTTCCCATTTAGGTCACACTAGAGCACTGAGTAGAGTTCTCTGTGCTGTATAGCAGGTTGTCATTAGTTGAGATTACTTTAGGCAGTAACAGTGCTTGAGCTCTGTATGTTTATGCGAATGCTGGATACTGATTGCTAGGTCCTTAGTCTTCTCTTGGTTGTACCAGGAGTCCTTGGCTTTAAAGATCTTCTAATCGTTAGAGAGTCCAAAGAGTCATGTTTGAAATATGATAGAAATGTATGAAAATTACACATATAAACACAAGTGACGTATCTGAAGCTTAGTAACAGCTCAGGGCCAAATAGCAAAGGCCTCAACTATTTGATTTGAAACAGAATTAGGCCAAGAGACAGGAGAATGGGCATCCTGAAAACTCACATGGAAGTGTCCCCTTGAGTGAGAGAAGGGACATTTCTTCCTCTGAGCTGGGTGGGTGAGAGATAAGGAGGGGACCTGGAACAGATCAACTGGGGAAGGTGAGTTCTAAGATTGTTTTTTTAAGGAAAGAGAAGTGATTCTTTATTATAAATGTGAATAATTTTTCACCTTGTTGACATTTAAAGTTTTGATGAAATTTCTATTTTTTTTCTGGGGAGCAAAATTGGATAGTAAATATTATGCTGCATGTAGAATATGTGTCAGTGGCATATTTGAGAGATACATCCTCTGAGAGCTTATGGTTCTTGCTGAGTTTATTTTTTAAAATGAAGCATTTATTTGGCTGCACCAGGTCTTAGTTGCAGCACATGAGATCTTTTTTTTTGTTTGTTTGTTTGTTTTTAGTTTTTGTATGCTAGATCTTTAGTTGTGGTATGTGAAGTCTTACTTAGTCATGGTATGAGGGATCTATTCCCTGACCATGGATCGAACCTGGGCCCCAGCATTGGGAGCATGGAGTCCTAGCCACTGGACCACCGGGGAAGTTCCCTCTTTCTGAGTTTATATGCTTTTACTGAACCTTTCTTGAAACAAGTATCTTACTTCCTCATTGCTTTATTTTTCTTCAGCACCTGAAATACCATAGAGGCTTTCTGACTGAACAATTTCCAGCCTCAGACCTTTATTATTATTAAAAGAAAGACTGTTTTTCATGTTCTCCCAAGCATTGATGAGCACAAAATCCTCTGAAACCCACTGGATTTATTCCATAGGAATCACAGGACTGAGATCTAGGCATCCGGAATGTTTTAAGCTTTGCTGTAAGTCTATATGTTGATGTATTTTTAAATAAAGTTTATGTTTTAGAGGACAAAAGTACTAGAGGTATTCAATAGAAATGAAACAGCAGAAAGCATAGAGTGCCACATAGACCTGTTCATGTTATTTATATCCATTCATCTATTCATTAATTTATATTATTAATGATTTACTTAATCTAGCTCTGTGCTACATTATTAAGAGCTGCAAGAGGCTGCAAAATAAACACATCTTCCTTATCCAGAAGGAGTTTATAGTTGGAGACATACATGTTACTTAAATAAGACTGTATGTCATAAGGCAGGTATAGTTTGGAGAAGGAAGCATGTTATGGCTTGGAGTGGCTGGTAGAAGCTCTGTAGATGAAAAATTTGTGCTGAAACCAAAATGTCCATTGAAAGATGAATGGAAAAAAAGATATAGTATATATACACAATGGACAAGTACTCAGCTATAAAAATAAAGAATTAATGGCATTTGCAGCAACATGGATGGCCCTGAGATCATTATACTAATTGAAGTAAGCCAGAGAAAGAAAATACATGATATCATTTATATGTGTTATCTAAAAACATAATATGGATGAACTTATTTACAAAATAGAAATAGCCTCACAGATATAGCAAAGAAACTTAAGTTTACCAAAGGGGAAGAGGGTGGTGGTGGTGGGAGGATTAAATTAGGAGTTTGGGATTAACAGATACACACTATTGTATACAAAACAGATATGCAACAAGGACCTACTGTATAGCACTGGGAATGTCTTCAATATCTTATAATAACCTGTAATGGAAAAGAATATGAATATATTATAACATTGTAAAAATTCTAATTCAATAACAAATTTTTAAATTAAAAATTTAAAGGAAATTTTGTGCTGAGAGTTGGGGAATGGGTAGAAGTTGGAAAATATGAGAATTAAAATAAGGAACCCAGTATGAGTAAATATGCACAGGAAGACTTCAGGGGCCAGTGAAGAGACTGCATTGGCTCTAACAGAAGATTTGTGTAAAGGGGTGCATTCGTGCTAAGTCGCTTCAGTCCGACCGACTCTATGCTACCCTATGGACTGCAGTCTACCAGGCTCCTCTCTCCATGACATTCTCCAGGGAAGAATATGGGAGGGCCTTGTCATGCCCTCTTCCAGGGGATTTTCCCAACCCAGTGATCAAACCCATGTCTCCTGTGGCTGCTGCATTGCAGGTGGATTCTTTAGTGCTGAGCCACTAGGGAAGCCCATTTAAAGGGGTGTGTGCTGCATGCTAAGTTGCTTCAGTCATTTCCGACTCTTTGCGACCCCATGGACTGTAGCCTACTAGGCTCCTTTGTCTTTGGGGATTCTCCAGGCAAGAGTACTAGAGTGGGTTGCCATTTCCTCCTCGAGGGGAACTTCCTGACCCAGGGGTCAAACCTTTGTCTCTTAAATCCCCTGCATTGGCAAGCAGGTTCTTCACAACTAGCATCAGCTGGGAATCCTGTGTAAAGAGGTGCATGCTAAGTTGCTCAGTCGTGTCGACTCTTTGTTACCCTATGGACTGTAGCCCACAGGCTCCTCTGTCCTTGGGGATTCTCTAGACAAGAATACTAGAGTGGTTTCCTTGCCCTCCTCCAGGGGATCTTCCCAACCTAGGGACTGAACCTGCATCTCCTGTGGCTTCCGCAGTGCAGGCCGATTCTTTACCATTGAGCCACCAGGGAAGCCCTAAAGGGGGAGTTAGATACAATTTTGTAAAGGAGTAAAGGGATAGTGAGAGACAATTTTGAAAAAGCTGATCAGGCCAGCCTATGGAGGGCCTTACATGTCAGACTGAGATCAGACTTTATCCCTTAGGCAGTAGGGAGTCATAATATCATGGTTTTACCCCTTATCTGTCAGACAGGTACTAGACTACAGATTAATTGTATCTCTATGTATGTATCATATCACAGAGCAGCAAGCGCTGGTATTCAGCTCTGCAGTATAAGTAAAATCTTGAAACAAAAGGCAGAGAGGATGGTACTATATGAGAAAAGGAATGAGAAAAAAATCGTCATTAATATTCATACCCTGTCACAGTCGCAGTTGCACTTCATTTCTTTGTTCTATTCTTAATCCACTTTAAATATTTTTAGCCTTAACTACACTATGTAAAGGATTCTAATGGAAAGTTAGGACCATTGTGCACTTGCTATCCAATTTCCAGACAAGATATGAATCCTCTTTAAATGGATCGGTTAAGAGGGAATGGTGCCTTTAAATTGTCGTAGCAGGATGACTAGTACCAAATTGAGGGCAAATTAGGTGAATCGCTATCATAAAAATCCAATCTCTTAGTACTGTAGCACTTATTTCCTCTTCAAGATCAGTGAGGCATCAGCGACTGGAGCCAAAGTGCCTGGTGTTTTGATGGGGAGCCTGCTCAGTGATTTGGTTTCCCAGTAAGTAGAGTGAGGCTGTGCCTACACAATGCTGATTTCTCTTTTATGCTGGCAAAACAGATTTTTGCCCCAATATCCAGGTATCTCTGGATTGTTCTGCAAGTTAAATACCAAATAGGCAGCATTCTTGCTGAAAGGTTTTGTTTGTTTTAGATGCTTGGCATCCTGTAGACAAAATTCTGTTCACAATGAGAAAACTTTCTATGGATAGGTTTCTCTTGGAATTTTCTTTCTTTCTTTTTTTTTGGTGAACTTTGAATCTTGGTAGAAATATATCATTGTTAAGGAACTGCTGAAAATTCACTTTTGCCCCCTCTCATTGCATCCCATTCTCTTTAAAATGCAGCTGTCTATTAAATAGACAATGACACGTTATTCAAAAGGAAAGGCTTATGTGGATCCAAGAACAACCCAACTTGTATTTGGCTCGCTAGATTTATACCACCCTAGAAGGGAACCTACTTCCTCTCTGTCTGATTTGGAAAGCATAGCATTTGGTGTGGTAATCCAGAAGGTGACAGACTGTCCATGTTATATTCACAAGACGTTTTTTCCTCTTTAGAAAACATATATGATGAAGCCCTAGATGGGATTGTTAGAAGTTCTGAATTTTGTGACTGTTATCACCTTGTGCCTTCTACTTGGAGTGTCAAAGTTCTTCTTTTCCTATGCAAATCCCACACATCATATAAGGTCCAGCTTGGATGTCCCCTTCTTTGGGAAGTTTTTGGTGACTAAACCAAAGGGAAGAGATGTGCCATCTTCCTCTGTATGGGTACCTTTTAACAAACACTCCTCTGGCACTTATCACACACAACCTGTACCAGACTAGTTTGGTTCTGCTTTATCTGTCTTACAGGATAAATTCCTAAACGACAGAGAGACTGTGTCTCATTTACCTTTATATTTCCTCAGAACAGACACAATACCAAGCACATAACAGCCCTCCAGAAAATATTAATACAGTCAATTCATGCATGATATGAATTTAACTTTTTATGCATTATTTAGTTATATGTATTTTTAACTTTTAAGGAGAGAAGTGACATTGTTAGGGTGTTAGGCAAGGCAGTTTTGGGAAAGATAATCTTATAATCTGCTAAGGACTTCTGTACTGAGTTCTACCACGAATAAGTTTGAGGATATATAACTGAATTAAAGGGACAATCTTGCTTTGGAAGAGCAAGGGAAACCTAAACCTGCCTCTGAGATTGAAAAATTTGATGTAGTTCAGTAAACATAGAGTCCAACTTTCATTTCAGCTACTATGTTAGTATTGGGAACAGAGAGATCAATAAGACAATTTCAGTCTTTTATTGAAATGTAGTTGACCTACAATATTATGTTAGTTTAGGTATACTGCACAATAATTTGACATTTCCGTACATTATGAAATGATTAGCATGATAAGTCTAGTAACCATCTGTTTCCATGCAAAATTATTACAATATTATTGACCATATTCCTTATGCTATACAATATATCCCCATGGTTTATTTATCTTATAACTGGAGGTTTATTTCTCTTTATCCCTTTCAGCTGTTGACCCCCCAACTGCCCCTCAAATTCCTGTCTTTAAGATCCTCTCAGTCTACTAATGTGCAATTAGGGGGGAAATATTAAGTAAGAAATGGAAGGGAAAGTCATTCTAAGTTACTGATGCCAGTTAGTCTTTGGGGGACAGCTAACATAGAAGGAGGTTCTGGAAGGCCCATTTTCCTACCTTCTTGTTGCAGGTTCTTGGCTGCTTGGCCATTATCTGTCATAAGAACACCTTCTCTACTTTTTGAGTGTTTTTAGTGGCATTCTTGACATTATACCTTATGTAGGGAGAGGTTACCAAAGCATAGCAGGTGAAAAAACTGTGACTTTTCTGACAACAAAGTCCATCTGTATCTTATGATAGCTGCTTGACATTTCCTGCTCTGCTTTAGTGTGCCTTTTGGTATCTCTCCCTATACAAGGTGTAATGTCAAGAATGCGGCTAATACACGAAAAATAGAGAAGATGTTCTTATGACAGTAAAAGGCCAAAGAGAATGATATCCAGAGTATATTTCTATTCTTGGCTTTGAAAACTCCCCTTGACCTACACATCCACACAGCCTGGGCCACAGGGCTTCACAAGCACAAACACATACACACCTCGCATTTACGTATACTCTCTCTCTCTCTCACACACACACACGCATGCATAGGCATACACACTGAGAAGCATTTATGTTTGCACGCTGGAAAGTCTTGAATCCAGCCACTGGCCCCTGCTGCTTTCTGTCTTTTATGGAGTTGGGTGATAAGGTTATTGTATCAGGTGAAGTTCAGTGGCTCACCTCCTATCTCCCCCACACCAGGGACACCTTTGCTTCAAGAATTAGAAGTATCAGTTCTCCCTAGGAATTCTACTTCCTGGAGTCTCAACACCCATCCCAAGGAGGGCCAGACACAACAACTTATTTCCTTCACCTCTTTAATATTGAGTGAGTTCTCTTTCATGGAGAGTGGTTTTTGTTTTTGTTTTTGTTTTTTTAATCATCGGGAAATGTTCAGAAGGAACACAGGACAAATAGATGCTGTGACATTGGCTTGCGAACATGCAGATCTCTGTTCTGTTCTTTATATGCTCCAAAGGAGCCTCAGGTCTCAGATTGGTTCAGATTTTGAGTTTTTGCTTTCTAGTTTTTGTCAAATGGCGATGACTGTGTATCAAACTCATTGATAGCCTCATATCCCTTTCTATAGGGAGCATTCAGCCTGACTCTCAGGAGAGAATTCACCTAGGAGCAATTCTCTGGTTTGGATACTTTTAACTAAGGATGAGAGTCACAAAACCCCTTTTACAGGCCCAGAATTTAATGCATGTGCAACTGGGGAACTGGAAGTGTTTTAAAAAAATCAATAATATGATTTAGATGCTTGCTGTATTTCAAATTAAATGGAACAGTGTTAATTCAAGCCATAAACAGCTCTAAAGAAACTCAAATGTCAAAAATTTGAAAGGAGATATGAATTGAACAGATTTCCCTCTCCTCCCATACCAACTAGCATTTTAGCTATTTTTAATTAGAGCTAGCTAAATATAGCTCTTATCTTTATAGAGGAGGGATGTGTTTGACATTTTGCTAAATCTTTTTTTAAAAATACAAGGCTTATTAATAGGTGATGTTAATTGTTGGAAAAGAAGAAATTGGTCAGATTTGAGCTGACCTAGTTTTGAGGTCTAAGTCAAAGTGAAAGTTAATGGAAAGCCACCAAAATTGGAAAAACACGGGGTTTGTTGCTATCTTGGTAATAGCCTGAGATGAGAATGAGAGAACTGGAGGCGTCACCATGACAGGAGATTTTTGAGAAGTAATTACAGAACAAAAATAGCAATAAAGAACCTCAGTAAAGAAAATCAATCAGAATTATTCGGAGATCACCAACAAGGATGAGATGGCTGGATGGCATCACTGACTCGATGGACATGAGTTTGAGTGAACTTCGAGAGTTGGTGATGGACAGGGAGGCCTGGTGTGCTGTGATTCATGGGGTCGAAAAGAGTCAGACATGACTGAGCGACTGAACTGAACTGAACAATGTTATGTTGGAAACACTGAGGTTTAGTTTGCAACACCCACAACTGGCAGCTCTCCTTACTTGAGGGGTCAGGCCAGAAATAGGTTGTTACCACATCTCTGATAGGTCTGTCTGCCTGGCCTCTGTGTTTCCCTGCTGTGAATCTAAATGCTGGCCATGAACTCTCAGCTTGGCCTGATCATGGAGAAGTTGACAATCATAGTTGACCTGAGGATCAAATCACAGGCTGTTTACAGCTTTGACAGTGAGTGGATCCCAAAAACTACATTGGGGGTGTCATTGGGGGTGGCAGGCAGGTTTCATGGGGATAGAGTGGTGGCAGGCAGGAGGTATCATTGGGGGTGGCAGGCAGGTTTAATGGAGAGAAAGAGTGATGATTTTCTGAATCAATCTCAACATTGTATGAAATACTGATCTCCATGCAAATTTTAAGCCATGCCTTAAGATAAGCCTATGTTATCTTGACTTGTTTGCTTTCCAAAAAGATAATGCTTTTGGATGAAATTTAATTTTTCAGATTCTCTAAAGGCTAGAGAACGTGCATAGAGTGTAAAACCTCTCCATGTGATTGGGTATTTTAAAATGTATTATTAGAGCATGTATTATAACCCTCATCCCTCTTTCTTCCTTTCATTCATCAGCCACCTGCTAGAGATTAATGAAACGTTATAAGAAGTTCATTTAGTTTATAATCTTTTTTTATCCCGTAAGTGATACTTGTGTGTTGTAGAAAAATTAGATGATGTAAGTAAGCAAAACAAGAGAAAAATAATGCTCACCCTTAATGGGTACCCAGAGGTAACCATTGCATTACACTGATTTTCATGCTTATACATATGTGTATATGAAAATATAGATGATCATGAAGAATTTATATTAATATATAATGTATTAGATGTATAAAACAAAGACTAGACTGTAATTCAATACACACAATATAATGTGTGTATATATACATATTATGTCTTACTACATGTTTTTACTGAACATGCTATTTTATGATCTATTTTGGGCTTTTCTCTTGGCTATAGATTCTGCTTCCAGCCAGATGTTCAGCAGGTGTGCCCCAGTACATGTGTATAGATGTTTATAACTGGGGTCTGTTGTGTTCTTTGAGGGTGGTGCACATTCTTACTGCATAGTGCCCATGCCATGTTGTTGTTGTTCAGTTGCTAAGTTGTGTCTGACTCTTTTTGACCTCATGAACTGCAACACGCCAGACTTCGCTGTCCTTCACTGTCTCCCAGACTTTGCTCAGACTCATGTCCATTGAGTTGATGATGCCATCCAACCATCTCATCCTCTGTTGTCCCTTTCTCCTCCTGCCCTCAATCTTTCCCAGCATCAGGGTCTTCTCTAATGAGTCACCTCTTTGCATCAGGTGGCCAAAGTACTGGAGCTTCAGCATCAGTCCTTCCAATGAATATTCAGGGTTGAGTTCCTTTAGGATTGACTGGTTTGATCTCCTTGCTGTCCAAGGGACTCTCAAGAGTCTTCTCCATCACTACAATTTGAAAGTATCAATTCTTCAGTGCTCAGCCTTTTTTATAGTCCAACTTGCACATTTGTATATGACTCCTGGAAAACCCATAACTTTGATTACCTGAACGTTTGTCAGCAAAGTGATGTCTACGCTAATACTGGTTGCTAAATATTTGACTATTATCCCTGAAAGTCACAGGCAATCTCAAACTTCTAAGGATTACCATTCTGCTATTCAAATTAGGCTTTGGGCAGCCTATCAAAAACCTGCCATGTGCTGGATGTCCATGGGAGATGTGGATGTTTAGATATCCCTGCCCCACAAAGAGCTTACAGAGAGCTTAGTAGTCATGCAGTACTCATAAGCTAGGATGGCTAACAATGCCACTTCTCAATATGGGTTAGGTTCATTACCGAATGAGTAGCGTGCTCTGCAGAGATATTAGAGTTCAGAAGTCTGTGAGAGTTAAATAAGGCTTCACAGAGGAGATAATATTTGAGATAAGAGAAGGGGGAGGCAATTCAAATGAGTGGAATAAGAAAAACATATGATAGTACATCTGGGAAACAATAAGAAGCCATGTTTTGCTTTTAGAGTCATCCTTTGTCCTTGCTCTGTGATGATTTTGACCAGGACAAATTAGATTTCCTGTGTCTTCTCATCAAACGGCTTCTGGTTGCATTAGACCCTAGTCAGAGATTGACAGGCAGGAGAATGGGAGAAGCCATGGTATCTACTCTTTTCCTCTGCTTTTATTTGGGTTTCTTTCTGTTGGCAGTGCCTTCTCTATGGCTCTAGGTCTTATTTGGAAGCTCCAGTGTCCTAACTTCCGTTGAGTGGCTCTTCCTCCAAGGTTCCAGCACCTCGCTGGTGTTCCTGGCTCATGGTTCCCAGGCCTGGTAATATTACATCCTGCCTTTGTTGGTCATCCCGAAGGGTGGGAGCAGCTTCTTGCAGTTCCTAAGCTGTGGGTTGCTTCTTCTTTTCCCCATTGCTCTTTCTGCTCTTCTCAGACAGTTGTCTCTTGTTTTCTGTATTAAATTCTCTCCATGGAGCTGGCTGGGGTGGGTTTGCTTTCCCTGCCTGATCCTGACTGAAGCAGTCTGGAATAGGAAGTGAAAAGATGAGGCTGGAAAGATGATTGGGGTCAGGTTGGGGAATGACTGTTTCTTGACTAGGTAGGCAAGCTGCCTACACCACAGAACCTCCAAAAAGGGAGGGAAAAATATATTCAGTTGCTGAAAGGTCAGTGTTGGTCTCCCATAGATTGCAGGTTATTTCCCAGAGGTCATTTGTAGCAGAAGTGTGGAAATGACCTGAACTTCTCTTCTTCACTTCATGCAGTAATAGACACCTACAATAGAGAAGAGGATGAAAATGGAGTGGAATTCAGTTTCTTTGTGATGTCATGGAAATAGAGACATACTCTAGGCAATGGAAACACTGATCCCTACATCTGCCTTGGGAGATAGAGAAGCCTATTAGGAGGAGGTGATAGGTGAACTAAGCCCTAAAAGTAAGCATGTTAGTTTCCTATTGCTGTTGTAACAAATGCACAATATTGTACAATCATAGTGCCTCAAAATAACACAAATTTATTATCCTACACTTATGAAGGTCAGAAGGCCGATATATGTCTCACTGGTCTAAAATCAACATGTTGACTTGACTGCAGTCCTTTTGGAACCTCTAGGAGATGATCATTCCCTTGCTTTTCCCAGCTTCTAGAACTACTTGTATTCTTTGGCCCTTGGTCCTCTTCCTCCATCTTTTTTTTTTTTTTTTTTTTTTAGTATTTATTTGGCTGCAGCAGGTCATAGTTGCAGCATGTGGGATATTTAATCTTCATTGTAGCACATGGCATCTTTAGTTATGGCATACAAACTCTTAGTTGCATCACATGGGATCTAGTTCCCTGACCTGGGATCAAACCTGGGCCCTCCTGCATTGGGAGTGCAGAGCCACTTGACAGCCATGGAAGTCCCCTCTTCCTCCATCTTAGAAATCAGCAGCTGCAGAGCATCTTCAAATCTCTCAGTCTGGTTCTAACTATTTTGTCTTTTTTATAATGACCCATATGGTTCCACTGGACTGTATTGGAAAATCCAGGAGAATTGTCTCATCTCAAGAGGAGACTCACATCTGAACAGTGTTATGTAAGGTAGCATTCATAGATTCTAGGGGTTAGGATATCTTTGTTGAGGAGGCATTATATTGCCTGCCACTTTAGGGTAGAAGTTCATTAGATAAAGGAAGAAGGGAAAGTACTAATATATTTTCCTAAGAAGGAGTAGTATGCGCTTGATAGAGGCAAAGGGTGATGGAGCACATTCTATCCTATCACAGATAAGTATTATCACTGTCATTTCTCCAGCAAGAAAAAGTATTTTCACTATGACCTCAGGTGCATGCACTATGCCTCACATCCAAACAAGCAGAAATTAATTGTTTAAGCCAATATACAGGCTATCCTAAAACTTAGCTATCACCTTTTATCAAAGTGATAAAAAGGACTTTAGACAAGACTTGGAACGCGGAGTCTGATGGTCTCCACAAGATTTCAGCTTTGCCATCTGTCTTAGTCCTTTAGGGCTGTTCTAAGAAAAATGCCAAAGAATTGATGCCTTCAAATTATGGTGCTGGAGAAGACTCCTGAAAGTCCCTTGGATAGCAAGGAGATCAAACCAGTCAATCTTTTTTAAAAAAATTAATTACTTCTTTTTAATTGCAGGCTAATTACTTTACAGTATTGTGGTGGTTTTTGCCATACATTGACATGAATCAGCCATGGGTGTACGTGTGTCCTCCCGCTTCCCAAACCACCCCCCACCTCCCTCCCCATCCCATCCCTCTGGGTCATCCCAGTGCACCAGCTTTGAGTGCCCTGTTTCATGCATCAAACTTGGACTATCTATTTCACATATGGTAATATGTATATGTTTCTATGCTATTTTCTCAAATCATCCCATCCTCACCTTCTCCCATAGAGTCCAAAAGTCTGTTCTTTATGTCTATGTCTCTTTTGCTGTCTTGCTCATGGGGTCATCGTTACCATCTTTCTAAATTAAATTACATATATGTATATATGTTAATATACTGTATTGGTGTTTTTCTTTCTGACTTATTTCACTCTGTATAATAAGCTCCAGTTTCATCCACCTCATTAGAACTGCCTCAAATGCATTCTTTTTATAGATGGGTAATACTCCATTGTGTATATGTACCACAGCTTTCTTATCCATTCATCAGCCAATGGACATCTAGCTTGCTTCCATGTCCTAGCTATTGTAAACAGTGCTGCAATGAACACTGGGGTACATGTGTCTCTTTCAATTCTGGTTTCCTCAGTTTGTGTGCCCAGCAGTGGGATTGCTGGGTATATGGCAGTTCTATTTCCAGTTTTTTAAGGAATCTCCACACTGTTCTCCATAGTGGCTGTACTAGTTTACATTCCCACCAACAGTGTAAGAGGGTTCCCTTTTCTCCACACCCTCTCCAGCATTTATTGTTTGTAGACTTTTTGATGGCAGCCATTCTGACCAGCGTGATATGGTACCTCACTGTAAAACCAGTCAATCTTAAGGGAGATGAACCCTGAGTATTCACTGGAAGGACTGATGCTGAAGCTGAAGCTCCAGTGTTTTGGTCATGTGATGCTCACAGACGACTCATTGGGAAAGTCCCTGATGTTGGGAAAGATCAGGGGCAGAAGCAGAAGGGGACAGCAGAGGATGAGATGGTTGGATGGCATGAACTTGCACAAACTCTGGGAGATGGTGAAGGACAAGGGAGGCCTGGCGTGCCGCAGTCCATGGGGTCACAGAGTTGGACACGACTGGGCAACTAAACAACAACAACAAAAATGCCATAGACTGGATAGCTTATAAACAAGAGAAATTCGTTTTGCACAGTTCTAGAGATTGGGGAATCCAAGATCAAGGGGCTGGCTAGTTTACTGTCTGGTTATTGCCTGAGTCCATAGACTCCTGTCTTCTCATCTTGTCCTCACATGGATAAATGGGCATGTGAGCTGGCTTATAAGAACACTAATCCTATTCATGAGGGCTCCACCCTCAGGACCTAATCACCTCCCAAATGTCCCACCTCCAAAGACCATCACAGTGGGTGTTAGGTGTTAACATATGAAGTTGGGGGAAGACAAATATTCAGACCATAGCAACCATTAAATGGTTATGTAGTTTTGAGAGAGTTACTTTACCCTCTTTTAGCCTTAGTTTTCTTCTCTAAAATGGGGATTGAGAATCCCATCTTGTGGGAAAGGGAGATAATTCAAGACACTTCCTAGCATACAGCTTTCACTTCTTCAAGAAGCTAAGGACAAATTCACCATTTTTAGAGGCTAGAGAGCCTGTGGTCTAGTAATCTGTGGGCAGATGCACCAAGGGTGGGACAGAAATAAGATTGGAAATACAGAACTGGCAAATGATACTGGAAAATTGCCTAGAAAAGACAAAGTAAATAGGAGACTAATTTATGGGTATTTTGGAAAAGAACAGATATGGTACATGGGTCAACAGGGCCTAGTGGGAAGCTGTCTTTTAGGGAGCCTTTATTCAGAGCAGCAAAGGGCCAGTGTGAATCCCACAGATGCTGGGGCCTGAATGCTGGTTGTTATTTGCAACCTTAGGCCATCTTGCACGTGCCCAGTATATTTATAAACAAGCTTGAAAGGGTCAGCCCTTACTCAAAAACATGTTAGATAATGATACGATAATCCAGTCAGTACTTAAATTCACAATGTTCCAGATTTCAGCGGTTAGGGATAAAGGATTCTTAAGAATTATGTTTCTGATCTCTGGTGCGAATACTATGTGAAAAGCAGACATCAGGCCAGAATTGAGTAGTGAGTGAATGTAATGGAACTAAGCATTTGTCTGTCCACTGGTTTTCCACTGCTGATAGTCACTGGCATTTAATGAGCACATATTGCATATCAGGTGATCTCCCCCAATGACCTTCTGAGGATACCCATTTTATAGGTTAGGAAACTGAGGCTTGGAGAACTGAAGTGACTTCAAAAGTTGGTAAGAGACCCAGTTAGAAACTGATTTTGACTAATACCTCAAAATCCTTCTCTATAATTGTGGAAATAAATCTTGGTATTTTCTTGTTTTTTTTTTTTTTTTTTCGGTCTGATTCCTGTAGTCTGCTCTTCTCAGATTAGACTTTCCCTAAGTTGGTTACTCTGTTTCTCTACTCACTTCTATCCTATTTCTCTCCGTAAGCCAACCTATCCACCAGGCAGTGTAGGACTAGGGGAAATGGGATAGAATTGTAAATGAGCTGTGTGACCATGGGGTAGAAAATTCTCTAAGCCCTTGTCTCATCCATAAACTGAAGATAATACTGGGCAGAAAGTTCATTTGGGTTTTTCCGTAACATTTAATGGAAAAACCCGAATGAACTTTTTGGCCAACCATGTAACATAGTCTCTTTCTTGGAGGATTATGTAAAATATGTTTCAGTCTCTAATATTTTAAAAATCAATAGAAAAATCCCTAGCATTTTATAAAATATTATTTCCTTTCTTCTTTCTCTCTACCCCACTGTAGTCTCTCGACTCATAGCCGTCTTCAAAAGGATTTGTCTCAGGAGCCAGACTAACCAAGTTTGAATTTAAGCTCTGTCACTTGCTTGCTGTGAGACCTAGGGAAGTTGCTATGTCTCGGTTTCCTAATCTACAAAATTGGAATTATAACAGCACCAACCACATAGGGTTGTTGTGAGACTTAAAGAGACGTAAAGTATAATATGATTTGGCCCATAGAAAATTTTCCATAAGTGTTAGATCTTAGTCTCCATAGGCACCCAGGACTTGTTAAATTCTTAAATACACCTTACTCCTTTACTGTTCCTTATGGAATACTGATATAGTAATAATAATCACACGTCCTAAGAAAAATTCAGTCTTCTGATCCTAAGTTTCTTCATGTATAAAAAGGAATAACTGTAGCACCTCCTTCATAATAATATTTATGAAGGTTAATTAGCTGTAAGATATTGAAAGTGCTTAGCAATGCATGGCAAGGTAAATTTTCCATAATTATCGGCTACTATGATGATTCATTTGGTCAACAAATATTTATTGAACACTATATACCTGGTATTGTTGCAGTAACTGGGGCTATAGAGTGGTGAACTCTGTTGCCATAGAGATTACATTCTAATGGGAAATAGAGATGTAGTGACAATTGCTATGAAGAAAATTGGAGAGAGGTAGCATGGTAAGTACTCTTTGAGGACCTTAAATGAATATGATATTGGAGTATGTTAATAAAGAGTCAAAGAAAGGACTGGTTTGGCAGATTACAGCATCAACTATTTGTGCTGGGTGCTGCATTTGAAGCTGAGAATGGCAGATAATCAAAAAGGCTGGAAGGTGCTGACTGCAACTTTGGCAGCAAGCCCCATTGACAATTAACCAGTCAGCAGTGAGGCAAATAGAAGGTACTTTCTCTGTGTAAGTCTGAGGCTGTATTAGACTCTTTTAAGTTTTTTTTTTTGCCTGTTCTGGACAAACTGGTCCAAATATTCATGTTTTTTAAACTTTATAAAACTGTTTATTACCTTTTATTAGCCTCTGGTATGAGTCCTAGATTGCTTCCTAGAGATTTCAGGAGATGTGTGGATCTTTATGGGATCTCATTTATTCACTGCATGAAACATGCTGATGGTGCTTGCAAAAATGTTAACAATATCCTGATGCTATAACGCAGGCTGGTGAATGGTAGATGTGAAGATAACTGGTCCTTAAGTCTAGCAATATTTCTGTATTCAGCCCTACCAAGGCAGCCTTAATATTAAATGTATTCTGCTTTGGATTTATGTGGAGGTGCTGCCTTCTGCCTTCTATTTGAGGGGCTAAATACTTGCAGACTTTTCCATTATGTCAAAGAGATGTCGACAGGACTAGAAATAGTAAGACACTCAAAATTTAAACTTGACTTCCATTTGGGATTTTACAGGAGGAAAGTGCTGACAATTAGGGGAGAGTGACAATGAGAATAAATGAATCCCTGTATCACATTCAATAGAAACAACTCACTTGGATAAATCTTTCACACCAAGCTTAACTACCATTCAGATAATGGACTTTGAGGGCTAAGGTGTCACTAAAATGCCATTCAACCTATCGTATCTCAGGTATTTAAAAATTCCCACAGCAAATCTCAGCATTTTGATAGAACCAGAAAGAATACTGACATTGAGTTTGACATTTTAGAAAATTAAGTTACTGGGCTGCATTGACAGATGAACAGAGCAGAGTGATAACATTCCACTGGGAGGCGATGTTCAGACAAACTTGCAGGCTGCTGGGGAATGAAATCTTATCTTTTTAGATAACCAGGCCTTGGTTATTAGAAGGCATTAAGGAGTAGGCTCCCAATCTCAGGAGAGGACCCAGAAATAATTCAGTTTCTAGTCACAGGTATGCCATATTTACTGAATGCCTGTACTGTGCCAGACACTGGACGGGACACTTGGGAAATAACTAGCCTTGTTCTGTAGAATCTCTCCCTCCAGAGGAAGAGACAGATAAGCGATGTAGTACATTATGTCCAATGATAAAAGAGCAGGGCACTGTCGTGACATACAACAAGGAGCTAAAGCAAAACTGGGGGGGGAATGATTAGCTAATACCTAACAATCAAGAATTTTGTGAAGGAAAGGATAGGATCCAAAAGCCTGAAAGACGTAGGCTTAATATCTAACGGGTTCCATGGTTCAAGTAGAACAAAGTGGAACAAGATGGGTATAAGTTCAGCCCTTCTGGGCTAGTGGTCACCTATATCTGTACTCAAAGGTTGTGCTGTACCCAGGTGTTATGCCAACCATTTCTCTTTCTGTGAATGATCAAACCATTGTTTGCTTTATACTGAAAATTTCTTTGATGAATTTCTTGCCCATGTTTTTAATGAAAATTAAATCAATCTCTTTCTCTTCAGATATGTATATTTCCCCCTCTTCTTTATGTAATTTTGATAATTGAAGAAATTGGAGATATTGTTCTTTACCGTTTGAATTTACCTGTTTGTGTGTGTGTGTGTGTGTGTGTGTGCATGTGCATGTGCTTTCTTGGAACTTATTCCTCTAATCCTTATAGTTCTGAAAACTGGAATTTAGAACTAAACCTTATTGGACTGAGGGCAAACATTTTTCATCAGATTGTTTCATTGATGAGGCTGTGTGTTGCAGATTGTATCACACTGAAAATTGTATAATGTGTGGTTGACTCTGTATAATGAAAGGATCCCTGGGTTAATGGGATGCCTGGGTTAACAGGATGACTGCCAGCTTGCTCTGGTGAAAATTTAACCTTTACCCCCTTTTAATCTAGGAGTGATCCATGTGGGTGATCCTTTGACACTATGTAGATTTGGAGTTACCCATCAACCTATCTATCACCTAATAGTTTTCACTGTCCTTCAGGGTCCTTGCCCAAATCAATTACTTCAATGGGGGTTTCATTGCTGTCTATCTTTACGTATTTTGAATGGAGATAGTAGTTTTGCTGAAATCTTTGCTTGGTTCAGAGGCTTATAAACTTGCTGTGTCAGATTATACATGCATTATATATATATAGTTTTTCCATTTAAGCAGCCAACCACACCTGCTTTCATTGCTGTTGATTACACTAAATCCAGGGGCCATGGGTAAAGGTACAGACATTAAGTGATTTTAAATAAGGTGTGAGTTAATTCTTTGGGAATATAGGTTTCAATAAGAAGTATTGTTGGGATGGGGGTAAGAGCAGAAAGCCAAAAGTCAGAGCTGCAAGTGATGGAGGGTTATTGAGATCAGGAAAGTGGCAAGAGAAATGTCATTGAAATTTACATCACAATTAGAATGCAGTGAGATTTCCTGCTGAGTCTGAGAGTGTGGCTGGACCATGGGTCACAAACTCAAGTGCCTACAGAAACTGAGGGAGTAAAGCAAGTTGATTGTGGGGAACCCAAACACATGGGGAGGCCTGTGAAACAATAGAAGTCCTGTGTCCTGTCTAAAGAGGGCTTCTACTATTTAGCAACAGCTAATTGTTGTAATGTGGAAAAGGGATCTAGTGTTGCCAGATCTTTTGGTATTGCAAAAGGAGCCAAAAGTCTGAATCATAAAGAGAAACCTAAAAATATAAAAACTGGAACAACCAATTTGAAAAGTAAATAATAATATGTTCAGTGTAACAAATCTGTTCCTGGGCCTCATTTGGCTTATGGCCATCATTTTGCAAAATTTGGTCTGAAAAGCCTTAAATTTGTGTTTACTGTGTAAGTAGGTTGAAGGTATAGAGAAGGGATCTGGAGCCCAGGATGTTTACCAGTCAACCCTGATCCTGATTTGGTTCTTTCATATTTGTTTCTACAGCCTGTTTCCTAATTTGAGTCTTCTGAATGTTTGTACCTTTGTCTTTTTCCCCCCCACAGCTTCTTCCATGTCACCCTTCAAATACTAGGTCCTTGAAAAGGGGATGATGGTGATGAAGAAGATAAGGACTTTTTTCTATCTAGTCAAAAATCAATATAAGTTATTCCATGTTGTTCTCATCATAGATAAGCAAGAATGATAAATTTTCTGCATAGCCTAAACTGCTGCAGCATTAATCTGTGAAGTGATTTTACCATTTAATGTTATTTTCAACAAAGCCTTCATAAAATTCATGGCTGGAGCTGTTCTGCATTATTATGTTCTCTTTTGCAAATTTTCTTAACTAAAAGCCATTTCTCATTTTTACATCGTAATTTTTGAGAAAGTAATGAATGATTAAGGTAATCAGGAATACATGAAGTTGGGGGAAAGACACATACATATATATTTTTAGTCATATTTGAAGAGTAGTCCTTAAATGATAATGCACTAACTCATTCACAACATCAGGGAAATTTATATTGTATGCCTGGTCCGGCTCCATTTTCTGGAAAAATAAGTTCTTAAATATGTCACATCTATCACCCGGCTTCCAAAGTCACAAATCTAAACTAGAAATGGGAATTTTTCATGTTCCATTTTCTCTCACACATTCTCTGATCTCTCTTTCTCTCTCTCTCTAACCAAATACCAATTTAAAGACAGAAGGGCATAAAAGGGTAGTCTAAATGTAGGTACTAAAAGCAAATTACATATTTTACAACTTTGGCTAGGAATGACTCTGTTTAAGGGAGTAGCTCATTAACCCAAAGCAGTGAATTTTTAATGGTGGCACTTTGGCAGAAAGATTTTTTATTAATAATTCCAATTACTAAATGTCTTCTATGAGCCCAGCATTGTAATAACTGGTTTTAGTACCAAGTATCAGATTATTGTCTCAAACTCTTACTATACCCTGCAAGGAAAGTAGTATTAGCTTCAGTTACAGATGAGGAAACCAAGGCCCACAGAGCCTTGGACTTGTCATTGGACTTGTCTTGTCCAATGACAAGTAATATAATAGATACTGGAGCTAGGAGTAGTACCTGGGTCTGCTATAAAGCTTATATTCTTGCCTTATACCATATTGCCTCCCACTATTGTTAAATAACAGTCCTAAAAAGATAGGGAACTTATATCCATGTTTCATATTTATATAGTCCTTAACCTCGAATCAAAATAGATATGAGTTTTGCCTTGGGAATGGCATGATATATAACCAGGATGCCTTTAGATCCCAGTAGTTGAAAAAGAAAAAGCAAAACCCTTGCTTTTCATTGACTTTGGTTGGTTGACCAGATGGTTCTCTGTTGTTTTCATGGGAGAAGGGATTGAAGGGTAGAAGAATTTAACCAAGGTCCTGGCTCATTAGAGGGATCTGGTTCCCCTCAACTCACAGGTACATGTGTAAGAACTTTGCTTCGATACTACCACAGTTTCAGTCCCCTTCTCTGGGATTTCTTTTATGTTGGGGCACTGCTAAAGATGTGGTCCAGGAGTTGGTGATGGACAGGGAGGCGTTGAGTGCTGCAATTCATGGGGTCACAAAGAGTCGGACACGACTGAGCGACTGAACTGAACTGAACTGAACTGAAAGATGTGGTCCACGTTTGTAGTCAGCTGGCCACACAAACATCACACTTGGTAGTCACTGGGTGAGGTGTTGTTGGTTGTGGAAAGGAAGGTTTTAAGAGATACTAAAGAGAATGTCTGCTAGCTTACCCTTGCGTATGGTTATCATGTGTTTCCTAAGGTTAAGTCTGGACAGAATGTTCCCATGAACATCCTAGACAACAGAAAAATGCTTGTCACAGTAGCCCTTTGCAGTGAAATCCTCATTTCTTGTCTCCTGAGATCTTTTCTTCTCCCTCTTGCCCCACTGACATTGACCTTTAACTCACCAATACCTAGCCCTTCCTCCCCTGCTTTGGGGATTTTCTTTTAGTTCTTAGAGGTTGTCCACTTTCTAAAAATCCTGATATTTCTTTGCAAACTCCTGTTTCTATCTGGAGTTTTGCTCTTTTATAAGGTCTCTAGAGACCAAACTAGGTTGTCTTTCTACTTTCTGTCACCTATGAAGCAACGGCTCCAGAACTGACTTTCTATCTGAAGCATGTGGGGTGATCTAGTGGTTCTGAATGACTAGAAGAAAGGAAATAAAGCTAACACCCTATGATTATTGCTTGACTATCATGTGAGAGGCTACAAAGGCCTATCTTTCCTTGATTACTTGGACCTACTGCCTACGGTACATTCAGTTCTGAAATGCCCTCTCCAGACTGTTGGTGGGAAAGCAAAATTTTGTAATTGCTATGGAAAACTGTATATAAATTCCTCAAAAGATTAAAACTACTATGTGACCAACATTGAAATGAGGATTGCTAAGAGATGTTAACATATCCATGTTCATTGCAGCATTATTCACAATTCCCACAAGGCAGAAACAACCTAAGTATCCATTGGATGAATGGATAAAGAAAAAAGTGTGTATACACACAATGGAATATTATTTAGCCTTAAAACAGAAGGAGATTCTGTAATATGCAACAACATGAATGAATCTAGAGGACATTATGGTAGTCAAAGAAGGACAAATACTGCATGATTTGACTTATGTGAGGTATATAGTAGTTGAACCGGGATACTGAGAGTAGAATGGTGGTTGCCAAGGATTAGGGGAGGGGAAAACAGAGAGTTGCCATTGAACAGGTATAAGATTTCAGTTAAGCAAGATGAATAAGGTCTAGAGATCTCCTGTACAAATATTGTGCCCTATAGTTAACAGTACTGTATTGTACACGTAACAATTTAAGAGGGTAAATCTCATTTTAAGAGTTCTTACAACCATAGGATAAAAATAAAAATATTAGCATTATGCTGAATAATAGATGTCAGGCACAGAAAACAGCATACTATACAGTTTCATTTATATGCAGTTCTAAAATAAGAAAAACTAATCTGTGGTGATAACAGATCAATGGTTGTCTTTTGGGGGAGGAGCAATTGGGATGGAGCATCATGGAACTTTTGAGGATATGGCAATATTCTAAATTTTGATAGATGTGTTAGTTATACCATTTTATGCATTTATCAAAGATGATTGAACTTTAAGATTAATACATTTGACCAAGTGTAAATTATATCCCAATAAAATATTAAAAACAATCACTTAGAACACAACACTTATAGCCCTGTGTGAATTAATTTAATCATAGAAATCACCTAAAAAGGGTAAAATAACTTTTTACCCCCAGAAAAATCTCCTTTATAGAAGCCCTGACAAATGATTTTTAGAGTCATCTTGAAATTTGTGTTTCAGGAGTTTGGGAATTCATTACCATAAGGTGTATATATACTATAAAGTTAAGTAAGTCTCACATTTTTAATTTAATTTATTATAAGTCAAATAAAATATTAACTAACATTCACTGAGTGTTTGCTAAGGTTAATAGCATAGATGAGTTTTGTTTATTTTTGTATCTTTTATAAAGTAAGCAATAATATTGGAATGTAAAAATTAAAACAGTCTTTTACAAAACTCTAAAGAATCTACCAAAAGTACTAGAACTAATAATGGAGTTTAGTGACATCACAGACTTTAAGCTCAATACAGAAAAATTAATTGTACAAAACAGACAAAGCTCATTCATGCTGTTGGAAGAATAACTGATACTTTCCAAAATATATTACCTTTTCTTTATTTTGGTCTTATTGCCTTCCTAGGCCATGAGATACAATGTTGAACTGAAGTATAAGGATAAACAGCATTATATTCTGACCTTGGGGGAAAGCATTCAATCTTTCAATATTAAGTGTGATGTTAGCTGTAGGTTTTGTATAGATGTTCTTTTAATGAGAATTTTCATCATGAATGGGTGTTGAATTTCTGCATCTATTAACATGATCATGTGTTTTTTTCTTCTTTAGTTTGTTCATATAGTGATTTTTATTGATCCATTTACAAACATTGAACTAGCCTTTCAATCTTGAGATAAGACTCACTTAGTCATGATATGTTATCCTTTTTATATATTGATGGATTCGATTTTCTGATATTTTATTAAAGACTCTTCTATGTTTATAATGGGTATTGGTAAATAGATTACCTTTTTGTAATATTTAATCTAATTCTGATACAAGGATAATATGGTTCTCATAGAATGGGTTGGAAGGTGTTCCTTCTTCTATACTCTGGAAGTATTTGTATAAGGTTGGTATTATTTGTTTTTTAAATATTTCATAGACCCTACTAGACAAGTGTTTGGGACTTGAAGTTTACGTGGAGGTTTTCAATTATGAATTCAATTTCTTTAGTAGTTATGAAGTTATTCAGATTTTCTATTTATTTTTGTGTCACTTTTCATAATTGGTATCATTCATGGAATTTGTCCATTTCATTTGATTGAATTTATTGACATAAAATTATCATTAATGTTGAGAAATTACCATGCTAATATATCTAAGATGTTATGAATACTCTCTTTTCTTCATATGGTATAATCATTTTCGTGTTCTTGATTCATTTAAAGTTTGTGTTTAAGCTTTGTTAGCATGAGTCGACAGACTATTCCTTTTTCTATATCAAGTTTAGTACTGTTACCAAGGTGTGGGCTTCTTGGGTCTCTATTGAATCCTCCTGGTGCTCAAAGAGGTCTCTACAATCTAGCTCAGAGCTCAGCAAACTATAACCTGTGGGTCAAGTCCAGCTTATGGACTGTTTTTGAATAGTTTGGGAGCTAAGACTTATATTTAAATTTGCAAGGCATAGTTTAAAAAAAAACACAAAAGAGTATGTTACAGACATCATATGTGACCCACAAAGCCTAAAATATTTACCATCTGGCCCTTTAATGAAAGTGTTGACTGACCCCTGCTAGCTGATGAGAGCTAGAATGTTTTCTAATCATGTGTGAGCTTGGAATTGTGCAGTTTACATCTCCCCTCTGGTTGATTTTTTTCCCTGGCCTCACAGAGTGTCAGCTCATGTATAAACAACTTCTTGGCCAGCTAAAGACATCATGGGACCTACATACGTGTTTCTTGAACCCACCTTATTTTTCCTTCTCAAAGATTCAAATCTGTACTGTTTATTGTCCCATGTATGAAAATAGATGTTTCACATTTTTTGTCCAGTTTTCTGGATTTTTTAGCAGCAGGAGGACAAGTCCTCTGTCATAAGCAGAAGTACATAATAAATAAAACTTTGATATATCTTATGCATCAAAAATATAAACAATGAAGTTTTGATATATTTTATCATTTATTTCTCTATATTTGAAGTGGAAGAGAAGCCCTTCAGTTTGGATTGGTTTCCAAAATTGCTGCATAATTTCTAATTCTGGAAGTTTTTTTTTTTTATTGAAACAACAAAAATTTCTTGAGAATTGTCATATGCCAGTTAGTCTGTTGTATTATTTAATTTTCATAGCAAAACTTTTGAGGTTGAGAGAAGTCATGTTTTCCAAAGACTCACGGATTTTACATAGCAGAACTGGTATGTGAATCTAGGCCTGACTCCCAAGCCCTCAGTTCTTATCTATTTCTTTTTTTTCTAACTGAAGGCAATGGCACCCCACTCCAGTACTCTTGCCTGGAAAATCCCATGGACGGAAGAGCCTGGTAAGGTGCAGTCCATGGGGGTCTCTAAGAGTCAGACATGGCTGAGCGACTTCCCTTTCACTTTTCACTTTCATGCATTGGAGAAGGAAATGGCAACCCACTCCAGTATTCTTGCCTGGAGAATCCCAGGGACGGGGAAGCCTGGTGGGCTGCCGTCTATGGGGTCGCACAGAGTCGGACACGACTGAAGTGACTTAGTAGTAGTAGTAGTATAGTTGATTTATGATGTTGTGTTAGTTTTAGATTTACAGTAATATAGTTACATACATATATTATTATATATTCTTTTTCAGATTATTTTCCCTTGTTGGTTATTGCAAAATATTGATTATAGTTCCCTGTGCTATACAAGAGGTCCTTGTTGGATATCTATTTTATATAAGGTAGTGTGCATCTGCTAATCCCAACCTCTTAATTAATCCCTCCCTTCCCTTTCCTCTCTGGTATATTATAAGTTTATTTTCTATGTCTGTGGGATATTTTTGTTTTGTGAATAAGTTGTTTTGTATCTTTTACTTTTAGATTCCACATATAAGTGGTATCACTTATAAGTGTATTTCTCTGGCTTATTTCACAGTATGATAATCTCTAGGTCCATCCATGTTCATGATGTGTTATTATTTCATTCTTTTTATTACTGAGTCGTTTTTTTTATCCATTTCTCTATTGATGGACATTTAGGTTGCCTCCATTTCTTGGCTATTGCAAATAGTGCTGCTATGAGCATTAGGGCGCATACATCTTTTCAAATTATGGTTTTATCTGCATATATGCCCAGGAGTGGCATTGCTGGGTCATATGGCAGCTCTGTTTTTAGTTTTTAGGGAACCTCCATACTGTTCTCCATAGTACCAATGTACCAATATACATTCCCATCTACAGTGTAAGACGGTTCTCTTTTCTCCACACCTTCTCTGACATTTATTATTTCTAGACATTTTGCTGATGGCCATTCTACACAAGTGAGGTAATAACCTCATTTTAGTTTTGATTTGCATTTCTCTATTTATTTGCTATGTTGAACATTTTTTTTCATGTCATCCATTTCTTCAGTTCAGTCACTCAGTCGTGTCTGACTCTTTGCAACCCCATGGACTACAGCACGCCAGGCTTCCCTGTCCATCACCAACTCTCAGAGCCTGCTCAAACTCACGTCCATCAGGTTGGTGATACCCTCTGACCATGTCATCCTTAGTTGTCCCCTTCTGCTCCTGTCTTCAAATTTTCCCAGCATCAGGATCTTTCAAATGAGTCAGTACTTTGCATCAGGTGTCCAAATATTGGAGCTTCAACTTCAATGTCAGTGCTTCCAATGAATATTCAGGACTAATTTCTTTAGGATGGACTGATTAGATCTCCTTTCAGTCCAAGGAACTCTCAAGAGTCTTTTCCAACACCACAGTTCAAAAGCATCAATTCTTCGGCACTCAGTTTTCTTTATAGTCCAACTCGCACATCCATCCATGACTACTGGAAAAACCATAGCTTTGACTATATGGACCTTTGTTGGCAATGTAATGTCTCTGCTTTTTAATATGCTGTCTAGGTTACTTTTTAATATGCTGTCTAGGAGCAAGCATCTTTTAATTTCATGGCTGCAGTCACCATCTGCAGTGATTTTGGAGCCCAAGAAAATAAACTCTGTCACTGTTTCCATTGTTTCCCCATTTATTTGCTATGAAGTGATGTGACAGGATGCCAAGATCTTAGTTTTTTGAATGTTGACTTTTAAGCCAGCTTTTTCACTCTCCTCTTTCCCTTTCATCAAGATGCTCTTCAGTTCCTCTTCGCTTTCTTCCATAAGGGTGGTGTCATCTGCGTATCTGAGGTTATTGATATCTCTCCTGGTAATCTTGATTTTAGCTTGTGCTTCATCCAGCCTGGCATTTCGCTTGATGTACTCTGCATAAGTTAAATAAGCAGGGTGGCAATATACAGCCTTGACATACTTTCCCAATTTGGAGCCAGTCTGTTGTTCCATGTCCTGTTCTAACTGTTGCTTCTTGACCTGCATACAGATTTCTCAGGCGGCAGGTCAGGTGGTCTGGTATTCCCATCTCTTGAAGAATTTTCCAGTTTGTTGTGACCCACACAGTCAAAGGCTTTGGTATAGTCAATAAAGCAGACACAGATGTTTTTCTGGAAGTATCTTGTTTTTTTGATGATCCAATGGATGTTGACAATTTGATCTCTGGTTCTTCTACCTTTTCTAAATCCAACTTGACCATCTGGAATTTCTTGGTTCACATACTCTTGAAACCTCACTTGGAGAATTGTGAGCATTACTTTGTTAGCATGTGAGATGAGTGCAGTTGTGCAGTAGTTTGAGCATTCTTTGGCATTGCCTTTCTTTGGGATTGGAATGAAAACTGACCTTTACCAGTCCTGTGGCCATGCTGAGTTTTCCAAATTTGCTGGCATATTGAGTGCAGCACTTTCACAGCAGCATCTTTTAGGATTTGAAAGAGCTCAGCTGGAATTCCATCACCTCCACTAGCTTTGTTTGTAGTGATGCTTCCTAAGGCCCACTTGACTTCACATTCCAGTATGTCTGGCTCTAGGTGAGTGATCACATCATCATGGTTATCTAGGTCACGAAAATCTTTTTTGTACAGTTCTTCTGTGCATTCTTACCACCTCTTTTTATTCTCTTCTGCTTCTGTTAAGTCCATACCGTTTCTGTCCTTTATTGTTTCCATCTTTGCTGAAATGTTCCCTTGGTATCTCTAATTTTCTTGAAGAGATCTCTAGTCTTTCGCATTCTATTGTTTTCCTCTATTTCTTTCATTGATCACTGAGGAAGGGTTTTTTTATCTCTCCTTGCTATTTTTTGGAACTCTGCATTCAAATGGGTATACCTTTCCTTTTCTCCATTGCCTTTCACTTGTCTTCTTTTCATCGCTATTTGTAAGGCCTCCTCAGACAACCATTTTGCCTTTTTGCATTTCTTTTTCTTGGGGATGGTCTTGATCACTGCCTCCTGTGCAATGTCATGAACCTTGGTCATTGTTCTTCAGGCACTCTGTTTGTCATGTCTAATTCCTTGAATCTATTTGTCGCTTCCACTTTTAGATTATAAGAGATTTGATTTAGTTCATACCTCAATGGTCTAGTGGTTTCCCCTGCTTTCTTTAACTCTGAATTTTGTAATAAGGAGTTCATGATCTGAGTCCCAGTCAGCTCCCGGTCTTGTTTTTGCTGAATGCATAGAGCTTCTCCATCTTTGACTGCAAGAAGATTATCAGTTGGATTTCTGTATGGACCATCTGGTGATGTCCATATGTAGGGTTGTCTCATGTTGTTGGAAGAGGGTGTTTCCAATCAACTGCTTTCATTGCAAAACTGTTGTGCCAGGAGGAAAATATAACATGCAGAAAAGATAGTAAAGCAGGTGAATGCCAACCCCCTATGGTACCTGTATCCTCATTTTATTACAAATTTTCCTTTCTAATGAATATGGCTATGGTTTCTTTTCAGCTTTTATTCTAAAAGAGAATAAATATTGTTATAGAAAAATCAGATTCTGCGAGCACATAGTTTTCTTGCGGCCCATCAACCTTCAGTACCCTGTAATTCTCCCAGTTTTTATTGAGCACTAACATATTATTTTGGGGGGCTCCAAAATCACTGCAGATGGTGACTACAGCCATGAAATAAAAAGACACTTACTCCTTGGAAGGAAAGTTATGATCAAACTAGACAGCATATTAAAAAGCAGAGACATTACTTTGCCAACAAAGTTCCATTTAGTGAAGGTTATGGTTTTTCTAGTAGTCATGTATGGATGTGAGAGTTGGACTGTGAAGAAAGCTGAGCGCTGAAGAATTGATGCTTTTGAACTGTGGTGTTGGACAATAGTCTTGAGAGTCCCTTGGACTGCAAGGAGATCCAACCAGTCCATTCTAAAGGAGATGAGTCCTGAATGTTCATTGAAAGAAATGATGCTAAAGCTGAAACTCTGGTACTTTGGCCACCTCATGTGAAGAGTTGACTCACTGGAAAAGACTCTGATGCTGGGAGGGATTGGGGGCAGGAGGAGAAGGGGATGACAGAGGATGAGATGGTTGGATGGCATCACCAACTTGATGGACGTGAGTTTGAGTAAACTCTGGGAGTTGGTGATGGACAGGGAGGCCTGGCATGCTGCAGTCCATGGGGTTGCAAAGAGTTGGACACAACTGAGCGACTGAACTGAACTGAACATATTATTCAAAACTCTGATACTTTGTCCACCTGATGCGAAGAGCTGACTCATTGGAAAAGACCCTGATGCTGAGAAAGATTGAAGGCAGGAGGAGAAGGGGACGATAGAGGATGAGATGGTTGGATGGCATCACCAACTTGATGGACGTGAGTTTGAGTAAGCTCTGGGAGTTAGTGATGGACAGGGAAGCCTGGCGTGCTGCAGTCCATGTGGTTGCAAAGAGTCGGACACAACTGAGCAACTGAACTGACTGACTGCGCATGTTATCTCAGCAGAACAAGGATGAGAATTATCATTCCTCTTTAGCATTATAAGTGTGCATTGGCTTAGGCACTTAGCCTTCTTTGGGGCCAGTGAGTTTTTATGAAACAAACAGCCATCAATCTTTAGTTTTTAGTATGCAGCAGACAGTGCTCAAAAAGCTCTCTTTCATTTCTAGGATATTGATTCAAGTATTTTATGAACACAACTTTTCCTATATGTAGGCAGCATCATTTTCATATTCCTTTTGGGAAATGGAAGGGCATCACTAAAATGTATACTTGCTTAGGTCCTGAAATTCTCACTTTCATCATGTCTTTGGTTTATGAATGTCAACTCTGATAAAATGAAACCTGGTCACATTAACTATTCAGCATAGGAAAGTTTATCATATTAACTAAGATGATATAGGAAGTGAGTAGAGGGTCAAGGTTAGGTTTATTGAGGGTCAAGTTCTATGTTTTATTGGGAGATAGCTATGGTGGGGATATCCTGGCCACAGCATGTAGGTACAGGAATTGAATGATTCTCTGTTGATGGTAGATTTAGAAGTTGCTTGGGACATTCTCAGTGAAAGACAATATATGATAGTGTTTTAGAGGTGAGCTTTGGAATCAAGCAGACCTGATTTGAGTTCTAGCATTTCCGCTTGCTAGGTGCAGCTGCTATGAGCTTTGGCAGCACTTACAAGCCATCTTAATATTTTGGTAAAATTCCAGGGTGTTTAATATTTAACCCAAACTATTTCTGATTGTCCAGACTATGGAAAAATAGCTTTACTAAGTCAACAAAGAGTGGAAATTAGGAATCAGTGGCTTGGGGTATAGACTGGGTTGTAAAGGGACACACATTCTAAATCAATACATACATGGTGGGAACAGGCTATGTTTAAACTGTTTGTGGGTACCCACTGGATTTAGTGAAAGTACACTGTGGAAGGACCTTTTGTATTTGCAGATCCTTGGATCAGAAATTAGATTATGATCAGGGCAAGGAGGAGGGCAAAACTACTGAGTGGCAGGCTTTGATGGAATCCAATCATTCTAATCAGGGACCGAAGTAAATGAGGCTCTTCCTTTTTAAGCTGGCCTGGATGGTCATCCCCAGCTCAGTGCAGAAGCAGATCTTACTGTGAAATATCAGGGTCTACATCTTTGTCTTCCTATAGCTTCCTCCCATATTATCACCTATGGGCAGTGCCTCATCCTCTGGCGGACTTTTGGATGTTTTTTCTGTGGTTCAGATTGGAATTCTTGCAAGTTCATTTCTTACTCTGGTCTTAACAAATTTGTACCTTTTGGTGCAGCAGCGAAGAACAACAATTATTGGATTATACTTTTGTTCTTTGTTACACATCAAATGAATAAGCTGTGTTTTTTTTCTTTAATTAATTATCATTTGACTGAAGTCTTACAGAGAACATTAATGAATAAAACTGGTATTTTTCATTGTAAGAATATCAGAATATCCCATTCTTTTATGTATTTCCAGGGACTACACTCAGTTGCTGTGATTTAAGGAAATGAAAGTATAAATAAAATGATAAATAATACTATATTAGTTTCCTATTGCTGCTGTAACAAACTGCCACATGCTGATTAGCTTAAGACAATGCAAATTTATTATTTTACATTTGTAGAAGAGCCATGTGTAGGAGAGCCATGTGTCTCACTGGGCTAAAATCAAGGTGTGGGTAGGGCTGCTTTCCTACTGGTGGAGTAGGGGAGAATTTATGCCTTGCTGTTTCCAGCTTCTAGAGGCTTCCAGCATTCCTTGGCTCATAGCACTCTTCTGGCAATCATATCACAGACCTCTGCTGTGGTCACACCCCTTTATCTGACTCTCTCACAGGTAGTCCTGTGCTGACATTGGACTCACTCTGAAAATTCAGGGTAATCTCCCCATCTCCAGATCCTTAATCACATCTTCCATGTCCCTTTTGCTGTATCAGGTAACACACACAAGGTCTAGTTATTTGGACATGGATCTCTTGGGAATGGTCGTTGTTCTGCTACCACAAAGAAACTTAGTAATTGTTTTTTTTTTCCTGTTACCACAGGCACACTCTGATTAGTTTTTTTATCAAGCAGTTATTTGAAAACTGAACTCTATATTGCTATTTTACTTTCATTGTGAATTCAGAAATCTATATCTATATCTGTCTTAAAGGCATGGTAGAAAGAACCGTTAGGAATTCTCATATTTCCTCCATAAACATCTTTCCCTTATCCCTGCAGTGCATGTGCATTTGATGTTTCCATTTAAATCCTACACAGGCCATTGGTCAAACAAATAGCCTTTTATAGTCCTTGATCTTTCACCCTCCTTTCAAAAAGCACATCTGCGTTACAATCTATCACCCAGTTATATCCCATTGAAACTTGTGATGCTAGACTTTTGGGTATTTGGAGAAACTCTGTGTAATATGGGGCTTCCTAGGTAGGAGGTGGGAGAAGGCAATGGCACCCCATTCCAGTACTGTTGCCTGGAAAATCCCATGGATGGAGGAGCCTGGTAGGCTGCAGTCCATGGGGTCGCTAAGAGTCAGACACGACTGAGCGACTTCACTTTCACTTTCCACTTTCATGCATTGGAGAAGGCAATGGCACCCCACTCCAGTACTGTTGCCTGGAGAATTCCATGGACGGAGAAGCCGGGTGGGCTGCAGTCCATGGGGTCGCACAGAGTCAGACACGACTGAAGCGATTTAGCAGCAGGTAGGAGGTGGTGGTTTAGTCACTAAGTCGTGTCTGACTCTTGCGATCCCATGGACAGAGGAGCCTGGCAGGCTACAGTCCATGGGACTCTCCAGGCAAGAGTACTGGAGTGGGTTGCCATTTCCTTCTTCAGGGGATCTTCCCAACCCAGGAATTGAACCTGGGTCTCCTGCATTGTAGGCAGATTCTTTACCAACTGAGCTACAAGGGAAGTCCTTGCAGTTCAATCCCTGGGTCAGGAAGATCCCATGGAGGAGGAAATGTCACCTCCCTCTAGTATTATTTCCTGTAAAATTCAGTCGGCAGAGGAACCTGGTGGGCTAGGGTCCATGGGGTGGCAAGGAGTCTGACATGACTGAGCAGTGTATATTAGGATACTTTTAATGACATGGTAAGTAGACATTCATGTGTCCAAGACAGTAAAGATGTTATTTTCTCATCAAATATATTTGACCAGCTACTAATTACTATTAATGAATCCAATTGAAGAAATGATTACCAGAAAGGTTTATTGGAGAAGAAAACATTTCAAAAATCGCCTTAATTAATAAGGGAGTGTGCAGTGCCATTAGGCCAATGCTTCTGCACTGAAGGGGTCTAGAATATGCCCTGGGGGGAAAAGCATCATTTTGAGCTGAAGACATTTGAGAATCAGCAGCTGCAGGAGGAGGCTTTTTCTAGACTCCTTTTATCTTCCTGAAAGCTAAGCCTCCACAAAGAATTCAGTTGTCAGAAATCACCCTCCCTGTGAGTTGCACCACCAAAATCATTGACTCCTAGTCACTGAAGAGCAGTCAACACACATCAGCACCTGGATAAGGAATCACCTGAACAGACATCATTGTAAAACTATCATACTCCCATCTATTCTCCTAAGGGTCCATTTATTTTTCCCGAAAGTCTTTTGTTTTCCCAGAAGTTCTCCCTATCTCCCCTTCCTCATACCCCTTTAATATGTTATATCTGACCCCATTTTTACTGCCTGTTGAGTCACATTTCTTTGGGAGTTTAACAAGCATACATCAGTAATTAAATCTTTTTATCTGCTTGCTAATCTATCAATTGTCAGTTTCATTCACAGCCCTCCCCATTACTGAACACCAAAAAAAACAGGATGAGGGTTTTCTCCCTGACAGTGCTTATACCTATCCATGCCAACAGACACAGTTTTCAGAGTGATATGAGTCATTTGATTCTAATCACTTTTTCAGTGTAATGTAAGGAGAAATAAGAACATGAGTATTTTATTTTGACTCTTTAAGAGTGAACACAAGAGAATACACTCACTTTACTTTCATTATTAAGGGTCTGTGGCCAGATGCTCTTTGTTGGAAGGTATAGTCACTTTGTGGCTTCTGTGATGTCTCAGCAGGTAAAGACTCCACCTGCAATGTAAGAAACACAGGTTCGATCACTGGGTTGGGAAGATCCCCTGGAGGAGGGCATGGCAACCTACTCTAGTATTCTTGCCTGGGAAATCCCATGGACTGAGGAGCCTGGTGGGCTACAGTCTGTTCAGTCACAAAGAGTCAGACTTGACTGAGCAGCTAAGCACGTGTGTTAGTGTGGTTTGAGGCTTGATACAACTCTTTGGTCTACAACCTGAGCTCTGTGTGTCCCTAAGTTTATATCTGCCAGAAATTATACATAATCTAGTTAGATAATCATTGTCCAATTTGGGTTTTCCCTATTGGGCAGAGTTTCAAATAAGCCACAAGTGTTTGGCCTTCCCTGTGTCCAAGCCATATATGGTTGCCTGTGACCTTAGAACCAGTTACTAATTGGAACCAACTGTGCATGCAAGCTAAGTCGCTTAGTTGTGTCCAACTCTGAACCACCAGAGAAGCCCAATTGTCATGCTAGACAGGGCCTATGAGTGCTCGGGAGCAAAACTTACCACCCCAAAATATCTTCTTGGTATTTGGATTATTTTGAGCTGGAAACAATCAAGGCCCAAAAGACTCAGGATGAACCTTTGACCTTACCCCAAACTGCCTAAAAGAATGCAGATGGAGGACCTGTTCCAGGAAAAGGCATGACCATTGATAACTATAATATGAACTAGGTGCCATGGAGAGGGAGGAGCCTGGCAAATTTAGCGTGTTCAAATTCCTCTCTGTGTCCCATTGTCTCTGCCTGGCCCGTCAAACATTTGTTTAGGAAACATTTGCTTTTCCGTCTCCATGTCAGTTGTTTTCCTCACCTTTCAAGTCCAAAACTCCAACCTTTAACATCTTCTTTGGTCTTTAGGCAGAAATGGTTTAGCCATTTTGGGGAGTTTCTCATTTCTCCTGGGTCTCTCCCAAGTAAGTATACATGTTGTTAAACTTTTTGTGATTTTTCTCCTGTTATTATGTCTCATGCCAATTTAATTCTTAGACTGACAAGAAGCACTTAGAAGGGTAGAAGAAAATGTTTTCCTTCCCAACATGAGCCATGGCAACTGTATGCCAAAAGAACTCTCTCAGTCTACTGTACTCAAGAGTTGGGGCTGTACTTCTGGCAAGGAATTTAAGCTTCACGAATTGCTTTTTGTTATACTGAGTATCCTCAAAATGAGTTGGGGCTGATTCAGTTAATAGTCATTAAAAACTTACAATGGCACCATGCTAGGCCCTTGGTTATGATGTTCTCATGGACTCTAGTCTGTACTCATTTAATCTGTTTATTCACAGATTATTAAATGCCAGGTGAAAATTACATATTCTGATACTTACCATCTTTGTGATCTTTGACAAATCAATTTTCTTTTCTGAGCTTTATTCCTTCATTGCTTCAATTTGGCCCCCAGGTGTGAAAGGGCTTATGAATTGTAAAATAACATTCAAATGTATGCTGTTAATAATCTCCTGGATTCTTTCAACTATTAACACCATGTATAAAGGATACAAAGGTGTCGACCATGTTGTAGCTTGTAAGGTATATTTGATCTTACTTGTGATTGACTGTAATAAATTTCATTTTATGTTTGCCAGTTTGTTTCCTCACCATAGAGGAAATGTACACAAATGTGCCTGTACATAAAAGTGAAAAGATAAGGTTATGTGAAAATCATCAACATGAATAGTCTTCAAGTATTTTTAGGGACATTGTTTGAAATTCTTTGTGAATAATACCTTTAAATACTGGATGATGTCTAAAAGGAGTAGATTTGAATGAGTGATTAAAAAACACAGTGAAAACTGAGGGGAAAGGAAGAAAAAAGTATTATAGAAGAACAGTTTTATATACTCTATGGTTCAGGGCTGCTGAAGAAAGAATTTAAAGGCAAGTCTCAGTAGTATGGAGCCCTAGAGAAGAAGGAAAAAGCTCAGAGGGTTAAGAGAACACTATTCTCTTCAAGTCCTTTATGCTCAAGGTAACTTAGAAAGATTTAAAATAGGTAATTAATACCTGTCCTGCTTTAACTTCTTTTAAGAACAACGTAGGAGTCTAAATAAATAAATGTAAAATTAATGCCTGTACTCAAAATAGTAGCTGAGAAAAAAAAAATGGTATAATGGGACCAGAAAGTTTGAAAAGGGCTTGAGACAGCCTGTAGGTGGGAAAAAGATAAGCCAACATTTTAAGAACTAGGAGATGCATTAGGTTAGTCATAAGTACTGTACTTGAGTGTTCCTTTGCTTCCCAGCTTTTGCTTTTCTGGAGATATTTTGCAATAAGTTAGTCAGTTCAGTGGTATATGTGAATTAAGATGGCCATGCTTTTTTATAAAGATCTGGGGCAGATTTTTACCTGCGTATCTCTTCCTGTCTCCAATCCCTATGTCCCCAGTAACTTTAACTTCCTCTGGGTCACTGCAGAAAGGATTTACACTATAGCAGATTTCTAAGGTCTTGTAAGATTCAGGACCACCCTAAAATTTACCCTTCTATTCCCTTATTATTTGATTGGCCATAAACTTCATTCAGTTTTCCCATTTCAGCATCTGGAAAAATCCGAATGAACTTATTAGCCAACCCAATATTTTAATTTTTAAATCCTCCTAATTATTTCCCTAATATATTTCATTAGGATGAATTATTAACTATTGAGAAGATTTGAATTGATTATGGTTTCATCGTTGGAGACTTCCTCTTATACTAATGGAGGTGAGAGCATGAGCTGGAAAAAGCATGTGTATCTTAGCCCTAATAAGTTTCATTTTGAGAATTAGAATATTTTCAATATAATACGGCAGGCTTAAGATTCGTATTGAAAGGATCGTGTCACCATAATGACATCCCTTTTTTTTAGGCCTTTAGGAATAGATGACTAGACTATTGAGCCAGCCTGTCCCCTGGGGAGTGCATTAATGCATTTAGGCCACAGGGTCGATTAGTAAATTGTGACTGTGATGCACTTACTCACCTCCCAGGGCCTAAAGAGTTACTGCACCTCAGAAAGCCCCTGAGAGTAATTTATATACTGAAAGGGTTTGACTGAATAAGTACAGTCTGATGTGTTTTAATGGTCTTTGATGAGCATCAAAGACCAACTTTTAGAGCAGCATTTGTTCTTTGTAGAGGTGGGATTGAGGGCTCTGCAATTTAAAAATTCCATCTCTTCTTTTGAAATAGAATGAAAATTGTGTTCCTTTGACCTTTTCAAGGAGTAATTTGTTTTGCAGGCTAATGCTATTTCCCTCTGTTAGATGGCTCCATAACAATGGAGGAAGAGGCAGAATGGGCAATCAGTCAAGATACGAAGTGTTGAAAATGGCAAATGTTCAGACTGATTAAATCAGGACACACTGCTTATGCTAAAATCTGCTAAATGGAATTTTATAAACACACAGTATTGCCCTAGTTATACTGTAATCCTATTATACCACTCTTCTCCTTAGAGGCAATGCTAATAGAAGGTAGGCTCAGTGGTTTGCCTATGTTTTACATTAGAAAATATCTTTTAGATGTATCTGTACTAGAATTTCATCCTGGGTTTATTCACTCAATAGCCTCAGAAGCATCATGTATTTCTAAAAGTGATATTTTACCCTTCATTAAACTTTGTATTCCAAGAAAAAGTGTCTTTGTGACATTTAACAACGGAGATCTTATAATGGTATTTAAAGTCTAGAGACAGATAGGCTTCACAATGAAATAATATGAGTTCCTTGTATAATGAGTAAATTTAAATCAGCACTCAGGAAGGGAAGTGTGTTGAGCAAAAAAATTTCAGGATGCACACAAAGGCTGCAGTATCTCCATCACTAAATTAATATAAGGACTAAAACGTTAGTCTCATGAAAGTTAATTCATTTTCCCCAGAGCAGTGTTTCTCAAAGGCAGGTCTATGGACCACCTTCATCACCATCACCTTGGCTGCTTATTTCAAATGTAAATTCTTAAACCCTACCTCAGACTTACTGTGAATCAGAATTTCTGAGATTATAAGTAGGAACCTTTGTTTTTAATTACCTCTTTGATTCTGTTGCATTCCTAAAGGCCAGCAGGATACGTTGATAGGAAACCTAGTCAAAGGTTTGACTCACAACTGCCATGGAAACATATTCATTCATGAATAGTAAGCTTGTGAAGGGCTTCAGAGACTCCACTAATGCAGGAAATGGAAGAGACTTGGGTTCCCGCCCTTGGTCAAGAAGATTTCCTAGCGAAGGGAATGGCAACGCACTCCAGTATTCTTGCCTGGAAAATTCCATGGGCAGAGGAGCCTGGTGACTATAGTCCATGGGGTCGCAAAGAGTTGGACATGACTGAGCAACTGAACACACACACAGACAAGCTTGTGAAACCAATATTCAGCATTTAAACTGCACGTTTGATTGGTCAGAACAAGGAATGCCAACCATACACACAGCAACCGCATTTAGGTAAAGACTTAACCTTTAGGATACTGGGAGAAAAATGAGATTAAAATGAACAGTCACTGGTCAGTTGTATATCACAGTAAGCATGAGAGGAGGGGAATGGTGGAGAGGATAAAGTGAAGGTTACAACAGTCACAGAGTTTTCATAGTCAGGGACAGAAGAATCTGTCTGAGCATGTAGATTTGGGATTTGGATTATTAAGACTGAGGTTGATAGTAGTAAGGATGAGGGAAGCTATAGGCAGAGAGACAGCATTGCAGGAAGGGTACCCCTTCCATGGCCCGAAACTGGGCTCTTGTCTAACACTTGGAAATGAATTGTCTGAGGAGACACATGTGCTGACAAAGCAAGAGCTTTTATTGGGAAAAGGCACCTGGGCAGAGAGCAGTAGGGAACCCAGGAGAACTGCTCTGTCACATGGCTGGCAGTCTCGGGTTTTATGGTGATGGGATTAGTTTCTGGGTTGTCCTTAGCCAATCATTCTGACTGAGTCCTTCCTGGTGATGCACGCCTTGTTCAGCCAAGATGGATGCCAGAGAGAAGGATTCCGGGAAGTGGTCGGACAGGTGGTGTCTCCTTTTGACCTTCCCAAACTCTTCTGGTTGGTGGAGGCTTATTAGTTCCCTGTTCCTTACCAGGACCTCCTGTCGTAAAACTGTTAGGGGAAGCACACTGAAACCACCCACCCTGGCCAGGCACCACAGTAACCAGTTGCATGAGTTGTTTTACAACAGGAGGTCCTGGTACGGAACAGGGAACTAATAAGGCTCTCCACCCGGGTGCCTTTTTCCGATAAAATCTCTTGCTGTGTCAGCACATGTGTCTCCTTGGACAATTCATTTCCAGATGTTAGACAAGAGCCCAGTTTCGGGCCCTGGAAGGGGTCCCCTTTCCTACAACAAAATAACTCATGCAAATGGTTACTATGGTGCCTGGCCAGGGTGGGTGGTTTCAATCACTGTGATGCCCCTAACAACTCCCCCCTGAGAGACATCATACTCAAGATACTTCTTGGGAATTGGGGCAGAGGTCTCTTTCTTCTGTAACTTCTTCCTGCTGTGCATCAGTGTAGGCCTGACTAGCAGAGCAGAAGTCTCTCTCTACCTGATTTAAGTCAAGGTATTTTTTTGCCTGAAACCAGCATTTACCCTTGTAATAACAGCAATTAATTTGAAACCGTTGGCTCCTCTCAGATGAAATAGACAGGGGCCAAACAAGAGACCTAACAGGATGGTCATCATTGGTCCCCAGAAACAGGAGGCAACATTTGGGGTGAGGGCTGCAGGGTTTGTGAGTTTTTTTTTTTTTTTTGGATTGGTTGGTGGTGAAGCAACAGAGCTGTGCTCCAGGAATCTTGTGTTTAGTCTGAAGTTACCATCCTCCACCTGGGTGGGGGCTCCAGTTCTGTAGAACTCAAAGACATTGTTATGCATATTTTTTTGAGAAGGAACCAGGACCCTGTCTTAAGGCTGTACCACCATTTGATTGTTTCTCCTCTGTTTCTATATCCCCTCCCTTCCCTGATTAACAATTGTTTGAACCCACCCTTTGGAACTCAGGGAAGGTCAAGAAGGCTGAATGAAGCCTATATCCTACAGATAAGAAATGGAGAACACATAACAGATCTGTACTCCAGAGCCCCACAGAGTCCTGCTCAGTTTTAATTTAGGGAACAGGGCAACTATGACTGTGATAATTTCCTGTCAAAATGGGACATAGGACTGCCTCAGCTTGGAGAACAGACACTGAATTGGAAGTATTCCTGAGTTCCAAGTCCTAGATCTGAGCCTTGTATGATTAAAATTTCAATCCCTTGGTCTGCTTGGACTTCCCTGGTGGCTCAGACAGTAAAGCATCTGCCTACAGTGTGGGAGATCGGGGTTCAATCCCTGGGTTGGGAAGATACCCTGGAGAAGGAAATGGCAACCCACTCCAGTATTCTTGCCTGGAAAATCCCATGGACAGAGGAGCCTGGTAGGCTACAGTCAGTCCGTGGGGTCGCAAAGAATCAGACACGACTGAGCAACTTCACTTTCACTTGGCCTGCCATTTTGTTGTAACAGACTCAATTAGAAGTAGCTGGAGGAGGGATAACTGGAATTTTAATAGACAAAATAAATCTCTTGTTTTTTAGAATAGGTCTGAAACCCAGACTGGATCTGGCACTTCGGGGAGACTTGTAGCCAGGTAGCCAGTTGCCTAGTTTTATAAAAAGTAAGGTTACAGTTATTAGCTTCCAGCAGACATTGTTTTGAGAATGATGGCATCTAAACCTGACATGACTCAGAAAATCACGTGTTTAGCAATACAACGTCTAATCTGAAATTACACCCATAGTATCACCAGTTATTTGCCAGGATGTCTGAACCATAGCTACTGTATTTTGACTTTTAATTGTAAAATTTTCCTTAATAGCCAAAGCAGATATCACCATTAATGATGTCAGTGTTTCTCTAGGTATGAGAAGATGCAAGAATTGAAACTCATAAAATCTTCTCCTAAAAAGATCTAGCTATCTGAAGGCCTGTTCTCCCAGTTTTCCCCAGAGCACAGAGTGCCTCATTCCTGACTTTCACCCTGAACTCCTTTCTGGGGCGTTGAAAGTCAGCAGTTGCAGTGGCCATGATTTAATCTTTGTAGATGTAGATCAAAAGTGTCAGTCTTCAGTTGGCAGAGCCCCTTTTTGCTCATAAACTTGACCATGATTTTGAGGGGGGCATTCCATGACCATTTTATCCCATGGTGTTGAGAATGTCCATTCTCAGGTTTGACAAAGATTTTGTTGACAGGTCACTCAATGTGCTCGTACTGGACTAGGCCATAAAACAGTATCCAAAATTCTCTGGACCACCTGTCTTATTAGCCTCTTGGTCCAGGAAAATATTCCCTCTTGTTGCTTCTTCCCATATCTAGAGTTACACTGTTTCCATCATTGATCTCATATAGAACTATATATTATTCTATTAGAGGCCTCAGACACACATTTGGCAGTGTAAGAAACAGCAGTTTTGTAAAACAGGTGAAATCAAATAACATAGCCAGCAGTATTAGTAAAGTCACAAGTAAGACTTAAGAGCTTCCATTAGATGTAGCCCAGTATATCTCAAGTCATCTGACTTAGTCTACTCTGTAGAATCTTTATCTTCCAGGGAAATTATATATTGCCACACTGCCTATAAGTCACATAGGCCAGTATCCTTCAGTTCAGTTCAGTTCAGTCGTGTCCGACTCTTTGTGACCTCATGAATCGCAGCACGCCAGGCCTCCCTGTCCATCACCAACTCCCGGAGTTCACACAAACTCATGTCCATCGAGTCAGTGATGCCATCCAGCCATCTCATCCTCTGTTGTCCCTTTCTCCTCCTGCCCCCAATCCCTCCCAGCATCAGAGTCTTTTCCAGTGAGTCAACTCTTCACATGAGGTGGCCAAAGTACCAGAGTTTCAGCTTTAGCATCAGTCCTTCCAAAGAACACCCAGGACTGATCTCCCTTAGGATGGACTGGTTGGATCTCCTTGCAGTCCAAGGGACTCTCAAGAGTCTTCTCCAGCACCACAGCTCAAAAGCATCAATTCTTTGGTGCTCAGATTTCTTCACAGTCCAACTTTCACATCCATACACGACCACTGGAAAAACCATAGCCTTGACTAGACGGACCTTTGTTGGCAAAGTAATGTCTCTGCTTTTCAATGTGCTATCTAGGTTGGTCACAACTTTCCTTCCAAGGAGTAAGAGTCTTCTAATTTCACGGCTGCAGTTACCATCTGCAGTGATTTTGGAGCCCCCAAAACAAAGTCAGCCACTGTTTCCACTGTTTCCCCATCTATTTCCCATGAAGTGATGGGACCAGATGCCATGATCTTAGTTTTCTGAATGTTGGGCTTTAAGCCAACTTTTTCACTCTCCTCTTTCACTTTCACCAAGAGGCTTTTTAGTTCCTCTTCACTTTCTGCCATAAGGGTGGTGTCATCTGCATAATTGAGATTATTGATATTTCTCTCGGCAATCTTGATTCCAGCTTGTGCTTCTTCCAGCCCAGCATTTCTCATGATGTACTCTGCATATAAGTTAAATAAGCAGGGTGACAATATCTAGTATGATTTAATTGTTTCCAACACAGAGGACACTTTAAACCTAAATTACCGTAGCCTGGTGTTGTCTATATAAATCCATCCCATAATTGTGGGAGATTTTTTTTCTCCTTTGTTGAAACTTTTCTTGTTGCTCTGACTGAGCTTGAATAATAGAAAAAAGCTCAAATTTATGGCCAGAGTAAGAGTAGGCATTATTAATTGGCCTGGTGAGGGGATTCCATCTAATAATATCACAGTGACCTGAATATGACTAATTTTTTTTTAAAGTACATTTTCTCAGAGCCAACCAATTACAGTCTTGTAGTAGAGAAATTTACCAAGGTAACCCAGAACTAGACACAGGTAATTGGCCACACGCCCAACAATTGGATTGATTTCTAAAACTAGCATAGGATCAGGCCTATGATAGAAAAGCATTTGATTTATATGCAAAGGTCTAAGAAGTCAAGAAAACATTATAAATTATCATATGAATCAGGTCCAGCATCTTGATCAACTATCTACCTCTGATGTTGTCGTCTTCTCATCCTGATATAGTGTAGTTTCTCCTGATAAAAAAAAGTCCTTCCAGCCAGGTTGGAGACAGTCCCTTAAATTATGTCTTTTTCCAGTCCTGGTTGCAGGTCATGAGGCATCTGATCTTCATCCAAAGATAGATTACTGAGATAAGCTTCAGAAACAAACTTAGGATGTTTAAGAATTCAATTAAATTTTACATTAATATCACATAACGGCAAAGAACTATCCACGAAATGAGTCTTACTACCTCCATTGGTAGACCTCCATTAACAAACTGGGACTTAGCATTTGTTGAAACGTCTTTTTCTCCCTAAAATTATCCTCATTTTTATCAAATATAACCAAATTAAGGCTAGCTTGTTTGCAAAATAGGTCTGTTCTCACTAATTTTAGTCTAATGATTTATATAACCATAATTGATCATAGACTTTTTATTTTGCTGAAACTTTTATAGAATCTCAGACTGAACTTCTAAAATAAAACAGGGCTGGGAAACTCACACCAAAGGCTTATCACAGATTTTGCCTAACAAATCTAGGTGAATTCTTCCCTTTTTAAGGTCTCAAAAATTCCTTGAGATTTTTGTACCTGTTAGTGAGATAACCTTCCTAGCTCATTTGATAAACTTACTGGAAACCTAAGAGTTTCAAATTTCTGGGGGACTCTGATAGAAAGTATAATTGTTTTGTTTATAACATATAATTTTACCAAATTATTTTCATAATTAGTTTGACAGGAAGGTTTTCCCTACTCCCAGAAAACACAAAATTCAAACCTGTAATTTTTCAGATAGAAACCATAAAATTTATAAGCATATTTGCTGGTTCATTCAGTCCTTTGTTAACTTTTGTTAAGTCATCAGGTTTTTCATTAGAATACCAAGACATATCAAAATGTTAAAAACTCCATATAATTTCTAGTATATCTGTATTAGTAATTTTATCATACATTATAACATGAGTGGATTTATTACTCATTTGATAATCTTTTTCATGTAATTTAACCAACCAAATAAACACAGTATCATATCTCTCTTCGGGATGTTTCAGGGGCCCTCTGAAGCACCCCAAAGTTAGCTAGAGGTCAAAGGAACTTCAAAAGAATTCGATTTAAGAAGTTTTATCTAAAAGATCAATTAAAAGCATTTAGAACATTTGGTCAGATTTAGTCAATGTTGATGGGTGTATCATTTAGCTTGTTGATATGTCACAATGGGCATAAATACCAAGGCTCAAGGTCTAGTGAAAGTCAGCTCTGCCATCTTGGACCTTGTTGGCTCTAACTAGTTTTCTTATGGCTGTGTCATTCCTAACAAAATCCATTTATCTAACTAACTGTAATCCAATTTTAGAAAATGCTGATCATGCATAACTCTTTTTAGTATTTTTTTATACTTTTTTTTTTTTTTTTACTGAAAACACACTTCCTACTTTTCTTTAACAACCAAGATCTAACTTTTATATTAGCATTTTATAGATAGGTGAGTATAAATACCAGTGATAATTTCTAAAACCCTTGCTTTCTTACAACATTTTAGGATGGCACCAAACATTATTCATTTATAGTCCCAAATCTCTTTAGTTTGTCTGTAAAAGGAAATTAGTATTTAGGAGTAAATGTTTCAAAATCTTATTTTATTTGGAAATGATCTAACTATTCAATAGACTTCCAACACTTAGCAGACTTAGCACAACCCTTAGAAATTCAAGTTAGGCCAATCTGGAGAGACTATTTTAGACAGATATTTCTAAAGAATAATTAATAGACTTTATATAAAAGCTCATATCTCATTTACATTTTTTAGAAGTTTCTTCACTCGAGGTAATTTCCTTGTTGACAAACTTGTAACAGATATAATATTTAACTTATATTAAACCTAGTACAATGAAAATATTCTGCTTAATGTTAATTACTCTAAGACATGTCTATATTAGATAGGTCAACAAACATTAATATCAAGTATTTAATACTGAATATTTTCCAGTTCACATGAACCTGGAATTTATTGTTTAATTTAGAATTATTTGTTTTGTAAGTGCTTACCTTTCTTTAAGCCAATTAAATAGAGCTCATTTACAAATTAACCTCAAAAATATTACCCAGAGACAGACATACCAAGACATATTTAGACAGACACAGTTCAAGATCTAGCTTCATTTTCTAAGTTTAGTCATGAATTAGATATTACAATATAAAATTTACTAGTTTATTAAAAAACAGTTGAAATAATTAAAATTTTTAAAGGCTTTCCCCCTGTTTCCTTCAGTCTCAGGAGTTAGAGATGGTCAGATAAGTGTTCCTGAGAGCCCTGGTCTGAAGGCACAGGGAAAGAAAATCAAGTTCTAACAAAATGGTGGCAGGTCTAAACCAAATGGTGGCCAGACAAAGCAAAATGGCCATCAAAAATCAAAACACAGAACACAGAGTTAAAACACACACATATAAACCTGGCAGTCCTCATCAGACACTCCCTTAAATACAAGAATACAATCTCTCAGAAAACCTCCTATAGAGACACAGAACTGCAGATCTAAGTACTAACAGAGTAAAGGAAAATATCTTAGGTCTTCAAAGATTTCAAAGGGAGGAAAGGAAGTCAGGTTGAAAGAAGAAGGGGGAGGAGGCGGGAGAGGGGGGCAAAAGAGGTGGCCTTACAGACGTCTCCTGCTACCTGCAGATACCCAGGCATTATGGGACTTGACCCTGGGCCTCCAGAGAAGAGAGGACTGGAACTCGGCCCTACCAGAAATCAGACCAGACCAGAATTAGAATTCGAGTTCTCTGCCAAGAGGAGGTGATCAGTCTCCAATCCTCAGCTCAGGCTGAGGCCCCTCGACCAGATTCCTGCATCCAGGACAGGGGACTAGAAAAATAGGGAAGGATAGGAATGGTTAAGGAGAGGAAAGAGAGAGGTAAGGGCAGAGAGGTCAGTAAAGTCTCTTATTCCTTACCGGTTGGGGCACTCTGGCCAGTTGTCCACATCAGAAGGAGACCAGGGACAAAAGGGTCCCAGTTATGGCCACTGGGTCTGGTCCATTGGCAGGCAAGCTGGCCCCTGAGTACCCCAAGTGGTCAGGATGTCAGTCTCAGCAAAGAAGAGTCGCCATTTGTTGCAGGAAGGGGGACCCATTCCAGGGCCCAAAACTGGGCTCTTGCCTAACAGTTGGAAATGAATTGTCTGAGGAGACACATGTCCTGACAGAGCAAGAGATTCTATTGGGAAAAGGCACCCGGGTGGAGAGCAGTAGGGTAAGGGAACCCAGGAGAACTGCTCTGTCACATGGCTTGCAGTCTCGGGTTTTATGGTGATGGGATTAGTTTCCAGGTTGTCCTTAGCTAATCATTCTGACTCAGAGCCCTTCCTGGTGGTGCACGCCTTGATCAGCCAAGATGGATGCCAGAGAGAAGGATTCTAGGAGGTGGTCAGACAGGTAGTGTCTCTTTTTGATCTTTCCCGAACTCTTCTGGTTGGTGGAGCCTTATTAGTTCCCTGTTCCTTACCAGGACCTCCTGTTGTAAAACAACTCATGCAAATGGTTACTATGGTGCCTGGCAGGGTGGGCGGTTTCAATCAGTGTGCTTCCCCTAACAACAGCGGTGTGGTATATGAGAGGGGTGGGGGTCGTGTGTACAACTAGTACACAGATTGCATCAAGGTCCCTTTAAACTCCAAAACCTATGAACATTCACTATATTTGTGTTTCTCAAAAAAGTAGTCCCCATAATCCATGCATGATAATTACCTATAGATCTGTCAGAATGAAGATTTCAATTCAATTTAAACCCAGCAGGCCAATTCAATCAGATTGTCGGTAAGTTCATTTGTCCAATTATTTCACTTCTTTAAGCCTGTTTCCCCATGTGAAAAATGAGGACATAGTATGTATTCAAAATGCTGTGAGAATTAAGTAAGGGAACATATATAAAGCACCACTAAGTAGTGACTAAAATATAGTAGGGGTCTAAAAATTGGCGCTTTCCTTGATAACACTGGAAAAGGAAAAGGAATAGGACTCCAGCCCATTGGAGGGAGATTAGGGAAACCTCGAGAGACTTTGGTCCCAACAACATTATAAGACTGGGACTCAGGTGCAGAGAACAAAGCAGAGTCCATGGAGCAAGTAAAAAGAAAAAGTAAAAATAATCAGGGAGCAAGTAACAGGCAGAAATGTAGTTAATAGAACTGAGATAAAAGGTGATGGCTGATGGGTTATATAAATGTTATATAAATCATACTTCAATAAAACTGGTAAATACATAAAAATAGAACATTATGGGTGAATATAAAGCCAAGATGGTTTGATGTACAATAAAAGTTGGTCTGATATACCTTAACGTTTTCCTTCCTAAGGTAAAGACCCTTCCTAACAACTAGACATGGGCTCTGTGTGTGGGTGAGGAGGGGAAATAATGACTCCAGTTGTGAAAGGCAGGAGCCAGCAGAGATCTTGTATAGATGGCATCTATGATCTCATTAAATTTCATAATTCTGTTATTCAGGTTCAGTTGAAACATGTGCATTGTGAAACAACTGGAGAGAAAAAACCTGTGCTGATTCTGGCTTAGTTCAAGAGTGACAGGATGAGAATTGGAAGGGGCGTTTGCTGTTTTTTTCTTGATGGTTACAACTCAATTTGAGAATGAATGGAAGCATTAGAAACTCTCCTCCCAACAAAACACACCAAGACACATGTACATGGTTTATATATAATTTGAGAAGGTTCAAAGTTCCCCTGAAAATATCTGGGGCAGGGTATTACTCACAGTTCTTTCCATCCCCCATTGATTCTCTATCACTTTTTTCCTTTAAAAAATAAGTTCTATATTCTAGGCATAATCCAAACACTTTATCTGATTTAACTTAGTTAATCCTTTTGGCAATCTTAGGAGGTCATGTGATAGGCTCTTGATGGCTCCCCAAGATATGTCCCTATCCTAACCCTTGGAACCTGTGAATGTTACCTTCTATGGTAAAGCTTTATTGCAGATGTAATTAAAGCTCTCGACAGGAGGAGAGTACTCTGAATTATCCAGTTAGCTCTAAATGCTGTCACAACTGTCCTTATAAAAGAAAGGCATAGAGAGATTATACACACACACACACTCACAGAGGGCCACATCGGGGTAGGGCAGAAATTAGAGTGATGTGGCCACAAACCACCAACTCTTGCAGCCACCAGAGCTGGAGAGGCAAGGAAGCATTCTTTTCTAGAGTCCTTAAAGGGAGTGGGACCCTGCTTAAATCTTGATTTCAGTCTCTGGCTTCCAGAATACATTTTTATTTTCTGAAGTCACCCAGTTTGCTAAGCCACTCTTAGATTTCTAATCTTTGCTAATGATGTGAGACAATAAATGCCTTGTGTTTTGAGTTGGCCAATTTGGGAATATTTGTTACACAGCAATGGATAATTAACACAGTCAGACTGTTGTTGTTGTTCAATCACTCAGTCGTGTCCAACTCTTTGCAACCTCATCGACTGCAGCTTACCAGGTTTCCCTGTCCTTCACCATCTCCTGGAATTTTCTCAAACTTAGGTCCATCAAGTCGGTGATGCCATCCAACCATCTCATCCTCTGTCATCCCCTTCTCTTCCCACCTTCAATCTTTCCCAGCTTCAGAGTCTTTTCCAATGAGTCAGCTCTTCGCATCAGGCAGCCAAAGTATTAGAGCTTCATTTTCAGCATCAGTCCTTCCAATAAATATTCAGGATTGATATCCTTTAGGATGGACTAGTTGGATCTCCTTGCAGCCCAAGGGACTCTCAAGAGTCTTCTCCAACACCACAGTTCAAAAGCATCAATTCTTCTGCACTCGGCTTTCTTTATAGTTCAACTCTCACATCAATACATGACTACTTGGAAAATTAATGTTTTGACTAGTCAGACCTTTGTTGGCAAAGTAACGTCTCTGCTTTTTAATATGCTGTCTAGCTTGGCCATAGCTTTTCTTCCACGGTGCAAGCATCTTTTAATTTCATTGCTTCAGTCACCATCTGCAGTGATTCTGGAGCCCAAAAAATAAAGTCTGACACTGTTTCAGTTGTTTTCTCATCTATTTGCCATGAAGTGATGGGACCAGATGCCATGATCTTCGTCTTTGAATGTTGAGTTTTAAGCCAGCTTTTTCACTCTCCTCTTTCACCTTCATTAAGAGGTTCATTAGTTCCTCTTCGCCTTGTAGGGCCACCCAAGAAGATGGGTCATGGTGGAGAATTCTAACAAAACATGGTCCACTGGAGAAAGGAATGGCAAACCACTTCCATATTCTTGCCTTGAAAACCCCATTAACAGTATGAAAAAGAGTGAGATAACTTGATGAAAGTGAAAGAGGAGAGTAAAAAGTTGGCTTAAAGCTCAACATTCAGAAAATGAAGATCATGGCATCTGGTCCCATCACTTCATGGGAAATAGATGGGGAAACAGTGGAAACAGTGTCAGACTTTATTTATTGGGGCTCCAAAATCACTGCAGATGGTGACTGCAGCCATGAAATTAAAAGATGTTTACTCTTTGGAAGGAAAGTTATGACCAACCTAGGTAGCATATTCAAAAGCAGAGACATTACTTTGCCAACAAAGGTCTGTCTAGTCAAGGCTATGGTTTTTCTGGTGGTCATGTATGGATGTGAAAGTTGGACTGTGAAGAAAGCTGAGCACCAAAGAATTTATGCTTTTGAACTGTGGTGCTGGAGAAGACTCTTGAGAGTCCCTTGGACTGCGAGGAGATCCAACCAGTCCATCCTAAAGATCAGTCCTGGGTGTTCATTGGAAGGACTGATGCTGAAGCTGAAACTCCAATACTTTGGCCACTGCATGCAAAGAGTTGACTCATTGGAAAAGACCCTGATGCTGGGAGAGATTGGGCAGGAGGAGAAGGGGACGACAGAGGATGAGAGGGCTGGATGGCATCACCAACTCGATGGACATGAGTTTGGGTAAACTCCGGGAGTTGGTGATGGACAGGGAGGCCTGGCGTGCTGCGATTCATGGGGTCGCAAAGAGTCTGACATGACTGAGCAACTGAACTGAATTGAACTGAAGACTGGTCAAAACTTGTACCTGCCATGTCAGTGTTCTTCTTGACCTTGAAACTTCCCTCACTATGTCTTTAGTTCACTTAGTGTTTAAAACTTAAATAACTGGATGAATGCATCCAAAGTTTTACAACCTATGAGGAATTCAGTTCTCACCTATTGCCTCCTACCCACAGTCTAAAAAAGCTGAGATTTAGAAGGGTGTATTTCGAAAGCTGAGCAAATTTTAACCCCACCCTTCTTGCTATGGGAGGACACCATCCTGGACCAGAAGAAGCAGTAAATAGAGATTCTCACGCTCTCTGCATGCTTAGAAGGAAGTAGCTAACAACAGCAATATCCGTGCCCTTTTCAGAGTACACATCTTTGGTATAAAACACTTCATGCCTGTGGGCATGCTCAGTCACTTCAGTCATGTCCAACTGTTTGTGACCCTAGGTACCGTAGCCTGCCAGGCTCCTGTGTCCATGGGATTCTCCCAGCAAGAATACTGAAGTGAGTTGTCATGCCTTCCTTCAGGGGATCTCCCGACCCGGGGGTTGAACCCATATCTCTTCTGTCTTCTGCATTGGCAGGCAGGTTCTTTACCCCCAGTGCCATGTGGGAAGTCCATAAAGCACTTAGGGGTTACCATCTCATGAAATAGTGGGTGGTATAGTAGAAAAAGTCAAGAGACGTGGTTTGTAATCCCAGATTGAACCACACCATGTGTATGACTTTTGGCTTCTGTGCATAGTGAAAACCTGGAGCTTTCCATAGGGCTAGACTGTTTCATTATTTCTCATAACCAGCTGGGTTGCTATGGAAGCTTCTATGTTACCTCTGCAACATAAATATTTGTCAAAATACACGATCCTCATCCAACATTTGCTCTCATCCTGGAGAGACTGCTTGCAGCTGAGCATTACTAGGCATCCCAGGATGAATGCTGTAATGTTGAGGTAATTGCAGTATTGGTAGTGCTAAAGGCATGCCAGAAGCTGACTTGGGGGGAGGGTTCCCCCTCCATTTCCCTGAATGTGCCTCTTGGCACTCTGTCCATCTTGGAGAATGAAGACTGGCAAATTGCCTGCCTGTTTTTATTCTGTTTATTCTGCAAATGCCAAGAGGGCTATGAGGAAGATAAAATTGAAAATGAGATCTGAAAATAATAGGTCCTTGAATTGAGAGATGGAAACTCTGAAGCTGTGTTTATTCAAGGCATCTGTCTTCCTGCTTCTTTGTCTGCATCTTGGGTAAAGAGTTTCTCCTAAATTCCAGCAACCTGGTGGAAAGTTTGGGATGGATGGCTCACGTCTAGGGCCCTAGGCTACAACAGCCCTTTGGAGGAAACAGAAGGCTGTGAGCTTGATGGTTCTGTGTGCCAGGCTGTTTCTTAGTAGAGTTAGTACTTTACTCTGACAGCTCCCAGCACCCACCGTTGATTAATTGCTTGATATGATTCAGCTTGATATGATTAATGATCAGTGTTTTAGACTTTGGATTTGGTTGATAGCATTGTGAAGCCATTTGACACTTGGAATAAAAGGTAGACTTAGGTAACATTACATATATTTGGTTTGTGTTTAGCTTCATTTTGTGTGGTGCTTTCTAGGTTCATTTGACACTTCTGTACATGCTGGAATTCAGATGGATTTCTGCCTAGTTACTCATTGCTAATGTATGTGCAAAAAAAAGTTCCAATTCCAAAGAATCTAGTTATTTTCTTCTGTCCATCTCTTTCATAATAGTAATACTAAATAAGTCCTCAGTAGCAAATATTATTTGGCAGTCACTGTACAGTGTCTAACATCTACCATCCCATTCAATCGCCAAAATAACACTCTCAGGGGATTATTATCACTCATTCCATTTTATAAATATGGATATTTAGCGAAATCAGCTTTTTTGGACAAGTAAGTTGCACAACTGGGTTTCTATTCCAGATCTAATTTCAGTGTGCATATTATTAATGATGACTTTGTACTACCTCCCATTATATTATATTGCATGTAGTTTCAGAAATCACAAGAGTATGGCTTTCAAACTTTAGAGGGTTAGGTTTAGCAACTTACATGAGTGTGGAAAAAGCAGAATTATGGTAATATCTACAGAAAATCAGAGAGGTAACTAAATGGCAGAATGACAAATACTAGAGGCAAAGAGTCCTGGCCAGAAAGTGCCCCACATAAGTGACCAGCCGCAAATAGGCCCACCAACACCACAGTGGCCTCTAAGTCCGCAGCACACATATGGAGCCAAAGCATTTAGAAGTCGGCTCCAAAAATTTAACACCTTGGTATAAAATTATACAAAAGTAGAAATACAAATTTTAAATGACAATAAAAAATCAGCTTCAATTGTAATTACATAAATGCAATGTAAACAATTTTTTATACCTTCTTCAACTCTTTGAGATTCACGGTGATGGAAAAATTGATGATAGAGTTGGAGACATTTTAAAGGAAATGGGTATTCTAGTCCACTGCTGAGAGCAACATAAATTGGTAATACAGTTGTAGGAGGAAATTTGTGAAACTCAACCTCAGTTGAAAAATGGCTAGCCCTTCATTCAGCAATTCTACTTCTAGAAATTTATTAGGAAAATAGGCAGATATCTATGTATAAGGATGCTCATTTCACTGTTGTTCATATTTAGCAAACTTGAAAACCAATTTAAATAATTACTTCTAATAAATAAATTTTATATGACTGTATTCACTTATATGAAAAGAGATTCAGGTTATAGAACTTTATGTATAGTAAACATTTCATCTTTACCTATCTGTCTGCTGCTGCTAAGTCGCTTCAATCATGTCCCACTCTGTGCGACCCCATAGACAGCAGCCCACCAGGCTCCCCCGTCCCTGGGATTCTCCAGGCAAGAACACTGGAGTGGGTTGCCATTTCCTTCTCCAATGCATGAAAGTGAAAAGTGAAAGTGAAGTCGCTCAGTCGTGTCCGACTCTTCAGGACCCCATGGACTGCAGCCTACCAGGCTCCTCCGTCCATGGGATTTGCCAGGCAAGAGTACTGGAGTGGGGTGCCATTGCCTTCTCCATACCTATCTGTCTAGGAGGATATAATTATAAAATGTAAGCTAATTATAACTGGGCAATGGATATTCTTTTTCTATGTGTGTATGTTTTTTTTTTCTCTTCCCCCCCCTCAATGTTTTATAGTACATAGCATCACATTTATGATCTGAAACATGTAAAACTTTTTAAAATTGAAGTAAAGCTGATTTACAGTATTGTGTAAATTTTTGTTGTACAGCACAGTAATTCAGTTTATACACACACACACACACACACACAAACACATTCTTTTTTATATTCTTTTCCATTGTGGTTTATGACAGGATATTGAATATAGTTTTCTGTGCTATACAGTAGGACCTTGTTGTTTATCCATTCTATATATAATAGTTTGCATCTGCTAACTCCAAAGTCCTACTCCTTCCCTACCTTTTGGCAACCACAGATCTGTTCTTTGTGAGTCTGTTTTCTGTTTCGTAAATAAGTTCATTTGTGTCATCATTTAGATTCCACGTATAAGTGATATCATATGGTATTTGCCTTTCTCTTTCTGACTTTACATAGTATGATCATATCTAGGTCCATCCATATTGTTGAAAAAGGCATTGTTTTGTCCTTTTTAATGGCTCTGTAATATTCCATTGCATGTATATACCCCATCTTTATCCATTTATTTGTCGATGCACTTTTAGGTTGCTTCCGTGTCTTGGCTATTGTTGACAGTATGCTCTGAACATAGAGGCGCATGTATCTTTTTGAATTAGAGTTTCCTCTGGATATATGGCCAGGTGTGGGATTTCTGGTTCTAAATAGGAAAAGGAGTACGTCAAGGCTGTATATTGTCACTGTGCTTTTTAACTTCTATGCAGAGTACGTCATGAGAAATGCTGGGCTGGATGAAGCACATGCTGGAATCAAGATTGCCGGGAGAAACATCAATAACCTCAGATATGTAGATGACACAACCCTTATGGCAGCAAATTAAGAAGAACTAAAGAGCCTCTTAATGAAAGTGAAAGAGGAGAGTGAAAAATTTGGCTTAAAGTTCAACATTCAGAAAAAGAAGATCATGGCATCTGGTCCCATCGCTTCATGGCAAATAGATGGAGAAACAGTGGAAACAGTGTCAAACTTTATTTTATTGGGCTCCAAAATCACTGTAGATGGTGAGTGCAGCCATGAAATACAAAGACGCATGCTCCTTGGAAGAAAAGCTATGGCCAACCTAGACAGCATATTAAAAAGCAGAGATATAACTTTGCTAATAAAGGTCTGTCTAGTCAAGGCTATGATTTTTCCAGTGGTCATGTATGGATGTGAGAGCTGGACTATAAAGAAACCTGAGCACTGAAGAATTGATGTTTTTGAACTGTAGTGTTGGAGAAGACTCTTGAGTGTCCCTTGGACTGCAAGGAGATCCAACCAGTCCATCCTAAAGGAAATCAGTCCTGAATATTCATTGGAATGACTGATGTTGAAGCTGAAACTCCAATACTTTGGCCACCTGATGCAAAGAGCTAACTCATTTGAAAAGACCCTGATGCTGGGGAAGATTGAAGGCAGGAAGAGAAGGGGACAACAGAGGATGAGATGGTTGGATGGCATCACTGACTCGATGGACATGGGTTTGAGTAAACTCTGGGAGTTGGTGATGGACAGGGACGCCTGGTGTGCTGCAGTCCATGGGGTTGCAAAGGGTTGGACACGACTGCGTGAGAAAACTGAACTGAACTGAACTGAACTGTGGGATTTCTGGATCATATGCCAATTCTACTTTTGTAAGTAACCTCCATACTGTTTTCCATAGTGGCTGCAACAGCTTACATTTCCACCAACAGAATAAGAGTGTTCCCTTTTCTGCATACCCTCTCCAGCATTTGTTATTGGTATACTTTTTAATGATGGCCATTCTGACCTATGTGAGGTGATACGTCATTGTAATTTGATTGGCAGTTGTCTAATAATTAGCAATATTAAACATATTTTCATATGCCTGTTGGCCATTTTTATGTCTTCTTTGGAGAAATATCTATTTAGGTCTTATACTCATTTTTTGATTGGGTTGCTTGTTCTTTTGTTTTTGAGTTGTATGAGCTGTTTGTATATTTTGGAAATTAATCCCTTGTTGGTCACATCATTTACGAATATTTTCTCCTAGTCTGTAGATTGTCTTTTCATTTTGTTTATGGTTTCCTTTGCTGTGCAGAAGCTTGTACATTTGATTAGGTCCCATTTGAAACATGTTAAACATGTTAAACTTTTTTCCACTTACAAATTAAGTGTTAGAGCTGGCGAGTGACAGAGTGGGTCCAATCTTCCTACCAATATTGGTATCACAGTAGGTTATTTACATAAGAGGAAATGTTACTGAAAATTTGCAGCTTACTGCAAGAAAAACTGGAGAAGTAGCAAAGAAAACAGTATTGATAGTATGTGGAGAGTTAGGCAGATTGGTGGTCAGTACCTGGGCAGTCATGGAAGATTTGAAATGATTAGAATATGGGGCAAGACTATTCCTTTTGTGCTGCCAATTTTCTTATATTTTAGTAATGTATATTTCCCACTGATATCCTAAGCAGATTTAATGACTGAGGCCTTTTAGACGGATAGGGAAGAGTTAGGAAGAAGTCAGATTTGTGTCACAGAAGGATACTCTGATATGATGTGACTCTTTGCAGGTTGTTTTTTATACCACAGTTGTCATTGGCTGCCTTTTTTATTTATTTGGTCTCACCTTATCTTAGTTGCAGCACATGGGATCTCTTTAGTTGAGGCATGTGGGATCTAGTTCTCTGACCAGGGATTCAACCTGGGCCCCCTGCATTGGGAGAGTGAAGGCCTACCCACCTGACCAGCAGGGAAGTCTTTGACTGTCTTTAAAAAAAAAAAAAAAAGCTTCCTTGGGATGTAATTTACATACCAGACTTCATCCATTTTAAATATAAAATTCAATGATTATTTGTAGTAAATTTAGAGTTCTATCACCACTTTCATAAATAGTTCCCCCAAAAGAAACTCCATTAGCAACAATCCTCATTTTCCCATTCTCAGGTGTAGTCAATTACTAATCTATTTTTTTTATCTCTTTGAACTTGCCCAGTCTGGATATTTCATATGAATGGAATCATATAGTATGAGGTCTTTTGTTATTGGCCTCTCTCACTTTCTTATTATAAGGTTTTCAAGGTTCATTCATGTTGTAGCATGTCATTGACTGTCATCATAGCACTGAAAGAGAACAGCATAAATGATTAATGAGAAGCTTTTTCTCTGCTCAAAAGGAAAAACTAAGAGGACTGTTGCAGAATGAACACTAAAGACAGGATTTAGGGCAAGTGAGAAACAAAGGGTAATAATAAATCAAAAGACACTACTTGTGAAATGAAAACTGATAAACTCATTGAAGAGAAAAAAATTAAATATCTTTAAGTGGTTACAGGAATTAAAAGTATCAGGATAAAAGTATAATGTGTTGTTCTATATAATAAATAACAGTTTAAAATTAATGCAAAATTTCAGAAGAGATACCCTACCTGCTCAAGACAAGATAATAGAACAAAGTGATACCTTAGCTCTTCATCTTTGGAGATGTCTTTTTGAATTAGTTGGATTATGGACTTGGGGTGGCAATAGCAGAACTGCTATATTTCCAGAAAGCAGACAAGAGGAAAGATCTAGCATCATGATTTAGGAGATAGAAATTCTCTGTGGTTGAGGGATGGACAAAATGGATGAAGATGGTCAAAAGGCACAAACTTCCAGTTATAAAATAATTAAGTCCTGGGGATGTGATGCACAGATGATGACTATAGTTAAGGATTGTTGTAGTTCAGTCGCTCAGTCATGTCTGACTCTCTGCAATCCTATGGACTGCAGCTCACCAAGCTTACCTGTCCTTCACCATTTCCTGGAGTTTCCTCAAACTCACGTCCATTGAATCAGTGATGCCATCCAACCATCTCATCCTCTGTCATCCCCTTCTGGTGCATTCAATCTTTCCCAGCATCGGGGTCTTTTCCAGTGAGTCTGCTCTTCACATCAGGCAGCCAAAGTGTTGGAGTTTCAGCTTCAGCATCAGTCCTTCTGATGAATATTCAGGACTGATTTCCTTTAGGATTGACTGGCTTGATCTCATTGCTATCCAAGGGACTCTCTGAAGTCTTCTCCAGCACCACAGTTTGAAAACATCCATTCTTTGGTGCTCAGCCTTCTTTATGGTCTAACTCTCACATCCATATATGACTACCTGCAAGACCATAGCTTTGACTAGATGTACCTTTGTCTACAAAGTGATGTCTCTGCTTTTTAATACACTGTTTAGATTTGTCATAACTTTCCTTCCAAGGAGCAATCATCTTTTAATTTCATGGCTGCAGTCACCGTCTGCAGTGATTTTGGAACCCAAGAAAATTAAGTCTGTCACTGTTTCCACTTTTCCCCCATGTATTTGCCATGAAGTTATGGGATCAGCTGTCACGATCTTAGTTTTTTGAATGTTGGGTTTTAAGCTAGCTTTTGCACTCTCCTCTTTTACCTTCATCAAGAGGCTCTTAGTTAAGAGACACTGTAAGAGATACTTAGTTCACTGTATTGTATACTTGAAAGTTACTAAGAGACTAGATCTTAACTGTGCTCACAAAAATTTTCCCATTCGCAGCAATATGGATCAACTTGGAGGGCATTATGCTAACTGAAATAATTCAGAAAAAGAAAATACTGCATGATACCACTTATATTGGGGATTTAAGTAAAACAACAAACTAGTGAATATAACAAAAAGGAAACACTGACAAATACAGAGAACAAACTAGCGTTTAGTAGTGGGGAGAGGGGAGAAGGGAGAAGCAACATAGCCGTGGAAGTGTACAAGTTACAAGGTATTTGGGAAAAAATAAGCTACAACGATATATTGTACAACACGAGGAGTAGAGCCAATATTTTATAATAACTATAAATGGAGTATATATTTTAAAAGTTGTGAGTCACCATGTTGTACAACTAACATATAATATTTTATAGCAACTAAACTTCAATTTTAAATAAATGTTCTTGTAACAAGAAAACAAAAATTATAACTATTGTAGACATCTAAGCACACACAGTATGCAATAAATTTGGGCTTCCTTGGTGGCTCAGATGGTAAAGAATCTGTTTGCAATGCGGGAGACCTTGGTTCGATCCCTGGGTTGGGAAGATCCCCTGGAGGAGAGCGTGACAACCCACTCTGGTGTACTTGCCTGGAGAATCCCCATGGACAGAGGAGCCTGGCTGGCTATAGTCCCTGGGGTCACAAAGAGTCAGACAGGACTGAGTGACTAAGCACACATGGTAGTGATGGATATTAACTTGTCATACTGTGGTGGTCATTTTGCAATATATACAAATATGGATTCATTATGTGGTACATCTGAAACTAATGTATATCAATAAAGTTTATAATATATAATAATAGATAATATATAGCATATAGTATACAATCTCTATCAACATTTCCAAACTTTTTGGCACCAGGGACTGGTTTTCTGGGAGATCATTTTTCCACGGTGTGTAGGGGGTGATTTTGGTTTCACCTGCCCCTCACCTTGTGTGTGGCCCAGTTCCTAACAGGCCACAGATCACTACTGGTCAGTGACCTGGGGGTTGGGGATCTGTCTATCTATATGAAAATTTGAGTGTTGAGCTAATAAGAAATGAATCATAAATGTCTGTGGAAATGTTATTGCTTTATTTGGTGGTGGGAAAGGATGATAAATATGTATAATATGTAAATAGTTTTGCTAATTAAAAACCTACAAGGTCCAAACAAGATAATGACTGGAAAAGCAGTCTGAAAAATAGAAAATGCTATGCAAATGTAGTTGCTGTTCTCATTAAGTTTTGTGCTTTAGACTCTAGATTATTCTCTTTGCATCAAGCTATTCAAGGATACTGCTTTATTGTCTTCCTTGGCCAAAACCCCATTTTGTGGCTTTTGGATTTTGAATTTGGTCATTGTCTTCTTGGTTCTGATATATTCTTTATTGCTGATTTTAGTTGCTTATACTACTTGTCTCAGCCTTGCCTGCTCTCTTAGTTCTTCTCTATATGTGGTAATCCCAGTATTGATTCCATAGGCTCTAATTTTCACTTAGTCTGAAGGTTTGTGGCATGTCTTGCGGTGAGCAAAATGCAGTGGGTTGTGTCCATCATGCCATTTCCTGCTCTGTCTACCTAACTCTTGCCTTCCTTTCTCTGCTTCTTGTCTTTGTGATGGCATCATTATCTCACTGAATCAGGCTTACAAACATGTGAAGTCTTCTGTTCTTCACTTACAATATTTCTACAGCACCTACTCTGTAGAAAGATCAGCTGTGCCCATGAAGGAGCACATAGTCACATGTAGAATAAGGATGTCTACATAACTAATATCAATACAAAGGTGATACATGCTATGATGAAGTTGCAAGAAAAGGAAAAATTTAATTGACACTGAAAATGAGAAAAGGTTTCGCAGAGACAAGGATATCTGAGTTGCATATTTTCTCTTGTTCAGTTCAGTTCAGTCACTCAGTCGAGTTGGTGATGCCATCCAGCCATCTCATCCTCTGTCGTCCCCTTCTCCTTCTGCTTCCAATCCCTCCCAGCATCAGGGTCTTTTCCAATGAGTCAGCTCTTCGCATGAGGTGGCTAAAGTATTGGAGTTTCAGCTTCAGCATCAGTCCTTCCAATGAACACCCAGGACTGATCTCCTTTAGGATGGACTGGTTGGACCTCCTTGCAGTCCAAGGAACTCTCAAGAGTCTTCTCCAACACCACAGTTCAAAAGCATCAATTCTTCAGTGCTCAGCTTTCTTCACAGTCCAACTCTCACATCCATACATGACCACTGGAAAAACCATAGCCTTGACTACATGGACCTTTGTTGGCAAAGTAATGTCTCTGCTTTTTAATATGCTGTCTAGGTTGGTCATAACTTTCCTTCCAAGGAGTGAGCATCTTTTAATTTCATGGCTGCAGTCACCATCTGCGGTGATTTTGGAGCCCCCCAAAATAAAGTCTGACACTGTTTCCACTGTTTCCCCATCTATTTCCCATGAAGTGATGGGACCAGATGCTATGATCTTCATTTTCTGAATGTTGAGCCTTAAGCCAACTTTTTCACTCTCTTCTTTCACTTTCATCAAGAGGCTTTTTAGTTCCTCTTCACTTTCTGCCATATGGGTGGTGTCATCTGCATAGGGGACTGGAATGCAAAAGAAGGAAGTCAAGAAACACCTGGAGTAACAGGCAAATTTGGCCTTGGAGTGCAGAATGAAGCAAGGCAACGGCTAATAGAGTTTTGCCAAGAGAACGCACTGGTCATAGCAAACACCTTCTTCCAATAACACAAGAGAAGACTCTCTTGTCTTTAAAGGTGTAAATTTCATACAGTGAGAGTCACCTATTTTTGTGTACAATTCAGTCACCTCATAACCCCTCCTTTTTCCTTTGTAATCAGACTTTGCCCCTATCTCCAGCCCCTGACAACCACTAATCTGTTAGGTGTTTATAGTTTTGCCATTTCTAGATTGTCATAAAAAATGAGTCATACACTACATAAAAGGAGTCAGTGTAAAAATCCTTTATACTGTAACACATTTGAGGTTCATCCATGTTGCTGAGTGTATCAGTAGTTCATTCCTTTTTTATTTCCAACTAATATTCTGTTTTATGGATACATCACAGTTTGTATCTCCATCTACCAGTTTGGGCTGTTTCCACTTCATAGTATATCACTTTTGCATAAATATGATTTTTAATTTTAGTTTGGCAATTATCTAGTAATTGTATGGTTGTATTGTCTGGTACGTTTATGTTTAAGTTCATTAGAAACTACGAAACCGTTTTCCAAAGTGGCTCTACCTACCATCACGATATGAATATTCTGGTTGTTTTACATTCCTGCTGGTACTTGGTAATATCAGTTCAGTTTTAAAACTATAGCATTCTACATACTGTGTACTGATATCTAAATGTGGTTTTAATTTGTACTTTCCATGCTTAAATATGAACTCTTTCCATGTCTTGATTTGCCATCTGTTTATGTTGGGTGAATTTTCTATTTAAATATTTTGCTCATTATTAATTGAGTTGCCTTATTGCCACCAGGGCTTCCCTGGTGGCTCAGAGGTTAAAGCATCTGCCTGGAATGCAGGAGACCCAGGTTTGATCCCTGGGTCGCGAAGATCCCCTGGAGAAGGAAATGGCAACCCATTCCAGTACTCTTGCTTGAAGAATCCTATGGAGTGAGGAGGCTGGTGGGCTACAGTCCATGGGGTTGCAAAGAGTTGGACACGACTGAGCGACTTCACTTTCATTTCACTTTCATTGCCAAATTCAGACTTAAATTGAAGAAAGTAGGGAAAACCACTAGACCATTCAGGTATGACCTAAACCAAATCCCTTACAATTATACAGTGGAAGTGACAAATAAATTCAAGGAATTAGTTCTGATAGAGTGCCTGAAGAACTATGGATGGAGGTTCATGACATTGCATAGGAGGCAGTGATCAAGGCCATCCCTAGAAAAAAGAAATGTAAAAAAAGGCTAAATGGTTGTCTAAGGAGGCATGCAAAAAGAAGAGAAGCGAAGGCAAAGGAGAAAAAGAAAGATATATCCATTTGAATGCAGAGTTCCAAAAAATAGCAAGGAGAGCTAAGAAAGCCTTCCTCAGTGATCAATGCAAAGAAATAGAGGAAAACAATAGAATGGGAATAACTAGAGCTCTCTTCAAGAAAATTAGAGATACCAAGGGAACATTTCATGCAAATATGGGCACAATAAAGGACAGAAATGGTATGGACCTAACAGAAGCAGAAGATATTATTAAGAAGAGGTGGCAAAAATACTCAGAAGAACTAAAAAAAAAAAAAGAGATCTTCATGACCCAGATAACCATGATGGTGTGATCATTCACCTAGAGCCAGGCATCCTGGAATGTGAAGTCAAGTGGGCCTTAGGAAGCAAAATGCTGTGAAAGTGCTACACTCAATATGCCAGGAAATTTGGAAAACTCAGCAGTGGCCACAGCATGGGAAAAGGACAGTTTTCATTCTGATCCCAAAGAAAGGCAATGCCAAAGAATATTCAAACTACAGCACAATTGCACTCATGTCACATGCTAGCAAAGTAATGTTCAAAATTCTCCAAGCCATGCTTCAACAGTACATAAACTGAGAACTTTCAGATGTTCAAACTGGATTTATAAAGGCAGAGGGACCGGAGATCAAATTGCCAACATCCATTGGATCATAGAAAAAGCAAGAGAATTCCAGAAAAACATCTACTTCTGCTTTATTGACTATGCCAAAGCCTTTGACTGTATGGATCACATTTATTTAGATCTTCTTTGACATTTTTCAATAATATTTTTCAGGATGTTTTTTGTTCCACCTATAGATCTTGCACATATCAGGATATTGTATGTTTTTTATTGCTACCATATATGGTACATTTTATTTCAACTTCCAATTGTACATTGTTAATATATAGAAATACAATTTATTTTTGCACATTAACTTTATATCACTGAGATCATCCTAAACTCACTAGTTCTATCAGCTTTTTCATAGTTTCCTTGAGGTTTTATATGTAGAGAATCATGTTATATACAGATACAGAGAGTTTTGTTTCCTTTTCAATCTGTGGGGCTTTTAATTCTTTTTCTTGGTTTTTATAGTGACTATTACCTCCAGAACAATGTTGAATAGGAGTGGTGAGAATAAATATTCTTGCCTTTTCCCCTATCTTCAGGGGGAGGCATTCAGTCTCATATCCTTAAATATGAAAGCTGTAAATCTGTAGTTTCCTCAGGTTGAGGACGTTCCATTATAATCCTAATTTGCTGAAAGTTTTTATTAGGAATGGATATTGGGCTTTGCCAAATGCTTTACTGCATTTTTTGAGATTTAATGTGTGTATGAATCACCTAGGTATCTTATTGTTAGAGATTCTGATTCAGTTAGTCTGGAAGGACCTGAGATTTTGCATTTATTTGTTTATTTTTTGGCCGTGATACATGGCTTGTGGGATTTTAGTTCCCCAGCCAGGGATTGAACCTGGGCCCTCGACAGTGAAAGCACGGGATCCTAACCACTGGACCTCTATGGAAATTCCTGATTCTGCATTTCTAGTAAACTCTGAGATGATGTTGATGTTGTTTGACACAGACCACATTTTGAATAGCATAGACATAGGGTATTTCTATGGTATGAGGTGGGTGACACTACTGAAAGATGCTGAGAAAGTAGGAGTTGCAAAGAGAAATTTATTAAACAAATTATGTCCTGGAGGCCAGTGAAGAAGAGTATCAGGAATGAGGGAGTCACCGAAAGTTTTAACTTTTTTTGTTTTTATTTTATTTATTTTTATATATACATTTAATAAAAGTTTTAAAAGCTTTAGCAGTAGAGTTGTCAAACATGAAATTAGTGTTGGTTTTGTGGCAGAAGTTGTTCTACTTATGTTTCTTGCACATATCTACTATTTGAAGTATCATATCATATTATAAAACCACCTCCCTCATTGTCCAAGTCTGTTTGGTTCCCAAGTTTGGATTGTGGCAGTTTAGATAAGAAAGAACATCATGTGATCTGAATATACTTGGTTCCTGACTGTTGAGTCATGAGTAGTAAGTATCAGATGAGGAGAATATCTATCGTAACTCAAAAAATGTGTCCTAAAATGTTTGGTTTCTATGTTTATGTAACTAAGAGTTCAAATACTGGTATTTGTTTCTATCTTCTTCCCCCTACTAGCTGCATACTTCTTGAGAGTTAGGATTAAGTATTTGTCTTCTTATTCTAAGCCTCTAGAATTATCTCTTGGTACATGGTTCAGTTCAGTCACTCAGTTGTGTCTGACTCTTTATGACCCCATGGACTGCAGCATGCCAGGCCTCCCTGTCCATCACCAACTTGCAGAATTTGCTCGTTTATGTCCATCGAGTCGGTGATGCCATCCAACCATCTCATCCTCTGTCATCCATTTCTCCTCCTGTCTTCAGTCTTTCCCAGCATCAGGGTCTTTTCAAATGAGTCAGCCCTTCCCATTAGGTGGCCAGAGTATTGGAGCTTCAACTTCAGCATCGGTCTTTCCAATGATTATTCAGGACTGATTTCCTTTTGGATGGACTGGTTTGATCTCTTTGCAGTCCAAGAGATCTCGAGTCTTCTCCAACACCACAGCTCAAAAAAATCAATTCTTTGGTGCTCAGCTTTCTTTATGGTCCAACTCTCACATCCATACATGACTAGAGGAAAATCCATAGCTTTGACTAGATGGACCTCTGTCAGCAAAGTAACGTCTGTGCTTTTTAATATGCTGTCCAGGCTTGCCATAGCATTTCTTCCAAGAAGGAAGTGTCTTTTAATTTCATGGCTGCAGTCACCATCTTCAGTGATTATGGAGCCCAAGAAAATAAAGTCTGGTACATGGTAGATGCTCATTAAATGTAGTTTTAATTATTGAAATTAGCTGAAGGGAGGAAGACAAATTATAGAGTACTTTCTCAAGGGTTTAGTAGCAGGGGGATGGAGAATGATAATCTGATAGGTGAGGAAGATTCAAGGTTGAATGAAGTTGTTTTGTTCTGTTTTTATTATTATTAATATTTCTAAGCCATAAAGATCTGTGGTTAATTGTAGGCAGAGAAGACCCAATAATTAGGAAGTGATTAAAGTTACAAGACAGAAAAAGAATAATTAATAGAGCATGTCTCTCTATGTAAAGAACAAACATATAAATACCAAGGGGGAAAGGGGGGGTGGGTTGAATTAGGAGTTTGACATATAAACACTACTGTATATAAAATAGATAACTAATGAGAACTGACTGTATAGCTCAGGAACTCAGTGTTCTGTGGGGACATAAATGGGAAGGATATCTAAAAAAGACGGGATATGTGTATACATATAACTGATTCACTTTGCTGTACAGCAGAAAATATCACAACATTGTAAAGCAACTATACTCCAATAAGATTTTTTAAAAATAGCAGATAAAGAACACAAGTACTTGGTTTAATTGTAAAGGGAGGGGCATGACCATACTTTTCAATCGTGCAGAATCTTCCTTTATCACAAAATCATTCAGACATAGCTGTCACTATAACAAACCCTAATCCAGGACCTCATTGCTTTTTACCTAAGTAATTTATAATTCATCTTCTCTATGATCTCATTCATGTAAACGCTTCTTTGCAAGAGGCTGGCGGAACTCTCTTTAAAAATCCTCTTCCAAAATCCTTTCTGAAAACAATCTTCATACTGGAGAAACCATAAGGTGCCCATACTTTCTGATTTCAGCCCAGTATCTCAACCCCTTGAGATGGATAAGGATGTTAGGTTTCTACTGTTTTATTCAGCCCTAGATTTCTCTCTAGGTTCCATTATCAAAGGCTATCATGTGACTCTTGATTTTTGTTGCTATTTTGGCATTGGGCACAGTGAAATTTGTTCCTGTAACTGAAAGTAAATGATCATAATACCTTCCATTTTCTAATCAGAGACAAGGATTTCTGCCAAAGAGACATTCTCAAAAAATAAAAAAATAAAAAACCCCCAAAACCTGTTTATTTCAACTGAATGGCATCAAATGTGTAGCTCTTTATGCATGTGTGTGTGTTTTATGTCATAGAAATAATTTCTATTAATATTTGATATGGGGTTATTCTCATGTGTGGGCTAATTGATAGCTTACAGGGTACTTGTGTTTTCCAGTCTGTTGTTTTTGCTCTGAGCAAAAATTTACTCAGCTGATGAGAATATTTTGACAACTCTGCCTGTGTGTCCAGAAACTGCAATTTGGTGTGAATTTTCTGGCTCCAATGACCCAATTTTAAGATGTAAAATAGGGTACTCCAAATTTATATGGAAATAATATAGCTAGCCTGGCTCCCCACAAACAGTGACAGACATTAAGACCATGTACAGCTCCTAATATATAAAAGCACAGGATGGAAACATCATGATTATTGTCTCCCAATCTCATTTGGAAATACTATAAATGTTGCTTACTGAAATCAACTTGTAAATAAAATTACAAAGAATTATGTTTTCTAGCTTGAGAAAACAGTTCAATTTATTTCTTAGGAATATCTCAGTCAACATTTATGTTTGATTTGTACCTTTAAAAATACAAAGTTCTTCATTTCTTGATGGACTCACATATACATATGCCCAAATAATTAATTTTCAAGAAACTGTTGTTTTTCTTTTGTGTTCAGTAGTTCAATAACTGCCTTTATGGAAATTCAGTGTGATTCCTATCTCCTCATTCATTTCTCGGCTATTTAACTTTTAAGATTCTGGTCACGTGAAGGAATCCACACTAAGTTTTATGGATGGCCAAAGGCAACCAGTGATTCTGTGTATGTGTGTGTCACACACAGACACACATATAAATTAACTGACTTATGATTAGCATAGGTATTTTGTGAACTTTAATATTTTAAAACCTGAAACTCAACCAACATAAGTACTGAGCTATCAGTAGTTATTAAAGATGCCTTTACCATAGGAGCAGTAAAACGTTATTCCACACTAGCTGACAGGGAGAGCAAGGCAACCTGCATTCCCTGGAAGTGTAGTGTTTTAGCAGCTTTCTCCTGCTAAAAACCCTGGTAGGTTGAGCCTAGCTTGACAGGATTGATTATATTGACCATTTTATGGGTCGATTGCCAAGAGATTGAATAGTTGATTTGATTTGGTCTTCCTAATGGCCAAAAGAGCCAGATGGCTTGATTGGAATGGTGACTGAAACAACAAATTCAACTATGAAAACAGTTGAATCAATGGTGATATGTGAACACCATCCAACATTTCAAAGAGATTGCTAATGTAGAAACTTCAAAGCCTGATTTTCAGATTCAACTGGGGCCCTTATTATTGATGGCTAGCTCGGAACTGGTATTGCAGTGGACAACTTTAATGAGGGGGGGTTCAAGTTTTCCATAATGCAAATCAACATTCTAAAGGGTAGGATATTTAAGCAGCCAGAAAGAAAAACAAGAAATTGCTAGTGCTACTGAAAACCCTTGAAAGCAAGCCAAGTTAAAATGATGATGGATCATGATATGAGAGTCTATAATAAATTATAGCACAAACATCATGACTCATAAGCTTGTCACACAAGAGCAATTTTAAAAAGTAATCCTTGCAAATTGATACCTATGTTCCCTGTTCCCTTATATCTGGAAGTAAGATTATACCAAGTACTAGCAAACTGTATGATACTGAATTAACGTTGTGTGTTAGTTGCTCCATCATTTCTGACTCTTTTCGATCCCATGGACTGTAGTCCACCAGGCTCCTCTGTCCATGGAATTCTCCAGGCAAGGATAAGGAAGTGGGTTGCCATTTTCTTCTTGAGGGGATCTTCCTGACCCAGGGATTGAACCACGGTCTCCTGCGTTGCAGGTGGATGCTGGCTGGGCTACTAGGGAAGCCCCCAAATTAACAGTAAGACTTTTGAAAAAAGGCAGTATTGTGAAGGAAAGATTTGTATACGTCCATTATGACTTAACTGTCAAGCCGTAAGTATATTAAGCCTTAAGTATATTAAGTATAGATTCAAGGGATTAGATCTGATAGACTGCCTGAAGAACTATGGATGGAGGTTCCTGACATTGTACAGGAGGCAGTAATCATGACCATCCCCAAGAAAAAGAAATGCAAAAAGGCAAAATGGTTGTCTGAGGAGGCCTTACAAATAGCTATGAAAAGAAGAGAAACAAAAGGCAAAGGAGAAAAGGAAAGATGAAGTGAAGTGAAGTCACTCAGTCGTGTCCAACTCTTTGCGACCCCGTAGACTGTAGCCCGCCAGGCTCCTCTGTCCATGAGATTCTCCAGGCAAGAATACTGGAGTGGTTTGCCATTTCCTTCTCCAGGGGAGCTTCCCAACCCAGGGATTGAACCGGGTCTCCCGCATTGCAGGCAGACGCTTTATCCTCTGAGCCACCAAAGATAAATGAAAGATATACCCATCTGAATGCAGAGTTCCAAAGAATAGCAAGGAGAGATAAGAAAGCCTTCCTCAGTAATCATTGCAAAGAAATAGAGGAAAACAATAGAATGGGAAAGACTACAAATCTCTTCAAGAAAATTAGAGATACCAAGAGAAATTTTCATGCAAATATGGGCACAATAAAGGACAGAAATGGTATCAACCTAACAGAAGCAGAAGATATTAAGAAGAGGTGGCAAAAATACACAGAGACTATACAAAAAAGATCTTCATGACCCAGATAACCACGATGGTGTGATCTCTCATCTAGAGCCAGACCTCCTGGAATGCAAAGTCAAGTGGGCATTAGGAAGCATCACTTTGAACAAAGTTAGTGGAGGTCATGGAATTCCAACTGAGCTATTTCAAGTCCTAAAAGATGATGCTGTGAAAGTGCTGCACTCAATATGCCAGCAAATTTGGAAAACTCAGCAGCGGCCACAGGACTGAAAAACGTCAGTGTTTATTCTGATCCTAAAGAAAGGCAATGCCAAAGAATGCTCAAACTACTGCACAATTCCACTCATCTCACACACTAGCAAAGTAATGCTCAAAATTCTCCAAGCCAGGCTTCAACAGTACATGAACAGAGAACTTCCAGATGTTCAACCTGGATTTAGAAAAGGCAGAGGAGCCAGAGATCAAATTGCCAACATCTGTTGGATCATCGAAAAGGCAAGAGAGTTCCAGAAAAACATCTACTTCTGCTTTTCTGATTATGCCAAAGCCTTTGATTGTGTGGATTACAACAAACTGGAAAATTCTGGAAGAGATGGGAATACCAGACCACCTGACCTGCCTCTTGAGAAATCTGTATGCAGGTCAAGAAACAACAGTTAGAACTGGACATGGAACAACAGACTGGTTCTAAATCGGGAAAGGTGCATGTCAACGCTATATACTGTCACCCTGCTTATTTAACTTATATGCAGAGTACATCATGAGATGTATGATGAATACATATGAGATGCATGAAGCACAAGCTGGCATCAAAATTGCCGGGAGAATCATTAGTAACCTCAGATATGGGGCTTCCCAGGTGGTGCTAGTGGCAAAGACCCCACCTGCCAATGCAGGAGACACAGAAGATGCAGGTTCGATCCCTGGGTCAGGAAGATCCCCTGTAGAAGTGCCTGACAACCCACTCCAGTATTCTTCCCTGGAGAATCCCATGGACAGAGGAACCTGGCAGGCTACAGTCCATAGCATCACAAAGAGTTGGACATGACTGAAGTGACTTAGCAAGTACCACAAGTGAAAAATACAAAATCAGTTCTCTGAGATAAAATGAAGCAGAAGTATTCCTTCTGAGGGTTCTAGGACAGAAGTCCTCTGGAAGCTGGTGCCTTTTACAGTTCCCAGAGGCTACTACATTCCTTGCCTCATGGCTCCTTCCTCCATTTTCAAAGCTAGCAATGTAGCCTCTTCTCTCCTCTTTGCCATCCCTTGTGACCCTTGTGATTACATTGGAGCTAACTGTATTCCAGGACAGTCTCCCCATGACAACATTCTAAAATTAATCACATCTGCAAACTCCCTGTTACCAGGTACAGCAACCCCTACACAGGTTCCAGGAATTATTTTGTAGACATCTTCCTGTGTGTATGGTAGGGAGGGATGTGAGAGAGGCATCATTTAGTTTACCACAGGAGAAAAAAGTAAATCAAAAATCCAGTCACAAAGCTTTTGTAGCCACCTAAAGGCAATGGCACCCCACTCCAGTACTCTTGCCTGGAAAATCCCATGGACGGAGGAGCCTGGTAGGCTCCAGTCCATGGGGTCGCTAAGAGTCGGGCACAACTGAGCGACTTCACTTTCACTTTTCACTTTCATGCATTGGAGAAGGAAATGGCAACCCACTCCAGTGTTCTTGCCTGGAGAATCCTAGGGACAGAGGAGCCTAGTGGGCTGCTGTCTATGGTGTCGCACAGAGTCGGACACGACTGAAGCGACTTAGTAGCAGTAGCAGCAAGCAGCAGATAAGGGGCTTCCCAGGTGGCACTAATGGACAAGAACCCACCTGCCAAAATGCAGGAGACATAAGAGACATAGGTTGGATCCCTGGGGCGGGAAGATTCCCTGGAGAAGGAAATGACAACCCACTCCATTGTTCTTGCCTGGATGCCTGGCGGGCTACAGTCCATGGGGTCGCAAAGGGTGGGGCACGATGTTGTGACTGAACACATGTGCAACCAAGCAGGATACGATGGTAACTCAGATCACGTGGCAGTGGAATGGAGGGAAGCATTGAGACTGGAGAATTGAATATTGAGACTGGAGTATTGAGGCTACAACATTTTTGGCACCAGGGCTGATTTCGTGGAAGACAATTATTCAACCAACCAGGATTTGGGTGGGGGTTGGTTTGGGGATGATTCAAGCACATTATATTTATTGTGCACTTTATTTCTATTATTATTACATTAGCTTCACTGCATATCATCAGGCATTAGATCCTGATGGTTGGGGACCTCTAGTTTAGGACACAAAGTCAACAGGCTTTGCCAGTGAATTGGATAGGATAGGGGACTGAGAGGGATGAGGTCCGCTCTAGCTCAGTTTATATCTACTATGCCTCCTGGTTATTCTGAATGTCATCTTTATATCATAGACCAGGCAATTATTAATAAAACTTATGTTTTTAGAATACTCCTGTGTATTTCTAAAAGAAACCATCTTTGCATTTGAAAAGAAGCTCTATTTCTGTGTTTACTTTGGCATAGGTAGGAATTTTATTTTTAACTTTTTGGAAGAGTTGTGTAAAACAGTCTTCTCGGATTTTGAAACCTTATGAATAAATCATTTGAAATGGCCTCCTAAATTTGCTATTTATCCCATTAAGTTTGAAAATGAAAAAGAAGTTCAAGTATTGGAAAATAAAGTGAACTAGCAAATGAAAATTCTTTGAATGTTTGACATGCGTCAAGAACAGGTGACAGTTGAAATACTAAAAAAAAAAGAGAATTTTCCAGAGCTGACATCCAAAACTTTCACTTGTTTTGTATGGCATTGCAAGAAGGGACACTGGATTCTAGTTGGAGGTCTTCAGAAATGTCCAATGGAGAAGATCAGCAAAGATAAACCTGTTGAGAAGTTCCTTGACTGATTCCTATAGCCAGGAACTCCAGGGAATATTAAGGGGTAAGGAGAGGGAAAACATATAATAACATATGGGCATTCTTGGGTGAGACAATCAGCACATTACAGGTGCACCTGAAAGCAAATTCCACATATGAAAATAATAACTATTTTATGATGTTTGACTTATCTCTAAGAACACATCCCCAAATCTCATTCAATGAAAAATCCCTTTAGGAAAAAAACAAAATGATCAGCTTAAATGATGACTCTGCCCAGCAAACAGAGGAAAAGCTGTTTCAGAAGTTGATGAATTGTTGATTCATTTCTTTTTTGCAAGTTTCCAGCTGAATATGGAATGAAACATATCCCGTGCATCACACGCTTTCCTTTTTCAATTATTTCTAGCACATGCTATTGTTTAATAGTCTTCTATTGTTTAATATGGTCTTCTATGGCAAGATGTAATTGTTCTGAAATGTCATTAGATGTCTTTTATGATTAACTGTAGTTTGTCCTAAATGGAAAAGGTAAATTAATGCTATGTTTGTTTTAGTGACAGAGAACTAAAGTGTCATATAAGTCCACATAGGTAAGTTTAGCTGTATTAATCAAACAAACTAGGGCAGTGGTCCTCAACCTTTTTGATACCAGGGTCTGATTTCATGGAAGACAATCTTTCCACAGACAGAAATTGGGGGGGGGGGACGTTTGGAATTTAAATTCAAAATAATTTAAGCACATAACATTTATTGAGCACTTTATTACTATTATTATATCAACTCCACCTGAGATCATCAGGCATTAGATCTATAAACAAGTAATCTAGTATTATCTTTTTATGTCTTGATTTGGGGGAGGGGACCATTTTGGTCTGTAATGAAAGCTTTAGTAATTTATTGGTTCAGGTACATTTGTATAGCTCCTTCAGATGCCCACTTGATACAGAAACCTACTATTTAGAAGATTGCCTTTTTAAGCCTACTCAGTGCTTGAAATTTAGGCCACCTAAAGGTGAGGAAGTTCACCCATATACACCATTTCAGGTTTAGGTAAGGACTTAGGAGGGAAGCAGGAAGAATGAATGAATGAGACCTCACCTGTTATTAATATAACAGTGTTTCCACCTTCAAAAATGGGGGGCTGTATTAGATTCCTAGAATGGCTTCCAGCTCCTGTGAAAGATAGCTGGGGGAAAAGTATCTCACTCTCTCTTCCTCAGGACCTCCCACTCTGACACTGTTCCCTAGTGCATCCCCAAAGAATGGAAACATTTTATAGCTGATCATAAAACCATACAACTGTAGGCAAATGTATCACAGTATTTCTGAAACAGCATGCCAACTCTTGATTATTTATTATATCATGAGCTTATGAGTGAGTGGGCCATGTTTATCTTCCCTCCTAAGGGTGAGGACAAGTGGGCAGTGTCTTCCCACTAGGAGCTGACATAGCTGACTCCATATGAAGTGTGGTGGACGACATCCCAAGGTCAAAGAAAAGCCATGTGATATGGTGGAAAGAGCATGGGTTTGGGCAGCCTATAGATATGGCTTTGATTCCTACTTTGACCATTTTCTATCAGTGTGATCTTATGTAAGTTGAATTCTATTAGGTTTACTTTCCTCCTATGGTAAATAGGAATAATAATTCTATTTCCTATCAGGGTAGGTGTTTAGCAGTCATCCTTATTATGCTAAAACTATTTGTCATTGTAGGAAAGTCAAAACTTCTCAGAAAGGGGGAGAGGGTTGCCTACACATTTTCCTTCATTCTTTGTGTTGTGGTACTAAGAATCATCTTACATGCTACTGTTGTCAACAATTTCTTGACTAATTCTTGACCTTCTGATATATGCCCCTTTGTGGTTCAGACAACAATGTAATAAAATCCCCCTCTCCATGGTTTGCCCACACAGTAAAGTGAAAGACACAATTAAGCATGTGAACATTGTACTGTGGAATAAATAGTATCTGTGATAGTTTCATGTGTCAGCTCAACTGCACTAAGGGATGGGCAGTGTGGATGTTTCTAGAAGAAATTAGCATTTGAAACAGTAGACCAAGTTAAAGAGATCCACCCTCACTAATGTGGATGGGCATCATCCAATCTGTCGAGAACCCAAATAGAAGAAAAAGGCAACTGGAGAGTGAATTCCCACTGTTTTTGAGCTAAGACTTCCATATTTCCTGCCTTCAGACATCAGAGCTTCTGGTTCTCAGACTCTTTGGACTCAGACTGAATTATACTGCCAGCTTTCCTTTGCTTGCAGATGGCAGATTGTGGGACTTCTTGCCCTCCACAACCATGTGAGCCAATTCCTATAATAAATATCCTCTTGTATATATCAATATAGATCTACCCATCTGTCTGTCTATCCGTTCTGTTTCTCTAGAGAACCCTAATACAATTTCTGAATTAATATTAGCAATAATATTTACAATAATGGTAGCTAACAGCTATGAGCTTTTACTGTGTTCTGGGCTTTATGCTCATTACTTGACCTGCATAATCACTTAATCATCACAACAGTCTGATGAGACGGTTAACTATTATTATTCTCTTGTTTAGTCAAACACATTAAGTCTCAGGTTAAATAGCTTGCCAAAAGCCATGTAACTAGTAAATGCAGGAATGGAGATTTGAGTCCAAATCTGTTTGACTCTATAGCCTGAGCTTTGCCACTAAGCTATTTTAAATGATCCCCAGTTGCGGTGACACTCAAATGAAACTGTAATTGTGGTAATGCTTTAAAGACCTTGAAGAACTATCAAAATGGAAGGGCTTATTATTACCTAAATGATTAACTGAGCCTAGCACTGTTTATCCAGATGCTTGGCAGCATGTAGACAAAGCCTAAGGCTGTAATGGACCTTTTCCAAGTGGCAAAAGCTGAAATGTAATATGAGCTAATTGGTGACATGTCTTGATTTTCAAAGCATTAGGCAAAGCTCGTTAAGTGCAGCTTCCTAGTGGCATACTTATCTCTTTTAAGTTAACTGCACCTGTTTTACAATTTAGAGTGATTGCATAACTTCAGAACATTGGTGATTGTTCTCCAGCATTCAGTTTTTTTAGCAAACATTTATTGAGCACCCTTACTCCATGCTATGTGTGTTTATGGAGCATCTCCTGTGCTCAGAGTATTGTCTTTACAGGGCTTTGTGACTTATATTTGGAAACAGTATTTTGAAAAGCCCAGAGCAGAAAGACTGAGAAAAAAGCTGTTTTGTCCAGTGCAAATAGTTATTTACCTGGAGTTCAGAGGTTGTGTTGCTCCTTTTCAGTCACTAGTTGTTTTTCAGTTGCTAAGTGGTGTCTGACTATTTGCAACCCCATAGATGACAGCACACCAGGCTCCTCTGTCCTCCACTACCTCCCGGAATTTGCTCAGATTTGTGTCCATTGAGTTGGTGATGCTATGTAACCATCTCATCCTCTGCCACTCTCTTCTCCTTTGGCTTTCCATCTTTCGCAGCTTCAGGGTCTTTTCCAATGAGTCAGCTCTTAGCATCAGGTGGTCAAAGTATGGAGGCTTCAGTGTCAGTCCTTCCAATGAATGTTCAGGGTTGGTTTCCTTTAGGATTGACTGGTTGGACCCCTTTGTGGTCCAAGGGGCTCTCAAGAGTCTTCTCTGGGTTTAGGGTAGTGGTTTTCATATTATACATAGCAAAATCACGCAAGGTGCTTGCCTGGGTTTTACTACTAAGATTCTGATTTAGTTGCTTTAGGATGGTGGTTTTTAACAGGTGATTCTCATTGTCCAGCTAGGCTTGTGTAGTCACTGCTCCATAGCATCTTTTTCCACCGAAGCATCCAGCTAATGAAGGAATGCAATACAAAAGGAAAACTACCAGAAATTTGGCTTTAGTCCAACTTACTTGCTTCCTTTTCTCATTCCTCTCTATCCTTTTGGTCACCTCTATCCCTTTTAAGTGTCTAAGTTTGGGTTTATAAGAAAAATATTCACACTTATTTAGATAATCAAATAGTCAAAACCTCACTTGTTTATGAGATTGGGCTGACAATACAAATGAGTGAAGCAAGCCAGATGGAGACTGTGGTGAACTGGAAATTATAGACCCCATCTCACGTGAGGGTGGTGGAGGGAGCAACAGCTAAGACTATAATCCAGCCACGTGTTCTAAGAGTTCTCCAAGTGTCATCCTTGCTCTAGGAGCATTAGAAAACTTGTTAGAAATGCAGAATTTCAAACCCTGCTTCCTGATCCACTGAGTGAATCTGGTACTGGAACAGGTTGTGGGACAACAGTCTGTGGTCTTAGGGGATTCTGATGCAATATAACATTTTCAAACCACTGCCTATAGTACTGAAAGCCCAGTGTGACCACATTTGATTTTTCATGAAAAGCCAGGAATATTGCTTTCTTTTATTGAGCATTTTTAAATTGTGCTGTGCATGTTCATGTAACAGCTCCTGTGCTCAAATTATTCTGAACATCTCTCCTTGGCTTTCAAAGATTGACAACGAATTCAATTTTTCCTTTGTTGTTTTTTTTTAAATACACCCTGTTTTTTTTTTTTTTTTTTAACAAACATATCCTTGGGCTAACCTTCAATTGTCTCTATTCTACAAGGGTTAAATAGCTTTGAAATATGCTTCATATCTTTGTGACATTCCCCAACCCATGCTTAAGTATCCTGAGTAACCAATTAAACCATGAAATTTGGAATACTGGAATAGGTAATTTAGTTATGAAAACCTCAGCCTAGTTATGCTGTTAGTTTCCTGGATTAAAAAAGAAACAGAAACTAGGAAAAGATTATGGATTAAATCAGAGTCACAAGTTAGAATCCTTTCACTTTCAAACCAAATTTCTAGAGAGGGTCTATCCCTGGCTATTAATAATAAATTATATAAATCTGAAGTCCTCTTGACTTATTTCAACCTATTCCTCCTATCTGGAGAGTTGGGAAGGCATATAATGCCTGCTGCTACATCGCTTCAGTCGTGTCCGACTCTGTGCGACCCCATAGACGGCAGCCCACCAGACTCCTCTGTCCCTGGGATTCTCCAGGCAAGAACACTGGAGTGGGTTGCCATTTCCTTCTCCAATGCATGAAAGTGAAAAGTGAAAGTGAAGTCGCTCAGTCGTGTCCGACTCTTAGTGACCCCATGGACTGCAGCCTACCAGGCTCCTCCGTCCATGGGATTTTCCAGGCAAGAGTACCGGAGTGGGATGCCATTGCCTTCTCCGATATAATGCCTAGACTGTGATATTTACAATTCTAGGCCAAGTACAGTCATAACTTTTGCACTCTTTTTAATTGTTATTGAAGAATAGTTGATTTATAATGTTGTGTTCATTTCCAGTGTACAGCAAAATGAATCATTTATACATATATCCACTCTTTTTCTTTAATTCTTTTCTAATATAGGTCATTGCAGAATATTGAGTTGAGTTCCCTGTGCTATACAATAGGTTCTTATTAGTTATCTATTTTGTATATAATAGTGTGTGTGTGTGTGTCAATCCCAATTTAACCCCACCTTTACCCCCTGGGTTGGAGAAGGCAGTGGCACCCCACTCCAGTACTCTTGCCTGGAAAATCCCATGGACAGAGGAGCCTGGTAGGCTACAGTCCATGGGGTCACAAAGAGTTGGACATGACTGAGTGACTTCACTTTCACTTTCACTTTAACCCCAGGTAACCATAAGTTTGTTTTCTACATCCGTGACTCTACTTCTGTTTTGTAAGCAAGTTCATTTGACCCCTTCTTTAGATTCTGCATATAAGCAACATTTTTCTTTCTGTATCTGACTTATTTCACTCAGTATGACAATCTCTATTTGCATCCATTTTGTGGCAAATGACATTATTTTATTTTTTTTGTGGCTGAGTAATATTCTGTTATATCTATATATATAGATATACACATACATACCTTCAGTATCCATTCATCTGTGGATCAACATTTAGGTTGCTTCCATGTCCTACCTCTTGTATTAGTCCTGCAGTGAACATTGGGGTACATGTTTCTTTTCACTCTTTCTACATTTGAAGAATTTTGTGTGTGTGTGAGAGAGAATTGATTTACTTACAGTGTGCTCATCAAATGGTGGTTTTTGAAAGCTATTGTACTATTGTATAGCACAGGAACACTGGAGTTTAAAATATATCATAGGATGACCAATCATCCTAGTTTTCCCAGGATTGAGGAGGATCATGAAAAGGGGAACTTCCAGTTACAAAACCAGGACAAGGTGGTCATCCTAGTGTTTAATGCTAATGTTTCCCTTACATCACTTTACTTCAGATGTAGAAAAGAATAAAGGTGGAAGTTGGTAGAAAAGTTGCATTGTATTGCTAAAAGCTATTTTATAACTTGCTGAAATCAAAAGGCAAGCATTGTAGGAAGGCAGATTTTAGCCAGAAATAAGAAAAGACTTTCAAATGGAGGTACCACTCTGAAGTGCCTAATATGAGATCTAATGTCCTGGAAGTTGGGTAGGATCCAACAGAGTGCAGACCCTAGAGAGAGTTTAAAATATGGTCAAGTGTGGAGACAGAGGACAAACTTTTGATGCATGTGATCTGAAGTGCACATGGAGGTCAGGGAATTGAAAGGTAATCCTGTCGGATAATCAAGAACAGAACAGGAAGCAGAATACGAGGTGATTCAGAGCAAGTAGTCTGGCACAGATACAGCTAAGCAACAAGAGGCTGCTTGCAGCCTATTTTTGTGTGATGGTAGGTGGTTTTATGGCGTAAGGATAGACCTTATGAATTAAAGGCACAGGGCAGTAAGAAACTTGAACGTCTGCAGTGGATGAAAGGTTGGATTAAATGACCTCATATTCCCATTCAACTTTGATAATCTTTGAAAATTCAGATTCTGTTATAAAAGATACTTAACATGCTTATATTATTAATCTTTGACTCTATCTCTTTGAAACTTGGGATAATAAATCAAACTTCATAAGATGAATGTGAGGATTAAAGAAAATATATCATGTAGCACAATGCCTGGCACATCATAATTGCTCAGTAAACAGGAAGTTATTATGAAAATTCTTAAAATACATTTTCTTAAATCTGGTCTTTCTTGATAGAAAATTTTCTTTTTCTTTGGTAATTTACAAATTGTGAAGCTAATTTTTTAAACTGGTGAATGTCTCATAGTAAACATATTTCCAAATCATTGAGGTTTGGTGCAAATTTTTCAGTGTTTTTTAACATGACTAATACAATAACTTTTTCTTATACATAATTTAAGTTTTCAGCTAATAAAGTTTGAATTACATTTCTAGTTGCTTTGCATGACATTCTTAATTATATTCAGGTTAGAACAAATCTCTTTAAGTCATTTGGGATATAATACTAAATCATATTAATGAAATAAACCTCGCTCATTGAACTTAAATAAGATGCTGTGCTGCTGTGCTATGCTTAGTCGTTCAGTCATGTCTGACTGTTTGCACTGTAGCCTGACAGTCTCCTCTGTCCATGGGGATTCTCTAGGCAAGAATACTGGAGTGGGTTGCCATGCCCTCCTCCAAGGGATCTTCCCAACCCAGGGATTGAACCGAGGTCTCCTGCATTGCAGGCGGATTCTTTACCATCTGAGCCACCAGGGAAGCCCCAAATAAGATGTTATACAATCATAAATCATGACATATGACCACCCTGCTGCTGCTGCTGCTAAGTTGCTTCAGTTGTGTCTGACTCTGTGCGACCCCATAGAGGGCAGCCCGCTAGGCCCCCCAGTCCCTGGGATTCTCCAGGCAAGAATACTGGAATGGGTTGCCATTTCCTTCTCCAATGCATGAAAGTGAAAAGTAAAAGTGAAGTCGCTCAGTCGTGCCCGACTCTCAACGACCCCATGGACTGGAGCCTACCAGGCTCCTCCATCCATGGGATTTTCCAGGCAAGAGTGCTGGAGTGGGGTGCCATTGCCTTCTCCGATGACCACCCTAGGTTTTATCATTTATAATTTATAGTAACTCTGATTTAGAATTCATTTTACTAAGGCTGTATATTGTCACCCTGCTTATTTAACTTATATGTGGAGTACATCATGAGAAATGTTGGGCTGGATGAAACACAGCCTGGAATCAAGATTGTTGGGAGAAATATCAATATGTAGATGACACCACCCTTATGGCACAAAGTAAAGGACTAAATAGCCTCTTGATGAAAGTAAAAGAAAGTGGAAAAGTTGGCTTAAAGGTCAACATTCAGAAAACTAAGATCATGGCATCTGGTCCCATTAATTCATGGCAAATCGATGGGGAAACAGTGGAAACAGTAGCTGACTTTATTTTGGGGGGCTCCAAAATCACTGCAGATGGTGATTGCAGCCATGAAATTAAAAGACGCTTACCCCTTGGAAGGAAAGTTATGACCAACCTAGACAGCATATTAAAAAGCAGAGACATTACTTTGTCAACAAAGGTTTGTCTAGTCAAGGCTATGGTTTCTCCAGTAGTCATGTATGGATGTGAGAGTTTGACTGTAAAGAAAGCTGAGCACAGAAGAACACGTGTACACCCTTGGTGGGTTCATGTTGATGTATGGCGAGACCAATACAATATTATAAAGTAATTAGCCTCCAATTAAAATAAATAAATTTAAAATAAAAAAAAAAAACAATTTATGTTTTTGAACTGTGGTGTTGGAGAATATTCTTGAGAGTCTCTTGGATTACAAGGAGATCCAGCCAGTCCATCCTAAAGGAGATCAGTCCTGGATGTTCACTGGAAGGACTGATGTTGAAGCTGAAACTCCAATACTTTGGTCACCTGATGCTAATAGCTAACTCATTTGAAAGATTGAGGGCCGGAGGAGAAGGGGACGACAGAGGATGAGATGGTTGGATGGCATCACTGACTCAATGAACCTGAGTTTGAGTATACTCCCGGAGTTGGTGATGGACAGGGAGGCCTGGTGTGCTGCGGTTAATGGGGTCGCAAAGAGTCAGACACAACTAAGCAACTGAACTAAACTTGAGTATTTCATTGAGAAGTAGCATATAATGGAAGGCCATGGAATAGAATAACTATTAAATGCATGGGTTTTTCTAGTCAGATTGAAATCTTGGTTCAGTATTGTGGAATCCTCGGGCAAGTCATGTATTTTGACTTATCCTCAGTTTTCTCACCTCTACAATAGGAAAAATGATGTTTACATCAGAGTCTTCTAAGTGAGGCTTAAATGAAATGGGTCATACAAACATTTAGCACAGGAAGTTGCTCAATGTGAATTCTTTCTAGCACCACTGCTATTATAAAACAATCTTTTAAAATCCTCATTTTAATGAAAGATATCAGATGTATTCTTTCTGTTTGAATCTGAATTCAGAACATTCAACTGTCCAATGGGAATGGGCACTGGCCCTAACAATCTGTTAATACCTTACCAGTATGTATCAGTTGACTACCAACCTACCTTTGATGTAGAGCTGAAGGGGTGGCAAGATTTCATGGGGATCTGAAAGCCCAAAGTCTGCAGTATGATCAGGCCAAAGAAGATCTGAGTATGGACAGGGCCACAAATGTAAGTCTAATGTCTATTGTGGTGTAGTGAAAGTGAAAGTTGCTCGGTCGTGTCTGACTCTTTGCAACCCCACGGACTATACAGTCCATGGAATTCTCCAGGCCAGAATACTGGAGTGGGTAGTCTTTCCCTTCTCCAAGGGATCTTCCCAACCCAGGGATTGAACCTAGGTCTCCTGCATTGCAGGCAGATTCTTTACCAGCTGAGCCATAAGGGAAGCCAAAGAATATTGGAGTGGGTAGCCTATCCCTTCTCCAGCGGATCTTCCCAACTTAGGAATTGAACCAGGGTCTCCTGCATTGCAGGCAGACTCTACCAACTGAGCTATGTATGAGGGAAGATCATCATGGTGTATTATTCTTTACTAAAGTCCTGGCAGGTTTATGGGTTTATGATCCAGTTTTCCATCTACTAAAGTCTGGTGCTGGGTATAATTTTTGGTATGGCATGATTATATTGCTTAGTGGGAAACTAGTGTGAAGACAGCTCAGCTGAGGCAGTAAATTGGCTCAAGATTGATGTGAAATGTGTGTTTGTGGGGATTTCCTGGTGGTTCAGTGGTAAAAAATCTGCCTGCTAATGCAGGAGACTCGGGTTTGATCCTTGGGTCTGGAAGATCTCCTGGAGGAGGAAATGCCAACCCACTCCAGTATACTTGCTTGGAGAATCCCATGGACAGAGGAGCCTGGCGGGCTACAGTCCATGGTGTTGCAAAGAGTTGGACAGGACTGAAGCAACTGAGCATGCACATATGTATGTCTCTATCCCACCAAATGGAGAAGGCAATGGCACCCCCTCCAGTACTCTTGCCTGGAAAATCCCATGGACAGAGGAGCCTGGTAGGCTGCAGTCCATGGGGTCGCTAAGAGTCGGACACAACTGAGCGACTTCATTTTCACTTTTCACTTTCATGCATTGGAGAAGGAAATGGCAACCCACTCCAGTGTTCTTGTCTGGAGAATCCCAGGGACAGGGGAGCCTGGTGGGCTGCCGTCTATGGGGTTGCACAGAGTTGTACACGACTGAAGTGACTTAGCAGCAGCAGCAGCAGCATCCCACCAAAGCATCAACTCAATTTCACTTCTAAAACATTGTGGGAGTGACCTATATGTGCAGCTTCATTTATGTATAATGAACCAGGTTTGGAAACCTGGTTTGATACCCCAGTGGTAATTCCAGATATTTCAGGATGTTAGCCAGATTCTCTGCCACAAATTAATGTTAAATATAAAAATATCTGTAACACATAGCATATTTGATAGGGAAGGGAAAATGCTAGAAATCAGACAATCAAAGTGAAAGTGAAGTTGTTCAGTCACGTTGCTCTTTGCGACCCCATGGGCTGTAGCCTACCACGCTCCTCCATCTATGGGATTTTCCAGGCAAGAGTACTGGGGTGGGTTGCCTTTTCCTTCTCCAGAGGATCTTCCCAACCCAGGGATCGAACTCCAGGTCTTCGTCTGCATTGTAGGCAGACGCTTTACCATCTGAGCCACCAGGGAAATCCTAGACAATCAAAGGTAAATTTATATATTTAAAAGGGTATTATAGCTCCAAAAAGAATTAGCAATCACCAGCAAGGTCTTTGGTAGTAGAAGAATAAGAGTTAATTTGAGTCTGGCAAAGGCATAATACAAATTCAATAAAGGAAACCAGTCTCTGGTTTAGTAATACCAAATATAGAAAGGGATATAAAAAATATAAAGGTGCTTCTTTAGATATATTAAAATAACTCCATATTAGCCAGATGATTTTGTATAAATGTTAGGCATTCAAATCCTTCAAAGCTACTAATGTCCTTAGCAGGTCAATATTGTGTTCTGTAGACCACAGGAAAAGAGTTTGTGTTTTATTCCTAGTATGATTTAAACTTCTGGATAGTTTTGAGTCAAAGAGTGTTATAGGATCAAATTTATATGTTGAAAAGATGATTTAAGATGTTTAATGGATAACTGATTTTAGAAGTACAAAAGAGGAATCACCCTTGATGAGAGATTTGAAATGATGGGGCCTAGGAGTAGAGTGACATTTGTAGAGGGGGTGAGAAAAAGTAAGATTTTAGTATTTATTTTGAAGATGAAGCTGTTGAGATTTCCAGGTATGTTTTATGTAGATTGTGGGGTGGTGGAAAGAGCAAAATCAAGGATGACTTCTAAATGTGTTTAAGCATTAAACATGATGATGCTCTTTCCTCATTTAAGGAAGATGTGAGGCATAGTGGGTTTCTTCTACTCTCACACTCAACTGCCAAACCTGTGTTAATCCTATCATCAATTTTCTGTATTTCTTCTCCTTGGATGGTAACACTATTGTAGAATCATTTCTCTCTGCTGATCGGATTCACCACTGTAGATTCATCTTCTTTCAAATCTTTTGTTGTTGTTTGTTTTTGTCACAACGCATGACATGCTGATCCTAGTTCCGGGACCAGGGATCAAACCTGCACCCCCTGCAGTGGAAGACTGGAGTCCTAAGCACCAGGGAAGTCTCCCATCTTCTTTTAATTTTCCTGAGTTCTCACTGTTACGCAGCAATATTGCATGTGACATATTCCAAACTCTTCACTCTTCTCAAGCCACCCTCCTCCCTTTGTTCCTCCTATTCTGGGCAACTATCTGTATGCAGTTGTTGACTGAAAAAATAGGCACAACAAAACATGTCCGAACTGTGGATTAAGTCTTAATCGGGCCAAAGTGAGGACAATAGCCTAGGAGACAAGCATCTCAGATTGCTCAGAGAAACTGCTCCAGAGAGGCAGGGGGGAAGATCAGTATTGTATATGATTTTAGTGATGCAGGGTACATGCAGTCAAGCACAGGTTTTGGGAGAGGCTTGCTGCTAGTGTTGAGGAGCAGATGTCACCACTAATGACTTTAGTGCTTTTCTAGATATGGGAGATGCAAGGATTGGGCTCATAAAATCTTTTCCTAAAAATAATTTACTCTGTCAAGGCCTGTTCTGCCAGGTTTTCCCAGAGCACAGAGTGCCTCATTTCTGATCTCTATCCTCAACTCCTTTCAGGATGTGATGAAGGTCATTGGCCACAGGGGCTTATGACTTAATCCTGTAGGTGTAGATGGCAAGTGCCAATTTGTAGTTGTAGTTGGCACAGTCATCCCTCGGAATCTGCAGGGTATCCATTCTAGGAGCTGACATGGATACCAAAATCTCCTGTTGCCTGTTCCCATAGTCAGCCCGTGTATCTGTGGCTGTGGAAGCCTCAGATATTGAGGACCGACTGTATTTTACTTTCTAGAGCATTTTAAAGTCATTTGATATAAGTTTTATCACATTTTTAGCACTTCTGATTCCTTCCTGTCCTTAAGGAGAGTTTCCCTATTCTTTTTCAACATTGACATTCCACTTATGCTGTTGATTAATAGAAGAGAGGATGGGAAATTGAATTTTTTCCTCTCTTCCTGGTATATTCAGAGAGCTCATTTTCCTTTGAGATTGCTAATTACAATGAGTGTGTTAGCCTAGATCTGTCAGGGGTCACCAAGTGAAGAAGGACCTCCTGGAACAGAAATGAGCACAAAGGAATGAAGAGGGGAGAAAGGGACAGAGAGACAGATACCATTTAAGTCCCTTTGGATCTTGTCCTGCTTAAAGCTACATATAGCCGTAGACTTTGTTATATAAGCTTGTATGTTTCAGTTTTAGATTTTGCTTAAGCTAGGTTGAGCAGAATTTCTGTCACTAGGCTAGACAGTAAATATTTAGGTTTTGGGGTGAGTCCTCTTATGGTGACCCCTGAAACCCCTCTGTGACTGTAGGAACCAAATTGAAAATAATTTTTCTGGAGTATAGTCCTTAAAACTTACTTTTAGAAAATGGAGACAGCTTGAACATGTGTTTTATTTATTTACTGGGGAGGGGGGAATCATGCTGTACAATTTTTTTTAAACTTTTTTGTATTGGAGTATAGCTGACTGGGTTTCCCTGGTGGCTCAGATGGTAAAGTGTCTGCCTGAAACACGTGAGACCCGGGTTCTCTCCCTGGGTCAGGAATATCCCCTGGAAAAGGAAATGGCAACCCACTCCAGTGCTCTTGCCTGGAAAATCCCATGGACAGAGGAGCCTGGTAGGCTACAGTCCATGGGGTCACAAAGAGTCGGACACGACTGAGCGACTTCACTTTCCCTTTCATAACTGATTAACAATGTTGCAGTAGTTTCAAGTGAATCACAAAGGGACTGGGCCATACATATACTTGTATCCATTCTCCCCCCAACCTCTCCCATCCAGGCTGCCACATAACATTGAGCAGAGTTCCCTGTGCTATACAGAAGGTCCTTGTTGGTTATCCATTTTAAATAATAGCAGTGTGTACATGTCCATCCCAAACTTCCTGACTATCCCTTCCCCTTGGCAACTGTACATTCGTTGTACATGCTATTTTTAAAAGGAGAAAGAAACATTGGGAGAGAGTTGATTAATGGAAAAAGTAAGAGGAAGAAACGCTTAAAAGCATAAGTAAGCAAGGAAAATCTTTGTCAGTGAGGAAGATGATGACTTTCTCTGAATCTACTCAATCTTAATGAGCCAATTTTGTTTACATGCCTGTCCTAGAACCAACCACTGTGGCTAGAGACATGAAATATTCTGGCTGACCAAGCCAAGGTCATGAAGCAGGGTTGAGCATGAATGACTGAAACCACCTTAAATGGGATAGCAATGGCTTCCCATAGAGGAAAAAAGTGAGACAAGAAAGGTTTGTGCCAGTGCCCTAGAGCAAAAGTCAGCAGACTTTTTCTGTAAAAGGCTAGACAGTAAATATTTTAGGTTTTGTGGACCATTTGGTTTCTGGTGCCACTCCCCAACTCTACCTCTGTAGTATGAAAACAGCCATAGACAACATTTAAATGAGTGGGGCTAGCTGTGTTCAAATAAAACTTTATTTACAAAAAAGGCAGTGGAATGTGTTTGGTCCAGTGGATTGTAGTTTGCTGACACCTATCTAGAAGTTTGGCGGTGTCCTTCTGTTTGAAAATCCCAAAGAAATTTTCTTAGTGCTCCTAATTCCTTGAGTAGGAACCTGAAGACAATCTAGAGTCACAGAAGAAAGGTATGGTTGTTAGAGCAGAGCTTCTTAAGCTGATTTTTTAGATGCACAATGATTTCTTATTCTAATAGTTATACTAGTACTCAAAATCCATGTTTTAATAGATTTTGTTGCTTATTGTGGTGCTGAGTTAGAGAAAGTAGAGTGCTGTAAGTAAAATAACATGAATGATTAAAATTGAAGAAACTGTTAATGAGCATTACTCACAGTTGGTTGTACTATGAAACCTATAGGTCTTTTGGATATGATTTTAAAAGTATATGCACGATACTGGATGCTTGGGGCTGATGCACTGGGATGACCCAGAGGGATGGTATGGGGAGGGAGGAGGGAGGAGGGTTCAGGATGGGGAACACGTGTATACCTGTGGTGGATTCATTTCAATATTTGGCAAAACTAATACAATATTGTAAAGTTAAAAAAAAAAAAAAGTATACCTGTTCTTGTATTCCCTCCTCCGTGCCTCATACCCTCTCCAACCAAGAGTTTGCAATACACCTTTCTAGGAGGTAGGCTTCCCCATTCTCTCCACTTGGGGACTTTTTTATTTTTAATGGGTTTAATGCAATTGACTGGCCCTTGGCTTGAAAATCTTTAAGATACCATGTAGTACTTGAGATCACCAATATCTGATCTCCACATGGCCAAGTCAAAGCCAATAGTTTTTGGTTTACCACATAAGATGACTTTTCTGTCTGTGCTCTGTTTCTGCTAATAGCAGTACTATCCAGTTAGTTACTCAGACTGAGAACTTGGTTCACATCTTTAACTCTTGTTCTGTCTGGACCATTCTGACTAATTATTTTAGGCATTTGTATCATCCAATGACTCTTCATTCTATTCTCTGTGATAGAACCTTTATTCTTTTTATTTATTTTATTTTATTTTTAAACTTTACATAATTGCATTAGTTTTGCCAAATATCAAAATGAATCCGCCACAGGTATACATGTGTTCCCCATCCTGAACCCTCCTCCCTCCTCCCTCCCCATACCATCCCTCTGGGTCGTCCCAGTGCACTAGCCCCAAGCATCCAGTATCGTGCATCGAACCTGGACTGGCATCTCGTTTCATACATGATATTTTACATGTTTCAATGCCATTCTCCCAAATCTTCCCACCCTCTCCCTCTCCCACAGAGTCCATAAGACTGTTCTATAACTTTTGTGGTGATGTCAGGAAGGAGTGCCTCTTACTGCTCTCCCATCCTCTGGTCTTTTGCTCTAAACAATCCTATACACCACTTCTAGATTAATCTTCCTAAAGCATGAATCTGACATATCATGCTCATGCTCAAGAGTAGTCAACAGTTCTGCATTATCTACTAAATAATGGCTAAATTGATTAATATAGCGTTCAAGATCCTTGAGAGTCTGTTCCCACCCAATTATTGGTCCTTATATTCTGTTAGTTCCCTCTATATTCCTTGCACTCCAGCATACCCAAGTACCCCCACAATCCCATTATACTGTTCCCCTCTGTGCTTTTTTCACACTCTCTTCTCCTGTCAAGAAGCCCCTCCACTTTTTCTTGTTGAAATCCCATCAGTTTTGAATTATTAAGTAAAATGATGCTGTATTCATATCATGGAATATTTTGTAGATATTAATATTGATAGTTTACAAGGGTATTTAACATTTATTCACTTACATGAAAATATCATAGAGCATCTCCTACATGCCAGACACTCTGCTAGATACCAAGGATACAGATGTTCAAAGGACAGACACAGCTGATGTCATCATGAAGCTTAAGTTAGAATGAGGCCTTTAGACATTGAGGAAATCAGTGGAGGTGTGCTAAGTGCTTGAATGATAACTGTGGGGTGATATGGACATTTAACCTAGCCTGAAGTAAATGGCAGCTTTTTGAAGACAGTCATGTTTTAGGCATACCTGAAACATGGAAAGATAGTGGTTCTTAAACTTTTTGGCCTTGAGACCCCTTTGCATTCTTAAAAACAATTGAGCTTTTGTTTATATGGATTATACATACATACTATAATACTTACTATTAGAAATTTAAAATAATTGACAATTGAAAATGTGTATGTTAAGAGGTTTATTATTTTAATAATTATTAGCTGTATTTTGGGTTTCCCTTGTGGCTCAGCTGGTAAAGAATCCACCTGCAATGCAGGAGACCTGGGTTCAATCCCTGGGTTGGGAAGATCCCCTGGAGAAGGAAAGGCTACCCACTCCAGTATTCTGGCCTGGAGAATTCCATGGACTGTATAGTCCATGGGGTCACAAAGAGTCGGACACGACTGAGTGACTTCACTTTCACTTTCAGCTATATTTTACGAACCACAAACTGTTTCTCACACCACAAACTGTGAGAAAATTTGGATCATCTTATATTTCTACTAATCTCTTTAATATATGGCTTAATAGAAGACAGCTAGATTTTTCACATCTGATTCTGAGTTCAGACTTTCTTGATTTGTTGTTTTGGTTGAAGACTATGAAGAGAATCCAACCTCATACAGATATGCAGTTCAAAAATGGTGGAATATTTTAATAGTCTTGTTAGATAGTTGCAGATATTCTTCTTAGACACTACACCAAAACTCAACAAGTGGCAGTTTCTTGAAGGTCAGTTGCAATATGGAATCTGAAACTCTATCAATGAACTTTCCATACTCTTACATTAAAATCGCTTGGTCTACTTTATACTTTTAATGGATCCTTTCACTCTGAATGATTTTGACCTTGTGGATCCCCTCAAGGGGGCTCTTGAATTCACAGGGACCCTCTGATCACGTGTTGACAGCTACTAGAGTAAGAGTTACTGTGATATTTGGTCTAGCGCAAAGATAAATATTCCAGTGGTCAGATAAGCATTCATAGGTTATGATGTTATCGGATATACATTATAAAATATATACAGTAGGATAGCAGCTCATTAAAGGAAAATGATTGATAAAGAATTAAGTCTTTAAGGATATACTCCAATATGTTAACAGTCGTCTTTACGTGTCATTTGCTGCACTTTTAAAATTTCTCTAAACTTTTGTATTTTCAACAATGCGGTGGTTACTACTTTGAAAATTAATGAAAAATGAATCTTAAATATCTTTTAAAGTTCTGTTTATAGGCTATGTTTTTTATGAAGCCTTTTCTTATTCCTTCCGCAATCCAGAAGTAACCTCTCCTTGTTCAGTGCTTTCCTGACACCTAGTTTGCTCTTTTCCTCTTGGGACATCAATCATTTCATAGTGTTTGGTAGGGTTGTTCATACAGCTTGTATCAGTTCTATTTCCTGGAGGATAGGAACTGAAATTTGTTTCCCCAGCATCATATATATTTCTTTATATTGTAAAAAAGGGTCAGCAAATTTTTTTGGAAGTAAGTTGAAATCCTAAGTGTTTCACGGTTTTAATGATATTTAAATGTTATTACTAAATAACATAAAACTACTCTATAAAATTTGGGAAGATAGAGAAAAGTATAGTAAGCACAGCATCATGGCTATAGGCAAAGGCTTTACAATTCTACTGACATAGCTTCAAACCCTAGATCTGCCATGTGCTTCTTACTATCTCCACATGGCCATGGACATGTCTCCTAATCATTGTGATTCCTAGTTTCTCCATCTATGACATGGAGATTATAATCATGCCTTCCAGCACTGTTGTGAGGATCTGATGAAATAATGTAAATAAAACTCCTGGGATATAGTGATTCCTGATGAATGGTATGTACTTACTATCATCTATAATCACTCATCCATAAATTCACAAATTCATTTTAATGAATGCATTCTCTCTAGTAGATTCAGAGTCACTGGGTGAATAATATTTCTGTTACTGCCAGTCATCTTTGAAAGTGTACACTTATGATCGAGTCAGTTTGAGGTGATCTGGCCATTTCCAAATAAAAACGTGCCTATAAAAAGTTCAGGGCTTTCCTAGTGGCTCAGTGGTAAAGAACCTGCCTGCCAATGCAGGAGACGTGGGTTTGATCCCTGGGTCTAGAAGATTCCCTGGAGAAGGTAATGGCAACCCACTCCAGTATTCTTGCCTGAAAAATCCAATGGATAGAGGAGCCTGGTGGGCCACAGTCCATGGGGTTGCAAGAGTCAGACTCACATTAGTGACTAAACAACACACAACAACAAGTTTTAACTAAACCTATGGGCTACGATATTAGTAACAATCTGGAGTGGTGGCAAGAGATTCAGATGAGCAAGTGAAGAGTTGAATTACCAGCAATGTTTTTTATTAGAAGGCTATAGTTCATATTGTGATTTTTATTATATTTGTTAATAACACTATACTTTAGGCTAGGAAGCATGTCCTGGGGCTACTACAGCAGCTGTGCCATTCACCTGAATGAATATCTGGCGAACTAACAGCCAAATCAACACATTTGTTCCCTGCCTCTTGTCATGCTAAAATAAAAGAAAATATGCTCAACATATGAAAATGATACCATTGACTCTTTTCAAGTACCTGGCAATTTCCCAATGGTGATTGTGAGTTGTGATGAAGCATACCATCTCCTTAGAATGCACTGGCAGTAAATGGAAAGTTCTCATTGAAGAATCAGATCACTCACTGTCATCAATGCCCTGCTGTCCTTTTTTGCAAGTTCACACTGGCATTGACACTTCCAGACCTAGGCTAGTAATTCTATTAATATAGTAAGAAGAGAACGGATTAGACTTTTTTCATTGTCCCGTCTTATGGGGAACTAGGTCTGCTTCTGTGCTACAGACTGCTTGCCTGGCTCTGATACCATGGATCTGTGTGCTGCCTAAGACAAAAGTGGTCCTTGGATATGTTGTTTAGTCACTAAGTCATGTTGGATTCTTTGCAACCCCGTAGACTATAGCCTGCCAGGCTCCTGTGTCTATGTGACTTCCCAGACAAGAATACTGGAGTGGGTTGCCATTTCCCTCTCTGGGGATCTTTCTGACCCAGGGATTGAACCTACATCTCTTGATTGCAAGAAGATTCGTTACCACCGAGCCACCTGGGAAGCCCATATCCAGAGTTACCAGCCCTTTATTGTTCCACTTGGTTCTAATTGGTACCTTCCACTGTAGCATTTTGCCTAGATTTTCTCTCAGATACCAAATTCCTCATGTCCTCAAATTACCTACTTATGAATCCATGTCCCAATCAAAATGCTCATGTCTTTAGTATAGATTATTTTAATTGTGAATCAAGAGAAAGTCATATTTTTTAATTAAAAAATTTATACAATTTTAATGGTTACTTTACATTCACAGTTATTATATAATATTGGCTCTGTTCCCTGTGTTGTACAATATACATCCTTGAACCCATCTTACACCCAATAGTTTGTACCTCTCCATGCCTCTCCTCCATACCCCTCCTCACTGGCAACCACTAGTTTGTTCTTTGTATCTGTGAGACTCTTTCCTTTTTGTTATATTTACTAGTTTGTTGTACTTTTTAGATTCCACATGAGTGATATCATACAGTATTTGTCTTTTATTTCACTTAGCATAATGCCCTGTAAGTCCATCCATGTTGGTGTAAAGGGCAAAATACCATTCTTTTTTATGGCTGAGTAATATTCCTCTGTGTGTGTGTGTATGTGTGTGTGTGTGTATGTGTGTGTGTGTGTGTGTGTGTGTGTGTTTACCACATCTTTTATCCATTTATCCATTGATGGACACTTAAGCTCTTTCCATAGGGAAAGGCATACTTTTGCATTCACCCACATACATCAGTGACTGAGAGTTTCTTATTCTCCCACAAAGCTTTGCTGGCTTTATGTAACTTCATCCACCTAGTTTAAGCGTTTGGTATGTGTCACACCTTATTATGGGTCTGGTAAGTCCCAGTTCTTAAGCTTACCCAAGGTCTTGAGAGTGAGGTAGACATATAAACAAGAAATTATTGACACAATGTGGTACTTGCAATGCTAGAGATATAATATGTTACAGAGGAAGGACCTAATTTAATCTTGAGGTGCCAAGGAAAGTGACTTGGGAGACAAGATATGAACGGCATCTGAGAAGTAGGATTTAGCCAAGTGGAGTGAAAGTGAGGGGCATATGAAGCAGAATAGCTAGCTAGCATGAAGCAAAGGAGCTGCGAAACAACATTGTGTGTGATAAAACCTACAAGCAATTCTGAGGTAAAGAAAGTGGCAAAGAAGGAATCACAATCACAAGACAGGGAGACAGAAGCCAGTTCACTGAAAACTTTTTTGTGATTAAAAAAAAAAAAAGAGCTTTGTTTGGAGGCGGTCAGGAGGAGTGAAGCAAAAGAAAAAAAAAATTGATCAGAGAGGGAGATAGCAAAGATGCAGTGAATGATAGAATGTGGTGATGAAGGTGGAAATGTAGGAGAATCCAGAGCACAGATGGAAGGGTTGTCTTTGTAGGAAATCCTCCTTCTTCTGGACTTTGTGCTTCTGAAAACTCTATTTAAAATCTAACTTCTATGTTATATTGTGCTGTCTTGTACTCCATGGATACAAGACATATTCTCCTCCTCCTCTTTTGTTTCCTGCCTTTGTCTTAGTTCCTCCATTGCAGTCCCCAAATTGCACCATTGAACAAGGCTTAGAAAGTTTGTCCAGTGTCAAGTCACTGAAAATGAGTGTCAGAGCTTCACCTGGAAGCCAAGTTTTGGAATTCTAGGTTGCATACCCTTTTTGCTTAACTCAGATGATCATCCAAAGCTTTGTGTGTGAATAAATGGGTTGTGTGGGTGAATAAAGAATAAAGCCCATGATCTCAACTTTTTGTGTACAGTTCTACAGTGAGCTCATCTAATCGGCTAGTTCAGCATCTAGTCATCATAAATAAATGAACCCAGCATGTTCTGTGTGAAATGGGAAACAGAACTCCATTTCATCTCTGGGCTTCTTTGTGAACAATGTATATGCAAACTAACTTTTTATTAGTCATTTATTCTTTATTTTATATTGAGGTATACTTGACTCATTATGCAATACTGTTAGTTTTAGGTGTACAGTACAGTGATAAGTATTTTTTACAAATTATATTCCGTTAAGATATTGAGTATAGTTTCCTGTGCTCTACAATAAGACCCTGTTGCTTGTCTATTTTATGTATCTGCTAATCCCATACTCCTAGTTGTTCCTTCCCTCTTCCCTTTCCATAAGTTTCCCTTAGCCATAAGTTTGTTATGTCTGTGACTCTATTTCTGTTTTGTTTTTGTTTATTTTAAATTAATTTTCAGTTTATATTGGAGTATAGTTGATTTACAATGTTGTATTAGTTTCAGGTGTACCCCAAAGTGATTCAGTGATAAACATACATATATCCATTCTATTTCAGATTCTTTTCCCATCTAAGTTATTACAGAATATTGAGTTCTCTGTGCTATACAGTAGGTCCTTGTTGAATGTCTATTTTATATATAGTAGTGTGTATATGTTAATCCCAAACTCCTAATTTATCCTTCCCTTAATCATGTATCTTTGATTGATTTTGTAGATCACCCAGATGATCTGATTCTTCTCTCTTCCCTTCTCCTTACTTACCTTTGTTCTGTTTCCCTCTTCTTAAATACCATTGAGCCATCTCACAGAGAGCCAAAGTGGAGAGATCTATTGTTAAGCAAGTGACACTGTATACCAAAATTTGGGGAAAGTCTTAGCATTTGAAAGAGCTGCAGTTAAAAAAAAAAAAAAAAACCTCACATCCACTTTTGGTTTATTGAATTTCTCTAGCTTATACTTTTCCTCATTAGGATAATTAAGACATTTCCACATGTATTAGGCCTCTGGCTCTAATAAAATGAATAAAGTACATTAATAGGAGCAGAATATGCTGTTTGATTAAAAGGTCTTGAATTTGGGTTATGTACTACAAACGTTCTATCATTTATTTAGCTGTCTGCCCCTGGAAATACCTCAAATGAGATGGCATTGAAGACAAAATTAGGATCATTAAATTATTCAAACTCCTCCTCAATATATCATGCCCTCTTATTCTTCCTTTCATTCTTGTGCTTATGTAGTCCACAAATTTAATCTATTTGCATGTCAGACTTCTGGGCATGCAGATACGGCATTGAATGTTAACTTTCAGTCACTTCCACTGACTTGAGTAGGATAGCGTGTATCTTGTTGTCTACCTACATTTGACACTGCTTGTCTTTGTGTCTCTGTTGTCCCCTTCTCCTCACGCCTTCAACCTTTCCAAGCATCAGGGTATATTCTAATGACTCAGTTCTTTGCATGAGGTGACCAAGGTATTGGAGTTTCAGCTTCAGCATCAGTCCTTCCAATGAATATTCAGGACTGATTTCCTTTAGGATGGACTGGTTTGATCTCCTTGTAGTCCAAGGGACTCTCGAGCTTCTTCTAGAACACCACAGTTCAAAGGTATCAATTTTTCAGCGCTCAGCTTAAGTACAACTCTCACGTCCATACATGACTACTGGTAAGACATAGCTTTGACTAGATGGACCTTTGTTGGCAAAGTAATGTCTTTGATTTTTAATATGCTATCTAGGTATATAGATTTCTTCCAAGGAGCAAGCAAGAGTCTTTTAATTTCATGGCTGCAGTCACCATCTGCAGTGATTTTGGAGCCCAAGAAAATAAAGTCTGTCACTGTTTCCATTGTTTCCCCATCTCTTTGCCATGAAGTGATGGACTGGATGCCATGATCTTAGCTTTTGAATGTTGAGTTGTAAGCCAGCTTTTTCACTCTGCTCTTTCACCTTCACCAAGAGGCTCTTTAGTTCCTCTTCACTTTCTGCCATAAGGATGGTATCATCTGCATATCTGAGGTTATTGATATTTCTCCCAGCAATCTTGATTCCAGCTTGTGCTTCATCCAGCCCGGCATTTCTCATGATGTACTCTGCATATAATATAAATAAGCAGGGTGACAATATACAGCCTTGACATACTCCTTTCCTGATTTGGAACCAGTCTGTTGTTCCATGTCTGGTTCTAACTGTTGCTCTTGACCTGCATACAGATTTCTCAGGAGGCAGGTCAGGTGGTTTGGTATTCCCATCTCCTGGAGAATTTTCCATAGTTTGTTGTGATCTACACAGTCAAAGGCTTTGGCATACTCAATAGAGCAGAAGTAGATGTTTTTCTGGAACTCTCTTGCTTTTTCGATGATCCAACGGATGTTGGCAACTTGATCTCTGGTTCCTCTGCCTTTTCTAAATCCAACTTGAACATCTGTAAGTTCTCGGTTCACGTACTGTTGAAGCCTGGCTTGGAGAATTTTGAACATTACTTTGCTAGCGTGTGAGATGCAACTGTGTGGTAGTTTGAGCATTTTTGGCATTGCCTTTCTTTGGGATTAGAATGAAAACTGACCTTTTTCAGTCCTGTGGCCACTGCTGAGTTTTCCAAATTTGCTGGCATATTGAGTGCAGCACTTTCACAGCATCATCTTTTAGGATTTGATATAGCTCGACTGGAATTCCATCACCTCTACTAACTTTGTTATTAGTGATGCTTCCTAAGGCCCACTTGACTTCACATTCCAGGATGTCTGGCTCTAGGTGAGTGATCACACCATTGTGGTTATCTTGATCAGGAAGATCTTTTTTGTATAGTTCTTCTGTGTATTGTTGCCACCTCTTCTCAATATCTTCTGCTTCTGTTAGGTCCATACCATTTCTGTCCTTTATTGAGCCCATCTTTGCATGAAATGTTCCCTTGGTATCTCTAATTTTCTTGAAGAGATCTCTAGTCTCTCCTATTCTATTGTTTTCCTCTATTTTTTTTTTTTTGCATCAATCACTGAGTTATACAGTTTTTATTCTCTAATTTTTAATGTGGTTTTTCACACTGATTAATTTGTGTCTACTGAAAAATCCTTGCATCTCTGGGATAAATCCCATGGTATATGATCCTTTTAATGTATTGTTGAATTTGGCTTGTTAGTATTTTGTTAAGGACTTTTGCATCTATGTTTGTTAGTGATATTGGCCTGCAATTTTCTGTTTGTTTTTTTTTGTGTGTGTGTGGTATATTTGTCTTTCTTTGGCATCAGGTGATACTGGCTTCATAGAATGTGTTGGGTAGTGTTCCTTCTTCTGCAATTCTTTGGAATAATTTGAGAGGAATAGATGTTAACTTTTTCCTAAATTTTTGCTAGAAAATACCTTTGAAGCCATTGCCCCTGGAGTTTTATTGGTTGGGAGTTTAATTTTTTTCCTGGTTCAGTCTTGGGAGATTGTACATTTCTAGAAATCTGTCCACTTCTTCTAGGTTGTCCATTTTTATTGGTATGGAGTTGTTTGTAGTAGGCTCTTATGATCCTTTGTATTTCTGTGGTGTTAGTTGTAACTTCTTTTTTATTTCTGATTGCAAAGATTTGGGGCTTCTCTCTTTTTCTTGGTCCAGTCTAGCTAGAAGTTTAGCAATTTTATCTTTTCAAAGAACCAGCTTTTAGTTTCATTGATCTTTTCTAGTCTCTATTTTATTTCTTCTCTCATCTTTATGATTTCTTTTCTTCTTTTAACTTTGAGTTTTGTTTTTTGTTCCTTTAGGTGTAAGGTTAGGTTATTTGTGATTTTTCTTGTTTCCTGGGGCAATCTTGTATCACTATAAACTTCTGTCTTAAAATTGCTTTTGCTGTGTCCCAACGATTTTGGATTGTTGTGTTTTCTTTTTCGTTTTGTTGTTGTAAACGTTTTTTTGATCCATTCAGCAACTCTGTCTTTGGATTAGAGAATTCAACCCATTTCAAGTCACTGAAATAGATGTGTTATCATTGGGATTTTGTTAATTTTTTTCTGGCTGCTTTGTGGTTCTTCTGTTCCTTTCTTCTGTACTTGCTCTCTTCTATTGTGATATAATGGTTTTATGTATTCGTATGTTTAGATTCCTTTATCTTTTGTGTATCTAGGTTTTTGTTTTGTGGTTAGTATTTGGCTTACATATAATTGCTTATATTTATAACTGTATTTTAAGTTGATAAAAACTTAAGTTTGAATGTATTCTAACATTTTATATTTTACTCTCCCTTACACTCTATCCCATTTTGTTTTTGATATTGTATTTTATATCTTTTTATCTTGTATATCCCTTTAACTATCATAGTTATACAAATTTATACTTCTTTTAATATTCATACCAGCATTATAAGTGATTAATCCATTACTGTTACTATGTATATTTGCCTTTACCCGTGAGATGTATACTTTTGTATGTTTTCTTGTTCTTAGGTAGGGCTCTTTCTTTTCAGCTTAAAGAAGTCCCTTTAACACTGTTTGTAAGGTTGGTTTCTTGGTGATGAAATCCTTTAAGCTTTTGTTTATCTAGAAAACTCTTTTCTCTGAATGATCACTTTGCCATGTAGCATATTCTTGATTGGAAGTTATTTTTTTTTTTTCTTTCAGTAGTTTGACTATATCATGCCATTCCCTTCTGGCCTGAAAAGTTTTTGTTGAAAAATACGCTTATAATTTTATGTGGGCTACCTTGTATATAACATGCTGTGTTTCTCTTTTGCTTTTAAGATTCTTTTAACATTTTAGTTATAATGTACCTTGGTGTGAATCAGGTTAGGATCACTGATTGGTTGCTTCTGCACTGGGCCCTGAGGTGGTGAATCTAAGCACAGGAGTCTTTCAAGAGCTGTTTCTGAGTTCACTATAGCCTTGTGGGTCTTATGAACACAAACCCTGTTGGTTTTCAAAGCTAAATATTTTGGGGGCTCATCTTCCAGGTGAAGGTCTTAAGCAATGGAGTGCCTGATGTGGGGTTCAAAGCATTCACTCTTTAGGGAGGAGATCTGGGTTTTGAGATCCTTCCCAATTTTGGGAGGGGTTAATGGCAAGCTTGTGGCTCTGCATCTCTTACCCACTTTTATATGGCATTTTTTCCTGTTTGCCCACTGTTTAGGAGTCATTCAGTTAGTTTAAGGCTCTTTTCAGAGGAAATTTTTCCGTATGTAACTATACTTTTGGTGTATAGTGGGAGGTGATTTCAGGATCTTCCTGTGTCCCTCTCTTGAACTAGAATCCTGTCTTCTTGATGATATATCACTTTACACCCATTAGAACTGGTATCTCACTGTGGTTTTAATTTGCACTTTCCTGATAAGTGATGTTGAGCATCTTTTCATGTACCCGTTAGACATTTTTCCAAAGAAGACATCCAAATGGCCATTTAGGTCTTCTGCCCATTTTTTAATTGGGTTGCTAGTTTGGTGTTTGTTTTTTTATATTGAGCTTTATGAGCTGGTTATATATTTTGGGTATTAACCACTTGTTTGGATATATGGTTTGAAAAAATTCCCCCATTCTTTATGATACCTTTTCATTCTGTTGTTTCTTTTGCTTTGCGGAAGCTTTTAAGCATGATGTAGTTCCATTTGTTGATTTTTGCTTTTGCTGTTTGTTCTTTTGGTGTTGTATCCAAAAAATCACTGCCAAAACAAATGGCAAGGAACTTCTTCAAGGAGTTTTGTTATCACTGACTCTTAGGTTTGAGTCTTTGATCCATTTTGAGCTAATTATTGTGATTGGTGCAAGATAGGGGTCCAATTTCATTGTTTTGCCTATGTTTATCTAGTTGTAAGAGTTTTATAGGACATTCACCTTGATTTTGTATGTATATAGCCACCACATTGGTTTGGTTTAATAAGTATTCTTATTTGAGGATAACAGTATATAAGAGGGACCAGTGGGGTTTATGGAAGAGCAAATCCTTCTCCTTGACACTGCCACTACTTAGCTTTCTTATGTCTAACAAAGGAAGAGAATCCTAAGTCTGGTTTAATTTTCCTTATTTCCTTTATTTTACTTAAACTTTCAGTACAAAATTCCTCTATGCTTATTCTTTCATTTGTCCATTTCCATATGTAGCCCATAGCTCCCCCTCCTATAATTATCCTCATCAGGTATGATTTGAAATTCGGATAAATACTTGAAACAAACTCCTTATGGCTGAGGAAGCGGTTAGCAGAAATTCATATGCACTAGAATTTCACACATGGTAAACTAATTCTGTAGAGATTGTTAGATTCTCACAGTTGCCTTTTTTTTTTCCATTTGTAAAGTAAGTATCAGAAAAAGTTTAAGCAACTTGCCTAGGATCACACAGTGGTGGAACTCAAATTTGTTTCTAAACTCCACGTTTTTTTTTTTTTTTTTTTGGCTACATAATGTGAACACCACACAGTAGGCACATTGTGGGAAAAATGAGGCCTGATTTGACACAGTTCTTTGAGACAAAAAGACCAGTCAGAAGGAAAAAAAAGTGATTGAAATCATGGGTTATTTTTCATTGTCTTTTTATAATGTCTTTTTTGTGTGCCTTGTATGAAGGGGAAGGCCAAGAAAGCCCTTTTGTCTGCTCATTAACTTATTAGCATCAATAGAAAGCTTTTTAATCATGACTGGCCAGTCTGTCTCCTACTTCTCTATTTGTTGTGTTAAAAGCAGCATGATACTGGAAGAAGGGAAAAAGGAGATGCTGAATAAGAGACATTTTCTTATAGAAGTGATAGTGTTTAGTTTTTTTATAGTGATAATAATATCAATTCCTCCATCATCCTACAACAGGGACACATTTATAGACACATTCATAGAGGCCCCACTGTGCCTTATATCATATAATGCCCTTTCCCAAACCAGAGTACTTCAGTAAATGGTTATTGGTTAGACTGACTGAGACAAGGTTGTGATCAAGCACATATTTTGAATTACATGGATTCTTCAGACCCTGTCTCACGTTACTAGCTTGTCATTTTTATATAGATTAACATATCATCAAATATATCTCAAAATCATGCTCAAGGATCTGATTAACTAAAGATAGGTTATCTGCAATTTTATTCTCCAAAAAAGATTTTCAAAATACACCACTAATTTGAATCATTGAACAACGTAACTCTGAACATTTAGTCAGCAGCTCTCCCAAATCACTGTTTTGTTGGATCACCATGTTTAGGAATATATATTTAGCATTTCTGTAGGTGTGGGAAATACATATTTGTCAAAGCTACTATATAAAAATGGTTATATACAATGCCAAATTTTGTCTGATCACCATGTTTAGGAATATATATTTAGCATTTTTATAGGAGTGGGACATACCTATTTGTCAAAGCCACTATATAAAAATGGTTATATACAATGCCAAATTTTCTCAGTGACCTCTAATATTTCTAGTTATCTTTGGGCTAATATATAAAAAATTTACAAAAAGAAATCTAACATTTTATCTAAAGTCTAATTTCATTAAATTTTGAGATTTATATACAGTGAAATTCTCTAAAGTGTTTGAACAAGTTATATACTCACTCCAACTAAATATGAGATAACATGGCAGCAGCTTTCAAAAAAGAATTATAAGTGATAGATGTATAAATGGTAAAAAATTACTCTACATATTTGACTTAAAAATAGGTGACAGGAGAAGATAGCTTCCTACTCCCAAGTTAATATGCAACCCTACAATTGAAATAAAATAATGTTTTGCCCTACAGATATGCCTACTTTGTTCTATAAATAGGCAGTCATGGTACAGCAGTCTGTTCAGGCAAAACAAACACTGCCCTAGCCAGAAACACAGTCCATATTAACATACCTGTCCCAGAGCTTCGAATCAGATCAGTGATTTTAAAGCCAAATAAAGGCCTTAGTTACATATCTCAAGGTAGATTCAATCCTGGATATTTTTAGAACTATTTTTCATCAGAATGAGAATGAGCAGTCTTTTTTTATTTGCTGTGTTATTTGCTGAATTTAATTATATATTAAAATATACAGTATTCTCTCCTATTATGAGTAATCAGGTCATGCAAATGTGCAGGTTTCATCATTACATTTAAATATGTTTCATTGGAGACAAACAGTGATTTTTTTCCCACATATATCTGCCTGGAGGAAAACATTTGATCTTTGACAATTAAGAGCCTCAGGATTTAGTTATTATATCATTAGGTAAGAATACTTTTTACTAACTTATCCCAAGTATAAAGGAAAACTTGAGATCACTTTGACTTATATAATAACCTAGAACTTTTATACTGCATCCACTTAATTAGCTAGTCTCTTGCCCCGCCACACACACAGAGTTAATCTCTAAATAGAGATTGCCTCAGAAAAGAACTCTAAAACCTAAATAGACCTCTCCTCACTCCAACTTTGATCAGATGCTCCTTTGTTACTACATCTTTCTGTAACATCCAAGGCAATATATAATAAGTAATTCTTGTTAAGCATTTATATATGTGCCAGGCTTTTATACTCATTATCTTATTTAATGTAAACATTGCCAAGAGTTTAAATAATAGGCATTGCAAATTGTACCCATAATTCTCCCTTGTGAGCACCACATAAATAGATCAGGCTGTTTGTTCCTAAATTAATTCAGCTTGTGGGTTTTTTTCAGTTATAGTTTGAGATACTGAAACTAGACAAGGAGGTCCATAGTTCTTACCTGACGGATGTGGAAAATGTGTTGCATCAGTTGTTTTATGTCATTGTGCAAATGGAATAATGTCTGGAAGGGAAAAAATACAGTAGGCCTCTATCACTTCTACATAATGTAAAAATATTATTTGCCTCCCAAAGAAATACTGAAGTTAGTTAGTCAGTCAGGAGTTTAAATGGAGAAAAAGTATGAGAAAAGGAATGTAACGTGAAATAAGATAAATGTGAAATAAGCATGAGAAAAGATATTTTGAATATTGTCTGAGGAAGCCAGATCCAAAAAAGAATGCTAAGAACAGCCTGAGTAGAGGTGGATATCTAACAATGGACATGATCACTGAGATGTGGAAGAAGAACATGGGAAGAGAGTAGAATTTAAGATGAATTTCTCAATGTCATGTCCAATTAGTGCTGCTTACTCATGTAGCTGGGCTCTGAAGAATTTTCAATATGATAATGGGACTTTTCCTAGAGAGAGTGTACCATGTAGTAGAAAGATGGGCTTTTGTGTCAGATAGACTGGAGTATGAACCTTCACTCAACTACTTCTAGTAGTGTGACTTTCAGTAAGTCACTTAAATTTTCTTATCCTATTACCTCGTCTGTTGAATAGCTGTTAATATCTCCTTAGGATTGTGTGACTTGCATGCATGCTCAGGTGCTATGTCCTATCCAACTCTTTGCAACCCGATGAACTGTAACCTACCAGGCTTCTCTGTCAATGGGATTTCCCAGGTAAGAATACTGGAGTGGGTTGCCATTTCCTTCTCCAGAAGATCTTCCCAACCCAAGAATCCAACCCAAGTCTCCTGCATTACAGGTGGATTCTTTACCACTAAGTCACCAGGGAAGTCCAGGATTGTGTAAGGACTATATGAAATAGCATGTGTCCAACCTTTAGCCTTAAACCTGGCACACAGTGCGTACCCACAAATAAATACCAGCTGTTCCAAGAATACACAGAAGAACTATACAATAAAGATCTTCATGACCCAGAAAACCATGACGGTGTGATCACTCACCTAGAGCCAGACATACTAGAATGTGAGGTCAAGTGGGCCTTAGGAAGCATCACTAAGAACAAAGCTAGTGGAGGTGATGGAATTCCAATTGAGCTATTTTAAATCCTAAAAGATGATGCTGTGAAAGTGCTGCACTCAATATGCCAGCAAATTTGGAAAACTCAGCAGTGGCCACAGGACTGGAAAAGGTCAGTTTTCATTCCAATCCCAAAGAAAGGCAATGCCAAATAATGCTCAAACTACCACACAGTTGCACTCATCTCACACGCTAGCAAAGTAATACTCAAAATTCTCCAAGTCAGGCTTCAACAGTATGTGAACTGAGAACTTCCAGATGTTCAAGTTGGATTTAGAAAAGGCAGAGGAACCAGAGATCAAGTTGCCAACATCCGTTGGATCATTGAAAAAGCAAGAGAGTTCCAGAAAAACATCTACTTCTGCTCTATTGAGTATGCCAAAGCCTTTGACTGTGTGGGTCACAACAAATTGTGGAAAATTCTTCAAGAGATAGGAATACCAGACCACCTGACCTGCCTCCTGAGAAATCTGTATGCAGGTCAAGAGCAACAGTTAGAACCAGACATGGAACAACAGACTGGTTACAAATCAGGAAAGGAGTATGTCAAGGCTGTATATTGTCACCCTGCTTATTTAAATTATATGCAGAGTACATCATGTGAAATGCCAGGCTGGATGAAGCACAAGGTGGAATCAAGATTTCTGGGGGAAATATCAATAATCTCAGATATGCAGAGGACACAATCCTTGTGGCAGAAAGCAAAGAACAATTAAAGAGCCTCTTGGTGAAAGTGAAAGAGGAGAGTCAAAAAGTCGGCTTAAAACTCAACATTCAAGAAACTAAGATCATTGTATCTGATCCCATCACTTCATGAAAAATAGATGGGGAAACAGTGAAAACAGTGACAGACTTTATTTTCTTGGGCTCCAAAATCACTGCAGATGGTAAGTGCAGCCGTGAAATAAAAAGACACTTGCTCCTTGCAAGAAAAGCTATGACCAACCTAGACAGTATATTAAAAAGTAGAGACATTACTTTGCCAACAAAGTCCCATCTAGTCAAAGCTATGGTTTTTCCAGTTAGTCATATATGGATATGACAGTTGGACCATAAAGAAAGCTGAGCACTGAAGAATTGATGCTTTTGAACTATGGTGTTGGAGAAGACTCTTGAGAATCTCTTGGACTATCAGGAGATCCAACCAGTCCATCCTAAAGGAAATCAGTCCTGAATACTCATTGGAAGGACTGATGCTGAAGCTGAAACTCCAATACTTTGGCTACCTGATGCGAAAAACTGACTCACTAGAAAAGACTCTGATGCTGGGAATGATTGAAGGCTAGAGAAGAAGAGGACGACAGAGGATAAGATGGTTGGATTGCATCACCAACTTGATGCACATGAGTTTGAGTAAGCTCCGGGAGTTGGTGATGGACAAGGAAGCCTGGCTTTGCTGCAGTCCATGGGCTCGCAAAGTGTCGGAGACGACTGAGTGACTGAACTGAACAGAATGGTTCCTTCTGAGTTTATAAAGTGGTTGTCCATTGTGGCACACTATTTCTAGAAATGAAAGATTATGAGACAGGAATACTTAGCAAAAGTACTGAAATAAAGAGCTAGGAAACCTGGATTCTAATACTGGCTTTCCTATTAGCTTATTATTCAACTTTGGGCAAGTAGTTGACTCTCAAAGTTTTCTTATGTTGTCATATAAACAGTAGGATCACTTCATTTCTAATAGGCCCTCAAAATCTCACATTCTGTGATTCCTGAAAAAAAAAAGGTGGGGGGGAATTCTAAGAGATGAACTATTGATTAGGCATTTCATTTGTAACAGCAAAATATGAGCTCTAACCAAACCATGTAACAAAATACTTTAACTGAATTATAAAAGAGTAATTTTTAAGAGGTAAAAACTGTTGCAACCCATAAATACTCAAAATTAAGACTGTACTTCATACAAATAGTTAATTTTCTTCCAAAGTATAGACCTCTTAGCCTAGTTAGAAATAAACATTCATTATTGTGACTGTTCTTATATAAATTCATTTTGGGTTCACTTTTCATTGCAGGATCTCTGCACAATTTTTAAATATCATGAAAGCATAAACATGATTACAGCTTTCTCATTTTACAGGTGAATAAACTATGATGCAGAAAAATTAAATAAATTACCCAGTGCCCACCCATGAGGGACAAACCTGGAATAGAGCCTAATTATTCTGATGCCAAAAATACCATTTTCCCCGCTGCATCCCCCACCATCATTACTCACTTCCATATTCCCAGAGGACCCATTTGCTTTTGATAAGCTCAGACATGTCATTTTCTCTCTCAGTGCTGCTTCAGTCTTTGAAAGGGAGAGGATATCTCTAGTTGCAATTTGGCCCAAATAACACCATCTCAAGTGAGAAGATCACTTACACCCACCTAACATGAGCGCTACTTGCCTTTCTAGTCCATGGCACTTTGTGAAGAAAATTGATCTTTTACAACCACTTAGTAGCATCTCTCCAAGTCCTATAGCAGTATTCTGCCAAATGGCATCCAGCTCATCTGGATGTGTTGAGTTTCCAGATCATAAACTCCTAAAGGGCAGAGTCTATGATTATTTGGCTAACTTTATATCGCTTGCAACTGTGGATGCTTAATAAATACTATTTCACAGTAATGATGATGATGACAAGTTAATGCTCCTCAAAGTGTCAACCAACCAGTCAATTCAGTGAAAGTCAAACTGGTCATTTGACATCATTAAAAAAGAAAAATCCCGTTACTTGATTGAATTCTTCAAATTATAGCCAGTTGCTTCTAGGCTTGTAGAGACATAATGTTAAAGTTTCTTCAATATTGAGAAGAATGGTACTGCACGTTCATTAGTAGTAGTCACTTTTATCTCCTCAAATTAATAAACTATCATATAGTGGCCTGGAATTTCAGGAATTTACTATAGCCCTTCCAAGCCATTAATTTGTCAGAATATTCTTGGCAGATAAATGCCCTGGCTAAACTTGATTAATATTGACTTAATACAATTAAAATTGAGTACCCCAAGACGAGGCTTCCATGTAGCATTTTTTGATTTAAATAAAGTGGAAAAATAAAACCATTAACGCCAATGAGCAATGGATAGTGCCAGCAATGAAATACTGAGGATCATCAGAATTATCTTGATAATTGCTATAGTGTACTCCTTTACTCACATATTACTATATACACAATTTGGAAAAAAAAAAAAAGCTAAAAGACTTACCACCTCACTTCATGACTTATTCTAGATCTTATATGTTTTCACTACAGAAAAGAAATGGTAATTATGTGATATGATAGAGGTATTAGCTAATGCTACAATACTGATTTTATGATATAACTGTATCAAATCGATACATTGTATACCTTAAACTCATACAGTGTTATCTATCAAATTGTATGTCAATAAAGCTGAAAATGTAAAGATACAGTAGTTAGGGAAGACATGTAGTGTTTATGGATGTATAGACACATTGTCAGTGGAAAAAAAGATTCTATATAGAGACTCACTCATATATAGCAGGAGTCCCTAGCTTCCAGAATCTAATGCCTGATGATCTGAGGTGGAGCTGATGCAATAATGGGGACTGCTGATAGTCAATTGATTTTTGACAAATTTTCCAAGGTAATTTCTTGTGAAAACATGATGTTTTGAGAAAATGGTGCTAGAAATATTAGATAGACAATACAAAAAGAAAAAGAAAAAATGAACTTCAATCTCAACCACACCATATATAAAAATGAACAGAAATGTATCACAAACCAAATAGAGAAATGAACATTATACAGCATTTAGAAGAAAAGAGATCTTGTTAACAACCTTGGATTTAACTAAGATAATCTTACAGGGGACAAAAAAGTAATAAAAAATACACTGCCTTCTTAAGATATACTTTTGGTGAAACATAATTTACTATCTTAACAAGGCAGTGATACAAATATGAAAACAGCTTAGACTTGGAGAAAATATTTATAAAGCAAATATCTAACCAAAAACTTTTATCTAAAATATCTAAAAAAAACTTTTACAACTTAATTGTTAGAATAGAAACCACTGAACTAAAAATTGGCAAAATATTTGAAAATGTAACAAAAGAAACTCAGCATTTAAACACGTTAAATTAGGCTCATGATCAATAGCCGTGAGATGTCTATTAAAACCGTAATAAGATACTGCTACATACTCACTAGAAATGCTAAAATTAAAAACACTGAAAACACCAAGCACTGGTAAGGAGGTAGAAATCATATATACTCCTGGTGATAATGCAAAATTACAGAATGACTTTGAAAACAGTTGGCAGTTTATTATAATGTTAAAACTAAACCTGCCATACAAATCAGCCTTTGCATTTGTAGGTATTTATCCAACAAACAGAAATCGAAGCATATGTCCATACAAAGACTTGTACATAAATGTTCATAGCAGCTCTATTTGTAATCTCAAACTGGAAACAAACCAAATGTCGTATTGATATAAGTGAATGAATGAACAAATTTTAGTGTATCCATATAAGAGAATGCTACTCAGCAATAAAAATAAATTATTAATACAGGCAACAACATAGATGAATCTTAAAATAATTACACTAATGAAAAAAGGCCAGAAAATAGAGTATATACTGTAGAATCCAATGTACATATATAAAAACCATGATAAAATGCAAATTAATCTACAGCAGCAGGAAGCAGATTAGTAGTTGCTTGGGGAACAGTGGTTGGGTTGGCTAGGAAAAAGATTATAAATGGACACCAGGAACTTTTAGGGGTAAAGGATATCTTCACTATTTTGATTGTGGTGGTAATATACATATAGAAAACAAATTTTACATTTTATTTGGGGGATGTTTGTGTGTGTGTGTGTGTGTGTACACTCATCTGACTGTATGTGGTAACTAACAGGAAGGATTATATATTTAGAAGCCAGTTGGGTTTAGGAACAATCTTGATTACAACATATAACAATTGGTTAGAGAAAGATGTATAAAGATGTATTTGCAAAGTAGAAGAGAAGGAATGGGCAGAGAAGCAGAAAAATAAAATGAGTATTATAGAACCTAAGGGGAAAGACTATTTCAGGAAGGATTGAGTTGCTTGTCAGTAGTAGACATTGCTCCTAAGAGGTCAAATAAAATGAGAATAGTAAAGTTTATTTAAATTAGAGACACTGGTAACCTCAGCCAGATCTATTTTTATAGAGGAATGGGGCAGAAAGCTAAATTATCACAGTGGGTTGGTTGCAGATAAAGAAATGGGGACAGTGGATAATAGTCACTTTTAAAGATTTCTGGCTGGTAAAAATACAAAACAGAGATATAGGTGGAAGTAGCCCAAGGGAGAAGAGGAGTTATGGGAGGCTTTTTAAAAAATCACAGGCACAGGAATTCCCTGGCAGTTCAGTAGTTAGGACTCTGTTGTTTCACTGCTGGATTTAATACCTGGTCAGGGAACTAAGATTCTGCAAGCTGCACAGGGTGGCCAAAACCAAAAAACAAAACAAAACAAAACAAAACGGAGGGCAAATGGCTTCCCAGGTGGCACTAGTGGTAAAGAACCAGCCTGCCAATGCAGGAGACATAGGAGACCCAGGTTTGATCCCCGGGTCAGGAAGATCCCCTGGAGGAGGGCATGGCAACCCACTCCAGTATTCTTGCCTGGAGAATCCCAGGGACACAGGAGCCTGGCAGGCTACAGTCCATAGGGTCGCAAAGAGTCAGATATGACTGAAGCGACTTAGCACACACAGCACGCACTACAATATTTATAACAGTCTTGTGCTTGAGATGGCTCTTGAGATCACCTATTTTGAGGTAAACTCTATCAAAACCAAAGAAATAAAAACTCAAAACTCATCACTTAACTATTTTGTACTATTATCTATACATGAGATTGTTTTTATTGATTGTGTCTGTGTGTTGGGAATATTATCTGTAATGTTTACTACTACTACACATGTCTAATCTATAATCAGTAACTTCACATGGGTCACTTGAACTTGGCCATGGAATTCCAAAATATTTATACCACAGAAATTGGTAAATACTAGGAATAATGGCTCGATTTGCTAAAGTTTGTTTTTGTTATTGATTATCTAGCAAATACATGATAGAGAATATCTTAAAGCTGATTAAACTTTAAAATTATGTCTAAGACCATGACTCTGAACAGTACAAAACAGTAGAAAAACAGTACAAAAATTGAGGAACTACTATTCCAGTATTCAACAGATTCAGCTGAAAATTCACTCACATCACTGAAGAACATGCTATATTTTGACACTTCATTTTTTCACTTTCATCTTATTTGCTTATAGAAACAATATCAGTCAAGATTCATGCCACAACTACATTCATTTGTTAATTACAACCACAGGTTGGCTATGAATACACAAGTTCATCAAAAGCAATGAAAGCATTCAGTGAGAATCAATTGATTATATGGAATTTATAATAAAGAGTATAGGATATTTTATTATTTGTAAATTGTGTGCTACACATACTTTCTGTTAGTAAAATATATGCTCATGCACATATATTCATGCATTTTTCTAGATAGCCAGTTATTAAACATTTATTATCACATTTATATCAATGAGCTATAATAAAATAGATCAGCAAAATTTTTTAAAAATCCACAGTTTGTTAAATTACTATTCTTTGAAAATGGAAATGACCTTAAATCATGGACAAGACAATATGGGCTTGGGGAAGAGTCAGAATATAGATATAAAATATATATGCGAGAGATGTCCAATTTAGTAAAGTACATGGCTGGGGTAAAGTTCAGAGGACATTGAGTTTACCAGCTTGGATCAATAACCTAGACTCACACCAGACCATGATTAAAACTCAAGCAGTTCATTTCATTTGTCATTCAATTAAGGCTCTGTAATAAAAGTAATAAATACTTAATGTGGACCAGCCACTGTGCTAAATATTTTAAGAACCCCTATGCGATAGGTATTATTACTACTGCCATGATATGAGCAGAGGAAAGCAATGCTTACAGAGATTTATTAACTTGCACAAATTTACAGAGCTATTTAGTAGAGGAGCTAGCATTTGAGCAAAGTTCTGCATGACACTAATTGTAAAGTTTCTGGTGCTCCTAACCACTGTATACGCCTGCCTCTCTCTTTTTTCCCCCTTTATTAAGGTATAATTAACAAATAAAAGCTGAATATACTTAAAGTGTATGGGCTGATATTTTTAATATAGATATACTTTGTGAAATTATCACATAACATTGTTGTATACTAGATCTCTAGATCTTACCTTGTATAATTGAAACTTTGTACTCCTTAACCCGAATCTCCCCACTTGTGACTTCACCCAAACCCAGGTAATCAGCATTCTATTCTGTTTCTATGAGTTTGACTTTTTTAGATTCCACATTTCAGTGAGATTGTGCATATCTCATATATGCCTCATATTTTATTTATCCATCAATGGACACTTAGGATGTTTCCATATCCTGGCTACTGTGACTAATGCTGCAATGAACATGGTAATAAGCAGAGCACAGACCTCTCTTTGTCATCTTGGTTTCATTTCCTTTGAATATGTACCTAAAAGTAGAATTGTTGGATCATTCTATAGTTCTATTTTTAATTTTTTGAGGAATCTCCATTGTTTTCCATAATGACTACACAATCTACATCCCCACCAATAAGAGTATAAAGGTACTCTTTTTTTCATATCCTTGCCAACACTTGTTATCTTTTGACCTTTGATAAAAGATATTGTAACAGATGTGACGTGATATCGTGCCGTGGTTTTGATTTGCATTTCCCTGAAAGTCAGTGATGCTGAGCACCTTTTTGTATACCTGTTGGGTCATTTGTAAGTCTTCTTTGGAGAAATGTATATGCAGGTCATTTGCTCATTTTTTTCATATTGTGTTATTTCAGTTTTTCCTACTGAGTTGTTTAAGTTCCTTATATACTTGGGATATTAATTCCTTATCTGATACATGGCATACAAATTATTTTCTCCTATTCTGTGGATTGTATTTTCACTCTGTTGATTTTTGTTTCCTTTGCTGAGCAAAAGTCTTTAGTTAGGTACAATCCCATTTTATGTTTGTAAAAGCATGTTGACAAGTATTACATGTTATGCTTGCATTTTTACAATTATAGTATAAACATAAAACACAAAACCTTCAGTGTTAAACACTGATATCCCATGGTTGCCTTGGATTTAGATAGAAGTAGTTTATATTTTCATAGAAGGAAACTTTCAAAGTTTTGTCAGTGGTTATAGCATGTACTATTATTCTTCATCAAAATGTTCATGAATTCTAAAAGGCTAGTATTAAAATTGGTTATTATTTTTTTCTTGAATATTCTAAAATAGGCCAGTTTTGATTAGCTTTCAGATTCTCAGAGCATGAAATATACATGGAATACTCAAGAATATATTTTAACACATTTAGGATAAGTTTGTTTATAATTACAAAAGAAATACCTCCAACTTTCAGATATTGAAAGAAAATACCCTATGAAAACATGAAAGGCATTTTGGGCCAAGTTACTTCTTAGTGAAAATAAATATATCATCTTGATCAATGTTTAAACCAACATCTTAAAAACATTAAAAAGTTTTACAATTGTTAAACTATTCCAGCTCCTAAGAAATAAGACATTTTCAAATGAGGCGATTAGAAAATGTTTTAATCTCAAATTCCCTTTAAATGCTGGACATATGATTTAATACCTAAGACGACTCTGGATAAATTATTTGATAATATTTATAGGGTGATACTTCTCCTGGTAGACATGTTTCACACCACTGTTTTTAATTAATGCTGGGAAAACACTTGATAATTTTAAATATGATTAATGATAAACTGTTAATCCATTAATCAGCCTATTTAGAAATTTAGATGACATAAGGTTCAATAAAGGCAACAATCTGATAATTGCCCAATGTGCAATTCTGCCCATTAGTAACACTAAGCCACAAACTTGATATTCCACTCAGTTGCATTACATATTTCCACGTATGTGATTTGACCTATCATACAATAGGTACACAATGTCAAGGTTTTTCCTCCTTTATAATTATTTAAGAGCAGATCAGTGGTTTAGGAGGTTAGTAAAATACAGAGAACATAGTGGAAAAGTACAAAATAGCACTTAAAACCAATGCCCATACTCATGATCATAAACAAAGAATGTTAAGTTTTGTGTAATTTGCCTTTCTTTAGAACATAAAGCCATTAATTTGAATCTGAGGTATATACACAATACACAAACGACCTTATGCAAAATAATTTTTGTAAGTTATATTTTAAAATATTAGAAACTAAATATCTGTGTTGATTTGTCTTTTGACTAAATGTAACAAGAAGAGACTAACATTCAACTAGGGAGGGCAATACTGATAATAAAGCTCTTAAAGTGAAGAATGTCTTCCTCTCTTTCTACCTAACAGGCTACACAGTGTCTTAAAAGAACCTGTGACGAGAAAAATGTCAAGTGCAGCTTTAAGACTTTGTGTCAAAAGGAGCTAATGAGAAAGCAGATTGGAAGGTAAGACTTCATGTGTGTTTTGAAATAAGTGGTCTTAAACTTTTTCTGTAAGAAGACAATTTAGTTCATATTTATCTATCTATCTATCTAAACCACTAATTTTTACAGCTTTCAGGTAAAATCCAACACTTGGTTTATACAGAGTCTATGAGAAGAGATCAGTAGAGGTCATTTAATCTTAAATTGTGAAATCATTCAAATCCTTAACATAGTCTCTACCCAGTAAGAGCACAGCATACCTGGATATGTCACTGGTGATCTCTAATAAAAGTTCCCCAAACTGGAAGATTTTTGCTATAGTGATGCATTATTCAACATCTTGTTTACTAGTAAGTCAGCAATCCAGCCTTCCTTAAGACCTTATGGGCTAACATTTTATAGAGAGTTCTCTAATTATAGAAACCCTTGGTCTGTACTGTCCACAATAGAGACATCACTTTGCTGACAAAGCAAAGACAAAAGCAGAGACATCACTTTTGCTAACAAAGGTCCATATAGTCAAAGCTATAGTTTTTCTAGTAGTCGTATAGATGTGAGAGTTGGACCATAAAGGAGGCTGAGTGCCAAAGAATTGATGCTTTTGAATTGTGGTGCTGGAGAAGACTCTTGAGAGTCCCTTGGACAGCAAGGAGATCAAACCAGTCAATCCTAAAGGAAATGAACCCTAAATATTCATTGGAAGGACTGATGCTGAAGCTCCAATATTTTAGCCATCTGATGCAAAATGCTGACTCATTGGAAAAGACCTTATGCTGGAAAAGATTGAAGGCAAAATGAGAAGAGAGTGGCAGAGGAGGAAATGATTGGATGGCATCACCCATTCAATGGACATGAATTTGAGAAAACTCTTGGAGCTAGTGAAGGACAGAGAAGCCTGGCATGCTGCAGTTCCTGGGGTCACAAAGAGTTGGACACAACTTAGTGACGGAACAACTGTCCACAACTATTACAAACTCTGTTAGTATAGAAAGTGTTCCAAGAAGAAGGGCGAGATTCTTGGCCACTAGTATTCTACATTAGGAAGCATGTATCACTACCTCTTCTACATTACTTCATTCACAGAAAATTGGTAAAGAATGGCACTTTTCCTTTCATTATCCACCCCAACAATGACAACAGTGTGCTCCTGGGGACTGAATAGTCTCCATATCCTGGTGAAGAAGGATTCCCCTCCTTGGGCAGCTGACCACCTTTTCAGCCACTGGGTAACCTAGACACTCCCAGCTCAGGCCGAAGTGGAGGAGGAAGATGTGCTAGAGCCTGTACTTTTGCTTCTGCTACTGAACTGACTGCTGGCCAAGCTTCCTAGGATCCAGAAGGAAGCTGAAACTGAAGCAACACTGCCTCTGGCACACTCTTCTGGCTTATAGACATGGTTTCCATGTTCTCTGTCATGAGCGTCATGGATCACTGTCCTCCTCTAGCTCAGGTGCCTTGTCTTGAAATTCAATAATTCTTTTTTCTGATTGATAGAGTCGCTGTTGAAGTTCTCCATTGAATTTTTCATTCATTATTTCTATTGTATTCTTCAGCACCACAATTTCTGCTTGGTTCTTTTTCCTGGTTTCTATCTCATTGTTGGAATTCTTGTCTTTCTCTGTGTTGTTTTCTTGCTATTGTTATCTGTAATATGTCTTCTCCTGTAGCTCATTAACAATTTGTCAATCTTTATAAAAATTTACTATGCATGTATCATTTGATTCCGAAGTAATCTGTTATACAAAAATCTCAAAAGCAGGAAAAACAGAGTTTTCAGTAGCATTGTTTTAGTAGGGAAAAGTTGGCAACAGATTGGTTAAATTAGTCATAGTTCAATTATGCTATACAGCTATTATATAGAATACCGCATAGCTAGTAAAGTGGGTTGTAGTATTATATCTATAGATACTGCCATGAAAAAGCTACTGAAGATACATTATTAAGCAAATAATTTACAACACAAAATGCAGGTTTTCATGGCAGGTGGCCACATAAACAACATATGAGACTCAATGGGTTAGTTTGCTAGTCAGATGATTAGATATAGCATCACACTGTGATATATGCATCACATTGTGGATGCGTAGAACCAACCTGAAAATATATACATGTGCTAATATGAGGAGTTGTGAAAAAAGAGTGGACTGAAAAATGGGACTACACTTATTTTTTCCTTTGTTGCCTATGCTGCTGCTGCTGCGTCGCTTCAGTTGTGTCCTACTCTGTGCAACCCCATGGACTGCAGCCTACCAGGCTCCTCCATCCATGGGATTTGCCAGGCAAGAGTACTGGAGAGGGGTGCTGTTGCCTTCTCCATTGTTGCCTATATAATATATTAAAACAAAAGTGGGTATATATTTATTTTTTAGAAAGTAGCTTCCACATTGTATTTTTGTTACTGCCAGAATCAATGGCTGCAGAGTCAGTAATTAATAATTTTAGTGTGTTTGGTACATAGTCAGATAGGGATGAGTCCTTGGGTTTACTCTTTGTCAGTAGAGCCAGATTAAGACACAATGTCAGGTTAGTTAAACACATATATGAGGGTCTAGAATGTTCTTGATAATCCCAGCTGCCAGTGACAAGAGCTTTGTTTGAACACTGAAGTAGAAATATATTAGATATAGTGTCTTATAAGGCCATTAAATCTTCCTATTTCCGTAATGGAATGGCATGTGGAAAGGTGAGGAAAAATCATAGATAGATTCTTAAACTCACAGAAATGCATAGTAGTGTTCAAACTCTGTCAGCTTTCAACTTTACTACTGTTAATGTGCAAAACTGAGAGCAACTATAAATGTGTCTGACATGTTTTGACAATTTTTTCAATGCATATAAGCAAGCAAAAAAATAGCATCCTAGTAAAGCTTCAAGTATCAGGTAGGCTACTCAACTGACACCTACAAAGTCATTTCTAGATGTGATTTCTCCTGTTCTAACCTATATTCTCATAGTACTGTTAAAACTTGACCCCATCTTAATACTGATTTCATGGTCTTTTAATTAAATCCAGTTCAAAGAAAGGACTCGGTTCCTGAACCATATGCATCACATTTGGAGGAACAGAAATAATGATGCTCTTGATTTAATGCAATGTCTCTCTTTCCTGAACATTTTTTGGGGGAAACATAGGTGGAAAGCTAATAGAAGAGGATGAACAGTTGGGCATCCAGGGGAAGTTATAGTAAATATTGAAAGGAGAATGATTTTCAAAGAGTATGAAAGTATAAATGAAAAGTATACTTAAGCAGGGAGAATAGAAATTTAACAAGAGATGCCTAAATCGATAACATCTCACGAACTGATCATTAACTAATATTAATAATTCAGGTTTGACAAAATGGATGAATAGGTATCTCTTTCTTTCCATTTCAGTTCAGGTAGGGAGTCCCTAAAATGGTCAAATATGTATTAAACACATATGTTAAATACATATGTATTTAATCATTCTGAGACAAATGCCCAAGTATAATCCTTCCTCCAGTGTGGAGTGGAACTGATGACTTGCCTCAAACAGAATATAGCAAAAATGATATAATAGAAAGTTGTTTCTTGAGGCTTGTTTATAAAAATACTCTGGCTTCCATTTTACTTGCTATTTCTCATGCTATCTCATTCATATTCTCTCTCTGCCATTGCTCAGGCAGAAGTCAACTATCATCTTCTGAGTAATTCAAGTAGTAAGGGACTGATATCACTAGCCATAGCCAGGGAGGAACTTAGCTAAACACCAAGCAGGTGAGCTGGGAAGTGAATCTTTTCCGGTCTGCTGAATGCCATGTGACTGAGCTTGAAAGCAAGTCCTCCCTCTTTTGAGTTGTGTTAGAGATCTTCAAGCAGAGGTTCCACCACATTCTTGACCCACAGAAACTGTGAAATAATAAATGCTTGCTGTTTTAAACCACTAATTTGGAGGGTAACTTGCTATGCAGCAATAAAAATTATTTGGGTTGGCCAAAAAGATCTCTTGAATTTTTCCACAAGCTGTAACAGAAGAACTCAAATGAACTTTTTGGCCAATCCAATATTTAGTGCATCTTTTTTCCTGAAAAAAATATATTAGGTTAAGTTTCGTAAATCATTCCAGTTAAATATATGAGAGGAGGAAGCTCCCTATTTATTCAGACGTGTTTTTTTTTTTTTTTTTTTTTTGGGGTAAAGAAAAGATAATTCAGTAAAATGGATTCACCTCAATTATTAGTTTTGTTAAATTCTGTTTTCCTATAACAATTGCTAAGGTATGGCATCTGCTTGCAACACAGGAGACCTGGATATGATCCCTGGGTTGGGAAGATCCTCTGGAGAAGGGAATGGCAGTCCACTCCAATATTCTTGCCTGGAGAATCCCATGGAAAGAGGAGACTGGCAGGCTACACAGTCAATGGGATTGCAAGTAGCTGGACACAACTGAGCAACTAACACTACTACTACTAAGGCATGGCATAGTCTAGTGGGTACACTATACCTGGAAACATGGCGACTAGGTCATAAATGAAGATATGCAGACTAACATGTCCACTTTTGCTGAATTCTTTCTGTACGTCAGGTACCATTCAAAGTGTTTTTTTTAAACATGTATTTATTACAATGGGTAGAAGATATTAAGAAAAGGTGGCAAAATAATTGTCTGAGGAGGCCTTACAAATAGCTGAGAAAAGAAGAGAAACTAAAGGCAAAGGAGAAAAGGAAAGATATATCTGAATGCTGAGTTCCAAAGAATAGCAAGGAAAGATAAGAAAGCCTTCTTAAGTGATAGATGCAAAGAAATAGAGGGAAACAATAGAATGGGAAAGACTAGAGATTGCTTCAAGGAAATTAGAGATACCAAGGGAACATTTCATGCAAAGACTGGCACAATAAAGGACAGAAATGGTATGGACCTAAGAGAAGCAGAAGATATTAAGAAGAGGTGGCAAGAATATGCAGAAGAACTATACAAAAGAGATCTTAATGACCCAGATAACCATGATGGTGTGATCACTCACCTAGAGCCAGACATCCTGGAGTGTGAAGTCAAGTGGGCCTTAGGAAGCATCACTAAGAACAAAGCTAGTAAATGTGATGAAATTCCAGCTGAGCTATTTCAAGTCCTAAAAGATAATGCTGTGAAAGTGCAGTACTCAATATGCCAGCAAATTGGAAAACTCAGCAGTGGCCACAGGACTGGAAAAGGTCAGCTTTCATTCCAATTCCAAAGAAAGGCAATGCCAAAGAATGTTCAAACTACCACACAGTTGCATTCATCTCACACGCTAGTAAAGTAATGCTCAAAATTCTCCAAGCCAGGCTTCAACAGTACGTGGATCATAGAAAAAGCAAGAGCATTCCAGAAAAATATCTACTTCTGCTTTATTGATTACACCATAAACTTTGACTGTATAGATCACAAGTAACTGTGGAAAATTCTTCAGGAGATGGGTCAGACCACCTGACCTGCCTCCTGAGAAATCTGTATGCAGGTCAAGAAGCAACAGTTAGAACCAGAGATGGAAAAACACACTGGTTCCATATTGGGAAAGGAGTACGTCAAGGCTGTATATTGTCACCCTGCTTATTTAACTTATATGCAGAGTACATCATGTGAAATATCAGGCTGGATAGAGTGCAATCTGGAATCAAGATTGCCGGGAGAAATATCAATAACCTCAGATATGCAGATGACACCACCCTTATGGCAGAAAGTGAAGAGGAACTAAAAAGCCTCTTGATGAAAGTGAAAGAGAAGAGTGAAAAAGCTGGCATAAAGCTCAACATTCAGAATACTAAGATCATGGCATCCGGTCCCATCACTTCATGGCAAAGAGATGGTGAAACAATGGAAACAGTGACAGACTTTCTTTTCTTGGGATCCAAAATCATTGCAGATGGTGACTGCAGCCATGAAAATAAAAGACGCTTGCTCCTTGGAAGAAAAACTATGACCAATCTAGACAGCATATTAAAAAGCAGAGACATTACTTTAGTGACAAATGTCCGTATAGTCAAAGCTATTTCTTTTTCAGTAGTCATGTATGGATGTGAGAGTTGGACCATAAAGAAATGATGAACTGTGGTGTTGGAGAAGACTCGTGTGAGTCCCTTGGACTGCAAGGAGATCCAACCAGTCCATCTTAAAGGAAATCAGTCCTGAATATTCATTGGAAGGACTGATGCTGAAGCTCCAATACCCTGGCCATCTGATGCAAAGAGCTGACTCATTGGAAAAGTCCCTGATACTGGGAAAGGTTGAAGGCAGGAGGAGAAGGGGACGACAGAGGATGAGATGGTTGGATGGCATCACCAACTTGATACATATGAGTTTGAGCAAGCTCCAGGAGTTGGTAATGGGCAGAGAATCCTGCTGTGCTGCAGTACATGGGGTCACAAAGAATCGGACATGACTGAGCAACTGAACTGATTACAGTATTTAATGTTCACCCCAAAAGCTAAGTAGATTTTTTTATTCCCATTTAACACATAAAAAAAGAAGCATGGAGGGCCATAGAGCTTAAGCCACTTGCCCCAAATCATACAGCTCAACGATTCAAACTCAGGCAATCAGAATCTAGAACCCACCATCTCAACCACAACAGTGTACCAACTCTCCTAAGAACCCATGTTCAATCCTGGGACTGCCTTCCTTGTCGGAGTGTTCTGTTCTCTTTGGTCACAAAGCACCAAAATTTAGGTGCTAGGTGTAAATATTAATGAGGAGAATCATTAACATGTAGTGAATCAGAGATTCCATGGAAGATATTACAATTAGAATAATTAAGAATGAGGACTCAATCCTATGACAACAATAGCAGGAAGAGGCATGGGGAGAAACTGATGTTACCAGAGCTTGGTGTGAACTGCAGCCATTAAGGAGGCAACCCAACAGGAACTGGGTCCATGGAAGAACATGGCCACCATCTGAACTGTGCCAAGGCAAGTGATGGGTGGCAAGAACAAATATCCTGACTGGTCTCTTCCTCTGATTTCCTGACACTTCCAAACATGGGCCAGTTCAGTTCAGTCACTCAGTCGTGTCCGACTCTTTGCGACCCCATGAATCGCAGCATGCAAGGCCTCCCTGTCCATCAGGAACCCCCAGAGTTCACCCAAACTCATGTCCATCGAGTCAGTGATGCCATCCAGCCATCTCATCCTCTGTCATCCCCTTCTCCTCCTGCCCCCAATTACTCCCAGCATCAGAGACTTTTCCAATGAGTCAACTCTTCGCATGAGGTGGCCACAGTATTGGAGTTTCAGCTTTAGCATCAGTCCTTCCAAAGTACACCCAGGACTGATCTCCTTTAGAATGGGCTGGTTGGATCTCCTTGCAGTCCAAGGGACTCGCAAGAGTCTTCTCCAGCACCACAGTTCAAAAGCATCAATTCTTCGGCACTCAGCTTTCTTCACAGTCCAACTTTCACATCCATACATGACCAGTGGAAAAACCATAGCCTAGACTAGATGGACCTTTGTTGGCCAAGTAATGTCTCTGCTTTTTAATATGCTGTCTAGGCTGGTTATACCTTTCCTTCCAAGGAGTAGGCGTCTTTTAATTTCATGGCTGCAGTCACCATCTTCAGTGATTTTGGAGCCCCCAAAAATAAAGTCTGACAGTGTTTCCACTGTTTCCCCATGTATTTCCCATGAAGTGATGGGACCAGATGCCACGATCTTCGTTTTCTGAATGTTGAGCTTTAAGCTAACTTTTTCACTCTCCTCTTTCACTTTCATCAAGAGGCTTTTTAGTTCCTCTTCACTTTCTGCCATAAGGGTGGTGTCATCTGCATATCTGAGGTTATTGATATTTCTCCCGGCAATCTTGATTCCAGCTTGTGCTTCTTCCAGCCCAGCGTTTCTCATGATGTACTCTGCATATAAGTTAAATGAGCAGGGTGACAATATACAGCCTTGGCGTACTCCTTTTCCTATTTGGAACCAGTCTGTTGTTCCATGTCCAGTTCTAACTGTTGCTTCCTGACCTGCATATAGGTTTCTCAAGAGGCAGGTCAGGTGGTCTGGTATTCCCATCTCTTTCAGAATTTTCCACAGTTTATTGTGATCCACACAGTCAAAGTCTTTGGCATAGTCAGTAAAGCAGAAATAGATGTTTTTCTGGAACTCTCTTGCTTTTTCCATGATCCAGAAGATGTTGGCAATGTGATCTCTGGTTCCTCTGTCTTTTCTAAAACCAGCTTGAACATCTGGAAGTTCACGGTTCACGTATTGCTAAAGCCTGGCTTGGAGAATTTTGAGCATTACTTTACTGGCATGTGAGATGAGTGCAATTGTGTGGTAGTTTAAACATTCTTTAGGTTTGGAATGAAAACTGACCTTTTCCAGTCCTGTGGCCACTGCTGAGTTTTCCAAATTTGCTGGCATATGGAGTGCAGCACTTTCACAGTATCATCTTTTAGGATGTGAAATAGTTCAACTGGAATTCTATCACCTCCACTAGCTTTGTTTGTAGTGATGCTTTCTAAGGCCCACTTGACTTCACATTCCAGGATATCTGGCTCTAGGTGAGTGATCACACCATCATGATTATGGTACACTGGAGAAGGGAATGGCAAACCACTTCAGTATTCTTACCTTGAGAACCCCATGAACAGTATGAAAAGGCAAAATGATAGGATACTGAAAGAGGAACTCCCCAGCTCGGTAGGTGCCCAACATGCTACTGGAGATCAGTGGAGAAATAACTCCAGAAAGAATGAAGGGATGGAGCCAAAGCAAAACAATACCCAGTTGTGGATGTGATTGGTGATAGAAGCAAGGTCCAATGCTGTAAAGAGCAATATTGCATAGGAACCTGGAATGTCAGGTCCATGAATCAAGGCAAATTGGAAGTAGTCGAACAGGAGATGACAAGAGTGAACATTGACATTCTAGGAATCAGCAAACTGAAATGGGCTGGAATGGGTGAATTTAACTCAGATGACCATAATGTCTACTACTGTGGGCAGGAATCCCTTAGAAGACATAGAGTAGCCGTGATGGTCAACAAAAGAGTCCAAAATGCAGTATTTGGATGCAACCTCAAAAACGACAGAATGATCTCTGTTCGTTTCCAAGGCAAACCATTCAATATCACAGTAATCCAAATCTATGCCCCAACCAGTAATGCTGAAGAAGCTGAAGTTCAATGGTTCTATGAAGACCTCCAAGATCTTTTAGAACTAATACCCAAAAAACGATGTCCTTTTCATTATGGGGGACTGGAATGCAAAAATAGGAAGTCAAGAAACACTTGGGGTAACAGGCAAATTTGGCCTTGGAATACAGAATGAAGCAGGGCAAAGGCTAATAGAGTTTTGCCAAGAGAACGCATTGATCATAGCAAACACCCTTTTCCAACAAAACAAGAGAAGACTCTACACATGGACATCACCACATGGTCAACATGGGCCAGACCCAACTGCAAACCAGAGGGCAAGGACCCCTGGGTGATAGAGTCCACAGAGGGCACTCTCAGAAAACAGAACAGGGCAGAGATGGGAGAAAATAGATTTGGCTGGCTTACCACCTCTCCTAATTGAAAGATGCTGTTTTTTTTTTTTCCTTTTTTTCTTTTTTTTTAGTGAGAACTCTAGAAGAGGCTAAATTCCAATCCCACTGAGCCAATAGTTATTTGTATAATTTGGGTTAAGTGATATACCCTTTTTCAGATTCATTTCATCAAATGTAAACAAGTGACCATTATCTGTCCCTCCCTCATAAAGCTGGTGTAAGCATTAAATGAGACAATATATGGACAGGTTTGGAACAGTCCCTAGATACAGTAAGCACTTAATAAATGTTAACAATTATTGTGATAATATCTGACAGAGGAGAAAAAAATTGAACATAGAGTTTTAGGCTCTCTTCTTTCCAGAGGAAAACAGCTATCCAAATAATTGGAGAAAGTAGGTTAAAGGAGAAATACCGTGAAAGAAAGTAGGATGTCTTGCTATCCTACAAAGCCAAATATGCTTTGCATACAAAATTTTTTTAACCTTCACAGTCGACTAAGTAAATAGTATTCCTGTTTTACAAGTGAGGAAGCTTTAATGAAAGAACTTGACCAAGGTTTCAAAAGCTGCCATGTAACAGAGGAAGCACCAGTGGGTATTCACATCAAGGAACATCTGACTCTCTTTTTCACCATGAGAGACTTCTGGGTTATAAAAACCAGAAGAATGGAGGAATTATCCTAAATTGTGAAGAGGTGTTCTGTCATTTAGTTAAATTTAGGTGTTTCTTATATTCCATCTTTACACACACATCACTGCTTGCCTGGTGCAAGCTTCTGAGCAAGATACACACAGGCAGGGCTGTGCCCAGCCAAGGGAGAAAAGAGCCTGGAATCCAGCCCGTTATCCATCTAACATTCATTTGCCAAAGAGGTATTTTTTCTAGTTAACACATTAGTGAAATATGAGCTAATGGAGACCCTAAAATCATGGTGATGGAGACGACCATATCCCACAATCTACTGAAAATTCAGATTGTGCCTTCATGATCTGATAGAAAGAACCTAAATTGTTTAGTATCTAGAGATGTTGAGTGAGAGCTACCTGGCCTAGGAGTAAAGCAGGATGGCCTTAAGATGTAAAATCCTGAAGAGATGGCCAGAGGTAAGCTGTATCCAAAAGCATGTAGGTAAAGTAACTAAAGTGATGTGGAAATGCATCTACCTGTAGCCCAAGATTACTCGCTCTGTGGGATTCACTTCTTACACTCTTAACTGCTGCCTTGACTTAACACTGATGAAGACAAATGGCAGGCACTGGTGCTGGGGGGCAGGAGGGGAACTGTGTTGATAAGGCTGTTAGCTAAAGAAGGGACTCAGGGCTCATTTCAGCCTAGGGTTGGAAGAAGCAAACTAACACAGGGTGGCCTCTGCTGTTTCACTGCAACTTATTTCTTACTCTTTACTGAGTTATTTGGAGCATTATTTTATACGTCTTTAATTTTACAATTCAATTCCCTAAATGGAATTATAACAACATAAGGCTACCTATGACCATGATTATATACTTTTTCATCTCATGGAACATTGACACAAAACTCTAACGAGTATTTCTCATGAAACAACCACAAATTTCATTTTATCTTTTAGAGAGAGAAATTTGATCAGAAGAAATAAGTTTAAGTTGGGATTCTGAATGATCACTAGCATTGTCACTTCAGTTGTGAAAGATTCTCTTATTTTCTGAGGACCTTTCAAGTTATATAAGAGGGTATCATTTTTAAATGTATTAATATTTAGGGGAGAAAATGCATTTCTCCTTTATTAGCTTTGATATACATATAATGTCACAGTTGTAATAAATTACTTCCTGATTTTTTTTATTGCAGTGTAGTAGTCACAGTTACTCCAAGACATTTTCCAGCTGTTCTTATGGCATATTCAAAATAAGCAAGAGCCATAGCAGTGTGAGAAGATGTGAGATCGATTTCGATGTAAAAAGAAGAATTTAAGTCCTGGAGTCAGGGGGGGTCCGTTGGTATGCAATGGAACTCACACTAGCATAAGCAATGGGGAGATTTTATTATATGGATGCTCCTTTCTCCTAGACCCCAAGGGCAGAAATACAGCCGAGGCCTCGTGAGGTAGTGGAAACATGAAATGTCATCTGAAAACTATTTATCCTGTGTGTTTATTTTTTTTCAGTCTTATGGCTTAATGGCCTTTCATTTTTGCTTTTGTTGGATGTTTTCATTTTTCTTTCTTGAAGGACTGGCTCTCATAGCTTATCTCTACACCTGGTGTGCAAGGGTTACCCCACAACACTCAACTCATCTTTATATTCTATAAGGAGACTAAAACTCACATTAGGCCAAATATATCTGCTATTAAACCATGATGGCCAACAAAGGAATGGAAATCATAGAAGAGTGATCTTTGGTATTTAGTCCTGCAGTGACCTGCTATTGGGACCACATGCATACAACCCCTCTCCTACAGTTTCCCCCATTCCAAAGGGATAAATTCAGCCCCTGCTTATAGTATTTTAACAAAAGCTTTTATCCACTTATAAATAGATAACAAGGTAATCAAATGTTTCAGTGACAAATCCTTCCATTGAAAGTTTAGGAAAAGATAAAGGGTGAAATAAAAGGAAATAGAGACAATGTCCTATTGAAAGAGAAGAAGCATTGCTGTGTAATAGTTACCACTAACCCAGTGGTTCTGAAAATTGGGCATAACCTGGAGAAATTGTCAAAACCCAGATTACCAGAGCCAGGAATTTCCAGAGTTTCAGATTTAATAAGCAAAAGGTGGGGCACGCGTAGGTGTATTTCACCAAGTTTCTGAGGGTCATATACAACTGTATTTGATGCACTGTATCAGCAATACCCCTGTGTCAGAATATTTGTCATTATGTTTTTTGGCTGAGCACAAATTGGCTCTTAATTTTTCTCATACATAATTTAGAGATACTCTGCTGTACTAGAATCAGGCAGGCAGGCACTAATACAGGAAGGAAAAGGAAACTAACCAGAGCCTGATTGGTTTTGGAAAATACTGATTTATCCATTAAATAGCTGCTGATATTACGCCCTCTTGCAGTTCCTTTCTGAGTCTGCTGCTCTGTATTTCTATTGCTGCAGAAAAAGGAAAATGAAAACAAGGACAAAGCAAACAAAGAAAACCTGGTTTGATAAGATACTGCAGAGTAGATTGGTATGTTCCATAGAGCCATGCACTACATAGGGTATTAAAATGGAAAGAATACACACTTGGGATAAAAAAAAATGTTTACAGTCTCATGAGGCACCATTTTATAAAAAGATTAACTAATTTACCTTCCCTTCAGGAGAAAAATATCTTGTGAGAAATAAAGATTTGAAATAACAAGAAAATAAATTCTTCGGGGTGTTTTAAAGTTCTGTGTTCACTGAAAGCATCGGTTTTGAAAAAATCTCCTCTACATACACTATGTCCTGGCCTCTTGTGTGTTTATATGATCAAGTGCCAAGCTGCTACATCTGTAGATACATGACACTATGCATTTGTCAAAACCCACAAAAATTCACAGCAGAGTGAACCTTAATGTCTATAAATTCAAAATAAATACTTTAGGAAGGAATGCAGACTGTGACAAAAGAATGTAATTCTATTAGGAATGCATGCAACAACCTCACTAAGGAAGAGGGCACAAGAGATGCTGACAAAAGTAATTTGGGAAATGAATGGAGATGGTAAGCTTAAAGGCAAAAGGAATGGTATGTAAACACTGTACTCTAGTTGATAAAATTATTTCCCATGGAAATACAGGTTAACAATTCTGAGACCACTATACATGTATACTAGAATTTAGTAATTAAGTAAACAGAGGGCAAATGGTGGGAGGTTACCAGCAATGGGAGCAGGTGTGAATGGTTATGGGGTAAAGGATTAGGAGGAAACATCAGTTTCAACTCATGTTTAGTTACATACTGATAGATGTGTACAGAAATCATTACAGCCATGTATACACAGATTGATATACACATACATGTTTCATTGCTCTATCAGCTAAAAGCAATGCCTAGAAGCAATGCCATCCCAGTGGCAGTGAACATACCCAACACTTAGATCTTGGTTTCTACTATTCTCCTATAAGAGGAACCAAGACTCCCTGGGGAAAGGCTGATTCAAAGGTTGTGGCAAGTAGCATACAACAGATGGCTGGAGCATCTTTTAGTGCAACATATTAAGGAAATGCTCCAAGGATCAGAATAATGGGAGTATGTGAAAAGGACATAGGAGCCAACAGGAAGAACTGTTAATGACCAAAGCTGGAACAATTCTAGTAACAAGATAAAACAACATTAAGTTACAGCCCAAAGTACAAAATATATAGCCATGAGTCTATACTGATATAAATGACTAGATAAATACATGAGGTGAATAGACAAATCTCCTTGTGGAAGAGACATTCTGCTCTCACAGTGGAGGTTGTGCATAGTGATGTCCTTCCAAAGTGTAGAGTATGGAAAAGGGGTGAAACAGTAACTTTACAGTCGAGAGGCCTGACAAACACTACCTCAGCCAGGTGGTCGAGGTTAACAAGTGATGTGATGTGATGAGAAGGGTACGATCTCTCTAAAACCTATAACTCCAGTCTAATCATGAGGAAAACATCAGAAAAATCCAGACTGAGGGACTTTCTACTACTTTCAGTAATCCTCAAAACTGTCAAGGTTATTAAAAGCAAGTAAAGTTTGAGAACTCTCACAGCTGTTACTTTCATGTACCAGAGACTGATTAAAATTCTCAATCCTTTTTTTTAGCTACTTTTCCTCACTTCAGATTAAATCCTAGGTGTTCCCAGTCACAAGGTACTGCACACGGCAGCGGTGTGGACTGCCGCTGAAACACTGGTTTCAGCTGAAATCAGTGGTTGTCAAGGGATGTCTCTTAGATTTCACCAGGTTGGATTTTATCATGAGAGGTATACCTGCTCCTAAAGAGTGAGAACTGCCTCCTGCTCCTGAGGTGTCCTCTGCCTTGGCTACCAACTAAATCAACTTAACAAAAAACTATGGGCTAAAACACAAAACATAAGATAGGATGATGTAGGAGGAGTGGCCAAGATGGCAAAGCAGAAAGACCCTGCGCTCACCTGCCATGGGCACATCAGAATTACAACTGTTGTTATTTACAGAGCAACTGTCGGTGAGAATTACCTGGAGACTAGCAGAAAAGGCCCTCTACAACTAAAAATATAAAAAAGGAACCAAAAGGGGACATGTAGGAGGAGTGGAGATGTCGCATAGTCAAAACCCACAGCCCCACGGAGATAACCACAGAGTGGAGGATAATTACAATAGAAAATTTTCTTATCATGGAGCAAGAGTCTGAGCTCCACATTGGGCTCCCCAACCTGGGGGTTCTGTACTGGGAAGATGAGCACCGAGAACATTTGGCTCTGAAGACCAGTGGGGCTTGCTTCTAGGAGAGTCCGAGGGCCATCACATTTTTCAAGACCCAGGGCAGAAGTAATTTGAAAAGAGTCTGGATCAGACCCACTTGCTAATCTTTAAGAGCCTCCTAGAGAGGCAGGAGGCAACTGGGACTCACCTTGGGGACGTAAATGCGGACAGCAGCCATTTGGGGAGCTCATCCTACTACAAGGGACAGGGAAGCCTGGCGTGCTGCAGTCCATGGGGTTGCAAAGCATCAGACACGACTTAGTGACTGAACAACAACATCCTAATACAAGGACACCAGTGCTGGCAAGTGACATTTTGGAATCCTCCCTCTAGCTTATTAATGCCTACCAGGCAGTAGGCATAAGTCTTTATATGATGATAGATGGTAACTAGATTCATCATAATGATCATTTTGAAATGTACAAAAATAATATTATGTTGTGTACCTGGGAACGAACATAGTGTTCTAGGTCAATTATACCTCAAAAACAAACAAGAAAACTCATACGGCCTTCCCTGGTGGTCCAGTGGTTAAGAATTGGTCTTCCAAATGCAAGGGATGTGGGTTTGAACCCTGACAGGGAGAAGTTAAGATTCCACATGCCACAGGGCAACTAAACCCACAAGCCCAGCTAGAGATATGCCTGGGCACTGCAACAAAGATCCTGTGTGCAACTAACGCCCAACCAATACAACCTTAAATAAAAATATACACTCATAGAAAAAGAGATCAGGCTTGTGGCTACCAGAGGTGGGACATTGGAGAGGAACTGAAAGAAGGTAGTCAAAAGTACAAACTCCCAGTTATAAATAAGTACTAGGGATGTAATGTACAACATGATAAATGTCATTAACATTTCTGTATGTTGTCACTGAAAGCTGTTAAGTGTAAATCATAAGAGTTGTCATCACAAGGAAAAAAATATATATTTTCTCTATTTCTTTACTCATGAAATGATGAATATTCACTAAACTTACTGTGATAATAATTTCATGATATATGCAAATCAAATCATTATGCTGTACACCTTAAACTTATACAGTATCTCAATTCTATTTTGATAAAAACTCAAAAGAGAAAAAAAAATGGAATGATGTAATAGAGAGTGAAGTCTGAGAAAAATCACTTATGGAGGGGAGCTGGCCTGACTGAGGGAGGGACTGTTTGGGCAGAGAAACCATAAGGGTACAGATTCAGGAAAGGTTAGGGTATGAAAGGAATATATAAAGGCATGAGAAAGTGTGCTAGATGAGATTAGAAAAGCAGGCTGTTGGATCAGATGGTACCTTGAAGGTCAGGGTCTATTGCATTTCTCCTTAGTGCAGTGGTAATCATTTGAGAATTTTAAGTACCATAGGGGTGTGACATGATACAATTTTTTCCTTAACTATTTTTTATTGAAGTAACATACACAAACATACAGATTAGAGAGCTAATTCATGGATGACTATTGAAGTGTTTACATGTTAATTGTCCTCCAATGTCAATATCATAACTCTGAAAGCAGTCTCTTCTCTTTTTGCTTACGAAAGAAAAATCTTTTATTGAACCATGTAAAAAAATCATGGCTGATTCATGTATGGCAAAAACTGCTACAATATTGAAAAGTAATTAGCCTCCAATTAAAATAAATTAATTTACAAAAAAAATCATAGGTCATATGTGGCCTACTGGCACAGAATTTTCTTTTGGCACACTCAAAGATTAAAAGGCAGAATGGAGTACAAAATAACCTTCTATTGTTGTGGTACGTATACACAATGGGATATTACTCAGCTGTAAAAAGGAATGCATTTGAGTCAGTTCTAATGAGGTAGATGAAACTGGAGCCTGTTATACAGAGTGAACTAAGTCAGAAAGAGAAGGATAAATCCTGTATATTAACACATATATATGGAATTTAGAAAGACAGTAACAACGATCCTACAGGCAGGGCAGCAAAGGAAACGTAGATGTAAAGAACAAACTTTTGGACTATGTGGGAGAAGGCGAGGGTGAGATGATTTGAGAGAATAGCATTGAAACATGTATATTACCTACCATATGTAAAATAGATGACCAATGCAACTTTGATGCATGAAGCAGGCAGGGCACTCAAAGCTGGTGCTCAGGGACAACCCAAAGGATGGGGTGGGGAGGAGGCTGCAGGATGGGGGATAAACATGTATACCTGTGGCTGATTCATGATGATATATGGCAAAAACTATCACAATATTGAAAAGTAATTATCTTCCAATTAAAGTAAATAATTAAAAAAAAAAAAACCTTCCGTTAATGACCTTTTCCTGCTCATATATTTTATCTCCATTTTATAACTAGGTTGCTGAGTACTACTAATAGTACTCATTTTTCTTGAACGTTTTTTGCTATTAATATTTTGGTATTTTTTAAAATCTTTTGTTACACACTGGTTTATTTAATATAATTTCTTATTGTGATGTAATTCACATACTATAAAATTAACCTCTTTATAAAATTCAGTGGTGTTTGGTCTATTCAGAAAATATACAACTATCACCACTTTAATTCCAGAATATTTTCATTACCCCCACATGAAACTCTGTATCCTTTATCCTTTACCCATCAATCCTATCATCACTTTCCCATCCAGCCCTAGGAAACTACTAATCTACTTTCCTTCTCTACAGATTTTTCTACTCTGGACATTTCATATAAATGTAATAATCATAATATGCTGCCTTTTGTGTCTATATTGACCCATTTTGCATAATGTTTTCTAGGTTTATAGTGCAAATCAGGACTTCATTCCTTTTTATGACTGAATAGTATTCAGTTGTGTTGCTATACCATACATTGTGTTTATCCATTCATCAACTGATAGACATTTGAATTTTTTCTACTTTTTGCCTATTATGAATAATGCCACTATAAACATTCATGTACAAGTTTTTGTGTGGATTTATGTTTTAGATTCTCTTGGGCATAGATTTAGGAGTGAAATTACTGGATTATGTGTTAACTATATTTAACATTTTAAGGAACTTCCTAATTGTTTAAGAGGCCACATTTTTACACTCTCAACATTAGTGTATATGGGGTGCATTCTTATATATTCTTGCCAACAATTATGTTTTTTTATTATAGCCATCTCCGTGAATATTGTATCATTTTGATTTGTATTTCCCTAATAAGTAACATGCGAAGAGTTGACTCACTGGAAAAGACTCTGATGCTGGGAGGGATTGGGGGCAGAAGGAGAAAGGGACAACAGAGGATGAGATGGCTGGATGGCATCACCGACTCGATGGACGTGAGTCTGAGTGAACTCCGGGAGTTGGTGATGGACAGGGAGGCCTGGTGTGCTGCGATTCATGGGGTTGCAAAGAGTCGGACACGACTGAGTGACTGAACTGAACTGAATAAGTAACGATATTGAACATTGTATGCCTATCAGCAAAGATTTTGCTATTGCTTTGTGTGGTTGTTTTTTAAATCAAATAAAAGCATAAAAATACATTCATACTGTCTAGTATATTTTCCATTATGTTGCCTTTTGGGGTATTCCTCACTTATTAGTGAGGGTTTAAGTTATTGTCTATATCTCTTCATTTCAGCCTAAAGAACTCCCTTTACTATTTCTTCTAGGGCCAGCAACAGATTCTATTAATTTTTGTTAGTCTCTTGTGTACCCCACTATTATCCACCCCCTGAGATAAGTTCTGGGTATTCATTGAAAGGACTGATGTTGAGACTGAAACTCCAATATTTTGGCCACCTCATGCAAAGAGCTGACTCATTGGAAAACATCCTGATGCTGGGAAAGATTGAGGGCAGGAGGAGAAGGGGACGACAGAGGATGAGACGTTGGAAGGCATCATCAACTCGATGGACATGGCTTTGGGTGGACTCCGGGAGTTGGTGATGGACAGGGAGGCCTGGCGTGCTGCGATACATGGGGTTGCAGAGTCGGACATGACTGAGCAACTAAACTGAATTGTGTACCGCACTATTATCCACCCCCTCAGTTCAGTTCAGTCACTCAGTCGTGTCCAACTCTTTGCAATCCTATGGACTGCAGCATGCCAGGCCTCCCTGTCCATCACCAATGCTCGAGGCTTACTCAAACTCATGTCCATTGAGTCGGTGATGCCATCCAACCATCTCATCCTCTGTCTTCCCCTTCTCCTCCGCCTTCAATCTTTCCCAGCATCAGGGTCTTTCCAAATGAGTCAGTTCTTCGCATCAGGTGGCCAAAGTATTGGACTTTCAGCTTCAGCATCAGTCCCTCCAATGAATATTCAGGACTGATTTCCTTTAGGATGGACTGGTTGGATCTCCTTGCAGTCCAAGGGATTCTCAAGAGTCTTCTCCAACACCACAGTTCAAAAGCATCAATTCTTTGGCGCTCAGCTTTCTTTATAGCCCAACTCTCACATCCATACGTGACCACTGGAAAAACCATAGTTTTACTAGACAGACCTTTGGTGGCAAAGTAATGTCCCTGCTTTTTTTTTTTAAATTTAATTTTATTTAACTTTACAATATTGTATTGGTTTTGCCATATATCAAAATGAATCTGCCACAGGTATACATGTGTTCCCCATCCTGAACCCTCCTCCCTCCTCCCTCCCCATACCATCCCTCTGGGTCGTCCCAGTGCACCAGCCCCAAGCATCCAGTATCGTGCATTGAACCTGGACTGGCGACTTGTTTAATATATGATATTATACATATTTCAATGCCATTCTCCCAAATCATCCCACCCTCTTCCTCTCACACAGAGTCCAAAAGACTGTTCTATACACCAATGTCTCTTTTGCTGTCTTGTATACAGGGTTATTGTTACCATCTTTCTAAATTCCATATATATGCATTAGTATACTGTATTGGTGTTTTTCTTTCTGGCTTACTTCACTCTGTATAATAGGCTCCAGTTTCATCCACCTCATTAGAACTGATTCAAATGTATTCTTTTTAATGGCTGAGTAATACTCCATTATGTATATGTGCCACAGCTTTCTTATCCTGCTTTTTAATATGCTGTCTAGGTTGGTCATAAATTTTCTTCCAAGGAGTAAGCAGCTTTTAATTTCATGGCTGCAGTCACCATCTGCAGTGATTTTGGAGCCCCCCAAAATAAAGTCTGACACTGTTTCCACTGTTTCCCCATCTATTTGCCATGAAGTGATGGGACCAGATGCCATGATCTTTGTTTTCAGAATATTGAGTTTTAAGCCATTTTTTTCACTCTCTTTTACTTTCATCAAGAGGCTCTTTAGTTCTTCACTTTCTGCCATAAGGGTGGTGTCATCTGCATATCTGAGGTTATTGATATTTCTCCCGGCAATCTTGATTCCATCTTGTGCTTCTTCCAGCCCAGCATTTCTCATGATGTACTCTGCATATAAATTAAATAAGCAGGGTGATAATATACAGCCTTGACGTACTCCTTTTCCTATTTGGAACCACTCTATTGTTCCATGTCCAGTTCTAACTGTTGCTTCCTGACCTGCATACAGGTTTCTCAAGAGGCAGGTCAGGTGGTCTGGTATTCCCATTTCTTTCAGGATTTTCCACAGTTTATTGTGATCCACACAGTCAAAGGCTTTGGCATAGTCAATAAGACAGAAATAGATGTTTTTCTGGAACTCTCTTGCTTTTTCAATGATCCAACGGATGTTGACGATTTGATCTATGGTTCCTCTGCCTTTTCTAAATCCAGCTTGAACATCTGGAAATTCACAGTTCACGTATTGCTGAAGCCTGGCTTGGAGAATTTTGAGCATTACTTTGATAGTGTGTGAGATGAGTGCATTTGTGTGGTAGCTTGAGCATTCTTTGGCATTGCCTTTCTTTGGGATTGGAATGAAAACTGACCTTTTCCGGTTCTGTGGCCACTGCTGAGTTTTCCAAATTTGCTGGCATATGGAGTGCAGCACTTTCACAGCATCATCTTTTAGGATGTGAAATAGCTCAACTGGAATTCCTTCTCCTCCACTAGTTTTGTTCATAGTGATGCTTCCTAAGGCCCACTTGAGTTCACATTCCAGGATGTCTAGTTCTAGGTGAATGATCATACCATCATGATTGTCTGTGTCATTAAGATCTCTTTTGTATAGTTCTTCTGTGTATCCTTGCCACCTCTTAATAGCTTCTGCTTCTTTTCAGTCCATACCATTTCTGTCCTTTATGTGCCCACCTTTGCATGAAATGTTCATCCACCCCCCCCCTCAGGCAACCACAGTGTTCAACAATTGCTTCTAGTTGCTTTCAACAAATGCTCCCTGGAGAAATACTGTTCATATTGGGCAACTGCTTCTTGTGGTCTTCCTATGCATCATATATATTTTCCCTAAAACAAACAAGAAAAAAAAAGATGGCAAGAATGATCGAATGAGTCTTTCAACCACTAGGTTGAAACAGCACTTAGGGAAAATGCAACAACACGGTATGTATGGAATATAATTTGTATTCAAGAAGCTTAAATATTGATCATGTCCTACAAAAATCAACTAGCTGTCTTTCATATTCTCCTTGCTTAGAATGAAAAATCACCCAAGGTATGCTGAAATCCTTACTTACATTGAATAAACAAACAATGTTTGTTTCAGCCATCCATTAATAATAATATTACATATGCTTTCAAATCCCTACACTCCAACTTCTATAATAATTACCCTCTACAACCCAATAAGAAAGTGCCTGTGGGGAAGTGGTTTGCTGTTTTAACAAGCTTAATTTAAAATAGAAAATTTTAAGGCACCAAAAAGTACAACCTGATGATAATTAAGAATATGCAGGAAAAAAAAAAAAAGAATATGCAGGAAATACTGATTATTTATATGGAAGTTTGGCATCCAGAGTTCATCCAAAGCAAACTAAAGACAGCTATAACAGGCTATTGAAACTCTGTAGGCATATCTGCCAGGCACTGGGGAATGAAGGCAATTATAAATTTTGAGTGTATAGCAGGTTAGCATTTTCTCATCTCTCAAAGCATGAAAGCAGCACTTCATCCACAATGTATAATGACAAGCCTGGCTTATTGTCTCTCCTGTTAAGATCTTCGGTGAAAACCACTTCACTTTTGCCTGCAGGTTCAACCTGGTTTGCAGTTCTAGGGCACAACCTGCCTTCTGGATGAGTTAAAAACTACTCTCATAGATCCAAAGTTCTGAGGTTTAGTATCAAGTCAGAGATACTGACCTGCCTCCTTGTTTCAGTAAGTAGTAGGATACTGCCTTAATCCTTTATGTTTCAGATCTTGCCTGAACCATTTTTTATACACCATTATAGCATTAGGTAGACTCCCCTGGTGGTTCAGACAATAAAGGATCTGCCTGCAATGCAGGAGATCCGGGCTCAATCCATGGGTTGGGAAGATCCCCTGGAGAAGGGTGGCTACCCACTCCAGTATACTTGCCTGGAGAATTCCACGGACTGAGGAGCTTGGTGGGCTACAGTCCATGGGGTCACAAAAAGAGTTGGATAGGATTTAGCAACTAAACAACAACAAATAGCATTGGGTACATTCAACTTGAGAAGAAATCCAAAGAGTCAACGCAGAGGAAATGCAAGTTCCAGAGACAAGCTTTTTCTATGTCACATCTTTTTCTGGTTTCAATGCAAGGACATGCATTTTTATACTCAGTGTGCTTTGGTGGATCAGATACTTAGGTCAGAGCAAAGTTAACTATTAGAAGACTTATGTTCTAGTTGTAGCTTGTCACTTACTAACTGTGTGACATTTCACTCTCCTAGACTCAGTTTTCACATCTGTTTAATGGGGACAATCATCACTGTACACATTCAGTGAAAATATGGATTTAAAGCACTAGGCATCATTCTTGGCACCTATTAGGCTCAACAAATCCTGCTGGTGGGTGAGAAGTTAGAGAAGGAGGAGGAAAAAATGATGGTAGAGGAAGGAGAGACAGTTGGATGAAAAGAAAACAGAGGAGGAATAGAAGTAAGAACTAGTGGTGGGGGCTCCCCTGGTGGCTCAGTGGTAAAGAATCCACCTGCCAATGCAGGAGACAGGGGTTCAATCCCTGATCCAGGAAGATCCCACATGCCACGGAGCAACTAATCCCCTGTGCCAAAACTATTGAGCTTGTGCTCTAGAGCCTAGGAGCAGCAACTACAGAAGCCTGAGTGCTTGAGAGCCTGTGCTCCATGACAAGAGAAGCCACTGCAATAAGAAGCCCATACACTGCAACCAGAGAGTAGCCCTTGCTCATCACAGCTAAAGAAAAATAGCACAACAATGAAGACCCAGCACAGCCAAAACTAAATAAATAAAATTATATATATATTTTTATTATATTTATATAAAAGAACTAGTGGTGGTTATGGAATGGTGCTGAAGAACACAGATTTTTGTCCACAGTGCCTGTGTGACCTCAAGCAAATTAGCTCATCACTTTGAACATGCCTTGGATTTTTAGTGTGCAAACCTAGAAGCTGATAGTAATTCGTATGCATATTCACAGGATTGTTGTAAGAATTAAATGATAATGGATGTGAAGGCACTTTGATACCTACTAAAGTCAATAGAAGCCTAAAAGATTATTACTACAAAAGGCAGTTATGTGTTGGGCAAATATGTAATAAAATTAAGTGTTGTTCACATAAGCTTCTTCTTAACCTCTTCCATAGCATTTGAATGGATCTGAATTAGGCTTTGACAAGAAGCCAGGTGTGAACTAATCACTTCCTGGAAGGTTCTTCTATGGACAAAGTATTGGAAGTTGACTGCTACCTGAAACATCTTGCAGAGTAGAATTGGTCCTTATATCAGTAACTTCAGATATGCAGATGACACCACCCTTATGGCAGAAAGTGAAGAGGAACTAAAGAGCCTCTTGATGAAAGTGAAAGAGGAGAGTGAAAGAGTTGGCTTAAAACTCAACATTCAGAAAACTAAGATCATGGCTTCCAGTCCCATCACTTCATGGCAAATAGATGGGGAAATAGTGGAAACAGAGACAGACTTTTTTTGGGCTCCAAAATCACTGCAGGTGGTGACTGCAGCCATGAAATTAAAAGATGCTTGCTCCTTGACAGAAAAGTTATGACCAACCTAGACAGCATATTAAAAAGCAGAGACATTACTTTACCAACAAAGGTCCATCTAGTCAAAGCTATGGTTTTACCAGTAGTCATGTATGGATGTGAGAGTTGGACCATAAAGAAAGCTGAGCACCAAAGAATTAATGCTTTTGAACTGTGGTGTTGGAGAAGACTCTTGAGAGAGTTCCTTGGACTGCAAGGAGATAAAACCAGTCCATTCTAAAGGAAATCAGTCTTGAATATTCATCAGAAGGACTGATGCTGAAGCTGAAAGTCCACCTGATGCAAAGAACTGACTCGTTTGAAAAGACCCTGATGCTGGGAAAGATTGAAGGGGGAAAAGAAGGGGACAACAGAAGATAAGATGGTTGGATGGCATCTCCAACTTGATGGACATGAGTTTGAGTAAGCTCCAGGAGTTGGTGATGGACAGGGAGGCCTGGTGTGCTGCAGTCCATGGGGTCACAAAGAGTTGGACATGACTGAGCAACTGAAATGAACTGATTAAATGAACACCCTTATCTATATGTATGGATGATCTCTTCCAAATCTATTTGAAATCTGTGAAGGATGAAACAGTTTGGGTAAATGTATGAAACTAGATCAGATGCTCTGGGAATCCAATCATTTAAAAATCAAATATATCAATTTTTTTTAATGAATTCTCAGTTTTAGCACCCAAAGATACAGCCCATGAATAATTTGAACCAATTACCTTGAAACCTTCCATCTTTGGAGAAAATACTTTTAACAGGTTGTCTAGATCCTTCTTTTCTTTTTTAATCCTTTGGCCGTGGGGTCATAGTTCCCTGACCAGGGATCAAACCCATGACCCCCGTGTTGGAAGCAGTCTTGGCCACTGAACCAGCAGGGAAGTCCAAGGTCCTTCTGTTCCTAAGATGGAATGGTATGTGGTGGCATGGCCCTTTTCCCCCATCTACTCCTTGATGCTGTCCCTAAACACTTTTTTTTTTTTTTTTAAAGCATTTGCGTGGTTGCTGAGTCGCTTCAGTCGTGTCCAACTCTTGGTGATCCTATGGACTCCTCTGTCCATTCTGGCATTCACCAGGCAAGAATACTGGAGTAGGTTGCTATGTCTTCCTCCAGGGGATCTTCCTGACTCAGATCGAACCCAAACTCATGTCTTCTGCATTGGCAGGCAGGTCCTTTACCACTAGCACCATCTGAAAAGCCCAGCGCTAGTTAAAGCATGATGGCAAGCTTTCCATTCTCAAACCACCAAAAATTTAGGATCCTGTTTTCAGACTGACCTGCCCTGCATGTGTTCTTAGTCGCTCAGTCATGTCTGAGTCTGTGTGGCCCCATGGACTGTAGCCTGCCAGGCTCCTTTGTCCATGGGGATTCTCCAGGCAAGAATACTGGAGTGAGTTGCCATGCTCCCCTCTAGGGGATTTTCTCAACCAAGGAATCAAGCCGAGGTCTCCCACACTGCAGGCAGATTCTTTACTGTCTGAGCCACCAGGGTTAGGTCCTAAAATTTCCTAATTTGATAAATTAGTAAAATTGAGGTCTCAGAATTCCACCCATGCTCTCTTGGTTAGCTGATGACTCTCTGTGAGATAGGTAAGTAGGTGGTAGGTAGGTAGACAAAGTTCTTCAGTTCTAAGTAATAAGGGGAAGTATATATAGAATCATGATTGTATAGAATCATATTTCTATCATTTTTTTTCTTGTGACAATCTAAGTAGCACTGGATGATTCATGAAAAGAAGACACTTTGATATATAGTGATTTCTCTGTTCTAAAATAAATACTCCCAGGTCTCTCGGCATTTGAAAGTTAGTTGATACTGTATTTATGTATTTTTACAACAGTATTTACTTGTGAAAAAAGAAAAGCCTTCAACAGAGCAGAAATCAATGATTTATAGCAAAGTAGAAACTAAAGTCTTAGAAATCCTAGGGATAGCATAGCATTGTAGAATGCCATTTCATCTTTCTGGAACTCAGTTTCTTCATCATCACTTACCAGATAAAATACAGAACTCCTAGTTAAAATGGAGTTTTCAATAAACAACTTTTCAGTATGTTTCAGATATTGCACAGGACATAATTATGCTTAAAAAATCACTCACTGTTTATCTGAAATTCCAATGTAACTGGGAGGCCTATATTTTTATTTGCTAAATCTAGCAATACTGTGGTAAAAATGGCAAGTTCGGGAGGGGATGACACAGGTAAGTTCTAGTAAATGTGCTGCCAAAGTGAGCACAACACAGGTAACTTCTAAAAGGCTCTTCCAGCTGGAAACGTCCAGATTTCTGTTGAAGGACCAGCCTGGCAAACTATCTGCCTATGTGATCAGATATGAGTATACGCTTGTAAGGCAGTGCTTCTCAAAATTCATTCTGCTCATGAATCCCTTGGGATTTGTTAAAAAAAAAAAAAAAAAAAACAAGTCCTAGGCTATACCCTATGAATTTCTGATTCACCAGTTCTGGGGTGAGGCTAGGGAACCTGTACCTTTAACAGTCAAGCCAGGTGATTTTGGTACAGGTGTTCCAGGACCTTACTTTGAAAAACATCGCAACTTTCTCCTACAAATGCAGAAATTCTGACCACCTGGATGCCAGAATTTCCCTACTCTTCATTCATTTGTGAACATACAAAAATTGAATGCTGCTCTTCTAATCACACAAAAGGCCCACTGTGAACTACTGTGCTCATACTTTTTTGACTAACATATTTAATGCTAAATTGGTCATGAAATTGGTTTTCATTAATCTGTGTGGAAGTGAGGAAAATTCAACTTAATCATATTCTAATAATGAATGAAAGCATTCTCAACAAAAATAAAATGCTGTTTCCTTTTAATAAAGGGAAATGACTTGTTGAATACTAGGCATGGCAATGATAGAACAAATAAGAATGGAAAAGAAGCAGCATGAGGAAGTGTTCTGACAAGAGAAAGCTAATTATTTTAATCCAATTCAATCTGCTATTTGACTAAAAGGTCAGAGAACACTACATAAAGCCCCTATACAAAGCTCATCTCCAGAGAGGAATCAATATTCTGCAAAAGTCCATTTTTTCCTAATTTGGTATTTCAATACCTCTCCCTTCAGAGCATGTCTAAAGTTAACATTTAACACCCTCACCAGAAGTTTTTTTTAAATATAAATTTATTTTAATTGGAGGCTAATTACTTTACAATATTGTATTGGTTTTGCCATACATCAACATGAATCCACCATGGGTGTACACATGTTCCCCATCCTGAATGCCCCCCTACCACCTCCCTCCCCATACCATCCCTCTGAATCATCCCAGTGCACCAGCCCCGAGTATCCTGTATCATGCATCGAGGCTGGTCTGGCGATTCATTTCACATATGATATTATACATGTTTCAATGCCATTCTCCAAAATCATCCCACCGTCACCAGAAGTTTTTATTGTAAGCACAGCTACTTCAACTTTAGTTCTTCATCAGACCAAAAAAAAAAAAGGTCTAATTTGGCCATTAGACCAAAGATTGACTGCTTTGGGGGACCAGAACTAGATTTTTATTGACCTGATGAAGAGTGGTTTAAACTCTAGTGTGTGCAAATACCACCTAAGGACATATCTACACATCCAGAGATAGCCAAGAGGGGGATAAATGTAGCTTAATTGTCGTAAGTTTGAGTAAAACAAAGAAAAATCTTTTTGTAAGATTATCCCACTATAACAAGTATCTTTTTTTTTTTAAATGTGGACCAATTTTATTTATTTTTTTCTTTTTTTTTTTTTTTTCCAATTTTAAAGTCTTAATTGAATTTGAATTTGTTACAATATTGCTTCATTTTTATGTTTCAGGGTTTGGGTTTTTTTTGGGCCCTGAGGCATGTGGGATTGTAGCTCCCCAAGCAGGAATTGAACTTGCATCCCCTACATTGGATAAGCACTAGACCACCAGAGAAGTCCTAAGTTATCTTTGATTCTCTTTTCTGACTTAACTCTAAGAGATCTGCATTTCCATTTTGTCAGAAGGAACTAAGATGAATCCATTACAAAATACCGTGGCAGCATTTCTTGGGTAATTCTTTTTATTAATGCTACATGGCAATAAAGCAGTGTATTTAATATGACAGAAGTCTGATTCTAGAGCCAGAATTCTTAGATTTCAATCCAAAATGTACAACCTATTAGGTGTATGACCCTAAGTTCAGTTGGTCAGTCGTGTCTGATGCTTTGCAACCCCATGAACCTTAGCACACCAGGCCTCCCTGTTCATCACCAACTCCTGGAGTTCACCCAAACTCATGTGCATTGAGTTGGTGATGCCATCCAGCCATCTCATCCTCCGTCGTCCACTTCTCCTCCTGCCCCTAATCCCTCCCAGCATCAGAGTCTTTTCCAATGAGTCCACTCTTCACATGAGGTGGCCAAAGTATTGGAGTTTCAGCTTTAGCATCCGTCCTTCCAGTGAACACCCAGTACTGATCTCCTTTAGAATGGACTGGTTGGATGTCCTTGCAGTCCAAGGGACTCTTGAGAGTCTTCTCCAACACCACAGTTCAAAAGCATCAATTCTTTGGTGCTCAGCTTTCTTCACAGTCCAACTCTCACATCCATACATGGCCACTGGAAAAACCATAGCCTTGACTAGATGGACCATTTTTTTTTTTTTGGAAGGACGTTTGTTGGCAAAGTAATATCTCTGCTTTTTAATATGCTATCTAGGTTGGTCATAACTTTCCTTCCAAGGAGTAAGCATCTTTTAATTTCATGGCTGCAGTCACCACCTGCAGTGATTTTGGAGCCCCCCAAAATAAAGTCTGACACTGTTTCCACTGTTTCCCCATCTATTTGCCATGAAGTGATGGGACCAGATGCCATGATCTTAGTTTTCTGAATGTTGAGCTTTAAGCCAACTTTTTCACTCTCCTCTTTCATTTTCATCAAGAGGCTTTTGAGTTCCTCTTCACTTTCTGCCATAAAGGTGGTGTCATCTGCATATCTGAGGTTATTGATGTTTCTCCCAGCAATCTTGATTCCAGCCTGTGCTTCTTCCAGCCCAGAATTTCTCATGATGTACTCTGCATAGAAGTTGAAGTTTAAAAATAAAATAAAATTAGAAAAAAAAATAAAATAAAATAAAATAAAAGAAGTTGAATAAGCAGGGTGACAGTATACAGCCTTGACGTACTCCTTTTCCTATTTGGAACCAGTCTGTTGTTCCATGTCCAGTTCTAACTGTTGCTTCCTGACCTGCATATAGGTTTCTCAAGAAGCAGATCAGGTGGTCTGGGATTCCCATCTCTTTCAGAATTTTCCACAGTTTATTGTGATCCACACAGTCAAAGGTTTTGGCATAGTCAATAAAGCAGAAATAGATGTTCTTCTGGAACTCTCTTGCTTTTTCCATGATCCAGTGGATGTTGGCAATTTGATCTCTGGTTCCTCTGCCTTTTCTAAAACCAGCTTGAACATCTGGAAGTTCACAGTTCACGTATTGCTGAAGCCTGGCTTGGAGAATATTGAGCATTACTGTACTAGCGTGTGAGATGAGTGCAATTGTGCAGTAGTTTGAGCATTCTTTGGCATTGCCTTTCTTTGGGATTGGAGTGAAAACTGACCTTTTCCAGTCCTGTGGCCAGCCTAGAAATGTATATATTACCAGCTTTTCTTTGCCTCAATTTCTACCACTCTAAAATGGGGCTAGAACTTTCCTCATGATTGTTCTGAGGATTAGATGAAGTAATGTGAGTAATGTTCCAATAGTGCCTGGTACATGCATAGTAAGTGGAGGATTGAAAGATGGGGGCTATTATCATATACTTCTGATTCATGACCTTTCCAAACATTCTCCTAGCTGGTGACGGCCCTCACCTACCATTTTGGTCAGAGTTCATTTAAGATCTAATATTCTTTGCTGTAGAATGTTGAATTCTCAGACAAAACACAAACTTTGTGAAATGAAACTACAAAATAGCTTACTTTTATCCTTTGATTATATAATCATTTTCTTGGTCTTATCAGTAAATTGGGTGTGTATGTATGTTAAAGATAATGAAAACACACACCATCTCACAAGGCTGAGGTTGGCACAGCTCTTGAAGATAGAACAATTTCCTCTCTGGAGCCACGTTTAAGTCTACAGGCTCTTTGTGGAGCCCTAAATTGTTTGAGACAATTTGTTTTATTTGCCTTTTAATGCCAAGCCTGTGTGTTCAGTGTCTGCTTCTGTCTTCATTCCTAAGATTCCCTGCCTTTCACTGTTACCTGTAGTCCTAGAAAATCTGGCTTCTATTCTGAACAAGTTCCTGTGTTTTAAGTACAAATAGGTTTTCACACAGTCCCTTTTCCTAATCTGTTCCTCCATCAGTTCTGACTCAGTGTCATTTATGCTCTGAAGGAAACTCTACCAGGCCTTTCTCCAGGTTCTGTGTACCTCTTTCAGCAGTTTCTCTAAGTATGGAAGTTTTCTGGGCTGTCTTATTTATAACTATGCCCCTAAGATGAATGACAATGCCTAGCACACAATAGTCAAGATAACGCACTAAATGAATGAATAGATTTATCTCCACCAAAACATATATTTCCTTTCGTTTATGTCCATCCCTCTTTATTGCCTAACTTTGTACTTAAATTTATTTTTTACTATTTTAGTGAACTCATTACCATCAGTCCACTAATACTGATTTGGCCTATACTTTCTTTAAATACTTTTTTTTTTTTTTACTACTAAGTGTTATTAGATCTGCCCAGACATTCTATTTCTACTCAAGAAAATCTCATCCCCATCTCCAAAGCCTGGTGTGCTACATAGGCAATTAACATACTAGAGAAACTCTTAATCTACACGTTATATTTTAATTCCAGATCAAGTCCTCTGTTTCTAACCAGATTGAAATCCATCATGACCATTAAACAAAGGAGATTTATTATAGAAGCCAACTCCATTATAAACAATTCCTACCTTTGTCTCACATCCAACCCATAACACTAAACACACTATCAGATTAATACTTAATGATCAATATCTCAGGTTATGGTAGGAAATGCCAATACAATTATAGAGAGGATAGACAAAGGCAGATTTGGGCCATACTGGGTGGCATTTAATAAGGAAATAACTGGAACCTGAAAAGTAGTTTGTCAGGTATTTCTTACAACAGGTTGGTGAAGAGCTTCAGTTTGGGTCTTGGGGAACAAGATGCCCCTAAATAAATGTCACAGGGAGTCAAGAAGAAATGTGTGGCATTCAGCATCAAATCTGTGAAGTCTTCTAGGAGATGACCTTCAGTGGATAGGCACAGTCCCAACTGGATCTGCCAGAATACCCCGTAGGGAGCTTCTGAAAAAGGATACTCAGATTAGTAGCATGTGTGTCTGGAGGGGAGATATTTCTGTTGACTACTCTAATAAAGCAGAATTGATCAGATTTACTTACTCATTTAACATTTCTGTGCAGGTTACCTATAATGCCAAATCTTTTTTTTCCTTCAAAAAGTTTTTGCTTTTTTAATAATCCAGATAGTTTTAAACATCTTCTCTAACTTTGATGAAGCATCACATTCCTTTTTTAGAAAGTGAAATTGCTGTTCTCAAATGGAAACAAATTTTACATCAAAGAGCTTGAATTCAATGCAGAGGGGGAAAAAGCCAAATATGTAAAGCATCTAGCAGCTGGCAATGATATTGGCCAAGGCTGTCTCTAAACGTGCAAAATGGAGAGATATGAGGTGGTTTTTAAATAGTTCCAGAAGTTTCACACCTGTATTAAAATTATCTGAACATTTTTAAACTAAAGTGTAACTTAGCTCAAGTGACGACATGAAGACCTAACTCCAAAGTCCCCTTAATTTTATATAGAGAAAGGCAGACCCTATCTATGATACTTCATATCTATTTGGTTGGTTAGAAAAATCTAGATAGTTGACTGCATTTTGTAATTTTCATACAGATGGTTAGCAACATGGAGCCAAAATGAAGGCCAGCGAGAATATATGTAACCTTTTCCAAAGGGCAGAGAAAACCATTGTCAAAATATTTTATGATAGAAAGAATGAGGTTATGCCAGATTTAATACAGTTATAATGGTAGTGTACTCATAGGCATAAAGTGACCTGGACACCCAGAGCCGAGGCAAGCTCTTAGAAATGCAGCTCAGACCCTCTTACTGTGATCTGTAATCACTGTTGGCTACATCCGTCAGCAAATATTAGTTAGAAGACTACATTTTGACAAAAAGATTAGAAAAATCAAAGAGGTATTAATAATGTCTCTCGAAAAATTGCCTAAATTCTCAGTAAAGAAGCAAAATAGAAGGATGCTTTCTATTTGTGGCTCAGCTGGTAAAGAATCTGCCTGCAATGTGGGAGACCTGGGTTCGATCCCTGGGTTGGGAAGATCCCCTGGAGAAAGGAAAGGCTGCCCACTCGAGTATTCTGGCCTGGAGAATCACATGGACTGTATAGTCCATGGGATTGCAAAGAGTCGGACAAGACTGAGTGACTTTCACTTTCATAGCTCTTTAACAGCAAACTCTGTCTGAATACTTGAAAAAAATAAAAGAAAAACCCAACAACAAGCAGACCCTGTGGCAGTGTTGCTGCCTCACCAGGAATCGACTCTGTGCCCCCTTGCACTGGAAGCATGAGTCTTAACCATTGGACCACCAGGGAAGTCCCGTGACCAGTTCTACTGACACTGTGCCCCTGTGTAAGAGATTGCACAGAGGAAAGAGAGACAGAGAAGGAAGGACATGGCAAAGTAAGCGGAAGGGAGGAGGTAGAAGGGAAAAGAGAGAATTTTCTTTCAAACAGGAGGACCTTTGTTTCAGTGTGGCAGAGAAAACCGGTTCATATATTTTCCTGCAGCTCAGGCTTATGTTAAGGCTGTTATACTTGTGGCTAAATCTAACTGATAGATGTGTCTGGCTCCCTGGCACACCCTGACAGGGTTGGTATGGGGACAGGAGGCCTCGAAGAATCCACCCTTCTCCAAATGTGGGTTGGCCAGCCACCCTTTTTCAGCAAGCTGATGGCAGCCTCCAGGTTCCAGTCAACTGAATCAACCATTGGCATTGTACAGACAGGGCCACCCACCAAAGCACTAATTTGACCCCAAAGTCTTTTTTGTTTTGGTTACTGAGCAAACAAGTGCTCACAAGATGACTGATTCCTTCATATGGACAAGATTCTCATAGCTGAGCAGGAATGAAGGCCAGAACGTCCTTTTTTTCATTTTTCACAGGGAAATAAGGAGATCTCATTGGGAAGGGGGAGATAGAACTCTTTACCAGTGATGTAGCAGCCAATGTGGTTGAGGAAGGGTACCTGATAATTGAGAAGAAAGGACATAAATTAAAGAAAATGAGATTACTGGCACAGAATCTGAGTATGAGTTCAAACGAACATTGGCAGAATGGAAGAAACAGCAGAAACCTGTGTGATAAACCACATCTATAACAGATTTCCAATAGTCTTTTATATGAAATTATTTCGGTGTGTAATTTCCCTGTCAAGCCAGCTATTCAAAATTCTAAACCAAGGTTTTCTTGGTGTGTGAATACAGATTTCTATTTCATTTGTGACAAGATATACCTGACAGATTAACTCCCTAAGACATTTTATTTGGGCATTTTTTTATTCAGTTATTTTTTGTTTTCCCTAACAGCAGAGGATAGATGGCTGGATGGCATTGCTGACTCGATGGATGTGAGTCTCAGTGAACTCCGGGAGTTGGTGATGGACAGGGAGGCCTGGCGTGCTGTGATTCATGGGGTCGCAAGGAGGCGGACACAACTGAGTGACACATTTGATCTGATCTGAACAGCATACACTGGAGAAGGGAATGGTAAACCACTTCAGTATTCTTGCCTTGAGAACCCCATGAACAGTATGAAAAGGCAAAATGATAGGATACTGAAAGAGGAACTCCCCAGGTCAGTAGGTGCCCAATATGCTACCGGAGATCAGTGGAGAAATAACTCCAGAAAGAATGAAGAGATGGATCCAAAGCAAAAAGAATACCCAGCTGTGGATGTGACTGATGATAGAAGCAAGGTCCAATGCTGTAAAGAGCAATATTGCATAGGAACCTGGAATGTCAGGTCCATGAATCAAGGCAAATTGGAAGTGGTAAAACAAGAGATGGCAAGAGTGAATGTCGACATTCTAGGAATCAGCGAACTCAAATGGACTGGAATGGGTGAATTTAACTCAGATGACCATTATATCTACTACTGTGGGCAAGAATCCCTCATAAGAAATGTAGTAGCCATCATGGTCAACAAAAGAGTCCAAAATGCAGTACTTGGATGCAATCTCAAAAATGACAGAATGATCTCTGTTCGTTTCCAAGGCAAACCATTCAATATCACAGTAATCCAAGTCTATGCCCCAACCCAGAGAAGGCAATGGCGCCCAACTCCAGTACTTTGCCTGGAGAATCCCATGGATGGAGGAGCCTGGTAGGCTGCAGTCCATGGGGTCGCTAGTGGGATACGACTGAGCAACTTCACTTTCAGTTTTCACTTTCCTGCATTGGAGAAGGAAATGGCAACCTACTCCGTGTTCTTGCCTGGAGAATCCCAGGGACAGGGGAGCCTGGTGGCTGCTGTCTATAGGGTCACACATAGTTGGACACGACTGAAGTGACTTAGCAGCAGCAGCAGCATGCCCCAACCAGTAACGCTGAAGAAGCTGAAGTTGAACGGTTCTATGAAGACTTACAAGACCTTTTAGAACTAACACCCAAGAAAGATGTCCTTTTCATTATAGGGGACTGGAATGCAAAAGTAGGAAGTCAAGAAACACCTGGAGTAACAGGCAAATTTGGCCTTGGAATATGGAATGAAGCAAGGCAAAGACTAATAGAGTTTTGCCAAGAAAATGCACTGGTCATAGCAAACACTATCTTTCAACAACACAAAAGAAGACTCTACACATGGACATCACCAGATGGTCAACACCAAAATCAGATTGAGTATGTTCTTTGCAGCCAAAGATGGAGAAGCTCTATACAGTCAACAAAAACAAGACTGGGAGCTGACTGTGGCTCAGATCATGAACTCCTTATTGCCAAATTCAGACTTAAATTGAAGAAAGTAGGGACAATCACTAGACCATTCAGGTATGACCTAAATCAAATCCGTTATGATTATACAGTGTAAGTGAGAAATAGATTTAAGGGCCTAGATCTGATAGATAGAGTGCCTGATGAACTTTGGAATGAGGTTCGTGACATTGTACAGGAGACAGGGATCAAGACCATCCCCATGGAAAAGAAATGCAGAAAAGCAAAATGGCTGTCTGGGGAGGCCTTACAAATAGCTGTGAAAAGAAGAGAAGCAAAAAGCAAAGGAGAAAAGGAAAAATATAAGCATCTGAATGCAGAGTTCCAAAGAATGGCAGGAAGAGATAGGAAAGCCTTCCTCAGTGATCAATGCAAAGAAATAGAGGAAAACAACAGAATGGGAAAGATTAGGGATCTCTTCAAGAAAATCAGAGATACCAAGGGAACATTTCATGCAAAGATGGGCTCGATAAAGGACAGAAATGGTATGGACCTAACAGAAGCAGAAGATATTAAGAAGAGGTGGCAAGGATACACAGAAGAACTGTACAAAAAAGATCTTCATGACCCAGATAATCACAATGGTGTGATCACTGACCTAGAGCCAGACATCCTGGAATGTGAAGTCATTTGGGCCTTAGAAAGCATCACTACGAACAAAGCTAGTGGAGGTGATGGGATTCCAGTTAAGCTATTTCAAACCCTGAAAGATGATGTTGTGAAAGGGCTGCACTCAGTATGCCAGCAAATTTGGAAAACTCAACAGTGGCAACAGGACTGGAAAAGGTCAGTTTTCATTCCAATCCCAAAGAAAGGCAATGCCAAAGAATGCTCAAACTACCACACAATTGCACTCATCTCACACGCTAGTAAAATAATGCTCAAAATTCTCCAAGACACTTTCAGGAAAACAAAAAGCTTTGCAGGCCACACTATGATACTTCACGACCATCCATTCAATTGCACTTGTTCAATCAGACAAGCAAGTTGTACTAAGTGATAAATACTAATGAGTTTGGCCTAACATTTCCCCCAAACACTGCATCTAGAAAATAATAAGCAATGAATTGATGATGAGATATAGGATGATCGATATGCTTGTGTACAGAATGATCAACCCTCAGAAATAGTCATTCATCACTACAAAGCAGGCAGGTGTTATACGGTGAAGACGATTTTTAAAGAGGAATAGAGGGAGGAAATGCCTAACCTGGATCTTGGATAGAGAAAACATGCTTTATGCTTTGGCTTGAGAACATGAGTTCATTTAAATTCAAGCGAGTTGACTTTCTTAAATATAATTGTATAATTCTTAGAAATTTAAAGACTTCAGACTGTCCACTGGGGAAACGCCAATATTGCTCTCTTTGATATCACAGAAATCTTGCCTCTATTCGGGATTGTCAAATGGCTTTGAAATTGATGTGTTCAGTCATTAAGCACAAATACTTGACAAAGCTTCTTTGATTTCATAGATTGTAAATCCTTGGAACACTGCAAGAAGCCATTTATGAAATTGAGCTATTGATTTTGCTAATCTATGCAGTGATTACTAGAGGCAGCCTAATGAGTAGATGCTGCCTCAACAGTATGCTTAAGAGGCCCCATACAGGGCTACAGCCAAAAAGTTTGTTCATCTGGGCCTGAGCATTCCAGTCTGAACAAGTTCTTTACTAAAATATCAATGTTCTTGTGTAAGGACACAGTCCTTGATTTTTTTTTTTTCATTAATCCATTCACTCTTCTAATAAATACTGAGTTTCTACTCTGCCCATTGTACTTTTGAGAGGGTTCAAAAATAAATATGCTCTGATCCCCACTTTCAAGGACCTTATCACCTTAGGAGAGGAGATATAATATGGACACACATAAATATGAATTAAATAGAATGGGGAGGAATTAGCTGGTAATTAAGACAATGACTGAAAACCAGAATAGGTACGAGGTCAGAGGATAGGGTTAGAAAGAAGCAGCTCCAAAAAGACAGAAGAGGAAATAGAAGAGGGAACTAAATGCATCTCATTTTATGCATCATAATTATGTTCTTTATTGTTTCCTTCCTGGAGTTAGCCAGAATGATTAGAGAAGGTAAACAAGCCACTAGGTTTTAAGCATAACCAGCAACTCTAAAGAAGGATATGGGGACAGTAACAGGACTAACCATCCAGTTCAGTTGAGAATATCAGCCTTGAGGGATCAAATTACAGACATACAAATGAGCAGCTTAGGGCTAGACTGCTTGCTCGCGTCTGTATTCATTCCTTAACAGTCTAAAAGAGGGAAACAGAAAATAAATTGATATGAAAAATGCTTGTAACCTACAAGAATGGTAAATGAGACCAAGGTACAAAAGATGAGTATAGAATTCAATTTGGAACTGAGAACACATTTGTAATTTACTGTTTTCCATTTCTCCCTAGACAAGACTTTGAATGTTTCGAGGTTTGTTATTTGATGTTTTGGTTTTTTTTTTTTTAAACAAAACTTTACTATCTACAGAATTTAGCTACCGGAAGAAATTTAAGAATTCCTAACAATGTTGACATTTAATAGCTTTCACCACAACTTAGTAACACAGCAAAGGAAGTTGTTATAGTGATACCAGGAACATAATAGCCGTCAACATCCTTACGCAGATAGATGATGATGGTGATAACTCATACTTCTTGGCTTCTTGGCAAACATTGACTGCTAAATAAAGTGAAAGGCACTCAAATGCATCTACTTTAGTTAAAAGATGGCTATCATTCTTAAATGTTATAATATCATTTATACTTGGAAGTTTCTTACAAACATATTTCAAAGAAGAGTTCCTAGGCAGATCAACTGTGCTGAGAAGAGCATTACACAGCCCCTAGTCGGACACGACTGATGTGACTTAGCAGCAGCAGCAGTCTGCAGTTTGGGGCTTCCCTGACAGCTCAGTTGGTAAAGAATCCACCTGCAATTCAGGAGACCCTGGTTCGATTCCTGGGTTGGAAAGATCTTCTGGAGAAGGGATAGACTACCCACTCCAGTATTCTTGGGTTTCTCCTGTGGCTCAGCTGGTAAGGAAGCTGCCTGCAGTGCAGGAGACCTGGGTTTGATCCCTGGGTTGGGAAGATCCCCTGGAAAAGGCAAAGGCCTGGAGAATCACATGGACTATATAGTCCATGGGGTCGCAAAGAATCAGACATGACTGAGCGAATTTCACTTTCAGCTTCCCTGGTGGCTCAGATGGTAAAGAAACTGCCTGCAGTGTAGCAGACCCGAGTTTGATCCCTGGGTTGGGACGATCCCCTGGAGAAGGGAAATGCTACCCACTCCATTATTCTGGCCTGGAGAATTCCATGGACTGTATAGGCCATGGGGTTGCAAAGAGTCGGTCACCGACTGAGCAACTTTCACTTTCAACATGCAGTGTATATAAATGGACTTTACAGCCAATGTCTGGACTGGTTTCTTCTATTAGAAAAGATGAAGTATTAGATGATAATACATTTTGTTGTTGCTATTGCTATTCTAGGAAACTTTCCATTTATTTCCCTCTTGGAGGACTTAAAGATTTTTCTCAAGGATTTTTGACCTCTGGCTTCCTAATATACAGTCATCACCTGTTGGTCTCAGTCACATGGACTACTATAGATAGTTCTTTCATGCATGACAGATTACCAAACAATGAAAGGGATGCACTTTAAATATTTTGCTTTCATTTTTTCAAAAAATATACTGAAAATAAATGTTTCACTGAGAAGTAGTTTGCTGCTAATATATAATCTAGGTATTATCAGGAAAATAGGGGACGACCTATTCTCTGCCTAAGTGTATTCTATGTAAAACCTACTCACTAAGTGCTGCCTGCCCTGTCCTTATTGCACACAATTAACTAGTGGTTAGCCATTGTATCTCCTTCATACACTGCCATAAAATGTCTGCTAAAGCTTCTCTCCAGACATGAGAACTCTGTGGTTGGATCTCACTGCTGCAATCACTCAGAGACTTATTTGTTGACTCAGGTTACAACAGTTTTAACAGCGTCAACACCACAGTTCAATCTAGGGTACAGAATCTCACAATAAAATACTCCAGATCCATCTAGGGTATCAATCCAACTATCCAACACTCCCTTCTGCCCTTAAGACCACCTCTCTCCTGCACTCTCACCTACCTCCCCAAGCCCTGGTTGGTCACAACACAACAGATCACACCTTTGGGCCTGAGGGTAGGATTCATGAAAGACTGAATAGGGGAGGCCACATTTAAGCTGAGTCTTTTTATTTTTTAATGCAGTATGATCTTTAATTAAGTACAAAGACTTTTTAATCATGTCATCTAGAGATAATTTTATCCACTGCTCTGTTTGAGTAGGCATCAATATGAACAAAAGGTAAGATAGTTGTATGGTGAAAAATGCAGTGCTAGGTGTTTTATAAACATCTTATTGTTTTTCAAAATGTAGTGGCTTTATATTTTTTAAAATTTATTTTATTAAAGTACAGCTGACTTACAATGTGTTAATTTCTGCTGTACAGCAAAGTGATTCAGTTACACATTTTCTGTATTCTTTTCCATGATGGCTTATGACAGGATATGGAATACAGTTCCCTGTGCTATACAGCAGGACTTTGTTTATGAAGTAGTTTATCAAAATTTCTGAGCTCAACCCTCGCCCTCATGAAAAAGAATCCAGTGAGAGTGGGGTCCAGGAATTTGCAGGCTAAGCCTCTCTCAGGTGATTCTGATGTACCTTGGGAATCTGTACTACAGACTAGAGTCAACATCATAAAATGTTGCATGCTTTCAGACATAATGACTTCATTTTGATGATAATGGCAACATATTAATTGGCTCCCATATTTCTAAGAAAAAAGTAGCCTGCTCTAATATTTTGCCTGTTTTTTTTTAAGACATTTTTGAGAAAGACAATGTTATATGCAGTTGTGAAATAAAAGAGTTTGGCCAACTACTGTAAAAAGAGATGAAAAGTAGCCCAATAGGATGGTGAAAACATTTGAAAGACTAGTTTTGGGTGGAGAATTTGGTATTTAACTCAATGCTCAGGCTTTGATTTGAGTAGGAACATTGTATATTCCCAACTCATTTTGGAAGGACCTCTGGCAAGATGGCATTAAATAGAAATTCACTATATTAACATAGAATTTGAGATAAATGAAAATTAATTGCCCTTTCAGTGAATTCATAGTGGACTCATAAAAATGCTTTTTTATTCTGTAAGGCCCTTCAATATTCAAACTCCTCCAGCACACCATCTGTTCAGTCTTTCGGTACATCTGCAAGTTCCATCTCAGTGACAGAGAGATCGGAGAGCTGTACAGCTTTAGAATATTTTAAACAGATTATGTAAAAAGTATACTACTGAAAAGTCTCATGATGCCTGTTTCCTAAAATGTGGGAATTTCAGTCAATAAAGTAATATTTGTACCATCAATACAAACTTTGTTGATGTTATTTGTCTTGATTCAGAAATCAAGGAGTTGACTTTTCATCATCACACATTCTAGACAAAATTATTGACACACCTTACAGACAGCACTGTGAATCTCAAAGTTTATAAACTTTTAATCAAAAAACCCCAAATATCAGTTGATGTCATGTTTCTATTTGGGGGAAGATTCCTTTTCTAATTTTACATGCCAGAATTTATTTGAATGAATTTCATTATTACATGTAATCATTCATTAGGTATTCAGGAAGCTTTTATAGTTTCTGTTTTAAATGTTCATGTCAGCATTTGTAATCTCTTTGCTTTCCCCCAGAGAAAGGAGAGTACGTTTTTGAAGGAGTTAAAAAAAATCTCTTCCCCATAGGTTTGAAATGAATCTGAATAAAAGTCTAGATTTTTAAGAAAAACTGTTCTCATCAGCCATCTTATTAGAAACTGCAAGTTGTAAAATTCTGACATTTTTCCATATGACTACTACAAAATAATTTAATGACTTACTCATTAAATTGTATTTTATTTTTAAATGTTCAATATTACAGAACTGAGTTATCTATTTATTTACTGATCTTTGACACTGAAAAACAAAGATAATGTCAAGACGGTATCCCAGACCCTCTTCTCTTCTCCTTGGTAATACCAAAGGAAGGTATGTAAAAATAATATTCTGTGATTTCAAACATGACTTGAGATACTAAGCTTAACACAATACAAAAGAATAAACAGAATCTTCACTGCTGCTTCTAATTGTTGACCTAATTTATCAGCTAGTGAAATGAGTAGATGTCAATCTTCTTGATCAATGTGATGAATAGAACCTGTGTGTTTCACAGAACACCTTATAGGAAGGTCAGCAAATTCTTAAGGGAAAATGTTTGATAGATGCTATTAACTGTACAAGGCTTGGGTGTATTGCTTATTGACATGTTCTTAAGCTAAATGATTTTCACTCATGCTTGAAGGTCAAACCAGCCACCCTTTGATAAATTACCAGCGACAAGAGCGTTCTTGGTGAAATGCTGAACTCTTAGTCAGAAAATTAAGAGTCTTTCATAAGCTTAAAATAGGTCTGAGGGCAAAGGAGAAAGAAAAAAACAAAAGGGTTGTTAGGGAACTAGAGTGAGAAGCAGTTTCTGTCTGCAGTTGTCTTTCTTCTGAACAATAAAACAGGAAATGCCTCTCATGGCCACCTAATGAGGGCATCTTAGACTCCAGCCTTCCTAATTTTGCATATGCAGACATCACGGCAGTACCCAGCATCAGGGTGCTCATATATCTCCCTGGTAGCCGAATGCTGGTTTTCAAAGTGCCCTTGGATCCCAAACAGCTAAAAAGGCATTGTGAGCAGATGGCAATTGTGTGATGAAAAGTCTAATTGTATTTGCCTTCTCTAATGGAGAGAGAGCCAGGACAGCCAGGCAGGTCAAGGCATGTGGGCAGGACTAACATATTGTGTATGGAGAGAAAACTTGGAAAGCTCAGTTAGATGGCTAATGAGATAACTTACAAGCCCCCAGGCTGATTGTGTGCCTGCAAAATGATGAAGGAAAGGCAAGAATTGAAGCACTAACCCAGAAAACGCAGGCCCATAAGCCAAGCCTCCCGAACACTTTGTAGAACACAGCATTGAGACCAGACAATTCTGTATGCTCTTGAATTTCAGCTCTACCACCTAAAACCTGTGATGCTGAACAAACTAGTTGCCCTCGCCAAGCCTTAGTTTTCTCATCTATAAAACGATGATAATGCTAATCCTACCATAAACTGCTATGAGGATTACGTAAAATAATACAAATACAGGGACTTCCCTGGTGGCCCAGCAGTTAGGACTCTGTGCTTCCACTACAGGGGGCATGGGTTCCTAGTCAGGGACTAAGATCCTGCAAGCTATGGCCGAAATACATTCATAAAAAAGATAAAAAATAACATAAATAGAGACAGCACTTAAGAGTTAGGTTCATCATGCTACTGCTGCAGCTGCTAAGTCACTTCAGTCATGTCCGACTCTGTGCGACCCCATAGACAGCAGCCCACCAGGCTCCCCCATCCCTGGGATTCTCCAGGCAAAAGTACTGGAGTGGGGTGCCATTGCCTTCTCCAAGGTTCATCGTAAGAGCTCAGTGAACATTATCAGTTTTGTCAATTATTGAAATGATGAAGGCAAAAAATATTTGGGTGGGAGGCTCTTATTATTTTGGGATTCCTACAAGCAGAGCCTGCAGTAGGATTATTTGCAATGGAAGAAAACTGCACATATAGAGTTTATACATGATTTGGCTTGAACTTGATGCTAACTAGAACAGCCTATCTTATGACCTATCAAATATGCATTGTATGTCTGCTTCAACCATTAGAGAAAAGAATGTATTTAAAACTCAAAATGGAACAACTGTCATTCAGGCATCCAAAATGGAGCTGGGTAGCCACTGTAGATGTGGTTTCAGACATGTTCCTGTATCACTGAGAACTTGAATTCCCTGAAGTATATCACACTCAAGGACACCAATAATTCTCAAAATAATATCGGCTAGCAGCTGCCAGCTGTAAACCTGTAGTATCAAGGTCTCCCCTTATAAATATGCAACCATTCTGGACCCAAACCAATCCTTCTTGTTGTTGTTCAGTCGCTAAGTCATGTCTGACTCTTTGCAACCCTATGAACTGCAGCACACCAGGCTTCCCTGTCCTTCACCATCTCCCAGAATTTGCTCAAACTCATGTCCATTGAGTCGATGATGCCATCCAACCATCTCATACTCTGTCAGCCCCTTCTCCTCCTGCCCTCAGTCTTTCCCAGCATCAGGGTCTCTTCCAATGAATTGGCTCTTCACATCAGGTGGCCAAAGCATCAGTTTTTCCAATGAATACTGCTGTAATTATAATTCTTGACAAACAACTTATGTAACATTGCAGTTTTTGCCTATAAGAGCCACCTCCATTTTGTAGTCTAGTGGAACACAATTCAATTGCTTCTTGAATCTGTGTCTCCTGTGTTATAGTCCTCAGTTTGGCTTAAATAAAACATTTTTCTATTCCTATTATAGATTGTTTATTATTATTTCCATCAACATTTGGAACAAAATACCAGTGGCAATTTCGGGGTGACTTCTCAGGTTTTAGCAGAATCAACAGTGATCTCCAAAGTTGGTTGTGCACATCCCTTCCAGGGTTTGTGTTCAGGGATGTTATATTGGTAGCTTGAAATCAGCAATGGTGGTATTATTTATAGCATTTGCTGACTTCTATGGTATAATCAACCTCCATCACTCTGCCCCTTCCAGCCAGTTATTAAACATTTTACCAACACGTCACTGTTTGTAACTAAATAAGGAAAAGATATTTCAAAACCTAATCTCTACATGATTTCTAAGGTGGGGTAAAGGCTGAACAGGGAAAGGTCCCAAATGTCTAGAAGCAGCCAAGATGCTTCTAGTTAATGGCTTTTTTTGTACACAAAAATATTCGCCTGCACCCTGGGTTCTACATCAACCAACAGGGGCATCGATGTTCTGCGGACTGTGGAACCAGCAGCTAGGGCCACTGTACTATACCTTTTTTATACAAAGGATTTGAGCATCCGTGGATTTTGGTGTCCATAGGAGTCCTGGAACCAATACCTTGCAGATACAAAAGAATGACAATCAGTTCAGTTCAATTCAGCCGCTCAGTCGTGTCCGACTCTTTGCGACCCCATGAATCACAGAACACCAGACCTCCCTGTCCATCACCAACTCCTGGAGTTCACTCAGACTCACGTCCATCGAGTCAGTGATGCCATCCCGCCATCTCATCCTCTGTTGTCCCCTCCTCCTCCTGCCCCCAATCCCTCCCAGCATCAGAGACTTTTCCAATGAGTCAACTCTTCACATGAGGTGGCCAAAGTATTGGAGTTTCAGCTTTAGAATCATTCCTTCCAAAGAAATCCCAGGGCTGATCTCCTTTAGAATGGACTGGTTGGATCTCCTTGCAGTCCAAGGGACTCTCAAGAGTCTTCTCCAACACCTCAGTTCAAAAGCATCAATTCTTCAGTGCTCAGCTTTCTTCACAGTCCAACTCTCACATCCATACATGACCACTGGAAAAACCATAGCCTTGACTAGACAGACCTTTGTTGGCAAAGTAATATCTCTGCTTTTTAATATGCTGTCTAGGTTGGTCATAACTTTCCTTCCAAGGAGTAAGCATCTTTTAATTTCATGGCTGCAATCACCATCTTCAGTGATTTTGGAGCCCCAGAAAAATAAAGTCAGCCACTGTTTCCACTGTTTCCCCATCTATTTGCCAGGAAGTAATGGGACCAGATGCCATGATCTTCGTTTTCTGAATGTTGAGCTTTAAGCCAACTTTTTCACTCTCCTCTTTCATTTTCATCAAGAGGCTTTTTAGTTCCTCTTCACTTTCTGCTGTAAGGGTGGTGTCATCTGCACATCTGACTATATATATACCTAATTTCATTGTTGTTCAGTTACTAAGTTGTGTCCGACTCTTTGTGACCCTATGGACTCCTCTGTCCTCCATCTGTTCCTGGAGTTTGCTCAAATTCATGTCCATTGAGTCAGTGATTCCATCCAACCACCTCATCCCCTCTCACCCCCTTCTCCTCCTGCCCTCAATCCTTCCCAGGATCAGGGTCTTTGCAAATGAGTCGATTCTTTGCATCAGGTGGCCAAAATATTGGAGCTTCAGCTTCCATATCAGTTCTTCCAATGAAATATTCAGTGTTGATTTCCTTTAGGACTGACTGGTTTGATCTCCCTGTTGTCCAAGGAACTCTCGAGAGTCTTCTTCAGCACCACAATTTGAAAGCATCAATTCTTCGGCCCTCAGTCATCTTTATGGTCCAGCTCTCACATCTGTACATGACTACTGGAAAAACCATAGGTTTGACACCTAATTTCTTGCCCTTATTTCTGGTTTTATTTTCTTTACTCACCCTTCTCCACTCCTTTGCTGATAAATAATCTGGCTCTAGCAATAGACTGAGCTGCTACAGTAACACAGTATCTCCCGCATTGACTAGCAATAGACTGGGAAAGAACAGCAGGACAGGAACACAGAACTGAGTCTCTTAGCAACCTGAAGTCACTCAGAAGAACAATGGAACCATTTATGCCACTGTTGATTTTCCCAATAGGATGCTATATCCTGACCCAAATAGTTCAGAGTTTGCAGTACTACTTCCCAAACTGAGTAATCAAATTCACTAGAAATGTTTTCAAGCCATGCCTAATATCCCTGCAAATCAGTCGAACTCCCTGTTGGGTGGACAGGAACTATCTAGCAACAATTGCAAACTGAATCAATGAGAATGCAGCCAAAATCATCCCCAGGGATTCTTTTCAGTGCCGAGATACAATAATTTAAAGTAAGAAGTTCTGTCTTCCAAATCCCCGATCAGCATCTCGCCCTTTGGGAAAAACAAAAACAAAGCAGAAGATAAAAACAGTGAAACTTATTTTCAAAATTCATATATATCTCCTCAGGGAGTTAAGAGGCATTTAGAAAAAAAGGTTTGATTATACCCCTCAAGACATCCACTTCCCACCCCAACTACATACCAGGCATTGAAAGAATAAGATGCTTCTCAGCTTCAAACTGTATGTGCTGTTGATGGATTGCACTGCTAGGTATCCTAAATCTAATATAAAAAGCCATAAGCAGCAGCTTTTTCAAGTTCCCCTGAAACTCTGGGAGCAACACATTCTGAGTCCACAAGCAATGTGACATTTAGAGGGGCCTTTAGGTTTAGCCATGACAAAGTGTCATAGTTATTACATCTTAGAATAATACTGGATATAAAATAACAAGTATGGTGGGGTTAAATTTTTTTAAATAATATTGGTAAATGAGATTTTAAATTATACAAACATTATGGGCCCATTTTTTTTTAAGGCAAGACATAAAAATTGTTCTAGAAAATTTCTCAAGGTCTGCCATTTTCTATTCTTCAGGACTCAGCTTTTCTACAACAGGCATTCCTACTCCTATTGTTCATTCTCTCAGGTCACTTTTGTTTTTGGTATTTATTAGAAATTACAATGCATGATTATTTCATTTATCTATTTAACATATCTGATAAAGCCTAAATGCCATTACAGTGCTTTCTTATCATGTAACTTTCAAAACGCCCTCTCTTTTACTGTAACATGGGGGGAACGACTATGTGTTTATCACTGTTGGATTTTCAGTGTCTGATACAATGCCAGGCTCATTAAGTGTTTACTGAATGGATCAGATCATGTTAATCATACTGCTGAATCTTTCCGTATCAGTAGACTGTTTTCTTTTTTAACAGTTTTGTATTATTCCATTATATTTGGTAACTCCTTTTTTGATGGCTATTAAATGCAAAAAAAGCAAAATGGCTGTCTGAAGAGGCCTTACAAATAGCTGGGAAAAGAAGAGAAGTGAAGAGCAAAGGAGAAACAGAAAGATATAAGCATCTGAATGTAGAGTTCCAAAGAATAGCAAGGAGAGATAAGAAAGCCTTCCTCAGCGATCAATGCAAAGAAATAGAGGAAAACAACAGAATGGGAAAGACTAGAGATCTCTTCAAGAAAATTAGAGATACCAAAGGAACATTTCATGCAAAGATGGGCTCAATAAAGGACAGAAATGGTATGGACCTAACAGAAGCAGAAGATATTAACAAGATGTGTCAAGAATACACAGAAGAACTGTACAAAAATGATCTTCATGACCCAGATAATCATGATGGTGTGATCACTGCCCTAGAGCCAGACATCCTGGAATGTGAAATCAAGTGGGCCTTAGGAAGCATCACTACGAACAAAGCTAGTGGAGGTGGTGGAATTCCAGTTGAGCTATTTCAAATCCTGAAAGATGATGCTGTGAAAGTGCTGCACTCAGTATGCCAGCAAATTTGGAAAACTCAGGAGTGGCCACAGGACTGGAAAAGGTCAGTTTTCATTCCAATCCCAAAGAAAAGCAATGCCAAAGAATGCTCAAACTACTGCACAATTGCATTCATCTCACATGCTAGTAAAGTAATGCTCAAAATTCTCCAAGCCAGGCTTCAGCAATACATGAACCGTGAACTTCCTGATGTTCAAGCTGGTTTTAGAAAAGGCAGAGGAACCAGAGATCAAATTGCCAACATCTGCTGGATCATGGAAAAAGCAAGACAGTTCCAGAGAAACATCTATTTCTGCTTTATTAACTATGCCAAAACCTTTGACTGTGTGGATCACAATAAACTGTGGAAAATTCTGAAAGAGATGGGAATCCCAGACCACCTGACCTGCCTCTTGAGAAACCTATATGCAGGTCAGGAAGCAACAGTTAGAACTGGACATGGAACAACAGACTGGTTCCAAATAGGAAAAGGAGTACTTCAAGGCTGTATATTGTCACCCTGCTTATTTAACTTCTATGCAGAGTACATCATGAGAAATGCTGGGCTGGAAGAAGCACAAGCTGGAATCAAGATTGCCAGGAGAAATATCAATAACCTCAGATATGCAGATGACACCACCCTTATGTCAGAAAGTGAAGGGGAACTAAAAAGCCTCTCGTTGAAAATGAAAGAGGAGAGTGAAAAAGTTGGTTTAAAGCTCAACATTCAGAAAATGAAGATCATGGCATCTGGTCCCATCACTTCATGGGAAATAGATGGAGAAACAGTGGAAACAGTGTCAGACTTTATTTTTTGGGCTCCTAAATCACTGCAGGTGGTGATTGCAGCCATGAAATTAAAAGATGCTTACTCCTTGGAAGGAAAGTTATGACCAACCTAGATAGCATATTAAAAAGCAGAGACATTGCCAGTAAAGGTCTGTCTAGTCAAGGCTATGGTTTTTCTAGTGGTCATGTATGGATGTGAGAGTTGGACTGTGAAGAAATCTGAGCACCAAAGAATTGATGCTTTTGAACTGAGGTGTTGGAGAAGACTCTTGCGAGTCCCTTGGACTGCAAGGAGATCCAACTAGTCCATCCTAAAGGAGATCAGTCCTGGATGTTCATTGGAAGGACTGATGCTGAGGCTGAAACTCCAATACTTTGGCCACCCCATGTGAAGAGCTGACTCATTGGAAAAGACCCTGATGCTGGGAGGGATTGGTGGCAGGAGGAGAAGGGGACAACAGAGGATGAGATGGCTGGATGGCATCACTGACTCGATGGACGTGAGTTTGGGTAAACTCCAGGAGTTGGTGATGGACAGGGAGGCCTGGTGTTCTGCGATTCATGGGATCACAAAAAGTCGTAGGTGACTGAGCGACTGAACTGAACTGAACAATACTTCCAATAGGAGAACCAGGAAATAAGAATGCACAATCACATATAGATGCACACGCTTGCAAGTGTATGCACATACACTCATACTGAAAGTGATACACTAATAGAGATGGTATGTGCAGATGAAAGGGCAGGAAGATGGAGCATGAAGAGGCAAGGTGAGGTGAAGCAGAACCAATAAGAGAACATTTTAAATGAAAAATAAAGGCAATGTAATCAGGTGAACAGGGATCCATATAAAGAGAAATGATAATGTCTCAGAGTAGAGGAATTAGAACAAGTCCACAGATTCACACAAACATGTCTATAGAGAAATAACTTGAAGCTTTACATTAATACAGTAATATTTTGGATATTAAGACATGTTAGATTAAAAGAGTGAGTTCTTCTCAATATTGACAAACGCCCTTGACACTGTAATAATCTAGCCCAATATAATGTCCTATTTTCAGATGAGTAGTTCCATGGGGTTGTAGTAAGAAGAATTTCTTACCAAAAAATGTATTTCTGAGCCATAGATAATGATCACAGAATTCTTCAACATTTTAAAAAATAATCACTCACATGACGTAAAAGGATATAAAGTGAAAAGTCTCCCTCTCCTATCTTTTTTCATCTCTACCCAATTTCCAATCAATCCCACTTCAAAACAAGGAAATGCTCCTTTTAGTTTCCTGTGTAGCTGTCTGGTGGTTTTTAGGCACAGCAATATTGATTCTTATTGCTCTCTTTTTATTAAGATGGAAGCACATTGAACACAATTTTCTGCACGTCATTTTTCTTCATTTAATTATCTTGGAAATCTTTATTGTAAATAGCTTCACCATTTATTTGTTTTTACATGTACCTAACAGTCCATTGTATGGATATACTGTAATTTAGTATATATGTGGATATACCATAATCTAGTCTGTCCCTGATGGTAGATATTTACCTTGCTTTTGATATTATAAACAATGCTGAAACTAGTAAGCAGATACACTTACCAATATGTATTTCACTTTGTGCATTGTGAGAGTCAATCTGTAGACTAACACTGAATGCATTTGAATATTGTGACATCACCATTTGACTCCATATAGATTGTGCATTTTCCACTCCCAGCAGTAATATGTGAGAGTGGATATTTCCCCATGCCATAGCCTCACTAGCTTTTAGCTTTATTTCAATCCAAAAGGTGATAATGCCATCTCAATATCTAATTCACAGGTCTCTTATGAGTAAATATGATTAAATTCAATGTAAATAAGTACTACATGCACTTATTTTTTCCCACAAACTATCTGTTCATATCCTTTGTCTACTTTCCTGTTCGTTTTTTCTTATTCATTGGGCAGTTTTCTTTATATTGGAGAGATTACCTTTTGTATATGAGTTGTCTCATGCCATCTGGTACACACTGGGCCATCCATTTCTTACTTCAAAGCTTTTATTACCAGCTCTTGCTTTTGGGTATATACTGGTTCAAACTACACATATTTAGTTATGAGTTTTTCATATACTTATTTCTAAGGGAAGCTTTGCTTCTACATATGCCCCAAAAGAGATGCCTATGGCTACATGATGGTACAGTTCTGTGTTTAGTTTCTACACGCTGAATGTTCTTCTGCCACTGTAGTGGTGGTGAGTCTAAATAATTATAAACTCCTTTTATAGTGAGTAAAGGTCACTTTCCTTTAGTATATGAGCTGAAAATGGAAGCTTTTCCTTACACAGCAATACCTGAGAATTATGACATTTCCCGTGACACAATATTAAAAAGCCACTTGCTAAATTACCATCAATTATAGCAGTTGAATATTTTGTAGATGATATCACTGATATTGCTACCAGATAAAACTTAGGATAATCAGCAAAGTTTAAATTGCAGATAAACAGTGACTTTTTTTTTTTTTAGCGTAAGTATGTATATCACATACTTACAAGGGGTAAGGGGCTTCCCTTGTAGCTCAGTCGGTAAAGAATCTGCCTGCAGTGCAGGAGACCCGGGTTCAATCCCTGGGTTGGGAAGATCCCCTGGAGAAGAAAATGGCAACCCACTCCAGTATCTGTGCCTGGAAAATCTCATAGACAGAGGAGCCTGGTGGGCTGCAGTCCATGGGTTCGCAAAGAGTCGGGCACAACTGAGCGACTAACACTTACTTACTTACTTATATATATCACAAATATTACACAGCATAAACTTATAGTAAAACATTTTTCTTTTTTTGTCTGAAATTCAAATTAAACTGGGTCTCCTATATTTTCATTTGCTAAATCTGACACCACTGATTATATTTTCATTTTTCTCTGACCAGGATCCCAAGACTATGGTTTGCTGATTTTGAAACCTGTGCCTGGCTGACAATATATGGAATTTTAAAGCATGATTATAAAAAAACTCTATGATGGATAAAAATATTTTTAAGATCATCAAATTCAGCCACACATTTGATGTGTGAATTCAGTCTACAATATCTTTCACAAGCAGTCATCCATCTTGTAAATGGATGCTTTCAGTTGTAGGAAACTGTCACTATCTAAAAGACAACTCCTTTGATGCCTGCATTGATCATTCAGTAAACCATTTCTCAAATTAAGCAAATACTTCCTTCTTTACTTTCCCCCCCATTCATCCTAGTCTTAGTGGTTACTGAAAACAAGTTAAATCCCTCTTCTATATTTATTTATGTCAACCTTTCAAATATCTGAAGACAGTAGACCACTCTTGAGAGTTTTCTTTCTCTTTGATAAATATTTTCAGTTCCTTCAATTATCTTTTATAAAAAAAATTGTTTCATCTTATGCACTACCAAATATTGATTTTTCTACCTTCTATGTACCAGACACTGTGCTAAATGAAATTACATTATAAAGAACAGTGTAAAATTCCCCACCTCTCAGGATACTCTTAGTCTAATGACAAACATTCACAAAGCTCTGTGACAAGTGCTATAATAAAATTATAAACAGTATTTTTTAAGAACATGGAAGAGGAATATCTAAGTTTACTTGGAAAGGAAAAGGGAGAATGGGTGACAGGGGAAGATTCACAGACAGCTTAGCATGTGATGCCCGAGCAGTCTTGAACATTTAGGAATTTTCCATTTGAACAAGGAAACAGGGAGCATAAATTGCTAAAGTCAATCTATATTTTGACATACTTATTCTCTAGGAACTCTGCTACATTAGACAATGAGTTCATCATTTACTTCTTGAAAAATTAGGTTCCTATTTAAAGCACACTCTGCTCTCATTATTCCTTCCACCTTCATGGACTTCTTCTGGTCCCACCTCTTCCCCTTCAGTGTTGTTCTCCAGGATTCTGTTCTTTGTAAACTGCTTTTCTTATTCTCTATTTTTAGTGATTTCATTTAGTTTTGTGGTTTTTATTACCATGTTAAATGTTGATTTCCAAACATATATCTCCATCCTGGACCTCTCCCCTGGGATTCACACATTTGTGTGTGATCCTCAAGCACTTCAACCACAACTTGTCCAAAACAAAATCCTCCTTCATGTTCTTCACTTAGATTGAACTAGCTTTATCCTGTATTAGAAACTTGGAGGTACTTCTGACTTCTATCCATTGTTCCATACATTGTTGTTGTCATTGCTGTTTAATCAGTCAGTCATTCCTACTCTTTGCGACCCATGGACTGTAATCTTCTGGCTCCTCTGTCCATGGAATCCCCCAGGCAAAATACTAGAGTGAGTTGCCATTTCCTTTTCCAGGGGATAGTCCCAACCCAGGGATCAAACCCAGGTCTCTTGCATTGCAGGCCGATTCTTTACCAGCTGAGCCACAAGGGAAGCTCAAGAATATTGGAGTGGATAGCCTATCCCTTCTCCAGCGGATCTTCCCGACCCAGGTATCGAACTGGGGTCTCCTGCACTGCAGGCAGATTCTTTACCAACTGAGCTATCAGGGAAGCCCAGTAAACCAAGTCCAGCAACATATAAAAAGAATTTTATACCATGACTAAGTGGGATGTATTCCAGTAATGCTAAACTGCTTCAACATATGAAAATCAATTAATGTATCAAATCAACAGAATTAAAAATAAAAATCACAGGATCATGTTAATAGATGCAGAAAAAGCATTTGACAAAATCTAACCCATTGCATCATGAAAACAAAGCAAGAAATGGAGTGGTGCTTCCTCAACCTGATAAAGAACATTTTAAAAACCACAAAACACATTTCATGCTTAACAGTGAAAAACTATATGTTTTCCTCATAAGATCAGGAAAGAGAACATATGTTCTTCCCACTTCTGTTTAATACAGTACTGATGATTTTAGCCAGGACAATTAAGCTAGAAAAGGCAAAAGCATCCAAATTGGAAAGGAAGAAGTAAGTCTATTTCTATTTGCAGATGACACAATCTTGCATACAGAAAATTCTAAGAAATCTACTTAGAAACTATTAGACATGAAAAGATGCTCAACATCACTCATTGTCAGATAAATGCAAATCAAAACCACAATGAGGTAATATTTTACACCAGTCAGAATGGCTTCTATCCAAAAGTCTGCAAGCAATAAATGCTGGAGAGGGTGTGGAGAAAAGGGAACCCTCTTACACTGTTGGTGGGAATGCAAACTAGTACAGCCACTATGGACAACAGTGTGGAGATTCCTTAAAAAACTGGAAATAGAACTGCCTTATGATCCAGCAATCCCACTGCTGGGCATACACACCGAGGAAACCAGAATTGAGAGAGACATGTGAACCCCAATGTTCATCGCAGTGCTGTTTATAATAGCCAGGACATGGAAGCAACCTAGATGTCCATCAGCAGATGAATGGATAAGAAAGCTGTGGTACATATACACAATGGAGTATTACTCAGCCATTAAAAAAGAATACATTTGAATCAGTTCTAATGAGGTGGATGAAACTGGAGCCCATTACACAGAGTGAAGTAAGCCAGAAAGAAAAACACCGATACAGTATACTAACACATATATATGGAATTTAGAAAGATGGTAATGATAACCCTGCATGCGAGACAGCAAAAGAGACACAGATGTATAGAACAGTCTTTTGGACTCTGTGGGAGAGGGAGAGGGTGGGATGGTTTGGGAGAATGGCATTGAAACATGTATAATATCATATATGAAACATATCAGCAGTCCAGGTTCGATGCAGGATACAGGATGCTCGGGGCTGGTGCATTGGGATGACCCAGAGGGATGGTAAGGGGAGGGAGGTGGGAGGGGGGTTCAGGATGGGGAACACGTGTATACCCGTGGCAGATTCATGTTGATGTATGGCAAAACCAATACAATATCGTAAGGTAATTAGCCTCCAATTAACATAAATAAATTTATATTAAAAAAAAACTATTAGAACTTACATGCATGTGTGTGGGTTTAGTCAGTCAGTCATATACAAGTCTTTGTGACCCCATGGACTGTAGCCTGCCAGGTTCCTCTGTCCATGGAATTTTCCAGGTAAGAATACTGGAGAAGGTTGCCATTTCCTACTCCAGAGGATCTTCATGACTCAGAGATCAAATCTGCGTCTCTTCATCTCCTGTATCTCTGGCATTGTCAGGTGGATTCTTTACCACTGTGCCACCTGGTAAGCCTATTAGAACTAATAAATAAGTTCAAAAGAGTTGCAAGATACAAGATCAATATACACAAATCAATTGTATTTCTATGCACTTTTAATGAACAGTCTAAAAATGAAATTAAGAAAACACTTCCATTTATAATGGCATCAAAAAGAATCAAATCCTTAGGAATAAATTCAACAAAAGAAGTGAAATAGATATACTCTGAAGACTATGGAGCATTGCTGATAGAAATTAGAGAACAACTCAGTAACTAAGAAAATGTTCCATGAGTGGAAGACTTAACATTGTTAAGATGGCAATACTCACAGAATTTATCTGCTGATTCAAAGCAACTCCCATCAGAAACCTCAGCTTATATCTTGTAGAAATTGCAAGCTGACTTTGAAATTCATATGAAATTGCAAGGGACCCAGAATAGTCCAATGATCTTGGAAAAACAAAGTATGAGAAACACTTTATAATTCTGAAACTTAATGAAAACAAATATAATAAAGTGTGGTACAGAAAAAGGATATATAGATCAATGGAATAGTGTTGAGAGGCCAAGAATAAACCCATGCATCTCTGGTCAACTTAATTTCAACAAGAGTGGCAAGACCATGCAATAGTCATTTTAACAAATGGTGCTGGGACAACCAGATAGCCACATGCAAAATAAGGAAACTATACCCTTACTTCACACTGTATATGAAAATTAATACACTATGGATCAATGGCATAAATGTAAGAGGCAAAACTATAAAATGATTAGAAGAAAACATAGGGGTAAAATGTGATGACCTCAAATTTGGCAAGGATTTTTTAGATATGACACCAAAATCACAAAAGAAAGCATCAAGCATCAAAAGAAAAAATAGATAAATTGGACTTCATCAACATTAAAATGTCCTTTTGTGCTTCAAAGGACAGTATCAAGAAGACAAAAAGACATAATAGAGCAAAATATTTTCAAATCATATATCTGATAAGGGACTTTATCTAGAATATAGAAAGAACTCACTGAAGCTGAGCAGAACCCTATGGGGCCTTCTGGGGACAAGCACCCCACTCCCATGTCCTTCACTTGCCTCTTGTTTGTAGAAAACTGTAGTCTTACAGGCCTTCCCCAAGTCACAGAAGCCTGGCTCAAAAATTAATGATTGGAAGGATGTGAACATGTAGTGACAAAAGTAGCAGTTGGACCAGGAGAAGTAGTAAAACTGTCACTGTTTGCAGATGACATGATACCATAGACAGAAAATCCTAAGGACGCCACCAGGAAACTACTAGTGCTAGCCAAGGAATTTAGTTAAGTTGTAGGATACAAATGAGTTTCCCAGGTTGCTAAGTGGTAAAGAATCCACCTGCAGTGCAGGAGATGTGGGTTTGATCCCTGAGTCAGGAAGATCTCCTGGAGAAGGAAACGGCAACCCACTCCAGTATTCTTACCTGGGAAATCCCATGGACCGAGAAGCCCGTGGGCTGTAGTCCATGGATTAGACATGACTTAGCAATTAAACAACAACAGGATACAAATCCACAGAAATCTCTTATATTCCTGTACACTAACAACAAAAGATTGGAAAGAGAAATTAAGAAATAATCCCATTTACCACTGCAACAATGGGGTCTTGAATTTGAGATGCCAAGAATACATCCAACTAGAGATATCTGGTAAGCAGTTGGAAATAAACAAATGTAGATATGAGAACCAGAGAAAGGTTCTGGCTGGAGATACAAATTTGGGAATCAATGATTTCCAGGTGAATTAAAACTGATATCTTAAGGTGTAGAATGAAAAGGAAAGATTCACTTAAAAGGTAGAGTTCAGAATTTAGCAAAATTCTCCTGAGGTGGTCTGTTAAACACAAAGAACTATGAGATATGGACCTATCATCTCACTCCATCCAGATGCTGCAGTTCTATTGTAGCTTGGGACTGCATTAGCTTTCTGAGCAGTACTGACTGATACCAGTCAGCAAAAGCATTTAAGTTTGTTGTTCATGGAGGCTGCTGTATTTCCCCTAGTGGATACACACACAGTTGGTTTTCTGTGTTTAAATATATAACTTGTATTTATCTATGTTAAGTTGGATCTTACTACATTTATCCATCATTCTGATATATTCAGATCACATATCTTGATTCTGCCATTTAATGCATTTAGTATCCTTCTGAATTATTTGACAAACACAGATTTTATAAATATGCCTTTGATGCAACATGAAACTCCTTAATAAACTGTTGGAAAGATCAGGCTGAGAACAGATTCCTCACTTGAAACCTCTCCTCAGAATAGCAGTCTATTAACCATTCTCTTTGGGTGTGGCCATTCAAGCAGCTAACAATCCCCCCCAATTATACTAACAGCTCTACACATTTCTCTATTTTTTCCACATATATCTCATTCCATACCTAAATATTAAATCAAATCTCATGGGTGAATTTCAGATTCACTTGTTTAGTAAATTCCCGTGATATTGAAGGGCTTTAGATTATGCTGGTATGACTTGTTTTCAGTAAGCTAAAATTGAACTCTCATGATAAGTTCATCTGCTACTGCTACTGCTAAGTCACTTTAGTCGTTTCTGACTCTGTGCGACCCCATAGACGGCAGCCCACCAGGCTTCCCCGTCCCTGGGATTCTCCAGGCAAGAACACTGGAGTGGGTTGCCATTTCCTTCTCCAATGCATGAAGGTGAAAAGTGAAAGGGAAGTTGCTTAGTTGTGTCCGACTCTAGCGACCCCATGGACTGCAGCCTACCAGGCTCCTCCGTCCATGGGATTTTCTAGGCAAAAGTACTGGAGTGGGGTGCCATTGCCTTCTCCATAAGTTCATCTAGTGGCTCACAAATTATGCTTTTAATAAATGATCTAGAATTTGTCTCAGGATCAATGTCAGGCTCACTCTTGTCTCTTAAAAATTGAGATGCTTTTGGTCTATTTCTAATTTTCCATCACCCAGTTTGGAATGAGGGGGATACTGAAACAGTCAGTCCTGTGAAATATGTTTGTAAAAAAAACCAATGTTAATAAAAAGTAGATACAGATAGATGGTAGCCTTCAGAGCCATTAAGGGATGCAGTATCTGCCAGTGCCCGGGAGATGTCATTTACTTGAGTCTGGAAGCTGGGATTCACATCATGTGAGGGGGTTCCTTAGTTTGTCCTGTGGTTCAGAAGATGAGTCCTAAGAATTAGTCAGCCATCAACAACATAGTACACTGGACAGAATACTGGGCCCCAATCTATGCTGCACTCTGACAGAGATTATACATACATCCTGCCCCTTCTCTTGGGAGGTAAAATACAAGTGAGCAGATAATCATCCTATCTTTTGGCAACCCACACCTTGATTTTTATCCATATAGGATCCTGGAACTGGTAGATATTACATAGATTGTGGAACAAACTCACAATTACAATTTTAATCATAGCAGTTCTAACTACTATACTTATGAAGTACATAAGAACTCAGAAACATAAAATAATAAGTGATTAGAGTGGAGTGGATCAAGAAAAAGGTTTTGGAAGAAGTGAGTTTTCTAAAAATAAAAATTGGTTAGGGTATACAGCATGATGTTTTGATATACACAGTGAAATGGATGGATATACACATATCCATCCCTTCATACACTTGTGTGTGTGAGAGAGATGAAAGCAACTGAAAACGTCTTAGCAACTTTCCTGTACACAAAAGTAGGAGATTTTTTTTTTTTTTTGCTGTCACTGTGAGGAATATGGGGGTCTTAGTTCTTTGACCAGGGATCAGACCTGTGCCCCCTGCAGTGGAAGTGCAGAATCTTAACCCCTGGACTGCCAGAGGAATGCCAAGTAGATGATATTTTGAGCAGCTTTCAAAGAAAGGGAGGGGCTCAGATTCAGGGACTGCAGTGCAGGTGGTAGCTCTGACCAGGAGTGAAATCCAGTTGCTGTTGTATTTGGAAGGGTACATGCTAAGTCACTTCAGTTATGTCTGACTCTTTGTAACCCCATGAACTGTAGCCCATCAGGCTCCTCTGTCCATGAAATTCTCCAGGCAAGAATACTGGTGTGGGTTACCATGCCCTCCAGGGGATCCTCCCAACGCAGGGATCAAACCCACACCTCTTATGTCTCCTGCACTCGCAGGCAGATTCTTTACTTCTAGTGCCACCATTTGGAAGGGTGGAGGCAGCAAATAACTGGGTACTTCTAGAGGTGCGAATCAAGAATCCTGGGAGGATGGGAGCACTGCAGAGAAGCAGACAATGTCAACAACAGGTTTCAGTCTCTCCCACTATTGTTGGTCACAGGGTGTCAAGTGGACAGTGAGAAGAGTCCTTCACCAGATATCCTCGGGACTTAAAATGGTGTTTGGCCCATTGGATGTTGAATGAAGTATGAACTACTTTGGTAGAAGTTATGTGTTCTCTTTCATCAAATTCAAATTCCTCACAGCCATTTTTGTTCTCCCCATTTCCACGTGAAAATAATTCTGATTGACAGAGAACATAGATGTCAAGTAGGAGTTGAATAATTGTGATTCCTTTGGGCATTTATAAAACATCACCTAATACACCTCAGGCAGCAAAACATCTCTTTCTTGACCACTTAATTGTTTTGCGTGTAGCTTTAAAAGGGTGATCAATTTATCCTGGTTCTCGGGACTGTCCCAGGCTTAACACTAAAAGTGTCATGTCCTAGGGAAACACCTCAGTTCTGGGAAAACTGGGATGGTTGGTCATTTCAGCTTTAAAAATCCTTATTTATATTCCTAACATTTGTTGAAGACCTCAGATAAGTTGGAGCATTAGCCTCCCAGAATCTTTATATTGGTCTGTTCTCTTTCCTGTATGGTCTCATTACCCCTTCATGCAGAACCCCAGGAAGCACTCATTTCTTCGCTGTCTTCCGTTCATCATTAATGGCATCAAAATTTTTAAAGATTTTTTCCTTCTAGTAACTCCATTTTATAAAGCTATATTAATCTAGCACTTTAATGTGCATCATCACATTGTATCTAGAATTCAGGGAACATAAGAGCAAGCCTGGCCCCTACAGACCATGGGGTCGCAAGAGTTGGACATGACTGAGTGACTAAACCACTACCGCCACAAGGGCTGCCATAACAAAGTACCACAGGTTGGGAGGCATAAAAAAACCAATTTATTCACTCATAGTTCGAGAGACTAGACGTACAAAATGAAAGTGTCAACATGGTCATGTTCCCTTCAAAGTCTCTAGGGAAGAATACTTCCTTGCCTCTTTTAGCTTCTGGTGGTTGCTGGCAATCCGTGGCAATCCTTGGCTTATGGTAGCATTGTTCAAGTCTCTGCCTCCACAATCACATGGCTATCTTACCTTTGTGTATATGTCCAAATTTATGAGTACCTGTCATTGGATTAGGGGCTACCCTATTCCAGTAGGACTTCATCTTAACTTGATTACATCTGGAAAGATCCTACCTACAGAAAGGTCACAGTCACAGTTTCAAAGTAACATGAATTTGGGGGGGATACTATTCAACCCAATATAATAATCTACAGTTAATTCATACAATAATTCTAACACTATCAACAGAATGTCAAATCAATTCTCCATGTCTTCCATTCAACAGTGCTGTAGTCATTCTTAATTATACCACTTAATCATAATCATCATTACATTTCTCAGCTGTCTCTTCATTATCATGGCACATCTAGCCTTTGGTTTCCAGAGATTCTATTTAAGTTCTGTGATTATCAGTCAAGCAGTGTACTCTCTTTGCCAGTTGAGTGTTTCTGAAGATTTTGTATAAATTCAACTGCTGCAGTTTAGAACCTGGTATCCTTAATATATAGCTCTTGAGGTAGATTGATACATAGGCTTCTTACCAATTTGATTAGACGCTGAACTATAAATATCTTCAGTCATACATATCATAAATGAAAAAAAAAAAAAAAAACCAGGGGGGGGGAAAAAAAAAAACCTCTTCTTCGTTTTTCAGCTCTATCCTTTGCCAATTGACTTTCAAAATAGCTTCCCATTTCTATATGCATCAGCATGTCATGAAAACATTAAATTGCATTCAAGGCCAGAGTCAAGAGGCAATTCTGTGGTCTTCCTAATCATATTTTCATATTCATAATATAAGACTTGTGATTTTTCTGACTTTTCAATTCATGTATTTGTATGTGTTTTTCTACCAGTACCACCCAGTCAAATAATACTTGAAGGTAAATCCTATTACTTTGAAGCATGCAGCTTCATATCAGGAAGTTACTTCTATCAGTTAAATTCAATTTTGTCTCTTACAAAGTACAGCTTTTACAAGACATTTCAAGATTTCCAAACCTGGCTGTTTCCACTGTTTTCATCTTGTTTTGAAAATATATGTTGATTTGAATTTTCAGCTGGGGTGCTCAACTTTTTTATATGTTCTTTACAAAAATTTTTATCCTGATTAGTTGACTTGGACACAACATAAATCACAGTTTGGTTAAACACAACAATGCTCAATACAAAGCAGTGTGTCTGGGCTATTAGGGGCATAGATCAAAGTCTTATCAATGGCACCTTCAAACGTCATAACTTTTTATCTTTACATGATAAACAGAGTTAACAGCTCAAGATAGATGTCAGGAAATGAATTACTATTGCAACAGAAACTTGTATTGTGGTGTAATCGTGTCCGCTGAGTGACTTGACAGAAAACACTCCCATGGCTGGGAACTTACTTCCTACAGTAAGACCCTGTTGCATCTCCCATTCTCTGTGAACCTCTAATATGACAATAGAATACTAAAGGCTTCATTAATCTCTCCAAGTCTTGGTTTTCAAAATATAAAGATATTAGTTAAAAAAATTACCTAGGCTGTTTTCCTTAACAAGAAAAGGTATAGCCAAAAATTTAATAAAACAATGAAATCAATGATATCAAACTGCTCATCACTTGACGTAGGCTATGGACACAAGGTAAGGCATTGTGAATATTCCCTGAAAGGCTATATACATGGGTGAGAACAATTTAGAGGGCAAAAAAAGATTTCCTTCTTACTGGAAAATTGGACTGAGAATAGAAGTATGGGCACATTGTTTGGATTCTAAACCCAGTATAACTACTTACTGGCTGTATGAATTTGACAAGTATACTTCACTTTCTTTATTTTAAAAACCCTGGTGATAATCATAAAACCTAACTCACATTGTTCTTGTTAGGATTAAATGCTACACCATTGGTAAAGCACTTGGAATGGCATCTGGCACAATGTAAGAAGTCAATAAATGTTACCCAGGCATAGTGCAGGTGGTGGTGGCAGTAGTAGTGGTAACAGTAGTAGTAGCAGCAACAACAATCATAGGTAGTGATAGTTACACTATCTTCAGAATTACTGCCATAAGTTGCCATTGACCATGAATCAAAAGAGTAGGGGTTTTATCTATGTCAATGATTAGGATACTTGTCTTAACCCAAACACCCTCCCAACCCCAACACCTTCCCAAGAAGATAATCACCAAAACCTATGGTAAAGGATGGAACAACCTCAGGGACTGTGATTTCTCACCTTTCTGAGAGAAGTAGAGGGAGAATTGCAAGGAACCAGGTGCACGATATGGGAGAGTTTTGGGTCTCTACTGGATCATTTTATTATTGGTTATTATTCTTGTGGCTGCTTTTTTGGTAGGAAAAATGGAATCTCACTTCTTGGAGAGAGATCCAGAGTGGCAAAAACCAGGGATGTTGCCTTGGTGACAATGATGAAAAAAGGAGAAGGAAGAACACATAAAGCCTCAGGGGTGTCCTATAGATAGTGGTGTGTCTGTATTCTGCCTAACCTGTGCCCATCAAGGGAAGATCAAAATACTTTCAGGATGGTGGGGGTGGATGGAGTGGAGTGGCCCGAGTAGCCAAAAACACCAAACAGCAGGAGAAATGGTAAGCAGAGGGTAGAGATGACTGAACATTCTCTGAGGATTTTTTTTTTTTTTTTTTTGGAGGAAGACGAACCAGGTACAGTCTTTGGTGGAATGAAGGGTCAGATGGAGCTTGAAACTGAGAAGAGGATTGTCCACATGAGGTTGGGGGTCCCCTGGATATAAGTGAACAGAATATTATGATTTCTCCAGGGATTCCTCCATCCCCCCAGTCTATATTAAAGAGTTCTGCAAAGTATATCCCTATTCTTGCTTATACTGATTACAATCAGAGAGTAAATTATTTCCCCCAAGGTTCTAGACGATAAAAGCTGAACCATTCAATCATCCTCAGACCTTAGTACAACAGAATCTACCTGGGAATCTTTTTAGAAAATATATAACCCTGGGTCGTACCTTGAAATTCTGTTACAACAGTAGATTTGGGGTGAGGAGGGTCTTAGGAATCTGCATTTCTTTTTACCAGTTCCTTAGGCAAGTATGATGAAAGTGATCCATAGGCCACATTTTGAGAAATAATGACATATCCCTGATCTCCAGGGTGACTTGCAATTCCCTAGCTGTCCCAAAATGTTACTTACTGTCACAATTCTTGAAATTTTACCACTGGAGTAATGATTTTTCCTCTGTGGCAGCACATTTCCTTTGAGGAACATTTGAGAATCTCCTAGGGGCTTTTTCAAATTGCCTCTGAGACTTTGTCTCATTCCCCTTTATTGAGAATCACTGCCACTGAGCCACTCTTGTATAGAATGTATGCTGCATCCTGAAGTGTGTTGGATGGGAAAGGTGTTACAGTACTAATATCTAACAATTTTTAACTACGTACTGCTTGCAAAGCACTATGATAATCACTTAATAAAGAAATAAAAACTATTATTATCCCCAATTAACAGATAAGGAAACTGAGGATTTAAGGGGAGAAGGACTTGTGTAAGTTACACCTCTGTTAGTGATATAGCATAGATTAGAATGTATATCCCTATGTTATCAAATTCTATGTTCTTGCCACACTGCAAGAGGGCTTTGGAGAAACATACCAGTAGGATAAGCAATCCCTCTCCAAGAGCTTCATATAAAGGGCAATGAACCCTGAGAAGATTAGCACAATGTATCACTGACACCTCAGGGACCCAAGATAGCAAGTGAGTTGGCCCTGCCAGGTTATTATCTTTTGTAAATAATTTCTGCTTGTCTGGGCAGGGTGAACAAGTGAAGGGCAAAACTTGATAGGAAATAAATGTGCTAATTCAACTTGTCTGAAGTTTACATCAAAATTACAGTTTCAACTTCAAAGCCATGGATGTGAGTTCCTGAGAATTTATCAGACACATTCTAATGTCTTGAACAGTTGTGAGAAGAGCAAAATGCAAGTTTGGGCAAAAAATCCCTTTATGAGCCCTGTTCAGAGAGCAGATATGAGCCTGCAGTTGCCCCTTGCACTGAATTGTGTGGAAGATGATGAACAACAGAAATCTTTGGGGGCAACCGATAAAGGACAGGGGCTTCCTTGGTGGCTCAGACAGTAAAGAATCTGCCTGCAATACAGGAGTTGCAGGAGACATGGGTTCGATCACTGGGTCAAGAAGATCCTCTGGACAAGGAAATGGCAACTCACTCTGGTATTCTTGCCTGGAGAATCCCATGGACAGAGGAGCCTGGCTGGCTACAGTCCATGGGGTTGCAAAGAGTCGGACATGACTTAGCACCTGAGCAAAATAAAGGACAGAAGCTTCCAGGATTCCCTGCTGTATGGCACATATGTCCTTCCAACTTCACTATGTTCAAGAGGTATTTCAATAAATCCTAATTTAAGTCAAATAAGGTTGTTTATCTTCCTCAATAATTGAAGGTATTAGAAAACCTGTTTGGCTTCAGGCTTCATTACAGCACTAATTCTAGAGTTTTTGTTGTACTTTCTTGCAAAGAATAATACAATAGGGAATCCACTGGTTGTCCAGTTGTTAGGATTTGGTGCTTTCACTGCCAGATCCCAAGTTGAATCCCTGGTCAAGGAACTCACAAGCCAGATGGCATAGCCAAAAAAAAAAAAAAAAGAAAGAAAAAGAATGATACAGTAGATATAATAATCTTTCTGTCCCAACTAAGGATGTTGTAGTGCATGATGATCATAAACGATGATGACAACTGATTGTAGAAGTTACTCTGAAAAGATGCGCAAACAATGAAGAGACTGGAATGATGCCAGGGAATGTCATCTAGTTTCCCAGACAAGTCTTGACCAAGAGGCATCACTCTTTCTAAATTCATCACAGTCCAAGGTTTATTCTCCCACTATCAGGCTTGAATAAATGATTTTATTAAATTGCAAATGAAGTACAACTCTCAAGGTTGGAATATTAAGCCATTTATCATAGATACTGATTCATATAATCAGATTATCAAAGTATTAATTTTTATAGATGGGTAACAGAATTTGCCCCAGCAAAATATGTGGTTGGCATAATGATTGTTTTTTTGTTGTTTTCAGGAACAGTAGTGGAGAAAGCAATGGCAACCCACTCCAGTGTTCTTGCCTGGAGAATCCTAGGGATGGCAGAGCCTAGTGGGCTGCCGTCTATGGGATCGCACAGAGTTGGACACGACCGATGCGACTTAGTAGCAGCAGCAGGAACAGTAGAGACAGGAGAAGTTCTGAAAATAGAGTAGAATTTACAGTTTTGTAATAAAATTTTATATTTGGTAAGGAAATCTCCATTTTTAAGGGTGTCTCCTCCTCTGTACAAGGAAGAGAAGATGACTAAATCATGAGAAAAACAAATCAATGGAGAAGGCACTGACTTCTGTGTAACAAATTATCACCCTTGTTTACCATGCTTTTCCTAGCAATTTTCCCCCAAATCATTCTATTGCTGTCCCCTGCAGCCTACACCCTAACTTTTCTTTTTCCTTTGGTTGAAGATGGTATTTAAGCCAGAGTTATAAACCATCTCTTTGAGTCACTAATTTTTCCCTTGGTGTCTGCCATGTATACATTAGGTATACATGTTAAACTTTTACTTTTCTCTTGCTGATCTTTTATTATAGGTCTCTCAGCCAACAACTGGGAAGGTTTACCCAACAACTGGGAAGGTTTCATCCTTTATGGGAAATTTTATCCCCAAATTATTAAAAAAAATAAAACTCACAGAAACCAGAGTTTTTGCACTGATAAGGCCACTACTATCAAATACTAACTGCTGCTGCTGCTGCTGCTAAGTCACTACAGTCATGTCCGACTCTGTGCGACCCCATAGATGGAAGCCCACCAGGCTCCCCCGTCCCTGGGATTCTCCAGGCAAGAACACTGGAGTGGGTTGCCATTTCCTTCTCCAATGCATGAAAGTGAAAAGTGAAAGGGAAGTCGCTCAGTCGTGTCCGACTCTTAGTGACCTCATGGACTGCAGCCTACCAGACTCCTCTGTCCATGTGATTTTCCAGGCAAGAGTACTGGAGTGGGGTGCCATTGCCTTCTCCGAAATACTAACTAGATGTGTACATTTAGACAAGTCATGTAGCCTCACTAAAACCTCAGTTTCCTAATATTTAAAGTGGGAACAAAAATGGTAACTGCTTGAAAGGATTAAAGGAGAGAATGCATGTGAATCTCTTAATCTGCCTGGCACAAAGTAAGTCCTCAGTAAGCCCTATCTATTATTATTATTGCTAGAATAAAAACATTGTTGGGTAAGATTACTTGTAGGAGATAAAATCTGATGCTCTAATCTTAGGGCTCAGCTTTATAAGATTCAGCAAGAGCAATAGCTGGTAACCACTCTGGAAACCAATAATCAACATCCCATGTACTGTCATGTCCTTGAAGATATTTTCACTAATTAAAAACCTTATTATTTTAAAACAGAAATCACCTCACTAGGTGATGACTTAAGTACTGTCACTTGAGAGAGAACAAACTCAATGTCCTGATGGGCAATAAGGAGATACATGGTATGTTTCTTATTGCCTCAACCCTAACTAGAGATCCAAGGCTTATATCAACAGAAAATAGTGAATCATTTCCCTATTGCAGAAATATCAGGTGTTATAGCATTGAATTCTTTAGTTCAGTGTCAGAGAAAGTGGTTGTGGACATGTCAATCACCCAAGACAGCAAGGCCAAGGTTAAGAACAATGCCTGACTGATTTGGCCAGTAAAGATACATGGAGTCACCATTAGATTCAGACATTACCAATGTAGAGAGCATAAGGAAGAATAGCCAAAGGTGCTAGATCCACATGATCCTTAGTCTGCACACCAAAAAGAAAGACACACACACACACACAAACAGGTAGGTGACTGTAATGTGGTTGAGAATCCAATTCAGTCTACAGGGAAGAGATTTTATTGTATAGCTCTGATAAACACAGGCCAAATATCTTATATGTCTTCAGAACATGGGCAGTGATGAGAAACTCTTTCATGACAGCCTTTCAGGGAAGGTAGGTACATGAGTGGTAGCTACTCACAAGGCTCTCATCCTTTCACATTTCAAAAAGAACACGAGATGTTCATCAAGATTCAGATAAGCTTTGGTATAAGCCTTGGCCTGTCTGGCCTATGTAGAAACATGAACAATTTCCAGGGCAACATTGTAAAGCCATTCCTCCACAGAAGGAACATAATTGAACTCTGGTTAAACAAAGCCATAATAAAAGTCAGAACTTTGGAAATTAGAAGTTATTTATAACAACTTATTCTTAAGGACAGATCTTCTTAGAGGCAAAAGTCTATGGACATCCAAAGGTCTCATAGACTAATTCTAGCTAGTTTTTAGCAAGAGAATCTGGAACTTCAGTTTTCCCATCGCACATGTAAGGAAGTACTTGGAAAGGATCTGAGCACAAGCATTTTCCACTCCTAGAGGCTTTCACTATGGCATACTATGCTAATTTGCTATGTGGTTAACAAGTATGCAACTCAATATACACAGCTGACCACTGAACCATGTAGAGATTAAGGGTGTTGAGCTCCTATGCCATTGGAAATCCAAATATAACTTTATAGTCAGGCTGTCCATATCTGCAGTTCTTTGTCTATGGGTTTGACCAACTGTAAATGGTATAGTACTGTAGTATTTATTGAAAAAAAATTCACATATAAGTGGACTCAATTCAAACTCATATTGTTCAAAGGTCAACCGTAGTATTTATTTTGAAATGATTTTGCAGTGTAACCCAAGTGGATATTAGGAAAGGTAAGGACAAGCCACTTTATTGGCAAACAATGGTTTTAAAGAAATTTCTTTTTTAATGATAAGTAATTCCAGCAGAGCCAAACCAAATAAAAAATACACTAATCTTATATACAGACTATAAAATTACAGAAAAAGTAAAACATTGTTAGTTTTGTAAAAGAAACATACTTCTAAAGATTACTTAATAGAGAAAATAGGAAATTTATTTTAAATTAGTTATTATTCTCATTAAAATACAAAACCACATGGTTTTTATGAAGCAGGAATAAAAGAAAACTATAAAATAAGCATACTTTTGTGAGATCTTGATTAAGGAAATAGAAAAACAAAGACATACAACTAAAACTGATGAGGTAAAAAGTGATATAACCAGAGATTAAAATATAAACAATCTATTTGAAAATTCCCAAAGCATCAATGTAGTCATGGCATCAAAATGATGAAATAGGAGTTTTCTACCATCTTCCCCTCAAGGAACACTGACTTTGAAAATTAACTACAGAAGACTCAAAGAGTCCAGTGGAAAAGTACAAGCATACCACTGGAGCAAAGAAAATCCAATATTGGATGCATTACAGAGGGTAAGAGGAATAGTTTCACTTTGCCCACACAGGTCCTTCCTCAAGAAATAACTTCTCAGCCTGTGATTTTTCCCATGGGGAATAGTGAAAGTAGGTGAGTTAATGCCTAGTTTCTGAAGCTATGTAGAGCACTGATAAAGAGACCCACCTTGCTTCTCATCCTATACAGAATATTGAGGTGTTCTGCCTGTGAGGTAGGCAGCAGCTGAGAATAACATCCACAGCTCCTGGAGGGCAAACAGGTGTGGATTCAGTTAACCACATCTTAGGCTCCATCAGTAATCCTGCCTATGGGCTGCTGAGGACATCTCAACTATGGATCCCTCCAACTGGCCCACAGGTACTTCCAAAACTCCATGTGTCCCACTCATATAATCCACCCACTCCATGGCTAGCTTCCTGTGAATGTCTCCAAGGGTGGTCCAAGAGAGCCTTTGTAAATGTCTCATGAGCATGCTCAGAAAGCCAGCCTGACCCTGTGAGATGCGGAGAAAGCACACAAATTTGTATATTCAGCAACACCTCAGGGAAAGCAAATAAAGACTGGCTCTGCTAGATTGAGATAAGACATACAATTTAAGAGTTCCTCCATAAGAAAGAACAGGAAGTATGGAGCAGGCATATTCATATGAAAGTTCTGGGAAAGTCTCAGAATCCCTAAGAGGGCTGATGGAAGGTATTTCCCTCTCAAAGCCAGCCAGCAAAGACTAGTAATGACTAGAAAAGGTGACTGCTTATTCAAATGTGAAGATAATAATGCAAGACTTAAAGGAACAGGAAATTCAAGGAAATATGACACCAAAGAATACAATTTCCCAAGCCAACTACAAAGAAATGGAAATCTGCAAATTGTCCAATAAAGCATTCAAAATAGTTGTTCTCAGGAAGTTCATTGAACTGCAAGAAAAAATGGAAAGATAATTCAATGAAACCAGGAAATGACTACTCACACAGACACAAAAAAATCAAGATTTACAGAGAGATAGAAATAATGAAGAAGAACCAAATAGAAATCCTGGAGTTGAAGAATACAATGAATGAAATGAAAACTGCAACAGATTGTATCAATAGCAGACTAGATCAGGCAGAAGTAACAATCTGTGAAATAGAAGTTATTTGAAATTATGCAGTCAGAGGAGAAAAAAGAAAAGCAGTGAAAAAGAAAAAATTCTACATAAAGTATTGTATAGCATTAAGAGAAACAGTCTATGCATTATTGGAGGCCCAGAGGAAGAGAGGGGGAAGGAGCAGAAATCTTTTAAAGAAATAATAATGGCTGAGAACTTCACTAATCTGGGGAGAGATTTGGATATCCAAATTCATGAAACACATAGGTCCTCCCAAACTTTCACCTTGTAAAGGTCTTTTCCAAGACATGTTACAATAAAACTGTCCAAAAGCAAAGACAAAGAGAATTATTAAAGCATTGAGAGAAAAATATTCCTCCAATACAAAGGAATTCCCATATGGTTACCATTATGGTTTTCTCAGCAGAAATCTTGCAGGCCCTGAGAGAGTAGAATGATATATTCAAAATGCTGAAAGAAAACAAACAAACCACTAACCAGGAATTCTTTACCTAAGAAAGTTATCTTTCAGAAACGAAGGAGAGATAGACTTTCCTAGACAAAAATTTATCACCACTAAATTTACCACAAGAGAAATGCTATAAGTAGGTCTTAAAGCTGAAACAAAAGACCCTAATTAATTAACATGAGAACATGAAAATATAAAACACACTGGGCAAAGGAAAGTCTATAGTTAAATTTAGGATAATTTGTTGATGGATACACAATGAAAATGATGACATTAGAAACATAAAATGGTGGGAAAGGAGTAAAAGAAAATTTTTGGATGCGTGATACTAAATGGTAAAATGTTAAAAGCCTTCGCTCTAAGATTAGGAACAAAGCAAGGTTGCCCACTCTCATCATTAGTATTCAATACTGGAAGTGCTAGTTTGAGCAATTAGGCAAGAAAAAGAAAACAATATACAAATTGGAAATAAATAAAATTGACTCTTTTTGCAGTTATGATCTTACATATAAAATTTTTTTTCTTTTCTTTTTTAACTTAACAATATTGTACTGGTTTTGCCATATATCAAAATAAATCCACCCCAGGTATACATGTGTTCCCCATCCTGAACCCTGCTCCTTCCTCCCTCCCCATACCATCCCTCTGGGTTGTCCCAGTGCACCAGCCCCAAGCATCAAGTATCGTGCATCGAACCTGGACTGGCGACTTGCTTCATATATGATATTATACATGTTTCAATGCCATTCTCCCAAATCATCCCACCCTCTCCCTCTCCCACAGAGTCCGAAAGACTGTTCTATACATCAGTGTCTCATTTCCTGTCTCGTATACAGGGTTATTGTTACCATCTTCCTAAATTCCATATATATGCGTTAGTATACTGTATTGGTGTTTTTCTTTCTGGCTTACTTCACTCTGTATAATAGGCTCCAGTTTCATCCACCTCATTAGAACTGATTCAAATGTATTCTTTTTAATGGCTGAGTAATACTCCATTGTGTATATGTGCCACAGCTTTCTTATCCATTCCTCCACTATGGACATCTAGGTTGCTTCCATGTCCTGGCTATTATAAACAGTGCTGTGATGACCATTGGGGTACACATGTCTCTTTCAATTCTGGTTTCCTCGGTGTGTATGCCCAGCAGTGGGATTACTGGATCAAAAGGCAGTTCTATTTCCAGTTTTTTAAGGAATCTCCCCACTGTTCTCCATAGTGGCTGTACTAGTTTGCATTCCCACCAACAGTGTAAGAGGGTTCCCTTTTCTCCACACCCTCTCCAGCATTTATTGCTTATAGACTTTTGGATTGCAGCCATTCTGACTGGCGTGAAATGGTACCTCATCGTGGTTTTGATTTGCATTTATCTGATAATGAGTGATGTTGAGCATCTTTTCATGTGTTTGTTAGCCATCTGTATGTCTTCTTTGGAGAAATGTCTGTTTAGTTCTTTGGCCCATTTTTTGATTGGGTCATTTATTTTTCTGGAATTGAGCTGTAGGAGTTGCTTGTATATTTTGGGATTAGTTGTTTGTCAGTTGCTTCATTTGCTATTATTTTCTCCCATTCTGAAGACTGTCTTTTCACCTTGATTATAGTTTCCTTTGTTGTGCAGAAGCTTTTAAGTTTAATTAGGTCCCATTTGTTTATTTTTGCTTTTATTTCCAATATTCTGGGAGGTGGGTCATAGAGGATCCTGCTGTGATATATGTTGGAGAGTGTTTTGCCTATGTTCTCCTCTAGGAATTTTATAGTTTCTGGTCTTACGTTGAGATCTTTAATCCATTTTGAGTTTATTTTTGTGTATGGTGTTAGAAAGTGTTCTAGTTTCATTCTTTTACAAGTAGTTGACCAGATTTCCCAGCATCACTTGTTAAAGAGATTGTCTTTAATCCATTGTATATTCTTGCCTCCTTTGTCAAAGATAAGGTGTCCATATGTGCATGGATTTATCTCTGGGCTTTCTATTTTGTTCCATTGATCTATATTTCTGTCTTTGTGCCAGTACCATACTGTCTTGATAACTGTGGCTTTGTAGTAGAGCTTGAAGTCAGGCAGGTTGATTCCTCCAGTTCCATTTTTCTTTCTCAAGATTGCTTTGGCTATTTGAGGTTTTTTGTATTTCCATACAAATTGTGAAATTATTTGTTTTAGCTCTGTGAAGAATACCGTTGGTAGCTTGATAGGGATTGCATTGAATCTATAAATTGCTTTGGGTAGTATACTCATTTTCACTATATTGATTCTTCCAATCCATGAACATGGTATATTTCTCCATCTAGTACTGTACTCTTTGATGTCTTTCACCAGTGTTTTATAGTTTTCTATATATAGGTCTTTAGTTTCTTTAGGTAGATATATTCCCACATATTTTATTCTTTTTGTTACAATGGTGAATGTAGTTGTTTCCTTAATTTCTCTTTCTGTTTTCTCATTATTAGTGTATAGGAATGCAAGGGATTTCTGTGTGTTGATCTTATATCCTGCAACTTTACTATAATCATTGATTAGTTCTAGTAATTTTCTGGTGGAGTCTTTAGGGTTTTCTATGTAGAGGATCATGTCATCTGCAAACAGTGAGAGTTTTACTTCTTCTTTTCCAATTTGGATTCCTTTTATTTCTTTTTCTGCTCTTATTGCTGTGGCCAAAACTTCCAAAACTATGTTGAATAGTAATGGTGAAAGTGGGCACCCTTGTCTTGTTCCTGACTTTAGAGGAAATGCTTTCAATTTTTCACCATTGAGGATAATGTTTGCTGTGGGTTTGTCATATATAGCTTTTATTATGTTGAGGTATGTTCCTTCTATTCCTGCTTTCTGGAGAGTTTTTATCATAAATGGGTGTTGAATTTTGTCAAAGGCTTTCTCTGCATCTTTGAGATAATCATACGGTTTTTATTTTTCAATTTGTTAATGTGGTGTATTACATTGATTGATTTGTGAATATTGAAGAATCCTTGCATCCCTGGGATAAAGCCCACTTGGTCATGGTGTATGATCTTTTTAATGTGTTGTTGGATTCTGATTGCTAGAATTTTGTTAAGGATTTTTGCATCTATGTTCATCAGTGATATTGGCCTGTAGTTTTCTTTTTTTGTGGGATCTTTGTCAGGTTTTGGTATTAGGGTGATGGTGGCCTCATAGAATGAGTTTGGAAGTTTACCTTCCTCTGCAATTTTCTGGAAAAGTTTGAGTAGGATAGGTGTTAGCTGTTCTCTAAATATTTGATAGAATTCAGCTTTGAAGCCGTCTGGACCTGGGATTTTGTTTGCTGGAAGATTTTTGATTACAGTTTCAATTTCCGTGCTTGTGATGGGTCTGTTAAGATTTTCTATTTCTTCCTGGTCGAGTTTTGGAAAGTTGTACTTTTCTAAGAATTTGTCCATTTCTTCCACGTTGTCCATTTTATTGGCATATAATTGCTGATAGTAGTCTCTTATGATCCTTTGTATTTCTGTGTTGTCTGTTGTGATCTCTCCATTTTCGTTTCTAATTTTATTGATTTGATGTTTCTCCCTTTATTTCTTGATAAGTCTGGCTAATGGTTTGTCAATTTTATTTATCCTTTCAAAGAACCAGCTTTTGGCTTTGTTGATTTTTGCTATGGTCTCTTTTGTTTCTTTTGCATTTATTTCTGCCCTGATTTTTAAGATTTCTTTCCTTCTACTAACCCTGGGGTTCTTCATTTCTTCCTTTGCTAGTTGCTTTAAGTGTAGAGTTAGGCTATTTATTTGACTTTTTTCTTGTTTCTTGAAGTATGTCTGTATTGCTATGAACTTTCTCCTTAGGACTGCTTTTACAGTGTTCCACAGGTTTTGGGTTGTTGTGTTTTAATTTTCATTCATTTCTATGCAAATTTTGATTTCTTTTTTGATTTCTTCTGTGATTTGTTGGTTATTCAGCAGCCTGTTGTTCAGCCTCCATATGTTGGAATTTTTAATAGTTTTTCTCCTGAAATTGAGATCTAGTCTTACTGCATTGTGGTCAGAACAGATGCTTGGAATGATTTCAATTGTTTTGAATTTACCAAGGCTAGATTTATGGCCCAGGATGTGATCTATCCCAGAGAAGGTTCCGTGTGCGCTTGAGAAAAAGGTGAAATTCATTGTTTTGGGATGAAATGCCCTATAGATATCAATTAGGTCTAACTGATCTATTGTATCATTTAAAGTTTGTGTTTCCTTGTTTATTTTCTGTTTAGTTGATCTATCCATAGGTGTGAGTGGGGTATTAAAAGCTCCCACTATTATTGTGTTATTGTTAATTTCTCCTTTCATACTTGTTAGCATTTGTCTTACATATTGCGGTGCTCCTATGTTGGGTGCATATATAATTGTTATATCTTCTTCTTGGATTGATCCTTTGATCATTATGTAGTGACCTTCTTTGTCTCTTTTCACAGCCTTTGTTTTAAAGTCTATTGTATCTGATATGAGTATTGCTACTCCTGCTTTCTTTTGGTCTCTATTTGCATGGAAAATCTTTTTTCAGCCCTTCACTTTCAGCCTGTTATGTGTCCCCTGTTTTGAGTTGGGTCTCTTGTAGACAACATATGTAGGGGTCTTGTTTTTGTATCCATTCAGCCAGTCTTTGTTTTTTGGTTGGGGCATTCAACCCATTTATGTTTAAGGTAATTATTGATAAGTATGATCCCATTGCCATTTACTTTATTGTTTTGGGTTCGAATTTATACACCCTTTTTGTGTTTCCTGTCTAGAGAATATCCTTTAGTATTTGTTGGAGAGCTGGTTTGGTGGTGCTGAATTCTCTCAGCTTTTGCTTGTCTGTAAGCTTTTGATTTCTCCTTCATATTTGAATGAGATCCTTGCTGGGTACAATAATCTGGGCTGTAGGTTATTTTCTTTCATCACTTTAAGTATGTCTTGCCATTCCCTCCTGGCTTGAAGAGTTTCTATTGAAAGATCAGCTGTTATCCTTATGGGAATTCCCTTGTGTGTTATTTGTTGTTTTTCCCTTGCTGCTTTTAATATTTGTTCTTTGTGTTTGATCTTTAATTAGATTAATATGTGTCTTTGGGTGTTTTGCCTTGGGTTTATCCTGTTTGGGACTCTCTGGGTTTCTTGGACTTGAGTGATTATTTCCTTCCCCATTTTAGGGAAGTTTTCAACTATTAACTCCTCAAGTATTTTCTCATGGTCTTTCTTTTTGTCTTCTTCTTCTGGGACTCCTACGATTCGAATGTTGTAGCGTTTAATATTGTCCTGGAGGTCTCTGAGATTGTCCTCATTTCTTTTAATTCATTTTTCTTTTTTCCTCTCTGATTCATTTATTTCTACCATTCTATCTTCTAATTCACTAATCCTATCTTCTGCCTCTGTTATTCTACTATTTGTTGCCTCCAGAGTGTTTTTTATCTCATTTATTGCATTATTCATTATATATTGACTCTTTTTTATTTCTTCTATGTCTTTGTTAAACCTTTCGTGCATCTTCTCAATCCTTGTCTCCAGGCTATTTATCTGTGAATCCATTTTGATTTCAAGATTTTGGATCAATTTTACTATCATTATTTGGAATTCTTTATCAGGTAGATTCCCTATCTCTTCCTCTTTTGTTTGGTTTGGTGGGCATTTATCCTGTTTCTTTCCCTGCTGGGTATTCCTTTGTCTCTTCATCTTGTTTATATTGCTGAGTTTGGGGTGTCCTTTCTGTATTCTGGAAGTTTGTGGAGTTCTCTTTATTGTGGAGTTTCCTCGCTGTGTGTGGGTTTGTACAGGTGGCTTGTCAAGGTTTCCTGGTTAGGGAAGCTTGTGTCGGTGTTCTGGTGGGTGGAGCTGGATTTCTTCTCTCTGGAGTGCAATGAAGTGTCCAGTAATGAGTTATGAGATGTCTATGGTTTTGTAGTAACTTTTAGCAGCCTTTATATCGGAGCTCAGGGCTGTGTTCCTGTGTTGCTGGAGAATTTCCTTGGTATGTCTTGTCCTGGAACTTGTTGGCCTTTGGGTGGTGCTTGGTTTCAGTGTCGGTATGGAGGCGTTTGATGAGCTCCTGTCAGTTAATGTTCCCTGGAGTCAGGAGTTCCCTGGAGTCAGGGTTTGGACTTAAGCCTCCTGCTTCCAGTTATCAGTCTTATTTTTACAGTAGTCTCAAAACTTCTCCTTCTATACAGCACCATTGATAAAACATCTAGGTTAAAGATGAAAAGTTTCTCCACCGTGAGGGTCACCCAGAGAGGTTCACAGTGTTACGTGGAGAAGAGAAGAGGGAGGAGGGAGTTAGAGGTGACCTGGATGACATGAGGTGGAATCAGTAGAGGAGAGAGTGGGCTAGCCAGTAATCACTTCCTTACGTGCACTCCACAACTGGACCGCTCAGAGATGTTCACGGAGTTATACAGAGAAGAGAAGAGGGAGGAAGGAGACAGAGGTGGCCAGGAGGATAAAAGGGGGGAATGTAAAGGAGGGAGACAGATCCAGCCAGTAATCAGTTCCCTAAGTGTTCTCCACTATCTGGAACACACAGAAATTCACAAAGTTGGGTAGAGTAGAGAGGGGTTGGGGAGGAGACACAGGCGACCTGGTGGAGAAAAAGGACAGTCCAAAGCGGGGAGAGAGCAGTCAAGCCAGTAATCTCGCTTCCAAGTCAAAAATGGGTACTGAAGATTGGGTTCTTCAAGGTACCAAATTGGTAACAAATACCTAAAAGCAAAAATTTAAAATTCTAGAGTAGAGTTTGGAATTTCAAAAATACAATGTTAAAGAAAAGAAGGAAAAGAAAGAGAGAAAAAGAAAAAAAAAAAAACAAAGTCACAAAAATTATAAAGAAAATATAGGTACAAAATTGATAACAAATACCAAAAAGCAAAAGTTAAAAATCTAGAGTAGTTTGGAATTTCAAAAATACAATGTTAAAGAAAAGAAGAAGAGAAAGAGAGAAAAAAAGTCACAAAAGTTATTAAAAAAAATATAGGTACAAAATTGATAACAAATACCAAAAAGCTAAAATTAAAAATCTAGAGTAGAGTTTGGAATTTCAAAAATACAATGTTAAAGAAAAGAAGAAGAAGAAAAAGAAAAAAAGAAGGAGAAAAAGAAAAAAAAAACAGGGTCACAAAAATTATAAAAAAAATATATATGAAGTTTGCTTTTAAAAAAACAGGGTCTTTTTTTTTGCAAAGTAATAGTAGGTTATAAAAATGAAAATTAAAGGAGTAATAGAGGACTTAAAAATTTTTAAAAATTAAAAAAAAGAGAAAGAATGAATGATCGTAAAAATAGTAAAAATATATCTAGGACTTTCTCTGGTGTTTTTGTGGGTATTGTGGGGTCAGTTCATTTTCGGCTAGTTCCTTGGTTTGGCTTGTATTTCTCAAGATCTATAGGCCCCTTCCTATGTGGTCAGTACTAACGACAGGGTTTTAATCTATTGCCTGTCGCTTCCAAGGCAGTTCCCTCTGTTATAGCTTCTTCTGTTTGCTGGTCTCTTCAGTGTCTGATTTCCACCCTGATACAAAGGGGGCGGTGGTGGACACTTTTTTTTTTTTTTAGGCTGACTTGTTCAGCCATGCTGTGGGGAGGGAGGAACACTGCAAACAAATAACACTGGTTTGTGCTCACAGTGCCTCAGCCACACTGGGCCTGCCCCCGCTCACGGCAGGTGTAGCCTTCCTGCCCACACTGCTCAGGCTCTAGGTTGCTCTGCTGGGAACCATCTGAGGCCGGCCCTGGGCTGCTTGCACCTCCCAGGTCCAAGCCACTCAGGTTCAGGCACTCGGGTAGTCCTCAGAGGTGCAGACTCGGTTGGGCCTGCGTTTTGTGCCCTTCCCAGGTCCGAGCAGCTCAGGTGATGAGGTGTTTGGCAAGCGCGGTTGCTGCGACTTATTGCCTCCCCACTGCTCGGTTTTCTAGGTATACAACTGGCGCACCTTCTCAGGTGGATGTTGACCATCCAGAACCCCAAGAAGTCTTAGTTAGCAAAGAAGCCTGCTTACAGTTTTGTAGATAATGTCTCTCTGGGGCTGTGATTGCCCCCTTGTGGCTCTGGCTGCCTGTCACTGGTGGGGGATGGTCTGCAGCCGTCTATCTCTCTTCAGTCCTTTGTTCCGTGCGCGGGCCTGGTGGTGTCTTAGGTTAGGGCTGGCTTTTCGCATGGTAGTTATCCCACAGTCTGGTTTGCTAGCCCAAATTAGTTCGCTCAGATAGCGCTCAGAGCATTCAGGCCAGATGCTTACTCTAAGCGATGCAGCCCGCGCCTCCCTGCCCAGCCCCCGTTTGCTAGTAGGGGGTTCAGGCGTCTGCGCTGCTTCTCCGCTGAGGGAGTTACTGTTGGGCTTGTAATCTGTGGGTTTTAATTGTTTATTTATTTTTCCTCCCTGTTATGTTGCCCTCTGTGCTTCCAAGGCTCGGCACAGACTCGGCAGTTAGAGTGTTCCCTGGTGTTTGGAAACTTCTCTCTTTTTAAGACTCCCTTCCCAGGACAGAGCTCCATCCCTCCCTCTTTTGTCTCTTTTTTTGTCTTTTATATATTTTCCTACCTCCTTTCAAAGACAATGGGCTGCTTTTCTGGGTGCCTGATATCCTCTGCCAGCATTCAGAAGTTGTTTTGTGGAATTTACTCGGCATTTAAATGTTCTTTTGATGAATTTGTGGGGGAGAAAGTGGTCTCCCCATCCTATTCCTCTGCCATCTTAGCTCCTCCCCCTAAAAATTTTTTAAACTCAACAACAACAACAAAAAAACCTGTTAGGACTAATCAATAAATTCAGTCAAATTTCTGGATAAAATATCAACATACAAATTCAGTTGCATTTTTATATACTAACAAGCTACCTGAAAAATGAAAGAAAACAGTCATACTATGTGTGATCTTACTTATATGTGATATATATATTAAAAATCCAAACCCATTACAGAGAACATATTGGTGGTTTTCAGATGCAGGAGGTGGCAGAGGGTGGGGATTGAAATGAGTGAAGGTGGTCAAAAGGTACTATCTGGATGAGATAAGTAAGTCCTGGCAATGTAACAATATACAGCATGGTGAAAATAGTTAACAAATGCTTTACAGTAAGTCCCCTACATTCATAGGAATTCCATTCTGAGAGCACATTCATTAGTCAATTTTTCAGTCCAACAAAGTTAGCCTAGGTATCCAACTAACACAGTCTGCTATATAGTATTGAACTGTAATAGGTTTATAATACTTTTCACACAAATAGTACATAAAAGCAAATAAAACATTTTTAATCATATAGTACAGTACCTTGGAAAGTGTAGTAATATAGTACAACAGCTGGCCAGCAGTACCAGCTACATCACTGCTGCTTTTACAGTTCTGGACATCCTGGGTTTGAAATAAACATACTGTACTTCTGTACTCTACATAGTACTCCACAGTAAAGTACACAAAAGCAGAACCACTTGCAAAGAATGCATACTCATTGAAATGTATGCCAGACATATGAACTAATCTACGTGATTGGACACACAGATGCACTTTTGCATCTTTGAAAGTTTGCAGCTTGAAGATTCATATGTAGGGGACTTACTATATTGTATATTTGAAAGTTGCTAAAAGTAGATCTTAATCCTTATCACAGGAAACAAATGTGTAATTATGTGTGGTGATGAATGTTAGCTAAACTTGTTGCAGTAATCCTATTGCAAAATATAAACATATCAAGTCATTATGTTGTACACCTAAAACTAATGTCAGTTATATCTCAATTTGAAAATGAAAACAATCCCATTTACAATAGTACCCAAAACAATAAAACTAGTAGGAATACATTCAACTGAGAAGGTAAAAAACTATACACAGAAAACTATAAAACACTGACTAAAAAGAATTAAAGACACACAAAACATCTAGAAACATGTTCAAAGATTGGAATAATTAATATTGTTAATATGTCCTTAATATACAATGTAGATTCAGTGTAATCCCTACCAAAGTTCAATGGAGTTTTTCCACAGAAATATAAAAATCTTAAAATGCATAAAGTACCACAAAAGACCACAAATAAAGAAAGCTGAGTGCTGAAGAATTGATGCTTTTAACTATGGCATTGGAGAAGGCCCTTGAGAGTCCCTTGGACTGTTAGGAGATGCAACCAGTCCATCCTAAAGGAGATCAGTTCTGAATATTCATTGGAAGGACTGATGCTGAAGCTCCAATACTTTGGCCACCTGATGCAAAGAACTGACTCATTGGAAAAGACCCTGATGCTGGGAAAGATTGAAGGTGGGAGAAGAAGGGGACGACAGAGTGTGAGATGGTTGGATGGCACCACCGACTCAATGGACATGAGTTTGAGTAAGCTTTGGGAGTTGGTGATGGACAGGGAAGCCTGGCTTTGCTGCAGTCCATGGGGTCACAAAGAGTTGGAAAAAATGGAGTGACTGAACTACTCGTCTTAAGAAACAAGAACAAAGCTGGAGGCATCACACTTTCATCACAAAGCTATCGTAATCAAAGCAACATGGTGCTGGCATAAAGAGACACATAAACCAATGAAACAGAATCTAGATCCCAGAAACACAACTGCACATATATAGTCGATGAATATTTGACAAGGAACCAAGAATATTCAATAGGAAAAGATATGTCTCTTCAATAAATAGTGCTGGGAAAACTGGAAATTCATATACAAATGACACTGGACTCCTATTTTATACCACTCACAAAATTACCTCAAAATGGATTAAATATTTAAATGTAAGACCTGAAATCATAAAACTTCTAGGAGAAAATATAGGGGAAAAGTTTGGCATCATTCTTAGTAACAATAATTTTCATATGACACAGAAAAAGAAAAGTAACAAAAGCAAAAATCAATGAGTGGGATTACATCAAACTGAAAAGCTTCTGCACAGCAAATGAGTCAACAAAGAGCAACCTACAGAATGGAAATAAAAGTATTTGCAAACCATTTATCTGACATAGAATTAATATCCAAAATATAAAAAGAAACTCATACAACTCAACAGCAAAAACGATTTAAAAAATTAGAAAACTGACACAAGGCCTGAATAAAACATCTTTGTAAAAAAGACATAAAATGAGCAACAAGTACATTAATAGATGCTAAACATTACTTTTCAGGGAAATGAAAATTAAACTAATGATATATTACCTCATACCTTTTAGAATGGCTATGATAAAAGGATAACAGGTATTAGTGAGAATATTAAAAAAGGTAACCTCTGTGCATTATTAATAGGAATGCAAATTTGTACAGCTGTTATAGAAAATAGTACGGACCTTCCTCAAAAACTTGAGAACAGAACGAGCATATGATCCAGTAATACTACTCCTGCGTGTATATCCAAGGAAATGAAATCCAGATCCCAGAGATATCCGCATCCCCAAATACACTGCAGCATATTTCACAACAGCCAATACATGGCAACAATTTAAGTGTCCACCAATGGATGAGTGGATAAATAAGATATTGTGTGTATATGTACACACACACACACACACACACACACGATGGGATCATTTTCAGTCATAAAAAATAAATCTTGCCATTTGCAACAACATTAATGGATATTTGGACCTTGTAGATTTTATGCTAATGAAATAAGTCAGACAAATAAAAATACTGTATGATCTCACTTATATGAGGAATCAAAATAAGCTGAACTCATAGAAACAAACAGTAGAATGCTAGTTCCCAGGGGCTGGGAGGAAATGGGTAGATGTTGGCCAAAGGGCAAAACTTCCTATTAAAAGATGAATGAGTTCTGGGAATCTCATGTAAAGCATGGTGGCTATAACAATACTGTATTATAGACTTCAAAGTTTCTAAGACAGTAAGTATCAAATGTTCTCCCATAAAAGTTAATTATATAAGGTGATCTATATGTTAACTAACCTTATTACGTATGTTTACCTAAATATGACATTATATACTTTAAACATATATGTTAATTATATCTCAATAAAGCTTAGGGAAAATGGGCATAAGTCCTTAACAGACATCTCATCAAAGAGTGTTTGCTTGCTTCACATACAGATGGCAAACAAACATATGAAAAGATACTCCACATGAGATTTATTGCAGGGATGCAAGGATTCTTCAATGTAGGAAAATCAACATGATACACCATATTAACTAATGAAGAATAAACATATCTCAATAGATGCAGAAAAAGCTGTTGACAAAATTCAATACCAATTTATGATCAAAACTCTTCAGAAAGTGGACACAAAAGGAGTATACCTCAACAAGAGCTTCCCTGGTGGCTCAGATGATAAAGAATCTGCCTGCAATGTGTGGAGAGCCAGGTTCAATCACTGGTCAGGAAGATTCCCTAGAGATAGCAATGGCAACTCACTGCAATATTCTTGCGTGGAGAATCCCCATGAACAGAGGAGCCTAACAGGCTACAGTCCATGGGGTCAGAAAGAGTGGGATGTGACTGAGGACTAACTTTCACACTTACAACTCAACATAATAAAGGCCATATATGACAATTTTACAGCAAACATCATTCTTAATGGTGAAAAGTTGAAAGCATTTCCTCTTAGATCAGGGACAAGACAAGGTGCCCACTCTTGCCACTTTTATTCAATATAGTTTTGGAAGTCCTAGCCATGGCAATCAGGGAAGAAATAAAAAGAATCCAAATTGGGAAAGAAGTAAAACTGTCACTGTTTGCAGATGACATGATACTATACATAGAAAATCCTAGAGATCCCACCAGAAAACTACTAAAGGTATTCAATGGATTTAGTAAATTTGCAGGATATGAAATTAATACACAGAAATCTCTTGCATTCCTAAACACTAACAATGAAATAGAAGAGTAATTAAGGAAACAATCCCATTTACCATCACATCAAAAAGAGTAAAATACCTAGAAATAAACCTACCTAAGGAAGTAAAAGACATGTACTCAGAAAACTGTAAGATACTGATAAAAGAATCAAAGATGACACAAAGAGATGGAGAGATATACCATGTTCTTGGAGTGAAAGGATCAATATTATCAAAATGACTATACTACCCAAGCAAACTACAGTTTCAATGCAATCCCTATTTCCAATGGCATTTTTCACAGAATAAGACAAAATATTTTAAATTTGTATGGAAACACAAAAGATCCCAAATAGTGAAAGTAATCTTGAGAAAGAAGAATGGAAACTGGAGGAATCAGGCACCCTGACTTCAGACAATATTACAAAGCTACAGTAACCAAAGGAGTGTGGCACTGGTACAAAAACAGAAATATAGATCACTGGAACAGGATAGAGTCCAGAAAAATCCACACACCTATGGTCAACTAATCTATGGCAAAGGAGGCAAGAATGTACAATGGAGAAAGAATAGTTTCCTTAATTATTGGTGCTGGTAAAACTGGACCATCTACATGTAAAAGAATGAAATTAGGACACTCCCTAACACTATACACAAAAATAAACTCAAAGTAGATTAAAGACCTAAATGTAAGGCCAGATACCATAAAACTGTTAGAGGAAAACAGGCAGAACATTGACATAAATCGCAGCAAGATCTTTTTTGACCCACCTCATAGAGTAATGAAAATATAAACAAAAATAAACAAATGGGACCTACCTAATTGAATTTAAAATGTTTTGCACAGCAAAGGAAACTATAAACAAAAAGACAACCACAGAATGGGAGAAAATATTTGCGAATGAAGTGACTGACAAGGGATTAATTTTCAAAATATACAAACAGGTCAAAGAAAAAAAAACCAATAAAAAAACAGGTGGAAGAACTAAACATACATTTCTCTAAAGACATACATGAAAAGATGCTCAAAACAGCACTAGTTATTAGGGAAATGTGAATCAAAATAATAAATGTTGGAGAGGCTGTGGAGAAAAGGGAACCTTTCTACACCGTTGGTGTGAATGTAAATTGGTACATCTACTATGGAGAAAAGTATGCAGGTTCCTTAAAAATTAAAATAGAGCTACCATATGATCTAGCAATCCCACTCCTGGGCATGTACCTGAATAAACCTATAATTCAAAAACATACATGCACCCTCAATGTTCATGGCAGCACTATTACAATAGCCAGGACATGGAAGCAACCTAAATGCCCATGACCAGGGGAATAGATAAAGATGTGGTATGTGTGTGTGTGTGTGTGTGTGTATATATATATATATATATATATATATATATATATATATATATATATATAAAATAGAATGTTACTCAGCCCTAAGAAAGAATGAAACAATGCCATTTGCAGCAACATTAGAGATTGTTATACTGAATGAATAAAGTCAGACAGAGAAGGACAAATATTATATGATATTACTTATATGTGGACTCTAAAAAAAAAGGTACAAATGAACTTATTTACAAAACAGAAATAGAGTTACAGATGTAGAAAATTATCTTATGGTTACCAGTGTGTGTGTGTGTGAAAGACACTCAGTTGTGTCTGACTCTTTGCGACCCCATGCACTATACTGTCCATGGAATTCTCCAGGCCAGAATACTGGAGTGGATAGCCTTTCCTTTCTCCAGGGGATCTTCCCAACCCAGGCATCGAACCCAGATCTCCAGCATTGCAGGCAGATTCTTTACCAGCTGAGCCATCAGGGAAGCCCATGGTTACCAGTTCAGTTCATTGCTCAGTCACGTCCAACTCTTTGCTACCCCATGGACTACAGCATGCCAGGCCTCCCTGTCCATCACCAACTTCTGGAGTTTACTCACATTCATGTCCATCGAGTTGGTGATGCCATTCAAATATCTCATCCTCTGTCATCCCCTTCTCCTCCTGCCTTCAATCTTTCCCAGCATCAGGGTCTTTTCAAATGAGTCAGTTCTTCGCATCAGGTGGCCAAAGTATTGGCCCTTCAGCTTTAGCATTAGCCCTCCCAATGAATATTCAGGACTGATTTCCTTTAGGATGGACTTGTTGGATCCACTTGCAGTCCAAGGGACTCTCAAGCTTCTTCTAGAACACCACAGTTCAAAAGCATCAATTCTTCAGCACTAAGATTTTTTTATAGTCCAACTCTCACATCCATACATGACTACTGGAAAAACCATAGCTTTGACAAGATGGACCTGTATTGGCAAAGTAATCCAGGACTCAGAGACTCCACAGAGACTGAGACAGAACTGTGTTTGGATGTCTCCTGAGGACGTATGGGTCAGCAGTGGACTGCTGTGGGGGCAGGGCCTCTTGGGTGCAGCAGACCTGGGTATGGCATAAGCCCTCTTGGAGGAGGTCACCATTAATGCACCATAGAGTGGCCAGAATTTACACAGAACTGGGGAAACAGACTCTTGGAGGGCACAAACAGAACCTTGTGCGCAGCAGAACCCAGGAGAAAGGAGCAGTGACCCCACAAGAGACTGACCCAGACTTGCCTGTGAGTGTCCAGGAGTCTCTGGCAGAGGCATGGGTCGGTGGTGGCCTGCTGCAGGGTTGAGGGTACTGAGTGTAGCAGTGTGCATAGGACGTTTTGAAGGAGGTCACCATTATCTTCATTACCTCCATCATAGTTTGGGCTCAGGTCAAACAACAGGGAGGGAACACAGCCTTGCCCTTCAAAAGAAAATTGGATTAAAGATTTACTGAGCATGGCCCTGACCATCAGAACAAGACCCAGTTTTCCCCCTCAGTCTCTTCCATCAGGAAGCTTCCATAAGCCTCTTATCTTTCTCCATCAGAGGGCAGACAGACTGAAAACCACAATCACAGAAAACTAACCAATCTGAGCACATGGACCACAGCCTTGTCTAACTCAATGGTTACCAGAGGAAGGGACAAATTAGGAGATCAGGAATGACATATGCACACTACTATATATAATGTAGATAACTAATAAAGACCTGATTTGTAGCTTAGGAAACTCTACTCAATACTCTGTAATGACCTATATGGGAAAAGAATCTAAAAAAGAGTGGATATATGTATATGTATAACTGATTCACTTTGCTGTGAAGCAGAAAGTAACATAACATTTATACGACAAAAGTTGTATAAAAATCCTGTTATTACTAAGAGGGATCTCTACAATTGGTGTCAAATACTTTAGCATAACAGTGCACCCAAAGTTGAAAAACAAACAAAAGTAAAAATAGAAACAAACAAACAAAAAAAAAAAAGAAATGATGCTCCACAGACTATGTTGTTAGGGAAATGCAAAATGAAAAGACAATGAAGCATCATTATATACCTACTAGAATAGACAAAATCCAAAACTGACAACACCAAATGCTGATGAGAATATGCAACAACAGAACTCTCATTCATTGCTGGTGGGAATGTAAAATGGTACAGCCACTTTGGAAGATTGTCTAGTTTTGTAAGAATTTGCCAACATATCTACCAAAGGCTTTTTTATCTACCAAAAAAAACCTGAAAATGTATGTCCACATAAAAACTTGTGTTTTCATGTTTATGGCAATTTTATTAATAACTGCCAAGACATGGAAGCAACCAAGATGCCCTTCAGTAGGTGAGTGGATAAACAAACTTACATCTAAACCAATAAAATGTTATTTAGTACTAAACAGAAATGAACTAGCAAGCCATGAAAAAAAAATCACAAAGGAACTTAAACGTATTACCAAGAGAAAAAAAAATCAATCTGAAAAGACTACATACTGTATGATTCCAACTATATGACATTTTGGAAAAGGCAAAACTAGAGAGACAGTAAATGATCAGTGTTTGCCAGGGATTGTGGGGATGGGATGGGGAAGAGAATAAATAGGTAGAGCACAGAGGATTTTTAGGGCAATGAAAATACTTTGTGTGATACTACAGAGGTAGATAAATGTCGTTATACATTGGCCCAAACCCAGATCAGATCAGATCAGATCAGTTGGTCAGTCGTGTCCGACTCTTTGTGATCCCATGAATCACAGCACGCCAGGCCTTCCTGTCCATCACCAACTCCCGGAGTTCACTGAGACTCATGTCCATCGAGTCAGTGATGCCATCCAGCCATCTCATCCTCTGGCCCAAACCCAGAGACTATACAAAATCAAAAGTGAATTCTAGAGACTTTAATCAGGAAGGCAGAGTAAGAGAATACAGAACTCACCTTTCCCGATGAATGCATCAAAAATACGTCTACATATGGAATAATTCTCACTCACTGAAAACTAATTGGAAACTGGCAGAATGATCTCTGTAAAACCAAGGCTGTGAGAAAGATACATGTTAAACAGGTAGAAAGGGAAGAAAAGTGATCAAGACTCAGAGAAGAAGAGAAAGTACACAGTGGAGACCCTCCCTGGGGAGTGAGCAATTCAAGCTACATAATGGGCTCCATTCAACTTGTGTTGCAGACCCACACTGGAGCAAGGGCATCCATGACGAGGAAACACTTGGCTGTGAGACACTGTAGTGGCTCAAATGCTAAGAGGTGTCCGAGGAGGCAGGGGACAACTATTATTGTCAATTGTGCAGGTGGAACACCAGAGTAAGACCAGATCTCTGATGTCAGCCAGATAGCGACAGCCCATGCCTCAGTCTTTGCTGAATACCCACCCTTGTCCTTCTTTCTCCAGCACTGCTCCCCTCTTGGGCTGAGGGTGCTGGTGTTAGGAGTAGGAAGAATACACACTTAAAAGTGAATTCAGCCAGCCTGTACTTGACCCTCAGGGTTTCTGCTCCAGCAACATAGGAGCTGAACTCCCCTCAGTAGATGACAGCCATTGAGCAGAGATGAAGTCCCACCCCACACTTGGCTCTGGCCCTATTCCTCCCTCTCCAGCCCCATATCCTATCAAGGTAATAGCTGCCAGAAAATCTTTAGAAAACAATAACTTGCATTCACATAAAATTCAGCTCTCTCACCTAAGCCACTGGGCACATGCAGCCTCTGTTAGGGAAGCTCCAACATTAGGACATCCCTCCAAGACTGCCATAGGTAACTGTTTCACCTATTTTTCCTAGAGACAAGAAAGATAAGCAAAATGAGAAGATAGAAGAATTTGTCTCAATTGGAAGAGCAAGAGAAATGCTGTGAAAAAGAACTGTACATTCTTGGTAAGTCACCTCAGTCATGAACTCTTTGTGACCCCATGGACTGTAGCCCGCCAGGCCCCTCTGTCCATGGGGATTCTCCAGGCAAGAATACTGGAGTGGGTTGCAATGCCCTCCTCCAAGGAATCTTCCTGATCCAGGGATCAAACCCAGGTCTCTCATGTCTCCTGCATTGGCAGGTAAGCTCTTTAGCACTAGTGCTACCTGGAAAGCCTGAAAAAAGAACAAATGAAACAGAAATAAACAATTTACTAGATGAAGAATTCAAAGAAGTAGGAATTATAACTAAATTAGGAAAAGAATAGATGAACACAGTGAGAATTTTACTACGGAGTTAGAAAATATAAAAATGAACCAGTCAGAATTGAACAATAAAATAACTGAAAGAAAAAAAAAAAACTCACTAGAAGAAGTGAACATCAGGCTTGGAAGTTTTCAGCCATAATTTCATTCTATGAGGCCACTATTACCCGGATACCAATCAACCAAGCACAATACAAACAATAGTAAATGACAGGGCAATATCTTTGATGAAAATAGATACAAAAATCCTCAACAAAATATTAGCAAATAGAATTCAACAATATACAAAAAAGATCATACGCCATGATCAAGTGGGAATTATTCCAGGGACACAAAGATGGTTTGATATTCATAAGTCAATGTGATATAACACATTAACAAAAGGAAGGATTAAAAATTGTATGATCTCAATAGACATAGAAAAAGCATTTGACAAAACTCATCATCCCTTCATTGTAAAAACTGTCAAAGTAGGCATAGTGGGAGCGTATTTTAACATAATAAAGGCCATTTATGACAAACCCACAGCAAGCTTCATACTTAATGCTGAAAAGTTGAAAGCTTTTCTCTAAAATCAGGAACAAGAGAAGGATGCCCACTCTTGCCATTTCCATTTAACATAATATTAGAATGCCTAACCACAACAAACAGACAAGAACAAGAACTAAAGAGTCCAAATTGGAAGGGAAATAAAATTGTCACTATTTGCAGATGACATAACATTATGCAATAAGTCCCCTACATATGAAACATCAAGCTGTGAATTTTCAAAGATGCAAACATTATAAATCTATTACAATTGTGTTAGTTGTATACCTGAGCTAACTCTGTTGGACTTATGAAAAAACTGGATTTATGAACACACTCTCAGACACCAATTGTTCATATGTAGGGGGACTTACTACATAGACAACCCTAAAATCTCCACGAAAAAAAACTATTAGAAGTAATAAATGTATTAAATAACATTACAGGACACAAGAGTAATATATAGAAATCTGTTGCATTTATATACACTAATAATGGACTATCAGAAAGAGAACTTAAGGAAACAGTTTCATTTACAATCACATTGAAGAGAATAAAATATCTAGGAAGAAACTTAGCTAAAGAGGTGAAAGACCTATACTCCGAAAAGTACAAAACTGATGAAGGAATTTGAAAATGATACAAAGAGATGAAAAGATAGCCTATACTCTTTGATTGAAAGAATATTTTTAAAATGTCCATAAGACTCTGAATTGCCAAAGCAATCTTAAAAAAAAAAAAAAAAAAGAATAAATCTGGAGACATTATGCTCCCTGACTTCAGACTATACTACAAAGCTACTATAATCAAAACAGCATGATACTGCCACAAAAAACAGACATATATCAATAGGATAGAATACAGTCCAAAAATAAATGCATGTACTTATGGTCAGTTAATCTATGACAAAGGAGGCAAGACTAGACAATGAAGGAAAGATAGTGTCTTTAATAAATGGGAAAACTGAATACTACATGGGAAAAAATGAGATTGGAACATTTCCACACACCATAATAAAAAATAAGCTCAAAATGGATTAAAGATCTAAATGTTATGCCTGAAGCCATAAAACTCCTAAAACAGAACATAGAACATTCTTTGACATAAACTGTAGCAATATTTTTTGGGGTTTGCTAAGGCAAAAGAATGGAGAAGGAAATGGCAACCCACTCCAGTATTCTTGCCTGGAGAATCTCAGGGACGGCGGAGCCTGGTGGGCTGCCGTCTATGGGGTCGCACAGAGTCGGACACAACTAAAGCGACTTAGCAGCAGCAGCAGCAAGGCAAAAGAAATAAAAGAAAAAAAAAAAAAAACACTAACAAATGGCAGACCTAATTGAAAGCTTTGGAACAGCAAAGGAAACTGTCAACAAAATGAAAAGACAACATAATCAGTGGGACAAAATATTGGCAAATGATATAACCAATGTGTGCTCAGTCACTCAGCCGTGTCCGACTCTTTTTGGACCCATGAACTGCAACCTGTCAGGCTCCTCTGTTCATGGATTTTCAAGGCAAGAGTACTGGAATGGGCTGCCATATCCTTTTCCAGGTGATCTTCCCAACCCAAGGATTGAACCTATGTCTCCTGCATCTCCTGCACTGGCAGGCAGATTCTTTACCACTGAGCTGCCAGGGAAGCCTGGTGACAATAAGGGTTAATATCAAAAATTTATAAACAGCACATACAACTCAATTTCAAAAAAAACCAAAGCATCCAATTTTAAAAAGGCAGAAGATCAATATAGACATTTCCCCAAAGCAGACAAACAGATGGTCAAGAGGCACATAAAAAGATGCTGCTGCTACTTCTAGATGCTAAACATCACTAATTATCAGAGAAATGCAAATCAAAATGACAATGAGACATCACCTCACACCTATCAAAATGACTATTATCAAAAAGTCTACAAATAACAAATGCCAGTGAGGATGTGGGGAAAAGGGAATCCTAGTACACTGTTAGTGGGAATGTAAATTGGTGCAGTTACAATGGAAAATAGTAGAACTACGGTTCAGTTCAGTTCAGGTGCTCAGTCGTGTCTGACTCTTCTTGACTCCATGAACCACAGAACACCAGGCCTCCCTGTCCATCACCAACTCCTGGAGTCCACCCAAACCCATGTCCATTGAGTCAGTGATGCCATCCAACCATCTCATCCTCTGTCGTTCCCGTCTCCTCCTCCCCTCAATCTTTCCCAGCATCAGGGTCTTTTCCAATGAGTCAGCTCTTTGCATCAGGTGGCCAAAGTATTGGAGTTTCAGCTTCAACATCAGTCCCTCCAATGAACACCCAGGACTGATCTCCTTTAGGACGGACTGGTTGGATCTCCTCGCAGTCCAAGGGATTCTCAAAAGTCTTCTCCAACACCACAGCTCAAAAGTATCAATTCTTCGGCGCCCAGCCCTCTTTACAGTCCAACTCTCACATCCAGACATGACCCCTGGAAAAACCATAGCCTTGACTAGATAGACCTTTGTTGGCAAAGTAATGTCTCTGCTTTTTAATATGCCTTCTGCTGCTAAGTAGCTTCAGTCATGTCTGACTCTGTGCAACCCCATGGACTGCAGCCTACCAGGCTCCTCTGTCCATGGGATTTTCCAGGCAAGAGTATTGAAGTGGGTTGCCATTGCCTTCTCCTATGCTGTCTAGGTTGGTCATAACTTTCCTTCTAAGGAGGAAGCATCTTTTAATTTCATGGCTGCAGTCACCACCTGCAGTAATTTTGGAGCCCAGAAAAATAAAGTCAGCCACTGTTTCCACTGTTTCCCCATCTACCTGCCATGAAGTGATGGGACTGGGTGCCATTATCTTAGTTTTCTGAATGTTGAGTTTTAAGCCAACTTTTTCACTCTCCTCTTTCACTTTCATCAAGAGGCTCTTTAGTTCTTCATTTTCTGCTATAAGGGTGGTGTCATCTGCATATCTGAAGTTATTGATATTTCTCCCAGCAATCTTGATTCCAGCTTGTGCTTCTTCCAGCCCACCATTTCTCATGATGTACTCTGCATATAAGTTAAATAAGCAGGGTGACAATATACAGACTTAACGTACTCTTTTTCCTATTTGGAACCAGTCTATTGTTCCATATCCAGTTCTACCTGTTGCTGCCTGACCTGCATACAGGTTTCTCAGGTGGTCTGGTATTCCCATCTCTTTCAGAATTTTCCACAGTTTATTGTGATCCACACAGTCAAAGGCTTTGGCATAGTCAATAAAGCAGAAATAGATGTTTTTCTGGAACTCTTTTGCTTTTTCAGTGATCCAGTGGATGTTGGCAATTTGATCTCTCGTTCCCCTGCTTTTTCTAAATCCAGCTTGAACATCTGGAAGTTCATGATTCACGTATTGCTGAAGCCTGGCTTGGAGAATTTTAAGGATTACTTTACTAGCATGTGAGATGAGTGCAATTGTATGGTAGCTTGAGCATTCTTTGGCATTGCCTTTCTTTTGGATTAGAATGAAATCTGGCCTTTTCCAGTACTTTGACCACTGCTGAGTTATCCAAATTTGCTGGCATATTGAGTGCAGCACTTTCACAGCATCATCTTTCAGGATTTGAAATAGCTCAACTGGAATTCCATCACCTCCACTAGCTTTGTTCATAGTGATTCTTTCTAGGGCCCACTTGACTTCACATTCCAGGATGTCTGGCTCTAGGTGAGTGATCACACCATTATGATTATCTGGGTCATGAAGCTCTTTTTTATACAGTTCTTCTATGTATTCTTGCCACCTCTTCTTAATATCTTCTGCTTCTGTTAGGTCCATACCATTTATGTCCTTTATCGAGCCCATCTTTGCATGAAATGTTCCCTTGGTATCTCTAATTTTCTTGAAGAGATCTCTAGTCTTCCCCATTGTATTGTTTTCCTCTATTTCTTTGCATTGATCACTGAGGAAGGCTTTCTTATCTCTCCTTGCTATTTTTTGGAACTCTGCATTCAAATGGGTATATCTTTCTGTTTCTCCTTTGCTTTTCACTTCCCTTATTTTTATAGCTATTTGTAAGGCCTCCTCAGACAGCCATTTTGCTGTTTTGTATTTCTTTTTCTTGGGGATGGTCTTGATTCCTGCCTTCTGTACAATGTCACAAACTTCCGTCCATAGCTCATCAGGCACTCTATCAGATCTAGTCCCTTAAATCTATTTCTCACTTCCACTGTATAGTCATAAGGCATTTGATTTAGGTCATATCTGAATGGTTAGTGGTTTTCTCCACTTTCTTCGATTTGAGGCTGAATTTGGCAATAAGGAGTTCATGATCTGAGCCACAGTCAGCTCTCAATCTGGTTTTTGCTGACTGTATACAGCTTCTCCATCTTTGGCTGCAATGAATATAATCAATCTGATTTCGGTGTTGACCATCTGGTGATGTCCATGTGTAGAGTCTTCTCTTGTATTACTCAGCCACAAAAAAGAGAATTCTGCCATTTGCAACAATGTGGATGGAACTGGAGAATATTATGTTTATTGAAATAAGCAAGAGAAAAAGAAATACTCTTAGGTTATCATTCATATGTGGAATCTACAAAAATAAACAAATGTATATAACAAAACACAAATTGACACACAGATATGGAGAAAAAACTACTGGTTACCAGCAGGGAGAGGAATGAGGAAGGGGTGAGATAGGAATACAGGATTTTGAAATACAAACTATCTTCCAGTAGTCATATACGGATGTGGCAGGTGGACAATAAAGAAGGCCAAGCACTAAAGAACCAATGCTTTTGAACTGTGGTGCTGCAGAAGACTTGAGAGTCCCTTGGAATACAAGGAGATCAAACCAGTCAATCCTATAGGAAATCAACTCTGAATATTCATTGGAAAGACTGAAGCTGAAGCTCCAATACTTTGGCCACCTGATGCGAAGAGTCAACTCATTAGAAAAGACCCTGATGTTAGGAAAGATTGAAGGCAAAAAGATAAGGGTGTAGCAGAGGATGAGATGGTTAGATAGCATCACTGACTCATTGGGCATGAATTTGAGCAAACTCTCGGAGATAGTGGAGGACAGAGGAGCCTGGCATACTACAGTCCATGGGGTCACAAAGAGTAGGACACAACTTAGCAACTGAACAACAAGTTATAAAGTAAATATGCAACAAAGATATATTGTGTAGCACAGAGGAATGTAGACATTATTTTGAAATAACTTTAAAAACAGTATTGTTGTTGTTGTTCAGTCGTTCAGTCATGTCTGATTCTTTGTAATCCCATGGAGTGCAGCATGCCAGGTTTCCCTACTCAATATTTTTATAGACTATAAAAATTGTATAGTCTATAAAAATTTTGAATCACTATGTGGTACACCTGAAACTAATATTGTAAATCAATTGTATGTCCATTAAAAATCAGAAAAAAGAATCCAAACCAAAAAAAGTCATTATCTTGTACACCTTAAATGTATACAGTACTGTATGTCAATTATATCTCAGTAAAACTGAAAGAGAAAATAGAATGAATTCTAATGTCAACCATGGACTCTGGGTGAATATAATGTGTAACTATAGATTTATGAATTGTAACAAGTATACCCCTCTGTTCCAAGACATTATAATGGGAAAGGCTGTGTAGGTATAGAGTAGGACAGATACATCTCTGCACTTTACCTTCTATTTTGCTGTGAACCTAAAAGTTCTCTACAAAAGTAGTCTCTAATAAAAATAATACAAATATAAATGTTGAAAAAATTAAAATGAATAATTTTCTAAAAGATTGGATTTACATGACATAGCTAGCAGAAGGTTAGGATCAAAAGGATCAATAACCATAGACTCAATAACCATAGGATCAACCCAAGAGGATCAATAACTATAGGAAAAAATGACAACATTGTCAAATAACTATCAAAGAGGTTTCTAAGCCCAGACAGATCTATAACTTTGAAAGTAGCATTTAATTTCCATAGCAATTTCTCACACTTCCCTGGTGGTCCATTGGTTAGGATTCAGTTACTAACCAATGAATGCAGGGGACACCGCTTCACTCCCTGATCCAGAACACTCCCACATGCTGCAGGACAACAGAACCCATGGGCTGCAACGCATGCTGCAACTACTAACGCCCACTCACCCTAGAGCCTGTGCTCCTCAACAAGAGAAGCCACCACAATGAGAAGCTGCATCGCAACTAAGAGTAGCTTTGAGCTCACCACTAGAGAAAACCCATGCACAGCAATAAAGACCCAGTCTAGCCAAAATAATATGTTTTTTAAATAAAGTTTCTCAAAATGATTTCACTGAAATTTAGATACCTTGATAACAAAATTTAACAAATATTGGAAAAATAGACAGTACAAAACAAATGCACGTATTAATATATATGAAAATACTATAAACTACTAGCAGATAATATCTGACTTGTATTTTTGCAATGAATGCAGATGTGGTTTATTATTAGGCATACTTAATGAATCACAATATCACTAAGATAGCAGAAAAAGCAACATAAAAATTTATATAGCTGCTCAAAAGGCATTTGATAAAATTCAATACCCATTCCAAACTTAAATATTCTGAAAGTTTTGAATAATAAGTTGCCAAAAAACAAACACAAAATTATTGGAAAGGAAATAAATTATCACTATTTATAGATAATGACTACTTAGATAACTAGAGAAGCATCTGAATAAATATGAGATGTACCAAGAACTACTCTAAATGCTAGAAATAGTTGTAAAAGATATAGTGACGAAAATTCCATTCTTTCTAATATGAATATTAATGCTTTTCATATGTATGAAATCCCACTATACATACATAATTAACTCTATATATGAGTATGTATATACCTATATATAAATTAAAATTAAGGCATAAAATTACAATAAAAGTGCAATGGCTATATAAGAAAATCTTAAAATTTTCCTAAAGGAGATAAAAGCTTACTTTACATTCTTTGATAGGAGGAATAAATGCAGACAGAATTGCAAATTTTCCAAAATTTAACATATATATTCAAATTCTTTTTTTTATTTCAAGAAGCAATTCATTTATAAGAATAAATTGCAAAACAACAACAACATAAAAACAGTTTAGGGGAAAAAAAGGGTACCAGATCCTAAATGTATTTTAAAAGAAATAATTATTAGAATATGTCATCAGTTCAGTTCAGTCGCTCAGTCATGTCTGACTCTTTGTGACCCCATGAATCACAGCACACCAGGCCTCCCTGTCCATCACCAACTCCCGGAGTTCACTGAGACTCATGTCCATCGAGTCAGTGAGGCCATCCAGCCATCTCATCTGCTGTCGTCCCCTTCTCCTCCTGCCCCCAATCCCTCCCAGCATCAGAGTCTTTTCCAATGAGTCAACTCTTCGCATGAGGTGGCCAAAGTACTGGAGTTTCAGCTTTAGCATCATTCCTTCCAAAGAAATCCCTGGGCTGATCTTCAGAATGGACTGGTTGGATCTCCTTGCAGTCCAAGGACTCTCAAGAGTCTTCTCCAACACCACAGTTCAGAAGCATCAATTCTTCAGTGCTCAGCCTTCTTCACAGTCCAACTCTCACATCCATACATGACCACAGAAAAAACCATAGCCTTGACTAGACAAATCTTTGTTGGCAAAGTAATGTCTCTGCTTTTGAATATGCTTTCTAGGTTGGTCATAACTTTCCTTCATACTGACACATTATTTAATTAATATAAAAGAATGGAGTTTCCCAAAATTGTTACAGCTGGATGTGTATAGGAGTATGATGTTGAAGAGATACAGTCATCTTTCATTTAACATCAGTAATCCATATCTGAAATTCAGATATGCTGTATAAAAACACTAACCATGAACTGCAATATTTCTAATTATTTAAATGGGAAAAAATTAAAGCATAATATATTTTACCTAAAACCCTCAATTTTCTAAAACAAGACTATAACCCTGTACAAGTGAAAGAAAAGTGAAAGTGAAGTTGCTCAGTCATGTCTGATTCTTTGCTGACCCCATGGACTATAACCTACCAGGCTCCTCTGTCCCTGGGATTCTCCAGGCAAGAATACTGGAGTGGGTTGCCATTTCCTTCTCCAGGGGATCTTCCCGACCTAGGGATTGAACCCGGGTCTCCCGCCTTGCAGGCAGACACTTTAACCTCTGAGCCACCAGGGAAGCCCCATAACCCTGTAAAACTCTGATATAAAAATTCATAAAATATTTATTCCTAATCACCAAAATAATTTACATGATTAATAAAAAACCATTGCATTTTATTTAGTAATATGGCCTCTGAATTGCCTTTGAATTAATATTTAACTCCAGTATTGGAAAAGGAAATGGCAACCCACTCCAGCGTTCTTGCCTGGAGAATCCCAGGGATGGGGGAGCTTGGTGGGCTGCTGTCTATGGGGTCGCACAGAGTCGAACACGACTGAAGCAACTTAGCAGCAGCAGCAGCAGCAGGAGTTTAGGGGATGAGGCTCAAGCACAAAAGACCCCACCTGATCTTTTATAGTTAAAAAGTCCTTGCAAATGTATGTGCATATACACACACACACATACATACACCAGACACATTAAAATTTAGTATAATAAAATCATAAAAAGTAGAATAAAATGTGCAAATATATCTGATTCAACATAAGAAACATTTTTTAAAAAACATAAAAGCACTGAAAGAAGACATAAAGGTAATGATTCATATACTTGAGTATATTGAAAACAATAAACTTTTATGCACTAAAGTTCCATAAAGTGAAAGGCAAATCAGAGCCTGGAAAAATTATGTTTGCTACATACATTGCATATAAAGGGTTAACATTATAGGTAAAGGATTTCTGGTAAACAGTTAGTCAAAAATGAATACCTCAAAAGAAATTTGGAGGAAAAGCATGAATAGAACATTCATAAATACAAAAGGCAAATAAACATGTAAAAGTATCTAAACTTATCTAAAACATAAGTTATATCCAGACACCAGTGAATCCAGACACCTATGAATCTTAAAAACATGTAAAAGCATGTTGGTAGCCAGTGTTGTTGCTAGAAGGGATGAATAGACTTTACATACTGCTTTAGAGGATAAACTGTTAAAATCCTTCTGCAGGGAAATTGTCATTATTAATCAAAAACCTTACAATTTGCATAATTTCTAATCTAAAATCTCTCCTGAAAACTTATCCTTTAAGGCAATGTGGCAATATTTATCAAAAGCCTTAACAAGGTACATAAACATTGATTTAAAATTATTTTTATATAAATATACACTAAGATTTATGGACAAAGATGTTACTCAAATGTTTCTAAATGTAAAAAAAGAATCGAGCCAGTTTTCCAATAAGGAATTGATTAAATAAATTATGTTTCTATGCTATATGCTCCTAAGGAACCTTTAAAAATCCCATTCTCAGAAGATACTTAAGGATTTGGAGGGAAATGTGCTTTATAGCATGTTAAGTAAAATACCACCATATAGATTTATATAATGTTCCAATGCTGTAACATTGGTATACATATTGAACATATATTTCTCTGTATCTGGGGAAATAAATCTCCATATCAAGTTATATAGTTCTAAGGGCATAAAATGAGAAGGGAATACACCAAAATATTAACAATGTTCATTTCCAGGTGGTAGCAATATAGTCAATTTTTAGTTTACTGTTTGTATATGACTTCTATAATACATAAATGATTGAATGACATCACGTTAACCAAAAACGTTTGAATGGTGAGCATGGACTTAGAAACCATTGAATTTTTATAAGATTCAAAGCACTGTAACTTCCTTGGACATCTTTATGATCGTTTTGTTTCTATGTTATGGCTGCTTAGTCCCCTTTATGCTTGACTTTTTTTTTTCTGTGCTATACTAATGTATTGAGTTTACATTTATTTCTTACTGGTCTTGGAGAATTTCTATCTCAGGACATGGAGCAATGGAATTACCCAACTATAGCTGATCGTGTTCCATCAACATCCTAACATGTGACAAGAGTAAAGTAGAGGGAATTTTGCTGTCTCCATATACACGCGAACTGCAATCCTGTACAAAACCTAGTGGTGATAACCTTATTTTTACTTGATACCTTATGAGTATAAAAAAAGCTCAATGATGTATGTTCATTAACTGTGTCCCAGGTAGACAAGATTTTTTTTCCCCCCAGCTTTGCCACTTTCTTTGGCTCTTTTCGACTTAGTGGCTCTATTTGATTTTGAAGGCCAGGCCATTAGTTCTGCTCTAATTTCACTGGAACTTAATGATCCAGTTCTATTCCTTCCGTTACTGCTATGAGCTTAGTTTTATCTATTATGCTGTCAGCTAAGGCCTCGTGTCATCTTCCCTGCTTGATTATCTGAACAATCATGATTCCAACACCTTTGTTTATTAAAAGAGGAGAGATAAGCCCTCACCATCTAAGGTCTATATTTGTATATATGAAAAATTTAATTGTGTTTTTCCTAATCAAAAGGTTTCTTTTCACTTCTCTAATGTTTCTTGTTTTTCTTCTCCTTGAGTGAAATGGTTTGAAGCTCTCTGCCTCCCACCTGATCAATAGCTTAGCTGGGTGTTATATAAAATAAAGTTTGCATTCGATTGTTTCCATAGCAACCATCACACATAGGATTAGATATAAAACTGCTTTCTGATAAAGGGCTTACTTAGATTTGCCAAACTAAGCTCTTTCTAGAACAAAACTTTGAAAAACACATTTAAGTAGAATTTAGTAAGACTCAATTAAGTATAGTGAAAGTTCACCTTACACTGTCAAAATGCAAATAAACTTAAGGGTATCTATATTTTAATACTTAAACCTTTTAAGCTAAGAAAGAGTCCATAGCTTAGCAGATGGAGTTGCCTCCTACTTCACAGAGAAGATTGAGGCCATCTACCATGTGCTCCTAAAAATTGCCTTGCTTCCATTTTATATTCTCTATCTCTACATATCCTTTCCTCTTCCCCCAGAGCTTGAAAGAAGTGTCCTTCCTACATTATAACCTTTTTGTTGTGCTCTTGTCCCCATCCCTTCCTATCTTTCTGGGACTTTATTTCATCAGCCACCTCCATCTTCAATACCTCCATTGATTCCTTCCCCTTAACCGAGAGACATAGGCAAATCTTCCTCTATGCTGTAAAATTGTTCTTTATCTATACTTCTTTTTCAAGTCACAGTTCTATCTTTCTTGAAATTAATTTTTATTGGAGGACTTCCCTGGTGGCGCAATGGATAAGCATCTGCCTGCCAATGCAAGGGACATGGGTTTGATCCCTTATCTGGGAAGCTCCCACATGCTGCAGAGCAACTAAGCCTGCTTGCCAAAACTACTGAGCAGGAGCTCTAGAGCCTGTGTGCCACAACTACTGGGACCGCATGCCTAGAGCTGGTGCTCTGCAACAAGAGAAGCCACCGCAATGAGAAGGCCATCCACCGCAACAAAGGGTAGCCCTTGCTTGCCACAACTAGAGAAAAGCCTGCACAGCAAAGACACAGTGCAGTCATAAATAAATAATTTATTGGAGTATAGTTGATTCACAATGCTGTGTAAGTTTCTGCTGTACAAGGTGAATCAGTTATACATATACATATAAACATTCTATTTTTAGCATCTATTCATATAGAGGTCATTACAGAGTACTGAGCATGGTTCCTTGTGCTACACAGTACAGTTCTACTGTACAGCTCTATCTTTCTAATGTTTCATTTTTCATTTGTGGTCTATATTTTCTCACCTTACATCCCTCTAATAACTTGCAATCTAGCATCTAACCTCACTGATTTACTCTTGACAGAAATGATCTTCTAATTAATAAATCCAGAGACCTCTTCTGTCCTTTTTTTGCTTGACCTCTTGACAGCTATCAGCATAGATGACTACCTCCATCTCTCCTGCTTCTGAGACACTTAATGCTCCTTTTCTGCATCCTGACTATATCTTTTAATGTCCTTCTATTTTCACTTTGTCCACTATTATAGGCATTTTTAAGTGGCAATTTTTTGTGGCCTCCTCTTCCCATTCCACCACTTCTCCACATCTTTTTCCTCCCATAGCTTCAAAACTGCCATCATCTATCTTTTTATCCTTGATCTCTCTGCTGAGTTTCAGGTCAGCATATTCAAATATCAGGAAATAGATAGGTCTACCCATGTATCCGAGAGGCTCCTCAAACTCAATATGTACATCCCTGAATTCATCTTCCACTCACTCACACCATCCAAACTTGCTTGTTTTTCTTATTTTCCTTTTCTAATTTTGTGCCATTATCATCCTGCAGGCACACAAGCTAAAATCCTTGAAAACTTTTAACTTTCCCTTGCCCATACCCCTCCCCTTTATATATCCAATCAGTGAAAGAACAAAACAAACAACAAAAAAGTGCTAATTCTACCATGGAAGCATGTCTTGTCTCTATCCTGTCCTTTCTACTTCCAATTAGGTAGTTCAGATCATTATCTCCTGCTTTGACTACTTAAAAATTATACTAACATTCTGTTTTCTGATTCTCTCTTTCCTGCAATATATCCGATAAACCTCATCTAGACTCGCCTAAAGCAAATTAAACATTCATTTACACAAAATATTTATTCAATGCCCATTATGTCCAGTATTTATAAAACTGCACAAGTCTCAGGGACATTGTTTGTATTGTAAGGTATGTGAATGCCACCCACTGAAATCATGCAGGTTATTAACCTCAGGGCTATAAACTGCAGCCCTAATTATATTCTGGACACTACTCTGGTTACTAGGGGCACAGTAGTGAACTAAACAGAAAAGAATCCCTGCTCTCCTGGAGTTCTCAAGCTATTGATTGGAGACAGACAATAATAAGCCATGGCACAGATCTGATCATGTCAATTCTAAGTTCAAAATCTTCAATCTTTCCTCATTAAAAAAAAAAGTAAAAAAAAAAAAAAAAACTTTATGATACTGGAGTTATTCCAGTGTCCAGCTATTTTTCCTATCTTCTTTTTGTCTGAGGTTTCCTACAATCTAGCCATGCCAAACCACTTCAATTTGTTATTCAAAATATGCTTTTTACTACACTGCTGTCTTTCTTCCCACCTTAAATATGTTTCTACTCCAACTCTGTTTAAGTTCTAGCCATTTTAAAAGCCTACTTCAAATGTTACCCTTTCCAAAACTTCCCACTCAAGATCTTCATAATTAATCTCTTCTATCCCTTCAATGAGCAAAAGTGAAGTCACTCAGTCATGTCTGACTCTTTGTGACCCCATGGACTGTAGCCCACCAGGCACCTCCATCCATGGAATTCTCCAGGCAAGAATACTGGAGTGGGTTGCTATTTTCTTCTCCAGGGGATCTTCCCAACCCAGGGATCGAACCTGGGTCTCCCACACTGCAGGCAGACTCTACTGTCTGAGCCACCAGGGGCTTCCAATGAGCAGTTGCATTGTTTAAAAAAAAAAAAAACACACACAACAACAACAGGCTTAGAATCAGATAGATCCAGATTTAAGTCCTAATTATTTTTAAATCCTAATAATCAGCTGTGATCTTGAAAGCTACTAAACGTCTTTCTCAGTTTCCTGATGTGTAAAATGATAGGTTTAATACATACTTTGCAGAATTGTTATAAAACTTAACTCATAGCAAGTGTCCAGTAGTACTAAGAGTCTAGCAGGCACTCAAATGATAGCTATTAAAATGATATTGATTGCAGGTTTAAATTACTCATTTTGCTACTTACGAATTACACAATCTTGAACTAAATAATCAACCTTGAAATGCCTTTTCCTCCTATGTAAAATGGAGAAAATCAAAACGGTCTCAGGGTTGTTTTGAGAGTAGAAAAAGTTCAAGTAGAGTGCCTGGCCCAAAAGAGAGACTGAAAAGGATGTGTTTCTACTTACCACACTGATTTCAATCCACGGGCTGCGTGTGCTCACACACATGCACATGCCACGCTCAGGTCTATTTCTTCCACTAGATTATAGACTCCTTGAGCCAAGTATTGTGTTTTTACTCACCCTTCTATTGTCCTCACTACTTTTCACAGTGCCTACCAATTGGAGACAGGGATCAAGACCGTCCCCATGGAAAGAAATGCAAAAAAGCAAAATGATTGTCTGAGGAGGCCTTACAAATAGCTGTGAAGGGAAGCAAAAAGCAAAGGAGAAAAGGAAAGATATAAGCATCTGAATGCAGAGTTCCAAAGAATAGCAAGAAGAGATAAGAAAGCCTTCCTCAGCGATCAGTGCAAAGAAATAGAGGAAAACAATACAATGGGAAAGACTAGAGATCTTTTCAAGAAAATTAGAGATAGCAAGGGAACATTTCATGCAAAGATGGGCTCGATAAAGGACAGAAATTGTATGGACCTTACAGAAGCAGATGACACCACCCTTACGGCAGAAAGTGAAGAGGAAGTAAAAAGCCTCTTGATGAAAGTGAAAGTGGATAGTGAAAAAGTTGGCTTAAAGCTCAACATTCAGAAAACGAAGATCATGGCATCTGGTCCCATCACTTACTGGGAAATAGATGGGGAAACAGTGGAAACGGTGTCAGACTTTATTTTTGGGGGCTCCAAAATCACTGCAGATGGTGACTGCAGCATGAAGTTAAAAGACACTTACTCCTTGGAAAGAAAGTTATGCCCAACCTAGATAGCATATTGACAGGCAGAGACATTACTTTGGCAACAAAGGTTCATCTAGTCAAGGCTATGGTTTTTCCAGTGGTCATGTATGGATGTGAGAGTTGGACTGTGAAGAAAGCTGAGCACCAAAGAATGGATGCTTTTGAATTGTGGTGTTGGAGAGGACTCTTGAGAGTCCCTTGGACTGCAAGGAGATCCAACCAGTCCATTCTGAAGCAGATCAGCCCTGGGATTTCTTTGGAAAGAATGATGCTAAAGCTGAAACTCCAGTACTTTGGCCACCTCATGCGAAGAGTTGACTCATTGGAAAAGACTCTGATGCTGGGAGGGATTGGGGGCAGGAGGAGAAGGGGACGACAGCAGATGAGATGGCTGGATGGCATCACTGACTCGATGGACGTGAGTCTCAGTGAACTCTGAGAGTTGGTGATGGACAGGGAGGCTTAGAGTGCTGTGATTCATGGGGTCACAAAGAGTTGGACACGACTGAGAGACGGAACTGAACTGAACCAATTGGCTAGTATTGAACTGCTATTTGCTACATTTTCACCAACTCCCCTCTTCTTTCTTTCTGAAATTACATAACAGGGCATACATATTGGGTTGGCCAAAAAGTACATTGGGGTTTTTCTGTAACATTTTATGGAAAAGTCCAAACACGCTTTTTGGCCAACCCGATATTTTTCTACAACACTAATTACAGTCTTCCTCATTGTGCCCTTGTCACATCTGTCCTACCAAGTAGGTTCTACGATGCTTGAGTGATAACACTATTCCCTGTGTCACCCTGAAAGGCGTCTTGGGACCTTTATGTTGTAGAACCTAAACATCTTGGTTTATTTGAATTAAATCCACTTTACCTGTACCATTTAAAAAACCTCTAAATGAGAGCTTTAGCTTGGGTTAAACATGAGAAGTACAAGTTTATCAGACAAACAGACGTTATCCAGAGTGGATGGACATGATCAATGGCTTGGGCCCACAGATGCCAAGCATCTGTGTGATAAGTGATGCATTTCTTAACTCTCAGATATATTTCAACCACAGAAATGAATGTTCATGACAATTTTCCCAAGCAAGGCCCTGCTGATTCTTTCGACTTTGTCCATTGTATCTGTATTTTGATAAAGTGATCTATTACTTGTTGCAACTTCATAAAGATACTCTGAGAACAAATTCATCTTACCAAGATGTCAACTCTAAGATAAGAAACCACAGTTAGAATTTGATTATGCTACAGCTTTCCTCTACTTTCTCTCCCATGATCTTTGTTCAGAGTGTTTTATATTAAATTCACATCAGAAAGTCACAAAGGTGACAACTTCTTATTTGGGCCTTAAACCTAATATACAGTCGTAAACTGCTTTGCTAAGTCACTTTACACAGATCCATTAAAGTGCTAGCTCTGCACTGACAGATGTGCTGACTTCTAGCAAAAACTGCCCAATGTATTTTACTTCATGTTACTTGGTTTCATGTTGGATGATGAAAGTGTACCGCAAATGGTTCTGCTATTGTCAGCAATCAAGTTTCTTTATATCCATTTTCTCTTCTCTTAATAAAAATTCAGAAATCAGTGTGATGTAAACAAAAATGGCCACATGAAGTATTTACAATAAAATAAAGGATATCAGAAGGTAGAAAGCGGCCCTGAGAGTCCCATACGAAATTCTTTCCGTTTGTCTTTATTTTATTAGATCTGTGCATAGGGATTTAGAAAAGCAGTCTATGACTATATATTAAGTGCAAAGCCCAAACTCCAAAACAATTGGGAAATAGTTATATATCTGAATTATAGAATGTGTATAAAACACCATGAAAACATAAAAAATGACCCATATCTCTATTGAAAAATATTCAAAACACATTATACTTAAAAGGAGGAAATAAAGCTGCATGTATATATGATGCATGCTGCCTGTATGTCCTATCTTTTATTATTATTATTATTATTTTTGCAGGGCAAGATGGATTTTCTCCTCACAACTGTCTTCCTGGAGATTATGAAAGCTGGAGGCTATAAAAGGGGTCTTTGTGACATAACTTGAGGCTGAAAAGAAGGTACATTTTTTTTTTAATGATAAAACATAAGGTAAAACGCTAAGAGGACACTAACTCTTCCTAGTGTAAAAGGCCTGGTTTTGTTTTTTCAAGCATTCACCTGAAGCACAGTGAGAGCTTAGTCTCTTCCTCCCCCTCAAAGATTCGAAGCTCCCAGCTCTCCAACCAGTAACTAAACTGAACAAAGGACACAAACCTACTAATGATTTCTACCACACAACCAGACACAAAAGGCAGTACTTCGGTTTTAAATGATCAAGAAACTATGCGGGATGGAAGAAAATAGGTATAACTGCAGTGCTGCCTACCTGATGCACCCCAAAACATTAAGGTCCCATAGCCATGAGGTTTGAGAACAAGTGGAATGGAATGAGTAAGCCATACCTGATCTCCACTGCCATGTAGATTCTCTGAGAAATATCATTTAAACACAAAATGTGTGTGTATATGTATGTATGTATGTATGTGTATATATATATATATATAAACACACACACATATATATATACACACACACACACACACATACACATTCTTCAGTATTTCAAACATTTTCTTGTTTTGCTATTTTAACATGAATTGTCCCCATCCTTCCTTCACTCAGAACATAGGACCAGTTAATCACATTAGTAATTACATCTTCCTAACAAATGGGTACACTGAGCATTTCTAGGAAAAACCTCATGATATTCTGCTAGATAGCCTAATTAGTATATTAACAGGCTGCAACAATGTAAAATTTAATCACAGCATCTCAACTTATAGGCACAGAACCTAGAAGGCTTAGAATTGTTTAAAAACCATGAAACTTAAAATTTTCCAGATTGATATTCAGTGAACCACATGTGTAGAAACAACTACCATTCATTACTGAGCACCTGGTAAACCTCCTATCCACTCTATGAGAACTATGTCTGCAGTTGGGAAATTGAACAAGTTTAGAGAAGTTAATCATTTTTTCCCCAAGGCAGCGTAGTGACAGAAAGCCCAAAGTCAATCAGAGCCCTTATACTAAAGCCAGTGCTCTTTCCACTGTGCTGACCTGCTGCTTAAAGTCCATAGCGATATCTGTGGGAAGAAGTTAGAGAAGTGAGCCCTGTTGTCCAGAGACACTGAACAAACATAAAAAGTTAGAAATTAGGAGGGAAGAGAGTTGGGAGCATGGGAAGAGGAGCAAAGTAATTCCCACTCATCTTTAGACTCATTTTGACCAAATATACTCCATATTCATTCTGTGGATCAACATAAAACCAGTCTTCCACTTTATAAAATCCTTGTGAGCTTCAGGGCTCATGAGGGCAAGGAGACTAGCCAACAGTAGTTTACATGACGCTCTTTGGCAGTTGCTTTTTCAGCTCTAGTTAATGCTCAGTCACTCAGTCATGTCCAACTCTTTTGCAGCCCTATGGATTGTAGCCTGCCAGGCTCCTCTGTCCATGGGATTTTCCAGGCAAGACTACTGAATCAGGTTGCCATTTCCTCCTGCAGAGGATCTTCCCAATCCAGGGATCGAACCTGTGTCTCTTGAGTCTCCTGCATTGGCAGGCAGATTCTTTACCACTGCACCACCTGTAAAGCCCCTTTTCAGCTTGCCCTAAGTAATTAACTCCACTCATTTGGTGTTGGGTCAAAGCAGTATCTCTTAGGGAGGTGATGATCATTTCTTCCTCATGGGAGGAAGAAAGTGAAGATAAAATCTACAAATAAGGTTCTTGACCATCCTCCTATAAGATTAATTTAAAACTTGGTCATTATTTGGAAATAATAATTTGGAATAATTTAATATAATCATAATAATTTTAATAATAATTTGGTCATTATTTGGAAAATACTGGTTTAACCTCAATCTGAAAACTGTTATCATCCACTAAAATTTCCTACAAAACATCAGGAAATTGAAACTTTGACATATAGTTTTTTGTTTTTTAGTTGCCAAGTCATACCTGACTCTTTTGCGACCCTACGGACTGTAGTGTGCCAGGCTTCTCTGTCCATTGGATTTTCTAGGCAAGAATGCTAGAGTGGGATACCATTTCTTTCTCCAGGGGAATCTTCCCCACCCAGGGATTGAACCCGAGTCTCCTGCCTTGGCAGGTGGATTCTTTACCACTGACTCACATACCAACAAATTCACTCATTTAAAGTATACAATTCAATAGCTGTTAATCATTTTCACAGACTTGTGCATCTATCACCAAAATCATTTCACATGACCCCCAAAGGAAACAAACCCCACACCCTTTAGTTATTACCCCATAATCCCCCTAATAACTCTAGCCTTAAGTAACCACTGAAATGTACAGATAAAATCCTAAATGTTTTCTTGTTTTGAAAAGATCAGTACTATCTTGAAAGCTATCTGGAGAATATCTGAAGTGGTCAACTTTTGCTACAAAAAGGAAAAAAAGGAAATAGAAAAAGAATGTCACCACATTTTCTCATGTGAAGTCTCCTATCATTATAGCAGTGAACAATAGAGTCAGCAATTTTACCTTCTCTTTGCCTTTCAAGAATTTCAGTGCACTCAGCAAATGGAGGCTTTCTCTTCATCATCCACTGAGTCCCTTAAGTTGGCTTTCTCAGAACCCTGACAGCACGTGGGACTTCCCTGGTGGTCCAGTGGTTAAGAACCTGCCTTGCAATGCAGGGGACCCAGGTTCAATCCCTGGTCAGGGTGCTAGGATCCCACATGCTGCAGGGCAACTAAGAGAAGTGCTGCAAGGAAGAACCTGTGCCACAGGGAAGATCCAGTACAGCCAAAATAAATAAAATCCATAAAAAAGAAAGAATACTGACGGCATACTCAGGTCAGGGTCGTCTTCTAGGAATTCCCAATGAATGCAACAGAGGCTGTCGGTAAATGGCTGTGCTCTCTACTGGTGATGCCTCCACTTACTGGTTTCTGAAAGCTTCACAAAATCCAGGAGAGTTCCCAGTTTATTTCAAGGTAGGCAGAAGAAAGGTGTCTTCAAATCCCTTGACATGTTGGAGTTTGACAAATTTGTGTTCAGGGACTTTCTCCTTGGGCAGCCCCTTTGTCCCACTTTGGAGATAGCATTGATGTGGTAGAAAAATCAGGTCAAACGTGCTTGCTTTGACTCCTAGGTCCGTACACTAGGTGTAGCAGCTAATTTAATCTCTTTGATCCTCAGTTTCTTCGTCAGTAAAATAATAATGCTACCATCTAACTGGTAGAGTTAACATGAGGATTAAATGTAATGACATGCCAAGTGCCAAGCACAGTGTACTGTACATAGTAATAGATAATATTAGCTTGTAAACAAAAGCTTATCTTTTACAGTGTATTCCCAGAAATTCCAGATCCCCAGAGACTTGATTCCCCTAGTTGTGTTCTCCTACACAGCACAGAACTTACTTTGTGCTCTGCTACTGCTGCTAAGTCACTTCAGTCATGTCCGACTCTGTGCGACCCCAGAGACGGCAGCTCACCAGGCTCCCCTGTCCCTGGGATTCTCCAGGCAAGAACACTAGAGTGGGTTGCCATTTCCTTCTCCAGTACATGAAAGTGAAAAGTGAAAGTGAAGTCACTCAGTCGTGTCTGACTCTTCACGACCCCATGGACTGCAGCCTACCAAGCTCCTCTGTCCCTGGGATTTTCCAGGCAACAGTACTGGAGTGGGGTGCCATTGCCTTCTCTGACTTTGTGTTCATCAATAAGTAAAGAATTGGGTTTAAGTGGTTCTGTTACTAACACACCATGACATTAATATAGATTACTTAATCTGTGGTTGCCTTGCTTTTTTCATATCTCAGAAAGTGATAGGTCACAATGCTTCAAATTTTAATATGTATATGAATCACTAGAGTAAGCAGAACTCTAAGCTTCCAAGATTTCTGCCTCTAGTGTATATGCTGTGTAAAATGCCCTCCACTTGAGTGTGGGTAGAACTTAGTCCATAGGTCACAGAGAGTCAGACACAACTGAAGCAACTTAGCAGGCAAACACAGGACCTCTGAATACTATGGGATGGCAGTCTCATGATCAGGTTGTTACATGGCAAAGATGAAGGGATTTTGAAGGGATTTGTTAATTAAGGTTCTAAAACAGTCGATTTTGAGTTAAAGGGAGATGGTCCTGGGTGAGCCTGATCTAATCAAGGGAGCCCATCAAAAAAGAATCTAGAGCAGTGGTCCCCAACCTTTTAGGCACCAGGGACTAGTTTTGTAGAAGACAAATTTTCCATGAATCCAGGGCAGGGGGATGGTTTCAGGATGGTTCAGGAGCATTACATTTATTGTACACTTTCTTTCTATTATGAATCAACTCCACCTCAGATCATCAGGTATTAGATCTTGGAGGTTAAAGACTCCTGGTCTAGAGGACATGAGGGTAAGGTCAAAGACTCTCATGCTGGCCTTGAAATAAGTGTCTATGGGTTCTACAGCATCAAGGAAATTAAATGTGCCAACAACCTTGTGAGCCTGGACAAGATACTCCTTGTCTCAGATCACAACCCAGCCCTGGCTGACATCTTAATTGCAACCTTGCAAGATCCTGAGCAGAGGACCCAGCGAAGGTGTGCCCAGATTCCTAATTCATAAAAGCTATGAAATAATACTATGTTGTTTTAAGATGCTAAATTTATGGCAATTTGTTATCCAGCAAAATATAACTAATTCAGTAGTTCTGGGTGAGACATTTCTAACAAGCTCCCAAGTGACTACTGATGCTAGTGAACGTCCACATGCAGTAGCAAGGATCAATCATTCCAAAACTCAGAGTGGTAATAGATATTAAGGATGAACAACTGGGTATGCTTTTATAATTTCTGCAACCTTAAACATAAAGTTTGATGATTCCTAATCCCTCATAATAACCTCTATTTTCTAAAGTTTACTCTCATGTGACTTTCATTGGAAATTCCCACTTAAACTTCCATGCATCTATTTCCAATTAAAATCTAAGCCCTTTAATTTTTGACTCTTGCAAGAAAATTAAATATATTCCTAATCAAATGCAAATGGCACAGCAGAGGTGTAATTATCATTTTATCAATTCAGTCCAATCCTCTTTAACCACACTAGATATTAAAAGTAACAAGAGCTTAATGATTGCACTTGAGGATATTAAAATAAGACTGAGCAAAAATGAATTGTTTCTTGGTTTTGCCAAACACAAATTATTATACATTTCAGCTTAGTATTGTATTAGACTATTTTTGATAGTTCTCTTGTTTGAACCATGTGGTTGAATACTACTAGGTGTGAATGAACATCTGTTCTGCACAGTCTGCTTGATTTACCTGGTCAAACCATCAGGAGTCTTAGAACTGAAGGATTTGCATGGAACTACAAGTTTCAGAATTCTTTTATTTGACAACATCATTTGGCACAGCAATTTATCTTGTGTTGTTGAAGAGTGCCTAGCCTAGAGATGGCTAAAGGTAGAACCAAAAGAACTCAGCTGTTGCAGATCTCTTTTTGGACTTGTTCTATGAAAAGAAGTCATTTTCTCTAGACTCTTTTGCTGTTCAGTTGCTCAGTTGTTTCCAATTCTTTGCGACCCCATGGACTTCAGCACCCCAGGTGTCCCTGACCTTCACCATCTTCCGGAGTTTGCTCATACTCATATCCATTAAGTCGGTGATGCCATCCAACCATCTCATCCTCTGTTGCCCTCTTCTCCTGTCCTCAATCTTTATGAATTTCACAAAACTTGCAGTTCACTCTAATTCATTTAAAAAAGCATTTATTTAGTACATTATTGTCTTTGGTACTAGAAAAACAGTATGAAGAACACATAGTATCTGCCCCAATGCAGTTTATGATCTAGTGGGAAATAAACAAGTAAAACATGAAATTGTACTGACAATACAGCATGATAACTGCTAAGAGAGGTACAGCTGCAGTAAATATCCAATTTTGAGTTTGAGATGTAAGATTTAAACAACTAGAGAGAAAAGGAGATTCCTAGCAGAAGGAACAGTGTGTTCTTTGGGTGAAAGAGCATGAAATTGAAAATTCAGTGTGGTTAGAATATAGGTAAGAAGCAAGGAGAGAAGAGAGAGTGGTGGGCAGAAGAAGCTGGAAAAAATTTCAGAGGTTAAAATAAAACATGATGGCTGGTGAACCACTGTAACAGATTTTGAGCTTGAACTTAAGCTAACAGTTTGAAAACTTTTGGGTCTCAGGACCCTGTTATACTTTGAAAATTGTGGAGGGTCCCAAGTTTATGTGTTACATTTACCATTATTTACCAAACTAGCAATTAAAACATGGAAATTTAAAAGTATTCATCAAAAGTAACAATTAAAAATCCCTTACATGTTAACATAGAAAAAAAATTTGTTGTAAATCTCTTCAATGTCTGGCTTATATAGGAAAGAGGTTGATTCTCACATCCAATTTCAGCCATTTTATTGTAATGCCACATGTCACACAACCTTGTAAACTACTGTACTGTCATGAAAGAATTAAGTGAGAATGTCTAATAATATCTTAATATATGAACATTGTTTTGACTTTGCAAGATAAAAGATCTTAACCTCTAGGGATCTTTTAAAGAGGATGAGAAAGTCTTGAAAGTGTTCAAAAGAGGGGACTAGACATGATCAGTTTCACTTTTAGAAACTTACTCTACAGAGAAGAGAATGTGTTATAGAGGAATAAGAATAGGATCAGGTAAGCTAGTATACGGAGAAGGCAATGGCACCCCACTCCAGTACTTTTGCCTGGAAAATCCCATGGATGGAGGAGCCTGGTAGGCTGCAGTCCATGGGGTCATTAAGAGTTGGACACAACTGAGTGATTTCACTTTCACTTTTCACTTTCATGCATTGGAGAAGGAAATGGCAACCCACTCCAGTGTTCTTGCCTGGAGAATCCCAGGGACGGGGGAGCCTGGTGGGCTGCCGCTATGGGGTTGCAGAGTCGGACACGACTGAAGTGACTTAGCAGCAAGCTAGTATATATTCCAAAAATGTTTATCTGATCATGTCTAGTCTTACTGAGCTGCCCAGAAAGGGTTTGCAATGACATCACACATGTCAAATATTTATTACAGAGTTAGCCCTCAGTGGTGTTACCATAGCAATCAGCAGCTTACTATGATTCATCAGGAACAAAATCCAGTTTAGAATTGGAGTCAGAAACAGAGTAAAGCTTGGCAAGAGATGTCAATTCATTGAACAGTATCAAGCATCGCAACCAAATCAACCAACCACTCTTCCCAATTAGATGTTAATGACCAAAGGAATAGATAAAAGTGCAGAGGTGTTTAGTTAAGGACGTGGCAAAGCTCTGGATCAAGAATGACAGATTATAATAACAAATATTAATAGGTATGATTTTTGAGCAGTTACTATATGCTAGGTGCTTGCTAAGTGCTATATCATTTTATTATAATCTTCACAACAACCCTATGAAGCAGGTAATGGCAGCATCCCCAATGGCTGCTATCCAGAATGAGAAAACTAAGGCGAGAGGGGATCAGATAACTATGATTAGACAAAGGCAAAACCAAGTTAATTCATTCAAGGTTATAAAACTAATAAAGGACAGAACTAGAATTTGAACCTATGCCTGTCTGGCTCTGAGCTGCTGTTTAGCTATTATACTATGCTACCACATGTGAGCCATACTGTAAAAAACTTCATAAATTAAGCAAAATTCTGCACTAAATGGATTATTAGTAAATTAGATGTCTAGTACTAATAAGTGAACAATATGGTTCAACAATATGTTAACCGTGAACTTCCAGATGTTCAAGCTGGTTTTAGAAAAGGTAGAGGAACCAGAGATCAAATTGCCAACATCCACTGGATCATTGAAAAAAGCAAGAGAGTTCCAGAAAAACATCTATTTCTGCTTTATTGACTATGCCAAAGCCTTTGACTGTGTGGGTCACAATAAACTGTGGAAAATTCTGAAAGAGATGGGAATACCAGACCACCTGACCTGCCTCCTGAGAAACCTGTACGCAGGTCAGGAAGCAACAGTTAGAACTGGATGTGGAACAATAGACTGGTTCCAAATAGGAAAAGGAGTATGTCAAAGCTATATATTGTCACCGGGCTTATTTAACTTATATGCAGAGTACATTATGAGAAACGCTGGGCTGGATGAAGCACAAGCTGGAATCAAGAGTGCTGGGAGAAAGATCAATAACCTCTTATATGCAGATGACACCACCCTTATGGCAGAAAGTGAAGAACTAAAGAGCCTCTTGATGAAAGTGAAAAAGGATAGTGAAAAAGTTGGCTTAAGGCTCAACATTCAGAAAATGAAGATCATGGCATCTTCACTTCATGGTCCCATGGTCCCATCATGCTCCCATAATGGTCCCATCACTTCATGGCAAATAGATGGGGAAACAGTGGAAACCGTTTTTGACTATTTTTTTGGGCTCCAAAATCACTGCAGATGGTGATTGTAGCCATGAAATTAAAAGACGCTTGCTCCTTGGAAGAAAAGTTATGACCAACCTAGACAACATATTAAAAAGCAGAGACATTACTTTGCCAACAAAGGTCCATATAGTCAAGGCTATGGTTTTTCCAGTGGTCATGTATGGATGTGAGAGTTGAACTGGAAAGAAATTTGAGTGCCGAAGAATTGATGCTTTTGAAGTGTGGTGTTGGAGAAGACTCTTGAGAGTCCCTTGGACTGCAAAGAGATCCAACCAGTCCATCCTAAAGGAAATCAGTCCTGAATATTCATTGGAAAGACTGATGCTGAATCTGAAACTCCCATACTTTGGCCACCTGATGCAAAGAACTGACTCATTTAAAAAGACCCTGGTGCTGGGAAAGATTGAGGGCAGGAGGAGAAGGGCACAACAGAGTATGAGATGTTTGGATGGCATCATGGACTCAATAGACATGAGTCTGAGTAAGCTTTGGGAGTTGGTGATGGAGAGGGAAGCCTGGCTTTGCTGCAGTCCATGGGGTTGCAAAGAGTCGGACATGACGGAGGGACAGAACTGAACTGAGATGCCATTTAATTAGTGATAAATAGGTGATTTATGCTAAGATAAATCCTGATACTTGGTGTAAAATTTGTTTCTGTCCTAAGTAAAAGAGATCTGAAGGAAAATAATTTATTGCTGAGAATAGCTGGCAAGAGTAAAGCTGAAGGCATACCTTTGTGGGGACCAGGCTCAGAACAGTTTACATTTTTATTGTGGTCTGCAAATTCAAGAATCTAGCCATTTCTAATAATTGGGAGGCTGTATAATAGAGTTCCCTGGTGCTTCAGATGGTAAAGAATCTGCCTGCAATGCAAGAGACCCGTGTTCAATCCCTGGGTCAGGAAGATCCCCTGGAGAAGGGAATGGCAACCCACTCCAGTATTCTTGCCTGGAGAATCCCATGAACAGAGGAGTCTGGCAGACTACAGTCCATGGGGTTGCAAAAAGTTGGACACAACTGAATGACTGAATGACTGAATACAGAAGAGAGTGGTTAAATCTAATGAGACTGTCTGGATTTGAATTCCAACTCTACCACTTACTATCTAACATAGGGCAAGTCAAGTTTCTGTGGCCTTAGAATAGGGACAATAATGGTAACTAACTCAACAGTGGTGTTTGATTACAGAGTACATCTAGATTAAATCTCAAAAATAAATATCACAGATTAAATGCTCAAAGTTATTAACTATAACAATTCTATCCCAAGAGCTCCTCCTTCACCATAGTTATTTAGGATATTATTGAAACATTTTCAGGGGGCCTAGATTTTCTTGTATATAACTAAAAGGTATATGAAGAGAGGTCTAAGATCCCCGCCAGTTTCAAGTTTCTAGGCTATCAAGTTGGCCAAAAAATTCCACTCTCCTCTCCTTGCTGCCACAGGAGAGGCTTTGCCAAAATAATCCAACAATCATTCAAATAGGGAGATTTGCAGTTCAAGAATCAAACCAACCAGATTAGAGGCTGAACGTCTGATAGAATGAACTGGATGTTTTGGCATGTTTTGAATAGAGCCTTAATGTGTCAAGCTTACCATAATTCTTTTTAAGAACTTAAAAATTTAAGTAGAACTGGGTTTACTGAGATATAAATACTCTCTAAATGTAATTATAATAATACTTTTACCTATGACACTGGAGAAAATTCTTAACTCCTTGTACTTTTAGCAAATTTTTTCTTTTAAAGCTCACCATTGGCATAAAGCACATCAACATACTTTCAAAAAGTTCTTACACTTTTGTAAACACACACATACACACAGCCTATTTGGCTATACGCTGAAATTTTATTATTCCCTTTTGCTTAGTTAAGGACAAAGTCTGCCATTTCAAGATTGAAGCAGAGTTCTTTTGGCTTCCAGGGAGAGGAAAAACAAACATTTTTCTTTATACTGCACTGGCAATGCAGTCTTAGTTGAGAAAATTGCTGTCTCTAAGGGCTACTTCCTAAGACTGGCAATCGATACAGTTGTTTTGTTGGTCACCAAGGTACTCAGAATCATTGATATACAAAAATTCAAGTTGTGACTTTACAAGACACTCTCAAAGCTATGAAAAATTGCTTTTAAAAGTAAGCTGAAGCCTCACCTGGAAAGACAATGAAAAAAAAAAAAAAAAAAACAAAAACAACTATTTCAATTTGACATAACACCTTTCTCTCTTTCTTTTTTAATGGTGGTCAATCATAGCAGAATCATCTGGAAAGATACTGCAGGATAATGAGGGTAAAGGAGATAAAAGATTAAGGCAAAGCAGAGGATATGGAGTAAGTTTGTGTTGAAATTACAAGTTTGTCCACTGGGACATATTCTGTTCTCATGTATAAGTAATACCAAGGAGTCATAAAAGAGAAATGTATTCTTCATCTCCAAAAAACGAGAGAAGAAATAAAGGAATCTTACTGGCATATGGAATCTTATAGTTGGAATAGATCTTAAGGACCAAAGATGGGCTTAATAAAGGACAGAAATGGTATGGACCTAACAGAAGCAAAAGATATTAAGAAGAGGTGGCAAGAATACACAGAAGACAAAAAAGATCTTCATGACCAAGATAATCAGGATGGTAAGATCACACACCTAGAGCCAGACATCCTGGAATGTGAAGTCAAGTGGGCCTTAAAAAGCATCACTACGAACAAAGCTAGTGGAGGTGATGGAATCCCAGTTGAGCTATTCCAAATCCTGAAAGATGATGCTGTGACAGTGCTGCACTCAATATGCCAGCAAATTTGGAAAACTCAGCAGTGGCCACAGGACTGGAAAAGGTCAGTTTCATTCCAATCCCAAAGAAAGGCAATGCCAAAGAATGCTCAAACTACCACACAGTTGCACTCATCTCACACGCTAGTAAAGTAATACTCAAAATTCTCCAAGCCAGGCTTCAGCAATACGTGAACCGTGAACTTGCAGATGTTCAAGCTGGTTTTAGAAAAGACAGAGGAACCAGAGATCAAATTGCCAACATCTGCTGGATCATCAAAAAAGCAAGAGAGTTCCAGAAAAACATCTATCTCTGCTTTATTAACTATGCCAAAGCCTTTGACTGTGTGGATCACAAACTGTGGAAAGTTCTGAAAGAGATAGGAATCCCAGACCACCTGACCTGCCTCTTGAGAAACCTACATGCAGGTCAGGAAGCAACAGTTAGAACTGGATATGGAACAATAGAGTGGTTCCAAATAGGAAAAGGAGTACGTCAAGGCTGTATATTGTCACCCTGCTTATTTAACTTCTATGCAGAGTGCATCAAGAGAAAAGCTGGGCTGGACGAAGCACAAGCTGAAATCAAGATTGCTGGGAGAAATATCAATAACCTCAGATATGCAGATGACACCACCCTTATGGCAGAAAGCAAAGAAGAACTAAAGAGCCTCTTGATGAAAGTGAAAGAGGATAGTGAAAAAGTTGACTTAAAGCTCAACATTCAGAAAAAGAAGATCATGGTATCTAGTCCCATCACTTCATGGGGTCGCAAATACTTGGACATGACTGAGCAACTGAACTGAACTGAACTGAAACTTAGTTTACACATTAAGTGTCTTCCCAAAGGTCACATGTGAAGTGAAAGTTGCTCAGTTGTGTCTGACTCTTTGAAACCCCATGGACTATACAGTCCATGGAATTCTCAGGCCAGAATACTGGAGTGGGTAGTCGTTCTCTTCTCCAGGGAACCTTCCCAACCCAGGGATCAAACCCAGGTCTCCTGCATTGCAGATGGATTCTTCAGTATACATGTATACTGACAAAGCAGAGAGGATAGAGCTCTGAGTGTCCTTACCTTGTCCTGAAGATCCCAGACAAGCTCCCAAGATGATATCTTATGGTGAACGATGTCAGATTTGTGATCTCTGAAGAAGATTTAGCTTTGGAATCATGGACCAGGCTTGATCACTCAAGAGCTTTTGCATAGCAGAATTTTATTAATGTGAAAAAGCACAGAGAAAGTTTCTGACATCAGAAGGGGGCCAGAGAGTGTCCCCAAAGGTCACATACTTAATGACAAAACTAGGACCAGAATTTCCATTTCTTGACTATAAGTCCTAAGTAAAGTCCATATAAAATGGTTTTATAATGTATTTTTTAAATAGGCTATTTGGAAAGGAAGTTCTAAGTTTTCAAAATATGTGAGTCCTGATATGGTGGAAGTGCCTAAAGGAATATCCACATCACTTCCTGGTAGACAAAATTCACTGTCTGGTAAATCTACAGGCATTTGGTAAATGCCCAACTAGAAAAAATAATACCTCTATACCCATCAAGATGCATGATAAAGAGAAAATCCAAGAAAACAGCAAGAAGAGATAACAGGCATTAAGAAATAAAAATCAGAAAGTTTTGCTCAACCCAGTAACAGATGGGCTAGAGAAGCTCAACTATGAATGTACAGATATATTTCCAGATACCTTGCCTCTTTCTGGTTTGTCTGTTCTTGAGTTCTTATGCTGAAATACCAATTCTTAACAACTCTCACTCTATCCTGGCTTTTCTCTTTTGACTCACAGAGGATTTGTGCTGGTACTTCAAGGTATTCATTTAACCATCAAATCCCATATCCCTTTGTATAGTCTTGGTCATAAAAGTAGACAAAGTAGACATAAATGTATGAGTTAGCATTTTGATGGATATTCTCAAAATAGCTACTACAAAGTATATATCCAATAAATATCCAAGAAGTATCACTTACTCGTATTCATTCCACTACAGAAACTCCTATGAATCTTAGGGGCTATAAAATCTTCTAGCATCCCAATAATCATGAAAATGACTCAAGAAAATATCACACCCTTACCTTTTATCAAATGAAAACTTATCTAAGTTATTTATCCATAGATTCTGAGAGTAAGACACTAAAAGCAGGATATCTGAGCAGAGGATAGGAAAAGGAGGGAGAAGGTCATGATGCAGAAAAAAGACCAAAAGAGAAGACTGGGAGAACTTAAAGAGCAAGCCTCAGAATTCCATTTCCAGCTATGCTGATATAAATGGTAGACTTGCCCTCCCATTGTAAACAGTTAAAAAATTTTACAAAGTATGTGAATCAATTGGTTCCAGGCATTGGACAAAAGGCAACACAGAATGCAGTACTCAAAAGAGGAGCAAAGAAGATGGGCACCATGTTATCTATTACTGTAGAGTTCCAGCCTCAGTGTACAGTTCCAACCTCAACACAGAGAGTTGGAAGCCAAGCAGAGTTTGATGCATGATACAGGATGCTCGGGGCTGGTGCATTGGGATGACCCAGAGAGATGGTATAGGGAGGGAGGTGGGAGGGGGGTTCAGGATGGGGAACACTTGTACACCCATGGTGGATTCATGTTGATGTATGGCAAAACCAATACAATATTGTAATAAGCCTCCAATTAAAATAAATAAATTTATATTAAAAAAGAAAAGAACTTAAACAAAAAAAACTATCTCTACTCACAGGTTAAAAAAAGACAATAGAGAAAATGAAATGGGATACTAAAAATATGTGATGCAAACTAGTACAGCCATTATGGAGAACAGTGTGGAGATTCCTTAAAAAACTGGAAATAGAACTGCCTTATGATCCAGCAATCCCACTGCTGGGCATACACACTGAGGAAACCAGAATTGAAAGAGATACGGGTACCCCAATGTTCATCGCAGCACTGTTTATAATAGCCAGGACATGGAAGCAACCTAGATGTCCATCAGCAGATGAATGGATAAGAAAGCTATGGTACATATACACAATGGAGTATTACTCAGCCATTAAAAAGAATACATTTGAATCAGTTCTAATGAGGTGGATGAAACTGGAACCTATTATACAGAGTGAAGTAAGCCAGAAAGAAAAACACCAATACAGTATACTAACGCATATATATGGAATTTAGAAAGATGGTAACAATAACCCTGTATACGAGACAGCAAAAGAGACAGTGATGTATAGAACAGTCTTTTGGACTCTGTGTGAGAGAGAGGGGGGGGGATGATTTGGGAGAATGGCATTGAAACATGTATAATATCATATATGAAACGAGTCGCCAGTCCAGGTTCAATGCACGATACTGGATGCTTGGGGCTGGTGCACTGGGACGACTCAGAGGGATGGTATGGGGAGGGAGGAGGGAGGAGGGTTCAGGATGGGGAGCACGTGTATACCTGTGGTGGATTCATTTTGATATATGGCAAAACCAATACAATATTGTAAAGTTAAAAAATAAAATAAAATAAAATTAAAAAAAATAAAAATGTGATTAGCCCAAAGGAAATCAGGAAAAGATGAACAGATGAATGAAAAGAACACACAAAACAACTAAAATACAACCAAATTATAGAGTTAAAATGTCATATCAATAAACATTAATACATTAAATATTAATATTCACAGAAACATTAATATATTAAATATTCACAGAAGAAGCATAGTAATAATCATTTATTATCCAACTGGATAAAATGACACCCAAATATATACTTTCCACAGGTACTGCACTTTAAATATAAAGAGACAAATAGGTTGAAAGTAAAATAATACAAAAAGAAAGCCATAGTGTCTATATTAATATCATGCAAAGCAAATTATGAAACAAAGATTATTAGCAGAGATAAGTAGAAATGCTGCAAGTGAATAAAAAGGTACCTTAAGAGTTAAACATAATCATTCTAAATGTGTATGGTTCTAACAGATTTACAAGATACATGAAATAAACACTGACCACTAAAGGAGAAATAGAGAAATCAACACTATTGTTTGGACATGTTGCACCCCTTTCTCATTAACTGAAATAAGTTGAAAAGTAACTACTGAAACTAACATAACACCATTAATCAACTATACTTCAATATAAAATTTTAAAAAAGAAACTACCAAAACATGGAAGTTATGAACAACCCTATCAATGAACTGAACCTAAATGACATTTATAGAATATTACACTCCATAATGTCAAAAGACAACCTTTTAGCTTCATAGAATATTTATCAAGAAGACTAGGATATTCATCAAGATAGACTATATGCTAAGTGATGAAATAACTCATTAATAAAAATGTTTGAAATCCTATAAAGTTAATGATCAGATAATAATGAAACTCAATGAGAAGTTAATAATTTGATGTCTAAACAGTATTCAAATGTTTGAAAATTAAATATCACACATCTAAAATAATCCATGAGTCAAAAGATCAAAAGGAAAATTTTGAATTATTTAGCTGAAAGATAATGAAAATAAAATATATCAATATCTGTCAGAAGCAGGTAAATCAGTTATTAGAGGAAAAGTATAAAATTTAATGACTATATTAGAAAAGGTGTGAAATCACTTATACAGTTTTGCCTTAAGAATATAAAAAAGAAAAGTTAATCATCAACAAAATGGAAAGGAAAAATAAGTGAATCAGAACAGAAAAATTAAAAATTGACTGAATTCTTTGAAAAAGTTAAAAATGATAGATCCTTTGCAAGAATAATCATTAAAAACCTACAATTTACTAATATTAAACTTGAACAAGGGAGAATTCATTATAGATCCTACAGACATTTAAAAGATATTACTGGGAAAATATTTAGGCCAATAAATTTTTAAAAAATGGATGAATAGAGAAATTCTTTGCAAAATATTAAAAAAACTGACAGAAGAAAAAGAAAATTTCTTTAGAATTATATTTATTAAATGAATATAATTAATAATAAGAACCTAGAAAATAATCTAGACTGGTAGATTCTATCACATATTTAAATAAAAAGTATCAATCTTACATATGCATGCTAAGCCACTTCAGTCGTGTCCAACTCTTTGTGATGTCATGGACTGTAGCTGCCAAGCTCATCTGTCCATGAGATTCTCTGGGCAAGAATACTGGAGTGGGTAGCCATTTCCTACTGCAGGGGATGTTCAAAACTCAGGGATCAAATCTACGTCTCTCAGGTCTCCTGCACTGGCATGCAGGTTCTTTACCATTAGCACCACCTGGGAGTACTTTTCCAGAAAAACACAGGGAGAGACATAGCTTCACAACTCATGTCAGCATTGTTAGTCGCTCAGTTGAGTTGGACTCTTTGCAACCCCATGGACTATATATAGCCCACCAGGCTCCTCTGTCCATGAGATTCTCCACGCAAAAGTACTAGAGTGGGTAGCCATTCCCTTCTCCAAGGGATCTTCCTAATCCAGTGATTGAACCCATGTCTCCTTCATTGCAGGCAGATTCTTTACCATCTGAGCCACCAAGGAAGCCTAGCATTACAAATACTAAACCTGACAAAAACATTAAAAAGAAAACTACAAAGTGGTACACCTCATGAAAATAAAAAAAATAATTAACAAAATATTAGCAAATACAATCCAACAAATAAAAATGTTTACTGCATCAAAGAAAAGTGCAGTTTAACCCAGGAATGATTGTTCAATAGTTGATTGTCAGTTCACATAATACACCCCATTAAGTGAAAAAGGAGAAAAAAAATTATGATGGTCTTAGCAAATTCAGAGAAAGTATTTGACAAAATTCACCAACCACTCATGATTAGAAAAAAACTCAGCACCCTCATGTTCACAGCAGCATTATTTGCAATAGCTAAGACATGGAATCAACCTAAGTTTCCATCAATGGACAAATGGATAAGGAAATTATATATATATGAATATGATGTATATGTATGGATTATACATAATGGAATATTATTCAGGCATTAAATAAACATGGAAATCCTGTTATTTGTGACAACATGGAAGGACCTTGAAGGCATAAATGAATAAGTTAGAAGATGACAAATGCTGAATGATCTTCCTTATACATATACTAAAATCAAGAAACAAAAACCTCCCACGAAACTCACAGAAAAAGAGGAGATTGGATTTGTGACTACTAGAGGCGGGGTGGGGGGGAGAAGGCAATGGCACCCCACTCCAGTACTCTTGCCTGGAAAATCCCATGGACAGAGGAGCCTGGTGGGCTGCAGTCCATGGGGTCGCTAAGAGTTGGACACGACTGAGCGACTTCACTTTCGCTTTTCACTTTCATGCATTGGAGAAAGAAATGGCAACCCACTCCAGTGTTCTTGCCTGGAGAATCCCAGGGACGGGGGAGCCTGGTGGGCTGCTGTCTATGGGGTCACACAGAGTCGGACACGACTGAAGCGACTTGGCGGCAGCAGCAGAGGCAGGGGGAATGGGAATTAAAGAGAGTGGCCAAAAGTTACAAACATCCAAGTATTAAGATAAATAAGTACTAGGGTTATAATGTGCAACATGATGACTATAGTTAACATTACTATACGATATGTAGGAAAGCTATTAAGAGAAGATCCTATAAGAGTTTCATCACAAGGAGGAAGTTTTTTCCTTTTTATTGTATCTATATGAAATGATTGATGTTAATTAAACCCATTGTGGTCATTGTTTCACTATATGTATGTATATCAAACCACCATGTTGTATACCTTAAATTTGTACAATATGCATGTCAATTATTTCTCAATAAAACTGGGGGGAAAGGGATCATACATGATGGTCAAGTGGGATTGATCCCTGTGATGCAAGGCTTGTTCAACAGATGCAAATTAATAAATGTAACATGGCACAGTAACTAAATGAATGATAAAAATTACACAATCCTCTGAATCGATGCAGAAAACATTTGATAAAATTCAACATCTTTTCATGATTAAAAACTCTCAACAAATTAGGTACAGAAAGAATTTTCCTCAACACAATAAAAACCATGTATTACTAATCCCTATCAAAATTCCAATGATAGCACTTCACACTTACTAGAATGGCTCAATTGTAAATTTTGTCTCCAATACCAAATGCTGGCAAGGTTGCTGAGCAACCAGAATCCTCATGTGTGTCTGCAAGGAATGTGAACTGATATAATTACATTGGATTACCGCTTGGAAGTTTCTTTATCAAGTTAAGCATACGTTTCCCCAAGTTTTAGGTATTTACCCAACAGAAATGAAAACATATCCACCAAAAACATATATATGGAATTTAGAAAAATAGTAACAATAACCCTGTATACAAGACAGCAAAAGAGACAGTGATGTATAGAACAGTCTTTTGGACTCTGTGGGAGAGGGAGAGGGTGGGATGATTTGGGAGAATGGCATTGAAACATGTATAATATCATATATGAAGTGAGTCGCCAGTCCAGGTTTGATGTACGATACTGGATGCTTGGGGCTGGTGCACTGGGACGATCCAGGGGGATGGTATGTGGAGGAAGGAGGGTTCAGGATGGGAAACACATATATACCTGTGGTGGATTCATTTTGATGTATGGCAAAACCAATACAATATTGTAAAGTTAAAAAATAAAATTAAATTAAATAAAAAAAATTAAATTAAATTAAAAAAATGTTAAAAAATATTCATAGCATCCAAGTGTCCAACAAGAACATGGATAAACAGATTGTGGTATATTTCACACAATGGAATACTATTCAAAAAGGAACAATCTGTATATACAACATGGATGAATCTTATCAATACTTTGTTGAGTGATAAAGCCACATATAAAATATATATTCCTATATATATATATATTTGTATCAGTTCAGTTCAGTCACTCAGTCGTGTCCGACTCTTTGCATCCCCATGAATTGCAGCATGCCAGGCCTCCCTGTCCACCACGAACTCCCGGAGTTCACTCAAACTCATGTCCATCGAGTCGGTGATGCCATCCAGCCATCTCATCCTGTGTTGTCCCCTTCTCCTCCTGCCCTCAATCCCTCCCAGCATCAGAGTCTTTTCCAATGAGTCAACTCTTTGCATGAGCTAGTCAAAGTACTGGAGTTTCAGCTTTAGCATCACTCCTTCCAAAGAACACGCAGAACTGATCTCCTTTAGAATGGACTGTTTGGATCTCCTTGCAGTCCAAGGGACTTGCAAGAGTCTTCTCCAACACCTCAGTTCAAAAGCATCAATTCTTCAGTGCTCAGCTTTCTTCACAGTCCAACTCTCAGATCCATACATGACCACTGGAAAAACCACAGCCTTGACTAGATGGACCTTTGTTGGCAAAGTAACATCTCTGTTTTTCAATATGCTATCTAGGTTGGTCATAACTTTCCTGTCAAGGAGTAAGTGTCTTTTAATTTCATGGCTGCAGTCACCATCTGCAGTGATTTTGGAGCCCCCAAAAATAAAGTCTGACATTGTTTCCACTGTTTCCCCATCTATTTCCCATGAAGTGATGGGACCAGATGCCATGATCTTAGTTTTCTGCATGTTGAGCTTTAAGCCAACTTTTTCACTCTCTACTTTCACTTTCATCAAGAGGCTTTTTATTTCCTCTTCACTTTCTGCCATAAGGGTGGTGTCATCTGCATATCTGAGGTTATTGATATTTCTTCCAGCAATCTTGATTCCAGCTTGTGCTTCTTCCAGCCCAGCGTATCTCAAGATGTACTCTGCATAGAAGTTAAATAAGCAGGGTGACAATATACAGCTTTGATGTACTCCTTTTCCTATTTGGAACCAGTTTGTTCCATGTCCAGTTCTAACTGCTGCTTCCTGACCTGCATACAAGTTTCTCAAGAGGCAGGTCAGGTGGTCTGGGATTCCCATCTCTTTCAGAATTTTCCACAGTTGATCGTGATCCACACAGTCAAAGGCTTCGGTATAATCAATAAAGCAGAAATAGATGTTTTTCTGGAACTCTCTTGCTTTTTTGATGATCCAGCAGATGTTGGCAATTTGATCTCTTGTTCCTCTGCCTTTTATATATTTATACAAAGCTTTTAAACAAGCAAATGAATTTATAGTGAAAGAAAACAGATGAGAGTTTGGGGGAGAGTGGTCACACAGGTATTAAATTTATCAAAAATTGAGCTGTACACTTAAAATCAGGAGAAGGAAATGGCAACACATTCCAGTTTTCTTACCTGGAGAATTCCATGGACAGAGGAGCCTGGCAGGCTATAGTCCATGGGGTCACAGAGTCAGACACAACTGAGTGACTAACATACACACACACTTAATCAGTGTGCTTATAGTATGGAATTTATACCTCATTAATTGAACAAGGAAAACCTCATGTAAATTTAAATTTCATCAATCACCAGCAATATATACTCTTGAGGCTCAATGCTCTGCAACTCTATTTGCACATGAGAAGCAGCCAGGATTCTTTTTTAATATATAATCCTAGGACTCATTACCAAATATGAGAACACCTGACCTGCTACAAGAACCATCCTTATATCAACTGGGAAGCTGCTACCAAAATAGAGTAGTTTGATTTTCACAGCATCTTTTAGTACAGAAATCCATCCCCATGTCCAAATGAACTAGTCCATACCTGCTTGAGCCGTGAATTGCAGATATACAGACATTGCTATGATATTAACAACTATGTCACACATTGCAGAAATAGATTTCCCTTGCCATAAAACTGTCAAAAGAGGGCTTCCATTTGTTATTTTATTTTTTCTTCTAAGGGCACACAGTGAGAAAAGCCTACAGAAACCAAAACCATACCTTTACATGCTTTTCAATTACAGATGGTTCTGTAAATCTAGCTTCTTCAGAGCCTGCACACCATTTTGTAAAACATATCTCATTCACAGGCTTGTTTCTCAGAAAGGACACACAGTCCAGTGGTAGACATCAGCAACAGACTCTTAAATAGAAAAATTCTAGAAGATGGAATGGGACCCAGAGAACAGGAAAATAATACTGCTACAAGAGGAGGGAGATGAAGCAATAGGAAACTGGCTCAGGAGGCAAGAAGAAACCAGCAATGTCCTTTCCCACTTCAGAAGGACAGCCCTAAGAAGGAGATTGAGAACTCATTGCTAACACAAACCAAACTGCATTGCCAAAAGTAATACAATTTAAATAAGTGGCATAGGGGAAACCATCTCTGACTAATCCTCTGGTCACCTACTGCTACTGCTACTGCTAAGTCGCTTCAGTCGTGTCTGACTCTGTGCGACCCCATAGACGGCAGCCCACCAGGCTCCCCCGTCCCTGGGATTCTCCAGGCAAGAACACTGGAGTGGGTTGCCATTTCCTTCTCCAATGCAGGAAAGTGAAAAGTGAAAGGGAAGTTGCTTAGTCATGTCCGACTCTTTGCGACCCCATGGACTGCAGCCCACCAGGCTCCTCCGTCCATGGGATTTTCTAGGCAAGAGTGCTGGAGTGGGCTGCCATTGCCTTCTCCAAACTCCAGACTAAATCAATCGACTTTTGGAAATTTCTTTTTCCTCTGCAAGTGGCTTTACCTTTTATGAAGTGAGGGGTTAGGATTATATAACTTTCAAGCCTGGTCTATTTCAGCTATTGTGATTCAACTTCAACTCCAGTCTATGCGATCTTCTAGGATGTGAATGCGCTCATGGGATAGGGGTCCATTGCTTGGGTCCCAGTAGCAGAGGCAATAAACCACACATGGGCTTTGCTTTGATATTATGTATAAAAGGTTAAACAGCAACTGAACAAATTGGTGTTAATCCCAGTTCATTTGGATTGTTCCCCGTCTTTCTCTACATCTGGCACCTCTAAATCTCTCAACACAAAAAGTAGAGTGTTCGCCTCTGTTCTATGTTAAAGCATGCCCAATTTATAACTTCTGTCTTAACCTTCCTCTTAGAAAATGATTTGTTTGAGGAGGAGTGCAATGCATTTGGGTGTGTGGGTTTGGAGTCGTGGTTACATTTTGTGAATTAAATTCTCAGGGTTTGGAGTTGTGGCCTCATTTGAGTTAAATTCTCAGGATATTCTTAGGCTTGGAATATCCAGCAGTATAGTGGCAATATTTTTAGGGAGGAACTGTCTATGCAGACAAATGGCACAGAGAAAGCAACTTGAAAAATTATATTGTTTTGAAATTATATCAGGGCACTTATGTTTGTAGGTTCTAGTCAGAAGCATCACATCAAAAGACCACAGTTGTTTGTGGTCAAATTATTAACAGCTGTGCCCTTTAAGTAAGTCATCGAAAATGAGTTCTTGCCTAGAGACAGCAGCAGGCTAATTACCTTCTCCGCTGGTAATCTTCACTCAAAAGAAAAGACAAGCCTGCCCAGGAATAAACCAATCTCGCTTTCTCACATCCTCTCTTTCTGTCTCTCTCTTCGTGTGAAGTTAAAAAAAAAAAATCCCGTACAGTCAATAATAACACAAACAACATGCCCCCAAACTGGGCCAGAAAACTGAGCTAAAAACCTACAAAAGATTCTGCACAAATGACCAACAAGCACACTTGAAAACATACAGAACATTATTCATCATTATTCCCTCACCACGCAGAAAAGAAAACCCCCAATAATTACAATATTGAAAGGGAGGGCTCTTAGCTGGGCATATAGGGGATGAGGAGGAAACTCTTGAGGACTAGACTGTTGGTACCCAGAAGGAAATTATCCACTACTGCCTGCGAATGGCTGGTGGGAAAATTCTGGGCAGTGAGTGCACTGAGACCCAGGCAGAGAACTCTTACTGGCAAGCAGGCTAGGAGGAAATTTTGGCCTGAGTGGACCAACAGGAACCTGTGTACCCAGCTGGGCTGGGGGAGACTGTCTGTTAACATTCTGCCGCGACTACGATGGATTTTTCTCTAATGTGGACCCAGAAGTACCACTGGGGCTAGGCTAACTTTAAGCAGATCACAAGGCCAAGGGAATAACTCTTGACTAGCGAGCCTCCAGGACTGAAAACACTCATCCCGTGCTGGCCTGGGCGATTCCACTGTGCTGGAATTAAGGAGGACCATGTGGTCAGGCGTATGGTCATACACATGGGGATCCTGTTGGAACTGACTGCGCAGCTTGGACCCCATTTAGCGGCAGCTTTGTGTAAATAGCTGCCCCACATGAGGCCACTCCCCTTCCCAGGTGGCCCACATCCAGTGTACAATTCACAGGGACTATAAAGGCCCAGTAATCTTGGCCAAATTTGGGACAGCTGTGAAGGATTATTCTGGCTTCAGAGCTTCTTGTGGGATCTTGTTGGGTGTGCATCACAGCTTCCTTACTTTCCCTGCCACTAGTGTTGCCATTAATAACACTTCTTAGTCAACCTTGTACCAGCTAAGCTCAACTGGGTCTGAAAGAACAATTTCAGAGGATCCTACCTTATGGCAGGGCAGGGATTGAATACGTAAACATTGATAATAACAGAAATCAAGATATAGAAGATGTGAGATATCCATTAGACATTACAATGGATGTATTAAGTAAATAATGGAATATAGGAGGTGCAGGATGGAGACAGAAATGTGGAAATTCATAGTTGTGTAGACCCCCCTCTCCCACCCAGTGGGATGGTGGGCGGCCAGTGGGGGACCACCAAAGTACATTTCAGTAACAATAAGCACCCAGACCAGAAATGGTCTGAGACCCTTCTCCCCTACCCAGAGATACAAAGTCAACACCAGCAAGACAAATCTCACCATTAAGTTATGGACTTTGAGACCTCTGTTCATCTTCTACAGACAAGAAGTATTCGATCAATCAGGCACCAGCCTGGAAAACTCTTCTTCCCACTGGGCCAGAGATTCCCTTCCCCCACCTAGAGGCTCAAGGTGGCTCAGCCTGGAGACACTGACTCCATCCCTCAAAGCACCACTAGCAGAAACCAATGAGAGTTTAAAATAAAGAACTACTTTGTGGGGAAAAAATGGGCGGGGCAGGGGTGGGGGCGAGGACAAGCCTAAAAGCAGAGTAATCTATTGAGATGCCACTGTAGTAACCTCAGCACCAAGAGTCTAGCATGGACATAATCTCTATTCACTGCACGTTTGTTGAATGGATGAAGGAATCTTCTCTAAGCCTGTTTTGTCTTTCTGAAACAGAGGTAATACTATTTCCCTGTATGAGTTCTTTTAGGAATTAAATAACATATGTAAAGGGCTTACCACTATACCAGGCATACATACGCAGCCCCCAAAAATGACAGTGGGAATAGTTGTTATTATTCCAGAGGGATTTAATTTAAACCCACAAATCTGAACATCTTGGGGGAGAATCTCACCAGGAGTGTATCAATAGGCAATAAGGCTGTCTCCCATATGGATTCATATTGATGTATGGCAAAACCAATACAATATTGTAAAGTAATTAGCCTCTAATTAAAATAAATAAATTTAATTGAAAAAATAGGCAATAAGGATCTGCTCCCAACTCCCACAGCTGACACTATTTGAGCTCACTAATTGTACTATCCACATCAGCCTTTTTAACCCCAGAACATCATGTCTGGTTCCAGGTTCAAAAGATGGGATTTAAATTTTCACTATCATAGATACACAAGCACCACCGGGGCTTCAGCATCATATCCACAGATAGAAATCAAATCTCTTTTCCTGGGTCACCAGCCATTTGGAGTCTGAACCATCTACCACACTGAAGGAAGTCCAATCCATCCATCAGAGGCGGCTTCCAAAGCACATTTACATTGTTGAATCATCCATGGTCATTTTTAAGCACTCTACAGATTCTGATTGTTGAAGTAATGGCTGGTATTATGTCTTTTATGATTATTTAAGTTAATGTAGGTTGGTCCTTCACTTCTACACTCTTCTCTCCTTAGCAGATTTTGTTGTTGAGTGTATAGAAGTAAAACATGTTTGCACTCCCTTAAACTAGGGTCCCCAACACCAGGATCTAATGCATGATGATCTGAGGTGGAGCTAATGTAATAATACTAGGAATAATGGTCACAGTAAGTGTAATGCACTTGAATCATTCCAAAACCACCCCCAACCTAGTCCATGGAAAAACTCTTCCACGAAACCGGTCCCTGGTGCCAAAGGTTGGGGACCTCTGCCTTAAACCATGTCTGACTTTATAATGGCCCAAGTGGCAGAAACCAAGAAGAGTTATAGCATGTAGCAAGTCCAGGACTGGAAACACTCATCCCGTGCTGGCCTGGGCGATTCCACTGCCTGATTATTCCTAGACAACTCCACCTCCCTCCCCCCTCAAAAAAAAAAAAAAAATTCAAGTGCATCCAGGGTCCCAGGGTCTTTACTTTTTTTTCCAGGTTATCATACATCAGCTTAAATAGTTCTTACACCCAATTATACTTCATAATCGAGGAGTTAACTAAAAAGGCACATGCTAGAGCCTGTTCCACACTTTAAATCTGAGACTGATTTTTAACACTCTTCCCAAGTACATTTTTACCTAAGTCTCCAGGTGATTCTGATTATAACTCGGGTTTCAGAAACTTCAAACTGTGAGTGATTATACTCCTTTCTAGAATGTTTACCCCTCTATCTCTGTATGTTGAAATCTAGCTCACACTTCAGAGAACAATTCAAATTCAGCCACCCACGTGGTGACTTTCTTGATGGGATATCTCCCATTGTGACAGAAAAGGGAGGTATCATTCCCTTGTCCAGGGTATACAGGAGCACTGGGATATGGCATCCAGGATAGAGGAAGAACTCTTAAGTTTTACACTGAAATTTCCCACTAGAGTTTGTGCACTTGGCTGTAAGCTGGGTCAAAACAAAGTAACTTGGATAAGCCTCTGATTATATAGAGACATGGATTCCAGCCATCTAGCAACCTTATTTGGGGAGGTAGATTGGAAGCTACTATATAATTTGGAATTTATGTTTAAAAGGAGAAAACATTTTTAAAAGGAGAAGAGTCAATAAAAGAACATATATATAAGTGTGTATTCAATATAACTGAATTACTTTGCTATGCACCTGAAACTAACATAACATTGAAAATCAACTATACTTCAAAATGAATAAAAGGAATAAACAGTGGCTATAAAGTAGACCACTACATAGGTGTAATAAATCATGAGGGTAGTAAAATACTGCAGAGGACTTTGTTCATTCATTCAGTTATGCAGTTGTGTCCGACTCTGCAACTCCATGGACTGTAGCTCGCCAGACTCCTCTGTCCATCTGATTTCCCAGACAAGAATAGTGGAGTGGGTTGCTATTTCCTCCTCCAGGGGATCTTCCCAACCAAGGGATTGAACCCACGTCTCCTGCTTTGGCAGGTGGGTTCTATATCTCTGAGTCATCAGGGAAGCCTGAAGGGGACTTACTTATGGTGGAATAAGAGGCGAGCAGGAAGAGGTTGGCCCTGGAAGGGAGGTAAGTGTTGTCTTAACTTACTGCAATGTTTAATCCCCGGATTGCCTGCATGAGTGTCATTAGGATGCTGGGTTAGATTCCGGCTCTATGAAATTAGATCCTTTGAGAGCAAGACCGAAGGACGTGTAGTTTAAGACATTCCCAGGTGTTTGTGATAATCAGCCATGTTTGGTCCATACCAGGCTAGAGTTCCTAGGTGCCTCCTCCTCTAGAACAGATTCTCTACTGCCCTACCACAGTGTCAACTCTCATGCCTTAGCTTCCAAACTGATACACTGAAGATTCTGTAAACAGAGACAGTGTTTATATAATAGTCCTCAACTCACAAGTATCTCTTACTATCTATCCTTGGTTCTTGCCAATTCAAAGTCGTACCTGTTAGAAGGAAGAGAGAGAAGCTCCAAATAAATGATCTCATGCAGAAGGAAGTGCTTGGAATTTATGAAGCATTTGTAATTTAGTGGGGCTCCAGTCAGCAGAAGGAATGGCTCTATCCACTGATCCTCTCAGGCCTCACTGAGTTCAGCCTGTATTACAAATTACTTTGTCCATCCTTTATTTCTTTTCTTGGAATGGATAATGATGAAATAGTTGGCAGAGAAAAACAAGGAAAGATCTGTCTTGAATGTACGATTGCCACATAAAATATAGGATACCAAGTACATTTGAATTTCTGATAAGCAACAAATACATTCCAGCCTAACTATGCCCCCACGAAATATTGGGGCCATATTTATATTTACAAATTGTTGCTTATTTGCTGAACCTGCCAACATAGTTGAATGAGCAAGAGAGAGAATGAGGAAGTGTCGCTAACTGATTCCTTCACTCATTTCACCTTCAGCGTGAAAAGTCACATGGGTTCATAGAAAGAGAACCCGTGACTTGACTTGACTCTTGTAGGTAGAGTTAAGAAAGATGAAGAGCTTGCTAACTTCATATGTGACTTTGAAAGAGTCCCTTTCCTCACATTGGCTTCAGTTTCCCCCATCTGTGAAATGAGACAATTCAACTAGATAATTTCTTAGCATCCTTCCTGCTCTGAAAGTCTGGTGTTTTATTCCCCCATGGAAAGGGATCCATCTGCTGTGCTCCCTGGATATGTTTGAGGGCCTGTGTGTTTGCTAACAGATCTCTGAGTGGGGATGGAGCATAAAAGCAGTCTCCAACCTTTTAGGCACCAGGGACTGGTTTCATGGAAGACTATTTTTCCATGAATGGGTGGAGGGGAGAAGGGGGATAGTTTCAGGATGATTCAAGTTCATTACATTTATCATACACTTTATTTCTATTATTACATCAGCTCTACCTCAGATCATCAGGCATTAGATCCCTGGAGGTTGGGGACCCCTGATGTACAAGACTGTCTCTAGCAAGTATTTGTCTATACTTGTCATTTTATTAATAACTTTCACTGTGATAAGTTGGAACCATTCTACACATCACCAATCCCCCTTAAAAATACAACGTGGGGGACTCCTCTGAGGGTCCAGTGAATTTCTCTGAGTTTCCAATGCAGGGTTGGATCCCTGATCAGGGAGCTAGATCCCACATGCCACAACTAAAGATCTGGGGTGCCGCAGCTAAGACCCAGAGCAGCCAAATAAATTAAAAAAAAAATTAAAAAAAAATAAAAGTATAATGTGGAAAAACAGATTGGTTCATCAAGATCTCAGGGTATATGTGGCCTGGGAGAGCACTTCCCAGAGAGCTTTTACTCTGGGAAGGGAGAGTAAAACGGGAGAGCTTTTACTTCCTTCTTCCTTCTTTGGCTTCTACTTCTTTAAAACATTTGCCTCGAGCTGAATTGTTAGACTGTGCATATTTTTTTCCCCTTCCTTTCCGGAACAGGTTCTAACCTAATCCTCCTACTATCATCTGGGTATGAAAATGACATATTTGCCCCCATCCTAGTAGGAAGTTAAATTAATGAGGAAAGAAGGGTGTCACTTTGCCAGCATTCATTTTTACATGGTCCCGCCAGAGGAGGATATTAGTGTTATCATCCTTGGTCATGGATTCGTTTGCATTTCCTTCACTAAAAACAATTTCATTATCTAATAAACCACATAATTTTCAATTCCAGCCTGTGCTAATTGATTTTTCCCTATTTAAATCTTCAGCGGCTGGGAGAGCTTTTCTCTAGATAAGGTAGATTTCATTTTCAAGCCTTCATTATGTTCAGAGCTCCATTCTGTTGGCAAGTTCCTCCATTACGGCTGAAGATCACTGTTCCCTAACTCCTTCCTATTAATTAATCACTATCCTTATACATGTAATAAATAGTGTAAGTGCCAGCAAGAAGAAAAGTTTAGCCTTAAAAGACAGGGATTTTTTTTTCCCCCTCTCAAAACTACTTCAGACAGCATAAATATTGGCCTCAGTATTCTGTTTTGCCATCTCAGTAACAGAAATTGTCTTAACTTGTTATTTTCAAGCAAGAGTTGAAAAAAGACAGGAAGGCAATTGCAAACTGAAACCTTTCACAGCAGGCAAAGGCGAGCATCAGCTCAAAACAGCACAGTTGTAAACACCTTCGTTAATTAGCATCCTCTCTACACTTGTCCTGAATTGTAATCTTTTGTTTCAATGCAAGTGATTTTTATATCTGAGAGGGGGGTAATGTTTCATAATAAGCTTAAATCTGACAAGCTGTGAGTTGCATATCTTGCGCTTCCTAAGGAGAATCCATTGTGCTTTGTTCCCACGATATATTATGCCACCTGCTTTGGTTCTCAGAAAGGCCCTAGTCTTAAGCAGATAAATAATCATGAGGCACAATACAATGGGCACCTCACTCATGCACTTTCTATTAGCTATTATTCACTGACATTAGATGGCAAGCTTTCAGTTAACATGGACTTCAGGTGGAAAAAGTTATGATACCAATGGAAGGACATTGTTTGTTTGTGTGAGTGTGTAATATTTCAGCATCTTCAAATTGATTTAGCCTTCAAAAGGTCCCATGATTGGGGGGGGGTTGTGGTAGCAGGAGAAAAAATAGAAATGAAAATCTAGTGTTTTATCCCTTAAACCAGGGGTCCCCAACCTCCAGGATCTAATGCCTGATGATCTGAGGTGGAGCTGATGTAATAATGACAGAAATAAAATGCACAATAAATGTAATGCACTTCGAATCATCCTGAAACCATCACCCCTACCATCCTGGTCTATGGAAAATTGTCTTCCACAAAGTCGGTCCCTGGTGCCAAAAAGGCTGGGGACCTCTGCCTTAAAGCTGAACTTCCAAATGGCATTTCTCAGATGGGTTCCTAACATGCCCAGAGATGGTTCTCTGCAGCCCTCAGGGCAGCTGAGTGGGATCCGGGACTTCCTTCTCCTCACTTCAGTGTGCCTGTGGTACCCTTATATCATTTCCTACCTACGCTGTGAGGTGATAAAGGTTGGAAGGCTTTAGTGCTTGAGAGGTCAGGTCAGAATTGCGTTCATTCTCTGATACTATGACACTCTCTGTCTTAGTGAGGCACTGGTCATCGTGGGGGTTCTTATAGCTCTCAAATGTGTTATGTATTGGGCTAGATATTGGGTTGGCCACAAAGTTTGCTCAGGTTTAAAAAAAAAAACAACTTTGTGGCCAACCCCCCAAAACTTGAGAATAATATTATTATACTCCATGTGTGTGTGTGTGTGTGTGTGTGTGTGTGTGTGTATAGGGGGCATACAAGAAATCAAAGAAATGTACACAGTAAAGATTATGAACATATAAATATTCATTTTTGCTGGTGAGGCAATGCTTTATCATTCTTCTGTCTCTTCCCTATATCTCAGGTCTGCTCACACACCAGGTATCCAAAGAGACTGTATTATTGAATACATTGGCTTAAACATGAGAATTCAATGCCCTACACAAGGGTGTTGTTGGCTCAGGCAATTTCAGGGACATATCTGTAGCAGATGCTATTTAGGATGCAAGAGATAAGTTCCTGATGTCAGGCCTTTCTGGACAGGCTGAGGTGGAGATTTAAATCCATGATTTTCCTGTATTATGTCTTCTTTTCCCCTCTGTCTCCTCTCCTTCATTTCCTTTCTATCCTGCCCTTCCCTTCTTTTTCTCCTTTCTACCCTCTCTGATTTTCCTCTTGACTTTCCATAGAAGGTCTGCATTGGTACTGATAAAGTGGTCAATTCATCAACTCCTTCAAGAGCCCTTCCCCTTGCTTGTGATCAGGAAGAAAAGTGTGCCTGACAAATCAATGTCTTTATGCTACTTCAATAAACCATATTAATGAAATTCACTTGTTTCTTCTGCACAGTCCAGCTGTTTGCATGGCTCAGTCCACCATTTTTTTTATTTTAAATTTTATTCATTTGTTTTTGGCTGCACTGAGTCTTCATTGCTGTGCCCGGGCTTTCTCTAGCTGTGGCAAGCCGGGGGCTACTCTTTGTTGCAGTGTGCAGGCTTCTCATTGTGGTGGCTTCTCCTATTACAGAACACGGGCTCAAGGGCACATGGGCTCAGCAGTTGTGGCCCATGGGCTCAGTTGCTCCATGGCATGTGTGCTCTTCTTGGACTGGGAATTGAACCTGTGTCTCCTGCATTGGCAGGTGGACTCCTAACCACTAGACCAACAGGGAAGTCCCAGTTGCCCACTTTCTTCAGTCTCTGCTCAACAGAGAAACCTTCCCTGCTCACCCTTTATGAAAACAGCAGCCCTTCACCCCACGCAACAGTTTTCTCTGGCTCCTTACCCTGTTTCTTCATAGGACTGACTGCAATCTGAAATGTTCAAGAGCTATTGCCTATTTGTTTCTTGTCCTCCCTTGTGTAGATTGTAACATGAGCACAGGCACTCTGTTTCATTCATTATTATATCCACAGCTTCTACTACATAGTTAACATTCAATAAACATTGGTTGAACAAATGAATGAACATCCACATTTATAAGCATAGTAACATTCATTAAAGCTATATTTTAAGAAAACCTCCTTAGTTCCTATACATCATTCAAACCATGCATTTTCCCCTATTTACAGAAGCATTATTGCTAAGTAGACTGATATACGAGAAGGGCATGGCAACCCACTCCAGTATTCTTGCTCAGAGAATCCCCATGGACAGAGGAGCCTGGCAGGCCACAGTCCATGTGGTGGCAGAGAGTTGGACATGATTGATCAACTAAGCACAACACAGCACAGACTGATATACAATCATAGCTGGGACAAAGATCAGAGAGTAGATTAAAAATACCACCATGCCCAAGAAGGTTCTCTCAATATAAGACTCTCCAAGGAGAACTTGCCAACTTCTCAGTTCATATAACATTTTGCACCACTTGTAATAAGTTACCTCATATTATTCATGGTTACACAAGCACATGATTGATCCTTTGGTTAGATCATAAGCCTTTCTTATAAGGGCAGAGAGTACATCTTACACAATTCCCTATCCTTTATCCTATGGCACAGTGCCTTGAATGTATAAGACAGTCTATAAATATGGGATCAGTTCATGGATTGCTGTTTACCACCGTAGTGTGAATATCAGGAAATGATTCTTTTACCTTGTCTGTGCAATGAGAGGTTGAACTACATCATTTCTAGGATCTTTTTGGTTCTAATTCTCTGTGGTTCTATACCCAATATACCTCCAAAACATATACCTCCTCTTGGAAAGGCTTTCTTTCACTTCAAGGATAAGTTGGAAGCATTGCTACTTAATTCTTAACAAAAGACATTTTGTTAAATTGGTTAAAAAATTAGCAACTGTCTGAGATGTCAGCTGAGTGTAATAATGAGCTGAGTTAAAAATAATTTAATGAATTCATGTATCATTTTAAAATATATAATTTAGAATGGGCTAAAAATGACTTCTATGAAAATGGACCATGCTAAAAAATCTCTAAAACATAACTCTTAATATTTCTACCTTGTTAGATGAGACCTCTACTCCATTAGAATGTCATTAAAAGAAAAATATGTAATTTTTATTTTTTAACTTAATCCGACCCTTTGGTCTACAGAGTTTGAGTCTGGTTTACCCTCACCATTGTAGAGCCTCTATCTCAGATGCTAAACTATCATCTTATTAAAATGTGTCTGTGCTCTCTTTGGTCATATCACATTGATGTTTTTGCATTTTTTCACTCTTCATCTCACTCTCTACTCCTCCTATGATTCAGGGGCAACCTTTGGGGCCAAAATGAGGAGTTATCATCAAAGTTTTGTAATATGGAGCCCCTCTTACAAAATAAGTCTACTCCAAGTGAGAAATAGCTTAATGCATTCTTCTCCACCACCTTGTTAGGGACAATCAGAATTCTCCTTATTCCTGTGAAAATGAGAGTAATGGACTATATGTCAGGCCACTAGCCCTTTGCTAAGAAATGGAAGTATCCTAGGTTTCTCTAAATAATTATGATCAGTTCAGTCACTCAGTCGTGTCCGACTCTTTGTGACCCTATGGACCGCAGCAAAGCCAGGCTTCCCTGTCCATCACCAACTCCTGGAGCCTACTGAAACTCATATCCATCACAGCGGTGATGTTATCCAACCACCTCATTCTCTGTTGTCCCCTTCTCCTCCCACCTTCAATCTTTCCCAGCATCAGGGTCTTTTCCAATGAGTCAGTTCTTTGCATCAGGTGGCCAAAGTATTGGAGTTTCAGCTTCAGCATCAGCCCTTCCAATGAACATTCAGGACTGATTTCTTTTAGGATTCACTGGTTTGATTTCCTTGAAGGCCAAGGGACTCTCAATAGTCTTCTCCAACACCACAGTTCAAAAGCATCAATTCTCCAGTGCTCAGCTTTGTTTATAGTCCAACTCTCACATTCATAATGACTACTAGAAAAACCATAGCTTCGAGTAGATGGAATTTTGTTGGTAAAGTAATGTCTCTGTTTTTTAATATGCTGTCTAGGTTGGTCATAGCTTTGCTTCCAAGGAACAAGCCTCTTTTAATTTCATGGCTGCAGTCACCATCTGCAGTGATTTTGGAGCCCCCCAAAATAAAGTCTCTCACTGTTTCCTTTGTTTCCCCATCTATGTGCCATGAAGTGATGGGACCAGATGCCATGATCTTCATTTTCTGAATGTTGAGTTTTAAGCCAACTTTTTCACTCTCCTCTTTCACTTTCATCAATAGGCTCTTTAGTTCTTCTTCGCTTTCTGCCATAAGGGTGGTGTCAACTGTGTATATGAGGTTATTGATATTTCTCCTGGCAATCTTGATTCCAGCCTGCACTACATCCAGCCTGGAATTTTGCATGATGTACTCTGCATATAAGTTAAATAAAGAGGATGACAATATACAGCCTTTAAAAGTTGAAAATTCTCTTTACATGTAAAGCCTCATTTTATCCTTATGCTAACCCCAAGAGTTATTTCCATTAAAATATTATTAGCACCAATTTCTAGATGTGGAAATTGAGACTCAGAAACACTAAGTGACCTCAATTTGAGTAATACAGACAATACTCAAACCCTGGTCTAGACTAACACCAAAGTTCATGTTCTTTATCACTAAATGTTATGACTGAGTCAGTAGACCAGCACTGGAATGCATACTGAGTGCCCCTGGACTGGGATTTTTTTATGAAAGGCTCATTGAATATTAGTTGCATTAACTACTCATCTATTATTATGTTAAAGACATGAGCAAACATCCCCTGACAACAGAGAGACTTTGATTTGTAAAAGCAACTTTCCTAAATGATGAAGATTTTCACAGCATTGGAAAGCATTTTATGATTTTTGGAAGCAAAGTTATTTTTTGTACACTTAAATGTATAATAATATAAATGTGTATATGCATGTATTTTGGATTTATATATATATATGGATTCTCAGGTAGCTCAGTGGTAAAGACTCTACCTGCCAATGCAGGAGACTCAGGTTCGATCCATGGATTGGGAAGATTCCCTGGAGGAGGAACTGACAACCCACTCTAGTATTCTTGCCTGGAGAATCCCATGGATGGAGGAGCCTGGTGGGCTATAGTCCATAGGGTCGCAAAGAGTCAAACATGACTGAGGGACTGAGCACGTATGAGCATGTGTACATATACACATGTTCGTGTGTTGGGATCTTCCCAATCCAGGAATTGAACCCAGATCTCCTGAATTTCAGGCAGTTTCTTTACCCTCTGAGCCATGAGGGAAAGACTATCTATCTATCTATATATATATGTGTGTGTATGTGTGTGTGTGTGTGTGGCATCAGCATATAATTACATGCCAAAAATCATAGGTTGCTAAAAAAGCCTTTGTGTGGATCACAACAACCTGGAAAATTCTGACAGAGATGGGTATACCAGAACACCTGACCTGCCTCCTGAGAAATCTGTATGCAGGTCAAGAAGCAACAGTTAGAACTGGACATGGAACAATAGACTGGTTCCAAATCGGGAAAGGAGTATGTCACGGCTGTATACTGTTACCCTGCTTATTTAACTAACATGCAGAGATGTAATTCATGAGAAATGCCAGGCTGGATGAAACACAAGCTGGAATCAAGAATGCTGGGAGAAATATTAATAACCTCAGATATGCAGATGACACCACCCTTATGGCAGAAAGTGAAGAAGAATTAAAAAGCCTCTTGACGAAAGTGAAAGAGGAGAGTGAAAAAATTGGCTTAAAGCTCAACATTCAGAAAACTAAGATCATGGCATCTGGTCCCATCACTTCATGGGAAATAGATGAGGAAACAAAGGACACATTTTTGGGGGCTCCAAAATCACTGCAGATGGTGACTGCAGTGATGAAATTAAAAGAGGCTTGCTCCTTGGAAGAAAAGCTATGACCAACCTAGACAGCATATTAAAAAGCAGAGATATTACTTTGCCAACAAAGGTCCATCTAGTCAAAGCTATGATTTTTCTAGTAGTCATGTATGGATGTGAGAGTTGGACCATAAAGAAAGCTGAGCACTGGAGAGTTGATGCTTTTGAACTATGGTGTTGGAGAAGACTCTTGAGAGTCCCTAGGGCTGCAAGGAGATCAAACCAATCAATCCTAAAGGAAATCAGTCCTGAGTGTTCATTGGAAGGACTGATGCTGATGGCTACCTGATGCAAAGAACTGACTCATTGGAAAGACCCTGATGCTGGGAAAGATTGAAGGTGGGAGGAGAAGGGGACGACAGAGGATGAGATGGTTGGATGGCATCACCAACTTGATGGACATGAGTTTGAGCAAGCTCTGGGAGTTGGTGAAGGACAGGAAGCGTGGCGTGCTTCAGTCCTTGGGGTCACAAAGAATCAGACATGACTGAGCGACTCAACTGAACTGACAGTACAATTGTGACATTTCACATATCCCCCGACGTGTGTCCACACTGCTCCCATCCCCCATAGAGGCCCTGAGCTTTCATTATGCCCAGTTCTTCCTGTCATGTGCTAAAACTTTTTCACATCTTATAGTATAAACATTTCTAGGATCTTTAACACAAAAAAAAGAACTATGGAGAGAGGGAAATATTGATCTCAAGTGGCAGAATTTCAGATATAAGAAAGGGAGGATGTACTTCATATGTACGTGCATGCTCAATAATGTCTGACTTTGCAACCCCATGGACTGTGGTCCACCAAGCTCCTCTGTCCATTGAATTCTCCAGGCAAGAATACTGGAGTGGGTGGCCATACCCCACTCCAGGGGATCTTCCCGACCTAGGAATCTAACCCTGGTTTCTTGTGTCTCCTGCACTGGCAGGCAGATTTTTTTTTTTTAACAAACACTGTATCACCTGGGAAGCTCTTCATATAATTTCCCACTAAACATTACACACCACTACAACCAAACCAGCACGTTGTGACCTATGCATATGACCACTCCTAGGCTAGGTCTATAATACTGTATATATGAATATAGATAGCCTGAAACAGTGTTTTCCATATTTGAGAATGAGAATCACCATGGAAGATTTGCTAATATACCCAGATCATTTCCCAAAAGATTCTGACTCAGGTCATCTGGGGTTGGATCAAGAGTGGCTCTGTAACAAGCATTCTGGGTAAAGCTATGTTTAGCTTTTGGACCACTGACCTTCCCTTCAAATAATCCAGTGGGTGACAATGATCATTGTAAGATATGCACTCAAATTTTTGCCATCTAGGATAAATGCAATCAGGTAGATGAAATACTTACTTAAAACGTTCAGAGCAATTTAAATTTCTTTCCTGCCCAAGTTGAGAGTGAATCATACTTCCAATCTGAATTTAGTTCATCTTTGTGGAATTGCTGTACTATATTATCAAATATCTCCACTCATATTTTCTGATGAGAAAGCAGTTCAATATTCCTTTGTCAATAAAAAACTGGCATTCCTATTATCATAGCTCACTCAGTATAATAGGAAATGTACTATCATTTGTTTTTAATGAAGTTTAATGTAATAAGGAATATTTAATAGCTAGCCAGACACTATTGTATTTTATAGCTATATCCTGATTTATCTAAAACTAGTCTAAACTTTAGTTTCACAGGAAAACATTTATTTTATTTCCTGCAGTAGGCACCATTAATGATGTCATCATATAACAGCATATTATTAAGTCAATATAGATTTTGTTTTATAAAAGCAGGGAATTGAACCACAGTTGTCAGTCATAAGCTTATGCAAGTATGACACACTAAGACAGACTTTATGTAATCAAAGTATCCTCCTTTACTCCATCTGCAGAAAACACACACACCATAAACAGAGACCACAGAAACCACTAATCTGTGGTAACCAGTATCTGCATGATATTTGTAAGTGGAATCCACGAAATAAAGTCTCTTCTACATTCTCTGAACAGTTTCTGACCATGTTGGGGACATAGTAGTTGCTCAGCAGTTACAAAAGGAAGCCAAGGGCATACTAAATTTTTCTCTTTTTTTTGTTTGATTGATATATTTTGTTTGAGGAAACTCAAGCAAAGCTCAGCAAGAAGGACCCTTCACTCTGTCTGATATTTTGGACATGGATACTTTGGACATGGATAAATCAAGTAAAAATAACCACGAAAGCTTCCCTTTTCACACTGACCTTCACAGGTAAAGATAAATAGCCTTTGGAGAAAGATAAAAATCACTTTATGGTACTCTCTTTTAAGACCTTAACGAATGTTGAACACTAGGGTTCAGTATGATGTTGAAGGACAGGGAAGCCTGGCGTGCTGCAGTCCATGGGGTCACAAAGAGTTAGACATAACTGACTGACCGAACAACAACAAGGTTTCAATAAACGTTTATTACGTACCTCTCTAGAGAAGCGAAGGTGCCAGATACTGGGGAAGGAGGGCGTATTCATTGTATTAGCACTCTCCAGAGAAACAGAACCATTAAAATGACAAAGAAAAACAATACATATGCACAGTACACACAACATACATGTACACAGTACATACAACATACATATACATAGTACATACAACAACAGTTCGTAGAATACAAGTTAATGAGTGGGTGACATCAGCAGATAAGCACTTTACCAATAAGTTTCTGAAAGCAAACAGAGGAGCAATAATTGATAAAGGAGGATTCAATAAGCCACAGCTTAGAGAAAGGGTCCTCAACCCAAGCTGCACATTGGAATCACATGGTGAGCTTTTGCAGCTACTAATGCCCAGTTCAACACCCCTTCTTCCCCTGCAACCTCATGCTGATATTCTAATTTAATTGGTCCTGGGGAGGACCAATCTTGACCTACAGTTTTTTTTTTTTTTTTTTTTAAGCTGGCTGGGTGATTCTCTAAGTCCAGCTAAGATGAGAACCACTGGCCTAGACAAGTGGTTTTCAGATGTGTTTTCAAATATGTTAACATGCATATGAAACATCTGGGAATCCTGTTAAAATGCAGATTCTGATGCAGTAGGTTTGAGGTGGGCCTGTGGATGTTCATGTCTTTATTTAATTCATTTATTGACTGTGTTGCACACAATGAGGATCTTAGGTCCCTGACCAGGGATTGAACCCATGCCCCCTGCAGTGAAAGCATGAGTCTTAACCACTAGACCAGCAGGGAATTCCCTGAATGTGTATTTCTAACATGCTTCCAGGTGATGTTGGATTCTGCTGATCCACAGACCATGCTTTGATTTTGTAGCCTAGTGGTTCTCAAACTCAAGGATATATCACAATTCCCTGGGCAGGGCAGGGTTGTTCAAACACAGATTCCTAGGCTCATCCCTAATGTTTCTGATTCTGTGGATCAAGTGATGCTGATGCTGCCGGTCCTTGGACAACACTCTGAGAAACACTGTTATGTTCAGCTTAAGAAGGAAGCTACTAAACCCCCAAGACTCTGCAGAGGCTCTGATCTCAACAGTTGAATTAAAAGTTAGTATACATGAGATGTTTCTTCCTCTCTTGTGTTTCAGAACTTTAGATGGCCTGGCTTCTCCCTCTCATATAAAATTCAAAGAGCTCTTCTCTAAAGAAATTGCACAACTCCAGAGCAGTCTCCTGAATTCTGGCATTTAATGAGATCCTGGTTTGTTGTTTTATTTTTAAAGTTCTCACTCCATGACCCAAAAGCAGCAGCAGTTATGAACCCGCAGTGTGCATCAGAATCACATGGTGAGCTTGAAAGAAACTTACAGAAACTCTTGAAAAAGTGCTAGTGGTGAGGACTGAATCTATTTGCATATGGACCTGAGACTAAACAAATGTGGGTATTATGGTTTTAGAACATAACGTTGTTAACCTTGAAAAAGTTAAAATAATAAAAAATTTCAAGGCAGACTGAGAAAGAAGTGTGAGGGTGTTAATTTCCTCACTTTTTCACAGCAGAGAGTTTATACAGTTTAGAACTAAAAGGTGATGTTATGAAAGAATACAATGCCTTCCTCCACTTCCTAATTATTTTCCTTAATAATCTTTTTATAACCATCAAAGGATCTTTTGAAAATGACTACCTCCTGTGCTAAAGAAACATTTCTCTGGCACTTAGTACTTGTTCTAGTTTTACTTCCATTTCCTTTTTTTCTCACCTTAAATTCAAGTTAGGCACTCGGGAGTTTGGCTGTCATCTACTTTTTAGCAGACAGATCGTTATGAAGGGTGCCAAGATGTCTTTGATTACACACATTAGATAACATGAGAGATTGGAGAGGTGATGGTCTCAGGGAGGCTTGGGAAGATAACTGTTGGGGGCCAGAGTGAGGTACTCCACCCATGACAAAGGTCATGAGGAAGGAGGCTCGACATACGCAAAGGCGGCATCGAGCCTCAGGAGTCCCCCTGGAAATCCTCAAGCATCTACCCCCATAACCAGAGCCTGCCTACTTTACTACTTTGTGCTCTTACCTACACCTCTGACTTTACGGGGGGCTGTCCCCCACCACCTCTTTCGGAGAAGGAGTTAACCTAGAGATCCAGTTAATAATAATTCCTGGGCGTGATAAGACTGTTTTAACCTACAAACTCCTCTGAAGGTTCTCTAGCCTGCCTGACAGGCTTGTCCGGCCACATGTGATTGCTCACAGCCTCCCAACCGTGAGAGGCACGAGATGCTTTAAACCCTCTAAAAACAGGTTCTTTAGAGAAGTTAGAAAACTATAAGTATAGTGGGCTAATTAGAAATTGTGTTGGTGAAGGGTTTTTCATTTGTTGAGCCAATGTTTGTTGCTATGTCTCCACATCCCCTGCCCTTACACACGTTAATGAATATATAGAAGAAATGAGTATTAACCTTTGATATTAATCACGTTAGACCTTAGGCTAAGTAAATTCTTTCCTTAACTAAAACCCACTACACCCTCACCCTGTAGGAATGTAACTTTATTTGGGTGGCGTCTGTTTTGAGAATAATCACCCTTGGAGAAATAAGTGTCCTGGTTGACTGACTGCTGTCACAAGGAGAGGGTCATAAATTGTCAGCAGGCCCCCCTGGCCAGAAGATGATGTAACACCCCTCAGACCTCTGTATACATTTGTGTGAAGCACCTGACTTTAATAAAAGTCAGGACTGCTGTCCCCACGTGACTTTTGTATAACATCTCAGTGTATAAAAACAGACTCTGGAAAATAAAGAATTGGGATCAGTTTCTTGAAATACTGGTCTCCCCATGTCGCTCTCTCTCTCACTCTGGCTGAGTCTCCATCTGGAGCACGGAACCCGCCATGCTTACTAATTATGCCTGGGCTTCTAAGATCCGACCGGGAAGGCCTCAGTGTCTCCTCTCCTTCGGGAGAACGGAAGGACGCCTGCGGCCTACGTAAGTGGTGCAAGCTTCTTGTCTTGCAGTTTTATTGGTCTCCCGCGTAAACCAAGCTACTCAGCCTCTTTTCTCCACTGAATTTTCCTACTGAGCTATCCTCATTCTATCACTCTTTATATCTTTAATTAATATCTAATTGAAGCTATTGTATCCTGATCCTCGCCTATGCCGTCTCTCCTTCGAATACCCTGGATCAGCCGGGGCTGGTCCCCGGCAGATAACGTACAGCAATGGCTCTTTGCTGTAGGAGGCAGAGCCTGGGGCTAAGGAGGAAGATGCTTTGGCAACTTTGGGCCAAGTCATGTGCTTACAACTTTCAGGGTAGCCAGGGTCAGGAAGAAGGGCCCGCATGACACACGGCAAGAAACCACTGAGAAGCAGAGGGGGGAGAGGTGCTGGAGGTAGTGTAGCCACAAAAGGCTCTGTCTTTTTTTATTTTTTAAATAGATTATTTATTTGGTTGCTTTGGGTCTCACTTATGGCAGGCAGGATGTCCATTGTCTCATGTGGGATCTTTCCTTGAGGTGCAGGAACTCTCTAGTTGTGGTTCAGTTCAGTTCAATTGCTCAGTCATGTCCAACTCTTTGCAACCCCATGGACTGCAGCAAAGCCAGGCTTCCCTGTCCATCACTAACTCCCAGAGTTTACTCTAACTCATGTCCAATGAGTCTGTGACGCCATCCAACCATTTCATTCTCTGTCCTCCCCTTCTCCTCTCGCCATCACTCTTTCCCAGCATCAGGGTCTTTCCCAGTGAGTCAGTTCTTCTCATCAGGTGGCCAAAGTATTGGAGTTTCAGCTTCAGCATCAGTCCTTCCAATGAATGTTCAGGACTGATTTCCTTTAGGATGGACTGGTTGGATCTCCTTGCAGTCCAAGGGACTCTCAAGAGTCTTCTCCAACACCACACTTCAAAAGCATCAGTTCTTCGGTGTTCAGCTTTATTTATAGTCCAACTCTCACATTCATACATGACTATTGGAAAAATCATAGCTTTGACTAGATGGACTTTTGTTGGTAAAGTAATGTCTCTGCTTTTTATACTCTGTCTAGGTTGGTCATAGCTTTTCTTCCAAGGAGCAAGCCTATTTTAATTTCATGGCTGCAGGCACCGTCTTCAGTGATTTTGGAGCCCCCAAAAATAAAGTCAGCCACTGTTTCCATTGTTTCCCCATCTATTTGCCATGAAGTGATGGGTCCAGATGCCATGATCCTAGTTTTCTGAATATTGAGTTTTAAGCCTACTTTTTCACTCTCCTCTTTCACTTTCATCAAGAGGCTCTTTAGTTCTTCTTTGGTCTCTGCCGTAAGGGTGGTGTCATCTGTATATTTGAGGTTATTGATATTTCTCCCAGCAATCTTGATTCCAGCTTGTGCTACATCCAGCCCGGCATTTCACATGATGTACTCTGCATATAATTTAAATAAGCAGGGTGACAATATAAGCATTGATGTCCTCCTTTCCCAATTTGGAGCAAGTCTGTTGTTCCGTATCCAGTTCTACCTATTGCTTCTTGACCTGCATACAGATTTCTTAGGAGTCAGGTCAGGTGGTCTGGTATTCCTATCTCTTTAGGAATTTTCCACAGTTTGTTGTGATCCACACGGTCAAAGGCTTTGGCATAGTCAATAAAGTGGAAGTAGATGTTTTTCTGCAACTCTTGTCCACTAGTTGTGGTGCAAGGGCTTAGCTGCTCCATGGCATGTGGGATCTTAGTTCCCCGAATGGGGGATCAAACTCATGTCCCCTGCACTGAAAGGTTGATTTTTAACCACTGGACTGCCAGGGAAGTCCCCAAAGAATTTGTCTTGCAAGGTGACAATGAAGCCAGAGTCCCTGGAAACTCCTGCAGCATCACATGATCCTTGCTCGGGCAAATCGGAATCCACAGCCTTGCAGGAAAGTGGAAGGTGATAGAGATGCTCCCTGAGGGACTAAACACACAACCCAGGGCCAGGCACCTGTCCTGGGAATGCAGAGTTTCCTGTCTTAAGAAACTTACCACTCATAGGAGGAGGGAAAATGCAGGAGTTAGAGAGCTGGGGTTTCCTCTGGTCAGAGTGGCCAGAATTCTGAGAACAAGTCCATGTAGCAATAGATGGTCATGGCCAGGCCAGATGTAGGAAACAGAGAAGCCAAAGTTGGGATGAAAATGGTCCCCAAGCCATCAGAAGAAGTGAAGGAAAATGGTCCCTGTGCTCAGCAACTCTGCTATGGTCATACATGTTGTGACTACACTTTCTCCATCCCAGTCCACTGTGCTCATACTTCTAACCCTTCCTCTCCCACTCTTGTGACGTGCATGTTCATTTCCAAGTTACAAATAACTAATACATTCAGTTCAGTTCAGTCGCTCAGTTGTGTCCGACTCTTTGACCCCATGAATTGCAGCACGCCAGGCCTCCCTGTCCATCACCAACTCCCGGAGTTCACCCAGACTCATGTCCATCGAGTCAGTGATGCCATCCAGCCATCTCATCCTCTGTCGTCCCCTTCTCCTCTTGCCCCCAATCCCTCCCAGCATCAGAGTCTTTTCCAATGAGTCAACTCTTCGCATGAGGTGGCCAAAGTACTGAAGTTTCAGCTTTAGAATTATTCCTTCCAAAGAAATTCCAGGGCTGATCTGCTTCAGAATGCACTGGTTGTATCTCCTTGCAGTCCAAGGGACTCTCAAGAGTCTTCTCCAACACCACAGCTCAAAAGCATCAATTCTTCGGCATTCAGCCTTCTTCACAGTCCAATGCTCACATCCATTGATGTGACCACAGGAAAAACCATAGCCTTGACTAGACAGACCTTTGTTGCCAAAGTAATGTCTCTGCTTTTCATTATGCTATCTAGGTTGGTCATAACTTTCCTTCCAAGGAGTAAGCATCTTTTAATTTCATGACTGCAATCACCATCTGCAGTGATTTTGGAGCCCAAAAAATAAAGTCTGACACTGTTTCCACTGTTTCCCCATCTATTTCCCATGAAGTGATGGGACCGGATGCCATGATCTTGATTTTCTGAATATTGAGCTTTAAACTTTTTCACTCTCCACTTTTTCCACTCTCCAACTTTTTCATTCTCCACTTTCACTTTCATCAAGAGGCTTTTTAGTTCCTCTTCACTTTCTGCCATAAGGGTGGTGTCGTCTGCATATCTGAGGTTATTGATATTTCTCCTGGCAATCTTGATTCCAGCTTGTGTTTCTTCCAGTCCAGTGTTTCTCATGATGTACTCTGCATAGAAGTTAAATAAGCAGGGTGACAATATACAGCCTTGATGTATACACTCCTTTTCCTATTTGGAACCAGTCTGTTGTTCCATGTCCAGTTCTAACTCTTGCTTCCTGACCTGCATACAAATTTCTCAAGAGGCAGGTCAGGTGGTCTGGTATTCCCATCTCTTTCAGAATTTTCCACAGTTTATTGTGATGCACACAGTCAAAGGCTTTGGCATAGTCAATAAAGCAGAAATAGATGTTTTTCTGGAACTCTCTTGCTTTTTCCATGATCCAGCAGATGTTGGCAATTTGATCTCTGGTTCCTCTGCCTTTTCTAAAACCAGCTTGAACATCAGGAAGTTCATGGTTCACATATTGCTGAAGCCTGGCTTGGAGAATTTTGAGCATTACTCACACTCTCTGTGTGAGATGAGTGCAATTGTGCGGTAGTTTGAGCATTCTTTGGCATTGCCTTTCTTTGGGATTGGAATGAAAACTGGCCTTTTCCAGTCCTGTGGCCACTGCTGAATTTTCCAAATTTGCTGGCATATTGAGTGCAGCACTTTCACAGCATCATCTTTCAGGATTTGAAATAGCTCAACTGGAATTCCATCAACTCCACTAGCTTTGTTTGTAGTGTTGCTTTCTAAGGCCCACTTGACTTCACATTCCAGGATATCTGGCTCTAGGTTAGTGATCAAACCATCGTGATTATCTGGGTCATGAAGATCTTTTTTGTACAGTTCTTCTTTGTATTCTTGCCATCTCTTCTTAATATCTTCTGCTTCTCTTAGGTCCATACCATTTCTGTCCTTTATCGAGCCCATCTTGCATGAAATGCTCCCTTGGTATCTCTAATTTTCTTGAAGAGATCTCTAGTCTTTCCCATTCTTTTGTTTTCCTCTATTTCTTTGCATTGATCGCTGAGGAAGGCTTTCTTATCTCTTCTTGCTATTCTTTGGAACTCTGCATTCAGATGTTTATATCTTTCCTTTTCTCCTTTGCTTTTTGCTTCTCTTCTTTTCACAGTTATTTGTAAGGCCTCCCCAGACAGCCATTTTGCTTTTTTTGCATTTCTTTTCCATGGGGATGGTCTTGATCCCTGTCTCCTCTACAATGTCATGAACCTCATTCCATAGTTTCTCAGGCACTCTGTCTATCAGATTAGGCCCTTAAATCTATTTCTCACTTCCACCGTATAATCATAAGGGATTTGATTTAGGTCATACCTCAATAGTCTAGTGGTTTTCCCTACTTTCTTCAATTTAAGTCTGAATTTGGCAATAAGGTGTTCATGATCTGAGCCACAGTCAGCTCCCAGTCTTGTTTTTGCTGCCTGTATAGAGCTTCTCCATCTTTGGATGCAAAGAATATAATCTGATTTTGGTGTTGACCATCTGGTGATGTCCATGTGTAGAGTCTTCTCTTGTGTTGTTGGAAGAGGGTGTTTGCTATGACCAGTGCATTCTCTTGGCAAAACTCTATTAGCCTTCACCCTGCTTCATTCCGTATTCCAAGGCCAAATTTGCCTGTTACTCCAGGTGTTTCTTGACTTCCTACTTTTTCATTCCAGTCCCCTATAATGAAAAGGACATCTTTTTTGGGTGTTAGTTCTAAAAGGTCTTGTAGGTCTTCCTAGAACCGTTCAACTTCAGCTTCTTCAACGTTACTGGTTGGGGCATAGACTTGGATTACTGTGATATTGAATGGCTTGCCTTGGAAATGAACAGAGATCATTCTGTCGTTTTTGAGATTGCATCCAAGTACTGCATTTTGGACTCTTTTGTTGACCATGATGGCTACTCCATTTCTTCTGAGGGATTCCTGCCCGCAGCACCCATCCAGGGTAAGACATAGAACTGCTTCCTTTTACAGATTTAGGAGTAGCAGTGTAGTTTATCAGACAGTAATTTAGGCTGGGAATGAAGACAGACTTATATATATATATATATATATATATATATATATATATATAAAATCATGTATGGCAGAAAGTGAAGAGGAACTAAAAAGCCTCTTGATGAAAGTGCAAGTGGAGAGTGAAAAAGTTGGCTTAAAGCTCAACATTCAGAAAACCAAGATCATGGCATCCAGTCCCATCACTTCACGGGAAATAGATGGGGAAACAGTGGAAACAGTGTCAGACTTTATTTGTTTGCACTCCAAAATCACTGCAGATGGTGACTGCAGCCATGAAATTAAAAGACGCTTACTCCTTGGAAGAAAAGTTATGACCAACCTATATAGCATATTCAAAAGCAGAGACATTACTTTGACAACAAAGGTCCATCTAGTCAAGGCTATGGATTTTCCTGTGGTCATGTATGGATGTGAGAGTTGGACTGTGAAGAAGGCTGAGTGCTGAAGAATTGATGCTTTTGAGCTGTGGTGTTGGAGAAGACTCTTGAGAGTCCCTTGGACTGCAAGGAGATCCAACCAGTCCATTCTGAAGGAGATCAGCCCTGGGATTTCTTTGGAGGGAATGATGCTGAAGCTGAAACTCCAGCACTTTGGCCACCTCATGGGAAGAGTTGACTCATTGGAAAAGACTCTGATGCTGGGAGGGATTGGGGGCAGGAGGAGAAGGGGACGACAGCAGATGAGATGGCTGGATGGCATCACTGACTCGATGGATGTGAGTCTGAGTGAACTCCGGGAGTTGGTGATGGACAGGGAGGCCTGGCGTGCTACGATTCATGGGGTCACAAAGAGTCAGACACGACTGAGCAACTGAACTCAACTGAAAATCATGAAAATTGTCTTCATTCCCAGCCTAAATTACTGTCTGATAAACTACACTGCTACTGCTAAATCTGTAAAAGGAAGCAGTTCTATGTCTTATGCTGGATGGGTGATGCCTGCTAAAGCTGAGAAATATTTATTTTGTGTTTGTGTCTGTTTACTCCAAACCTGTTTAACTGTAGATATTGATATCTACAATGGTTGGGGTCCTCCCTCTCCCTTTCAGATTATGATAAGCACCCCACAAGTAATTCCCCTCTTTGCACTCATTTCTAAAGTCCCAGAGTGCCTAACAACTGCATCTATTCAAAATTTTACTTATTTGATGCTGCTGCCACCAAAGGCTTTAAAATTCAAGTTCTTTTTTTTTTTTGCTATTTAAAAAAATTATTTATTTATTGGGCTGTGCTGGGTCTTATTTTCAGCATGAGGGATCTTTAATTGTGATATATGGGATCTGGGTCCCTGACCAGGGACTCAACCTGGGCTGCCTACATTGGGAGCATGAAGTCTTAACCACTTGAACACCAGAAACTCCTTTTGTTTCTTTCTTTGCTATTTTTAAGTTTAAAATGATCATATGATGTATGTAACAGCAAGCATAATTAGACCACGAAATCACAGTGTCCCTTAATAACTTTAGCTTAAGCCTTAAGGTAAAGGAAATTTAAAAGGTCAGAGAGCATTTATTAAGCTACCTTCATACTGATTGGGAATACTAAAATCATTCAGAAGGCAATCATCAGTCAAGGAATATTTGCAGTGTCTGCTCAGATTTGGGTTTGCAATATTTGCCTTTTGAGGGTCATTTGTTTCTTCCTGACCTCACTGCTTGAGATTCATAGAAGCCGCCAGTAGGTAAAGAGTGATATCAGGTCATGTTCATATTGTCAAAAGTGGGATTCCCCTTAGCCATGGCAAATGGAGTGAAAACTGTACATATGTAGTACTTTCCCCTATAAGTAAGTTTTGTAAATCAAGCACTGTTATAATCATACCATCTACTCTAAGAATGATAAAATTTAGAGATTGACAGAAATGGACCCTGAGGCAAAAATCAGCTTCCTTACCAACTGAAATTGTTGGCTCTGTTTCATATAACCTCACTGTTTTAGCTTTGGCTACTATAACAAAATAGCATAAGCTGTGTGGCTTAAAAACAATTTTTTTTTTCTCATGGTTCTGAAGCCTGGGAAGTCCAAGCTCAAGGTGCTGACTGATTCTGTTCCAGATGAGAACCCTCTTCCTGGTTCACAGAGGGCAGAATTCTTTCTATATCCTCACATGGTGGGGGCTGGGGAGTGATCAGAGGGAGACAGAAAGGGAGATGGAGCAGGAAAGTGGGAGGAGAAAGAGAGAAAGCAGGAGAGAGGCAGGAGAGGGAGAGGTGGCAGGGAAGCACTCTGGTCTCCTCTTGTAATGGCACTAATTCTATAACAAGAACCCCAGCCTTATGACCTCATCTTCAGAGAAGGCAATGGCATCCCACTCCAGTACTCTTGCCTGGAAAATCCCATGGGCAGGGGAGCCTGGTAGGCTGCAGTCCATGGGGTCGCGAAGAGTCACTAAGACTGAGCGACTTCATTTTCACTTTTCACTTTCATGCATTGGAGAAGGAAATGGCAACCCACTCCAGTGTTCTTGCCTGGAGAATCCCAGGGACGGGGGAGCCTGGTGGGCTGCTGTCTATCGGGTCACACAGAGTTGAACACGACTGAAGTGACTTAGCAGCAGCAGCAAACGTAATTACCTCCCAAAGGTTCATTTCCAAATACCATCACATGTGGTAGGGATTCAGTACAGAAATTCTGGAAGGATACAAACATTCCGTCCACAGCACTCACTGAGTTCCATTGCTCTCTTTTGAAGGTTTCAGCCCTGAACGCTTCATTGACATTGCTTCAGATTGTAAGAGACTGTGAATCTAAATAAACATATACCAGTTTCCAAGTTCTTAAGGTTCAAGTACTTCTCTAATCCCAAGATGAAGATCTGTTGTTAACAATACTCCTCTCATAGCCTCACAGCCTCAGAAAGAGATTGGCTTTCTATGCCCCTCTTTTTAAAAACAAACAAACAACAGCAAAAGAAGTATCATAAATGCAAATTCATACCATGATTGCATATTTCTATCATAATTTTTGCTGCAAGACTCACTTTTTCTGTCTTTAAGGCCTAATGTTATTTAAAATTATAATTTCGAATAAACACTTACAGTTATTGATTTGCTACTTGGAAAAATCTCCCACTTTCCTTCTAACAGACTTAATTTTGGTTATTGTTTATTAAAATAGGACAAGACAGTTTCCTCTTGTACTTAAATTTAAGGATCTGTTAGTAATGGAGAAGGCAATGGCACCCCACTCCAGTACTCTTGCCTGGAAAATCCCATGGATGGAGGAGCCTAGAAGGCTGCAGTCCATGGGGTTGCTGAGGGTCAGACACGACTGAGCGACTTCACTTTAACTTTTCACTTTCATGCATTGGAGAAGGAAACGGCAACCCACTCCACTGTTCTTGCCTGGAGAATCCCAGGGACGGGGGAGCCTGGTGGGCTGCTGTCTATGGGGTCACACAGAGTCGGACATGACTGAAGCAACTTAGCAGCAGCAGCAGCAGCAGCAAGTAACGCACAAAGGTCTCTTGGTCTCAAAATCATCTTGGCAACTATACATAGACAATTACACCAACCATATAATCTTTCATATACCTACCATGCTAAAGATACCCATTCATTATATGTATAATCTGTGTGTATTAAATTCTTTAATGTCTACCAACTGTTAGTATTTGGTACAGTTCAGTAGCTCAGGCATGTCCGACTCTTTGTGACCCCATGAACTGCAGCACGCTAGGCCTCCCTGTGATCACCAACTCCCAGAGTTTACCCAAACTCATGTCCATTGAGTCAGTAATGCCATCCAACAATCTCATCCTCTGTTGTCCCCTTCTCCTCCTGCCCTCAATCTTTCCCAGCATCAGGGTCTTTTCAAATGAGTCAGCTCTTTGCATCAGGTGGCCAAAGTTAATACATTGGAGTTTCAGCTTCAACATCAGTCCTTCCAATGAACACTCAGAACTGATATCCTGTAGGATGGACTGGCTGGATGTCCTTGCAGTCCAAGGGACTCTCAAGAGTCTTCTCCAACACCACAGTTCAAAAGCATCAATTCTTCAGTGCTCAGCTTTATGGACCAACTCTCACATCCATACATGACTACTAGAAAAACCATAGCCTTGACTAGATGGACTTTTGTTGATAAAGTAATGTCTCTGGTCATATGCTGTCTAGCTTGGTCATAACTTTCCTTCCAAGGAGTAAGTATCTTTAATTACACAGCTGCAGTCACCATCTGCAGTGATTTTGGAGCCCCCAAAAATAAAGTCAGCCACTGTTTCCACTGTTTCTCCATCTATTGGCCATGAAGTGATGGGATCGTATGCCATGATCTTAGTTTTCTTAATGTTGAGCTTTAAGCCAACTTTTTCAGTCTCCACTTTCACTTTTAACAAGATGCTCTTTAGTTCTTCTTCACTTTCTGCCATAAGGGTGGTGTCATCTGCATATCTGAGGTTATTGATATTTCTCCCGGCAATCTTGATTCCAGCTTGTGCTTCTTCTAGCCCAGCATTTCTCAAGATGTACTCTGCATATAAGTTAAATAAGCAGGGTGACAATATACAGCCTTGATGTACTCCTTTTCCTGTTTGGAACCAGTCTGTTGTTCCATGTCCTGTTCTAACTGTTGCTTCCTGACCTGCATACAGATTTCTCAGGAGGCAGGTAAGGTGGTCTGGTATTCCCATCTCTTTCAGAATTTTCCACAGTTTATTGTGATCCACACAGCAAAGGCTTTGGCATAGTCAATAAAGCAGAAATAGATGTTTTTCTGGATCTCTCTTGCTTTTTCCATGATCCAGCGGATGTTGGCAATTTGATCTCTGGTTCCTCTGCCTTTTCTAAAACCAGCTTGAACATCTGTAAGTTCATGATTCACGTATTGCTGAAGCCTGGCTTGGAGAATTTGGAGCATTACTTTACTAGCGTGTGAGATGAGTGCAATTGTGCAGTAGTTTGAGAATTCTTTGGCATTGTCTTTCTTTGGAATCGGATTGGAAACTGAGCTTTTCCAGTCCTGTGGCCACTGCTGAGTTTTCCAAATTTGCTGGCATATTGAGTGTAGCACTTTCATAGCATCATCTTTTAGGATTTGAAGTAGCTCAACTGGAATTCTATCACCTCCACTAGCTTTGTTCATAGTCATGCTTCCTAAGGCCCACTTGACTTCACATTCCAGGATGTCTGGCTCTAGGTGAGTGATCACACCATCATGATTATCTGGGTCATGAAGATCTTTTTTGTATAATTCTTCTGTGTATTCTTGCCACCTCTTCTTAATATCTTCTGCTTCTGTTAGTTCCATACCATTTCTGTCCTTTATTGAGCCCATCTTTGCATGAATGTTCTCTTGGTATCTCTAATTGAAGAGATCTCTAGTCTTTCCCATTCTGTTGTTTTCCTCTATTTCTTTGCATTGATTGCTGAGGAAGGCTTTCATATCTCTCCTTGCTATTCTTTGGAACTCTGCATTCAAATTAGTATACAAAATTCAAAAAATCCCATGTTGTGAACAAAGCAGTAAATACCATTCTAATTTGATAAATCACTTTTCTTAGTCTTCTATAAGCTGCAGTTAATTATGTGGCACTATTGCATTTTATCTTTCTCTAAAAGTTTATCTAATTGATTTGTTTCATCTTCACCAGAAATTCTTGACTATGTTTCTGCCATCAGTGCATTGATATAAGTTTACCTATTACCTGATTTTTGCCTCATGGTATCCATCCAGATTCCTACTGAGAAATGACTCTCTCATATTTTGAAAAATGGCATGTAACAGAATTGCAGTTAAGTCATGAGCAGAAGTGGGTAGAGTTCCTGGTGAAGTGGTAACAGGTAAAATACAAAAAGAACTCCTTGGCCTTATTCTTTCTTTTCCTTGGACAATAAAACTGTTTGCTAACTTTTTTGGAGAAAGACATTTCTTTTCATTAATCCTACTGCCTGTGATGGAGTATAGGATAAGATCATTTTCAGGTTAAGCGAGAATGCCCGGGAATGCGTGCTGGCCGCACGCATCACAGGGGGTTATTAAAATACAGGTTACCACAGTGAGGTAATTTTTCTCTTTACTTCATATATTTATTATATAGTTTGTATCTACTGTGTGTATTTCTCTATTATTTGTTTTCTTATGACTAGTATATACTACTTTTATAACTGGAAAAATAATAAAGTTTCATATTCAAACAACTAAATAAAGATGAGAATACTACAAGAAAAAAAAAATATTGTGTTGGCCAAAAAGTTCATTTGGGTTTTCCACACTAGTTTGCAGAAAAATCCAAATGAATTTTTTGTCCAACTCAGTAATATGCAGGTGACCATCTTGTTGCACAAGGACCTGATTATGCAAATGTTTCTCATGAACTCAAGGCTTATTTTCATTGCAGAATTATAAGGCAATATTCATTTGTCAAAAATCATTTTCCCTCACTGATATCATCTATAAAATCATAATTAAAAAATAGCAGATGTGTCCCATTTTCTCCAGCCGCCCAGGCTATCTCAGCAAGCAATTGTTTGAGTGATTTCTGTATGCGGTGACTCTAATGACGCAATTCTGAGCAGATGCCAGATAGTTTAATGGCTGCTTCCTTACAGTGGCCCTGAAGGCACCCCTGGTCTCCTGATAAACTAAGATAGTATTCACTCATGCGTCAAAACCACTGATACCATCAAAAAGAGTCTGAAAGCACTTTTGGCGTCATGTCAACAAAAACAGCCATACAGGGCCTCACTTGTCCCCTTCCCTGATGGCAGATAGGGCTAGCTTTAAGCATATAGATCAGGACAAAGCTGGTATATCCTCAATATATACTCAATCAGGTGCTCAGTCACTCAATCGTGTCTGACTCTTTGCGACCTCATGGACTGTAGCCCTCCGGGCTCCTCTGTTCATGGGATTCTCCAGGCAAGGATCCTGGAGTGGGTTGCCATTTCCTTCTCCAGGGATATACTCAATCAGCACATGTGTAAAAAGAAGTGCTCTCTATGGTAAAATTGCGGGGATTTAGCTATAGTTCTGAGCTGGTCCAAAATTAACTTGCATTCCATTGACACAGTTCAAACTTCTAAAATGCAGAGATTCAGGTATCCATTCTAGACATATGCTAATCATCTTGGAATGGCACTCACTCAGGGAGAGAACACACCAAATAGGTTTCAAAACAGTCACAGTCTGCCTTACATCAGAGAACTCCCAGATGTTTGCCTGCTGCAGGCTTCCCTGGCAGGTGTCACCATAAGAAGGGAGATCCAGCCAGGGTGCTGTCAGCTCTGCAAAGCCATGTCATACACCTTTTCATAGTGGTGGAGAAATCAGCCGTTTCCTCCAGATTGGAAACTGGGACCATATGGCATTTATTTTTAAAGGATGTCACTCAGGTGTCTTTCAAGGTTACCAAGTGATTCCCTCACCTTCCTTTTGGTACTAGACAGTTGCTAATTCTATCATCTGGGAAGAAGTCTGAAGTTAAAAGTTTTCTTTCTGAGGTTCATATTTATTGAATTCCACTGTGTATAACAAAGCTTGATGCTTGTGGATCTTATAGGTAGGATTGTTTGAGGCTTTGGTCAAAATACAGAGGAGAGGGACAGTGATTTTTTTTTAAGGCAAAGAAAACAGAGACGGGAAGCTGAAGAAAGATTTCTTCTCTAACATTAAGTTTTTCAAGTTTCTATTTTCATTTTAAGCCCCCTTTTCAGTAGTAATGTCCTAGTGGTTCTAAACAGAGAAGGCAATGGCACCCCACTCCAGTGCTCTTGCCTGGAAAATCCCATGGATGGAGGAGCCTGGTGGGTTGCAGTCCATGGGATCGCTAGGAATCAGACAGGACTGAGCGACTTCACTTTCACTTTTCACTTTCACGCATTGGAGAAGGCAATGGCAACCCACTCCAGTGTTCTTGCCTGGAGAATCCCAGGGACAGTGGAGCCTGGTGGGCTGCCGTCTATGGGGTCGCACAGAGTCGGACACGACTGAAGCGACTTAGCAGTAGCAGCAACAGTGGTTTAAGAGCAGGCTGGAGGAAGGGTGTATCTCGAAGGAATAGCAAACCTCTTGCTGTTTGCTTATTAAACATTGCAGCACACACATGAGTACCTGCATGCACCCACATGCCCCCACATGCCCCCACACACACCAGTGAACTGCAAACTCAAACACTTTGCCTGCAAAATATTTAAAATTCTGAACACTAGGGGCTAAGGAATGGGTAATTAGTCTAAGGTGGTGTTTCTCACTGAAGTACTTGAACTAATAGACTTGTGTTAGAATATCCTGAGGAGCTTGTCAAAAGATAGCCAAGTCTGGATATCCACATACTGATATCTACATTACTGATGGGCTTGCCAGGTGGCGCTAGTGGTAAAGAACCCACCTGCCAATTCAGGAGACATAAGACACAGGGGTTCCAGCCCTGAGTCAGGAAGATCCCCAGAAGAGGGCATGGCAACCCACTCCAGTATTCTTGCCTGGACAATCCTATGGACAGAGGAGACTGGAGAGCTATAGTCCATAGGGGTGCAAAGAGTTGGTCATGACTAAAGCAACTGAGTGTGTGCACACATGAGCACACATGCGCATGCGCACACACACACACACACACACAGTACTGATAGTCAAGATCAGTAAGATCCAGATGCTCTGGGGTGAGGCTCATTGATCCTAAGTGACTGCAGGCACACTTACAGTAAAAGCATATAAGCACTACTGTCCTCAGTTCAATTCAGATACTCAGTCCTGTCCTACTCTTCCCGCCCCTATGAACTACAGCACGTCAGGCTTCCCTGTCCATCACCAGCTACTGGAGCTTGCTCAAACTCATGTCCATTGAGTCAGTGATGCCATCCAACAGTCTCATCCTCTGTCATCCCCTTCTCCTCATGCGTTCAATCTTTCCCAGCATCAGGGTCTTTTCAAATGAGTCAGATTTTCGCATCAGGTGGCCGAAGTATTTGAGCTTCAGCTTCAGATTCAGCATCAGTCCTTCCAATGAATATTCAGGACTGATTTCCTTTAGAATGGACTGGTTTGATCTCCTTGCAGCCCATGGGACTCTCAAGAGTCTTCTCCAACACCACAGTTCAAAAGCATCAGTTCTTTGGCACTCAGCTTTCTTTGTAGTCCAGCTCTAACATTCATACATGACTACTGGAAAAACCATAACTTTGACTAGACGAATCTTTGTCAGCAAAGTAATGTCTCTATTTTTTTAATATGCTGTCTAGGTTTGTCATAACTTTTCTTCCAAGGAGCAAGCGTCTTTTGGTTTCGTGGCTGCAGTCACCATCTGCAGTGATTTTGGAGCCCAAGAAAATAGTCTGTCATGGTTTCCATTGTTTCCCCATCTATTTGCCATGAAGTAATGGAACTGGATGCCAAGATCTTAATTTTTTGAATGTTGAGTTTTAAACTAACTTTTCATTCTTCTCTTTCTCCTTCATCAAGAGGCTCTTTATTTCCTCTTTGCATTATGCCATAAGGGTGGTGTCATCTGCATATCTGATGTTATTGATATTTCTCCTGGCAATCTTGATTCTGGCTTCTGCTTCATCCAGTCCAGCATTTTGCATGATGTACTCTGCATATAAGTTAAATAAGCAGGGTGACAGTATAAAGCCCTGATGTACTCCTTTCCCAATTTGGAACCAGTCCATTGTTCCATGTCTGATACTAACTGTTGCTTCTTGACCTGCATACAAGTTTCTCAGGAGCAGGTAAGGTGGTCTAGTATCCCCATGTCTTGAATAATTTTCCACAGTTTGTTGTGATCCACACAGTCAAAAGCTTTAGCATAGTCAATGAAGCAAAAGTAGATGTTTTTCTGGAATTCTCTTGCTTTTACTATGATCTAACTACTACCCTAGGACAACCTAAATTATTCCATTCAAGTGAATTTGGGACCCCAGTTTGGTCTTTAAATTTACCTATTATCTCTGCTATTTTACCAAAAGAACCCAAGACCTTTCTCATAAATTAACTCGCTTAGGGTACCCGCAAAGTTTCTAAAGGGGCTACAGTTCAGAAATAAGTCTTTCAGAAAAGTTCCACTGCAGAACAAGAGCCAAAGCAGCTCTGAGAAAAATTAAAAGCAACCATAGGGACTTCAGGGGCTGAAGAAGTCTGCTTTTCAACTAATTGACCATTAAATTTAGCATGAAATCTCAGTGCTTTTAAAGGGGTTTAGCCTGCACCCCTATATTCATAGAAGCACTATTTACAATAGCCAAGACATGGAAACAACCTAAATGTTCATCAACAAATGAATGGATAAAGAATATGTGGTACAATGGAGTATTGTGTACATGTGCACTCAGTTGTGCCTGACTCTTTGCAACCCCATGTACTGTAGCCCACCAAGCTCTTCTGTTCGTGGGACTTCTCAGGCAGGAATACTGGAGTGGGTTGCCATTTCCTTCTTCAGGGGATCTTGCTAATCCAGGGATCAAATCCCCACTTCCTGCAATTGGCAAGCATTGGCAGGTAGATTCTTTACCACTGAGCCACCTGGGAAGCCCCACAATGGAGTATTATTCAGCCATAAAAAGAGAGTGAGACAATACTATTTGCAGCTACATGGATGGACCTAGAGATTATCATACTAAGTGGGATAAATCAAAAAGAGAAAGACAAATACCATATAGTATCACTTATATGTGGAATCTAAAATATGACACATATCAGCTTATCTATGAAATAGAAACAGAGTCACAGATGCAGAGAACAGACCTGTGGTTGCCAAGGGGGAAAGGTGCGGGGAGGGATGGACTGGGAGTTTGGGGTTAGCAAACTATTATATACAGGTCCTACTATAGTACAGGGAATGATATTCAATATTCTGTGATAAACCAGCATGGAAAAGAATGTGCAAAAGAATATATATATATATATATGTGTGTGTGTGTGTGTGTGTGTATAACTGAGCCACTTTGATGTTACACCAGAAACTAACACAACATTGTAAATCAACTATACTTCAATAAAACAGGGTGTGGGCTCAGCAATTTATAGCCAGAAGAAGAAACTCTTCTAAAAATTCAAGCTGAAAATTTCAGATATCTTATTCCTCTTTAAGCCATTGGTTTCTGTATTTCAAGAGCCACCCCTCACACACAACTTCCTTATTCTAGTTATAATATTTCTTTCATATGTTTTTCTTTTAGTTTTACTTCTAAAGACCAGAGTTTTGATGTCCATCATTTTATGGCTGGGCTATTACGAGGACATCCTAACTGCTCTTTATTTTTATCTCACTCTTTCCCACCATTCTTAGGCACTGCCACCAGATAAGACTGGCTAAAATACAAACTTTCTCAAAGACTTCTGATGATCCCATTTCCTAAAAGAGCAGGCTAGACATGCTTGTGGGCTTCCCAGATGGCGCACTGGTAAAGAATCGACCTGCCAATGCAGGAGACATGGATTCAACCTCTGGGTCAGGAAGATCCCCTGGAGAGGAAATGGCAACCCATTCCAGTATTCTTGCCTGGGAAATCCGGTGGACAGAGGAGGCTGATGGACTACAGTCCATGGGATCACAAAGAGTCAGACATGACTGAGTGACTAAACAACTATAGATCACTTGTATCTCACAGTAATGAAGTATGTCACAGGGTTCCCTTTTCTTCCTGTCAAGGTAAATCCTCCTCCATTCTTTCATTTTGCACCAGCCTATCAATGGGAAAGTCTTCCCTACTGGCTCAGACAGTAAACAGTCTGCCTGAAATGCGGGAGACCCTGATTCAATCCCTGGGTCAGGAAGATTCCCTGGAGAAGGGAATGGCTACCCACTCCAATATTCTTGCCTGGGAAATCCCATGACAGAGGAGCCTGGTGGGCTATGGTCTGTGGGGTCGCAAAGAGTTGGACATGACTAACATACCTATCCATGGGAAAAGGCAAAAAATCATACCAAGCAATACATATTCTTTCTCCTTAATTAGCTTCTAAACTCCTTAAATCCTGAGAGAAAATTTTCACAATCTTCTGAAAACCAAACATATTGCTCAAGTATTTATTAAATAAATCAAAGACTGAATGATACTGAATTAAGTCACCAACAGTGTATCTCAACTCCTGACCTGAGGTGTCACTGGGCAGTTTGTGAATTTTCTGTGTGTTGAACAAGGGTAGGAGTTCAATCTTGTTAATTTCCTCATCACTTACTCTTCAACTGGAAGTAATTGCTCCCAGAATTCTTGGACTTTTTTCCCATACATGCAAAAACCAAACAGTTCTGCAAGAAAGATTTATGTTGGGAAAATGATACAAATTCTATGTCTAGCTGGTTCCTCCTAAGAGTTTCAAATTCCAATGTGTGAAAAAGATTCCAATCTTTACCACAGTGGAAAGTCTGTGATGTGAAAACTACTTGAAGAAATTTTCCGTCTCAACTCAATGACAAAGTAAACCATACACAGCTTTTAGTGGCTACAGATGCTACTGATTTAAAGCATTGTAATAATTACTTCAAAGGCAGTAAGACCAAGCATGGTTTTTGTGCTAGAGTGACTGAAAGCAACTCAAATGCAAAGTTTGTCTGAGTAGCAGAATTATAAATGTTGTTTAAAGATATTGCAGTATTTGTTATGAAAAAAAGTGTCAAAATATTTTATGCCATTATTATTGTTATTATAAATTGTGATCAAAGATGTGAAAGAGTTATGCATAAAATTTTATCTGAATATGTATGATTAAAAATCAGAATTTGTCTATTTATACTTATTAGATTATCTTGAATACACACACACAGATTTTGCTTCACACAAATTAAAAAATGTTTTAAAATTGAAATTAAAACAAAATTAAAATAAATTTTTATCTACACTTAAAAATTGCAGTTGAAGTGTAAATGAGGATAACCCTGCTAAAAATCATATATTGCAAATTCAGGGAACAGATTGGGTTTTAAAATGTGATGTTTAAAATGAGAAACTTTATATATATTCTGACTTGACTGTCATATTTCTAAATTTATCTTTTGAATATTGTATTCAGAAAATGATTTCTGTTATGATGTTTTAAGCAGATTAAAATAGTATTTAAGGTAATTGCTGTTATTTTGAAAATATTTTCAAAACAAAATATGTGTGAATTGCACAAATCATCCAAGAAGAATCAAAAACAATTAAACATTTTGTAATAACTTTTTATACAAAGTAAAGTAAGCCAGAAAGAAAAACACCAATACAGTATACTAATGCATATATATGGAATTTAGAAAGATGGTAACGACAACCCTTTATGCAAGACAGCAAAAGAGACACAGACGTATAGAACAGTCTTTTGGACTCTGTAGGAGGAGGGGGGGATGATTTGGGAGAATGGCATTAAAACATGTATAATATCATATAAGAAATTAATCGCCAGTCCAGGTTTGATGCAGGATACAGGAAACTTGGGGCTGGCGCACTGGGATGACCCAGAAGGATGGTATGGGGAGGGAGGTGGGAGGGGGGTTCAGGATGGGGAACACGTGTACACCTGTGGCAGATGCATGTTGATGTATTGCAAAACCAATACAATATTGTAAAGTAAAAATAAATAATAATAATAAAAATGATTGCCTATAAAAAATAAAGAAAACACCCATAGGCAATAAAAAAATTCACTAATTCCCCAATTAAGCCATAATTTCCTTTAAAGCCACTTGAATAACAGTGGTTGGATTTGGCAGCTGCACCAATGAGTATCCAGATGCTGCCATTTCCTGGATTTAATTTCACATGACAGTTCTGTTACTGAACACATATTTAGTGTCTTGTTACCCTAACTTTAATTAGGATAAGCTCAAAGGGAAAAAAATATTTTTGGATGGAGGTTGTTTTCAGTGGATACTTCAGAAGCATGAGGAAGGTGGTTGTAATTAGGGGAACATCTTTCAAAATGCTGCACAGTGGAAAAAAGCACAATGAAGGAACCATAAGAGTCCTTTGGAATCACTAGTCTAACCCCTGTATCTTATACTTACAGGGAAATAAGTCCACAGAAGGGAAGTGAATCGTCTGTGGTCAGCCTCCAAGGCAGGATTAATTGATCCTTTCACTATCTCATATTTTCTCTTGAGGCTACAATTCTAATTCTGGGTTTGACTTGCTAAGTGATCTCAGGTACTTGCTAAGATAAATTTATAAAGTAACAGAATGTTGGTCTCAGATGGGCATGATACCTTTTCTCAGCTGTTAAAAATATAAAGGAATTTAAAAGTCTGAGAGGAGAGCTTAAGTCTAAAATTTCCAATCTTAGCTTTTTGACTAGTTTAAGTTTTAGAACAATTTCTGAAATGCACCTTTTCCCCTTAGGTTATAACCGTGCCACTGAATGTTGCCCATAAAATGACAAATGTTGTCCAGTTTATTGTCCATAAAATAACTTATGAAGCAACTAAGAGGATCAGTTTTGTATTGCCAGAGGACTTGGAGCAGGGGTCTTTCAACAGTTTATAATGGGTTTCATTTGTAGTAACTTAATTTATAAAAGGTATACAGAAAATTTTAAATGAACATTGATAAAGAAAGGATCTGCCACATCCTTGGTGCCTCTGCATTCAAGCGATGCTCCCCAGGCCTTCTGCTAAAGCCAACTCTGACTCTCCTGATGCCTTCACCAACTGAGCTGCTATAAAAAAGCTGATGACGAGTGAGAAGATACATCAACTTGTACCACCAGGCCTTGAAGGTTTTAAAACCTTTACACCTGTGTCCCTGGTAAACACAGAAAGGATGCATTGCTGAGAGCAAGCAAAACAAAACGTCAGTCATCTGAAGGATGACCAGGGCAGTGAGCCCCAGTCCAAATAGGGAGCAGGAAATGGAATGAGTTTGCCTTTCATCTATGAAAGGACACTTGCTGTTTCATTAGAGTAGTTTTTAAAAACTGTGATAAAACTTACATCACATAAAATTAATCATTCTAATATGTACAAGTTAGTGGCACTTGGTACATTCAAAATGTTATACAAGGATGACCTCCATCTACCTCCAAAACAATCTAGCACTCCTATAGAAAACCCCATACCTGTTAAACAATCACACCCCATAATTCCCTCCCATCAACTCCCATAAAACTTCAGTTCACTTTCTGTCTCCTATAGACCTATCTATCCTGAACACTTCATATAAATAGAATCAACTAATATGTGACCTTTCATTTCTGGATCCTTTCATTTAGCCTAACATTCTGAGGTCCATTCACACTACAACATGTATCAGTTCTTTCATATGGCTGAATGCCATTCCATTGTATGGATATACCACATTCTATTCATTTATCAGTTGATGAAATTGGGGGTTATTCCATTTTTGAGCTATTGTGAACAGTGCTGCTATGAACATTGGTGTACAAATTTTTGTTTGAATACCTGTTTGCAATTATTTTGAATATCTAGGAGTAGAATTACGGGGTAACAAAAATTTGTACACAAATGTTCATAGCAGCACTGTTCACAATAGCCCAAAAGTGGCTGCTGCTGCTGCTAAGGCGCTGCAGTCGTGTCCGACTCTGTGCAACCGCATAGACGGCAGCCCACCAGGCTCCTCTGTCCCTGGGACTCTCCAGGCAAGAACACTGGAGTGGGTTGCCATGTCCTCCAATGCACGAAAGTGAAAAGTGAAAGTGAAGTCACTCAGTCTTGTCCGACTCTTTGAGACCCCATGGACTGTAGCCTACCAGGCTCCTCCATCCGTGGGATTTTCCAGGCAAAAGTATTGGAGTGGGTTGCCATCACCTTCTCCAGCCCAAAATTGGAATAACCTCCAATTTCATCAACTGATAAATGAACAGAATGTAGTATATCCATACAATGGAGAAGAAGAGGGCATCAGAGGATGAGATGGCTGGATGGCATCACTGATGCAATAGACACAAACTTGGGCAAATTCTGGGAGATAGTGACGGACAGGGAGGCCTGGCATGCTGCAGTCCATGGGGTTGCAAAGAGTTGAACATGATGGAGTGACTGAACAACAACATGGCAATTTTATGTTTAACTTTTTGAGGAATCATCAGTCTGTTTTACAAAGTTCCTGTACTATTTTATATTTCCACAAGCAATATACAAGTGTTTCAATTTCTTCACATCCTTGCCAACACTTGTTACATTCAACTTTGTTTATTATAGCCATCTTACTGGATATAAAATGATATCTCATGGTTTTGACTTGTATTTCCCTAATGACTATTGAGGTTGAGCATCTTTTTGGGTGATTTTTTTGACCTTTGTATATTTTCTTTGAAGAAATGTCTACTCAAGTACTTTGTTCATTGTTTAATTGGATTGTCTTTTTGTTTTTAGAGGTCATTATTATGTTCTATGTAATCAGTCTATACCAGAAATATTATTTGCAGATCTTTTCTTTTGTTCTGTAGGTGGTCTTTTGTAATAGACAATTGAAGCACAATTTTTTTTGAAGTCCAATTTTTCTTTTTTTTCCCTTTTTGTTGCTTGTGCTTTTGTCATAGTATATAAGATCAGATCAGATCAGATCAGTTGCTCAGTCGTGTCTGACTCTTTATGACCCCATGAATCGCAGCACGCCAGGCCTCCCTGTCCATCACCAACTCCCAGAGTTCACTCAGACTCATGTCCATCGAGTCAGTGATGCCATCCAGCCATCTCATCCTCTGTCGTCCCCTTCTTCTCCTGCCCCCAATCCCTCTCAGCATTAGAGTCTTTTCCAATGAGTCAACTCTTTGCATGAGGTGGCCAAAGTACTGGAGTTTCAGCTTTAGCATCATTCCTTCCAAAGAAATCCCAAGGCTGATCTCCTTTAGAATGGACTGGTTTGATCTCCTTGCAGTCCAAGGGACTCTCAAGAGTCTTCTCCAACACCACAGTTCAAAAGCATCAATTCTTCGGCACTCAGCCTTCTTCACAGTTCAACTCTCACATCCATACATGACCACAGGAAAAACCATAGCCTTGACTAGACAAACCTTTGTTGTCAAAGTAATGTCTCTGCTTTTCAATATGCTATCTAGGTTGGTCATAACTTTCCTTCCAAGGAGTAAGCGTCTTTTAATTTCATGGCTGCAGTCACCATCTGCAGTGATTTTGGAGCCCAGAAAAATAGAGTCTGACACTGTTTCCACTGTTTCCCCATCTATTTCCCATGAAGTGATGGGAAATATAAGTATATAAGAAATGATTATGAAATCAAAAGATATGAATATTCATCCTTATGTTTTCTTTTAAGAATTTTATAGTTTTAGTTTTTACATTTAGATTCTTGATCCATTTTGTATTTGTATATGGTATAAGATAGGGATCAACTTCTCTCTTTGCTTGTGGATATCAAGCCATCCCTACTCTATTTGTTGAAAAGACTATTCTCCCCATTAAATGGTCTTGGTCTCTTTGTTGAAAATCAATTGAAAGTAGATGTATGGGTTTATTTCTGGACTCTCAGTTCTACTCCATTGTATCCATATGTCTATTGTGCCAGTACCACACTTGTATGATTACTGTAGATTTGGAGCAATTTTTGAAAACAGGAAGTGTGAGTCCTCCAAAATTGTTTCTCTTATTTGAGATTATTTCTTGTCTATTCTGTATTTCTTGTAATCCCTTATTAATGTATGATCAGCTTATTCATTTCTGCAAAAATTACTAATGAGAATTTGATAGGGATTGCATTAAATCTATAGATCATCTTGGGTAGTGCTGCCATCTTAACAATATTAAATCTTTGAATAAATGAAAATACAAGACTTTCCATTTGTTTAGGCCTTCTCTAATTTCTTTCAGCAATGTTTTGTAGTCTTCAGTAAACAAATCTTATACTTCCCTGGTTCAATTTATCCCCAGTATTTTATTCTTTTGATGCTAATTTAAATGAAGTTCCTTCTCAATTTCCTGTCTGGAATGTTTGTTGCTAGTGTATAGAAAGAAAGCTATTTTTTGTGCACGTTGATCTTGTGTGTGTGTGCTTAGTTGCTCAGTCATGTCTGACTCTTTGTGACCCCATGGACTGCGGCCCGCCAGGCTCCTCTGTCCATCGGGATTATCCAGTCAAGAATACTGGAGTGGCTTGCCCCTCCAGGGGATCTTCCCAACCCAGGGATTGAACCCAGGTCTCCCTCATTGCAGGTGGATTCTTTACTGACTGAGCTACCAGAGAAGCCCAAGAACACTGGAGTGGGTAGCCTATCCCTTCTCCAGGGGATCTTCCTGACCTAGGAATCAAGCCAGGGTCTCTTATAATGCAGGCAGATTCTTTACCACATGAGCTGCCAGGGAAGCTCCATGTTGATCTTACATTCTGCAAATATGCTGTGTTCATTTATTAGCCATAAGTGTTTCTTTGATGTGTGCAGATTTTTTTATATTGCTATATATGAGATCATACCATCTGTAAATAGAGATAATTTTAATTCTTCCTTTCCAATTTGGATACCTTTAGGTTTTTATTGCCTAATTGCTCTAGTTACAGTACAATGTTGAATAGAAGTGGTGAAAGGAGTTGATTCTCTTCTTCCTGATCTTAGAAGAAAAATTTTTAGTTTTCACCATTCAGTACAGTATCAGCCATGGGTTTTTCATACATTATCCTTTATTATACTAAGGAAGTTCCTTTCAATTCCTAATTTGATTTTTATAATGAAAATGTTGGATTTCTCAGATGCCTTTTCTGTATCAATTTTGAGATGATCATGTGATTTGTTTCCTTCATTTTGTTAATGCAGCATATTATTTTATTTTTGTATATTGAGCCACCCTTGGATCCTGGGATAAATCTCACTTTCTCATGATGTATAATATACTTAATATGTTGCTGAATTTAGTTTGTTGGTATTTTGTTGAGGGTTTTTACAACTATATTCACAGGAAATATTGGGCTATATTTTTCTTGTGATGTTTTTATTTGGATTTGGTACAGGGCAACTCACAAATATCATAAGGGGTTAATATACAAAATAGATAAGAAATTAATTCAGGATCGAAGTACAAAAAGTTGAATAGACATCTTTCCAAAGAATATATACACATGGCCAATGGGTATATGAAAAGGTGCTCACTGCATTTCCCTAGGGAAATGCAAATTTAAACATCAATGCAATGTTACCTTATACCTGTTAGGATGACTGTTATCAAGATGACAAAAGATAAGTGTTGGTGAGAGTGTAATCTCTCTTGTACATTTCTTATTTCAAATATTTCACTTTTCAACTCTAGAATTTCTATTTAGTTTCTTTTTAAAATAATTTCTACTAATATTATCCCTTTGTTGAAACATCATTATCTTACTTGGTTTAATTATTTAGACATGATTTATTTTAGTTCTTTGAATATATTCATAGTAAATGATTTAAAGTCTTTGTATAGAAAGGTCAACATCTGGGCCCCCTCAGGAATAATTTCTACTAACTGCTTTTTTTTTTTCCTGTGTATGAACCTATCTTCCAGTTTCTATGTGTATCTCATAATTCTTTGTTGAAAACTAGGCCTTTTAGATCGGAGAAGGCAATGGCACCCCACTCCAGTACTCTTGCCTGGAAAATTCCGTGGATGGAGGAGCCTGGTAGGCTGCAGTCCATGGGGTCGCTGGGAGTCGGACACGACTGAGTGGCTTCACTTTCACTTTTCACTTTCATGCATTGGAGAAGGAAATGGCAACCCACTCCAGTGTTCTTGCCTGGAGAATCCCAGGGACAGGGAAGCCTGGTGGGCTGCCGTCTATGGGGTTGCACAGAGTCGGACATGACTGAAGGGACTTAGTAGCAGCAGCAGCAGCAGGCCTTTTAGATAATGTGGCAACTCTTGAAATCAGATCTCACTTTCTTATGATTTGTTATTAACTATTCTTTTTTTGTTACTTTTGCTTCTCCTTGTTTAATGACTTTTCTGGGCTAATTCTGTAAAGTCTGTATTTCTTGCTGAATGTGAGTGTGCGGCCAATGTGAATTTTGCCTTGCTAGGTTATTGGTTGGGGCTTCCCAGGTGGCACATACGTAAAGAAGTTGTCGGCCAATGCAGGAGACTCAGGAGATGAGGGTTTGATCCCTGGTTCAGGAAGATCCCCTAAAGTAGGAAATGGCAACCCACTCCAGTATTCTTGCTTAGAAAATTCCATGGACAGTGGAGCCTAGTGGATTATAGTCCGTGGGGATGCAAAGAGTCAGATATGACTGAGAAACTGAGCACATTGCACAGGTTACTGGTAAGCTAATGATTGAGCTAAGATTTCCTTAAAAACTTGGATCCAGTGTATCTCCCAGTCTTTACCAAGGGGAACGTTCTGTGCAGGTTGGAGCATGTCTGCAACACTCAGCCAGGTAGTTTACATCTGCATAGCCTGCTTGTATAAAGCCTCAAGGCCAGCCAGAGATGAAGGACTGGCTTTCTCTCAGGTATTTCCTGAGCATACACAGAACTCTGCACATGCACAGGGCCTTTTAGATTGCCTGGGAACATTTCAGAGCTTTTCAAATTCCCCTATATTTGTCTTTTTTCCCCCCACATCATTGTTTTTTTTTAGCTTCTTGGTTAGCCTCTTTTTGGCTCCAACTGTTATTGCTGCCTCAAGCAACTAAGGTGTTAAACAATTGCCACTGATTGTTTTTGACAAATGACCTGGGGACAGGGCTGTTTTGCAAAGCAAGTGCTGAGTCAGATTCTAATAATGATAACAGGTTTGGAGTGGGATTTTTCTAGGGAGCTATGAAACAGGTCAAACAGTGTCAAAGCTCTAGAAATAGGAATGCTCCAGGAATGGGAAATTTTTGAGGAAATTTATATACAATCTGCTCCTTTCTGTAACTGCAAGGGAGCTGATTTTCATAGGACCAATATTTGTGAGGGGCTTCCCTTGTGGCTCAGTTGGTAAAGAATCCACCTGCAATGCAGGAGACCCCAGTTTGATTCCTGGATTGGGAAAATCCACTGGAGAAGGGATAGGCTACCCACTCCAGTACTCTTGGGCTTCCCTTGTGTCTCAGCTGGTAACGAATCTACCTGCAATGCAGGAGACCTGGGTTCAATTCCTGGGTTGGGAAGATCACCTGGAGGAGGGAAAGGCTACCCACCCCAGTATTCTGGCCTGGAGAATTCCATGGACTGTATAGAATATTGTGAAACTTCTGACTGCAGAGCTGAAAAAGGGAGATGAGGAGCAGATTTTATTATAAGACCATAAAACCTGTTTTTCCTACCAACATTCAGCAGTTTGTCTTAAATGATTCTCAGATTGTTGAAAGATATTGGTTAATCTCCAGAATTAATTTTGAAAAGGTTAATTTTGATAATTTTGCCAGTGTTTTTGTTGTTCTTATGAAGGGGTACATTGACAAAGGCCTTTACCATCCAGAAGTTGTACAATGGTTCACATTTGAGGTTAGTTATTACTCAGTGTTCTTCTGTGACCTTATTCTTCCAAACTCTGGTAGTAAGCATTATCTTTTTGTCTCTACACCAGATCAAAAAGAGAAGATATTTTTGTGTTTAGAACATTAAATATAAACCAGGAAGTGTAGCAAAGTTACTAATGGGACAGTTTTGTGAAAGATCTCTCTCTCATACACATCCTAAGTACCATCCTTTATATACTGGAATGATGCTACCAATGCAACAGAAACAAAGCTCGTGGATACAGTAATGTGATGAATCTACACCTATTCACCCACACTTCCAGATTCAATCTCTTCATGATAAATAGAATATGGCTGTTGAGAAAAGCAATAAACTTAATTGGTCTAACAAGAATAGAACGCACAACACTGGCCTCCATTGCATGATGGTATGAGTTAATTAATCCAACACTAACTCTGCAATGTTAGAGTAAACTCTTATTCTTGCAAGAATGGAGCATGGTTGAAAGAAAAGACAAGGTTTATTTGGACAAGATTTCAACCTCCCTTAACAAATATTTGACCAAATCCTTCGGTTTTCTTTTTTTCACATGGTTATCTTCTGATAAAAGAGCTAACAAAGAGAGGAGCAAAACTACTTGCCAAATAATTGGCTATTGGAAAACTGAGAATTGACGTTAAGAGAGCGAAATGTATTTTTGGGATCACTTATTTGATAGATACCACCTAAAGGAATAAACTGGCATATTATTCGAGTTTCTTATAAACAAGAGAGAAAATTGCTTTTGTTATTAGATATTTACAAGTACAGAGTCCTCTTAACTAAATTGCCTTTTAATCTCGCAAATTTTGGGGAAAATTCATCTTCTTTGACTTAATAATGAAACAAAAGTAGAAATGTGTCAATAAATCTCATTTGCACTTAGCTATAGTTGTTGCAGCAGTTTTACTCATCTTCAGGATTGCAAAAGTGGTAAGGTACGCTGTACACAAAATGATCCCTTACCTACACACTCCTGTTATATCTCATGATTGAGGTATAACATGATTGGAATTATAGCAATAGTGGCACATATGTGCCATGAGGAAACTTAGAGACACATTAAGCAACAAACTATGGCATGCTATAAAGCGGTGCATCTCCAACTTTGCTATGCATGCAAATCACTTGGGGGAAATTGTCAAAGCACAGATTCTAATACAGAAGGTCTGAAGTAGAGTCTGAGTTTGCACATTTCTGAAAAGCTCCCATGTGAGGCTGAGGCTGATGCTTCTTGGACCACATTTATTTTTAATGTAGTTAGGGAGTGAAGAAATCTGAGTTCACGTTTTGACTTTATTATAACACATAATGCTTGCAGTTTGTATTTTTCCTATTTATTATATTGTTGTTACAAGTCATCTCATATTCTCTCTGGGACAAGGAAAGACATTAAAAAGTGGGAAAATATCAAACTGCCAAAAATATAAATAAAAGTAATACATCTAATGAATGAAGATACATTTACACAATTCAAAAAATTGAGGACATATGTCAAATATCTAAAAGATAATACAGTCAATTGATTTAAAAGTAGTAGAGTCATTAAACCAGTTTTGCATAGACCTCTATCAAAAAAGAGCCCCATATTTGGAGTCAGGAATTCTGAGTTTATAGCATGGGCTGTACTTTAACTAGCTCTGTGTGTGACAACTTAGGCAATCTGTTAGCCTCCTTTTTCTTTGGTCCAATAGAAAGGATTTGGAATAGTTGATCTTGAAACAATACTATTGGCAGCAACATGGATGGACCTAGAGATGATCATATTGAGTGAAGTAAGTCAGACCTACAAACAGCGTATGATATCACTTATATGTGGAATCTTCAAACATGATACAAAATAGAAACAGACTCATGGACATAGAAAACAAGTTTATGGTTCCCAAAAGGGAAAAAGGGGGTGGGAGGGATAAATTAGGAGTTTAGGGTTAGCAGATAAAAAACTACTATATATAAAATAGATAACAAGGACCTAATGCATAGCACAGGGAACCATATTCAATATTCTATAAAAACTATAATGGAAAAGAATCTGGAAAAGAATATATATATATATATATGCAAACTGAATCATTTTGCTGTATACTAGAAATTAACACAACACTGTAAATTAACTATACTTCAATTTAAATTTTTTTTAATTAGAAAAAGAAATAGTTGATCTCTAAGTTCTCTTGCAGCACTAACACTTTTTTCTCTCCTTCTCTTCTGAAACACTTGGCCAATGTAGATGATTTTCTTCCCTTTCAAATCTGTTTTAGCCATTTTTTTTCTTAAATCTGAGAGATGCCATCATTCCTTTAGGTTGAAGGAAAATCAAAAGTTACTTTAAGGTGGATAACTAAACCATGCCAGGTTTCCATACAGGCAGCATTCATTTGCTGGCCTTTCAAGTCTGGTGAACCCAATGGGCTTTTTCTCTCCCTAATTGAATATTAGCCCAGCTGGACTTTGCCCAAGGCCATGGTTCCAAGTGGGGGTTCTGCCAAAGGCCAATACCCGAGTTGAGAGGAAAATCTACCTCCACTACTTCCTTGACTTCTCAGTCTGGATTGTTAATCAACTACAGATGAAGTTTTCTGACTGTTTATATCCAGGACAGGCCAACACAAAGACCAACCAAATCCTACCCAGACTTTCCTGGTGACAACTACTGTAGGAAGATCACCTGTAGGTTCAGTGAACTGACCCTTCAAAGAAGTATGGAAAACTGTCTAAGTGTAAAGGCACTGTCTTCTTCCAAGTATAAATGAGGAGCAGTAGAGTGTTTTGGTTATAAGGATGAGATAGGGTTCGAATATTCACTCTGCCACTGTATAACAATGGGGCAAATTGACCTTTCCCTAGCTCAATTTCCTCCTCTGCACAACGTTTTTGTTTTGAGGACTAAGTGTAGTCCACAGATCAGCAGCATCAGCATCACCTGGGAGTATGTTAGAAATGCCCCTCCCCACTTATTGAATCAAAATCCACAGTTTAAACAAAATTCACATATACTAAGTATTCAACACAGTGCCTATTTCATAGTAAGTATTCTTTCATCTTGAGAGACCCTTGGACTGCCAGGAGATCCAACCAGTCAGTCCTAAAGGAAATCAGTCCTGAATATTCATTGGAAGGACTGATGCTGAAGCTGAAGCTCCAATACTTTGGTCACCTAATGCAAACAACCGACTCTTTGGAAAAGACCCTGATGCTGGAAAAGATCGAAGGCAGGAGCAGAAGGGGACAACAGAGGATGAGATTGTTGGATGGCATCACTGACTCAGTGGACATGAGTTTGAGCAAGGTCCGGGAATTGATGATAGACAGGGAAGCCTGGCATGTTGCAGTCCATGGGGTCACAAATAGTCAGACATGACTGAGTGACTGAACTGAACGGATTCAATCACCAGAAGTCACTGTTGTTAGGATATTCTTGATTTCCTTTCTCACTTTCTCCTCACCACCATCCTGAAGTAAGCCCAATAGTTCTAGTTTGCCTGAACTGCCCTTCATTCAGTACCAGAGCCCACCACTAGCTTCCTCATCACCATAAGAGCATCTGGCTTTCTTCTGCTGTCTTGGGCAACCTCCCTTCCATGACTCATAGTTTTTAAGGTTTGAAGCTTCATTCAAAGGAATCCCACACTGCCCAACATATGGAGATTTCTACCAGATTTTGTACTCTAGAACATATTTATTCTCTGCACTCAATCATGTCCTGTTCTACTTCATATTATATTTTTTGATATAGTTGTTCACATGGGCTCTGATTGGGAAAGTCACTTAACTTCTTTGAGTTTCTTCTGTGAAATGTAATTGAAGTGCATACTAATATTAATATGCACAGTTCTTAATATTATCATTACTGTGCTTATTGTTATTTTCATAATCATACTGTCTCTGTCACTTTATCCTCACAAAATCAAGACAAGTAACATTATATCTACTTTCAGATAAAGAAATGTGAAGAACTCTCCTGAAGCCATACAGCTCATTTGTACAGAATCAAGTTTAGAACTCAGTATGTTTTCCTCCTATATCACACCACTTCATAGGGTAAGTAACATGGAACATTAGACAGTAGTCTGGATTTGGGCATGAGAACAGGATAAAGAATGCAGGTGAGGGTGTAAACAATTGTCAGTCTGCTTGAATCTAAGTGTATCAAAATCAACTAAACTATGGTCCAAATGATAAGCCTAAAATCATATGTCACAGCCAGAGAAGCGCTGGCAACCCACTCCAGTGTTCTTGCCTGGAGAATCCCAGGGATGGGAGAGCCTGGTGGGCTGCTGTCTACGGGGTTGCAAAGAATCGGACATGACTGACGTGACTTAGCAGCAGCAGCATATGCCACAGCAGGATTCTAAATCGAAGAGCCATCCCCACAAGATCAACTTCAGGAGTAGCCCAGAGACTACTGACTAAGCCAACAAACCTTCTTTCTTCTTTTTCTTCTTTAGAGGACCACACACCTCCTGGGCTTTTTGAGTACAGTCAGTCCTGGGAGGCAAAATGGATTAATGAAGTGAGAATTATTGGCAAGTCCAAAGTGTCTAACCCCTCTGCTAGGAACGGCTTCAAAAAACATTCAAACTCACAGACATAGAGAATAGACTTGTGGTTGCCAAGGAGGAGAGAGTATGGGGAAGAGATGGACTGAGAGTTTGGGGTTAGTAGATGCAAACTACTATGTTTTGTTGTTGTTTGGTCTCTAAGTTGTGTCCAGCTCTTTTGCGACACCCATTGACTGTAGCCCGTCAAGCTCCTCTCTCCATTGGGTTTCCCAGACAAGAATACTGAAGTAGGTTGCCATTTCCTTTTCCAGGGGACCTTCCTGACCCAAGGATCAAACCCACATCTCCTGCATTGGCAGGTGGATTCTTTACCACTAAGCCACCAGTGAAGCCCAAATTATTATGTTTAGAATGAATAAACAGCAAGGTCCTATAATATAGCACAGGGAACTATATTCAATATTCTGAGATAAATCATAATAGAAAAGAATATAAAAAATAATATGTATATATATACATATAGAAATATACATGTATAATTGGAATTCAGTTTTATATCAGTCAGTCAGTCAGTTCAGTCACTCAGTTGTATTCAACTCTTTGCAACCCCATGAATCCCAGCATGCCAGGCCTCTCTGTCCATCACCAACTCCCGGAGTTCACTCAGACTCACGTTCATCAAGTCAGTGATACCATCCAGCCATCTCATCTGTCGTCCCCTTCTCCTCCTGCCCCCAATCCCTCCCAGCATCAGAGTCTTTTCCAATGAGTCAACTCTTCGCATGAGGTGGCCAAAGTCCTGGAGTTTCAGCTTTAGCATCATTCCTTCCAAAGAAATCCCAGGGCTGATCTCCTTCAGAATGGACTGGTTGGATCTCCTTGCAGTCCAAGGGACTCTCAAGAGTCTTCTCCAACACCTCAGTTCAAAAGCATCAATTCTTCGGTGCTCAGCCTTCTCCACAGTCCAACTCTCACATCCATACATGACCACTGGAAAAACCATAGCCTTGACTAGACGGACCTTTGTTGGCAAAGTAATGTCTCTGCTTTTGAATATGCTATCTAGGTTGGTCATAACTTTTCTTCCAAAGAGTAAGCGTCTTTTAATTTCATGGCTGCAGTCACCATCTGCAGTGATTTTGGAGCCCAGAAAAATAAAGTCTGACACTGTTTCCACTGTTTCCCCATCTATTTCCCATGAAGTGATGGGACCAGATGCCATGATCTTCGTTTTCTGAATGTTGAGTTTTAAGCCAACTTTTTCACTCTCCACTTTCACTTTCATCAAGAGGCTTTTTAGTTCCTCTTCACTTTCTGCCATAAGGGTGGTGTCGTCTGCATATCTGAGGTTATTGATATTTCTCCTGGCAATCTTGATTCCAGCTTGTGCTTCTTCCAGACCACCATTTCTCATGATGTACTCTGCATATAATTTAAATAAGCAGGGTGACAATATACAGCCTTGATGTACTCCTTTTCCTATTTGGAACCAGTCTGTTGTTCCATGTTCAGTTCTAACTGTTGCTTCCTGACCTGCATATAGGTGTCTTAAGAGGAAGGTCAGGTGGTCTGGGATTCCCATCTCTTTCAGAATTTTCCACAGTTTATTGTGATCCACACAGTCAAAGTCAATAAAGAAGAAATAGATGTTTTTCTGGAAATCTCTTGCTTTTTTCATGATCCAGCGGATGTTGGCAATTTGGTCTCTGGTTCCTCTGCCTCTTCTAAAACCAGCTTGAACAACTGGGAGTTCATGGTTCACATATATTTTATATGTATATGTATACGTATATGTATATGTATATGTATGTATATATATATGTGTGTATAATTGCCACCTGGGAAGCTCCTGATTCAGTTATACATATATAACTGAATAGTGGTAAAGTGGCAATAGTGGTAAAGGAGACATAGAGACACAGGTTCGATCCCTGGGTCAGGAAGATTTCCTAGAGGAGGACATGTATTCTTGCCTGGAGAATCCTATGTACAGAGGAGCCTGAAAGGCTATAATCCATAGCATTGTAAAGAGTCAAACAATACTGAAGCAACTTAGCAGGTACACATGAACATATAACTGAATCACTTTGCTGTACAGCAGAAGTTAACACAACATTGTAGACCAACTACTCTTCAGTTTAAAAACCTAATCTTTCAATATGGACCAAAGGGAAGGGCACTGAACACAAAGTGGAGCCAGGTTAAGTTCTGAAGAGAACAACGATCACTTGGTTCTTGAGAGACTAAAGGGAAAGAGGGAACCACACGTATCTGGAAAACTGCTGATAGTCAGGGGAGTATCTCCCTGATGATCTCATGATTGCTAATGACAGTGGAAATTGATATTAATATAACCTCTTTGGAGAACAATTTTGCAATATATGGATCAAGAGCCTTAAGATGTCTTTGACCCTGTAATTTTTACGTTAGGGAATCTGTCTTTAGCAAAACTACTAAATATAGGGGTAAAGTTTTATTCTTTTTTTTTTTTTGGCCACGCCTCATGGCATATGGGGACCTTAGTTCTCTGACTGGGTATCTAGGATCTATTTTGTGCTCCTTGAGTGAAAGCATGGAGTCCTAACCACAGAACCACCAGGGAAGTTACTGAAAGAGTTTTATTCTTAACAAAAGACCTATGACAGATCTGGCATTTTTGATAGCATGATTGATGAGTATGAAGCTTGAACATGTTTTTTTCTCTTCAGGCTGCAATGGTCTTGCTGGAAAAGGGGCCTAATCTGGCAAAGACTTTACTACTATTTATTTTTGTCACATAAACATGAACCTCTGATTTTAACCTTTTACATGTATCCTTACATTAAGAAAGGCTGAGATCACTGAGAGTTTAATCACTTTATGAAAGTGTTTGTTGCAGGTTTTCTTAAATATCAAGTCCTGTTTAGCATATTTATCTATTTCTTTACAGAGAAATTTTAAACTGGAAAGCATATGACTGTCTTATCCTCTGTAAGTTCCTCTCATGGAACAGAGTAATGGGCACCATTGCCAATTGAAAATCAACCAGGAATATTATTTCAAAGTCATTTTGTCCTTAAGGAAAATAAATTTCTGTGTAACTTTTCAAGAACACAGTGCTTTCATAAAGCTGAGTACATCTGAGGTTCCTTTCCTGACTTAGGCCCATTCTTCACAGCAAGATTTCATGCAAATTCTCTGCTCATTTTATTTTGAATGCATATCTGAATACAGAGCACCTTCTTGGCTGCTACCAAAAGGCCCAGAATTTCAAAAGTTAGAATAGGATCAATAGGTTTGGAAAGGCCAGAAAAACTTATACACTAAGCCCCTATAATGTTGATGAACACAGAATATTAAAGACTATTCTGAATTGATAGTTCCACAAAAATAGTCTCTTACCTTTGTTATCTAAGCATATCCTTGTGGTCTAGGATAAAATTGATTTTTAGTTGATCATCTGTTTATGTAATTAGTGTAATTATGCTTTATTACATAATTAGTGTAAGTGCATGTAATCAGCTATAACATATAATTACATAATTGAGTCATTGTAAAAAATCCTTGTGAAACTTAGTATAATGCTTTCTGTATCTGCCAAAGATAAATACTTTTATTTTTTATTAGGATTAGTTAAAGTGGGTTTTTGTTTGCTCTTGGAGTTTTTACCTTGCTCAAGTGTTAAGAGATTCCAGATAACATTTCAAATGACTACACTTTCAGTTCCTATCTTTCAAATTTCGTGGTGAAAATCAGACTGTCCTCCAAAGCCATTGTTTATCTAATGCACAGTAGATCACTTAAAAATAGTTCTCTGGGATGTGTGTGGGGGTCAGCATGGGTGGGTGGGAGGGAGATTCAAAAGGGAGGGGATATATGTATACTTATGGCTGATTCATGTTGCTGTACGGCAGAAACCAACACAACACTGTAAGAATTTTTTAAAATATATTTAAATTTAAAAAATAGAAAAAATAAATGTTAAAGTCCAAACTATAAAACTTTTATAAGATAATAAGGGAAAATATCTTCATGAAAAACTTAATTAAAAAAAAGCTCTCTATACAATGTTTGGAGCCCTGAAGATGCTCAGGTGTAATGCAAGATGAACTAACAAGAGAGAATGATGCATTTTAAATCCATTTACATGTAACAATGTACACTGGAAATTTTTCATTATTTGAACTCAGGACACCAGATGTGAGTTTTTTTAGTTTTCAAATAATCTAATGAAAAATAAATTTATTACGTTCTTTCCCCGTAAGGAAGGTTTGAGATGGGAATTTTTAAATTGTATCCTGTCCATCTAATTTTTTATGTTGTTTGTTTCTAGGTTATATAAATGAGTTAAAATGGTATTTACAGGTAATGGTAAAAAAAAAAATTAATCTGCCCTTATTTAAAGAATAAAGGTGGGTTGTAAGGATTTATTTTTTTGGAAAAAGGGGGTTTCCAATCACTAAAATTATTCAATTAAATGTGCTTTTAGAGGATGTCTTAAATGCAATTATTGCCTAGGATTATAAATTTTACTAAGTGACCCCTGAAATCCCTTCTGGCTCTTGGATTCTATAATGTCTCTTTCCATGAATCCAGGCAAATGAGAAAATCAGTTTAGTTACTAATGAGCAGGATAGCTCATTTGTAGCATTGCTACAAATATATCTGTTGAGGAAGAGATGATTGTCCTCAAGCCATTTAGGATGTGTCCTCTTCTTGGTTTTTCTCTATTATAAACAAAGATCCACAAAACATATTTTTATACACATCTTTGTACACCTGACTAATCCCTTCTTGGGATAATGTATAGAGGTGAAACTGTTAGGTCAAAGTGTACACACATTCACAATTTTCATTATATTGTCAAAGTGCTCCTTGCTCCAACCAGAAAGCTTACACTAGTTACTGCCCCTACCTTAATCTATTTCAATTTGATGAGTATTTCATTATGTCTTGTTTTTTGTTGACACTCTTTTTATTCTAATGAACTGGTCATATTTCCATGTGTTTACTGATCATTTATATGCATGCTATGGAGTGGCAGAAGAGGAACGGGGTCAGCCAATTATAGGCTATGGGCCAGAATCAGCCAATGTGCCAAACTTAGCCTAGTAGCCTCTCTTGTTGTATGTTTCGCAAATAAGAATGTTTTTACATTTTTGCATCATTGGTAAAAATATCCAAAGAAGAATAATATTTCATGACACATGGAAATTCCATGAAATTCAAATTTCTTTGTCCATAAATAAAGTTTTATTGGAACACAGCCACATCCATTCTTTTACATAATATCTCTGGCTGCTTTCTCACTATGACAGCAAAGCTAAATAGTTTTGACAGGCACTTTGTCGCCAGAAGACCTAAAATATTTACTATCTTGTCCTCACAGAAAAAGTTTTATGAACCTGTGGTAGAGAGTAATGATTAAGAGGACAGATTTCAAAGCCAAGACTTCCTGAATTCACATACCTGCTCCACCATCTGCTATTTATTTGATTTGGACAGTATATTTAATTCTCTGTGCCTCAATTTTTATTCATCTGTATAATAAGAGAAAATAATAATACTTGAAATATTTTGAGAATTAGGTGAATTTATCACTTAATGCCTAGTGTAAGTGCTATAAAAATATAATCTATTATTGATATTCTTTTTAGTATACATTTATCTTCCATGAGCTTCCTAGGTGGTGCTAGTGTAAAAAACCTGCCTGCCAATACAGGAGACAAAAGAAACATGGGTGCAATCTCTGAGTTGGGAAGATCCCCTGGAGAAGGGCATGGCAACCCACTCCAGTATCCTTGCCTGGAGAATCCCATGGACAGAGGAGCCTGGCAGGCTACAGTCCATAGTGTCCTATACAGTCAAACACACATATTTTTCATGTTCTTTACCTATCTTTCCTTTGTTTGTTGTCTATTAAATTAAGGAAGCTTTTACTTAGTAGAGAGTTTAGCTCTGAGCTATGATGTATTCTATTATTTTTTTTTTTTTTCAATTTGCTGGTGATTTTTCAACCTTAAATGTAACTTCAGTTGACTCTAAGCAAGTGTACTTTCAACTTCTTACCTTAATTCTAGTTGTGATTTTAGAAAATATTAATGAACAAAGGGGGTCAAAATGAAATCATCTAGTCAAACTACCTTTCTCAAGCTTGCTTATTTCCCCAAAATATGCAGAAGTAGTTAAGAATTCACTACTTCCTCAACTGGGTTCTCCCACTGCTCCCATTTTGAATTCTCACAGTTACAAAGGACAAATCGAGTCTCTCTTCTTTGTGTAAAACCTCCAAACATGGGAAAAAAGCTACCCTCTCACCTTCACCTTCTCCGATCCATACCTCTATTCCAGGACTTCATTTTTGTATGCTGAACCTATCGAAAGCCTTCAAGTGGTTTTCCCATGACATGGATTCTCTGATCCCATTCACCATCACCATTCTTCCTCTTTAAACTATCCAATTTGTCATGAGGCCTTCTGTTCCATTCCTTAATCTGGAATGTGAAAACATCAGGTTTAACACAGTTTTGCAATTAACTTCTAATACCTCATCATATCCCATATTAGGGCTTGGGGAATTCACAGCTCCAAATTCTCGAAGCCTCTCTCTTTTATTGATCAAAACCATTTATATTGTAAATTGCTTGCTCCTGGGATTTATCCAGACCTCAGCATAGCACACACTCTGTAAAGTGAGATCCAAAGACTTTTTACAGCATATTAAATAAGTGCTTGTGGGACCTTTGGCCTTCGTATGTGGCACTGGGGTGAAAAGTATACTTATTGTTGCCTCCAATAATTTGTGCAAATGGCACACCTTCTTATGGTCATAATGATGTTTTGGGCTTTGATACAGACACAGCTCAAAACTTAGAACTGGAATGTGCTTATATTGATACAGATTGATACAGAGTTTTTCTTATCCTGGGAAAGATTGAGGGCAGGAGGAGAAGGGGGCCACAAAGGATGAAATGGTTGGATGGCAGCACCGACTCAATGGACATGAGTTTGAGCAGACTCTGAGAGATAGTGAAGGACAAGGAAGCCTGGCATCCTGCAGCTCATGGGGTCAAAAAGAGTTGGACACGACTTAGCAAATGAACAAAAACATAGAGTGAGAAAAGTATCATAGCTTCATTCTTTCCTGGCAGAATCTTAAAGCAGGTTAGCGTGCATTTCCCAGTGGCCAACAAAGCTAAGAACTGCCAGAATACATTTCAAGTAATAAAATGTTATTCATCATGACTAATCATAAGTAAAATTTACATAAATATATTAATAACTTTCTCCTGCTATCCAAATGGCCTATGGAGTCACATTTGTGGTTTCATAAAGAACAACAGACTGGTTCCAAATAGGAAAAGGAGTACATCAAGGCTGTATACTGTCACCCTGCTTGTTTAACTTCTATGCAGAGTACATCATGAGAAATGCTGGGCTGGAAGAAACACAAGCTGGAATCAAGATGGCCGGGAGAAATATCAATAACCTCAGATATGCAGATGACACCACCCTGATGGCAGAAAGTGAAGAGGAACTCAAAAGCCTCTTGATGAAAGTGAAAGTGGAGAGTGAAAAAGTTGGCTTAAATCTCAACATTCAGAAAACGAAGATCATGGCATCTGGTCTCACACTTCATGGGAAATAGATGGGCAAACAGTGGAAACAGTGTCAGACTTTATTTTTTTGGGCTCCAAAATCACTGCAGATGGTGACTGCAGCCATGAAATTAAAAGACGCTTACTCCTTGGAAGAAAAGTTATGACCAACCTAGACAGCATATTCAAAAGCAGAGACATTACTTTGCCAACAAAGGTCCTATGGTTTTTCCTGTGGTCATGTATGGATGTGATAGTTGGACTGTGGACAAGGCTGAGCACCGAAGAATTGATGCTTTTGAACTGTGGTGTTGGAGAAGACTCTTGAGAGTCCCTTGGACTGCAAGGAGATCCAACCAGTCCATTCTGAAGGAGATCAGCCCTGGGATTTCTTTGGAAGGAATGATGCTAAAGCTGAAACTCCAGGACTTTGGCCACCTCATGCGAAGAGTTGACTCATTGGAAAAGACTCTGATGCTGGGAGGGATTGGGGGCAGGAGGAGAAGGGGATGACAGAGGATGAGATGGGTGGATGGCATCACTGATTTGATGGACGTGAGTCTGAGTGAACTCCGGGAGTTGGTGATGGACAGGGAATCCAAGGCCTATATTTTAAAATGGTTTAATTAAAAAAAAGAATGAAATAATGCCATTTGTAGCAACATGAATGGACCTACAGATTATCATAAGTAACTCAAAGACAAATATCATATGATATCACTTACATGTAGAATCTTAAAAATGATACAAAACAGAAACAGACTCACCAAAATGGAAAGTGTGGGATAGAATTTGGGATTAAACAGATACACACCATTATATATAAAATAAAGACCTACTTATAGCACAGGGAGTATACTCCTGTAATAAACTATTATGGAAAAGAATCTGAAAAAGAATATATATACTGATCACTTTGCTGTATACCTGAAAAACTGTAAATCAACTAACTTAAATAAAAAAATAAAAATAATTTTCAAAAGTCTTATATTAGAGAAATCTTCATTTTCCCATGGTAAAATTACATAACCCCTTTCCAGGTCAGCACCTTTCTATCACCATAACAACCAGAGAGGTTAAAGGAGAATTTATGACCTTCAATTATGACCTCAATCTAGACAGTCAGTCCTGAGGGGGACCGTTCTTATCTCCTTGTGCACTCAAAGCACCTTGTTAACAATCTGCTGAACATCCTTCCATTTGCATTTCTCTCATTTGTCAAGAATCAATAGATCAGACAAATACTCCCAGATTAAAAGGTTCCTAACTATAAACTGGGAGAAAAGTGAGAAGCATTTTAAAGTGACAAGAAGGTACTGTCTATTGATAGCCGCTCAACAACCTCAGATATGCAGATGATACCACTTTATGGTATCATATGGCAGAAAACGAAGAGGAACTAAAGAGCATCTTGATTAGGGTGAAAGAGAAGAGTGAAAAAGCTGGCTGAAAACAAACCAATACAACATTGTAAAGTTAAAAAATAAAATAAAATTTAAAAAAGTAACAGAGAATCAAAAAAAATAAATAAAAAGAAATGTTGACTATAAAAAAAAAAAAACTCAAAATTACTAACATTAAGATCATGGCATCCAGTCCCATCACTTCATGGCAAAAAATGGGGAAAAAGTGTCAGATTTTATTTTCTTGGGCTCCCAAATTACCTTGGATGCTGACTGCAGCCACAAAATTGAAAGATGCTTGCTCCTTGGAATAAAAGTTATGACAAACCTAGACAGTGTATTAAAAAGCAGAGATATCACTTTGCTGACAAAGGTCTCTACAGTCAAAGCTGCAGTTTTTCCAGTAGTCATGTACGGATGTGAGAGTTGGACCATAAAGAAGGCTGAGCACTGAAGAACTGATGTTTTTGCACTGTGGTGCTGGAGAAGACTCTTGAGAGTCCCTTGGACAGCAAGGAGATCAAACCAGTCAGTCTTAAGGGAAATCAACCCTGAATATTCATTGGAAGGATTGATGCTGAAGCTGAAACTCCAATACTTTGGCTACCTGATTTGAAGAAGCAACTCATTAGAAAAGAGCCTGATGCTGGGAAAGATTGAGGGCCAGAGAAGGGGATGACAGAGGACGAGATGGTTGGATGGCATCACTGACTCAATGGACATGAGTTTGAGCAAACTCTGGGAGATAGTGAAGGACAGGGAAGCCTGGCTTTTTGCAGTCCATGGAGTTGCAAAGAGTTGGACATGACTTAGTGAATGAACAACTTAATGAAATAGGAAGCTCTAGATGAACTATAACATGACCCTGTCTTAGGGAACAATGGAAAAGCTTTGCTAAACTGAGCAACTTTGCATCTAGACTCCTACTATTTGAGGGGGGACATTATTCTACCACCCCGGATTCCAAATGAAATTTCTCTTCATAGATCCTGGGATGAGGCTTCTGGAGCAAGAAGGGGTGTTATAGAAAATAAAGCTATGTCTTGTACCTCTGAGTTGAAAGTTGTAAACTGTGACATGTGTATGTGTATACACACGGGAAAAACAGCTGAGAATGATTTTCTACATTGACAATGTATAGAAAAAGTAAGCTCTTTCCTCCAAAATCTTTACATCTCTAAAGATAATAGATTTCTTATTAGAAAACAACTTTTAAAAATAGTATGCTTTATTTTGGGCTTCCCAGGTGGCTCAATGGTAAAGGATCTGCTTCCCAATGCAGGTGATGCAAGAGATGAGGATTCGACCCCTGGGTCAGGAAGATTCCCCTGAAACAGGAAATGGCAACCCACTCCAGTATTCTTGCCTGGGGAATCCCATGGACAGAGGAGCCTGGCAGGCTATAGTCCATGAGGCTGCAAAGAGTCAGAGAGGACTGAGTGACTAAGCACACAGAGCACATATTTTGTTTTATACCTGAAGACAGGGGCCAAAAAATGACAATAAAATCTTGTATAAATTCAAATATAACACATCTGGTGATTATTTTCTACCCTCCACTGGTCCCTGTTTTCAAAGGGGGTTCGGCTAAAATCTTATTTTCTGCCAGAGATAGGTAGTACCATCCATAGGGAGAGGAGGGAAGAGCATGCACAGTCCCTTTTATACCCCACAGTGATGTGCTCATGGGGAAGAGAGTTAAGAGTGACTGTCATGAAATTCAAGACTTCCCAAACTCAACTGCAGCTCAGTATCACTCAGGGAGCTTATATTTTATTCTCCAAATACATATTTATGAGCCCCTGCTGTGCTAACGGAGAAGGCAATGGCAGCCCACTCCAGTACTCTTGCCTGGCAAATCCAATGGACAGAGGAGACTGGTAGGCTGCAGTCCACTGGGTCGCTAAGAGTCGGACACAACTGAGAGCTTTCACTTTCACTTTTCACTTTCATGCGTTGGAGAAGGAAATGGCAACCCACTCCAGTGTTCTTGCCTGGAGAATCCCAGGGACAGGGTAGCCTGGTGGGCTGCTGTCTATGGGGTCGTACAGAGTCGGAAGAATTGATGCTTTTGAACTGTGGTGTTGGAGAGGACTCTTGAGAGTCCCTTGGACTGCAAGGAGATCCAACCTGTCCATTCTGAAGATCAGCCCTGGGATTTCTTTGGAAGGAATGATGCTAAAGCTGAAACTCCAGTACTTTGGCCACCTCATGTGAAGAGTTGAGTCATTGGAAAAGACTCTGATTCTGGGAGGGATTGGGGGCAGGAGCAGAAGGGGCGAAAGAGGATGAGATGGCTGGATGGCATCACTGACTTGATGGACGTGAGTCTGAGTGAACTCCCGGAGTTGGTGATGGACAGGGAGGCCTGGCGTGCTGCAGTTCATGGGGTTGCAAAGAGTTGGACACGACTGAGTGACTGAACTGAACTGAAGGGACTCGGACAATTAGCACAGAGATTAGCACTTAAATTTTACTGTTTAGCACTGCTAAGTTGCTTCAGTCGTGTCCAACTCTGTACGACCCCATAGATGCCAGCCGACCAGGCTCCCCCATCCCTGGGATCCTCCAGGCAAGAACACTGGAGTGGGTTGCCATTTCCTTCTCTAATGCATGGAAGTGAAAAGTGAAAGTGAAGTCGCTCAGTTGTGTCCGACTCCTAGCGACCCCATGGACTGAAGCCTACCAGGCTCCTCCGCCCATGGGATTTTCCAGGCAAGAGTACTGGAGTGGGGTGCCATTGCCTTGTCCACTATTTAGCACAGTAGTGCTCAAATATTTCACTCTCAGGACCCCTTGGAAGTCTTAACATTATAGAGTGCCCCCTCCACCCAAAAAAAACATTGCTGATGTGGTGCATATATATAATGGAATATTACTCACTCATAAAAAAGAACAAAATAATGCCATTTACAACGACATGGGTGGACCTAGGGAGTGTCATACTGAATGAACTCAAAGACAAAATCATATGATATCACTCTTTAATGTAATCTTAACACATGCTATGCTGCTGCTGCTGCTAAGTCGCTTCAGTCGTGTCCGACTCGGTTCGACCCCATAGACGGCAGCCCACCAGGCTCCCCCTTCCTTGGGATTCTCCAGGCAAGAATACTGGAGTGGGTTGCCATTTCCTTCTCCAATGCATGAAAGTGAAAAGTGAAAGTGAAGTTGCTCAGTCGTGCCTGACTCTTAGTGACCGCATGGACTGCAGCCTACCAGGCTCCTCCACCCATGGGATTCTCCAGGCAAGAGTACTGGAGTGGGGTGCCATTGTCTTCTCCAAACACATGCTATAAATCAACCTATTTACAGAAAAGAATTAGAGTCATAGATTTAGAAAACAAACTTATGTTTACCAGCATGGAAACAGGTGAGGGGAGGGATAAATTGGGAGACTGGGATTGACATATACACAGCTATATATAAAATAGATGACTAATAAGGACCAACTGTATAGCATAGGGAACTCTACTCAATACTCTGTAATGGCTTATATGGGAAAAGTATCTAAAAAAGAGTGGATATGTGTATATGTATAACTTTGCTGTGAGGTAGAAACTGACAACACTGTAAATCAACTATACTCTAAAAAATTAATTTAAAATGTGATAAAAAAGATTTGTTTCTGTGGGTTCAATCTTTTAATATTTACCATATTTAGAATTAAAACTGGATTTTAAAAATGTATTTATTTATTTTAATTGCAGGATGATTACTTTGCAATATTGTGATGGGTTTTGCCATACATCAACATGAATCAGTCATAGGTATACATATGTACCCCCATCCTGAACCCCCTCCCACATCCCTCCCCACCCTTTCCTTCTGGGTTGTTCCGGAGCACTGGCTTTGGGTGCCCTGCTTCATGCATTGAATTTGCCCTGGTTGTCTGTTTTACATATGGTAATGTACATGTTTTAATGCTATTCTCTCAAATTATCCCACCCTCACCTTCTCTCACTGAGTCAAAAAGTCTGTTCTATATGTCTGTGTCTTCTTTGCTGCCCTGCATGTAGGATCATTTGTATCATCTTTCTAAATTCCATATATATGCATTAATATACAATATTTTTCTTTCTCTTTCTGACTTACATCACTCTGTATAACAGGCTCTAGGTTCATCCACCTCATTAGAACTGACTCAAATGCATTCTTTTTTTATAGCTGAATAATATTCCGTTGTGCATATTTACCACAAGTTCCTTATCCATTCATCTGGCAATGGATATTTGCCATGTCCTAGCTTCCATGTCCTAGCTATTGTAAATAGTGTTGCAATGAACACTGGGGTACATGTGTCTGTCTCAATTCTGGTTTCCTCAGCCATTATGCTCAGCAGTGGGATTGCTGGATCATATGGCAGTTCTATTCCAAGTTTTTAAAGAAATCTCCACACTGTTCTCCATAGTGACTGTACCAGTCTACATTACCGCCAACAGCGTAAGAGGGTTCCCTTTTCTCCACACCCTCTCCAGCATTTATTGTTTGTAGACTTTTTGATGATGGCCATTCTGACTGGTGTGAGAGGATACCTCATTGTGGTATTGATTTGTATTTCTCTAATGAGTAATGTTGAGCATATTTTCATGTGTTTATTAGCCATCTATATATATTCTTTGGAGAAATGTCTGTTTAGGTCTTCTGCCCACTTTTTGATTGGATTGTTCATTTTTCTGGTATTGAGCTGCATGAGTTGCTTGTATATTTTGAAGATTAATTCTTTGTCACTTGTTTCATTTGCTGTTATTTTCTCCCATTCTGAAGGCTGTCTTTTCACTTTGCTTATAGTTTCCTTTGAGGTGAAAAAGTTTTAAAATTTAAATAGGTCCCATTTTTTAATTTTGGTTTTTATTTCCATTACTCTGGGAGGTGGGTCATAGAGGATCTTTCTATTATTTATGTCAGAGAGTGTTTTGCCTTTGTTTTTCTCTAAGAGCTTTATAGTTTCTGGTCTTACATTTAGGTCTTTAATCCATTTTGAGTTTATTTTTGTATGTGGTGTTAGGAAGTGTTCTAGTTTCATTCTTTTACATGTAGTTGACCAGTTTTCCCAGCACCACTTGTTGAAGAGACTGTCTTTCCTCCATTATAAGTTTTTGCCTCCTTTGTCAAAGATAAGGTGTCCATATGTGTGTGGATTTATCTCTGGACTTTCTATTTTGTTCCATTGATCTATATTTCTGTCTTTGTGCCAGTACCATACTGTCTTGAAGACTGTAGGTTTGTAGTATAGTCTGAAGTCAGAAAGGTTGATTCTTCCATAAAACTGGAATTTTAAGAGATGTTTATTTCATTTCAAATAACAACAAACCCATTACATGTTAACACAAATAACATATTTTTATGAAAACATTTTCCAAAATAAAGTTAGTGAGAAGAGTGTCATTGTTTCACATTAAAAAAACCTCTCTGTGTGTGTATGTTAGTGCTCAGTCATGTCAGACTCTTTGTGACCCCATGGACAGAGAAGCTCACCAGGCTCCTCTGTCCATGGAATTATCCAGGCAAGGAAAAAACCTCTGACATCTGGCTTAGTAAAACACAGCTGGATTCTTATATATGTTTCTGCATGCAATCTGTATTGTACATCATGTAACCTCTGGAAAACTCCACTGTACACTCATGAAAGATCAAGAGTGACAAAAGCAAATAATGTCTTAGTATTATAATGAAAATTGTATTGATCTTTTAGATCCCCCTAAAAGGTTCTTGGGGGTCCCCAGGAGTTCATAGACCTTACTTTGAGAACCACAAGTTTAGCATGTATTCCTTCTGTCCTCCCCCAGAGACTACAAACTTCTTAAGAATAGAGACCATATCTTGGTATTGTTCTTTATTTCCATAGAGCTATCTCAGATTATGTGCTGAGCCAGTGTTTCCTGATTTATTGATTATTATTATTCTCATTCTATTCATTTGCATGGGCAGTTATGAACTTGAAAATGATCAGTGAAGAGTGGAAATAAGCCTCCTCTTTCTCACCTCCTCTATAGAAGAGGGTTCATAGTCAAAGATATGAGGCTTACCTGTAAATAAAGTAATTTCATCATGGTATTATTACAAAATACCTTTCATCAATTCTTTTATTTGATACTAAAAATAAAACTGCCAGCTAGGTAAGAACAATTATTATTATCCTCATTTTATAGATAATAAAATTTAGACTCAAACCAATCTGCCCAAGTTTTTATAGGTAATAAGTGACTAGTGAGCTAGGGTTGAGAAAATTGAACTCAATCTTGGATCATGAATGTATTGAAGAAAAGGTTTAAATGTAGTTTATTGTGTGCTCTTTTTTGTGTCCTGGGATGTAATACCATTCAGGGTTGGGGATGTTTACAATAAGGTGCCTTTATGGTGATCAAATGTTGGGAGCATTCAATCACCTGCTGAAACTGTTTATTGCCTGATGTTTGACAATAAACATTATCCTTCAAATTGATTTCTGCTATAGTGCTGTTGTATAATTAGGTTTTCCAGGAAGTCTGTCTTGGTGTAATCATAATTTTTATTAGCATAGTGAGTAATGACAGCTTCTTCTGCTACCAGACTGATATGATTATTTCCCAATAAGCCTGGTATGTTACCTTCCAAAGAAGATGACCAGAGTTACAATTCAGGAGCTCAGAGTCCCTTTGAAGAGCAAGGGCAATTTCTGTTTGGTAACAGTAGGAAGTTCTCTAGTCACTAAAGAAACTCTTGAAGCATGGTTTAAGAGTGCTGATCTTTTCAATCACAGCTTCAATCACCGAGTCCTAAAAAATTGAAATCAGGGTCCTGTTGCATTATTCCTAGGTGGATTCTGGCCTTCTTTGGCTGTGTCGAACACTTGGAACCCTTAAAACCTACAGTAAAAAATGCCAAGAAGCAGAAAGTGGAGTAGAGACTAGTACACTCTTCTAAATATGCATTAAGCCTCACTCCAGGGGTCTGTCAGTTGCAAAATAAAAATGAATATAGTTAACTGGTAAATGCTGGTTCTACACAATTCAGATTTCAGTTGTCATCTGGAAAAAAAATCCAGTGAGAAAATCTGGTGATTAGTCTTAGTTAGACAAGATATCTAGACTCAGGCTGTGTGTGTGTATGTGTGTGTGAGAGAGAGACAAAGACAGAGAGAGATGAGATGAGATGATATTTAGGCCTACCCATTTGGTGTGTGTGTGTGTTGGTCATTCAGTCATGTCTGACTCTTTGAGACCCCATGGACTGTAGCCTGTCAGGCTCCTCTGTCCATGGGATTTTTCAGGCAAAAATACTGGAGTGGGTAGCCATTCCCTTCTCCAGGGGATATTCCCAACCCAGGGATGGCACCCAGGTCTCCTGCATTGCAGGCAGAATATTTACTGTTTGAGCCACCAGGGGAGCCATTTGGTATCATCCAGAAATTGCCTTTATTAAAAATCAATTAATAAAAACTTTCCGATTTCAAATGTATTATTTTCATTTACTTTAACTATAGTCAGGGATATGATTCAAAAGAAATACTTGGAAAGAGATGAGCAGGACTTTTTTTTTTATTATCTAACTAATCCATAAAACATGGAAAGTCACAAATGATACTCCAGTTTAAGAATTGATGACAACAAAGAGCTGTGAGTATGTGCGTGTTTTCTTTACTGAGGATAAATCTTCTGGCTTATTTAAATAACTCACTTTGTAGTGAAATTGGTTCATATGACGTTTTTCTATACAGACATGGTAATTGTCTTTTTTTTTGAGATAGATATTTTCTTACTGACCTTTCTCTTAAATTTCATATATTCAGTGTGAGAAGTCACCAATGATAAAATAGAATTTATTCTTTACTCATTAAGTTTTTTTTATTGGGTGGCAGGGATTATATATTCTCCTAAGTGGCAAAACACAGCAGATCCTTGAAAAAATAATGCAGTCATGTATGTGAAATAACTACTATTGGGGGATAATCTGCTTTGGCCTTTAGAATCCAATGCATAAAGAAAACTAAGGTCCTTTACTAGAGTTATTATGCAAGATAAAAAATTCCACAATTGGGGACCAAGCCATAGATAAGTAGTCAATGCAGGATTTATGTAGCCTGAAAACAGCAGAAATCAGTGAAGAGGGAATGGATCCTCTACTTAACTATCATTAACAATCACAAAGAACTGTGAAAAATATGTTTTTATTTGATAGAATTTAATGAGATTAAAAGAAAATTGCCACTTTATCTACAACACAGAAAACTAGGCTTCAGAATCAGTCCTCTAAAATTGTCTTTGCTCCTTACTTTCTCTCTTTAAAATAATCAGGCTATATTGGCTAATAATTCTCACCAAATATTTGTCACCATAACCCTCTTAAGGTCATTGTCTTTTAGTAAGTTAGTATTTATTGAGTGCTGAGAATGAGCAAACGGATTACTATACACCTGAGTATATATGGTTATTAAAAAGTGGAGGATGGATTCTTTGCCCTGATGGCTTTTTATAATCAATGAGAAAGAAAAGCAATCATGCCAGAAATATATACATGTATATATTACTGGCCATATGGAGAAACTATCCTGGTTCTAAAGAAGATCTGTAAATTTCTATTCAGCACCTGCTTAACTGGAAAAAAAGGGTGATTTAGAGCTTAATACAAAAACTGATTCTTTTTACTACAAGATTCTAATTGCTATCATAATTTGAGTCATTGAATAAAGAATTTTTATCTGTGCCTGTACAAGTCATATTTTGTAGCAATTTCTAAATATATCATTTGAGAATTATCATTTTCTCATTATATTATTAAAGCACCTACTATACAGCCAGCAACTAGCTGTACTTTATCATAAACAAGCAAACCAGGAAGTAGGGCTAAAGACATAAAATATTTGGATAAATTATAGGGCTCTCCAGTTCCAACATTATATGGATATATATAGTGAACATCATTTCTACTCCAGTTTGGGGAGATTCTCAAGGAACATAGGGGATTCCCAGGTGGTTCAGTGGTAAAGAATCCACCTGCCAATGTAGGAGACACAGGTTCGATCCCTGGGTTAGGAAGATCTGGAAGAGGAAATCACAATGCACTCCAATATTCTTGCCTGGAGAATCTCATGGACAGAGAAGCCCGGTGGGCTACAGTCCATGGGGTTGCAAAGAGTCAGACATGACTGAGCAACTAAGAACACACACACACACATAAGGAACATATGTTCAATATGAAAATTTTGAGAGCATGGATATGCCCAAGCTCTTTGCACATTACTGCAATGTATATGAAGATGAATAAATTCCAATCTCTGTCCTCAAGGCATTTATAAACAGTTATACAAGGAACTCTAATTTGAAGCCAAATGTTATTAGTGGCATTAGAGAAGACCACCCAAGATGCTATAGGGACCTTATAGAAAGGATAGTAAGAACATATCATCTTGTGATAAGGAAAAGCTTCACAAGCAAGCCAGGACTGATGAGAAACTTTGAGACAGAATTTCAGAGCAGTGTTGGAAAACATATAGAGGCAGGAAAGCTAAGGGTGAATACAGAGACTTTATTTTGGCTAGAAAGGAACTTGAATGGGGGCGGGGTTCATGGAGTACCTATACAAGCTAGTGGTGTTAGGACCATTGTGATGCTTTATTTTTACTCATGTCATGGCCCCTGACTCAAGTGTTCCCCTTCCTTCTAAACTCCCCTACTCTACTTCGTTCCTCCTCTTCCTTAAATAACCAGCTTATTTTTTTACTTCCTTAGGTTTCCTTTGACTACTCCAGGCTGTCTCTGATCAATTATAGCCTTTAATATGCATTTAGCACTTCATGAACCATTGTCTTCTATTGTTCATAGCTACACTCATTATACTGGTTGTGAACATACCAAGTCCTTGCTGGCTGGCTTTTGTCAACTCCAAGGTAAAGTTAACTTAATCATCAAAGGCCAGGCCTACTTCTTCTAACGTGTTTCTTCTTATCAGAGGCAGGGTGTTCTTATTGAGTGTTCTTTATCCACCTAGAACCAAAGAAGTCACAAGGGCTATCTATCAGCACAGAGCTTAGCACTACCTTCAAAACTGAGTTACTTAGTATCTGTACTTTTCCGGAATTTTCTACAAGATTATGCTTCTAATGAACATCTCACCATTTAGCAGTACCAGATGACAAGAGTAATGCTATCACCATCATTATGACTCTAATTTTAATAACCTCAAATATCATTGAGTGTCTTGTGTATGTGTCAAAAGCTATGCCAGGTGCTGTGCATGTTTTATTTCATCTAATTGTTGCAACAACCTAATGAAGCTAATACTGTTATTAATCCCATTTCAAAAATGAAAATAAATTGAGGTTCTCAACTTGTTAATAGTAGCCCTGAAATTTGGAAAAACTTCTGTTTGACTTGCAGGCTCTTACTCCTTATAATCTAACTCCCTGACTCTCATTCACACGTAAACTCCATTCAGAGCTACTTTAATATGAAAAAATAAAATTTACAACCCATTAAATAAAGTAGGCAGGAATCTGATTTGCATACTTGAAAATTTTACACACACACATAAAAGATTTTCTTCTGAATGGCACTATGGCTGCCCCTGTGGGAATGGTAACTTCTTCAAAGGACCATGAAATCTAAAGTTTGCTTCCAAATATTCTCCTAATAAAGTGTCAGCTCAGAATGGTGCTACCCTTCAGGGAAAGCTTGCTGATCCATCAACCCCAGCTAACACTTTTGTTTGTTTGTTTTTGCTTCACACATCATCTCAACTTATTGAGATGAAACTCTAAAAAAACATATTTAAATAGAGCATCACAAGGCTTGTACTAAGAGCTAAAAAATCACTTCTCCATTTGTGTAAAATAGAAACATAAATCCTCCATTAACCTCTTGGCTGTAAAGAATAAAAGGGTAGCTATTTGGGAGAGCTACATCATTTAAACTAAAGTTGAGATAAACTTCTGCACGTGATAGTGCCCTAAGATTATTTAGGTCATCAAAAGACATGTCCATTCAAAGTAAAGTAGGGTATTCTTTTCCTGTGGCTGCTGGAACAAATTACCACAAATTTGGTAGCTAAAAAGAATTCCCTAACAATTATGAAGACCAGTAGTCCAAAATCAGTTTCACTGAGCCGAAATCAAGGTGTCAAGAGGGTCATGCTCTTCTCTGGAGCACGTAGTGTAGAATCTGTTCCTTATGTCCTCCAACTTCTGGTGGGTGCTGGCATTCCTTGACTTAATGACCACATCACTTTGTTGCAGAAACCAGTACTCAAGAAACCAAGCACCACACTCAGAGAGTTATTGAACTCAGGTTTATTATGCTGGCGGGCACAGAGGATTTAACACTCCAAACTCTGAGCCCCGAACAAAGGGGTTACAGAGTTTTTATACATGGACAGGCATGATTAAGTGGGTTTGCAGGTTTGCAGGGGCTGGGTGATTACAAAGAGCAGGACAAGGGTGAGTGAGATAAGCTCCAGTTCCTAGTATTGTGAGTCCCCACTTTCTGAGACCTATGTGATCTAGACTTTGCAAGGAGCAAGCTGAGTTATAGAGGTAAAAAGAGCAGGAGGTTATGTAAACATTTCATTTCCTCTTCAACTCCAATCTCTGCCTCCATGGTCACATTGCCTTCTTCTCTTCTGTCATCTTCCTCTACTTCCCTCTTATAAGCGTACATGTGATCTCATTTAGGGCCCACCCAGATAGTCAAGGAAAATCTCTCTATCTCAAGATCCTTAATTCAATCACATTTGCAGGTGGCATTTATAGGTTCTATTAACTTTAGGGGCCAATATTCAACCTATCACAGATAGAAAAATAGTCAAATAAGGCAACTTGTTGACTTAATCATGTTTATACTGATGCTATGGGCTTCCCCGGTGGCTCAGAATGTAAAGAATCTGCCTGCAATGGAGGAGATCCAAGTTCGACCCCTGGGTCAGGAAGATACCCTGGAGGAGGGCATGGCAACCCACTCCAGTATTCTTGCCTAGAGAATTTCATGGACAGAGAAGACTGGTGGGGTACAGTCCACAGGGCTGCAAAGAGTCAGATACAACTGGGTGACTAACACTGACTGACTGACTGACATTGACGCTATAGTCCATTTGTTCACAGACATCTTACTGCGATGAACAATGATCTCTCTTCCTTTAGTGATCCTCTCCCTCAGCCAAGCACTGTCCACATGACATTCAGTGTGGTCTTTCTGAAATGCTTATTATTTCCATGGCTCCCTGCTCTCGAAAGGAAAATCATATACAAGCCTGTTATTGTAGCAGTTGGGTGCAAATTTCTCCCTCAGCTAGCCCTAACTCTTTCCTTTCCAGCCCCATCTTTTTTCATTGCCACCTACACCTCAGTCACACTGAACTGGTCTTTGCTGCCGGAGAAAGTCATGCTCTTTCAAGCTTGGTCCTCCATCCACCTCCCATAGCCTTTCCTCCTTCATTTATTGGATGCCTCATCTTTTTAGACTCAATATAAACATCTCCTCCTGTGTAAGGCACTTCCTTGGGGCAGTCTGACGTTTTCTCTTCTGTGTTCCCATAGTAACTTGTGCAGAGTTTATCTTACAATTTATCACATTTAATTACAAAAATCTGTTTAGTGTCTATAATCTTATGGTATATTATGAACTAAATCAAGGGCAAGAGTGTTGTGGTAGGATGAATAATGCCCACTCCCAACAAAGATGTCCCAGAACCTTTGAATATGTTACCTTACATGGACTTTGTAGATACATTTAAGGTTACGAGCCTTAAGATGGGGAGATTGTCCTGAATTCTCCAAGTGGGACCAAGCATCCTTACAAGGAGACAGGAGGGCCAGATATAGATAGAAGATGTAAGGATAGAAGCATAATTCAGGTAGGAGAGAAGATGTGATGCTGCTAGCTCTGAAGATGGAGGAAGGTACCATGAGCTGAAGAACATAGGCAATCTCTAGAAGCTTGGAAAGGCAAGAAAACAGATGCTCCCCTGGAGTCTGTAGAAGGGACACAGCCTTGCCAACATCTTGATCTTTTTAGGACTTTTGATCTCTAGAACTGTAAGATAATAAATCCATGTTGTTGCAAGTCACTAAGTTTGTAATAATTTGTTGCAGCAGCCATCAAAAGTGAATAAGGGCACTGTTCTCCTCTCACTTTGAATCCCAAGCACAGTGCCTGGCACATAGTGGGTGTTCAATTCATCTGCTGAATGAATGAGCAAAGACAGTAATTGCTATGTTGCTTGAGGATTCCACTAAGATATGTGGTCAACTTTGTAGATTTTTTTAAATGTTCGTTTCAGGTGTACAACAAAGTGAATCAGTTATACATATACATCTATCCACTCTTTTTTTGATCCTTTCCCCATATAGGTCATTACAGAGTATTGAGAAGAGTCCCCTGTGCTATATAGTAGGTTCTCATTAGTTATCTATTTTATATACAGTAGTGTGTATATGTCAATCCCAATCTCCTAATCAATATGTTGTTTTGGTTGTAGAGTGACTAAGCCATGTCCAACTCCTTGTGATTCTATGGACTGTAGCCTGTCAGACTCCTCTCTCCATGGGATTCTCCAGGCAAGAATACTGGAGTAGGTTGCCATTTCCTCCTCCAGGGGATCTTCCCAACCCAGGGATCAAATCCACGTCTCTTGCATTGAGAGGTGGATTCTTCACCACTAGTGTATCCTAGGAAGCCCCAATCAACATGGTAGATTTTAATACCATTGTTGTGAGGAGCATTATTTTACCCCTAGTAAGCTGTCTTTTAGTTCAGTGGCTTTTCAATTAGAATTTCAGAGGACACTGAAAAACATTTCTGTGGAACACACATGGTTGAAGTGTTACTGTCTTATCTATCTTCCCACACCCTAGTTCTAGTACTCAGACAGGAAGCATACAAAAAACAACCAAACTGCTTAGATTTTGTCTTTATTGCTACAAGTTAAAGAAAAAAAGTATGTACCAGCAAGATTATAAAACACTCCCATCTATCCCTTTATGATAATCTAGTGCGAAGAAAAGAATACTAAGCAGTACAGGAAACATTTCAGAGGCATCGTCGGGAATTGTTTTGTTTCAGAAAAGTCTCATGGGTGACTAGCTCCTCTGGTTACCTCTCCCACCTGGGCAGAAAGCTGAGGAGTAAGTTTCAAAAGAAAAGTGAAAGTGAAAGTTGCTCAGTTGTGTCCAACTCTTTTTGACCCCCAATTCTCCAGGCCAGAATACTGGAGTGGGTAGCTGTTCCATTCTCCATGGAATCTTCCCAACCCAGGGATCGAATCCAGGCCTCCCGCATTGCAGGCAAATTCTTTAGCCACCAGGGAAGCAAAGATCACACACAATGGTCCGTTCAAACAGAAAGCAGCAGTTTTCATCCACAACCTGGTACCATTCAAGGAAGAATAAAACTTTTTTTTTTTCTCCTGGAGTCCACAATGCAGGCCTAAGCCCTGGTTTTTACTATTTTTCAGAGTCCATCTGCCTCCAGAAGCCATGAAAGCTACATATACTCATCCCACCATTTAAAGAGCAAAACTATGGCCACCAATCTAATTAGAAAGATTATAGCTCAGTAGATCAGCAATTGCATTCTCAGGTGTGTCTATAACATGCGAAATGAGGGTTTCCTTTAAGGATATCAGGTAAGAATGTTTTGGTATAAATCTATTAAATACTTACTAAATATCAAAATGCCAGAAAACATGAAATATGTGTCTGGGAGTCTTAGATAAGAGGACAGGAAGGGATAATTGGCTTTCACCCAAATGCTACCAGCTAGAAATAGACACAGGCAGGCTACTGGTCTGAAAGCCAAGGAGAAAAGGCTGCAAGCTTCTCTAATGTCAGTGCCGAATAGGAAGGGGATTCTAGGCTGTGCTGACAAAGAGGCTCATTCCCTCATGGGGGTGGCGTATTGAGAGAGATCCTAGGTGATCCTTTCTGAATTCTTCCCACTACATGAGTTCTCTAAGAGGACTCATGACAGAGCCAGCCTAAGAGATGGGCCTCATGCGACTGCTGGGCCCCAGTTAGCTAAAATGTATCTCCTCACCTTCTTGCTGAGGCCTGATATTCCTTTAACATGGAAAAACCTGACAGGGCACAAATGGAGATAATGACTTAAAATATGAATCCCTGATTGAGGCAGCCAAAGAGCTAAAATGGGAATCAACCATTCAAATCATCCAGGGTCAGTACCATCCCTAAAATCTTCCTTGGTCTAAATAGGGAGGGAGGGAGAAAAGACCAGAGAAAAGGATGCAAGAAGAGGAGGCTATGGATGCCTAACACACAATTACTCCTATTCACTTCTTCTAGTAGTGGTAGTGTTAGTCACTCAGTCGTGACCAGCTCTTCGTGATCTCATGGACTGTAGCCTGCCAGGCGCCTCTGTTCATGGGGATTCTCCAGGCAAGAATACTGGAGTGGGCTGCCATTCCTTTCGCCAGAGAATCTTCCCAAATAGAAACTGCCAAGAATTTTTGACATGGTTTGCAAAGATAAATGTACCTTGCTCTGCTTTGCATGTTTAATAAAGCATTGGGTGTTTTTGCATGTCACTGAAAGGAAAATGACATGCATAATGTTTGCCCTAGCCTTAGGCTAGAATGCATGCTAAGTTGTCTCCATCATGTCTGATTCTGTGTGACGCTATGGACTGTAGGCTTCCAGGCTCCTCTGTTCATGTAATTCTCCAGGTAAGAATACTGGAGCGGGTTGCCATGTCCTACCACACTGGAAATGATTATCTAGTTCTGGTTAAAGAGAAATGATCATTTCAAATTTCTGTTGGTTCTTTGAGCTGCTAAAGATACAGTCCTGAAGTAAATGGCTCTTGTTTGAAAATGCTCATTATCAGGTCCTTTTCTTTATGAAAAGTAGGTCTAGTCAAGGATGAAACTTGAGAGTTAAAATGGAAGAGGAATCATCTAGTGGTTTGAGTGGCACCCACAAGGAAGAATAAGACAAAGGTTGATACTAAGAGGAAATCAGACCTAGAGAAAGAAGTTTCGTGTTTGTTTCCACCTTCTGCCAAAAATAATCTACTAAATGAAGCATTATAATTTTTCACACATCAATATGTAAGATGCCATAAGAATATTACAAATGTATGTATAATGAAATCACTGTGCTGGCATCCGGTCCCACCACTTCATGGGAAATAGATGGGGAAACAGTGTAAACAGTGTCAGACTTTATTTTTCTGGGCTCCAAAATCACTACAGATGGTGACTGCAGCCATGAAATTAAAAGACACTTACTCCTTGGAAGGAAAGTTACCACCAACCTAGGTAGCATATTCAAAAGCAGAGACCTTACTTTGCCAACAAAGGTTCGTCTAGTCAAGGCTATGGTTTTTCCTGTGGTCATGTATGGATGTGAGAGTTGGACTGTGAAGAAGGCTGAGCACCGAAGAATTGATGCTTTTGAACTGTGGTGTTGGAGAAGACTCTTGAGAGTCCCTTGGACTGCAAGGAGATCCAACCAGTCCATTCTAGAGGAGATCAGCCCTGGGATTTCTTTGGAAGGAATGATGCTAAAGTTGAAACTCCAGTACTTTGGCCACCTCATGCGAAGAGTTCACTCATTGGAAAAGACTCTGATGCTGGAAGGGATTGGGGGCAGGAGGAGAAGGGGACGACAGAGGATGAGATGGCTGGATGGCATCACTGACTCGATGGACGTGAGTCTGAGTGAACTCTGGGAGTTGGTGATGGACAGGGAGGCCTGGCGTGCTGCGATTCATGGGGTTGCAAAGAGTCGGACACGACTGAGCGACTGATCTGATCTGATCTGATAAATTAACTTTACTTCAACAAAAAATATTAAAACTGAAAAAAGAGATGCCATAGAGGTAGTCTGGGAACCAACACTCAACACAGCACAGTCCAAGGGCAGGCATGAATCCTTCCTTCTCTCATTCTTCTTTTTCTCTTTTCTATCCACCTGATCATTCAACAAATATTTATTAAGCATCTATAGTGTAATGGGTTGGAGAAGGCAATGGCACCCCACTCCAATACTCTTGCCTGGAAAGTCCCATGGATGGAGGAGCCTGGTGGGCTGCAGTCCATGAGGTTGCTAAGAGTCAGACACGACTGAGCGACTTCCTTTCACTTTTCACTTTCATGCATTGGAGAAGGAAATGGCAACCCACTCCAATATTCTTGCCTGGAGAACCCCAGGGACAGGGGAGCCTGGTGGGCTGCCGTCTATGGGGTCGCACAGAGTCGGACACGACTGAAGCGACTTAGTAGTAGTGTAGTGTAATGGGTACTAGGTTAAGTATTCAGTTACTCAGTAATGTCCAATATTCTTTGCAAGCCCATGGATTGCAGCATGCCAGGTTTCCCTGTCCTTCGCTATCTCCTGGAGTGCACTCAAACTCCTGTCCATTAAGTTGATAATACCATCCAACCATCTCATCCTGGATGAGATGGGCAGGCCCCCTTCTTCTCCCACCCTCAATCTTTCCCGGCATGAGGATCTGTTCCGATTAGTCAGCTCTTTGCATGAGGTGGCCAAAGTATTAGGGCTTAAGGATCATTTCCTCAAATGAAGACTCAGGGTTGATTTCTTTTAGGATTGTCTGGTTTGATATCCTTATTATCCAAGGGACTTTAAAGAGTATTCTCCAACACCACAATTCAAAAACATCAGTTCTTCTGCACTCAACCTTTTTATGGTCCAGAAGTCTATATCCATAGACGACTACTGGAAAAGCCATAGCTTTGTCCATAAAGATCTTTATTGGCAAAGTGATGTCTCTGCTTTTTAATACACTGTCTAGGTTTGTCATAGCTTTTATTCCAAGCAGGAGACATCTTTTAATTTCACGGCTGCAGTCACTGTCCACAATTACTTTGAAGCCCAAGAAAATAAAATCTTTCACTGTTTCTATTGTTTCACCATCTATTTGCCATGAAGTGATGGGACCAGATGCCATGATCTTAGTTTTTTGAATGTTGAGTTATAAGTCAGCTTTTTCATTCCTCTCTTTCACATTCATCAAGAGGCTCTTTAGTTCCTCTTTGCTTTCTGCCATAAGGGTGGTGTCATCTGCATATCTGAGATTATTGATATTTCTCCCAGCAATCTTGATTCCAGCTTGAGCTTCATCCAGCCTGACATTTTGCATGATGTACGTTGTATATAAGTTAAATAAGTAGGGTGAAAATATATAGCCTTGACATACCCCTTTCCCAATTTTGAACCAGTCCATTGTTCCATGTCTGGATCTAACTGTTGCTTCTTGACCTGCATATGGTTTTCTCACGAGGCAGGTAAGGTGGTCTGCTATTCCCATCTCTGTAAGAATTTTCCACCGTTTGTTGTGATCCACACAGTCAAAGGCTTTAGCACAGTCAATGAAGCAGAAGTAGATGTTTTTCTGGAATTCCCTTGCTTTTTCTATTATCCAACAGATGTTGGCAATTTGATTTCTGGTTCTTCTGCCTTGTCTAAATCCAGCTTGTACATCAGAAAGTTCTCGATTCATATACTGTTGAAGCCTAGCTTGAAGGATTTTGCACATTACTTTGCCAGCATGTGAAATGAACATAACTGCGCAGTAGTTTGAACATTCTTTGGCATTGCCCTTCTTTGGGATTGGAATGAAAACTGACCTTTTCCAGTCCTGTGACCACTGCTAAGTTTTCCAAATTTGCTGGCATATTGAGTGCAGCACTTTCACAGCATCATCTTTTAGGATTTGAAATACCTCAGCTGGAATTCCATCACCTCCACTAGCTTTATTCATAGTAATGCTTCCTAAGGTCCACTTGACGTCACACTTCAGGATGTCTGGCTCTAGGTGTGTGATCACACCATCATGGTTATCTGGGTCATGAAGATCTTTTTAAATAATTCTTCTGACGCTTACTCCTTGGAAGGAAAGTTATGACCAACCTAGATAGCATATTCAAAAGCAGAGACATTACTTTGCCAACAAAGGTTCATCTAGTCAAGGCTATGGTTTTTCCTGTGGTCATGTATGGATGTGAGAGTTGGACTGTGAAGAAGGCTGAGCACTGAAGAATTGATGCTTTTGAACTGTGGTGTTGGGGAGGACTCTTGAGAGTCCCTTGGACTGCAAGGAGATCCAGCCAGTCCATTCTAAAGGAGATCAGCCCTGGGATTTCTTTGGAAGGAATGATGCTAAAGCTGAAACTCCAGTACTTTGGCCACCTCATGCAAAGAGTTGACTCATTGGAAAAGACTCTGATGCTGGGAGGGATTGGGGGCAGGAGGAGAATGGGACGACAGAGGATGAGATGGCTGGATGGCATCACTGACTCGATGGACGTGAGTCTGAGTGAACTCTGGGAGTTGGTGATGGACAGGGAGGCCTGGCGTGCTGTGATTCATGGGATCACAAAGAGTCGGACACGACTGAGCGACTGATCTGATCTGATGTGATTCTGTGTATTCTTGCCACTCCCTCTTAATATCTTCTGCTTCTGTTAGGTCCGTATTGTTTCTGTCCTTTATTGTGCCCATCTTTGGATGGAATGCTCCCTTGGTATCTATAATATTCTTGAAGAGATCTCTAGTCTTTCCCATTCTGTTGTTTTTCTCTATTTATTTGCATTGTTTACTTCTTCTATGATATCTGTGGCAAATATTTGCAGTTATGAATTTCTAACTTTGCATAATGCTTAAATTGGCCTTCCAAACCTAGAAATCAGATGGCATCACTGACTTGATGGACGTGAGTTTGAGTGAACTCTGGGAGTTGGTGATGGACAGGGAGGCCTGGCGTGCTGCGATTCATGGGGTCGCAAAGAGTTGGACACGACTGAGTGACTGATCTGATCTGATCTGATATGCCAAAAATTAGATAACCTAGAGGAAATGTACAAGTTCCTAGAAGGAATAAACTGTCTAAACTGATTCAAGAAAACAATGGTAAGTATAACCTGTAACAAGTAAAGAAATTGGGTCAGTCTTTTTGCATATATTGACAAACTAATCCTAGAAGTCATATGGAAATGTAAGCCAAAACAATTTTGAAAAAGAACAAAGTTGGAGGATTTACACTCCCTGTATCAGTCCATTCTGGGAGATACAACAAAATGCCATAGATATTTTGTGGTTTATAAACAACAAACATTTGTTTCTCTGAGTTCTTAAAGCTAGGAAGTTCAAGATCATGGCATGGAATTTGGTATCTGGTAAATGCCCTTTTCCAAATTGGACACTGCCAACTTCTTGCTGTGTCCTCACATGGCAAAAGGGGCTAAGTGTGTCTCTGGGGCCTCTTTTTTAAAGATATTAATCTAATTCATGATGGCTCTGCCTTCATAATGTTATCACCTTCCAAATGCCTGACCTCCTAAGACCATCACCTTGGGCATTAGGTTTACAACACAAACATTTAGACCATAATATTACTTCGCAATTTCAAAACTTATTACAAACTACTGTAATCAAGATAGTTTGATACTAGAGAGACATATAGGTCAAGAGAATAGAATTGAGAGCTAAAAGTAAATATATACATTAGTTCACATAATTATGATTTTTTCTTTGTCAAGAACACTTAAGACCTACAATTTAGCAAATTTCAAATTTACAATATGCTATTGGTAACTAAGGACTTCCCAGATGGCACAGTGGTAAAGAATCCACCTGCACTCTGTCACTGTTTCCACTGTTTCCCCAGATCTATTTGCCATGAAGTGATGGGACCAGATGCCATGATGTTAGTTTTCTGAATGTTGAGTTTTAAGCCAGCTTTTTCATTCTTCTCTTTCACCTTCATCAAAAAGCTCTTTAGTTCCTCTTCGCTTTCTGCCATAAGGGTGGTGTCATCTGCATATCTGAGGTTATTAATATTTCTCCTGGCAATCTTGATTCCAGCTGTGCTTCATTCAGACTGGCATTCTGCATGATGCACTGTGCATAGAAGTTAAATAAGCAGGGTGACAATATACAGCCTTGACATACTCCTTTCCCAAGCCAGCTTTTTCACTCTCTTCTAGAAGAAGTTCTCATATGCATATACAGAAGAGAACTGAAAGCCTATGTCCACAATAAAACTTGTACTGAAGTGTTTATAAGACTGAATTTTCATAATAGTAAAGAAGTGGAGACAACCCAAATATCCATCTATAAATTAATATACAAATGATGATACAGCCATAAAATGGAATCTTTTCATTCCTATAAATGGATGAAGTACTGATATATATTACATCATGGATGAAACTTAAAAAATATACTAAGTAAAATAAGCCAGACACTAAAACATCAAATATTGTATGAATCCATCCTTTTGGCAATTTCTAGAATAGACAAGTCCATAAAGTCAGAAAGTAGATTAGTAATTCTAGAGGGTTCAGAGGAGAGGGGAACAAGGAGTGACTGCTAATGGGTATAGAGTTTCTTCTTGGAGTGATCAAAAGTTCTGAAATTAATGATGATGGTTGCACAACTTTGTGAATATATAATGTAGTGTTTTTTTTTTTTAAGTGGACTGCAAAAAGTGATTTAGTAAAATTTCACATCAGTTGTCTAAAACCAAATTGTTACTGCTTTCTCTAGCTTTTGTGTCCTTAATCTATGAACATAGCAATATATACTTTAAAATGGAGACAAGAATCAATTTAGAAGTTAATGGCAAAGGTCTTGCCCTCAAAAATATGACAATTTAAATTAATCCAATGCTTCTGATTTAGAATCATATCTGTTTTCCTTGAAAGAATAATAATTGGGGCTTTTCATCCTTCTGATCCTTGAAAAAATGGCAAAGCTGTCCTTACTGGATTTTGTAATGAAATAGAATCTCAGGATCATCTAAATAAAGGCTAACAAAGGGCAAACAGAAAATTGACACAAAAAATAAAGTAACTTGACACGAATGGGCATTTCTCAGATTTAGTACTAGGATATACTACAAATAATTCTCCTCAAGAAAAGAATTCTGTAATAAAAAATAATGTTTGGAAAGCATTGCTTATCCTTTTTCTTGCCTATCTAGGATATTATATTGGGGGCTGAAACTCAAGACATAATAAAGATAAAACAACACACCTTGTGGAATAAAGTATATACTGGATATTAAACAGTTTCATAAGCATATGACTGTGTTGTCTCATAAGAGTGAATTCTAAATATTATATTGATAGAACTTTTAAAAGCATATATGGCCTGAAAAGCTTAACACAAGGAAGTAGGCCAGCTATAAGCCAACAGAGTAGCTCAGTTCAGTTCAGTTCAGTTCAGTTGCTCAGTCGTGTCTGACTCTTTGCAACCCCATGGACTGCAGCATGCCAGGCCACCTTGTCCATCACCAACTCCGGGAGTTTACTCAAACTCATATCTATCGAGTCAGTGATGCCATCCAACCATTTCATCCTCTGTCATTCCCTTCTCCTGCCTTCAATCTTTCCCAGCATCAGGGTCTTTTCCAGTGAGTCAGCTCTTTGCATCAGGTGGCCAAAGTATTGGAGCTTCAGCTTCAGCATCAGTCCTTTGAATGAATATTCAGGACTGATTTCCTTTAGGATTGACTGGTTGGATCTCCTTGCAGTCCAAGGGACTCTCAAGAGTCTTCTCCAACACCACAGTTCAAAAGCATCAATTCTTCAGTGCTCAACTTTCTTCATAGTCCAAATCTCACATCCATATATGACTACTGGAAAAACCAGAGCTTTGACTAGACGGACCTTTGTTGACAAAGTAATGTCTCTGTTTTTTAATATGCTATCTGCTGCTGCTGCTAAGTTGCTTCAGTCATGTCTGACTCTGTGCGACCCCAGAGACGGCAGCCCACCAGGCTCCCCCGTCCCTGGGATGCTCCAGGCAAGAACACTGGAGTGGGTTGCCATTTCCTTCTCCAATGCATGAAAGTGAAAAGTGAAAGGAAGTTGCTCAGTCGTGTCCGACTCCTAGTGACCCCATGGACTGCAGCCTACCAGGCTCCTCTGTCCATGGGATTTTCCAGGCTAGAGTACTGGAGTGGGGTGCCATTGCCTTCTCTGAATATGCTATCTAGTTTGGTCATAACTTTTCTTCCAATGAGTAAGCATCTTTTAATTTCATGGCTGCAGTCACCATCTGCAGTGATTTCGGAGCCCCTCAAAATAAAGTCTTTCACTGTTTCCACCATTTCCCCATCTATCTGCCATGAAGTGATGGGACTGGATGCCATGATCTTAGTTTTTTGAATGTTGAGTTTCATGCCAACATGAAACTCATTTTTCATTCTTCTCTTTCGCTTTCATCAAGAGGCTTTTTAGTTCTTCTTCTCCTTCTGCAATAAGGGTGGTGTCATCTGCATGTCTGAGGTTATTGATATTTCTCCTGGCAATCTTGATTCCAACTTTTGCTTCATCCAGGGAGTACATGCTTACTCTAAATAGGGCAACTGATGCTCATCTAACACAGGTTGTTGTCACATGGGAATACTAACATGAATGAGCCAGATCTTCTGAGTTTCCAAAAGAAGTTGGCAATCTGGATTTGTATTAGAGTTTTCCCAACTTATAAATCACCCAACATCTGTAAGTCAAATGTGGGCCATTGTTGGCCAATATAAATCCCTTTCTGGCTGCCAAACCTCCTCTACAGGATATTAGCAGAAACACTCGATCTGATGTGGCTAGGGTGGTGTCTGCTCCGGTTCTCAACTAGATTATCTTCTTCCACTAACCTTACTGGTATTTTTATGTTCATATCCTATGAGTTCACATCCCGCCTGCCACTTCTCTTATCAGTCAATACATATGATGTAATAGCTAATACTAATCTTTGGATCTGTTCTTGCTCAGCTTTCAGCTTTTAAAATTTAAAACCTTGTACTATAAAGAAAATCTGCTGTGTCTCTGTTGTTCTAGCTATTTCCTTTCCTATTTACTACTGTTCTACATGGACAGTGTGGAAATGCAGAAAGTGTATGACCTCAAAATAACAGTGAACTCTGCTAATGGTTTCTGCAAAATAGCTTCTGGAGCAGCAGTGAGATAAATTTCACTGACTCTGGGGAGGGAAAAGAACATCTTTCAGGTTAAGTCCTGTTTGAAAGACATTGCTTCCTGAAGCCTGTTTCCCACTATCAACAATTGAAATTAAAAGGAATTGGTTGACTATTTTTTTTCATTGTATGTATTAATTTTATTTTTTAATCCAAGTAAAGGGAATGGCAACCCACTCCAGTATTCTTGCCTGGAGAATACCATGGATAGAGGAGCCTGGCGGGCTACAGTACATAGGGTCACAAAGAGTCAGATACAACTCAGTGACTAACATACACACATAGTTGAGTTACAACATTGTGTTAGTTTCAGGTGTACAACAAAGTGATTCAGTGATACATATTTTTTCTTTTATAGGTTATTACAAAATATTGAATATAGTTCCCTGTGCTATACACTAGGACCTTATTGCTTATCTGTTTTATATTTAGTAGCAAGTTTATGGGAGAAGGCAATGGCACCCCACTCCAGCACTCTTGCCTGGAAAATCCCATGTATGGAGGAGCCTGGTGGGCTGTAGTCCATGGGGTCGCTAGGAGTCAGACACGACTGAGCGACTTCACTTTCACTTCTCACTTTCATGCATTGGAGAAGGAAATGGCAACCCACTCCAGTGTTCTTGCCTGGAGAATCCCAGGGATGGGGGAGCCTGGTGGGCTGCCATCTCTGGGGTCGCACAGAGTCAGACACGACTGAAGCGACTTAGAAGCAGCAGCAGCAGCAAGTTTATGTTAATCTCAAACTCCTAATTTATCACTCTCCCCTTCCCTTTTGGTAATCATAAATTTGTAATGAGTTGACTATATTCTTATGTGTAATTGCATCCACTATATAACTGTATTATAGTCCTTTTGTCCATCTCCTCTACTAGACTCTGAGTACTGAGGACACTCATTCATTTCAATCCACACAATGTCAAGCACAATGCTTAGCACATAGTAGATGCTCACCAAAATGAATGAATACATTCATCTTGCACTGACATTTTCCACCCCTCCTGCCAGTGAGTTAAATCAGAAGTAGCTGGTATTCATGACAATGAAACATAAAAACCATACCAGAAAGTATTCTTGTATGTAACCCACAAATCACCAATCAAAACTTTGCATGCATTTTACTTTTCAATAAAACATCAATGTGAAGTAAATACTATGTAGAGCTCTAGTAGGCTGAATGTTGTTGTTGTTTTGTCACCAAGTCATGTTTGACTCTTTTGCAACTCCATGGACTACAGCCCACCAGATTCCTCTGTCCATGGGATTCTCCAGGCAAGAATACTGGAGTGGTTGCCATGCCCTCCTCCAGGGGATCTTCCCAACCCAGAAATTGAACCCATGTCTCCTGCATTGGCAGGAGGATTCTTTACCACTCTGTCACCAGGGAAGCCCCATAGGCTGAATAATGGCCCCCAAAGATATCCATGCCCTAATCCCCAAAACCCGTAACTATAAACTATCACTTTACATGGTAGAAGGGATTGTGCAGATGTGACATTCAGATGAGGAGATTATCCTAGATTACTGGAGGGTGGCCAATTCTATTTACACAAATCTTAAAAAGCAGAGAACCAGGGAATGGGAGGAGGGTTCAAGAAGGAGGGGATATATGTATACTTGTGGATGATTCATATTTTTGTACAACAGAAACCAACATAACATTGTAAAGCAATTATCTTCCAATTAAAAATAAATTTTAAAAATCACCACAAACACATTGAATTTTTGTAAAATATATATAAGTAAAATGAAAATCTAGACAGCACATAAACAACAGCTGAGAACGTTTCCCAACTGTGTTGAGAGAGAGTGATATGATGGAAGCAGGATCAGAGAGATGCAACATTGTTGGTTTTTGAAGATGGAGGAAGAGGGCCATGAGGCAAGAAATGTAGATGGCTTGTAAAAGCCTTCTAGAACCTTCAGAAGGAGCACAGCCAAGTGGTGACACTTTGATATATAGCCCAGTGAGACCCAGGTGAGATTTCTAACTTACAGAACTGTAAGATGAATAAATTTGTGTTGTTTTTAAGCCAGTAAGTTTGTGGTGATTTTTTTTTTCTTTACAGCAGTAATAGGAAACTAATACAATAACAAAGCCAGCTGTCATATTAAGAAGTTTCTGGCAATACTCATATTACTAGATTTGATTGTTTTCTTTACTAAACATTTGTTAACTGTTAGATAAAAATGATAATTAAGCCTTCATAAGCCAAAGTAGAATATGCTTTAATGTCAGCAATGTTCAATAGAATACTTTATAAGCATCATATTTACCTTTAACAGCATCCATTTCATAGAGTATGGTGATTAACATTAAAAATTCTGAGCACTGAGCAACATTATCCAGCTGGCTGGGAGAACATTGCCTTCACATGGTCCTTTAACACAGGCACTTACAAAGCCCTCTACAAGGTCCCAGAGAATAATAGGAATTGCACAGAGGTGAGTCCATTTTTTTTTTAAAGTATTTAACGTCAGACAATTTGGGGACTACAAAAGCCTTGTAAGTCAGATATTTTTCCTCACTTACAAAAGATTCTTACAGAGCTTTAAGGTAAATGAGCCCTTCCTCCCATCCTGGGGAATGGGGCTGGCTATGTGACACTTCAAGATGATCACCAATAAAATCTCAAATGAGAGCTCGGATATGAAAGCACCTTGAAACTCTAAATTGCTATATAAATGGAAGGGACTATTATTGCTGCCAAGCTCCCTTCAATTGATTTGAGGTCCTCTTCAAGGCTCTCCTCACATCTAGCATCTCATTAATAATGACAATGCCAACTCATATTTCCAGAGCTGTTTTAGCCTTCCAGTGCTCCTTTATTTGCCTTATTTCATTCCTTTCTCCCTAGAAACCTATGACATAGGAGGTTCAGGTTGTATTAACTCCATGGGCAGAGGAGGGCACTGAGGTTGAAATTAGGTAATTCCAACTCAGCATATATACTAAAAGCCATTGAACTGTATGCTTGAAATAGGTGAATGGTGTGGCATATGCATTCCATCTTAATAGAGCTGTTACATTAAAAAAATCATTATTACCTACACACTTTTACAAAAAAACATTAAGTGACTGGCCCAAGGTCTCATAGATGGTGACTTTCAGTGCTGGATCTTGCTCGCAATGGCAGAGACTCAGGGAAGTGGAAGAAACAGAACAGTGATTATTTCAAACCACTAAATGTCAGATCATGAGACATGATAATTTCAAGCTCTGCTCAAAACTGAGTTCTCCTCACCCCACCCCATTACAGAAGCTTTTAAATTTCTTGCTGCCTTGATCAACTCCACAGGCACTACGTTAAGTCTGAACCTAGAAGGTGAAGGCTGTCAATAGATGCAGCTCCACAAAGCAGGTCAAACAGAAGCATGGCAATGGAGCAGAATTGCCCACGTGCTTTCCCAGTGGACTGTGTTTACTGACATTTGTTCCATTTGTCTTGAACAAATGTCCAAAATAAAAGCGGTTATTCCAAGTTGATTTACTTTCATGTACAAATCAGATACCCATGCAACACAAAGAAGCTTTATCTGTTGAGTATGCTCCATGATAATTTCCATTCCAACTTTTAACTGGGGGAAAAAAAGAGCAGCAATCATCTCCCAAGTTACATGACAACAAAAACCAGATTTCAACTGTCATTCTTCATTTATTTTTCCATTACAGAAAGAATATGCATCTTCAGTTCAGTTCAGTCGCTCAGTCCTGTCCAACTCTTTGTGACCCCATGAATTGCAGCACAGCAGGCCTCCCTGTCCATCACCAACTCCCGAAGTTCACTCAAACTCATGTCTATCAAGTTGGTGATGCCATCCAGCCATCTCATCCCCTGTTGTCCCCTTCTCCTCCTGCCCCCAATCCCTCCCAGCATCAGGGTCTTTTCCAATGAGTCAACTCTTCGCAGGAGGTGGCCAAAGTACTGGAGTTTCAGCTTTAGCATCATTCCTTCCAAAGAAATCCCAGAGCTGATCTCCTTTAGAATGGACTGGTTGGATCTCCTTGCAGTCCAAGGGACTCTCAAGAGTCTTCTCCAACACCACAGTTCAAAAGCATCAATTCTTCGGTGCTCAGCTTTCTTCACAGTTCAACTCTCACATCCATACATGACCACTGGAAAAATCATAGCCTTGACTAGATGGACCTTTGTTGCATCTTGTTATGACACAAATATTAGTGAGAACTTTCTAGGCAGAATTGTGCATCTCTCCCCATCTCCATAAATGATGTATACTCATTTTACTTCCACATAATTCCCAGGGTGCACCTGATCTACGAGCTGACATTTCTTTGTGAATATTTAAGCTAATGTATACCCTGGTCTCCTGTGAAGAATCAAACAAAACTTTGCCCACTCAACTTTAGTCAAGTACTGTGTGTTTGCTTATGAACATTGCCTGGGAAAAAAGAAAAGGTCATTTATTTTAAATAGATTGTTTGCTATCTCTATAAATGAGGGTCCCTAAAAGGCTTTGGGGTAATTTCATTCACAAAGAACACATTTCAAAGAAGCTTTATATTTACCCAGACTATAGAAAGCTATCCCAGCTGGAAAATGAAAATACCATCTACTAATTACATCCTTTCATTATTGGAATAAAGTTCAGTTTGATGAACCAAGGCTATTTCACTAAAGGAAAAGTTCACATGTCTTTCTCTGAAGATGAAGGGCATTTAGTAGATTTCATTGTCCTTAGAAGTTCAGTTCAGTTCAGTTCAGTTCATTTCAGTCACTGAGTTGTGTCCGAATCTTAGCGACCACATGAATCACAGCATGCCAGGCCTCCCTGTCCATCACCAACTCCTGGAGTTCACTCAAACTCATGTCCATCGAGTAAGTCATGCTATCCAGCCATCTCATCCTCTGTCGTCCCCTTCTCCTCCTGCCCTCAATCCCTCCCAGCATCAGGGTCTTTTCCAATGAGTCAATTCTTCACATGAAATGGCCAAAATATTAGAGTTTCAGCTTCAGCATCAGTCCCTCCAATGAACACCCAGGACTGATCTCTTTAGGATGGACTGGTTGGCTCTCCTTGCAGTCCAAGGGACTCTCAAGAGTCTTCTCCAACACCACAGTTCAAAAGCATCAATTCTTCAGCACTCAGCTTTCTTAACAGTCCAACTCTTACATCCATTCATGACCACTGGAAAAACCATAGCCTCGGCTAGGTGGACCTTTGTTGGCAAAGTAATATCTCTGCTTTTCAACATGTTATCCAGTTTGGTCATAACTTTCCTTCCAAGGAGTGAGCGTCTTTTAATTTCATGGCTGCAATCACCATCTGCAGTGATTTTGGAGCCCCAAAAAATAAAGTCTGACACTGTTCCCACTGTTTCCCCATCTATTTCCCATGAAGTGATGGGACCAGATGCCATGATCTTCGTTTTCTGAATGTTGCGCTTTAAGCCAACCTTTTCACTCTCCTCTTTCACTTTCATCAAGAGGCTTTTTAGTTCCTCTTCACTTTCTGCCATAAGGGTGGTGTCATCTGCATATCTGAGGTTATTGGTATTTCTCCCAGCTATCTTGATTCCAGCTTCTGCTTCTTCCAGCCCAGCATTTCTCATGATGTACTCTGCATAGAAGTTAACTAAGCAGGGTGAGAATATACAGCCTTGACGTACTCCTTTTCCTATTTGGAACCAGTCTGTTGTTCCATGTCCAGTTCTAACTGTTGCCTCCTGACCTGCATATAAGTTTCCCAAGAGGCAGGTCAGGTGGTCTGGTATTCCCATCTCTTTCAGAATTTTCCACAGTTTACTGTGGTCCACACAGTCAAAGGCTTTGGTATAGTCAATAAAGCAGAAATATATGTTTTTCTGGAACTCTCTTGCTTTGTCAATGATCCAGTGGATGTTGGTAATTTGATCTCTGGTTTCTCTGCCTTTTCTAAAACCAGCTTGAACATCTGGAATTTCACAGTTCATGTACTGCTGAAGCCTTGCTTGCAGAATTTTGAGCATTACTTTACTAGCGTGTGAGGTGAGTGCAATTGTGCAGTATTTTGAGCATTCTTTGGCATTGCCTTTCTATGGGATTGGAATGAAAACTGGCCTTTTCCAGTCCTGTGGCTACTGCTGAGTTTTCTAAATTTGTCCTTAGAAGTATCACTCCTTTAAAACGGTGTAATGACCCCCTAACTATGGGAAACCTTTTGCAAGTGCCATTTGTGTTCCAGAATTTTACCATTTCTGAAAGGTTTCATTGCAACTGATTTGCCTGTAATAAGCTCTTATTTTGCAACATAGATAACTGACCCATAGGAATGTGTTCTAACTCTTCAATTTCCCACATAAAAAGATTTTCAATTTTCACTCAAATTTTTACTTACTTTTTATCCAACCACATCCTTATGACTCTCTGTCATATGCCAACCCATTTTGGCCACTTTGAAATTGGTGACCTTTCCTCTACCCCTCTAACATTTTTTTCACTTGACCCAAGTTTCACCTCCATACTCCCTTCCTGACAACTGAAATCATTACATGTAGATTAACTACACTGTGTTAATGGCTTACTTTAATTTGTCCCTCAACTTGGTGAGTGTGGAGGGTGAAGCCAATACACAGAGAGAAGGAAGCAGAAGCACTTATAAATCAGGAAGGATGAAAGGAGCTTTAGAAATACCTGGTTTATAGTCAGAATAGAGGTAATAATACATCTGAAAATAGGATTTCACTGGTGGTCCAGTGATTAAAAATCCTCCTACCAATGCAGAGGACACAGGCTCAGTGCCTGGTCGGGGAAGATTCCACATATGCCATGGGGCAACTAAGCCCGTGTGCCACAACTACTGAGCCTGCATGTCCTAGAGCCCATGCTCTGCAACAAGAGAAGCCACTGCAATGAGAAGCCCATGCACCACAACTAGAGAGGAGCCCCCACTAGCTGCGACTAGAGAAAGCCTGCATGCAGCAATGAAGACCTAGCACAGCCGAAAAATGATAAAACTTAAAAGAAAAGAAATGTCAAAAGTGTTCTTAAAAAAGTCTACAAATAATAATTGCTGGAGAGGGTGTGGAGAAAAGAGAAACATCTTATTTCTTTAGTGGGAATGTAATGGAGAACAGTACGGAGGTCCCTTAAAAAACTAAAAGTGGAGTTACCATGTAATTCTGTAACCCCATTCCTTGACATGTATCCAGAGAAAATTCTAATTCAAAGAATTAGAATTAGTGTCCAGTGTTTATTGCAGCACTATTAACAATAGCCAACACATGGAAGCAACCTAAATGTTCATCAAGAGATGGATAGATAAAGATGCGCTACACACTCACACACACACATATATAAATAGGCATCTCAGGTGGCGCTAGTGGTGAAGAACCTGCCTCTCCAATGCAGGAGATGTAAGAGACGTGGGTTCAACCCCTGGGTTGGGAAGATCCCTGAAGAAGGGCATGGCAACCCACTCCATTATTTTTGCCTGGAGAATACCATAGACAGAGGAGCCTGGAGGGCTACAGTCCATAGGGTCACAAAGAGTGGGACATGACTAAAGCGACTTAGCACACACACACACACACACAATGGAATATTACATAGCCATTTAAAAGAATGAAATAATGCCATTTGCAGTAACATGGATGGACCTAGAGATTATCATACTAAGTGAAGTAAGTCAGAAAGAGAAAGACAAATACCATATGAAATCACTTATATGTAGAATATAAAATATTAAAGTATGACACAAATGAACTAATTTATAAAATAAATAGACTCATAGACATAGAAAAAAACTATGGTTATCAAAGGAAAAAGGGAAGGAGGGATAAATTAGAAGTTTGGGATTAACAGGTACATACTATCACATATAAAATAGTAGGAGTTTGGAATTAACAGACACTATTACATATAAAATAGACAAACAACAAGGACCTACTACATAGGACAGGGAAATTATATTCAGTATCTTGTAATAATCTATAATGGAAAAGAATCTGAAAAAACACTCACACAACTAAATCACCTTGTCATACAGTATACTAACGCATATATATGGAATTTAGAAAGATGGTAACAATAACCGCATATGTGAGACAGCAAGAGACACAGATGTATAGAACAGTCTTTTGGACTCTGTGGGAGAGGGAGGGGGAATGATTTGGGAGAATGGCATTGAAACATGTGTAATATCATATAAGAAACGAATCACCAGTCCAGGTGCAATGCTGGTTACAGGAAGCTTGGGGCTGGTGCACTGGGAGGACCCAGAGGGATTGTATGCGGAGGGAGGTGGGAGAGGGGTTCAGGATTGGGAACACGTGTACACCCGTGGCGGATTCATGTTGATATATGGCAAAACCAATACAATATTGTAAAGTAATTAGCCTCTAATTAAAATAAATAAATTTAAATAAAAAAAGAAACTAAATCACCTTCTCATCAGAACATTGTAAATAAAATATATTTCAATTAAAACAAAAAAAGAATGGCTCAGTAGCAAAGATTCCACCCGCCAAGCAGGAGATATGAGTTTGATCCCTGGGCGGGGAAGATCCCCTTCCCAATGGAAATGGGAAATCCTATTTCCCAAGGAAATGGCAACCCACTCCAGTATTCTTGCCTAGAAAATTCCAAGGACAGAGGAGCCTGATGGGCTCCAGACCATGGGGTTGCATAATCAGACATAATTTAGAGGCTAAACCACCACTCACTACCACCCTTATTTTACATATATGAAAACTATATATCACACAAAAGAGATTACTTATCAAAGGTCACTTTAATAATCATGAGAAATGTGGTCACTAGAACTCAGATTTGGAGAAGGAAATGGCAACCCACACCAGCATTCTTGCCTGGAGAATCCCATGGACCAAAGAGCCTGTCAGGCTCCAGTCCATGGGGTCGTAGGATTCGGACATGACTGAGTGACTATACCACCACCACCAGAACTCAGAGTTCCTAGAATATTTCTGTCTAGGATTCCAACTTTTGCTGTTTCATGGATCTATACAAGTTTGGGCATCTCTTCAACCTTATAGTTTCCTAAACAGTTCTCCTCACTCATCTTGCTTGCCTTCCCCTCTCCCTTTGTTTTCTATTTTTAGATACCCATAATACTCTGTGCAATGGAGAAGGCAATGGGAACCCACTCCAGTGTTCTTGCCTGGAGAATCCCAGGGATGGGGTAGCCAGGTGGGCTGCTGTCTATGAGGTTGCACAGAGTCAGACACGACTGAAGTGACTTAGCAGCAGCAGCAGCAGCAGTAATACTCTGTGCATACCTTTACTGTGGCATTAATCATGCTGTACAAAGAACTGATTTCTCATGTTTTGCCTTTGGATTGTGGACTTCTTGAGAGCAAGAGCTGGGTCTTGCTCATCTCTGAATCTTTAGTGTACAACTGGCACAAAATAGGCAGACATCAAAATTTCACTTTAGATATAATAAAGTTGGATTTAAAATATCCTCAACACTCAAATAAAGCTGTGGTATATATACACAATGGAATATTACTCAGCCATTGAAAAGAATACATTTGAATCAGTTCTAATGAGGTGGATGAAACTGGAGTCTATTATACAGAGTGAAGTAAGCCAGAAAGAAAAACACTGATACAGTATACTAACGCATATGTATGGAATTTAGAAAGATGGTAATGATAACCCTGTATGCGAGACAGCAAAAGAGACACAGATGTATAGAACAGTCTTTTGGACTCTGTGGGAGAGGGAGAGGGTGGGATGATTTGGGAGAATGGCATTGTAACATGTATAATATCATATAAGAAATGAATTGTCAGTCCAGGTTCGATGCAGGGTACAGGATGCTTGGGGCTGGTGCACTGGGATGACCCAGAGGGATGGTACGGGGAGGGAGGTGAGAGGGGGGTTCAGGATGGGGAGCACGTGTACATCTGTGGTGGATTCATGTTGATGTATGGCAAAACCAATACAATATTTAAAGTAATTAACCTCCAATTAAAATAAATAAATTTAAATTAAAAATAAATAAATAAATAAAACTGCACTAAGATATCTATCTACTCAATTGAAAACAATCTCCAAATCTGACAATATACCTTTTGTTGGTGAGGCCATAGGGAGCCATCTAAATCATTACTGCTGATGATGAAAGAAAATATAATTTCAGTGGAGGGGAATTTGGCAATATCTGAAAAAACTACATACATATTTAGCTTTTGACCTAGGAATCTCACTTGTAGAAATTGATCTCAGTGATATGCTGGCAAAAATATGGAAAGATGGGAGCCAGTACTATCTACTGCAGCACTATTTATAACAGTAAAAGACTAGAAAATCACCTAAATCTTCATCAAGAGAAGCCTTGATGAATAGATTACAGTACATCTACAAAATGAAGCATCCAGTTTTTAATGGAGATGTTAAGTATCTGTACATCCTATTGCCAAATAATTATCAGGATATATATTTTAAATGAATATTCAAAATGAATATATTTTAAATGAAAAATAGCAAGGTGGAAAAAAGGTTGCATAATATTCTAGTGTTTATCTACTATTTATCTGCTGTATTAAAATGAAAAGTGAAAGGATAAATCATGAAAAAACAGTTACTAATATGAGAAGAGAAGGAGTAGAAAGAAATGAACAGTGATAGAAGCTAGGTTTCTTGGTTTGTTGATTTGCTTAGCAGAATATACCTTGTGTTTGAATATACCTTAATTTGTAGCTTTGACTTTCTTAAAACCTATGCAAATATTTTATATAATTATAAAACAAAATTTAATTTAGAAAAGCAATCCCAGGCTTCCCTGGTGGTTAAGTGGGTATAGAAAAGCAATTCTAAAATAAAACAATAAAAAATGTAAACAAATGAACCTAAACAATTATCCAATTGATGACATAATCACAAAAAGAGGAAAAATTCTGAGCAACTTTTAAATCAGAGTAATTTGGTGGTATTTTACTGGGATGTGCCCTATGGATAAAATGACTGAAGAGAAGCATCTTACAATTATTTTCAGTAGTCATATCATATTAGTAATATTGGCATTGTTATTCTGAGGCTAAATCAAATGAGCATTCATAGAGAGGTCACTGAGAAGCATGGTTAAAAGGAGATACATGGGGGGATATTCCTGGTGGTCCAGTGGTTAGGACTCCACGCTTCCATTGCAGGGGGTTCAGGTTCAATCCCTGTTCAGGGAACTAACATCCTGCATGTTGTGTGGCCATAAATTTTAAAAGCAATACAGGGGTAAACTCAATAAGGTTAAGTTGAATAAGAGTAGATAGTATTAGAATGAATTTTTCCTTTCAAGTAGGAACCACAGCTCTTTGGGTAAATTGCTGACTTCAACAATGGTGCAGGGAATGTACAAAATAAGCCTGGAATGTGTTAATAACATAAAGCAAGATAACCATCAACAACTTCTGGAGTCATGTCAAAAGGACTCAAGAACACACCTGAATAACGGCCAAAAGGAGCTACCCCACATCTGAGGTCAAGGGCAGAAGCTGAGAGGACCCCATGCCCGAGGGGCAGCAGCCAAGAGGAGGTACCCCACGTCCAAGTCAGGGGCAGCGGCCAAGACTGCCAGGCTGCAACGGTGCAGGAACGGCCGAGAGGAGCTACCCCACGTCCGAGGTAAGGGGCGGCGGCCGGGAGGAGCTACCTCATGCCCAAGGAGCAGTGCCTGTGTGGGCACAGGAGGGCCTAGAGGAGCTACTCCTTGTTCAAGGTCAAGAGGGGCGGCAACGAGGAGATACCCCACGTCCAAGGTAAGGAGCAGCAGCTGCGCATTGCTGGAGCAGTTGTGAAGAGATACCCCACATCCAAGGTAAGAGAAACACAAGTAAAACAGTAGGTGTTGAAAGAGGGCATCAGAGGGCAGACACACTGAAACCATAATAACAGAAAACTAGTCAATCTAATCACACTAGAACCACAGCCTTGTCTAACTCAATGAAACTAAGCCATGTCCTGTGGGGCCACCTAAGACAGGCGGATCATGGTGGAGAAGTCTGACAGAATGTGGTCCACTGAAGAAGGGAATGGCGAACCATTTCAGTATTCTTGCTTTGAGAACCCCGTGAACAGTATGAAAAGGCAAAATGATGGGATACTGAAAGAGGAACTCCCCAGGTCAGTAGGTGCCCAATATGCTACTGGAGATCAGTGGAGAAATAACTCCAGAAAGAATGAAGGGATGGAGCCAAAGCAAAAACAAAAACGAGCTGTGGATGTGACTGGTAATAGAAGCAAGGTCCGATGCTGTAAAGAGCAATATTGCATAGGAACCTGGAATGTCAGGTCCATGAATCAAGGCAAATTGGGAGTGGTCAACAGGAGATGGCAAGAGTGAACGTTGACATTCTAGGAATCAGCGAACTGAAATGGACTGGAATGGGTGAATTTAACACAGATGACCATTATATCTACTACTGTGGGCAGGAATCCCTTAGAAGAAATGGATTAGCCATCATGGTCAATAAAAGAGTCCAAAATGCAGTACTTGGATGCAATCTCAAAAATGGCAGAATGATCTCTGTTTGTTTCCAAGGCAAACCATTCAATATCACAGTAATCCAAGCCTATGCCCCAACCGGTAATGCTGAAGAAGCTGAAGTTGAACGGTTCTAGGAAGACCTACAAGACCTTTTAGAACTAACACCCAAAAAAGATGTCCTTTTCATTATAGGGGATTGGAATGCAAAAGTAGGAAGTCAAGAAACACCTGGAGTAACAGGCAAATTTGGCCTTGGAATACGGAATGAAGCAGGGAAAAGGCTAATAGAGTTTTGCCAAGAGAATGCACTGGTCATAACAAGCACCCTCTTCCAACAACACAAGAGAAGACTCTACACATGGACATCACCAGATGGTCAACACCGAAATCAGATTGATTATATTCTTTGCAGCCACAGACAGAGAAGCTCTATACAGTCAGCAAAAAAAAGACTGGGAGCAGACTGTGGCTCAGATCATGAGTTCCTTATTGCCAAATTCAGACTTAAATTGAAGAAAGTAGGGAAAACCACTAGACCATTCAGGTATGACATAAATCAAATCCCTTATGATTATACAGTGGAAGTGAGAAATAGATTTAAGGGACTAGATCTGATAGACAGAGTGCCTGATAAACTATGGACGGAGGTTCATGACATTGTACAGGAGACAGGGATCAAGACCATCCCCATGGAAAAGAAATGCAAAAAAGCAAAATGACTGTCTGGGGAGGCCTTACAAATAGCTGTGAAAAGAAGAGAAGTGAAAAGCAAAGGAGAAAAGGAAAGATATAAACATCTGAATGCAGAGTTCCAAAGAATAGCAAGAAGAGATAAGAAAGCCTTCTGCAGCGATCAGTGCAAAGAAATAGAGGAAAACAAAAGAATGGGAAAGACTAGAGATCTCTTCAAGAAAATTAGAGATACCAAGGGAACATTTCGTGCAAAGATGGGCTCGATAAAGGACAGAAATGGTATGGACTTAACAGAAGGAGAAGATATTAAGAAGAGGTGGCAAGAATACACAGAAGAACTGTACAAAAAAGATCTTCATGACCAAGATAATCACGATGGTGTGATCACTCACCTAGAGCCAGACATCCTGGAATGTGAAGTCAAGTGGGCCTTAGAAAGCATCACTATTAACAAAGCTAGTGGAGGTGATGGAATCCCAGTTGAGCTATTCCAAATCCTGAAAGATGATTCTGTGAAAGTGCTGCACTCAGTATGCCAGCAAATTTGGAAAACTCAGCAGTGGCTACAGGACTGGAAAAGGTCAGTTTTCATTCCAATCCCAAAGAAAGGCAATGTCAAAGAATGCTCAAAATACTGCACAATTGCACTCACCTCACACGCTAGTAAAGTAAGGCTCAAAATTCTCCAAGCCAGGCTTCAGCAGTACGTGAACCATGAACTTCCAGATGTTCAAGCTGGTTTAGAAAAGGCAGAGGAACCAGAGATCAAATTGCCAACATCCGCTGGATCATCAAAAAAGCAAGAGAGTTCCAGAAAAACATCTATTTCTGCTTTATTGACTATGCCAAAGCCTTTGACTGTGTGGATCACAATAAACTGTGGAAAATTCTGAAAGAGAAGGGAATACCAGACCACCTGACGTGCCCCTTGAGAAACCTGTATGCAGGTCAGGAGGCAACAGTTAGAACTGGACATGGAACAACAGACTGGTTCCAAATAGGAAAAGGAGTACGTCAAGGCTGTATATTGTCACCCTGCTTATTTAACTTCTATGCAGAGTACATCATGAGAAACGCTGGGCTGGAAGAAGCACAAGCTGGAATCAAGATTGCCGGGAGAAATATCAATAACCTCAGATATGCAGATGACACCACTCTTATGGCAGAAATTGAAGAGGAACTAAAAAGCCTCTGATGAAAGTGAAAGTGGAGAGTGAAAAGGTTGGCTTAGAGCTCAGCATTCAGAAAACGAACATCATGGCATCTGGTCCCATCACTTCTTGGGAAATAGATGGGGAAACAGTGGGAACAGTGTCAGACTTTATTTTTTGGGGCTCCACAATCACTGCAGATGGTGATTGCAGCCATGAAATTAAAAGACGCTTACTCCTTGGAAGGAAAGTTATGACCAACCTAGATAGCATATTCAAAAGCAGAGACATTACTTTGCCAACAAAGGTCCGTCTAGTCAAGGCTATAGTTTTTCCTGTAGTCATGTATGGATGTGAGATTTGGACTGTGAAGAAAGCTGAGCGCCAAAGAATTGATGCTTTTGAACTGTGGTGTTGGAGAAGACTCTTGAGAGTCCCTTGGACTGCAAGGAGATCCAACCAGTCCATTCTGAAGGAGATCAGCCCTGGGTGTTCTTTGGAAAGAATGATGCTAAATCTGCAACTCCAGTACTTTGACCACCTCATGTGAAGAGTTGACTCACTGGAAAAGACTCTGATGCTGGGAGGGATTGGGGGCAGGAGGAGAAGGGGATGGACAGAGGATGAGATGGCTGGATGGCATCACCGACTCAATGGATGCGAGTTTGAGTGAACTCCGGGAATTGGTGATGGACAGGAGGCCTGGTGTGCTGTGATTCATGGGGTCGCAAAGAGTTGGACACGACTTAGCGACTGAACTGAACTGACTGAACTGAACATCTTATTAGATCAATGAACAAAATCCTTGAATAGACATTTCTAAGATGATGAAATATAAAATAAAAAGGCTTAGACACATAAAAGGATGATCTGTTCGATCTTACTTTTAAACTGGGTAGTGAAAATTAAAGTAAAATGCCAGTAACAATCCATTAGAAACCAGCAAGTTTGTTAGAAAATTTCAAAACCTGACAGCACCAAATGTAAGCAAGAATTTGGAGATAGGAGAACTCAAATAAAATTCTAATATATAAATTTATAACAATTCATTAGAAAATTTTTGTAAATAAAGTTATAAAACAGAAATTTTACATATCCTATAACCCAGTAACCTCTCTCCTAGGTATGAAACTGTATGAAATTTTTAACATGTATGTGTATACATAGCAAATGATACATAGAGGAATCTTTACGGTAGTCTTGATACTAATAGAAATAAGTACAATAAAATAGAAAAAGCCCAAATTTCATTTAAAGGAGAATGTGTTGGGCTTCCCAGGTGGTGCTAGTGGTAAAGAACCCACCTGCAAATTCAGAAGGTGTAAGAGACATGAGTTCAATCCCTGGGTCGGGAAGATCCCTGGAGGAGGGCATGACACCTACTCCTACTCCTGTATTTCTGTTTGGACAATCCCATGGACAGAGGAGCCTGGTGGGCTACAGTCCATTGGGTCACAAAGAGTCAGACACGACTGAGCAACTAACACACATGCACCTGTGCGCATGCTCAGTCATTTCAGTCGTGTGGGACTCTTTACGATCCCATAGACTGTAGCCCACCAGTCTCCTTTGTCTACGGTATTCTCCAGGCAAGAATACTAGAGTTGGATGCCATTTCCTTCTCCAGGGACTCTTGTTGACCCAGGGATCGAACCTAGGTCTCCTGCATTGGCAGGTGGATTCCTTATCATTGAGCTCCTCCCCAACCTGGGGAAGCCCATCAGGGACTCTAGGACCCTCTTAATTAGTCTAGGAGTTCCAGAAGGAGCTTGGTGTACAAATTAGGAAATCAAGACAGACATCAAGTGTTACAGATTTGACAAATACGATAGTATTGGGAGAAGGCTACAGCTTTGGCACCTTGAGATGTCCTACTGGTTCATAGCCAATACTAGACACCTGGATAATGAATATGATCATAGACACCTGACTGACTTGTCATGTTTGTTTGTTTGTTTATTTTTTTAATGCATGGTTCTAAGCTTGGAGGCTGAAAGCATTCAGTGCCTACAGCTAAACAGGGATGGGAGAAGCAGCGGCTGACACGTTCTGCTTATTTCCGTCCTGTTAGCCCCGCCTGCAATGCATAATTTCCTGCTGAGATGCCACACCTCATCTTTTAAAAAATGGGTCAAATATCATAATTTCTATGAGACATTTCCTGATCAATATGGAAAAGATTGCGCATCCTTTAATCCCCCAGAGTATTCTGCCTGTAAGTCTTTTATGACATTTATCTTTCCTTGCCTTTTTCCTTTTTCTTATATAGTCAGCTTGTCCTTATGAGATGATAAACCCCTCAAGGGCAAGGATCATGTCCTCATCTTTTTATCTCTCTCACCACAGAGCAGATACTATAAAAGTTATATGTTTGATTGAAAGTTTGTCTTCCAAGTTGAAAAGCTGATTCAGAACTTCATTTAAAATGAGGTGGGCTAGCAGTGTCTATTTCACATGCACCCACTTTCCAACAATAACAATACCTATGAAGAGAGGAAAAGAGGTTAAAAAAAAAAAATGATTGCCATGTAAGTAATTGCCAGAACCTGGAACGGTTTTCATCGAATTATAGGACATCCAGAATGAAGTTGGCCATCACAAGTGGAAGCTGGAATATGCTTTGCAAGTAGAAATGAAAAATACCTGTTATCCTGATAGCACTGGGAAGAGGCATCACCACCCCCCAACACACTGCCTGGCCCCAGGGTAGGTACCATTCAGAAAAAACAGGCAGCCCAACCAATACAAGGCAGGCATTTTTTTTTTTTTTAGGTGACCAAGTTACTATTAAACTCTCTGATTAGCTCTTATCTTTCTAATTCATTCAGTGCCTATAACTCAAGAAAATAATGTGGCAGAGAACGTGAACTAGGAACTGGTAGTTACATTGCATTCTGCAAGGAATCAACCCAAGTTCTCAAGCCTTGTTTGAATTAAGAAAAGATACTCCCCCTTAGTGGATCCAGGTTTATACACACACATTTTGCAGAATGAAATACATGTTGGACTACACCTCCCACTAAACCAGCTGACCCTGGGTAGAGCCAAACCTGTACAACCATACTCGGCAGCTCTGAAGAGTCCAAGGAAGTCAAAGCTGCAGTTGGAGGAAGAGATGGAAGCATAACTGGTACTGGTGGATGCTGCTGGCACCTAGAATTTTTCATTTTCTCATTATTCTAACAAAGTCTGCTTAGATAAATGGTTCTCAACCTGGGGGCAATTTCAGTTCCCAAAGGATATTAGTCACTGTTTTGATGGGTACACTAGGGGAGGACATCATCTTGGTGGTCACACTGGTATCTAGTGTGTAGAGGCCAGGGATGCTGCTAAACAGCCTATAATATACAAGACAGCACCACCACCCTTCCACAAGCACACAAAAGAATGACCTGGCCCAAAGAGTCAATAGTGCCAATGCTGAGGAACCCTGAGCTAGGTAAGTGCTTGCTAGTATTGTAAATTGGGTGAGGAAATAGAAATGTCAATTGAACTTAAGAATAAGATTTTGTCTATATATAATTGGAGAAAATGAAGGGAAAGGCATGTCTCTAACACCTCACAACATTGGAATAGACTAAATGTCTCCTTGTTCCAGGAGAAGCAGAATACATGATGAGTATCTATGAAAGGATACTGCCAAACACAGGAAAGGCGATGTTTTTGAAGACAGCAGAGAAGCAGATTTTGACAATTATTTGTCCCAGGAAAAAGAGAAAAAAAATGGAAGTTCTTAGCATTCTTAATAGAAGTTGACAAGACATGGTCTCTATGAAATAAGAACAGAGAAAAATGAGTAAAAGATAAGACAATGTTATGCAAAATCATCTAGATAAGCTGAAAAGGAGCTGTGTGGGAAAACAATTCAGTTGAGACTAAAATAGCAAACCATGAATAAAACTCTAAAAGCACAAAACAACAGGACTGACACTAAGGAAACACCACTAAATAGAGGGCAAGTTGAGAAACAGTAGTGGCAAGGAGAAGACAGACAAAAACAATGGTAAAAATTTTAAAAAAGAGATCCAACCACAGATAATTGGCATTCCAAAGCAAAAGCAGAATAAATGGAACAGATATAATAACAAAAAGTACAATAATTGAAAACTTTTCTGAAGTGAATATATACTAGAGTCCAAAATTCTCAGGGTTTCCTGAATACCAGCAAAAATCCAATTTTTTTTAAATATAAAGACTTACTGCTACACATATTCTCACAAATATTTGACTTGAATTTATTAACAATAATTAAAAATATCCTAGAAATTTTGAGGCATACATGGGTAGGGGCATGGTTCGCTACATAGAAATAAAAATCAGCCATTTCAGATTCACAAATCTTCCTTGATATACTCAAAAACATATGTTAATAATTGTGTAATAGGGACTTCTCTGGCAGGCCAGAGGTTAAGACTCTGTGCTTCCAATGTAAGGAATGCAGGTTTGATCCCTGTTTGCAGAACTAAGGTCCCACATGCTGCGTGGTGCAGCCAAAAAATAAAAATAAATAAAAAATTTTTAAAAGTTAACTATATTTTTAAAATTGTGCAATATATATAGAGTTCTGAGGAATAAACATTCTGCATCAAGAACTGTATACTTACACGTCATTTATTCATGGTAGATGTGAAAGAGCCCGAAAAATACCTCAACCAAAAGTGTCTCTTAAAACAAGTAAATAAACAAACAAAATTCTTGGCCACATGCTATTCCAGCCCACCTAGCAATGAAGGTCAAAGGATAAGTCAAGAAAAGGCTATTCCTCCCTTAAGAGAACAGTCATGGCTCACTACATTAAATAAACATGGAGCCCCCCAAAGAATATAAATATGATTCTAAAACTTGAATGCAAATGGTAAAAAGTTGTGTTATGATGAGTAAAACATAATGACATGCCAAAATACTAGATCTTAAACCCTAATGGAGGGAGATGGACAATTAATAAGGAAATGATTGAGCACATAAATAAACAAATACATAAATGAACAAAAGAAGTCATTATAAATGCTATTAATATTATGAAGGAAAGAAATGGGATGCTGTGATGAAAAACTGGATGATCTACTTTCATGGAATAACTTTCCTAGGATGTTTTGCTGAAGCTGAAACACCTGAAGGATGAGTAGGGAGTAAGAGGGGCAGAGCATACTATGGGTAAAAGTCATAACCATTGCACAAGCCCTGTAGTGGGAAAGAACATCAAGCTACAGCCTCACTAGCTTCTTTCAGAGTGAGATAGGAAAGCATGGTTGAGACTTGATGCTAATGAGACTGGCAGGAGCAGCCACATCATCCCAGGTCTTATAGCCTGTAGCAATGGTTTACAGTTCTATTCTGAGAGTAGTAAATTTTAAACTGAGAAGGGATAGAATCTGATGTACTTTTCAAAAGAAAAGTATAACTGCTCTGTGGAAATATATTGAAATTCTTTTACATGACACAGAGACAAATATTTTGCCATGTACACAAAATATTTCAAAGCACAGAAAAATATGAACAGCTACCCACATGATCTTTGAACAAAATATAACCCATAAAATCTGACAAAGATAGCTCAGAGGAAGAAAGCTAGAGATAAATGTCACTGATAATATGTATATGAGTCCTAATTAAAATAATGATAAAACAAATTTATTGGTATATTAAAGGCAAAATATAACCATGACAATCCCAGAGAAATATAGATCCCCAGGATTTTCAACATTAGGACATCTATTAATATAATCCATTGAGTTGAAAAGCTGAATGAGAAAACCCAGATAAATATCATCAAAGATGGAAAAATAAAGTATTTGATAAAATTAAAGGCCTATTACTGACTTTGAAATTTCCAAATAAACTAGGTATAGAGGCACCTTTTCTTAAGATGTTGCAATTTATCTATTGTAAATACATCTTAAAAGAGTTTTTTTTTTTTTTTTTTAAGTTGCTCAGTCATGTTTCACTCTTTGTTTTCAACATTTTTCTTGAAGTTGCTAAAAAATGTAACATCAATAATAGCAAGAAGAGCCATTCAGTTCAGTTCAGTTCAGTTCAGTCGCTCAGTCATGTCGACTCTTTGTGATCCCATGAATCGCAGCACACCAGGCCTCCCTGTCCATCACCAACTCCCGGAGTTCACTCAAACTCACCTCCATAGAGTCGGTGATGCTATCCAGCCATCTCATCCTCTGTTGTCCCCTTCTCCTCCTGCTCTCAATCTTTGCCAGCATCAGTGTCTTTTCCAATGAGTCAGCTCTTAACATCAGGTGGCCAAAGTACTGGAGTTTCAGCTTTAACATTGGTCCTTCCAATGAACACCCAGGACTGATCTCCTTTAGAATAGACTGGTTGGATCTCCTTGCAGTCCAAGGGACTCTCAAGAGTCTTCCCCAACACCACAGTTCAAAAGCATTAATTCTTCAGCACTCAGCTTTCTTCACAGCCCAACTCTCACATCCATACATGACCACTGGAAAAACCATAGCCTTGACTAGATGGACCTTTGTTGGCAAAGTAATGTCTCTGCTTTTTAATATGCTATCTAGGTTGGTCATTAGGAGTAACCATCTTTTAATTTCATGGCTACAGTCACCATCTGCAGTGATTTTGGAGCCCCCAAAAATAAAGTCTGACACTGTTTCCCCTGTTTCCCCATCTATTTCCCATGAAGTGATGGGACTAGATGCCATGATCTCAGTTTTCTGAATGTTGAGATTTAAGCCAACTTTTTCACTCTCCTCTTTCACTTTCATCAAGAGGCTTTTGAGTTCATCTTCACTTTTTGCCATAAGGGTTGTGTCATCTGCATATCTGAGGTTATTGATATTTCTCCCGGCAATCTTGATTCCAGCTTGTGCTTCTTCCAGCCCAGCGTTTCTCATGATGTACTCTGCACAGAAGTTAAATAAGCAGGGTGACAATATACAGCCTTGACGTACTCCTTTTCCTATTTGGAACCAGTCTGTTGTTCCATGTCCAGTTCTTCCTGACCTGCATACAGGTTTCTCAAGAGGCAGGTCAGGTGGTCTGGTATTCCCATCTCTTTCAGAATTTTCCACAGTTGACTGTGATCCACACAGTCAAAGGCTTTGGCATAGTCAATAAAGCTATAGAAACATTTATAGAGGATTTACCATATGTAAGACAATGGTGTTATTTTATGTTACTTATTCCCTTTAATTTTCACAATAATCCTCACAATAAAATAAGTAATATTTTATCTCCATTTTATAGATGAAGACATTGAGATTATGAATACATATGATATATAGCGAAAAAGATGCAACACTGTCATTATTTGTGAATGATAGGATTATATGCCTAAAAATCCAAGAAAGCATATTTCAAGTGGAACAGAGAGTTAAGTTGGCCAGATAATTTTTAAAAAGACATACTTGTAGAGCAGAAAAGAACAGAAGACAAATACACTGAGACATACATTTTTATGTACTCAAAATGGTTATTTTATTAATTTTTGCCAAACTAATTAATATATGTAGATCAATTCCAATCAAATACCAAATTGATTTATTTTTTATTATGTAAGTTCATTTACAATACAGTGTTAATTATAGGTGTACAGTATTGTGATTCAGTATTTTTGCAGATTATACTCCATTATAGGTTATTACAAGATAATGGGTATAATTCTCTGTCCGGTAAGTAGGCCCTTATTTTTATCTATTTTATATGTAGTAGTTTGTATCTATTTACTCCATACCACTAATATTTCCCTTCCCAGATTCCCTTCCCTCTTTGGTAACCACAAGTTTGTTTTCTATATCTGTGAGTCTGTTTTGTATTTCTCTTTTGTATGTACATTCAGCAAGTTCAATTGTTTTGGATTGATAAATGGATACCAAGATGACTAACAGGGTGAGAATATCTGTGGAAAATTCAGAAAAAGAGTAGTAAGGAAAGATTTCTTCTATCAGACAAATATGAATCATGAATCTAAGAAAATGAAAATTCTAACATTATTGCAAAAGTAAGATATCTGATCAATAGAACATACTAAAAAGCCTGAAAATTTTTTCATATAAAATAATATAGAGTAAAGCAAATATGTTATTTCAAATAAGAGTAAAATGATGAATTCTTTAATTTTCCTGATACAACTGATTTGGAAAATAATATGTTCAAAACCAACCTGATTTCATACAGTAAACTATATAATCAGTAGACTAAAAACTAAACTGTAAAACAACAAATATGTAATAAAGCCAGAAAAAAACAGAGGTGATTATATCTCACAAGTTGATTTTTAAAATTGAAAAATATTATTGTTTTGGAAATAAAAGTACTAAAATAATGATTTAGAGACATATAAATATAAATATTCAATAGAAACAGGGCAAGGGACATGAAGAGACAGCCATTAAAAGGAAAATATAAATAGTAAATAAACATTAAAAATTTCAACCAAAATAAATGTATGATCTTGGGCAAGAACATACTTAGAGTCTTGAAGTGTCCTCATTTGTAAAATGATAAAATAACAAAGGGGAATACTTTGTCTTCACTGTGCATGAGTGGACAGACAACTGGTCATAAAATGTCTACTGTGATTAAAAATGAGGTACAGTCTTTGAATCAGGCTGCCTCCTTATAAGGATATGCTTCTATTTACCATGCCAAAGAAAAGTAGACTGTAGTATATACCTCGGTGGATTTGTTGATAGAAAAAGTGGGTCACAGTACCCTTTCAACATAGCCAAAGCGCAGTTCAGTCATCAAAATTTTATGAAGAATCATTTTTCTACTTGATTTATATAGGTGCTCCCAACCAAGTCCATATTTCTGTGTTTCTAGGGAAGATGAAATTTATTAGATGTTTTTGTCACTTGCAATTATATAAGACACAATTCAACTATTCTTTTCTCTTAGAAATATAGAACATCTCAGAAAAGATTTCAGATTATGTTGACCCTTCAAGTCCTATGGAAGATTATAAGTACTTTGATGAAAAGAATTGCTCTCACAAGAGAAAAACAAATCTATGAATGTTGTGTTTAACCTGAGGAAAAAAATTTATTAAAAAAAAGATACAACAATATGGAAGGAGGAAATGTCACAAACAATAAACCTCTGGCTACAACTTTGCAGCAAATTTATAAGTCAATTTTTAAAATGGGAGATACATTCAATTAAAAAACAGTAAATAAATAAAATGTGGGCTAGGAAAAAATTAAGCATTTATCTGCTGTTCAGTTCTGTGCTATCCAGAATATTTGAACAAATATCTTTACTGAATGAGTGAATGCATAAACTCAAAGATTGGTTATCTAGTATTCCATTTCACAACAGATTCTAAAAAGCAAAATAAAAGGGGACAGATTGAAAAAGTTTTCAGAGACTGATAGTTTGTATAAAAAAGAAATACAAGTAGAAAAATTATTTAAGCATACATATATACACTTAAAACTCAATATTGAAAAAACTAAGATCATGGCATCCGGTCCCATCACTTCATGGCAAATAGATAGGGAAACAATAGGAACAGTGACAGACTTTATTTTCTTGGGCTCCAAAATCACTGCAGATGGTGACTGAAGCCATGAAATTAAAAGACGCTTGGTCCTTGGAAGAAAAGCTGTGACAAACCTAGACAGCATGTTAAAAAACACAAACATTACTTTACCAACAAAAGTCTGTATAGTCAAAGCTATGGTTTTTCTAGTAGTCATGTACGAATGTGAGAGTTGAACCATAAAGAAGGCTGAACACTGAAGAATTGATGCTTTTGAACTGTGGTGTTGGAGAAGACTCTTGAGAGTCCCTTGGACTGCAAGGAGATCCAACCAGTCAATTGTAAAGGAACTCAGTCCTGAATATTCATTGGAAGGACTGATGCTGAAACAAGCTCCAATACTTTGGCCACCTGATGCAAAGAACTGACTCATTGGAAAAGACCCTGATGCTGGGTCCAAATGCCCGTTTCTTATCCAATGCTGCTTATCAACAAATCATTCATTTCACAAGCCCATTAAGCACTTTATGGAACTAGTACTGTTCTAGGGATTGTCCTAAAGGAGCCCCTATTCTAATGAGAGAGCAAGTATACAAAAAAAATTATCAGCAATGCAGTAAACCAGCTCTAGCATTTTTCTTGGTTGCTAGAGGGGGATGAATTATCATTACATACTTGCAATGCTTTACAACAAAGTCTAATTTCAGTGCATATTTTTCATCTCACTCTTGTTCATAGTTATCCAAAAGCGCTGCCTCCTAAAAGCTCAGTGACATTTCCACCAGTCTTTCAAAAATGATGGAAAAGGGGAAGGAAATTCTAAACAGAGACAAGAAAATACACAAATGCATGAAAGCAACAAAAAATAATAACGAATGTAGCCACTGGAGAGTCTTCTAGATGGCTAACAATCGTTCTCAAACTTGAGCAATCTGGAGCCTCTGCCAAAACCCGGATTCCTGGTCCCCACTGCAATAATTCTGATTCAGGAAATTTGGGCTAGGGCCAAGAATCTGCATTTTAATCAAAACTTCACCCTCTCACCCAGATGAATCTGATGCAAGACATGAAGAAGAAACCCTGGGCTAGAGTTTTCTGAGTGCAAGAAATAATGGAAGGCCAGACGCAAGAAACCTAACAGCCTGGTCCATCTTTGGCATCACACTTCAGGCAGACTCCTGGGCCCCAGCTTTGGCCCCTCGGTAGGGTTACTTACTACCACACAGACCTTTGAGTCAATTTACCTATGAGCCGCAGGTATAGATACAAACCCAGCCACCTGTGGTCTTTTTTGTTTTCTTAGCTTAGACTCCAGTGCAGTGCTCAGAATGAAGCTTAAGTAGCTTCTTAGTGGCTTCTGTGTGCCAGGGGAATGAACACACCAACAGCTCTTCATGAATGTTAGTTACTGATCAAATCTATCCTTAAATAACCTATCTTCTACTCCCCCTTCTTCACCTGCACCAGTCTGCCCCTTCCTCACTTGGCACATGGCAGGTCTCCAAGATTGCTCATGTGCTACAATTAGTCCATAAACCAAAGAGGAACTATGTGTCTTTCAGGAATCATTTGCAGACATTTGGCCCCAAAGGTATGAAATTGGGCCAGTTTCTGATTATTGTCCCTGAAGTATGAAAATATGGGCCTATATTTAAAGCACATGATTTTTATTGTATTTTTTTTTCTTTTTTGGCTGCACCATGCAGCGTGGGAGATCTCAGTTCCCCAACCAGGGATCAAAACCAAGCAAAACCAATGCCCCCTGCATTGGGAGTGTAGCGTCTTAACCACTGGACTGCCAGGGAAATCCCTAAAGCACACACATTTTAAACTCTCCCTCTGAGATATTTCAAACAGGAAGGTGGAGAAAATGAGGTTGCAGTAGAGAAAAACAACCACTACACCACAATAGAACTTAAAGCCAATTTAATACTTGACCAGTATTCATTAAGCAACTGATGTATTCCTGGAACTGTACAAAATTATACAGGAAAGGGAATGGCATTACTCTAGTTCCCAAGTAGCTTAGGGTCAAGGTGTGAAAAAGAAAACTAAAGCACATGAAGATATATCTTTAAATCCTACACCCAATTCTTATTTGAGGGTGTGTGTGTGGCGGGGTGGGGGAGTAGGTGTTCTCTGAAACCAACAAGCAATGTTGCAGACACCAACTGGGTGTGCTACAATTCAACTCAATTCTGACACGATCTATTAGGAAATACCACCAGATTCCACAGGTTAAAGGTTCAGTCCTACAAGACCCTGCCCCACCCCAACACACACACACACTTCAGATGCCAATCTCAAGTCCAAGTTGTCACCTGTGTTTCTGATCATCTGGCTATAGATCAGAGAATCCAGTGACCCCTTCCTTGGATTCTTGGCTCCCAGAACTCAGTGAATTGCTTACTTATGGTTTTGTTGTCATTGTTTAGTCACTAAGTCATGTCAGACTCTTTATGACCCCATGGATTGCAGCACACCAGGCTTCCCTGTCGTTCACCATCTCCTGGAGCTTGCTCAAACTCATGTCCGTTGAGACGGTGATGCCATCCAACCATCTCGTCCTCTGTTGTCCCCTTCTCCTCCTGCATTCAATCTTTTACAGCATCAGGGTCTTTTCTAATGTCAGCTCTTTGCATCAGGTGGCCCAAAGTATTGGAGTTTCAGCTTCAGCATCAGTCCTTCCAATGAATATTCAGCATTGATTTCCTTTAGGATTGACTGGTTTAATCTCCTTGAAGTCCAAGGGACTCTCAAGAATCTTTGCCAGTACCACAGTTTGAAAGCATCAGTTCTTTGGTGCTCAGTCTTCTTTTTATGGTCCAACTCTCACATCTGTACATGACTACCGGAAAAACCATAGCTTTGACTAGACGGACCTTTGTTGGTAAAGTGAGGCTACTGCTTTTCATTACACTGTCTAGGTTTATCATAGCTTTCTTTCTAAGGTGCATGCATCTTTTAATTATGTTTACCAGTTTATTAAAGGATATGATAAGTGATATCCCTGATGGAAGAGAGGCACAGAGCAAAATATGTGGGAGCATCCATGCCCTCTGCTATACTACTCTCCCCAAATCCCCATGTGTTCATCAACCCAAAAGCTCTCTAGGCCTCATCTTTTTGGTATTTTTATAGGGACTTAATTACATGGATATGATTGATTAAGCCTTAAACACTCTTTCAACTTCAGAAGAGAAGCTGGCAGCTCTCTGTAAGAAATATGCCAATCTTCTGGAGGAGAGCAGGAACATTCAGAAGGAAATGAAGATTCTGCAGAAGAAGCAAGCCCAGATTGTGAAAGATAAAGTTCATTTGCAGAGTGAACACAGCAAGGCTATCTTGGCAAGAAGCAAGCTCGAGTCTCTTTGCAGGGAACTTCAGCGTCACGATAAGACATTAAAGGAAGAAAATATGCAGCAGGCCCAAGAGGAGGAAGAAAGATGGAAAGAAGCCACTGCACACTTCCAAATTACTTTGAATGAAATCCAGGCACAGCTGGAGCAATATGACATACACAACGCCAAGCTCTACCAGGAGAACATCGAGCTGGGTGAGAAGCTGAAGAAGCTCACTGAGCAGTACGTGCTGCGAGAGGAGGTAAGGGCTATCAGGTGTTTAGACAATGTAGCGGGGACTGTCCCCTGTCACAACGAACCAAAACCACTCACTGAAACACTCATTCTGGGGTGTTTTAGAACCTTTGTGTATGTGTAGTGGAATCTTTTCCTTGCGGGATTCTTGGAGATGGCCCAGGAGTCACTGGATTTGGGTCTGTGAAGCAATTTCTTGGACACAGTTTTAAGCACAACTTGTCTTCCATGTGATTCTGGAAAATTATGACTTCTGCATAGATTTTCCCCCCTTATCTAGACTAAAAATTAGTAAATACCTGGCCCCCAAATATGCTATATTTTAGACATCTGTAATAATCTATATGGTCTACACTACCATTGCATTCTGGAGAAGGAAATGGAAACCCACTCCAGTTTTCTTGCCTGGAGAATCCCCATGGACAGCAGAACTGGCGGGCCACAGTCCATGGGGTCACAGAGAGTCGGACACGACAGAGTGACTAAGCATCAGCACCATAATTGATTAAATCATTGGCTATTGGTGATCTGTTGCCCTCCAGTACCTTCTGTTGTCCCAGAGGTCTAGGGGTAGAACTGAAAATTACAACCCTCTAATCACTATGAACAAAGCTAGTGGAGGTGATGGAATCCCAGTTGAGCTATTTCAAATCCTGAAAGATGATGCTGTGAAAGTGCTGCACTCAGTATGCCAGAAAATTTGGAAAACTCAGCAGTGGCCACAGGACTGGAAAAGGTCAGTTTTCATTCCAATCCCAAAGAAAGGCAATGCCGAAGAATGCTCAAACTACCACACAATTGCACTCATCTCACACACTAGTAAAGTAATGCTCAAAATTCTCCAAGACAGGTATCATCAGTACGTGAACCTTGAACTTCCAGATGTTCAAGCTGGTTTTAGAAAAGGCAGAGGAACCAGAGATCAAATTGCCAACATCCGCTGGATCATCGACAAAGCAAGAGAGTTCCAGAAAAACATCTATTTCTGCTTTATTGACTATGCCAAAGCCTTTGACTGTGTGCATCACAATAAACTGTGGAAAATTCTGAAAGAGATGGGAATACCAGACTACCTGACCTGCCTCTTGAGAAACCTATATGCAGGTCAGGAGGCAACAGTTAGAACTGAACATGGAACAACAGACTGGTTCCAAATAGGAAAAGGAGTACGTCAAGGCTGTATATTGTCATCCTGCTCATTTAACTTCTGTGCAGAGTACATCATGAGAAACGCTGGGCTGGAAGAAGCACAAACTGGAATCAAGATTGCTGGGGAAAATATCAATAACCTTAGATATGAAAATGACACCACCCTTATGGCAGAAAGTGAAGAGGAACTAAAAAGCCTCTGATGAAAGTGAAAGAGGAGAGTGAAAAAGTTGGCTTAAAGCTCAACATTCAGAAAATGAAGATCATGGCATCTGGTCCCATCACTTCATGGGAAATAGATGGGGAAACAGTGGGAACAGTGTCAGACTTTATTTTTGGGGGCTCCAAAATCACTGCAGGTGGTGACTGCAGCCATGAAATTAAAATATGCTTACTCCTTGGAAGGAAAGCAATGACCAACCTAAATAGCATATTCAAAAGCAGAGACATTACTTTGCCAACAAAGGTCCATCTAGTCAAGGCTATGGTTTTTCCAGTGGTCATGTATGGATGTGAGAGTTGGACTGTGAAGAAAGCTGAGTACCAAAGAATTGATGCTTTTGAACTGTGGTGTTGGGAAAGACTCTTGAGAGTCCCTTGGACTGAAAGGAGATCCAACTAGTCTATTCTGAAGGAGATCAGCCCTGGGATTTCTTTGGAAGGACTGATGGTGAAGCTGAAGCTCCAGTACGTTGGCTACCTGATGCGAGAAGCTAACTCATTGGAAAAGACCCTGATGCTGGGAAAGATTGAAGGCAGGAGGAGAAGGGGACAACAGAGGATGAGATGGCTGGATGGCATCATCAACTCGATGGACGTGAGTCTGAGTGAACTCTGGGAGTCAGTGATGGACGGGGAGGCCTGGTGTGCTGCGATTCATGGGGTCGCAAAAAGTGGGACACGACTGAGCTGAACTAAACTGAGTGAATCACAAAGTTGGTTCTCCTGACAACCAATCCCTGTCCTTGAGTGCTTTCTAAAAGCTACCTCATTAACATAACAAAAGACACCTTGATCTCTATCAACACTTAGAAGACTGAGGTTTTAGAAGTTCTGTTCTAGAAAGCAGGTAAAGACCAAATACATATTTCTTATTATGAATCACAATTTCACAGTGTGTCAAACTGGACTATAAAGATCAGTTTTATCAGTTTCAGGACATTTCCTTCATGCTAATTAACTGTGTATGTATGAATGTAGAGTTTATGTGACTGGGGGACTAGGGGATTCAGGGGTGGGGAGCTGGGTGGGCCCCTGCTCTTTGCAGAGATTGTAACTGACAGTAAGGGAAGATAAGAAATCAGAGAGGAAGCCCCTCTCCTCAGGGTTGTTACATACAACAGGGATTCAAAGATAGAAAAAAAAAATACTTAGAAAACTACTCAAATCACAAATAACAAAAAGTGGATGCATTTATAATCAGCAGCAGCTGGACATAGCTATATACAATAAAACCTCAATTAACTAATCAAGTTTCTTACTATTCAGATTTTGTTCCATATTCTAAATTTAAGTAAAAGGCTGAAGTAAGTCAAAGACAAATATCATATGATATGGCTTATATGTGGAATCTAAAAAAAAAATGATATAACTGAATTTATTTACAAAACAGAAAGAGTCACAGACATAGAAAACAAACTTATGGTTACCATAGGAGAAAGCAGGGGAGGGGGACAGATGAATTGGGAGGTTGAGATTGACATACGCACACTACTATATATAAAATAGATGGCTAATAAAGACCTACTGTATAGCACAGGGAACTCTTCTCAATGATCTGCAATGGTCTATATAGGAAAAGAATCTAAAAAGGAGTAGATATATGTATATGCAAAACTGATTCACTTTGCTGTATAGCAGAAACTAATGCAACATTATAAAGCAACTATACTCCAATAAAAATTTATGAAAATAAATTTAAGCAAAAGGCAATGACCAAAGAAGCCAACACATAAAATTTCATTAATATCTATTAGGTATGTCCAATCATCGAAAGACTTCTCTCATTTCATTAACAGTCCTTCATAAGTTATTGAGAACAATAAAGTATTTTTGCAGATCACTATACAGTGAAAAGTGAAAGTGTTAGTCACTTAGTCATGTCTGACTCGTTGCAACCCCATGGACTGAAGCCTGCCAGGCTCCTCTGTCCGTGGGATTCTCCAGGCAAGAATACTGGAGTGGGTAGCCATTCCCTTCTCCAGAGGATCTTCCCGATCCAGGGATCAAACCTAGGTCTCCTGCACTGTAGGCCAATTCTTTGCCATCTGAGCCACCAAGGAAGCCCACTGGCAAACTATTATTCATATATATTATCTCATTTAATCCTTACATCTGCCATCAAAATAGGTTTGTTTTTGTTTTTGTTTTTTTGCCAAGCCACGCAGCATGTGGTATCTTAATTCCCTTATCAGGGATTGAACCTGTGCCCCCTGCTTTGGAAGTGCAGAATCTTAACCACTGGACCACCAGGGAAGTCCCCTGAAATAGGAATTTATATGATTCAAATATGATAGATGAGAAAACGGAGACTCTGGTAATCAATACCAAATCTGTAAAAAGACCCCAGTCATCAAAAAAAAAGTCCATTTTACCCATTGTATTGCTTTTACTAAGATGAAAAAGTCATCCTAGACACTCTAAAAGTATTTAAATAAGAATTGAAGCAAATCAAATTATTTTAAAATTTTAAATAAAATTTTCTGGTTAATTTGAAATTTTAAAGTCAGAACACTCATACATGTTATACAAAACAGAGCATTATGGATAATCAAGGTCTCAATGTACATAATCTTTGGGAAATATTTTGTCTTATGGAGTGATCAGAGGGACAGAGCACTGGCAGGAAGGGTTTAGAGTAAGTCTGACAGTGGAGTACAGATGTTGAAGAGCAATTTCAGAGATATGAAGGGGGAGTAAATCCAGGAGTGGGTGATGACAATTAGTCAAATATGGAACTAAGAAAACCAAAGCTAAGAATGCACAGGTTCATTAGGTTGTGGATGAATATGAATTAGGGGATAGGGAGGATAAAGTCAACATAATTAAGCTTGTTTAAAAATTTCTAGCTAAGTGTTATTGACAAGGCCATAATTACTCTATTTCAGAGTAAAAAGCCCACAGATTTTTCATTTTGAGCTGTTCTATTAAGTTTTGTATAATCTGTTCACTTTATAGTGGAAAGAACATGAGATTTGGGACTTGACACACTTATGTAGAAAATATAGATTATATTTCTCCAAAAAAGACATACAGATGGCTAATACACATATGATAAGATGCTCAACATCACTCATTATTACAGAAATGCAAATCAAAACCACAATGAGGTATCATCTCATGCCGGTCAGAATGGCCACCATCAAAAAGTCTACAAACAATAAATGCTGGAGATGGTGTGGAGAAAAGTGAACCCTCCTACACTGTTGGTAGGAATGTAAATTGTTATGTAATTCTCCACTATGTAGTAGTTCTCCACTATGGAGTACAGTATGGAGGTTCCTTACAAAACCAAAAATAGAACTACCATATGATCCTGCAATCCCATTCCTGGGCACATATCCAGAGAAAGCCATAATTTGAAAAGATACATGCACCCCAATGTGCACAGTAGCACTCTTTACAATAGCCAAGACATGGAAGCAGGCTAAATGTCCATCTACAGATGAATGGATAAAAAAGATGTGGTATATATGCACAATGAAAACCCAGCCATAAAAAAGAATGAAATAATGTCATGAATGGACATAGAGATGATCATACTAAGTGAAGTAAGTCAGTCAGAGAAAGACAAATATCACATGATATCATTTATATGTGAAATAAAAAAAAGAAAAAGATACAAATGAACTCATTTCTAAAACAGAGACTTGCAGACATAGAAAACAAACTTACAGTTACCGATGGGAAAGGGGTATAGAGGAGGGATAAATTATGAGCTTGGGATTAACATATACATACTAGTATATAGAAAACAGATAAATAAGGACCTACTGCATAGCATAGTGGAGAAGGAAAGGGCAACCTGCTCCAGTATTCTTGCCTGGAGAATCCCATGGACAGACGAGCCTGGCAGGCTACAATCCATGGGGTCGGAAGAGTCGGACAAGACTTAGCAACTAAACTACCACCACCGCATAGCATAGGGAACTATACTCAATATCTTGTAATAACTTATAATGGAAAAGGATCTGGAAAAGAATATATATATATATATATTCTAAGAATATAACATATATTAATATATATGGATCATTTTGCTGTACATCTGAAACTAACATAACATTTTAGTTATCTTTTTTGATGTGTGTTTTTTTTTTTTTTTTACTTTACAGTATTGTATTGGTTTTGCCATACATCAACATGAATCCACCACAGATATACACGTGTTCCCCATCCTGAACCCCCCTCCCTCCTCCCTCCCCCTATAATTAACTATACTTCAATTTAAAAAGCGGTTAATAAAAAAAGAAAACATAGGTCTTGACACTACTATTCAAGTGCTCTTGACAAAATCACTAGTACTTTCGTGGTTTGTGCAAAGTAGAATGATGAAGACCTTAGGCTTTAGGGTAAGGTCAAGTTTGAAGACCGACTCTTCCACTTATAAGCTGTCTGGCTTTGAGCAAGTTAAATAACCTCTTTGTGCTTCTTCATTAATTTCACTGGGTGTTAATAGAAATAACATACTTTATGCATCCAAAACAATACTGAGCACCTCTAGGAGCCTAATAAACAGCAGTGATTATTATTTCTCTTTGAGAACCAATGGGAGTCCGTAATTCTCAGGTAAACACAGACTGTAAGCTGGGCTGGTAAATTCAATCGATATACATATGTTTTGCCACAACTCCCTGCCAGAAAAGGCAAGATTCACTTGCCTACAATGCAATACAATATGCACTACAATGCAATAAAGACCTCACTTGAACCTTAGTAAATAGTGTATTTCTGTATGTTTTTCTATTCAAATGTCCTGGAAAAGTTTGAATTTGCTAATAAAGTGAAAGTGTTAGTCACTCAGTCATCTCTGACTCTTTGTGACCCCATGGACTGTAGCCCACCACGCTCTTCTGCCCATGGAATTCTTCAGGCAAGAATACTGGAATGGGTTGCCAAATTCTCCAAGGATTTGCTAATAAGGAACACATATCTCTGTCTGAAATATGGAATTTGGCACTCTCTCTTCAGAAGTGTGGTACCAATTAAAACAGAGTAAGCGAGATTGGCCTCAGCTGAACTCCATAACTGGAGAGTGGTTAACAGTCAGCTGCTGTTCGGTTAGCTAGGCTAACCTTTTTCTGTGAAAAAGGTGTATGATCTGGGGCCACAGAGATCTCAGTTGAAGTCTTGGCTCCCGGCTTGCACAATGTCTCTAATTCTCAGATTTGTCATCTGTAAAATATGAATAATAAAAGCTGCCATTCAAGAATTTTGGTGAATTTTAGCAATATCTGATGCACTATTTGGGGCCAATAGTAGATGCTCCATGAATAAAGTCCTTCATATTATAAACTGTATTTACCTTTTGGGCCCTAAGTTCACTGAGTCAATAGGTAATTTTATTCTTAACACACTTTTTGGTGTCCCTTTAATGAGAACTGTTTCAACAAATTGAAGATAACCAGCCAACATTTAACCATTGTAGTTTATAACAGTGCAATGTATAATCACCTAATGTTTCTAATAAAATGATGTAAGAATGAATAGCACAATCACTGATAATTCTTAAATTTGTTTTAGCCAGTGCTTTCAACTTCTTCAACAAGTATATGGATTCTTGCAACAAGGAAACAAACAAAAAAAATTGCTATCAGTATCTAACATTTTTATTTTTCCCCCCACAATCAGAGGGTGGTGAAACTAAATAAAAATATTGTGAGGCAATAGGAAAAGAGAAAGGAAATTAACATTTATTGAGTTCCAGCTATGTGCCAGACCCTGTTAGGCATTTACATATATCATTCCATTTTAGCAGTACAATAGCCCTCAAGCAGAGAATTCAGAATTCTTCTTATCCCCAGTTTACAGATTGAAAACTGAGCTTATACTTTGCCCAAGTCACACAGCTAGTAAGTAGCTGACACAAATGGAAACAAACACTTTGGTCTTTTCATACAAAAGCCTGAATCTGATTGCCAATCCCTCTTAGACATGAGATAATCAGCTTCAGATTACTGGGGCAACAGCAGTGGCAGTTTCATTTGTAGAGTGAGGTACATCCTGGGTTCAGCAGAGAGTTGGGAGGCCAGACTCCAAAACATTGGGACCCATTCTTTTTCCTAATTCTTGTTAATTTTCATAAGTCAGTCAGAGCTGTGCTGCCGAAGTTCCGTTCAGACTATTTGTCCTGGGGATTTGCTAATTCAATTATTTTATTCTTCCAATATTGATCCTCATATCGTGATCTAAGCCTTTGCTGGTCCTATTCCCTCAAGTGCAATGATTTCCCATCAAGTTTTAATTCTGCAGTGCACTCAACTAGATCAACATCACCTTCTCCTTGGTATTTATCTGCCCAGATTTCCTTATTAGACTTTAGAATTAGATTTCTCTGCTGCCTGAAGCAAGGCCCTCTCCTTTGCTGCAATGGTGGGATGAATGGCTTCAGCATTTTCTCCAGAAAGCTAATATAGAACCACAGCTCAATTTTCAAAGAAAGGGACCATATACCCAAGTTTGATGCAATTCAGTGGTTTCAAATGCAGACCTAGTGCAAAAAAAAAAAAAAAAAAAAGCCATATTATAATGATTATTAATTCAAGAATCCTTGATTTTTTTTTCAGTAGTGATTATGAAACATTTTTATTTAAAAATATCTTAGGGGAACACAATGTAGATGGAGGGCAATAAGATTGACAAGAGTGGAGGAGTGAATGGAAATGATCTGAAATCAGGTCAGAAGCATTTGACTATAGTACTTCAAGGAACGACACTTGAGAAATTAAATGTCACTTTTTCTATTGAAAGCCTATCTTCTCTTTTCTGATAACTTACATAATGACAACTGTTCAGACCCATTTTTGAGATCCAGATAGATCATGTATAATTGAAAAAACATGCCAGTGGGCTCAGCCAACAAATGTGACAGGAGGCATTATGGTTTAGGTGATTGAGCTCTGGATTAGGACAAGAAAGATTCAGCCTCATCCTGAGAGCAGTTTTAGTCAAGCAGTCTGTGGTTTTAAGCAAGGATGAGTCGGTGGGAACAGGTAGCCATCTTTCAACGAGGGTTGTGATTAAAGTAACTTGCGGAGGTTTCAGGGATGAGGGAAAGTTGGTCTAAGATAGCAGAAAACTGAGCTTCATTATTGGGGTCAACATCGTTATTTTTAGCATAATCCCCAACAATTTAGTTCTTACCATACACCAACATACTGCTAAACACTCTATATAGATATCTCACTTAATATTAATACTTTGACACAAACCTGTTTGTTCACAGAAAGGAAAATTAAGCTCAGAAAGCCTAGGCAACTTATTCAAACTCACACAGCACTTAAATAGTAGAATTGGGGTTCAAGTCTAGAGTCTGTGCTTATAAACATAACCAGAAGGAAAAAAAAAAAACAGGAAAAAAGGGCTTAAAATATTTGAAGAAGGTGATAGTTTATGGAATATAGTCCCATAAGAAGAGTGAGGCAAATACATGAGATATTTGTCTAGGAAATGAAATGGAAACTTCTTTCTCTCATCTAGAAGAAGGAGAGAAGCCAAGCAAAAAAAGGAGAGAGAGAGTGATTTTGAAATGGAGATCTGTATCTTGAGGGAACAGGGCATCCTTGATGGCACTAGTGGTAAAGAATCTGCTTGCCAATGCAGGAGACATAAGAGATGCAGCTTCGATCCCTGGGCTGGGAAGATCCCCTGAAAGAGACTATGGCAACCCACTCCAGTATTCTTGCCTGGAAAATCCCATGGACAGAGGAGCTTGGCAGTCTATAGTCCATAGGGTCACAAAGAGTCAGACACCCTGAAGCTACTTAGCATGCAGGTATGCCTCTTGAGGGAGCATAAAATACATAAATCAAGTAAAAGGCCACAATCTAAAAAGTTTGCAGTGGAAATTGGGTCTTGGAATATGGAGTCTATCGTGTCTGACTCTTTGCGACCCCATGGACTGTAGCCTACCAGGCTCCTCTGTCCATGGGATTTTCCAGGCAATAGCACTGGAGTTGATTGCCATTTCCTTCTCCAGGGGATCTTCCCGACCCAGGGATCGAACCTGGGTCTCCCGCATTGTAGACAGATGCTTTACAGTCTGAGCCACCAAGGAAGTCCTCTATAAGAATATGCTATGCTATGCTAAGTCACTTCAGTCGTGTTCGACTCTGTGTGACCCCATAGACGGCAGCCACCAGGCTCCCCCGTCCCTGGGATTCTCCAGGCAAGAACACTGGAGTGGGTTGCCATTTCCTTCTCCAATGCATGAAAGTAAAAAGTGAAAATGAAGTCGCTCAGTCGTGTCCGACTCCTAGCGACCCAATGGACTACAGCCTACCAGGCTCCTCCATCCATGGGATTTTCCAGGCAAGAGTACTGGAGTGGGGTGCCATTGCCTTCTCCGCTATAAGAATATAAAGATTCTTAAATATAATGAGGGTCAGCTAACACTGGAGAAGGTAGACTTTCAATAAATCGCATAAACACTGATAATTTTCTCAGTGTAACCCATGATATGTTGTCCATGAAAGGCAATAAGCTTTAGCCAGGACAGTATTAAATAGTAATAATAATAATAATGTCTAAGAAACTAAAGATTTTAGGAAGGGAACATGGGTGGGGGGTGGCTATGGCATCTACTAGCTCAAGTCACTGCCTCTGTTTTCTCTTGGTGGCTAAATTGTGCTGGACTCATCACAGCTTCAAGATTGGCAAGATAAATCTTAGTTCTTTGGGCAGCCCCAGATAAACTGGGACACTCTGCACATAGTTCAACTTTTTCCCTCCATAAGGGGAAGCTGAGAGATGAGATTTTTCATCTGCTCACTCTGTGCTAAACACGAATCTATGGCACCAACCAGTCTAAGCTACCACCTCCATTTTCCCTGTGCAGCTAGTCTGCACTGTATCCATTAGACCTCCAAGGCTAGCAAGACAGAAACTAGTCCTCAGGAAACCCCATTGGAATTGTTGGGCCATTAGGTGAGGTTGGGAGCTAGGGAGCCTCTTCCTGATCTTATGATGTTGCACATATGGGCAGGGTCTTGAGTATAAAGTGTTCTGAATCTCCTACTCCTTTAGTGAGTCTGGTTTTAGGCTCAGCTGGGGTGCAAGAGGTTTTCAATTGATTTCTGATTCCTCACAAGTGGAATGTGCCCATGAATTGTTGCTGAATCAGTGTGTTGGTTGGGGGAAGAAGAGTCTAGGAATTCCTACACTGCCATCTTGCTGATGTCAAACTCCATTAGACATCACACCCATACCCCATTTTTAAAAATCAGATTTTGCCTTCTTTTTACAGGTATTGCTTATTTTGGTAGGATACGTTTTTCAATAGGCTCTGACAAAAAGATATAGAGAAGTTAAATTTTTGACTTGACATATCTAAACACATGTTTATTCTACTCTCTTGCTTGATCAATATTTTTTGACTGGGTATGGAATTCTCAGTGGAAAGTGATTTTCTCTCAGAATTTCAAAGAAATTGCTACATAGTTTTGTAGCTGTCAGTGTTGCTGTTGAGAAGGTAGATGTCATTTTGACTCCTGATCCTTTGTAAGGAAGAAAGAAAGAGGAAGAAATTTTCCTCTACCATTTTAGGTTCTTCAGGCTGCTCTAAGAATTAAATTGACATGAGACAGATTAACAGGAGAAAATCACACAGAAGCTTAACAACACATATACATGGGAGGAGACCCAGAAAAACTGGGAAACTCACCAAAATGACTGAAGCTGTCACCTTAAATGTCATCTTTGCGAGCGTGCTCAGTCGCTTCAGTCCTGTCTGACTCTTTGCGATGCTATGGACTGTAGCCTGCCAGGCTCCTCTGTCTGCCCTCCTCTATTCTCTATTCTTCCTCAGGCAAGATCTTCCTGACCCAGGTATTGAACCCATGACTCCTGCATCTCTTGCATTGCAGGTGGATTCTTTACCACTGAGCCAACAGGAAATGCCATCTTTAGCCAAAGACAAAACAGGATGTTGGGGGTAGTGGTTTGGGATTTCAAAGGGGAGGAAGGTAATTCACGAGAAGATGGAAAAACAAGTATTTGGTAAACAAATGTTTGCTAGGCCACACAGAGACAATAGGACATGAAGTGGACTCTCATTTCTAAGAATTCTAAATTCAAAATTCAAAATTCTAAAAGATTCAGCTCTTTTAGGCAGTTAGGGGGAAGGTCAAAATTTCTCCCTGAGTCTTTTGAACCTTGATTATTTTCAGTTCAAAATAATCTGTATGCCAAGGAGACACTTTAGGGTGGCAAATTTTGTTTTCCTACAAAGGTAACCTGAGCTGCCTCCTGAGAAATCTGCATGGAGGTCAAGAAGAAACAGTTAGAACTACACATGGAACAATAGACTGGTTCCAAATCGGGAAAGGAGTTCGTCAAGGTTGTATATTGTCATCCTGCTTATTTAACTTATATGCAGGGGTACATCATGAAAAATGCTGGGTGGATGAAGCACAAGCTGGAATCAATATTGCCAGGAGAAATATCAATAACCTCAGATATGTAGATAACACCACCCTTTGGCAGAAAGTGAAGAAGAACTAAAGAGCCTCTTGATGAAAGTGAAAGAGGAGAGTGAAAAAGTTGGCTTAAAACTCAACATTCAGAAAACTAAGATCATGGCATCCAGTCCCAACACTTCACAGCAAATAGATGGGGAAACAATAGAAACAGTGTCAGACTTCATTTTTTGGGGCTCCAAAATCACTGCAGATGGTGACTGAAGCCGTGAAATTAAAAGGCGCTTACTCCTTGGAAGAAAAGTTCTGACCACCTAGACAGCATATTAAAAAGCAGAGACATTACTTTGCCAACAAAGGTCCGTCTAGTTAAAGCTGTGGTTTTTCCAGTAGTCATGTATGGATGTGAGATTTGGACTATAAAGAAAGCTGAGCACCGAAGAATTGATGTTTTTGAACTGTGATGTTGGAGAAGATTCTTAAGAGTCCCTTGGACAGAAAGGAGATCAAATCAGTCCATCCTAAAGGAAATCAGTCCTGAATATTTATTGGAAGGACTGATGCTGAAGCTGAAGTTGCAATACCTTGGCCACCTGATGTGAAGAACTGACTCATTGGAAAAGACCCTGATGCTGGGAAACATTGAAGGCAGGAAGAGAAGGGGATGACAGAGGATGAGATGGTTAGATGACATCACTAACTTGATGGACATGAGTTTGAGTAAGCTCCGGAAGTTGGTGATGGACAGGAAGCCTGGCATGCTGCAGTCCATGGGGTCGCAAAGAGTTGGACATGATTGAGTAACTGAACTGAACTAAACTGAGCAAAGGTAACCTACCTTTTCCTACCCAGAAGCATTTACAACTGTATCTTTGTCCCTGTTTTTCTGAAAGTTCACTGTGATGTGACTTTTTGTGGGTCATTTTCCAAATATTGTTCTCAGTGGGTCCATTCAGTCCAGAAACCGATGTCTTTTAGTTTTGAGAAATGAACATTATTTGAATCACTTCTTTGAATTAATTCCTCTCAACTCATTTTTTTTCTTCTCATGGAATTTCTATTATTCAAACATTTCACTTCCTAGGGTGATCCTCTAACTTTCTTATATTTTCTATCTTTCTATCATTTTTATCCAGTTTGGTCTTATGTACATGCTCCTCAGCTTTGTCTTTCATCCATTCATGAATTGTTTATTTATACTAGCATTATTTTAAAAGCTACTTTTTATAACCCTGATATTAAAATGTACAAGAAAAAAAGAGAAAATACAATTATAGATTAATTCTACTAATGAATATATATGTCATATAGCTTCAAAATAACTTAATAAATGTTTGATAAACTGAATCTAGCAACACTTTAAAAATAGTAATACAATATATCATGGCCAACTAGAATTTGTCAAATATTCAAGAATTGTCCAGCATCAGAAATAAATTCTATTGGGGACAGTGACTAAAATGTTAGATTAAACAAGAAAAGATATCTCAAAGTATGAAAAAAAATTTGGATCAATTTAATTTAAAAATGTATGTACATATTATTAGCAAACTAAGAACAGAACTTCCTAATTTTGATTAGTTAAGACTCAAGAATGAAGCTAAGGAAGCATGTTGATTATAGTAAAAAAGGAAAATACAGGACATGTATTCTTGCTACCACTAAAAATATTCAGCACTGTGCTAGAAGGCTTAAGCAATATAATGAAATAAAACTAAATATATAGGACATGAAGATTAAAAAAGAAATTCTTAATAAATTTAGCTAGTTTTTTTAGTACAATATATACAAGAATAAATAACAGTTAAAACAAATGATAAAGTATAAATGAAGAAACAATCTTATTCAGAATATCTATTCTAATAGATATTTAAATTCATGTTTCTACCTTGGGCTAAAAAAAGCAAAAGCTATAGACAATCTTCAAGAAGAACATTATGAAACACACGGAAGAAGACAGAAGACTTAATAGAGAAACCCAGTAGTCAGGAATATGATTATTCAATTCAGTAAAATGTGAGGAAACCACAAATTAAGCAATCCAATGTACTTTCATTCCCAATGGGATTTTAGTACAATGTGATGAGAAAACCCACATGGCAGAACAAACAAAGAAGAGCAAAGACAATTCTTTGGGATAAAAAAAACAAGTAAGGAGGATTTGGGGCTTCCCAAGGGGCACTAGTGGTAAAGAACACACCTGCCAGTGCAGGAGACATAAGAGACACAGGTTCAATCTCTAGGTTGGGGAGAATCCCTGGAGAAGGAAATGGCAATCCACTCCAGTGTTCTTGCCTGGAGAATCCCATGGACAGATGAGCCTGGTGGGCTATAGTCCATGGGGTCTCAAAGAAGCGGACACGACTAAAGTGACTTAGCAGATGCTCAAGGAGGATTTGTGCTGCTGTGGCTGCTGCTAAGTCGCTTCAGTTATGTCTGACTCTGTGCGACCCCATAGACAGCAGCCCACCAGGCTTCGCCGTCCCTGGGATTCTCCAGGCAAGAACACTGGAGTGGGTTGCCATTTCCTTCTCCAATGCATGAAAGTGAAAAGTGAAAGGGAAGTCAGTCGTGTCTGACTCTAGCGACCCCATGGACTGCAGCCTACCAGGCTCCTCCGTCCATGGGATTTTCCAGGCAAGAGTACTGGAGTGGGGTGCCATTGCCTTCTCTGAGGATTTGTGCTACAGAACACAAAACTTACTATCATGCTATAATATTTGGTTATTCTACTTCTGGTTGTATGGTATACTACAAGTCCACTATTACAATATAAAATCTTTCTTAAAAAATAAGTTCTGCTATGTTCCTGAGATTACAGGAAATGTGCAAAGTTATTTAAAAGAAAAGGAAGTAAATTTTGAAGGAAAGTTTCCTTGTAATGAGTGCTGAAATGGTAGTTAAGGGAGTAAGTATGTAAGAAGGGTAGATTGCCCTGAGAGAAAATACATTTCAGCACGATGATATGGAATTCAGAGTTTGGCCTAGATATAAAGTAGTTGTTAGGCTGAGTGACTAGGAGATTAACCTGAATGGAAGAGGACAGAAATTCTTCTTGGTCCCAAGTCAGTAATGCTCCTGAGATTCCTTGTAGAAAATAATTCAAATTCCCTATAAAATAGAGAACCTTCAGTTTAAGAATCTTAGTATTTTCATAGATTAGTACCAGTTAAATTAGTGCACAATAAAAAAATAACCAATAGATAAAAGGAAATGAGTCAGGTGACAACAAATATCAACTTTAGACAGCCCTCTTTTAAAGAATTTACATCCTGGACTTATTATGTTCAAAATATAAAACACCAATGGATTGTTAGAATGAAGGAGTGTTTGAATCAGAGTTGAACCAGAGAAGCACAACCAGTAGGATATGTATATTCTATCTTTTGCTCTTGCTGTTGCTCTGGTTATTTGCTCTCACTCTCTATACCGCCCTCCCCTGTCCCTTCCTGAGTGTCTGCTCTATAGATTTTAGACTTTCTTAGCCCCCATGGCTGCAAGTCCAAAATCCACAGGTTAGGAATCAGGGAGCGAAGTTCATGGGGTAATTCAAACTCCACGGTCATGGGTTGAAGCTGTAGTTCCCAGATAGCATTTTTTCTCTTTATATTAAGGGAAATTTTAGCCCTGCTTTTGTTGTTGTTGTTTAGTTGCTAAGCTGTGTCTGACTCTTTTAGACCCCATAGTCTGTAGCCCACCAGGCTCCTCTGTCCATGGGATTTCCTAGGCAAGAATACTGGAGTGGGCTGCCATTTCCTTCTCCAGAGGATCTTCTCAACCCAGAGATTGAACCCGTGTTTCCTATATTGGTGGGCAGATTCTTTACCACTGAGCCACCTGGGAAGCCCATCCCTGCTTTTAAGCCCTTCCAAAAAAGTTCATAAGGTCCTCCATAATTGTCCTAGATAATCTCCATTACATAAATTTAAAATTTAATCTGTATGACTTTCATTTTATCAAGATACCCTCACTTCAAAACCTAGGTTAGGCTTTTACTGAATAATAGGGTACCGTAGACACAAATGTGTGACTAACTTTCACTTTCAGGGTACTGTAGACTTGCCAAATTGATATAGCATTACAGCTATGACACACACTCTAGATAACATACAAAATTTAATGACTTGAAGGCTTTGGAAAAAAAAAAAACAAGCATATTTTGGACAAGAATTGATATTTGAAAGGCCAGCATGGATGAGTTTACTGTTTTTATCAAGAATTACGTGAAGTTGCTCAGTCGTGGCAACTCTTTGCAACCCCATGGACTATAGCCTGCCAGGCTCCTCCATCCATGGGATTTTACAGGCAAGAATACTGGAGTGGGTTGCCATTTCCTTCTCCAGGCGATCTTACCGACCCAAGGATCAAACCCAGGTCTCCTGCACTGCAGGCAGATTCTTTACCATCTGAGACACTAGGGAAGCACCAAAGTATAGGTTACAGTAGAGGTGCAATATGAGGTCATGAAACTTGTGTTTTTTTAAAAAAGCACCTATTTTCTCTCCTGAGGAAACCAGAGATCATGGCCACTGAACAACAGCCACTGGGAAGTGAGGAAGGAATCATAGGGGAAAAATAGTAAAAGGAAATCCTAAATTCTATGTATATTCTCTGCCTAGGTTTCTGTCTGATTGGTGAACCAAGCATGTGTGAGACAGTCTAAAAGCAGGATGCAACTAACACTAAAATAACTGATCTGGGATTCAAATTTCTGTCCACCACAAGCAAGATAAATAGTGCAGTTTGAACCAAAAGAAGGCAATTACTTGCTAAAACAAAAACATTAACACTCTTCAAAAGATGTTCAATGAGTTAATGAAACAGACACCCGTAATAAATGAAAAGATATGGAACCTAAACAGAAAACTATAACAAATAAAAATAAACCAAACTTTACCTAGGTGTCACTACATGTCCTTGACGTAAATCTTACATGTATTTTTTTTTTTAATCTTACATGTTTAAAAAAAAAATTAACTCAAAATGGATCTATGAGTTAAACGTCAAATACAAAACTACAACACTGTAGAAAAAGAAACAAGACAAAACACTTAGAATGTAGGGCTAGAGGCAGCAAGTTCTCAGACTTGACACCAAAAGTACAATTCATAAAAGAAAAGTTGATAATTGGATTTCATCAAAATTGAAAAATTGTGCTTGGCAAAAATCTTTGTAAAGAGCATGAAAAGACAAGCTATTAACTGGCAGAAAATATCTGCAAAATATATAACTAGCTAAGTATTAGTATTAAGAATACATAAGGAACTCAATACTTAACAGTAAGAAAAATATACTTAGAAAATGGAGAAAGCACATGAACATATATTTCACCAAAGAGCATATACAGATGGCATAAAAGCACAGAAAAAGATATTCAACATCAATACCATCAGAGAAATGCAAATTAAAACCACAATGAAATATCACCACACAGGTTAGAATGGCAAAAATACAAAATAATAAAAATACCAAATACTGGTGAGAATGTAATAAAACTGTTAATCATACAATGCTGGCAGGAATATAAAATGGCTATTTTGAAAATAATCTTGACCTTTTCTTTAAAAACTGAAACTGAGGATTAGATCCATTAAACTGTAACTTGCTTGTCTAATAAATAGTCAATTGTAACCATTCTTCACTCATCAAGATCATTTTAATTATTCTTGCAAATTTCATACCCTCTAAGCTTCACATAGATTAAACAATATATCACAAGATTCCTTCAACCTTCCCTATAGATAATAACTCTGATAGCATTATGGGTCATGTATATATATATATATATATATATATACACACACACACACACACACTTGTGTGTGTTCGTGTCACTATATGAATAGTTGCCCAAGTTGTTTTTCAGGAACGTAAGAGTTTGTTCTTGTTCAGCTCAAGTCAGTCAAGACCACTGACCATTCAACTGGCTTGCATGAGTGCCCAATGGATAACTTTTGGTGAGAGGGCCAAAAACTTTGCTCTCAGAACATGCTAATGCTGCCATTTTCTTAACATGTCCTATGAAATTCCATAAAGTTTGACCATGCTTGTGCAGACCACCAATTACTTAACTTTTGTTACCTCCAATCATCTTTCCCCATGCCTCACACTACCCTGCCTCTTTATCCCATACATAGCCTTAACCCTATCTTTGTGGAGGTGTATTTGAGATTTGTTCTCCAATTTCATAACTTGGCTGCTTTGTAAATAAAACTTTTCTCTGCTGCAAACCTTGGCATTTCAGTGCTTGGCTCGCTGTGTGTTGGGCAAATGAACTTGGTTCAGTACCAAACTGAAAATGCAACTACCATACAGACTAGCAATTAGATCCCTAACATTTGACAAGTAAGCTAAGAATGCTTAATGAGGAAAGAATAGTCTCTTCAGCAAATGGTGATTGAAAAACTGAATAAAAACCTGCAGAAAAAATGAAATTGAATCTATCTTATATCACTCACAAAAATTAATTCAAAGTAGATTAAAGACTTAAACATAAGATCTGAAACACAAGTAAAACTCCTAAAAGAAAACATAGGGGAGAATCTCCTTAACATTGGTATTGGTAGTGACTTTTTGGATATGACACTAAAACAAGAAGCAACAAAAACAAAAACAAATGAGATTCAATTAAACTAAAAGTTTCTGCACAGGAAAAGAAACAATCAACAAAATGAAAAGGTAACCTATAGAACAGAAGAAGACATTTTTTAAAACCGTATATAAGATACAGTGTTAATATCCAACATATATAAAGAAGTCACAGAACTCAATAACAACAATAGGAAATCCCCAAACAATCCTATTAGAAAATGGGCAGAGGAACTGAACAGACATTTTTCCTAAGAAGACATTCAAATGACTAACAGGCATATAAAAAGATGGTCAACATCACTAATCATCAGGGAAGTGCAACTCAAAACCATAATGAGATATTACCTCCACATGTTAGAATGACATCATCAAGAATAACAGAGGTAACGTGTGCTGGTGAGTCTGTGGAAAAAGGAAGCTCTTGTACATTGTTGGTGGGAATGTAAATATTACTATATGATCCAGGAATCTCACTTCTCGGTATATATTGAAGTGAGATGAAAGGAAAACAGGATATCAAAAAGATATCTGCATGCCCTTGTTCACTGCAGCATTATTCACAATAACCAAGATGGGGGAACAACCTTAGTGTTTATCAATGGATGAACGGATAAAGAAATATGATATACATATATATGAATATTATTCAGCCAAGAAGGAAATTTGGCCATTTGTGACAACATGAATGAATCTTTGGCATTATATATCTGTATATCGTCACTGTGCTTATTTAACTTATATGCAGAGTACATCATGAGAAATGCTGGGTTGGATGAAGCACAAGCTGGAATCAAGATTGCCAGGAGAAATATCAATAACCTCAGATATGCAGATGAAACCATCCTTATGGCAGAAAGCGAAGAACAACTAAAGAGCCTCTTGATGAAAGTGAAAGAGGAGAGTGAAAAGGTTGGCTTAAAGCTCAACATTCAGAAAACAAAGATCACGGCATCTGGTCCCATCACTTCATGGAAAATAGATGGAGAAACAGTGGAAACAGTGGCAGACTTTAGTTTTGGGGGCTCCAAAATCACTGCAGATGGTTCCTGCAGCCATGAAATTAAAAGACGCTTACCCCTTGGGAGAGAAATTATGACCAACCTAGACAGCATATTGAAAACCAGAGATGTTAGTCATGTATGGATGTGAGAGTTGGACTATAAAGAAAGCTGAGTGCTGAAGAATTGACGCTTTTGAACTGTGGTGTTGGAGAAGACTCTTGAGAGTCCGTTGGACTGCAAGGAGATCCAACCAGTCCATCCTAAAGAAAATCAATCCTGAATATTCATTGGAAGGACTGATGTTGAAGCTGTAGCTCCAATACTTTGGCCACCTGATGCGAAGAGCTGACTCATTTGAAAAGACCCTGATGCTGGGAAAGATTGAAGGCAGGGGGAGAAGGGGGCGACAGAGGATGAGATGGTTGGATGGCATCACTGACTCAATGGACATGAGTTTGAGTAACTCTGGGAGTTGGTGATGGACAGGGAAGCCTGGCGTACTGCAGTCCATGGGGTCGCAAAGAGTCGGACACAACTGAGTGACTGAACTGAACTGAACTGAACTGAATGAATCTTGAGGGCATTATGCCTAGTGAGGTAAAGCAGACAGAGAAAGACAAATATTATATGATACCACTTGTACATGCAATCTAAAAAGCCAAACTCGTGGAAACAGGGAGTTCCTCCCATTCAATGGAAGTGACTAATGGGTGTGGAAATTGAGAGATGTGGTACAGAAGGCAAACTTATAGTTAGAAAGTAATAAGTTTCAAAACTTTGGCTACCTGATGTGAAGAGCTGACTCATTGGAAAAGACCTTGATGCTAGGAAAGACTAAGGGCCAAAAGAGAAGAAGGCAGCAGAGGATGAGATGGTTGGTTGGCATCACTGACTCAGTGGATGTGAGTTTCAGCAAACTCTGGAAGGTAATGAAGGACAGGGAAGCCTCGCATGCTCTAGTCCATGGGGTTACAAAGAGTTGGACATGACTGAGTGACTGAACAGCAACAAAAGTTCTGGAGATATAATGCAGAGTATAGTATTAATACTATTTAAAATATATTTCAAAATTGCTGAGAGACTAGATTTTAAATGTTCTAACCATAAAAAGAAATTATAGTTACGCAACATTACAGAGGTGTTAGCTAAAGTTTCAGTGTCATCATATTACAATATATAAACATATCAAATCAACATGTGCACTTTAACTTACACAATGTTATATGTAAATTATCTCAATAAAGAAAGAAGTGTCTCTTTGCTGATTTATTTTTTCAGAAAGGAAATTGGTGGTATGATATACCACCAATTGGTGGTGTGATATGTACCAGTGGTATTATCATTTTTAAAAAGTGTTTACAAATGCTTTTAGAAATATTTGAGATACTTATATAATCATCTGGTTAGGAGAATTAGGACTTTCAGGGTAAAGAGGACCATTATCTAATGAAGAATAACACAATCTAACATATTTCTTAGTTAGTACAGACAGCCAAGGGCCCTGTCTTACATCTTATGTGTGCGTTTGTGGACACGCACATGTAAATTCTAGGAGCCTAAGAGACAGCGCTGGACTAGATTTCTGTCTGACTTCTCTGATACAAAAGTTATATCCATTGCTTTTCAGGCAAATTTAACTGTTTGTCTATAATTTAACTCTGTGGGAGCCTGGGGATTTGATGGTAAAGTCATTATTCATTAGATATATTTGTAAGAAGAAATTTTAATTATGTAGAATGGATAGGGAATAAAAACATTGCAAGCAGAACAGTGAAAAAAATTAAACTACTTGGTAGGGACTTGGGAACAGTTGGAGATAAGGTCCTTCATCTTTGACCACTCCCATCCACATCTAGAAAGAAACAAACAGGAATTTACCAACACATCTACAGAATTTATAGAAATTAAAAAAAAATCCAAAACAAATCATAGTTTTTACAGATCTGTAAATTTCACCAGAATTCTTTAATATCCAGTATGAACCATCCCTATAATTTGCATGGAGTATTATAGCAATCTTTTAAAAAAGATCCCTGGGTTAGGATGATCCCCTGGAGAAGGGAATGGCTACCTACTCCAATATTCTTGCCTGGAGAATCCCATGGACAGAGAAGCCCGGTGGACTACAGGTCCATGGGGTCGCAAGAATTGGACATGACTGAGCAACTACCACTTCTTAGTAGCAGACCTGATTGCTCCAGGAAAACAAGGAGGTGTCAAAATGATCACTCCAGAAAATTTAACTTTGCAGTTCCTCCTCTCTTCTAACACATTCTCATCACCACTATTATATGAAAAAAACAGCCAACAGATACCGCCTTTCGATTGCTATGTAGCTTAAGGAATCCCTATTAAATGTTTAATAAGTACCCCAGCCTTAAGCCAGACACATGAAAGCAGATCTACATTATAAATAGGATCTTGTGCTAAAACTGTGATTATTCCCAGACTATCTGAACACTGAGCAGGTTCAGGAGATCTCTGGACCCTTAGCTTTTTTTCTTCAATCTCTTTAGTATCTCTCTTCCAATGCTGAAACTGCTCTAAATCACTGTTACTCTAAATTTCAATTAGGCCCTTGTCAAAGAAATCCTTGTTGAAGCACTTTTAAGCAGCCATTGAGGGAAATCCACCCATCTTCTTTGCTCTCTGTGCTACTACAGACTACCTAAGCCATCTAAATTGAATGCGGTTGAAGTTAAATGTCTACTCTGATCAAATGACACAGAATGTTTGTATCACTTCCCTTGAGAAATCATCTCTTTTGCCAGAAAACAATACATCATGCCCGAAGCACCCATGCCTGAAATTTGAGAGAGCTATCTTTCCAAATGGAATTTGAACCTTTGCAAATAGTCACCATACACCTTCAGAAGCCAAAATGATTTCTGATTACTGCTATCTAATGAGTCCCAGGGTACTTTCTCCCAATATACCTCCATCTGAGGCAATTTTTCTCCTCCTGTCTCATCATTTAGAGCCCCAAGAGTTGTTGACTACATGTACTGAAACAATACCCAGAATTATATTTTTGATATAATATCTGTACTGCCTTTCGAGGAAACAACTGCACTCTACAGTTTTCTAAGATAAACAGAGAAAAGAACATTCTACACTGCTTCATGGGCATTTTAAATACCTAAACTAAATCAAAGGAGTCTTTAAGATCCCCTGCCATCATAATATCCACAATTCCTTTTGTCTATTTTAGTCTCTATGGCTTTGAACAGTCATATGTTGGGAAGAAACTGCCATTCTTTAACTGAAACATTAGTGAGTACATTTCTAAACAAAAAAGCTCTTATTTAGAAACTGTTCTTTTTCCACAAACCATGTAATTAGGCCCTAAACATAGTAACAAAGCTTAGAATTTAACTCTCAACTTATCCTTTCACATTTTTAAATAAGTTTAAATTTTATAAAAGTTATGCATTTACAAGACAGTTGTGAAGATCGTACAGAGATTTCTAATGTATTTCCTATTCAGTTTCCGTTAGTATTAACCTCTTACATCAGTTTGGTATATTTGCCATAATTAATGAACCAATACCAATACCTTATTATGAACTAAAGCCTATACTTCAGATTTCCTTCATTTTTACCTAATATTCTTTTTCTGTTCCAGAATCTCATTCAGAATACTCCATTTGGTCATCATATCTCCTTAGCTATTAGGCTTTCTCAGATTCTCCTTTTTAAGAGCTTGACAGTTTTGAAAATAAATGGTCAGATATTGGGTAGAATGTCCCTTCATTGTGATTTGCCTGATATTTTTCTCATGGATTATGGGTTTTGAGAAGGAAGACCACTAAAGTAATGTACCATTTTCATCATACCGTATCAAGGGTACATAGTATCAACATAATTTATCACAGTTCGTAACAACTTGAATCACTCAGCTTGAGGTAATGTTAGGTTTCTCCACTATTCAGTTCAGTTCAGTCGTTCAGTCGTGTCCAACTCTTTGTGACCCCATGAATCACAGCATGCCAGGCCTCCCTGTCCATCACCAACTCCTGGAGTTCACTCAGACTCACGTCCATTGAGTCAGTGATGCCATCCAGCCATCTCAGTCTCTGCCATCCCCTTCTCCTCCTGCCCCCAATCCCTCCCAGCATCAGAGTCTTTTCCAATGAGTCAAGTCTTCGCATGAGGTGGCCAAGGTACTGGAGTTTCAGCTTTAGCATCATTCCTTCCAAAGAAATCCAAGGGCTGATCTCCTTCAGAATGGACTGGTTGGATCTCCTTGCAGTCCAAGGGGACTCTCAAGAGTCTTTCCCAACACCACAGTTCAAAAGCATCAATTCTTCGGGGCTCAGCCTTCTTCACAGTCCAACTCTCACATCCATACATGACCACTGGAAAAACCATAGCCTTGACTAGACGGACCTTTGTTGGTAAAGTAATGTCTCTGTTTTTTAATATGCTATCTAGGTTGGTCATAACTTTCCTTCCAAAGAGTAAGCGTCTTTTAATTTCATGGCTGCAGTCACCATCTGCAGTGATTTTGGAGCCCAAAAAAATAAAGTCTGACACTGTTTCCGCTGTTTCCCCATCTATTTGCCATGAAGTGATGGGACCAGATGCCATGATTTCGTTTTTTGAATGTTGAGTTTTAAGCCAATTTTTTCACTCTCCTCTTTCACTTTCATCAAGAGGCTCTTTAGTTCCTCTTCACTTTCTGCCATAAGGGTGGTGTCATCTGCATATCTGAGGTTACTGATATTTCTCCCGGCAATCTTGATTCCAGCTTGTGCTTCTTCCAGCCCAGCGTTTCTCATGATGTACTCTGCATAGAAGTTAAATAAGTAGGGTGACAGTATACAGCCTTGACGTACTCCTTTTCCTATTTGGAACCAGTCTGTTGTTCCATGTCCAATTCTAACTGTTGCTTCCTGACCTGCATACAAATTTCTCAAGAGGCAGGTCAGGTGGTCTGGGATTCCCATCTCTTTCAGAATTTTCCACAGTTTATTTGACTGTGATCCACACAGTCAAAGGTTTTGGCATAGTCAGTAAAGCAGAAGTAGATGTTTTTCTGGAACTCTCTTGCTTTTTCAGTGATCCAGTGGATGTTGGCAATTTGGTCTCTGGTTCCTCTGCCTTTTCTAAAACCATCTTGAACATCTGGAAGTTCACGGTTCACGTATTGCTGCAGCCTGGCTTGGAGAATTTTGAGCATTATTTTACTAGCGTGTGAGATGAGTGCAATTGTGTGGTAGTTTGAGCATTCTTTGGCATCTCCACTATTAAGTTACTCTCTTTTCTCCCCCTTTCCATACTGGTAGGAAGTCACTATGCATAGGCACACTTAAGAAGTGGACAATTACTCTACATTCTTGTAAGCAGAATATCTACATAAATTATTTGGAATTCTTTACGGGGATTTGTCTTTTTTCCTCAATTTATTTATTAATTAAATAACTTAGTTGTGTAAGTGGGGGCTTTAATTTCATACAACATGAATCATTCTGGCTTTCTCCTCTTGCTCGATTATCTGTAATTCTTACTCCAACCATGAGAAACCTAGTTCCTGCTGTATGCCATCCATTTACATAACTGTCCAATCCTTGTATATTCATAAAATGGTTTCAAAATTTTTAATACAGAACTTCCCTGGTGGCACAGTGGATAAGAATCCACCTACCAATGCAGGGGACATAGATTCAATCCTGGGTCTGGAAGATTCCACACGCCACAGGGCAACTAAGCACATGTACCACAACTACTGAGCTCATGTGCCACAACTACTCAAGCCCACACTCTCCAAAGCCTGTGCTTTTCAACAAGAGAAGTCACCGCACTGAGAAGCCCATGCACCATAACAAAGAGTAGCCCATTCACCACAACTAGAGAAAATCCCTTGAGCAGCAACGAACACCTAATGCAACAGCACTATCGACTAGAGCACAGTTCTTATGTACACTTCTTTTGCTTTTAGTTTTACAGTTTCTTCTCATTTTTAACATTACTTAGGTTAGCACTTATTTTTCCTTCACACCCACAACTGAGATTATTCATACATCTGGAATACAATAAGATTGTTTCATCACAATCTACCTTCCATCCTGGGAACAGAACTTTCTAAGTGATTTCTTTAAAATGTGCACACATTAATGGTCACTCTTTGTGCTATGAAGTTCTGTGGGTTATGACATATGCATAGTGTCATGTATCCACAATTATAGTACCATACAAAGTAGTTACCTTGCCCTAAAATACTGCCTATGTTTTAATTATTCAACCTCCTCTTCTACTTCCAAAACTCCTGGCAACCACTTATCGATTTAATCATCTCTATAGTTTTGCTTTTCCAGGCAAGTGTTAATCACTCTGTCCATGGGATTCTCCAGGCAAGAATACTGGAGTGGGTTGCCATTTCCTACTCCAGGGGATTTTCCCTACACAGGGTATTATGTTTAGTGAAATACGGAGAAGGCAATGGCACCCCACTCCAGTACTCTTGCCTGGAAAATTCCATGGATGGAGGAGCCTGGTAGGCTGCAGTCCATGGGGTCGCTAAGAGTCGGGCACGACTGAGCGACTTTACTTACTTTAGTGAAATAAGAGACAACTGTATGTTATCACTTATATGTATAATCTAAAAAATAAAACAAATAAATGTGTATAGCAAAATAGAAACAGATTCAAAAATATAGAAAACAAATTAAGATATAGAAAGTGAAGTAGTAGATACCACTGGGGAGAGGAAAGCAGATAGGGGCAAGATAAGAGTATGGAATTAAGAGGTACAAACTACTACGTATAAAGTAGATAAGCACAGGGAATTATAACCATTATTTTGCAATAACTTTACATGGAGTATAATCTATAAAAATACTGAATCACTATGCTATATACCTAAAGCTAATATAATGTTGCAAATCTACTATACTTCAATTAAAAAAAAAAAAACAAAAACAAAAACTAAAGTAACCCACATGTCCTTTAACAGGTGAATGGTTAAAAAAACTGGTTATGTAATTTTTCCCAGAATAAGAATTCAAATAAAAAGAGTTTGTTTTCTAATAAACTTGTTTATGTTTTAATTGTGTAATCATAACCTCAATATTAAATTTACAAAACATAAATAAACCAATAGTTTTAATTCAAAAAAAAAAAAAAAGAAGTCTATGGTACATCCATACCCTGGAATACTACCACCTAACACTAAAAAGAGACAAACTATTGATCCATGCAAGAGACTGGATTAATCTTCAGACACATGCTGAGTGAAAAAAGCTGATCCCCAAAGGTTATATATTTTATGATTTCATTTAGGTAATAATCTTGAAATAATAAATTATAGAAGGAAAAAGATTAGAAGTTTACAGGGGTTTAGGAGGGGGCAAGAGAGAGAAGTGGCTGTGGTTATAAATGGCAAAATGAGGAATCCTTCTGGTGATGGAAATATTCTGTATCTTGAATGTATCAATGTCAGATTGTGGTCGTGACATTGTACTATAATTTTACAATATGTTATCATTGAAAGAAACTATGTAAAGGACATGTGAGATCTGTATATCAAGTCATGCAAAAAAAATATTGGTGAATCTTAAATGCATATTGCTAAATGAAAGAAGCCAATCTGAAAAGGCTACACATTGTATGATTATGATACATTTATATGACATTCTAGAAAAGCCTCAGATAATAAAGAATTTGCCTGCAGTGCGGGAGACGTGGGTTTGATCCCTGGTTTGGGAAGATTATCTGGAGAAGGGAATGACAACCCATTCCAGCATTCTTGCCTGGAGAATCCCATGGACAGAGGAGCCTGGTGGGCTACAGTCCATGGAGTCACAAACAGTTGGAGATCACTGAACACACCGATGCATGAAATACTCTTAAGATCCATTCATGCATGTGTGATTGCTGAGTAGCTAAGTCATGCCCAGCTCTTCATGACACCATGGACTGTAGCCCACCAGGCTCCTCTGTTCATGGGATTTCCCAGGCAAGAAAACTGGAGTGGGTTGTCATATTTTCTTCTCCAGGGGATCTTCCTAACCCAGGGATTGAGCCCATGTCTCCTGCATTGGCAGGGGAGTTCTTTACTGCTAAGCCACCAAGGAAGACAACTCACATTGTTGCAAATAGCAGAATGTCATCATTTTTTATGGCAGAGTAATATTCAATTGCATACATATGCCATTCTTTATCCATTTGGATATTGAGAGATGCTTGGGTTGCTTCCACGTCTTGGCTATTGTAAATAGTGCTTCTATGAACATTGGGATGTAGGAATCTTGTTGAATTAATGTTTCATCTTTTTCAGATGTGTACCCAGAGTAGAATGACTAGATCATATGGTAGTTATATTTTTAGTTTTTTGAGGTGCCTCCATACTGTTTTTTATAATGTCTGTACCAATTTACATTCCCACCAACAGTGTACTAGTCTTCCAACAGTATTTTGAATAAGGCCTGTGAGAATGAACACCCTTGCCTTGTGTCCAATCAAGGGAAAGCATTCTATTTTTCACAATTAAGTGAAAAGTTAGCTACAGGTTTTTTACAGATGCTCTTTTTCAAAGTTTAAGAAGTTCCCATGTATTCCTATTTTTCTGAACGTTTTTATCATGAAAAGATGTTGGATTTTTTTTCAATGCTTTTTCCTGATTGATATGATTATGAGACTTACGTTCTTTAGCCTGTTAATATAATTTATTACATTGAATAAATGTTTTGAGGGGCTGCACTGGGTCTTCACTGCTGTGTGCAGGCTTTCTCTGCCTGTGTGCAGGCAGTGAATAGTGGCTACTCTTTAGTTGCAATGCAGGAGCTTCCCATTGCAATGGTTTCTCTTGTTGCAGAACATGGGCTGTAGGCATGTGTGCTCAGTAGTTGTGGTTCACGGGCTTAGTTGCTCCGTGGAGTGTAGGATCTTCCCAGACCACAGGGATGGAACCTGTGTCTGCTGCATTGATAAGTGGATTCTTATCCACTTGACAATCAGGGAAGTGCCCATTAAATAATTTTTAAACATTGATATAGCTTTTCTTCCCTGGGATAAGCAATACTTGGCTATGCTATAAAATTCTTTGTATGTGTTGCTCATTTATAAATAATATATTAAGGAATTTTGTGTCTATATTCATGAAAGATTTTGGTTTGTAGTTTCCTTTTTTGCACTTTTTTCCAGGTTGCTATCATGCAAATATAGGCCTCATAATATGAGTTGGAAACTGATCTTTCATTTTCTATTTTTTGGAAGAGATTATACACTATTGGTGTTAACTCCTCTTTAAATATTTGATAGAATTCTCCAGTCAAACCATCTTGGACTAGAGATATCAGTTTTCAAATTACAAAATCAATTTCTTTAATAGTTATAGGGCTATTCAAATTATATATTTCATATTTAATGAATTATGATAGTTTTTATTTGTCACATGATTCATCCATTTCTTTTATGCTATCAACTTTATGTGTGTAGAGTTTTTTGTAGCATTCACTTATCCTTTTAGTGTCTGCAAGGTCTATAGTTAAGTCCTCTGTTTAGTCTTAATACCGATGATTTGCAGAAGGTTTTGTTTTGTTTTGTTTTTTTTGTTGGTCAATATTGCTAGAACTTTTCCAAATGTATCAATTTTTTTAAATTGAAGAATCTGCTTAAAAAAATACGTCTCCACTGTTTTCCTATTTTAATTTCCATTGATTTATACTCTTATGTTTATTATTTCCTTCCCTCTGTTGGTAATGAGTTTATTTTCTTCTCCTTTTTTTAGTCTCTTGAGGGAGAAACTTAGGCTCCTGAGTTGAAATCTATACAGTTCTCTCACCTAGGGTTGCCACCACATTGCACAACTCCAGGGAGCAGCAAAGTGTTCAATGAGAAAATTGCCCACTGTAGATGTGTTTCCCAGTGGCCTTACTCTTAACAATATAGGAAAACCAAATACCAGCAAATGTGTTCAACAAAAAGATAGTATGCCAGTAACTTAACAATGATTTGACTCTGACCTTTTCCCCTTGACTTTAAATAAACAAACAGATGGGGAAAAAGTGGAAACAGTGACAGATTTTATTTTCTTAAGCTCCAAAATCACTGCAAATGGTGACTACAGCCATGAAATTAAAAGATGCTTGCTCCTTGGAAGGAAAGCTATTACAAATCTAGACAGTGTACTAAAAAGCAGAGACATCACATTGCTGACAAAGATGTATATGGTCAAAATGATGATTTTTCCAGTAGTCATGTATGGATGTGAGAGTTGGATCATAAAAAAAGTTGAGCAGTGATGAATTGATGCTTTCAAATTGTGGTGCTGGAGAAGACTCTTGAAAGTCCCTTGGACTACAAGGAGATCCAACCAGTTCATCCTAAAGGAAATCAACCCTGAATTGGAAGGACTGATGGTGAAGCTCCAATATTTTGATCACCTAATGCAAAGAGCTGACTCATTGAAAAAGACCCTGATGCTGGGAAAGATTGAGGGCTGGAGGAGAAGGGGACAACAGAGGATGGGATGTTTGGATGGCATCACTGACTCAATGGACATGAGCTTGAACAAACTCAGGGAGATGGTGAATGACAGGGAAGCCTGGCATGCTGCAGTCCATGGGGTCACAAAGAGTTGGGCACAACTTAGCAACTCAACAACAACAACAATTTACAGGCAGGAGTTACTATTATGTCCCTAAAAATATTTCAATGAAAAGTAGTACACCTTTTTGTCCATAGTAGTTATTGCTGTATCTGCCATTTATATCTTGTATAATTGCTAAATAAATTAAATGTTGCCTTTTAACCTTTCTCCTGCAAATTTTGTGAAATTTCAAATGTTTTATAGTTTACAAATATAATTTATATATTAAAATCAGGCTTGCTAAACTCTTCTCTTCCCTGCACCTGCTCCTAAAGTACAACCTGACAGTTGTGGCTAATTAAACCATTTTACTGGGCTTTTGAAAACCCTTACAAGTGTAGGTTTAAAAGAGAGGGTGAGAGGGGTAATTGCTTTAATAGTTGGCTTCAAGGAAACTAAAAGCTGCAAGTTAATAGGTAATTTCCTATAAATTACTTGGAGTTAGAATTGACTCAACCTGGGTCTATACAAAACAGGGTGTGAGGAGTCAAAGATTATTTCAAGTTTTTAAATCTGTGTGACTGAGAGGTGTTAGTCCTATTAAGCAGAATAGGAAACAGGGGGAAAAAACTGAAGGTGTAGAGATAGGGCAGAACATTCAGATAGAAATGTCCAGCATAGCAAGCCTGTGCAAAGTTGGAGAGAGGTGAGGGTCAGATGTATAGAAATCATTCCTTTCACAAAAGTTTATTGACTGGTTATTACATGCCAGATTCTGTTCTTTGCTTTGGGATGCATTTGCACAGAAAGTAGAGTTGTGGTCTTTAGTGAAACATAGCAGGACCCTGTGCAGTTCCTGGGCATGGAAGCCTTTCTGTGTTCCCCATTCCTTGTTTGTAGGGAACAGACTCCAGCCTCCACGACCTTCCCTGAGTTCCAAAGTGCAGATTGAAAGAGGTGCTTTTCAGAGAAGGGAGGGGATTCTGAAACAAGGAAGAAGAAGCTAAGAAACAATAGTGTAGGCTTGGGTCAGGGTCCTGGTTCCTCCTCAAGGGATACACATGACAATATCTTTTGAGGTCTTTACAAAACTAAAACCCCCAACCTAGAAGATGTTAGTTTTCTTTATTCCAGAGAAGAATCCCTGAGGCCAGATTACAGAAACAAGAGCAGCTCATCAAGAGGCCACCTGTAGCCAGTTTAAGGTGTGTAGGCCCTGCACACACCCTGATCCTTGCCAGCAAATCCTCCTTTGAACCATTGCTAGAAAACTCCTCACCAAATTCCCCCAGGTTGGAACACATGGTTTTTGAGAGGCATGAGCCTGCTGTGTTCCCCTTTGCCTGGCAAAGCAATAAAGCTATTCCTTTCTACTTCACCCAAAACTCTATCTCTGTGATTCAATTTGGTACTAGTGCACAGAGGCTGAGTTTTAGGTAATATTACCGCTGGATGAGACTGTAAAGGATGAGTATGAAGAAAGAAGAAGAACCAAAGAGACAGGTTTGGGATATGGGAAAAGGGAAGTGGGAGAAAAAACAGGAGAATGCAGTTCAACAGAAGCCAAAGGAAGAGAGAATTTCAAGAAAGGGATGATAAACAGCAAGAAAGAACTTAGTAACTGAAAAAAAATAATATTGGATTCTGTGTGTGGGAGATAACTTATAATCATAATAATTAGCTTTTATTGAACACAGTCTCACATGCATGATGTCATTTTATCCTCAGTGCAATTCTGTAAAAAGGGACGTTATTATCTCAGCTTTACAGATTGAGGAGACTGAGGCTTATGGAAGGAATCCAGAGTGAATAGTTAAGGGGGTAAAAACAGATTTTACTCAGAAACTGTCCTAATGGAGGAAAAATACCTCAGTATAGTTCAGTTCAGTTCAGTCGCTCAGCCATGTCTGACTCTTTGCGATCCCATGAATCACAGCACGCCAGGCCTCCCTGTCCATCACCAACTCCACGAGTTCACTCAGACTCATGTCCATAGAGTTGGTGATGCCACCCAGCCATCTCATTCTCTGTCGTTCCCTTCTCCTGCCCCCAATCCCTCCCAGCATCAGAGTCTTTTCCAATGAGTCAACTCTTCGCACGAGGTGGCCAAAGTACTGGAGTTTCAGCTTCAGCATCAGTCCCTACAATGAACACCCAGGACTGATCTCCTTTAGGATGGACTGGATGGATCTCCGTGCAGTCCAAGGGACTCTCAAGAGTCTTCTCCAATACCACATTTCAAAAGCATCATTTCTTCGGCACTCAGCTTTCTTCACAGTCCAACTCTCACATCCATACATGACCACTGGAAAAAATATAGCCTTGACTAGACGGATCTTTGTTGGCAAAGTAATATCTCTGCTTTTCAATAAGCTATCTAGGTTGGTCATAACTTTCCTTCCAAGGAGTAAGCATCTTTTAATTTCATGGCTGCAATCACCATCTGCAGTGATTTTGGAGCCCCCAAAAATAAAGTCTGACACTGTTTCCACTGTTTCCCCATCTATCTGCCATGAAGAGATGGGACCAGATACCATGATCTTAGTTTTCTGAATGTTGAGCTTTAAGCCAACTTTTCCACTCTCCTCTTTCACTTTCATCAAGAGTCTTTTTAGTTCTTTTTCACTTTCTGCCATAAGGGTGGTGTCATCTGCATATCTGAGGTTATTGATCTTTCTCCCAGCTATCTTGTGGATTCCACCTTGTGCTTCATCCAGCCCAGTGTTTCTCATGATGTACTCTGCATAGAAGTTGAATAAGCAGGATGACAATATACAGCCTTGATATACTCCTTTTCCTATTTGGAACCAGTCTGTTGTTCCATGTCCAGTTCTAACTGTTGCTTCCTGACCTGCATATAGGTTTCTCAAGAGGCAGGTCAGGTGGTCTGGTATTCCCATCTCTTTCAGAATTTTCCACAGTTTATTGTAGTCCACACAGTCAAAGGCTTTGGCATAGTCAATAAAGCAGAAATAGATGTTTTTCTGGAACTCTCTTGCTTTTTCGATGATCCAGCGGATGTTGGCAATTTGATCTCTGGTTCCTCTGCCTTTTCCAAAACCAGCTTGAACATCTAGAAGTTCAAGGTTCACGTACTGCTGAAGCCTGGCTTGCAGAATTTTGAGCATTGCTTTACTAGTGTGTGAGATGAGTGCAATTGTGCGGTAGTTTGAACATTCTTTGGCATTGCCTTTCATTGGGATGAAAGAAAGGCATTGCCTTTCATTTCATTTCATTGGAATGAAAATGGACCTTTTCCAGGCCTGTGGCCACTGCTGAGTTTTCCAAATTTGCTGGCATATGTAGCACTTTCACAGCATCATCTTTATAGAATTGGGCTCAATTCTGGATCCAGCAAGGATAAGTGAGAATGTATAGGGTAGGGCCATTCTTCCTAAATGGACTTAAGCAAATTATTGCTGAAGGCAAGTCAAGCTGATCAGATATCAAGCAAGGGTGTGGAATAAGGAATTTGATCAGATATCAAGAGTGGGAGGTTCTCTATCTACAAAACAGAGACAGACTTATAGACAAAGAGAACACACTTGTGGATGCCAAGGGAGAGTAGAGGAGGGAGAGGGGTGGACTGCAAATTTGGGGTTGGTAGATGCAAGCTATTACATTCAGAATGGATAAAACAACAAGGTCATAGGGCACAGCTGTGGTTTAGTTGCTAAGTTGTGTCCAACTCTTGCCATCCCATGGACTGTAGCCTGCCAGGCTCCACTGTCTGTGGGATTCTTCAGGCAAGAGTTCTGGAGTGGGTTGCCATTTCCTTCTCCAAGAGATCTTCCTGACCCAGGGATTGAACCCAGGTCTCCTGCATTGCAGGCAAATTCTTTACCAACTGAGCTACAAGGGAAACCCCAGATAAGATTATAGGTCATTGTGAAACAATATCTATTCACTTAGCCAAAGTAATGTCAACTCGTCTCAACTGCAAATTGGCACTTACCAAGAGCGTTGCCAGTGACTGAACAACAAAGGCATTTGCCATCTGCCTCTATGGAGATTGAGCCCCATGTTACTATAGCTGTTGACCTTCAACAAGCCCTGAGGGAGTTCAGGGTGGAGTGAAGCACTCTGTGCTTCAGGGAATCTAGTGGGACAGGTCTTTAGATTGTGGGATGTTTTTAGGAACAGATTTTATGATCTCAATCCTTAACAGCCATGAAGAGATACCCCATGCCCAAGTTAAGAGAAACCAAAGTAAGGTGGTAGGTGCTGAGAGAGAGAATCAGAGGGCAGACAGACTGAAAACCACAATCACAAAAAATGAGCCAATCTGATCACATGGACAACAGCCTTGTCTAACTCAATGAAACTAAGCCGTGCCCTGTGGGGCCACCCAAGATGGATGGGTCATGGTAGAGAGCTCTGACAGAATGTGGTCCACTGGAGAAGGAATGGCAAACCACTTCAGTATTCCTGCCTTAAGAACCCCATGAAGAGTATGAAAAGGCAAAAAGATAGGACACTGAAAGATGTAGGTCCTCCTAGGGTGTAGACCTCCCCAGGTCGGTAGAGGCCCAGTATGCTACTGGAGAAGAATGGAGAAATAACTTCAGAAAAAATGAAGGGATGGAGCCAAAGAAAACACAACACCCAGTTGTGGATGTGACTGGTGATAGAAGCAAGGTCTGATGTTGTAAAGAGCAATATTGCATAGGAACCTGGAATGTTAGGTCATGAATCAAGGTAAATTGGAAGTGGTCAAACGGGAGATGGCAAGAGTGAACGTTGACATTCTAGGAATCAGCGAACTAAAATGGACTGGAATGGGTGAATTTAACTCAGATGACAATTATATCTACTACTGTGGATAGGAATCCCTTAGAAGAAATGGAGTAGCCATCATAGTCAACAAAAGAGTCCAAAATGCAGTACTTGGATGCAATTTCAAAAACGACAGAATGATCTCTGTTCATTTCCAAGGCAAACCATTCAATTTCACAGTAATCCAAGTCTATGCCCCAACCAGAAACACTGAAGAAGCTGAAGTTGAATGGTTCTATGAAGACCTATAAGACCTGCTAGAACTAACACCCTTTAAAAAAGATGTCCTTTTCATTATAGGGGACTGGAATGCAAAAGTAGGTAGTCAAGAAACATCTGGAGTAACAGGCAAATTTGGCCTTGGAGTACAGAATGAAGCAGGGCAAAGACTAATAGAGTTCTGCCAAGAGAACGTACTGGTCATAGCAAACACTCTCTTCCAACAACACAAGAGAAGACTCTACACATGAACATCACCAGATGGCCAACACCGAAATCAGACTGATTATATTCTTTGCAGCAAAAGACGGAGAAGCTGTATACAGTCAGCAAAAACAAGACCAGGAATGGACTGTGGCTCAGATCATAAACCCCTTATTGCCAAATTCAGACTTAAATTGAAGAAAATGGGGTAAAGCACTATACAATTCAGGTATGACCTAAATCAAATCCCTTATGATTATACAGTGGAAGTGAGAAATAGATTTAAGGGACTAGATCTGATAGAGTGCCTGATGAACTATGGATGGAGGTTCGTGACATTGTACAGGAGACAGGGATCAAGACCATCCCCAAGAAAAAGAAATGCAAAAAAGCAAAATGGCTATCTGAGGAGGGCTTACAAATAGCTTTGAAAAGAGAAGTGAAAAGCAAAGGAGAAAAAGAAAGATATACCCATTTGAATGCAGAGTTCCAAAGAATAGCAAGGAGAGATAAGAAACCCTTCCTCAGTGATCAATGCAAATAAATAGAGGAAAACAATAGAATGGGAAAGACTAGAGATCTCTTCAAGAAAATTAGACATACCAAGGGAACATTTCATGCAAAGATGGGCTAAATAAAGGACAGAAATGGTAGGGACCTAACAGAAGCAGAAGATATTAAGAAGAGGTGGCAAGAATACACAGAAAAACTATACAAAAAATATCTTCACGACCCAGATAATCATGATGGTGTGATCACTGACCTAGAGCCAGACATCCTGGAATGTGAAGTCAAGTGGGCCTGAGGAAAAATCACTACAAACAAAGCTAGTTGAGGTGATGGAATACCAGTTGAGCTATTTCAAATCCTGAAAGATGATGCTGTGAAAGTGCTGCACTCAAAATGCCAGCAGATTTGGAAAACTCAGCAGTGGCCACAGGACTGGAAAAGTTCCGTTTTCATTCCAATCCCAAAGAAAGGCAATGCCAAAGAATGCTCAAAATACTGCACAATTGCACTCATCTCACACGCTAGTAAAGTAATACTCAATATTCTCCAAGCCAGGCTTCAGCAATACATGAACTGTAAACTTCCAGATGTTGAAGGTGGTTTTAGAAAAGGCAGAGGAACCAGAGATCAAATTGCCAACATCTGCTGGATCATCGAAAAAAGCAAGAGAGTTTCAGAAAAACATCTATTCTGCTTTATTGACTCTGCCAAAGCCTTTGACTGTGTGGATCACAATAAACTGTGGAAAATTCTGAAAGAGATGGGAATCCTAGACCACCTGACCTGCCTCTTGAGAAACCTGTATGCAGATCAAGAAGTAACAGTTAGAACTGGAATGGAACAACAGACTGGTTCCAAATAGGAAAAGGAGTGTGTCAAGGCTGTATATTGTCACCCTGCTTATTTAGCTTCTATGCAGAGTACATCATGAGAAATGCTGGGCTGGATGAAGCACAAGCTGGAATCAAGATTTCTGGGAGAAATATCAATAACCTCAGATATGCAGGTGACACTACCCTTATGGCAGAAAGTGAAGAAGAACTAAAAAGCCTCTTGATGAAAGTGAAAGAGGAGAGTGAAAAAGTTGGCTTAAAGCTCAACATTCGGAAAACTAAGATCATGGCATCTAATCCCATCACTTCATGGCAAATAGATGGGGAAACAGTGGAAACAGTGTCAGACTATTTTTTCGGGGCTCCAAAATCACTGCAGATGGTGACTGCAGCCATGAAATTAAAAGATGCTTACTCCTTGGAAGGAAAGTTATGACCAACCTAGACAGCATATTAAAAAGCAGAGATATTACTTTACCAACAAAGGTCCGTCTAGTCAGGGCTATGGTTTTTCCAGTAGTCATATATGGATGAGAGAGTTGGACTATAAAGAAAGCTGAGCACTGAGGAATTGATGCTTTTGAACTGTGGTGTTGGAGAAGACTCTTGAGAGTCCCTTGAATGGCAAGGAGTTCCTACCAGTCCATCCTAAAGGAGATCAGTCCTGGGTGTTCATTGGAACAACTGATGTTGAAGCTGAAACTCCAATACTTTGGCCACCTGATGCAAAGAGCCGACTCATTTGAAAAGACCCTGATGTTGGTAAAGATTGAAGGCAGAAGGAGAAGGGGATGACAGAGGATGAGATGGTTGGATGGTATTACCGACTCAATGGACATGAATTTGGGTAGGCTCTGGGAGTTGGTGTAGGACAGGGAGGCCTGGCCTGCTGCAGTTCATGAGGTCACAAAGAATTAGACACGACTGAGCAACTGAATTGAACTGAACTGCATCCTTACATCTCCTCATATGTAGAGAAGCACTAAATCCTTTTATGGTGATATCAGATCCTCATGACTAAGAAAAAACCTTTTGTAAAATGAGTGCTTCATGGAATTGAACTCCCCCTTCACCAAAACTTTATATATTTACTTCCCCCCACTGCCACTTTGGAGCAGTCTCAGAGCTATCTGAGATGATGCCTCCCAGGATGCAGTCCTCATTTTGCCCCAAATAAAACTTAACTTACAACTCTCAAGTTGTACATCTTTTTTAGTTGACAGTAACAATGAAGGATTTCAGAACAGATCATTTGAGATAAAGAAACTTAAATCTATTATCAAAGGCAGATCAATATCTAAAGAAAAAGTGTCATCTTAACAGAGAGAAAAACCTATATTCAAAGTTTTGCACCAGCTTACTTCATTTAAAATTTAAACTTAATTAAATTTATTTAAAACTTAGTCCTAACCATGTACAAAACTCTTTTCTTATGGTTCATTTTCCACAAACCTTATCACTTTCTGTACCCATACTGTGTTCTTCCATCCTAAAAAGCCACTTGTAAGTACTTGCACAGCACACAATATCTTGCGACCAACCATCATAGAAAACAATATGAAAAATTAATGTGTATATATGCATAACTGAGTCACTTTGCTGAACAGCAGAGATTGGCACAAGATTGTAAATCAACTATATTTCAGTTAAAAAAAAAATAATGGGAGGTTCTTGATAAATACACTTAGCAGGATTCTTGCTTCAAATGAACTAAGCAGGTCAAAGGTAAGCTGTAAGAAAAAGGCCTAGATAAAAAGTAGGCTCAGAGGAGCCCATCTAAAGTCTGATCAAGGAGAATCTTTGCCAGATCAGTGGTTAAATTTCTTGCTGAAGGGAAATGGTAGAGCAGAAATTTAATCTCATCTCTATCTGGTCTTAAAATTGTCTACATTTTAACTTCAGAATGAAGAGTTCCAGTCTGTGTAAGCATAAGCCAGCGGTTTGCAAACTTTGCTGCACATTAGAAATAAGCAGCAACAGTTTCAAAATCTTGCTGCCTAAGTCATAGCATTCATAGTAAATTAAATCAGGATATTTGGTATCAGTAGTTTTCTAAGATTCCCCTGGGGATTCCAATGTGCAAAATTTGGGAACCAGAGGGCTAATGAGTAAGTAGGCCAAAAGGAAGTGGAAATCAGTGTAAATGATGGCATCGAACAATTTGCTGCTAAAAAAAAAAAAAGGGAACTGGGGACTTCCCTGAAGGTCCAGTGGTTGGGAGTCTGCCTTGGGAGTGCTGGGGACTCAAGTTTGATCCCTGATCTGAGAATGAGGATCACATGTGCTGTGGGGCAACTAGAGCCTGCATGCCACAACAAAGACTCCACACATCACAACAACACAGTCAAATAAATAAGTATTTTTTAAAAAAAACCCAAAACCTAGGGAATTAAGGTAGATAAGAGTGCTGAGGAGATAGAATTTAAAATAACAAAATCTTCTACTAACCCAGAAAAACTTTCCACTGAGGTAGTAGAGACAAAAAACCACTTTATTATTGAGTAAGCATTAAACCAGGATGTGATGCACATCACAGGCAATTTGCTATGCGATTACAAAAACAGACAGCAATTTCAACCTCTTATATAGCTAAACAGGTAAAATTCATTACGTGTGTGTTCTCAAGAAAACAATCACTAGTCCTTAGGACTTGACAACATCTTTTGTCATACCTAAATTTCGGGAAACCATCCATATTAGTTGGCTGACTTTATCCAACAGGCAAACAAGCTTTTCATATACTAACAATGGGAGGTAATTTTATAAATAAGAGCTAGATGCTCACTGATATTAGAATCTGACCCTCACACAGAGATGGAAATAGGCTGCTATCTCCCTCAAAGTTTACATCTCAAAAGGATCGCTTTCCTTGAGGAAACAGACTCGAGTTGTGAGGCAGCTTGAGAGGCTTATTTAGTCATTATGAAGATTTATATACATTTGAAAGGTGGCTTCCGTGGTGGCTCAGATAGCAAAGAATCTGCTTGCAATAAAGAGACCAGGGTTTGATACCCGGGTCAGGGAAGATCCCCTGGAAGAAGGAAATGAAAACCCATTCCTATTCTTGCCTGGAGAATTCCATGGATAGATGAGCCTGGTGGGCTACAGTTCATGGGGTCGCAAGAGTCAGACACGACAAACACTTTTTTTTTAAACAAAAGGATAATTCTTACTTGGTTTTCAGAGTTTTCCCATGTCTTCTGTTTCTTAAAAATAACCAACTCAGAATTAATCCTTACACCAATGAGGCATATTTAAGATGACATAATCTGCTCTCCTTTACTATTTTTACATGGAGAAATGAGAAAAACTTTGTAAGCTGAGGGTAAGAAACTGCAAGGACATTGAATATACAAGAGACCAGAGGCATTAGTGGGAAAGCTTCCAGAACAGGAGAGAAGTAATAACATCAAAAATCTAAGTGAGCGGGTAAGTTTGGGCCAGGAGGAAGGATACATTTTTCTCTGAAATGAGAGGGTGAAGATGCAGATATATGATTTTGTGGAAGAGGGGAAGTTATCTGTCTTCCTTCTCAGAAATCTAGTGTTCCTCCATTAGCATTATCTCCAGAGACCAAGCCCACTTTCAGCAGTAACTTGCCCAGGGCTGGCGAATTTCAGGAGGATGCAATTAACAGCAGCATGCCTCCAATCATCATCCACTGATGAGGAAGATTATAACAGACAATGCCAATGATTTACTTAAATTTGCTCTGATTCAGTCATTATTGGAGACTTTACATTTCCAAACAAAACAGGGTCATAGAGCTAACAAAAGGGAACTCTGTAGGATGTGCCAAAGCCAAGTAGTTTTTGACAGTGATCTTTCCATTTTATCTAAGACCTCTTTTACAAATGTGAGAGATCAGAGTTATCACTAAAAAATAGAAAGAAGAAAATCAGTTAAATGAAACTCAAAGAGTTTGTATGTTTGTTTTCCCTGCTGCTACTCCAGGGTTTCATTAAGTATCAGGTGCTCTTCATCCAAGGTCACTTGAATCTTCCTGTTAAGTACTCCAAAAAATATTGTATTTTCATCTATTTAAATAAATTGATTGAAGATGGAAAAAGTAACGTCTTAGATGAGAAAAACAGATTCGTGTAGTAGTGTATGCTAATATAGACATGGTTAATTGAAGGGCAAAGCCACAAGGCCTAACAGAATTCTACAGTGACAGCTTGTAAGCAGGAGAAAAAGCAGAGTTAAACATTCTAACTTTGTCCTTTTCAATACTGCTAGCTGGGTTACCTAGGATAATATTATTAAATTGCTAAGTTGTGTCTGACTCTTTGCAACCCAATGAACTGCAGCCTGCCAGGCTTCCTTGTCCTTCATTATCTCCCAGAGTTTGCTCAAATCATGTCCATTGAGTAGATGATACCATCGAACCATCTCATCCTCTGTCACCCTCTTCTCCTCTTGCCCTCAATCTTTCCCAGCATCAGGGTCTTTTCCAATGAGGTGGCTCTTCCAATCAGGTGGCCAAAATACTGGAGCTTCAGCTTCTGCATCAGTCCTTCCAATGAATATTTAGGGTTGATTTCCTTTAGGACTGACTGGTTTGATCTCTTTGCTGTCCAGAGGACTCTCAAGAGTCTTCTCCAGCACCACTATTTGAAAGCATCAATTCTTTGGCACTCAGCCTTCTTTATGGTTCAACTCTTACATCCGTATAAGACTACTGGAAAAACCTAAGGTAATACCTTGAGTTAATCTCTTTGGTCTTCAGTTTCCTATTTGTGTAACAAAAATCCTGGATTTGTTCAATTAATTAAACAAGGAGGCTATTAGATGGAGGCAGCTCTAATAGCACCTACATAAGTAAAACAAAACCTAAGCCTATAAATACATCAATTTTATGAAATTAAAACCAAAGGACAACCAATCACAAACAGTTGACTAGGGTTAAAGCTATAACTGACCAATAATTTCCTCACTTTACTTCTGCCTTTTCTTCATAAAAAATTTTCCCTACATTTTCTCAGCTTCTTACACTTTGGTTTGGCATTACCCAATTAAAATTAATTTTTTGCTCAAATACATTCTTAAAATATTAATATACCTCAGTTTATCTTTTTACCAGATTTCACATTTTATCCTTCAACTTGTACAGAGAAAGGAACAAGATAAAAAGACTAAATAGCAGCATAAGGAGTCAGGGCTTGATGTGAGAAGAAAAACTTCCAAAATATTATAGCTATACTGGAAGAATCATTGAAATCTTCTTGGATAATTTTTTAAATAGGAAAACTCTCTACCCCTGTGAACAAAGGTACAAGAAAGAAAGAGTCTCATTTGTTAGTCCTTCTTGGCTATTAATATAACTAATTCTGTTAGGGGAAACACTGAAACCACCCACCCTAGTCAGGTGCCATAGTAATCATTTGCAGGACGGGAAGTCCTGGTAAGGAATACAGAAGTAACAAGCCACCACCAACCAGAATAGTTCAGGAAAGGTCAAAAGGAGACACAACGTGTCCTACCACCTCCTAGAATCCTTCTTGCTAGAATATATCTTGGTTGAACAATGCACCACAAGGAAGGACCCTGAGTCAGAATGATTGGCCAAAGACAACCTGGAAATGAATCCCATCACCATAAAACCTGAGACAGTGAGCCATGAGGCAGAGCTGTTCTCCCAAATTCCCTTTCCCTACTGCTCTCCATCTGCGTGCCCCTTCCAAATAAAGTCTCTTGCTTTGTCAGCACATGTGTCTCCATGGACAATTCATTCCTGAGTATCAGATAAGAGCCCACTCTCAGGCCCCGGAAGCGTTCCCCCTTCCTGCAACAATTCTACTAAAAATAAGTGAACTAAATGTTCTCCAGAATCTAGCTTCACTGGAATCAGGCAACTGGCAGCCAGAAATATTTGATTCATGCACCACGGCTGAGCAGTTCCAACTGAGGTCCTAAGGCAACCTGACCACAAGAAAGCTCTGGATTTGTCTCCAGAACATTAGCATTTTTATTACTTTATGATCCATTCATATCCATATAAAAGTGATTTACTCCCTTGGTATGTGCAATATAATAATAAAGAATTAGCACTGGAACAGCCTCAGGGGTCAATTGACACAAACCCAGAATTCGAAGCAGTTTTTGGAATGTCTCCCAGTAATTAAACCTAGCAATGAAGGTGATTCCACCACGTCCCTTAGTACCTCTTTTATTCTAACTGTTAACTATTGCTGAGCCTAATCTCCTCAGGTATACAAAAATTACTTAGGGATGATTATGAATATTTATGTTGTAGGAGACCAGTATGGGTTTCCCAGGTGGTGCTAGTGGTAAAGAACCCACCTGCCAATGCAGGAGACATAAAAGACACGGGTTCAACCCTTAGGTCAGGAAGATGCTGTGGAGAAGGAAATGGCAACCCACTCCAGCATTCTTGCCTGGAGAATCTCATGGACAGAGGAGCCTGGCAGGCTGCAGTCCATGGGGTCACAAAGAGTGGGACATGTCTGACTGACTAAGCACACACACACAGGAGAGCAGTATGCTAACTGCTAACTCACTTCAGTCGTGTCCGACTCTGTGCAACCCCATAGACGGCAGCCCACCAGGCTCCCCCGTCCTGGGATTCTCCAGGCAAGAAAACTGGAGTGGGTTGCCATTTCCTTCTCCAATGCAGGAAAGTGAAAAGTGAAAAGTGAAAGTGAAGTCGCTCAGTCGTGTCCGACTCTCCGCAACCCCATGGACTGCAGCCTTCCAGGCTCCTCCATACATGGGATTTTCCAGGCGAGAGTACTGGAGTGGGGTGCCATTGCCTTCTCTGGGACACCAGTATATGCCACCCTAAAATGTGAATGTATTATTTCAGAATTTGTTGTTGTTGTTGAGTTACAACAGTCATGTCCAACTCTTTGTAACCCCATGGAATGCAGTCTGCGAGGCTCTTCTGTCCTCCACTTTCTCCCGGAGTTTGCTGGATTCATGTCCATTGAGTCAGTGATACTAACTAACCATCTCATCCTCTGCCACTCCCTTGGCCTTTTGCCTTCAATCTTTCCCAGCATCAAAGCCTTTTCCAAGGAGTCAGTTCTTTGTATCAGGTGGCCAAAGTACTGGAGCTTCAAAATCAATATTAGTCCTTCCAATGACTATTCAAGGTTGATTTTCTTTAGGGTTGACTGGTTTGATCTCCCTGCAGTCCAAAGGACTCTCAAGAATTTTCTCCAGCACCATAGTTCGAAAGCATCAATTCTTTGGTGCTCAACCTTCTTTATGGTACAACTCTCACATCCGTACATGACTACTGGAAAAACCATAGCTTTGACTGGACAGACCTTTGCTGGCAAAGTGAGGCTATTGCTTTTTAATATGCTGTCTAGGTTGCTCATAGCTTTTATTCCAAGGAGCAAGTGTCTTTTAATTTCATGATTGCAGTCACTGTCCAGAGTGATTTTGGAGCCCACAAAAAGAAAATCTGTCACTGCTTCCACTTTTTCCCCTTCTATTTGCATGACGTGATGGGACCTGATGGCATGATCTTAGTTTTTTGAATTCTGAGTTTTAAACCAACTTTTTCCTGGTGGCTCATAGGTTAAAGCGTCTGCCTGGAATTCAGGAGACCCGGGTTTGATGCCTGGGTCAGGAAGATCCCCTGGAGAAGGAAATGGCAACTCACTCTAGTACTCTTGCCTGGAGAATCCCATGAAGGCAGGAGCCTGGTAGGCTACAGTCCATGGGGTCGCAAAGAGTCGGACGCGACTGAGCGACCTCACTTTCATTCTCTTCTTTCACTTTCATCAAGAGCCTCTTTAGGTCTTCTTCGCTTTCTGCCATAAGGGTTCTGTCATTTGCATATCTAAGGTTATTGATATTCCTCCCAGCAATATTGATTCCAGCTTGTGTTTCATCCAGCCTGGCATTTCACATGATGTACTCTGCATAGAAGTTAAATAAGCAGGGTGACAATATACAGCCTTGACGTACTCCTTCCCCAATTTGGAACCAGTCCATTTTTCCATGTCCAGTTCTTCCCGTTGTTTCTTGACCTGCATAAAGGTTTCTCAGGAGGCAGGTAAGATGGTCTGGTATTCCCATGTCTTTAAGAATTTTCCATACTTTGTGATCCACACAGTCAGAGGCTATAGTGTAGTCAATGAAGCAGAAATAGATTTTTTTTTTTTCTGGAATTCCTTTGCTTTCTCTATGATCCAACAAATGTTTGTAATTTGATCTCTGGTCCTCTGCATTTTCCAAACCTAGCTTGTACATCTGGAAGTTCTCAGTTCACGTACTGCTGGGGTCTAGCTTGAAGGATTTTGAACATTACCTTACTAGCACGTGAAGTGAGTGCAATTGTACGGTTTGAACATTCTTTAGCATTGCCCATAATACCTAACCTGATTACAGTTTCAGCTTCTCCCAGGAGTGGAATTCTAAGTCAACAAGTCTGAAATTTTCTGAGTAACACTAGTGAGGTAATTTGCATGATATACCCCTGCTCTTCCCCCAAAGGAAGCTGACCCTGTTTAAAACAATGCTTTCTTTTATTTATGACTACCTGTCCTACCCACTTCTGCCTACAAAAAATATCCATTTTGTATAGTTCCTTAGGGGCAACTTTCTACTTGCCTGATTCATGAACAGTTTAATAAAACACATTTGATCTTCAAGTTTATGCAGTTAAATTTAGTTTTCTAAAACTTGAAATGGCCATATTTAGTGACCAAATTGTCTTACTAAAGTATGTGGGCCAGAAGAGATAAGGGAAGTAGAGTCAAATCATTTTTAGATGATTTTTTAAAAACTCATTCCACATCTCAGTGATGTTAGCAGCCTGAAGATGATAAGGGACATGAATGCCCATTAAATGCCATAATCATCAGTCTACTTTTATGTGGCCTTTATGATAAAAGGCAAACAACTGTCAGACTGTAAACGGTTTTGAAAGCAGAACATGGTAGAGTTTTAAGGATTGTTATTGGGTAGCCAGAGTTATCTGAGCAAACAGGAAGAGCAACACAATGAGTAGAAAATGTATTGACAGTCATAAAGTACCAGAGACAGCCTTAAGAGAGGAATCAAGGAGTCTAGTAGTCAATCTGCCTGAAGACAGGAATAATGGCTACTGCATTGTGTCTACCCACTATGAGACAAAAGAGTAAACTTTTGGCAAGAGTCACAAGTTTGGCATGAAGTGGTCATTTCTGCACCAGAAACATATAGTCCTTTTCCCCTAATTTACAAAAGTGAATGTATTGCCATGTCCAGTATGATGATAGAAAGGTAGTGAAGGTGGCCATCTGAGTAGGTTTGTTTAGAGCTTGATTCCAATTAGTCTTATAAGAGAATCAGCCCTTACTGTAGACATCTACATGAGTGACTCAGTCTAACTGCCAGCTGAGATTTGTTTTCACAGTTCATGGTTCCAAAGAGGGGTGCATTTAATCTGCAAGTCTATAGTCTTCCATGTGGTGGACCAGATAGCTAGGACACTGGCAACATCCTAAGCATTAATAAAAATGCAAGCTTCATCAAGGCTAGTATTGGCCAGAGTTATTAACACTGCCTTGAGTTCTGCATATTGAGGCTATAACCACATTCACTTTTGTTTACAAAGAGCTGGCACTAAGCCTGAATATCAGTAGTGGCCCTATAGACATCATGAAGTTTTAATTTAATTGCACTATCAGTAAGTCAGGGCTAGAAATTTCAAACGTCTGTGAATCAAGGAACTTGAGGCACTAGCATCACTTCATGAAGGCAGTAGAGTTCAAGATAATGATTATTCCAAAGGTGTAACTGCCTCTTTTTGAAATAAAATCAAATGTTGTTCCAGCCAGTCCACATGTGCATTTGATTACTCTGTTTCCATTGGACTTCTGAGTTGTGTTGGGTTCTTTTCTTGTTAATAAACCTGGGCTTCTTTTTATCTGTTTATTAGCTATTTCTCTCCATTTTATATGAATTGGCTTTTGTATTATTTGTCCACTTTTCTATTCAGTTGTTCATACCTATACTGCTTCGTTGAAGTTTTTTAAAAAAAATACATTTTCCGATGAAAATTATATTTAAACCCAAATTTTAATCTACCTCTTTTTCCCTGGTGTCTCTCATATATAAATATGTTGTCTGCTTAATCTGCTTTGTATTACAGAGGCTTCATCAGAGAATTTAGAAAGGTAGAGGGACAATTATTTTTTCCTACCCTACAATATGCATAGATGTATTACTGGGAATTAATTGTCTCCATGCTTCTCTAAGACTCCCAGGAGAAACTATGGCCAACACAGAGATTACTACCTTTGGTTATGAGGCTCAGGTAAGAACCCTCTATTCTGCATAGCAGATAAAACATTTTAATCAGAAAAAAAAAAACCTGTTTATAGTTCAGTTTTAGCCTATGTGTGAATGTGTGTATGCTAAGAACCAACAAAATGGGGATATTTATTATGGAAATAAATATAGATGTTTAAACCACACTGAGAAGAAAGAAATCAAGGATGACAAAGGGACTGCCCAGGTTTTAAGGGTTGTGGAAAACCAGAAGACCTAAAATGTAGAAAGACATGAACTGGTGGCTAGAAGACAGTTGCTAACATCCCTGTTCTTTGACCATTCATTATCTAGGGTGAAATATACTTTCCCAAAGTTAACACTGCTCTATCATAAGTGCTTGGTACTGCTGAGGAGGACTCTCTGCAGAGTTGAAGGCACAAAATCTCTCAAAGAAAGATGCATCAGATTTAGATTGAAGTGGCCAATTAGGAGAGTCACAGGATCATAGAACTGGGAAGGGACCAAAGAAATAGACCAAAAATCTCATTCAATGCAGCACTCCATCTATAACACCTGGGGCTGCTGAACATTTGGTTTCTACTAGAATAATTCTAGTTATTGGAGGTCCTTTGGTAAAGGAACATGTGAGAATAATTTTTCATTGGTTGAGCAGGAACCTGCCTTTAATAACTTCTATTCACTGGCTTTACTTCCACCCACAGAACCTGCAAAAGTTACACATGTAACCCCACTTTCATGAAAGTTGTCCAAATATTTTAAGATATACCTATTTACCTTGGAGAGATAATATAAGAGTTAAGTTTATAATCTATGTAAAACACTGCAACATGCATATACAGAGCTGAATATGTTGTTCTAGACATATTTTGAGAAGTACAGTCCACAGTAGACTTTTAGCCCTTTCATTTGATAGACTTCTATTTTCTATTAATGTAGCCTAAAATTGCCCTGCTGCCACACAGCATGTCACACTGATGGTACATACCAACTGAAGGCTGGTGTTTTTCATATAACCTTACTGTTAAGCCCAAAGTCCCACCTCCATATCCTGCATTCTGTCCTTGACCTTTCTATGCCCTTTGATGAAACACATTCTAGATAATGTTGGATTTTACCTCAGCCCTATGCACCTGGAAAACAAGAGGTTAAAGGAAACTCCCACTTCCTTTGTGTCCTGAACAAACAGCTTATTGCAAAAAATTGTCCTTCCGCATATGACTTAGATAAGACTCACATATGGCCCCCTAGTTTATCTATGGCAAGGCCAAAAGCAGTTCCTCCTAAGTCCTGTTTTCACCTCATAAATGATTGGATGAAATGTTTGTCACCACTGATATCTAGGGAAAAAAATGCCTGTTAACTAAACTTTGACTAAGATTCTGTCCTTGTGACAGGCCCCTGAAATTTGGTCTACCCTCAATCTTAGCCAGTATATAGCAATGCCTCAAGGGCCCCTCCTGGAAAACAGGCTGGTCTCAGACTAAAACATTATCCAATTTACTATCTGATAATGCCACATTTTTTAACCCACTTCTCTATACCTGATTCTTTCCAATCTTGTTTCCTCCTCTCTGTAAAAGAAAAAAATTTTTTTTTTACTGAACTCTTGAGAGGCTTTGCCGATCTTATGGTTGTAATATTCTCTCTATTATAATCATTTACCTTCCCCTATTGCAATAGTTCCTTCTCCACCCTTTGCTGTGATCCTTTTGAATAAAATCTCTCCTCACTAAGTCAGAATTTGTTTTAATTTGACATCATATATATCCTTACTGATGGGGTCCTTGGTAGCTCAGCTGGTAAAGAACCCACCTACCAATGTAGGAGACATAAGAGATGCAGGTTCAATCCCTGGATCGGGAAGATTCCTTGGAGAAGGAAATGGAAAGTATTCTTGAAAAGTTCCAAGGACAGAGGAGCCTGGTGGGCTACAATCAATAGGGGTTGGAAAGAGTCAGACATGACTGAGCATGTGCACACGTGCACACGCACACACACACACACACACACACACACACACATCCTTACTGAGTGCTTCCCAGGTGGCTCAGTGGTGAAGAATCCACCTGCCAATGCAGGAGATGTGGGTTTTACCCCTGGGTGAGAAAGATACCTGGAGAAGGAAATGCCAACCCACTCCAATATGCTTGCGTGGAGAATTAAATGGAGAGAAGAGCCTGGGGGGCTATAGTCCATAAGGTTGCAAGGAGTAGGAAACAACTAAGTGACTGAGCATGCACCCAACACATATACTTACTGAAGGCCTGTAAGATAGACAGAATCTTAACCAAAGATTGGTTAAGAAACATTTTTTTCTAAATATCAGAGGTGATAAGCAATTCATATATCATTTATGAGGTAAAAAAACAGGACTTTGGAGGATCCAATCTGGCCTTGTTATAGATAAACTAGGGGGCCATATGTGTGTCTTAGCCTTACTGAATTTCCTCTTGTCAATTTTAGCCCATTTCAACTGGTAAAGAATCTGCCTGCAATGCAAGAGACCTGGGTTCGATCCCTGTGTTGGGAAGATCCCCTGGAGAAGGGAAAAGCTACCCACTCCAGTATTCTGGCCTGGAGAATTCCATGGACTGTGTAGTCCATGGGGTTGCAAGAGTCAGACATGACTGAGCGACTTTCACTCACTAATTATGGCCTGTGAGAAACTTTTGAATCTTAGTTCTGTTCTCTAGCATCTTAAATTTTATGTCACCTACAAATTTAATGTGTTCCTTATATATGTTCCTCCAACTTGCTGATAAAAGTGTTAAAAAGGCCTACTAGGCTCAGAGTCCTTGAGCAGCATTGTTGTTCAGTTGCTCAGTCATGTCTGACTCTTTGCAACCCCATGGATTGCAGCATGCCAGGCTTCCCTGTCCTTCACTATCTCCCAGAGTTTGCACAAACTCGTGTCCATTGAGTTGGTGATATCATTCAACTATCTCATCCTCTGTCTCCCCCTTCAATTTGACACCCAACCTCTTAGGATATGGTAACCTTCAGATATGCCCAACAACACTCTACCCTGTCTACTTTTCTTTCCACAAAGAGACTATGAGGCACACTGCTAAATATCATGTTTGATATATTATATCCAGACATAATCCTTATATATTATGTCCTTATATTGCTTGATCTAACAGTTTTTATAACTATTCTTTTAAAGTTATGCAGAAACTTCTCTAACTCTAAATGTGAAGAGAAGAACATTGAACAGGTCTTTTTCTTTCTCTCCTTCTTCTCTTACCTTTTTTTCTCTTTCAAGGAAAAAGGAACAGAGATCTGAAAGTATATGTGCCAAAATAATCTTACTGACATGGCCCAATTTATATACTACCTGGAATATCTCTTTGCCATTCAGAAAAATATCTAATAGTTAGTCTGTTTTTTTTCTCAGGGTTCAGGACTGATTCAGTCTAATAGTTGGAATGTTACTTTCATAATCAATACTATAAACAAAGAATGTTACTCACCATCCAGTTCTACACAAACTAGTCATTAGTAACTGCAGTTACTGACCAATAGCGCACCCAGAAAGGAATTTGAGAAGAGAAAAAGTGCCTCACTCTGTGCTTTGGAAAAACTGGTCCCTTAGATAGATGTATATCTTAAGAAGAATTTTAATGTACCCAGAATTGTACATCTTTCTATACATAGAAAAGCATTGAAATCATTAAGATAACTTTTCCTTATGACTAGCAGTAATCTTTTATGAAGACATTTGCTTTACTGTATGTATTCTCCAGCCAGACCTCATCTATATATTGGCTTCTCCCAACCTCTGTGGAGCAGTTCCCTCAGAGCTACTGAGAGGCTGTTTCCCAGGCTATAGTCCTCAGTAAGGTCCCTGAATAAAACTGAAACACAAAATTCTTACATTGTGTGTTTTTAAGTTGACAATACATTTGTCTAGTGTTGTGCTAATTTCCGATATTAATCTTGAGAGATTCTAGAATGAATAGGCTGTCTTTAGCCTGTTTTATATTCTCTTATTGAACGAATATGGCTGGAAGCCCATGCCATGGTGGACTGGGTTGATGCTTTGAGAAGATGTTTCCTTTCAATCAAACAAGTATTTGCATAGGTTTTCCTGCCTCCATTCTCATCCTCTTAATATATGCTTCAGTTCAGTTCAGTTGCTCAGCTGTGTCCGACTCTTTGCAAACCCATGGACTGCAGCATGCCAGGCCTCCCTGTCCATCACCAACTCCCAGAGCTTACTCAAACTCATGTCCATTGAGTTGGTGATGCCATCCAACCATCTCATACTCTGTCGTCCCCTTCTCCTCCCACCTTCAGTCTTTCCCAGCATCAGGGTTTTTTCCAATGAGTCAGTTCTTCGCATCAGGTGGCCAAAGTATTGGAGTATCAACTTCAGCATCAGCCCTACCAATGAATATTCAGGACTGATTTCCTTTAGGATAGACTGGTTGGATCTCCTTGCAGTCCAAGGGACTCTCAAGAGTCTTCTCCAACACCACAGTTCAAATGCATCAATTCTTCGGCACTCAGCTTTCTTTATAGTCCACCTCTCACATCCACATGACTATTGGCAAAACCATAGCTTTGACTAGATGGACGTTTGTTGGCAAAGTAATGTCTCTGCTTTTTAATATGCTCTCTAGGTTGGTCATAACTTTTCTTCCAAGGAGCAAGTGTCATTTAATATCATGGCTGCAGTCACCATCTGCAGTGATTTTAGAGCCCCCCAAAATAGTCTGTTACTGTTTCCACTGTTTCCCCATCTTTTTGCCATGAAATGATGGGATCAGATGCCATGATCTTAGTTTTCTGAATGTTGCATTTCAAGCCAACCTTTTCACTCTTCTCTTTCACTTTCATATATGCTTATGAATGAATATCTGAAGGGGGAACACAGGATGTATATCTTCTGAGTCATGTAAACAAATATCAGTTGAGAAGAACTAAATCTTACCAGAACTACATATACTTTAATAGATAAAGTACATAAATGGTAAACACATATGAATATACTCAAACAATAAAACAAATTAGAGATGTAGACTACAAGAGTAAAATGATGAAATTTTCTCCAAGGGCCTTTCCCTCCTTAGGATGCCTCTTGAAAGTCTAATTGGTTGAAGAAGAGGACAAGACTTTTGATTTTATAATTCAGTTCACATATCTTCTATCCCTTGAATATAAACAAACACTTCTGAAATTAAGTCTCTCAGGAGCTAGTCAAGAGACAAACACAGGTGGGTCTATTTGTCTCTCAAGGAGATAAGTTTTCATTGTTTTTCTTCTATTTTAGGGTATAAATTTATGAGAAAATCGGTTCAGACTGTAAATCCATCCAGACTGTTGTGCTATCTTACATGGCTGTGAATGTGATAATGCTCATGCAATATTAAATTGTGTTCGTTCTTCTCTAGTTATACAGAGGGGTCTATTGCTAACAGGATTTTAAAAATTTTCCCTTCAAAATATCACTAGAAGCTGTAATACCTCCTTACTAGAGTATCGATATAAAGATTTTTGTTATTTTGACTATGGTAGTCTTGAATTCCCACATTACTCCCAGTTTATCTCCTTATTTTATGATTTTGCCTCTATGGCCAGTGGTGGAGGGAATTCCCTCCACCCTTTTAGA